>NC_072799.1:55189166-56520000 GCF_028583425.1 Eublepharis macularius
AATAAAACATGGCGGTACAGTTGTCAGTCAGCACCTGTACCCTCTTCTTTGTCATGGTATCTGTGAATGCAATAAGGGCATAAGAAATGGCTCTCAATTCAAGGACATTGATATGTAATTTCCTTTCATGTTTCAGTGACTCTCATAGTTTTTGAGCGAGCCACAGCAAACACCCCAACCCACTGTTGTAGCATCTGTGGCTATGGTGACCTCGAGTTGTGGAGACCCAAATTCCATTCCTGCTAGAAGATGGTTATCTTCAATCCACCAATCCAGTGACTTAACCACTGTCCTGGGTATTGTATACTTTTTGTCCTGTCTCTGCGTTTCAAATTCATGGATCAATAGGAACCACAATTGCAAATGTCCTCTCTTGTCTTGTAAAGCCCTTCTAATTTCTTGGTAGTAGCATGAACTGAAGCTGATTTCTGACAAATGGAATTGATGAGCTCCACAAAGCCTTCAATTACTGGGAAGGCTACATTAATCATATTCCCAGAGTAGAGATACTGAAGGACCATGTCCTTGGGCTTTGGATCCTTTGACGATATCTCAATAGCCAAAGAACACACAACCCTGATCATTTCTTCTGAGAACAGTCAGTAATCATCTGTAGGGGAAACTTGTCTCGTTTCCATCACAGCCTCATCCAGTAAGAGATCAGATACAAGGCTTGGGCTCCTTTTCCAGTCTGGTTCTGATGCTTGGTAGGAGAAAGATGATCTTGAGATTTCATACTGCATCTTTGCGCCCCTTGGTTGGTCAAAGCTGTGTAAGGCAGATGTCATGGAGTGGGAGCCATAAGGTTTGCCCAGTTCAATGCCGTATCTAATCGGTGGCATATGTTGTTGATGTTGCCATGTCTAGTGATTTCAGTGGTGGAGCAATCTTGGGGATCGTACTGAACCTTTACACCACTAAGCCTTGTCCTGTACGGGGAAAGAAAATCTGCAATGGAGATAAATCTCATTTTCCAGGTTGCAATTTTTAATCTTATTTTTCCTGGGCATTTACTATTAGAGTCATCCTGCCTCAATATCTATTGAGGGCATTTTTGGATCCTCTCTATCACAGGAGCAAATTTTCAGAATTCTGCCTGTGCATAGGGGAATTCAAAATGCTCTGTGATTGAAGAAATTCTAGGAGTCAGAATCCTGGCTCCTGTTGGCAGATTTTGAAAAATGTTATGGGAAAGGAGAAGAAAATGATGGGTACAAGGTAGGGTGTTGTGCCAGGCTGGATCCCAGTGGGATGGTTGCATTACTTGAGTGGCAAACCTGATTAATATCTGTTAACAAAAGGTCCGAATCTGGATGACGGTCCTGGCTTCACTTAAGATTAGGTTTCAAGAGACGTCTGCATTGTAAGGCACGTTCCTCAATGGTCCTAGAAAGTAGAATATTGCCCTGCAAACCTTGATTGTTAATCATGGCTTAAATTCTGATGAATCCTCAGGAGGTCACAAACCGGAGCCAAGGTCAAAATGTCTCTGAGCTCTCAGGGGATCCTAGCTACTCCCAGTGAGTCAGTTTTTCTGCCTGCAGCCTGCTGTTCAAGGCCTTGGACTGGTGGAAGGGACCAGGAATGTGTATCCTGACACTGCTTAAAGGAAAACAGATGAAACTGATAAGGCCTATTTGGGTTTGTTTGTTTTTTAAAAAGCCCTTCATTGCAGAAAATAAAAATTGGCAAGGATTTCTCTCCACTGAACAGCAGAAAAAGAGAATGGGGATGAGATAAAAGCAACGATGAATGAGTAGGCAGCATGTCATGCAGAGAGGTTATGTGAGGTCACTCACCAACAACCGCAAAAAAAGTAAAGTTTGGGTCAGTATCTAGGATAGGAACGTGATTGTCTTCTCCTGCACTAGCTGGAAAGGATGTGGTGATATTTAATACATATTAACGAACATGCCAGAATTCCCTGTGATCATTAATACACCTGAAAATGTGGTTTGGTCTCACATTTCCCCAAATGCTCTGACTCTTATGTGCTTGTACAGTGATTTAGTAAGAGATAGAAATTCTGGGTCCCTTTCTTGTTCCCATACCTTAATTAGGATTAGGTCAACAATGGCCTTTAGATCTCTTCTTTTTCCTGTGCACTCAACATAAATTCTACAGTCTGAGAAGCTCACTAATTTTAACACTGTCAGCTTTTTATGATACAAGGTAAAAATATCCTCAAAAGAGTTTTAAGATCAAGTTCCAAATTTATTCAGCTATACAAAGACTATTTCATAATTGTGCACAGCTAGATAAATGGTGTATTATGGTGTCAGGATAATTTGACATTAGAAAGTAGAAGTCTGCAGTCTAAAAATTCTCAGGCTTCAAAATTATGTAACCTCAGTATTCATTAGGAACAAATGTATTTTTTTGGCCATACAGGCTGAAATCCAAAGAGATGCTTGGGCATGCCCCTCAGGACTTTTAGCTCTCTTCAGCATGCTGGGGCCTTCTCAAGAAACAAGCCCAAATCCTCCATGAGAACATATAACTTTTGTGGTTCTTCAGATCCTGGCCTCTTGATTTCATTCTTATTTGTTACATAAAAGAAGTGGCCTTTGTGCTATTTTGTGGCTGCAGCAGCTGAGCTAGGAGGCAGTCAAGCAGTTTATCCTAAATCACATCACAAATATCAGTGGCTCAGACCAGATTAGGGACTAGAATTGTATTGGCTCTGCGACTCTTACATGCATCTAACTATGCTGCCCTTTAAATGAATCCGCATCCAATGAACTAATCCCACACTGAAAATAATGCTGCTCCTCCTATTTTGCCTCGGCTAATCTGTCAGGCTCAGCAGCCAGACTCGCTGTGATATTTATACATCAATTACATAACACCACAACACTGTCTGACAATTGCTGGATGAGGACAGCGCTTTGTTTATTATATGGTTGAGGGAAGCCCTGGCAAACGTATATGAATGAATAACCAATGTTACTTTACATCATATTTGTGGATGAAAGTGATATATATCCCCACCTAATAGCAATAGAGGAGATTGTTGCCATAATACATATGAACCCGTATTTGTAATCTAATACTGGGTGGCATTAATGTAGATTCACAGTTGATTTGAGCAATGAATCTGCAGTTCTCTTCACACAGCGGATTTACTAGGTCAAATGAAACGACATACAAAGGCAGATGAAGGGAGAGTCTACAAACTACTCTATATCACAAGAGGAATGTTCACATTGGTAATATATATCCTCTTTGATTTTTATCCTTTTTTGTATACCTCAAGTACTCAGTTTCCAAGTAATTTCTGTATTACTTGTGGCGCACAGGTATCCTAGTACTAGAATAATACCAAACACTCTGTGAATGCATTATTTCCAAGAGTGTGCTATGTTCGCTTTGAGTAATGGTTTAAGAGGTTTTCAGGGGTTCTTATGCTTGAAGCTTTCCCCCATCAGCTAGCCAACACTTAAAAAATAATTGATAGTACTCAATTTGCTGCAATTAAATGCAAAACCAGAGAAGTCACAAACATAAGAAGTATTATAAACAACTTTATTCATCTAAAATACCAAATGAAGAGAAAATTACACATTTCTTAAAATCACTCAAGAATTTAAAACAATTGGATGACGAACACCGTTTACTCTTAAACAACCCCATCACACATCAAGAAATACTTGATGTTATTAAATCACTCAAAAATAACAAAACTCCAGGACCTGATGGCTACCCATCAGAATTTTATAAAAGGTTTGCCACACTAATTGCTACTCCACTAATGCATGCTTGCAACACAGTTTTAAATACCGGACAAATACCCCCATCATGGCTCACTGCAACGATCATAGTAATCCCTAAACCAGGTAAAGACTCAACTAAAACAACTTCTTACAGACCTATTTCATTACTAAATCAAGATTATAAAATTTTTACAGCTATACTAACTAAAAGGTTGAATTCATTTATTACACATTACATACACCAAGATCAATCAGGTTTCATTCCAAACAGAGATTTAACTAATAACATCTATAAGACACTCAACTTAATTTCACACAGTCAAAAAAAACAATTAGAATCAATATTTCTATCTTTGGACATAGAGAAAGCGTTTGATTCTTTAGAAATATCGTACTTAAAACAAGTTTTACACTGCATGGGATTTGGAGAGACATTCCTCAAAATAATAAATGCTATATACTCACAAGCAACTGCCCAAATAACAATTAACAATCATCTATCCCACAAAATATTAATCCAAAGAGGCACGAGACAAGGGTGTCCTCTCTCACCAACCTTATTTGCGTTGGCTATCGAACCGTTGGCTATAGCTATTAGGGAAGACCCCAAAATACAAGGAATTAACATAGAGAACAATCAATATAAATTAAGCCTTTTTGCCGATGACATGGTTGTATATATTACAAATCCCATAGATTCTCTATACCCACTCCAAAATAAACTACTGGAATTCGGCTCAATTTCCGGCCTTACAGTCAATCAATCCAAGTCACAGCTCTTTCCAATATTTCTCCACGCAAACACTGTTACACATATCAAACAATCTAGTCAGTACCACTGGAACCATAAGCAAATGTCATATTTAGGCATAACCATCCCTAATAACCTTAACCAACTGATGGAACTAAACCACATCAAAACAGTCAACCAAATTAAAGCAGATCTACATAAATGGGGAAGGATTACACCCTCATGGTTAGAACGATACCACCTAATTAAGTCATTTGTACTTCCAAAATTACTCTTTTTTTTTAGGGCAATACCGTTAACAATTCCACAAAAGAAAATTAAATCATGGCAACAATTATTAAACCAATTCTTATGGGGGAAGAAACATCCAAGAATAGCCTTTAAAACTCTTAAGCTAAGAAAACAGCAAGGAGGCTTTAAATACCCTGATCTAGAACTCTATCAGACAGCCACCAGACTATTCAATACATTACAAATTTTAATTACAGCAAATAAGACTGACTGGATCGCAATCTTGGAGTCAGAACTTAAACATTGCAATATACAAAATATGTTTTGGAACACAAAAAAAGATCGACCCCACAAAATAAATAACCCTTTTCTAGAATCAATAATCAATACCTGGGATTGTACAAGATTCAAACTTATACCACAATTCTCAAGATTCTCTTCTTTTATAGAACAGCATTGGTTCCCTCCAGGGCAAACTAAAGCCTTTAAAAATATATGGCTCCAAGCAAATATGATCCGCATAATTGATATAACAACAAAAAAGGGAATCATAAACAAAATAGAATTAGAACAAAAAATAAAACACAAGATTCACTGGTCTACCTATTTTCAACTCTCAAACATGCTACAACAAATAAAAATACAAGAATTACTTAAAAAGAACGCAACCGATTTTGAACTCCTACTTGATACCAAATCACTCAAACAAAAGGGATTAATTTCTAAACTATACAACATCCTTTTATCTCTCAACCAAATTAAAACTCTAAAATGCCAAACAAATTGGCACTTAGATTGCAACATAGAGCTAACACCTGAACAATGGAGAGAAATATGGACTGCAAACATTCTAAAACCTAAGACAGTTACCTCCCAAATCCAAAATTACAAAATCATTCACAGATGGCACATAACACCAAGAAAACTCTCACTAATAACTAAAACAAATCCTCCGCTCTGCTGGAAAGAGTGTGGAAATATAGGAACGTTTAAACATTGCTGGTGGGAATGCCCCCGAATAGAACCTTTTTGGAATGATATATTATGTTATATAAAAGAAATAACGGGCTACAAAATCCCCCTTGATCCAAAGATCATATTCTTGAATGTATGGGATACTTTTGAAATTCCACAAATAAGAAAAGACCTAATTAGCAACCTTTTGGTTGTAGCTAAGAACTTGCTAGCTTTACATTGGAAATCAAAGACAGTTCCCACAGCAGAAAAATGGTTAGAAAAAATATGGGACCACTATATACAAGAAAAAATACATGACGAATTATACCAGAATGAACACTATTTGAAAGAAACTGATTTTATTGCAAAATGGTTACCATTCATTGAATTCATTTCCAATACAAATCACTCTCCACCTAAGCATTTACTTTTTGTTACTCAGATTTGAAGCAACGACTATCAAATAATTGAAAAAAAATGCTAGTTGTCTTTGTTTTAACTATATTGGCATGACATTTATTGTATATAGTTCACTAAGACTTTGTTGTTGTTCTATTTTACTTCTGTACATTGTTTTTGTTTGTTTGTTTGGTTTAAAAAAATAAATTAAAAAAAAATTTAAAAAAAAACAAACATAAGAAGCTGTGCCTTCTCTGCAACTATCAGTACAAATGCATTAGGAACAGAGTTCCCTACATTTCACTAAACTAGGATATAATCCACCAGGAAATTCTCCTGCACAGATGTCCTACAAAGGAATTGGGGCCCTGGAGGAATATAGGAAAGAATGGGGTGTGGGTGCAAATCAAGGACAGTTTCTTAGTGGTGTAAGTCTTTGGAAGGAGCCGATCAACATTCTGAGTGGGAAAAAACTGCAATACTGCCATCTCATATTGGTGAATTGTAATAGTAAAATTAAAACAAAAGGCATCAGAACACACTGACAGCTTTCACTCTTATACTGCTCAACCACGGAAGAACAAAGTATGTGACAGACTTTTGTTAAGTTAGTTATGCAACAGCTCTGCACATCTAACAATGTTAAGAGGCAAGAAATGTTTAAAAAAAGAATTTTGTGAAACTTCACAGGCACACTGATCCAAATAGCTATTAATTGAGAAATGTGTAATAGATCTTATTATTAGAAAAGGCCATACATGTTGAGAGTTTTTACGTTACCAACCCCTTACTAGGGTGTCAACAAAGAATTTCCCACAAACACTGAAGTAAGTCAAGTCAAAATATTGTACATTTATTATATCTTTTTAAATAAATCCCCCCCCCCTAAACAGCTCATGCACTTCCTGGAGGAGGGGGAGGGGGGGAGGAGCAGCAGCAGCAGCAGAAGAAATCCATAATAAAATGTGACATTAGTGGGACTTGAGGACAGCTTACCCATTACTATGTAATACATGGACACAATTTTCAGTGATTCCACAAGGCAACTGTTCCCTCTTAGTGAGCTCCTTTGTCTTCATGGCTGTTTATATTGTGAAGTAAAAACTATACAGTCCACAGGTAAACACTAGCATATTATGATGGGAAACATTCAGAAATAGTTTTGTATGGTCACAAATAGGGATGTGCGTTTCGGCATTCTGAATGCCGAAAGAATGCCGAAACAAAAGTGTTTCGGCATTCTTCAAGAATCCCGAAACGTTTCGGGGAATGCCGAAACGTTTCGGGATTGCCGAAAGAAAAACCCGAAACGTTTCGGGATTCTTTCGGCATTCTTTCGGCATTCGAGAATCGCCATTTTGATTTTGCTAGCCGTTTGCCTTAGCAAGCGGCTAGCAAAATCCTGCTGGAAGCAAAGGCTTCCTGCAGGCTCTTAGAAGAGGGGAGGGGGGGAGAAGGAGTGAATCACTCACTCCTTCTGTCACCCCCCACCCCTCTTGCAAAGGAGGATAGGGAATCCTGCTTTGCCTTGCAAATGCAAGGTGCAAGCATTGCATTGCACTTTGCATTTGCAAAGCAGCAGAGATTCCCGCCAAAACTAACAGGTAGGGGAGGGGGAGCAGGAGGAGGGTGGCTCTTGGAGTGTGGGTGGGGAAAGGCAGGGGACTGGGGACTTTAGGAGTCACCAATCCCACTGCTGCATTCTCATGCCAGCCAATAGATTTAAATCTTTGGCTGAGGCTGCAGCAGGGGATTTAAATTTGGAGCAAGACTGTCTGGAACACTTCTGTTGCTGCTGCTGCTGAGCTGTGACCGAGAGAGGAGAAGAAGAGAGACTGCACCTGGAGCCTGGAGGACATCTGCCTGGAGGATCAACTGTGCTGGACATCCTGAGAGGACACCTGGTAGGCCTTTTTAAAATTTTTGTAAATTTTTTTGATGCTGGGCAATGTGCTGCTGTGGCCTGCCTCTGCAAAAAGGTGTTGCAGTTTATTCTTGGCATGGCCTGGGGGACAGGTTGGGCAGACAATGTTTGATGGTGGGGTGGGGGTTTCAGCATTGGTTGTTGTGCTTGCCTTCTTTAAGCTTGATCCACTGTTTTAAGATTAAAACAAGAGTGTGCCAGCTTTGGGCCTACACAGGCCAGAAGCCTTTCTTCTGGCTGGCTCTCACAGTTGTGCTCCACAATCTGGAATGGTGTGGCTTGCTTTTCTGTGTCTGGTCCCCTGCTTGCAAGGATTCCCAACAGGCTCCGTCCTGATCAACTGTGCCAGCCTGTGGGCCACACACAGGTATGGCCTGGGGGACAGGTTGGGCAGACAATGTTTGATGGTGGGGGGGGGGGGTTTCAGCATTGGTTGTTGTGCTTGCCTTCTTTAAGCTTGATCCACTGTTTGAAGATTAAAACAAGAGTGTGCCAGCTTTGGGCCTACACAGGCCAGAAGCCTTTCTTCTGGCTGGCTCTCACAGTTGTGCTTCACAATCTGGAATGGTGTGGCTTGCCTTTCTGTGTCTGGTCCCCTGCTTGCAAGGATTCCCAACAGGCTCCGTCCTGATCAACTGTGCCAGCCTGTGGGCCACACACAGGTATGGCCTGGGGGACAGGTTGGGCAGACAATGTTTGATGGTGGGGGGGGGGGGGTTTCAGCATTGGTTGTTGTGCTTGCCTTCTTTAAGCTTGATCCACTGTTTTAAGATTAAAAACAGAGTGTGCCAGCTTTGGGCCTACACAGGCCAGAAGCCTTTCTTCTGGCTGGCTCTCACAGTTGTGCCTCACAATCTGGAATGGTGTGGCTTGCCTTTCTGTGTCTGGTCCCCTGCTAGCAAGGATTCCCAACAGGCTCCGTCCTGATCAACTGTGCCAGCCTGTGGGCCACACACAGGTATGGCCTGGGGGACAGGTTGGGCAGACAATGTTTGATGGTGGGGGGGGGGGGTTTCAGCATTGGTTGTTGTGCTTGCCTTCTTTAAGCTTGATCCACTGTTTGAAGATTAAAACCAGAGTGTGCCAGCTTCGGGCCTACACAGGCCAGAAGCCTTTCTTCTGGCTGGCTCTCACAGTTGTGCTTCACAATCTGGAATGGTGTGGCTTGCCTTTCTGTGTCTGGTCCCCTGCTAGCAAGGATTCCCAACAGGCTCCGTCCTGATCAACTGTGCCAGCCTGTGGGCCACACACAGGTATGGCCTGGGGGACAGGTTGGGCAGACAATCTTTGATGGTGGGGGGGGGGGGTTTCAGCATTGGTTGCTGTGCTTGCCTTCTTTAAGCTTGATCCACTGTTTTAAGATTAAAACCAGAGTGTGCCAGCTTCGGGCCTACACAGGCCAGAAGCCTTTCTTCTGGCTGGCTCTCACAGTTGTGCTTCACAATCTGGAATGGTGTGGCTTGCCTTTCTGTGTCTGGTCCCCTGCTAGCAAGGATTCCCAACAGGCTCCGTCCTGATCAACTGTGCCAGCCTGTGGGCCACACACAGGTATGGCCTGGGGGACAGGTTGGGCAGACAATCTTTGATGGTGGGGGGGGGGTTCAGCATTGGTTGTTGTGCTTGCCTTCTTTAAGCTTGATCCACTGTTTGAAGATTAAAACCAGAGTGTGCCAGCTTTGGGCCTACACAGGCCAGAAGCCTTTCTTCTGGCTGGCTCTCACAGTTGTGCTTCACAATCTGGAATGGTGTGGCTTGCCTTTCTGTGTCTGGTCCCCTGCTAGCAAGGATTCCCAACAGGCTCCGTCCTGATCAACTGTGCCAGCCTGTGGGCCACACACAGGTATGGCCTGGGGGACAGGTTGGGCAGACAATGTTTGATGGTGGGGGGGGGGGTTTCAGCATTGGTTGTTGTGCTTGCCTTCTTTAAGCTTGATCCACTGTTTTAAGATTAAAAACAGAGTGTGCCAGCTTTGGGCCTACACAGGCCAGAAGCCTTTCTTCTGGCTGGCTCTCACAGTTGTGCTTCACAATCTGGAATGGTGTGGCTTGCCTTTCTGTGTCTGGTCCCCTGCTAGCAAGGATTCCCAACAGGCTCCGTCCTGATCAACTGTGCCAGCCTGTGGGCCACACACAGGTATGGCCTGGGGGACAGGTTGGGCAGACAATGTTTGATGGTGGGGGGGGGGTTTCAGCATTGGTTGTTGTGCTTGCCTTCTTTAAGCTTGATCCACTGTTTGAAGATTAAAACCAGAGTGTGCCAGCTTTGGGCCTACACAGGCCAGAAGCCTTTCTTCTGGCTGGCTCTCACAGTTGTGCTTCACAATCTGGAATGGTGTGGCTTGCCTTTCTGTGTCTGGTCCCCTGCTAGCAAGGATTCCCAACAGGCTCCGTCCTGATCAACTGTGCCAGCCTGTGGGCCACACACAGGTATGGCCTGGGGGACAGGTTGGGCAGACAATCTTTGATGGTGGGGGGGGGGGTTTAGCATTGGTTGTTGTGCTTGCCTTCTTTAAGCTTGATCCACTGTTTTAAGATTAAAACCAGAGTGTGCCAGCTTTGGGCCTACACAGGCCAGAAGCCTTTCTTCTGGCTGGCTCTCACAGTTGTGCTTCACAATCTGTAATGGTGTGGCTTGCCTTTCTGTGTCTGGTCCCCTGCTAGCAAGGATTCCCAACAGGCTCCGTCCTGATCAACTGTGCCAGCCTGTGGGCCACACACAGGTATGCTGCTTTGGCCAAGGTAACCCTTTTTGGTTGCTGGCCTGGCACTCACAGTTGTGCTCCACAATCTGGAATGGTGTGGCTTGCGTTTCTGTGTCTGGTCCCCTGCTTGCAAGGATTCCCAACAGGCTCCGTCCTGATCAACTGTGCCAGCCTTCGGCCCACACACAGGCCTGCTGCTCCGGCTTTGGTAACCCTTCCCGTTTGCTGGCCTGGCACTCACTGTTTTGCTTCACATTCAGGTTGTTTATCGTTGGTGGACCTCTTCTGGACTGGACTGCACTTGGTGGACATCGGCCTGCAGATCTCTGCGTGGAGGATCAACATTGCTGGACATCTGCACTGGTGGACTGGTAGGGTTGTTGTTAAATTTGGTTTTTGAGCTTATGTCTGCTGCTGTGCCTACCTGCGAGCATATGCTTTGGCTCTGTCTTTATGGCTTGGGCCGGGGGGGGGGCATTTTCTGGTTGGGCAAGAGGATATTGTTTGGGGGTTAGGGGGGCCAGCATTGATCGCAGTGCCAGCTTTCTTTCATGTTTCATTTTTCAAGTTTGAGTGTGGGGTGGGCATGAACTGCTGTTTCACAGGACTAAAAAATGAGTGTGCCAGCTTCTGGCCTGCACAGGCCAGAAGCTCTGCTGGGTGGATGTGTTTTGTTTTGCTGCTGGTTGGCCCTAGCCTTTAAGGGGGGGGGGCTGACTTGGCTTGTGCAACGGGGCCTTGAATTTTGGGGTTGCGTGTGCGGCGTGTGGTGTTGACTCTGCTAACATTTCCAATTTTCTTGACAGCATCGTGGAGGAGAGGAGGACCAGCTGCAAGACCGCCTGAACATCGCTGGACTGCAGGACTGGTGTTAGTGTGAGCGAGTCCGGGTTGACATTTGGGTGGCCTTGGGGGTGGGTTCTTGCTAGCTTGGGAGGGGGGAGGCTCATCTTCAAAACACCACATCCACACCCCACACCGACATACCACAGATACATCGGTCCCGCTAAATAGTGTCTCTTAGGTAGGTAGGCCAGTTGGTAGGTGATCAGTGGATAATTGCCCTCAACATAATTATTAGGGAAACCGAGCCTAGTTTTTTTTAAAAAACTAAATAGGGACTCAGCAGGGAAAGCATTAGTGAGTGAGTGTTAGGTTTGAATTCTATATATATATATATATATATATAAAAATTTGTAATAGCTGTCAATAGGCTTCCCATTAGTGCCCCCATAACTAGGGTTCCACTGCCCATCTCTGGCACACGTGGTGGTGCCAGGCCGGCCCGGGCATACTAGTGTGTGAGTGTTTAAGGCTTCGTCACCTGTTATTGGGGTTTAGGGCCAGCTCAATTCCAGAGGAATTCAGCTGATTGGCAGGCTCAGGTTCCCTGACATAAATAGGGTTGCTTAAAAAGGCACTTGATTGTTCATCTCCAAGTCACAGAGCCACTAGAAACACAGATTTATAGCAGGTTAGTTAGGTCTTGAAAACAAAGTTGACCTTTGTTTTCTAAATCTTTTCTGATTAGTTAGGGTTGAATTTGGGAGGGGAAAGTATGTCAGAGAGGAAAGCAGAGAGGGGACCCGGGGGAAAGGCTAGGGAGAAATCTAGAGGGGAGGAGGGGAGGGGGAGGGGGACTGCTGCGGCAGCCCCTCCATCTGAGCGGAGGAGGCCCTCCCCTGCGCTGCTGCCGTTCACCAGCCTGGCTTCTGGTGACAGGAAGAGGGTTCGCAAGACTCTCTTTCCTGAGGCAGCTGCTGGAGGGCCACCCCCAACCCGGGTGCGTGAGGCAGGGGCTGGCACTGGGCAGGGGCCTGCTGCTGAGGCTCCTCCTCCTCCAGTGGTTGCGAGCCAGCTGCTGGAGGAGGGGCAGCATGTGGTGTCTCCTGGGATGGGCGCGGAGCACATGACTTTCCCTGCGCTCCCGCTCACCCCAGGAACCCGGAGGATGTTGGAGGAACTGCCCGTGAGACCCCCCCTGGGGCGGTCCACCCCAGTTTCCTCTGAGGCCAGCAGCAGGCCTCTCGCGGCTGTGCAGGAGGAGAGGACGCGGGAGGAAGAGGCAGAGACTGTGGTGGAAGAGCCCACATCTCTGCCCCTTCAGCCTCGTCCATCCCCACCTGCCCGGCCGAGAGTGGGACACGGTGTGTCCGGCCAGAGCACCTCACAGGAGGTGCCGCAGGGTGGTCCCGAACGCGCTTCTCCTGGGAAGCGTGGGATGCCCTTTTCCTCCGAAATCTGGAAGCACTTCCAGACAACGGAGGATCCCCGAGCAGCCCTGTGCCTGCATTGTAGGCAGCGCGTCAGCCGTGGCAAAGATGTGTGGCATCTCTCCACGTCTGGGATGAGGTACCATATGAAGAGGCACCACCAGGCGGTGCTTCTTCGGGAGGAGGGTTCGAGTGGCGCCGCACGGCCGCCAGCTAGCCAGAAGGAGGCAGGCTCCTCTGGTGCTCTCCCCCCAAGGGTACCTGCAGGAAAGGGACGCCAAGCCTCTCTCCCGGAGATGCTTGGTATGCAGGGCGCTAGTGTGCCCAGAGAGGGGATCCGGAGGGCGAGCAGGCGCATCACGCGCCACATCGTCAACATGATAGCAGTGGATGGGCAACCGTATTCCGTAGTTGAAGACTTCGGCTTCTCAGGGCTGCTCCAAGATTGCTTTCCCTGGTACGCCGTCCCTGCTCGCACGTCGTTGAGCAGATCGGTGGTGCCCTCGTTTTACAGGGCTGCCAGGGATCATGTGAAGGCACAGCTGTCCCGGGTTGCCGGGAGAACTGTGCACTTCACATCGGACATCTGGACCTGCCCAAGTGTGCAGCAAGCGTACCTCTCGCTTACTGCTCACTGGTGGGAACCCGAGTCGGTTCTGGGTGGGGGCCGGGGGGAGGTGCCTAGCACAGCTAGACAGGGAAGGATGCGAGACCGCCAGGCCGGCTACTGCAAGGCCTTGCTTCACGCCGAGGTGCTCGACGTGTCCCACACGGCGGAGAACATCGCTGCCACCTTAAGGAGACAGTTGGACGAGTGGATAGGCCAGGGACCCGCCACCGTGGGATGCATGGTGACGGACGGTGGCAAGAACATGAGGGCAGCGGCGCATCTAGTGAGCCGAGAGAGCGTCTACTGTGCCGCTCACAAGCTTCACCTAGTGGTGAGAGATGCGCTGGGGTTGGGCTCCTCGAAGGAACCCGTGGATACCCGGACCCGTGAACTCCAGTTACTTGTCCAGAAATGTCGGAGGCTCACGGGTCACTTCTCGCGCAGCGTGAAGGCCACGCACGAACTGCGCCAGACACAGGTCAGGACAGGTGTGCCAGAGCACGCTCTGATCACTGACGTCAGCACTCGCTGGAACTCCACCTGCGCCATGCTTGAGCGCTTGGTGGAGCAGCAGGCCGCACTCCACGCGTGGCTCTCCGAGCACCGCGGTGCGAGTCAGGTGGGTGAGTTCAACCGGGAGGATTGGCTCACCATCACCCAGACAGTGGAGGTCCTGAAGCCCTTCAAGGACTTCACTGTGGCGGTCTCGTCAGACACGGCGACCCTCGGTCTGGTCATTCCCCTGGTGCACACGCTCCAGAGGAATCTGGCCACCCTTGCAGACCGGGTCGCGCCCCGTGCTGACCTTGTTCCAGCGGTGCGCGCATTAGTGAGAAGGCTGCAGCAGGGCATAGCTGCCAGGCTAACTCCTCTCACTAAGGAAGAGTCATACATGTTGGCGACCATGTGTGACCCGCGCATAAAGGGCACTTTCGCCGAGCGGGACGGGAACCTCACCCAAGCCAGAGACGGGCTCTGCTCTTGGGTGAGGCGCAGGCAGGCCAAGAGGGGACGCCTGTCGACAGGGGGGACGCAAGAGGGGCCCTGCCGTGCGGGTCCCTCTGACGCCCCCTCTGCGCAGGCCCCCCCCGAGGCCACCACCGGAGTGCCGATGGAGATGGAGATGCTCCGGTGGGCCCTCGTCCCCTCTGGGGTCGTGAGGACCGTGAGAGAGGATCCGGCGGAGGCGATGGTCAGGGACTACCTCGCGGAGCCCTGCGAGTCGCTCTCCACCGATCCGCTCAGCTACTGGGCCAGGAAGGAGTCGGTCTGGCCGGACCTCTCCCTCGAGGCGCAGCGGCTGCTCTCATGCCCTCCGACGAGCGTGGAGAGCGAGCGCGTCTTTTCACATGCGGGCGACATTGTCGGCCCACATCGCACTCGCCTTCTCCCATGGAGAGTCGAGCAGTTGACCTTCCTGAAGGTCAACTCTCGCCTCTTTGATTTCTCAGGACTGGACTTCCAGAGTGACTGAGGTGAGCCCAACTTGTGGCCTGCATCCTCTATGAGTCCAATCCTTTGGAATCGCGCTCTCCCCTGTATAAAACCCTGTATATACAGTTAAAACCGGCCAGTAGAGGGAGGGTGGTTAGGAACCAGTGGCAAAGGGAAAACACCCAGCAATTTGAAAGCCCCCCCCAGGGTATTCAAAACATCTCCCATCACTGAGACATACCCTGTGGGACCAAATTTATTATGAAAAATAATGCCCCAGAAACATGGATTGCTACTGGAGGGAGAAACAGGTTAGATAGGGATTGCTTAGGTGTTTTTATCAGATGAAATCATTGTAAAAAAAATTGTAGAAGAATTGTTGTACTGTTTTTTGAAAGTTGATGTTCTGTTCATGTAAAAAAAAGGAAAAAAAAACCAAAAAAAAATGTTGTGATTATGTTTTTTAAAAGTTGATGTTCTGTTCATGTAAAAAAAAGGAAAAAAAACCCAAAAAAATGTTGTGATTATGTTTTTTAAAAGTTGATGTTCTGTTCATGTAAAAAAAAGGAAAAAAACACAAAAAAAAATGTTGTGCTTATGTTTTTTAAAAGTTGATTGAATGTTCATGTTTAAAAAAAAAAATTTGATGTTAATGTTGGGTTTGCATGGTTGGGGGATGCGGGAAGAGTGGTGGATGGGCACCGGCCAATGATGATCTCTCACAGATGTTCCCAGGTAAATTCTGAGGCTGGTGTGGGGGTGGGGGGAGACCTCTGCAGAACTGCTCCAGAAATACCATTGTCCAGTGCCTTGGAAGTGCCCAGTTCAGCTTTGTGTGTCTGAACTGAAAGCACAGCCACAGGAAATGACATAGGTTCTGCTGGACCCTGTTGCAGTGGTTCCCCCCCATTAAGTCGTTTTATGGAGGGAGAGTTGTATTAGGCTGGTAGTTATTATGATCATCTTCTGTTTCCATGCCCTGTTGTGCCCGCTCACTATGTAACCTGTTGTAATGTTCAAAACTTTACTGTTTGTCCATTTCAAAAAAAAAATTGTGTTTAAGATTCTCTGATGTGTAGTTAATTGTGTTGTGTTGTGCTATGAGGGACAATAAGTGTAATATGTTGTGATTTGTTGACCACTTGTAATTTGAAAATGAGAAAATAAAGGTTTTTTAAACTTAATGATTGTGTGTCTGTGTTCCCTTCTTTGATGGGAGGTTGGTTCCCAGCATAGGGAACAATGGGGCAGGCTGGCCAGCCTGTTCCTGGGGTACTCGGTGTGGGGCAGCTGAGGGTGGTTTTGGTTCTGAGAGGGGCTGAGTGGAGGATTTGGGTCTGTGTGTGGCAGCTGGGGTGGGGGAACTGGGTTTGTGTGGGGCTGAAAGGAGTGGACTATGGGGGATGAGAGCACTGGTCGTCCCTTTTGCCCAAGTAGGCCCCTGCTACTGTCCTGGTGTGGGCTTCCATGCCTCTATCAGTTGCTGGCCCTCCTTTGCCATCTTTTTCAGAAATTTTCCTAGGGCTGCCAAACTCCTGGTTGGGCTTGAGTTCAGGTTAGAGAGAGTAGTTCCCTACAGATAAACTGGCTGCTTCCAAGGGCAATCTCTTTAGAGGGCAAATGCGGACCATGGATTCTGGGGGAGATCCCTACTCAGATTTTCCTTTGCACAAGTCCCACCCCCAAATTGCCAGTAACTTCCAAGGCCAGAGTTTGCCACCCCAGAGAGATCCCGTTCCCACCCTCTTAGCCTTGGCATGAAAGTTGTAGCCCCCATGGAACGCTTCCAGGTTCCTGATTCCAAGCCCAATGACACCAATGTAAGACAATCCAGACCTCCATCAAAAATGGATTTTAAGTAGCAGTGGGATTGGGCTGCATTTCAGTCATTCACATATCTGGTTGTGTTCCCAAACATTTAGCTTATGGTTTTTTAAATCGGCGTATGGCACTTAAGGACACTTTTAAATGGTTCTAAAAACATATTTTTATTATGAAGTATTTAATGTGGCATTGATCAAGGGCAGGCCTTTTGGCCAAATGAGCAGTATCAGTACAGTAAAATTTAGACAAAGCTCATAGGAGGAAAAAGCATTCACACTGTGAAGTGGGAAGAAAGTTTCAATTTACATGTACCATGGACTCCGAAAAAGACATGTCCAGACCAAATCAGGCCTGCTTTCTCCCTTGAAGATATCAATTGATGATAGTGCTTATGTCACATCATGAGAAGACAAGGTTCACTAGAAAAGACAATAATGCTAAGAAAAAATGAAGGCAGTAGGGAAAAGAAGAATACCCTAGATGTGGTAGATTGACTTCGGTTTGCAATACATGGACAAGGTTTTTGGGATACTGTGGAGCTCAATATAATTCTAAAGTACACCACAAGTGATTTGAATGCATAAAACATACAGACACATACACATAAAATGTATATACCCCCTCCCCACCAAATTAAAGGTTTATCTTATGCCCCGGTTTTCTCCCCCATGGGAACCTAGAGTGGTTTACACATTGCTGTTCTCCCTTGATTTGTTTCACCCTCATCACAACCAGGCTAACAATAGACAGCTGCTCCATGCCTCACATTGGAGTGACTCCACCGATGGCCTTCTTAGTTGTATGAGGGGGTGGAGGGGGGGGGAGGAAGGAAACAACGCACTCCTGCCCACTCTATCTGGGGCCTAGGTTGCCAAATTGCTTGGCCTTGGCAAGGAGCCAGTGGTGGGGCGGCACTGGTTCTGGGGCCCCGTCAAGAACATTTGTCCAGGGCCCCAAAATCACCTAGACTGCCTCTGGAAAACACAACACAATTGTTTACTTAGGCTGAGCCAAGAACATCCATCAAGCCTACAAGGCACAGAATCAGAGTCTGCCAGATTCTAGACCAACTCTCTAGCCATTGCACTACAGTGGATATCTAAAAATTGTTCATACCCCCACCAGCAACTTGAACATTTTTCTCCAAAAGGCACACAACTTGGCTGGGTCTCAAAAAGGACTATGATGCATGGGCCTGTCAATGCATACTGGTACTAAGGCTCTGGCCGGGGGGAGGGGGGCATTGTGCCAATGCCACCCTGGCTTTGGAAGGGGACAGTAAAATAGAAGAAATAATCTAGCTTCAGTGCCTCCCCCCCTTCTCTCTCTCTCTCTCTCTATAATGTGAGTGAAAACATTACTATACCATCACTGAAGCCTACAGGATACATAGGGTCTGTTCACACACGCATGATCATTTAATGGCAATGCTCTGGCATGATGATGTCTGTTCTAGGAAGTGATGTGATCATCACACAAGGCTGGGGAGCACGCACAATTCACAGCAGGCAGATTTGGGCCACAAGGGATCCTGCTTTGGCCTGCAGGGCCCAAATCAGCCCACTGCAAAGCACAGGCATACTCTCAGGGCAGCCAGATGACATCAGTGACATCACGGCAGCAGCCCCTGGAGCGTACCTTGAAGGCTCATTCACTGACTTTCCCCCTTCGGGGTGATAGGTGAGAGTGGGGGATCCCCCACCAAGGGGAAACGGATCCCTAATTGTGTCTGAGGTTGTGGAAATCAAATGGGTCATATTGCTTCTGTCTTTGAGGGACTTACATGCACATTATATTTAACTCCAGATTTCTTGATTGTCAAGGAATGCATGTGGTGGGGGGTGGGGGGAAGGGTGGGAGAAGGGCCCCTGAGGGTGAGGGTGGCATTTGGCATGCAAAATGCCACCCCTGGCAAGACAAGCCTCTCCCAGCTGTCAGTGGTAGAGATGAGAGCAGAGCACCCACTTGGGGAGGCCATGAAATGGCCCCCCCAAGTGGGAGCAGGCTGAGCCTTGGTGGGGGGATGGGAGGAAGGGTGGGAGAAGGGCCCCAGAGGGTTGGGGGGGGGATTTTGTTGCAGTGGTTCCCCCCCATTAAGTCATGTTATGGAGGGAGAGTTGTATTAGGCTGGTAGTTATTATGATCATCTTCTGTTTCCATGCCCTGTTGTGCCCGCTCACTATGTGACCTGTTGTAATGTTCAAAACTTTACTGTTTGTCCATTTCAAAAAAAAAAATGTGTTTAAGATTCTCTGATGTGTAGTTAATTGTGTTGTGTTGTGCTATGAGGGACAATAAGTGTAATATGTTGTGATTTGTTGACCACTTGTAATTTGAAAATGAGAAAATAAAGGTTTTTTAAACTTAATGATTGTGTGTCTGTGTTCCCTTCTTTGATGGGAGGTTGGTTCCCAGCATAGGGAACAATGGGGCAGGCTGGCCAGCCTTCTCTGCGGGTGGTGGGGGGGTCAGGGGGGTGGTTGTCTGTGTGCCAGGGCAGGTGCTCTTTCCCAGGGACGATTTGGCACTGCCACCATTGTGGCACCCCTTGTCTGTGCAGAACTGCCCTGGGAAAGAGAGTTTAGGGGTTCCCAAAAGGGGAGGGCAGGCCAGCCTGTTCCTGGGGTTATGGTGGGTGTGGGGCAGGTGGGGGTTGATTTGGGTCTGTGAGGGGCTACTGGGGGGATTTGGGTCTGTGTGTGGCAGCTGGGGGGGAATTGGGTTTGTGTGGGGCTGAAAGGAGTGGACTATGGGGGATGAGAGCACCTACTTGGGGAGGCCATGAAATGGCCCCCCCAAGTGGGAGCAGGCTGAGCCTCGGTGGGGGGTGGGAGGAGGGGTGGGAGAAGGGCCCCTGAGGGCTGGGGGGCATTTTGCATGCAAAATGCCACCCCTGGCAAAGGAAGCCTGCTTCTTCATTTTTTCCCCATAGGAAATAATGAAGAAGATGCTCCTTTATGGGAGGATGGGGGGACCTGCTTTGGGGGCCATAACATGGCCCCCCAAAGTCCAATCTGTCTGAAACTTGGGTGGGTGTTAGAGAAGGGTTAGAGGAAGGTCCCCACCAATTTTGGGCTTATTTGGTGGGAAAATGCCTCCTCCAGGCGTCCTGAAAGACGGAGGCATTTTCCCAGCAAAAAAACCCGAAAGAATCCCGAAAGAATGCCGAAATAATGCCGAATCCCGAATCCCGAAAGAGATTCTTGTTTCGGCATTCGGCTAATGCCGGTAGAGAATCTTGTTTCGGGTAATCCCGAAACAAGAAAGCCGAAAGTTTTTTCCTTGCACACCCCTAGTCACAAATAAATGTGCTCAGTACTGCAACACACAAGGCGACTACGTACCTACATTGATTCTTTTAAAGAAAAGAAATACATTGATGGTGAAAGAATACATTTCTTATAACTTGTTTTCATGATTGTGATATTTCAGCCATTGAAACCTTGTGGGTTTCTTGTTTATAAACATAATTATTTAGAAACAAACCAGCTATTAGAATAGTTCATAAGCATTATGTTTGAGGGTTTACCCTAGGGGTGCCATTCCCCCGCCTAGAGTGGGGGATCCCCTGCTCCCACCCTTCCCCCTGTGCCTACTTACTTGGCTGGTGGGGGGGCTGTGCTCCCCAGGACACCCCCAGGGGGTATGTGCACCCCTGCACCCATAGCAGCCCAATTTGGGCCAAAACGCGCCCTGCAGTGGGCCCATTTCAAGCCAAATCATGGCCTGCAGCACCCCGATCATGCCCATGGGAGCACTCCCAGCTGCCCTTTGATCCCATGTGATGATGTCACTTCCTGGAAGTGATGTCATTGCACAAGCCAGAAGCGTGTGCATGAAACTAGGACCCAGGCAGCAGCAAGGTAGGTGTCAAGCTCCCAATCTCCCACCAGGGGAGTCAAAGGGACCCAGCAACCGTAGTAATTTCATTAGTAACACTGCATATGCTTATAGAAGATTAGTGGAAATATGGTGAAATTAAAAGGGCTGTGGCTCAATGATGGACCCTCACACAGAGGGTCCCAGGCTCTATCCCAGACATCTCCAGATGAGGGAACTCAGTAGCAAGCACTGGGGAAGACCATCCTCTCTTAGAGTAATTATAGAGTCACTGGCAGTTTAGAAAACTCTGAACTAGACAGAGCAATGGTCTGATGCCATATAAGTAACTTCCTGTGTTCACAGTGCAAATGGTGCTCGCACATCTCTGACCTTGACAAATATAGCTGTCAGTCCACTTTTACTTAAGTTGGCTTAAGTAACATTTGTATAAAGTATTAGTTAAAAATAACAGATTTTGTCAAATAAGTCAATAAAATCAGATAATCACTATTTTCAAAGCTGATTATAGGGGTGACATTAGTGGAACATTATCCTTCGAAAACCAGATGTCATGTATACAAGCAGCATTTCAATTCATGATGATAAGCATGCTTGGAATCCTACCCTCAAAGTTGTAACCACTATACCTGAATAAATTTGTTCCGAATTTTCTGTATTTTACTTAAGCCCAAATAAGTAATCATGAACTCAGCTTTCAATGCATTTTCTAATATAAGGCATATAATATAAGGCATATGTGGTGCCTCAGTTCCTGACGATCTTCTACATTACACCTGATTTTGTCCCATGTATGCAGAGGTTAGAGCTAAATTTCTTGCTAACTTGTTAGTGGGGCGTAACTTTACCTCTGATATTGACAAATTAGTTTTTTTGTTATCTGATACTGATTCATTTGTCACTAGCAGAGTATCCCTGTTTGCCTTAGCTGCAAAAAAGATTAGGGCCAAGATTGTTTCCTCAGAAACCTAACTTTTCTCATAACTATCTGGTATTTATTAAGGTCCCATTTTAATTGTATTTTATTTTTATTATTTTAATAACTGTATTTTATGCTTGTAAGATAGATTTCTATTTTTACTGTTTTTAACTTTGTATTGTGATGGCCTTTGGCCATATACAATTAAACCTACTACTCCTAATATAATTGGTAATAATCTATAGCTGGTAGTAATCTGCATATCTAATGCAAGAATTTCAGTATAGCCTTGTAAATTTGCAGTTTTCTGAGTTTAACTACAGTTAAAAGACACAGAGATTTTATCTGTAATAAAACTAAACATTTTCATAGAATACTTTAAATAGCCTTATTTCTCATTTATGTCACCTCATATACAGAAACCGTATGTAAATTCACATCCCAAAGTAACTAAAACACATCTGAAACCACATGTAAAGAATGGTAACTTGCTGGAAAGGAAAGGAAAGGAAAGGAAAGGAAAGGAAAGGAAAGGAAAGGAAAGGAAAGGAAAGGAAAGGAAAGGAAAGGAAAGAATGGTAACGTGACTAAACAGCGAGGCAGTATAGGAATATAAGTATTTTCATTAAATTTTAGATTACAATTAATACAAATAAGATTCTCTGAAATTTTTGGACACCTAGTAGATTCCTTTAATTGGAGTTGTCACACTCAGATAGGTGTTGATGCAAGCAGCCAAGAGCAAATCTGACACATATTATGTCCGATTATCATGCCATTTGGTTAAACTAATTTGACACTAGAATAAGCTAAATCCATTTACTACAATATTAAGGCACATTCCTTCTTCCTTGAATTGATCAAAAGTACAAAGACTCCGTATCTTAAGAGCCTTGGTAATAAGAAATACTTCTTTAAAATTGGAAAGCAATAGCTATGCCACATATTGAAATATGGACTGAAACAAGGTTAGACCTTGCAGTCAAAGAAAGAGATGCCTTTAATAGAAAAGAAAGAAATGTGAAATAGTGGTTTGGGTGTGTGGATTTATCGGGATGTTAACATGTGAGTATATTAGGTTGTATAAACTATGAGATTAGCTGGTCAGTTCAGAGCTAAGCAGGAATTTTTTAAAACTGTCTCTTATTGGTCATGGGATAGTCCTTTTTTATTTGCTTTGAACTGTATTGGGGAGCTTAAGCTTATTTAAATAGACCTTGTTAGAGAAGACTGATAAGAGGGTAGATATGAAGCCAACACTAGCACTGGCCACATTTGAAGCCAGAGGGGACTCACCCCAAGTTTTGCTGGCCACAATTTGTATCAGAATTAGGGTTGTTTATTTGAAAATAAATATAACTTGCCTTTGTCTGATTACTCCTTTTAAAAAAGTTTTAAACAGAACCCTCCCTAGGATCAACTCCCAACTTCTCAGCAATTTCCCAAGCCAGAGATGGCAACTCTATAGACAGCACTCTACTAGCTGTTGTATGGCACAGAAGGATGTCATCACTTCCTGGCACAATTCAGTGCAAGGAATAATTAAATAAGGTACAGAACCAAAAATGTTCTTCTTGCCATTCTCATTTGCTAAAACAATCCTTTAAAAATCCTGAGAACTTTCCGCCAGCAGTCTGAGAAACGTTCCCTGCTTCTCCTCAAGCAGCTTCATTCCACTTCCCCCTCCCATCCTGAAATCTTAAAGGGCAAGACACAGTGCTGGTTGCTTACAGGAGTTACAGTAACACTTCTATCTATCTAGCAAAAAGGAAGGATTTTCTTTCAAATATTTCATTTCACTCCCTCTAACTATGATACCACTGAATGTTAAGTGCTGCATTAATAACATTCAGTTAATCCTTTAAAAATCCTGAGATTTTTAACATTTTACATCAGTTGTAAAATAAAAGATCTCTGTTTTTCACAAGCAAGCTTGCTACTGTTGCTACTGTAATTTAACAATACAATATCCTATGGCTGACATCAAATTTCCAACAAACACTTTCTTACTCTCCTTAACCCCGATGTCTGGCTCTTACAATTTCTAGTTAAATCAGCCATTTTTGCCAACATCTAGTGACTGTTTCTTCTCCTAATTTCTGGTTCACCTTTATGAGCATACTCCACAAAAACACACTTCTGTGGATTTTCAAGGACTAAAAATTGTTTTGCTTTTCTCACAGTCAGGCCAGACAAAATAGTCCCAGAACTGCCCTGGTAGTGTTCATACGGAATAGCTTCTATTCTTGAATGCATTTAGAAGTCATTGCAAAAGTCAATTAGGGGATGGGAAAGCAGCAAGCGTTTGACCTGAAATATTTAAAAGCAATGCTTTATAAAATTATCCCTGACAACAGAATCCACCATAGGAGTGCCCTACTGCTTTTAATTCAAACATTTTGCCTGATCCCAACTTCTTGCCTGTCAAATATTTATATATCACATATCTTCTAACTCTTGAGGCAGCCACAGAACTTTCCAAATACTTCAATACTCTGCACTTTACCTACTCCCTGAAAATTTTAAGATGCAGAGTCCTTAAGTAGAGTTGCCAGCTCTGGCATGGGAAATTCTTGAAGACTCAGGGGTAGTGCCAGGAGAGGGCAGAGTTTGGAAAGGGAGCTCAGCGAGGATGTGATGCCACAAAGCCCACCCTACGGAGCAGTCATTTTCTTCATACTGATCTCTAGTCTGGAGATCAGCTGTAACTCCAGGACCACTCCAGGTTCCACCTTGGCATTGGTAACCCTACCCTTAAGTCTCATGACAACATATAATAGTCACTAACAGTGAAATCCTAAGCAGAGTTACTCCAGTCTAAGCCCACTGAAATCAAAGAGCTGAGACTGGAATAAGTATGCTTAGGATTTCACTATAAATATCCAGCGTTGGAAATCTGAAATTGCTTGAGCCTTTTATAATTTAGCAATAAATATTTTACATTCAGCATTTCAGGCAGAACCTGTAATACTGTATGCAATTTTCTGAGGATAATTTAAGGGCTTCGTACATAAGCTCCTGTAACCATATTTGTTTTTTCTGGCTAACTTACCATGTTTACCCTTTCCTGGGATCACTATATTCTTTCACCATGTTTCTGATTCTAGGCATCATATAACTCAAGGTCACAGAACAGGCTAATGAATTAATAAGACCCATCTATCTCAGGCATAATCTGAACCACAAGGCAATTCTCCTACCCAAACAATGTGAGTTACATACATCACAGATGACAGGACACCATTTCCAAAGGACATCTTAGAGCAAGCACCATAAAGCATTTCAGCTGCAAGGATTTACCTCTACAGGCTCAAAATCAGATTTCTTATTTATGAGTCATCAATGGGAAGCATCTGTAGTACACTCTTAACCTACAAGAACACCACTGACAGACCTGCTTCTCTGAAAACAAAGCTAGGTGTTCAGTCTAGCAAACTACCAGACAGTTTTGATTTGTATTTAGGTTTCAGGGAATTAATTACACTTCTTTAGTATATAGTATGATATTGCTCAAACAATTATTTTAAACTATGGTCTTTGCAACCCCAGCCGGAATGAAGAGACAGACACAGGCTTGGATTAAAGGGCCGTTTATGAACATGACCATAAACATAAAGCACGGCAAGAACTAACTAGGTGGTACAGGTCAAGCCACGAGATCAACTCCGTACCTCCGCCTTGACCTGCCTGGGGGAGCCCCAAAGCCCCGGGTATAGGCCATCTCACGAATGGCTGCAACCCGGCCAGCCAGGCCATGGATCCCCCCATCAAGTACCTATTACACCCCAGCTGTCTAGCATGAGGGAAGGCCTTGTGCCTGGGGATCCCCGCAGGCGTCTGCCCGTGTTATGGTAGCCGCCAAAAGCATACTGCACTGATGGCAGACCCTGTTCCCCACTCCTGGGGAAGCGCCACTGGGGCTCACCAGCCCGCACCCTATTCCCAAAAATCTCCTGCCAGCAACTAACTAACAGCACAACCCAACAATAACTCAGAACACTGCCATTAGTGCAAGGTAGGCGAAAAAACCCCTCTCCCAAAAGCCAATCAGGGAAAAGAGGGAAAATTTCCTACCCAGCAGCTGGCTATTCCTGCACTAAAAACAGGGTGAGGTGGGTGGGCCGAGCGCTTACAGCAACTACCGCCGGGGAGAGTGGAGCCGCCTGCAACAGGCTCCTGTCTCTGCCCCCCGGCTAAGCCCCGGATGCCTGGGATGGAAGCTTGCCTCCTTTCAACCGGGCGGGGCTGCAAATGGCAGCTCCCAGCTCGAGCGGCTTTATGCCGTGGCTGGGAGAGCCAAATTCTTCATAAACCCTCACCCAGATGGCTCAAAGTAGCCTGATCTTTCAGATCTCGTCGCTAAACTGGGTCAGCTCTGGTGATGAGAGACCGCCAAGTAAGTCCAGGGTCACCACACAAAGGCAGGTTAATGGCAAACCACCTCTGAACATCCATTGCCTTGAAAACCCTATGGCATCACCACATGCCAGCTGGGATTTGACCCACACAGTTCTTCATAAACTCATCCTTTGTATGATTCTTCTGTGCAGATATTTCCTAGTATTTATTCAAGACAATTTATATACTGCCTCTCCACTAAAAATGTATACAGCAGTAAACAGCACACAAAAAACAGAGTTGTGCTTACCGTAACTACTGTTCATTGACGTCTTCTGTGCAGACACACATGGGACTGTGCCTGCGCAGGCCTGCCGACCGGATTTTTCTTTCTAGCAAAACGTCCACTAGGGGGCGCACGTCCGACCCAATGCGCATGCGCAGCCGTTTCCCGCCCGAGCGACATTGGGCGACGTCGCCCCCTTTCCCCTCAGTTTCTCCTTTGCCGCCGAATGCCTTCACATTATCTGGAAGAACACAGCGGGGAAGGAGGGAGGGTTGTGTGTCTGCACAGAAGACGTCAATGAACAGTAGTTACGGTAAGCGCAACTCTGTTTTCACTGTCCGTCTTCTGTGCAGCCCCACATGGGAGACTCACAAGCCACTTACCCAGGAGGCGGGCATGTGTTCTCACCGAAAAAGAGACTGAAGCACTGCATTACCAACAGCAGCCTCTTTCCTTTCCCACACATCTAGTGCGTAATGTTTAGCGAACGTGTCAGAAGATGACCACGTTGCAGCCCTGCAGATATCTTGCAAAGGCACGCCCCTAAGGAAGGCCGCCGAAGCAGCCTGTGCTCTGGTGGAATGAGCTTTTAGTTCCAAGGTGCAAGGTAACTGAGCATGCGAGTAGCAGGCTCTAACAGCTTGAGTGACCCAACGGGAAATTGACTGGGCTGTAGCAGCCTTTCCCTTCCTGGGCCCATAATAGCACACAAACAGTTGTTTGGCACTCCTAAACTGTGATGTACGTTGGAGGTAAAATAAAATAGCCCTTCTCACATCCAAAGAATGTAAGGCCCTTTCAGAGTTATCAGAAGGGTCAGGAAAAAAGATAGGTAGGACAATGTCCTGTGAGGTGTGAAATTGCGTGGACACTTTGGGTCTAAAACGAAGGTCAGGTCTCAACACCACCTTATTCTGATGGACCTTCAAAAAGGGAGGGTCCCACCTCAGTGCAGCCAGCTCGCTAACCCTACGGGCAGATGTAATGGCTATCAAAAAGGCCACCTTACAGAATAACCATTTCAAATCACAGGTGGCCAGTGGTTCAAAAGGTGATTTCATAAGCCCCGCCAATACTACTTGTAGTGACCATTGGGGAACAATTTCCTTGACCTGTGGAAACATATTGTACAACCCTTTCAAAAAAGACTTTGACAAACTGTGGGAGAACACCGTCTTCCCATCTATTTTAGGGTGGAAGGCTGAAATGGCAGCCAAATAAACTTTAATAGAGGAATTAGAGAGTCCCCCATCCTTTAAGGACAGGAGGAACTCAAACACAGAAGACAACTGGCAATCCCAAACATTAACTGCAGTGGCCGCAGCCCAGGCCTCAAAACGCTTCCATTTAGCTGCGTATGACCTGCGAGTGGTGTCCCTACGGGCATTCAGCAAAATTTCAGCTACCCTGTCAGACATCCCCTCCATCCCCGAATGAGCCAAGCAGTGAGGTTGAGTTTGGGTAGGTCGTGATACCAAACCCCTTTGTCGGACAGAAGGTCCGGGTTCAGTGTGAACCGATAATATGACCCCTGTGAAAGCTGCATGACATGTTGGAACCATGCTTGTCTGGGCCAGAAGGGGGCCACTAGAATTAAGTGCGGCCCATCCCTCTGGATTTTGCTGACAACCCGAGACAGCAGTGGGAACGGAGGGAAGGCATAAAACAGGTGCCCTGTCCAGTGTATCTGGAACGCGTCCCCCAGGGAGCGGCGACCCAGCCCTCCTCTGGAGCAGAATAGCGGGGCCTTCTTGTTGGCCTCTACCGCAAAGAGGTCCACGTCTGGGAACCCCCAGTCCAAAAAGATGGCGTTCAGGTAACTGTCTGCTACGGTCCATTCGTAGCTGTCGAATCGCATCCGACTCAGCGTGTCCGCGATGACATTGGTGGTGCCAGGAATATGGACCGCCTGAATGAACACGCCTCTGTCCACGGCCCAGTTCCAGATCCGAACGGCCTCGTCGCAGAGGGCCTTGGATGTAGTGCCCCCTTGCTTGTTCAGGTAGAACATCGTGGTGCAATTGTCTGTGAGCACCTGAACTGCTTTCTGCTGCAGCGTGTCTGCGAAAGCGATAAGGGCATAACGGACCGCTCTCAATTCTAGCAGGTTAATATGATCTTTCTTTTCCTGCTCTGACCAAACCCCATGTGCCCTCAGGGCACCACACTGGGCTCCCCATCCCACCGTGGAGGCATCAGTCGAGATTGTGATCTCGGTTTGGATGGACCCAAACGCAACACCCCCAAGGAGGTTAGTCTCATCGAGCCACCATCGTAAGGCCCGGATAATCCCTCTGGGGATGGAATACCGCTTATTCTGGGACTCGTGTTCAAAATCATGAACCGACAGGAACCACAGCTGGAGAGGTCGCATGTGCAACTGGGCCATAGGGGTGACAGCTGTAGAAGAGGCCATGAGGCCCAGTAGCCTCTGGATCGCTGTCACGGATTGGAACCTGCACTTGGAAAAAAGGTTCACCATCCTGCCAATTCTTAAGACACGCTCCCTGGGGAGAAAACCTCTATTTACGTCACCATCCAATTCCATACCGATAAACAGTATTCTCTTGGACGGGGTAAGGTTAGACTTCTGCAAATTAACCAAAAGCCCTAACCGGGAGCAGGTGAGCATCACTGTATGAATCTGGGCCAGGAGCGCATCAGCATAGGGGCTAGAAGCCAATCGTCAAGGTAGGGGTAGATGGTACAACCCCGTTCCCTCAAATAAGCCACTACCACAGCCATACACTTAGAAAAAACTCGTGGGGCCGTTGAGAGACCAAAGGGAAGCACTTGGTAATGGTAGACCTTATTCTTACATAGAAATCGAAGGTACTTCCAATGATCCGGATGGATGGCAATATGAAAATATGCATCCTTGAGGTCCAGGACAGCGAACCACATGTCCTCGGGCATTAACTGGAGGACTGTGTTCAAGGTAAGCATCCTGAACCTCTTGACGAGAACGAATTTATTCAGTTCCCGTAGGTCTAAAATGGGTCGTACCCCTCCATCTTTCTTGTCTACCAAGAACATCCTGGAGTAAAAGCCTAAGGGGGGGTCCTGAGGGAGCACCTCCCGCACAGCTCCTTTCTCTAGCAGTGCTACAACCTCAGCCTGTAACTTATGAGAAGAGGATTGTATTGAGTGGTCAGGAAGAGACAACACTGGGTAAACATCAAACTGAATTTTATAGCCAACTTTAACAATATTAAGAACCCAACTATCAGATGTAATTTCTGCCCATGCAGAGGCAAACTGAACCAATCTGTTTCCAAACACAACAGACTGTTCGAATTCTAGTCAGAACTGCTTTGGCTGAGTTGCTGACTCTTTGGCATCGTGGGCTTGTTGACCGCGACGAGGGCGGTAGCTAGGCCTCCGGCGCTGAAAGGAACTTGCAGGCTGCTGGAATTGCCTGTAGGACCCATAACGGGGATACGGCTGGTATCGCTGTTGCCGACCACGATAGCCCTGTGAAGGGCGATACTGGAACCGATTTTCGGTAGATGGTCTGGCTGGGAGGATGCCGTAGGAACGGGCTGTCAGCCGATCTTTGCGTTTTTGGGAGAGGTAGTCATCCGTCTTGGATGAGAACAGGGATGGACCCTCAAAGGGCAGATTCTCCACCTTATTCCGCGTCTCGATGGGTAGAGCAGTCGTGCGGAGCCACGAATGCCTGCGGAGGACGATGGAAGAGGCCAATGTTCTGGCAGAGGTGTCAACGGTGTCACGGCCAGCATTTATCTGTTGACGAGAAAGGCGCAGGGCCTCATCAAGAACCACCTTCGCCAACACCCTCTGGTCTGCAGGGAGCTTTTCCATAAAGGCCGCCATGCGGTTCCAAAGGAAAATTTGATATGCTCCCATGATGGCCGAATAGTTGGAGATCTTCAGCGTCAAGGCAGCAGAGGAGTACAATTTCTTGCCCAATGAATCGAGCTTCCTGCTTTCCTTGTCAATGGGCACCACATAAGACCCCTGGCGTTGACAGGTCTGTATCTCCTCCGTAATGAGGGAAGAAGGAGGTGGGTGTGCAAAGAGGTATGCACAACCGTCATCCCATGTCTTGTACAGGGCCTCCAGTTTGCGGGATGTTGGATACACAGAGGCCGGCTTCTCGCATATGTCGTGAACGATCTCCACCAGGCCCTCGGTGAATGGGAAAGCAATAGTTGGAGGATTCCCGGACTGGACATATTGCAAAATCTTGTCCTTTGGCTTAGGATCCACAGCAGATATCTCGATGTCGAGAGAACAGGCCATTCTGACCATCTGCTCAGAATAGAGCCTGTAGTCCTCTGAGGGTGACACACGACCAGTCCCAATGATGATGTCATCTGGCGACGGGTCAGATGGTGGGCTGGGATTCGGGCCCTGAGAAGGTTCCACACGGTGATAAGGCGAGACATGCCTGGGGGAATCATAGTGGGAGAACTCACTGCGAGCGTCACCCCAATACTCCCTGCCAAACAAAGGAGAACTGGCATACAGGGAGCCCTCTCTATCATAGCCACTCCGAGGAAGGCAATAAGGCCGGTCCTCCCTTCCCATATAGTCATCGGCATGCCACGTCTCGGCAGCCCTAGGTGGAGCGTCGGGCAGACCACCATCATCATCATTGGAGTGGTGCAGCGGAGAGGACAGGTGCGGTGACGGGGTCGAGGGCTTCTCCCAGACGACCTCCTCCGTCTGGACCGACGTCGACTGTTGGTGTTTAGATTTCTTTTTCGACTTCTTTTCGCCCTTGGAGGCTGAAGTCGGATCGGAGCTTCGGTTCCGGTCAACCGGGGTTGGCGACGTGGGAAACGGATCCGAAGCCTTCGGTTCCAATCGAGAGCTCGTCTTCGAACCAAGACCAGCGCGAACCGATTCAGTGGGCTTCGGAGTTGACGCCGTCGGAGTCGGATCCGACGGTTTGGGAATCGACCCAGCCGGGATGTTCGGATCCGATGAAGTCCTCGGCACCTTCGGAGCCGATGTGGCGGTCGGTTCCGACCTCGACGGGGACCTGGAACGGTGCCGCTTCCGAGTCGGATCCGACTGCGGAGTGGAGCGCTTGCGACCCGACGCGGAACTCGCAGCCTCCTTCGGATCCGGGGTCATGGAATGCTTGCGACCCGACGCGGAACTTGCAGCCTCCTTCGGATCCGGGGTCGGGTGTTGGGCTTGTCGGCGATCCGGCGAGCGGGAACGCGAAGTGGAAGCGGCCCTTCGGACAGATTCCGTCTCAGGGGGGGTGTCAACCGTCCCACCAGCCGGTGGAGGTCCCCCCGGGGTACCCGGAGCCCCCGACGCCCGCATCGCCCTTCTCCACAACAGGGCATTAAGCCTATTCGCCCTCTCAGCCCTCGCCTTCGGGGTGAACCGTTGGCAGTGCTCACATTTACCGACGATGTGCCCTTCTCCCAGGCACTCGAGGCACACGGAGTGACCGTCCGTCCTCGTCATCTTCGTGGCACAGGTGGAACAACGCTTAAAAAGCGACTTCTCAGACATCTTCACTAGAAAAAGTTTCCTCAGAAAAAAGTTCCTCAGAAAAACGGACAGCTAGGTCTTTACCGGTCGGCGGCAAAGAAGAAACTGAGGGGAAAGGGGGCGACGTCGCCCAATGTCGCTCGGGCGGGAAACGGCCGCGCATGCGCATTGGGTCGGACGTGCGCCCCCTAGTGGACGTTTTGCTAGAAAGAAAAATCTGGTCGGCAGGCCTGCGCAGGCGCAGTCCCATGTGTGTCTGCACAGAAGACGGACAGTGAACAAAAAGCCCAATACCCAAAATCCAATATAACTAACCAGCAGTAGTATGAAACCAAGTAAACAACAAACCTGAATTAATACAACCAAGCCTACAGTGGTAGTTTAAAATACAAAGCAACCTGTGATAACATCCAAACAGTACCAAAACCCAATCAATCAAATAAAAGCATGCTGAAATAGAAAAGCACTTGTCTGGCACAAAAAAAGTTCTACCAAAGGCACAAGACTCAGGGAACAGGTATGCTAAAGCCAGGAGTATCCACCTCACATCTGAAGACAGAAAAAAGAGAGACAGATCCTCCCACTTTTTTCCCAAGTACTTTTTTTTTTTTTTACATTTTTTTCAGTTGGGAAACTTGGAGGAACACTGGGGGGAAACTGATTTTTCTTCTTCTGGAATAAGTGAAATGCTTTTTAAGATAAAACTTCACTTGTTCAAAATTTATAGCATGAAAAAATTAAGACAACGTACAGTATTAACTAATAATTCTTATGTGTAATACGGACATATATAACATTTTCAAGTATGCTTACTGTTTAAATGTGAATAATCTTGGCCACTAATATGAGATAACATGTTTGATAATAATAAAGAATTCAATGTTTTCGATGTGATAAAAGTTTAATTTAATATACAAATATGCTATTTGTGGATACTGTGATCACATGTGACTGGTTCTGTCTAAATAATACACTTCCTTTTTTTTTACTACATTTGTTATCGAATTTCAACTTTTATTTGTTCCTACTTCTCAAATGGCAAACATGAATCTACATGTGCCAAGGTGTCATAGGATGCAGCATGGTCTACAGCTAGGGTTCCTAGGTACCTGCCGGTGGTGGGCAAACTCCCGGGGGTTTGCCAGCTAGCCCGCCGACCTGCCAGTGGTTGGGAGGAGGAAAGCAAGGTCTCGGAGGCTGCCTGCTACCAGGAATTTCCAGGAATTTCTCAACCTGGAGTTTCAAGCCATGTAAGGCTGTATAATTTTAAATCTGGACCTTGAAGAGTGACTGGAAAGGCCATCAGTATAGATCTTTAAGTACCAATGTTATGTTACATCTGTAGTTCATTCCTACCAGACATTTTACTGCTGCATACTGGAATAAAGAAGATAAAAGAAGATTTGCAACCACCTTCAAGGGTAGCCCCAAGTACAGAGTATTAAAGTAATCTGATCTAGAGGTAATCAGAGCAGGAATCACTATTGCGATCATACCTCTTGAGGAAGGGTCACAGCTGGCAAACCACGTCTTCTGCCATGATGTGCCATACAGCTGAAATAATTTCTCCATTTGCAAAACCCCACCTCCTCCTTCTCTTTCAAGCTGTTCTGCACAGTTTCTCTCAAAATACGCTAACTCAATTTTACCCACACATCCAATACTATCTTACTTTCTCCTACTCCACACTCATGCTATTGGAATTCTGTCACTACTGTGTTCAGTGAAGGGCCTAACCACATTGTAGTCTGCAAATAAAGGTTAACTAAATTCAGTCTTCAAGTAGTAATTGTGGCTGGCCACTAACAGAGACCAAGCCGCTTCATCAGACATCCAATTTCTCTTCAAGAAATCTGTTGAATGCATGGGGAAATGTAAATTCATTTATCATACGTAAATTTGAATTGTGCTGTACATAAATCTAGCACTGGTGCCTTCTGGGAAAATGAACATCATTACATGAGCAGTATTCAAAGCAATTTTTAAAAAGGGTTTTCAAACAATTCTAAGCAGCACAGTTTTCTCCTTACTATTCTAGTTTCACATTTCCCCCCCATTTAAACATAGTTACGATGCACAAATGAGATCTTCAGTTTTAGATCAAAGAGAGAATCATCTTAGGCAAACAGGGAGCACAGAAAGATACAATAGTACATTTTCTATGATTATTCTGTATTAGTTTTGGTTACAGAATTACTGTCGTATAAACACACACACCCTTGATATTCAGTTTACAAATTACACACTGTTATAAGGGCTGAGTTAAGTGGTTTAACTCTTTTTATGCTAGCTGAGTATAGTTTTGCTTAAAATCAATAGTGGTTTCAAACAATGGAATTCCTAGAATATTTATGGAACTTGTGTTACTAATATAATTAATGACAAAGAGTCCAGTAGCATCTTTAAGACTAACTAACTTTACTGTAGCATAAGCTTTCAAAAAACAGTTCTCTTCGTCGGATGCATGGCATATAATATAATATATATAATATATAATTATATTATATATATTATATTATGTTGCAAGAGTAGGGTCCACTATTCCCAGAGTTTCTCTGTCCACTTTAAAAAAAATCTACATGCCTCAGGAAGCAGAAAATCTACATCAAAGTACAGCCTGGAGTTCTCTCCAGAAATATAACTGATGTCCAGACTACAGAGATCAGTTTACCTGGAGGAAATGAGAGCTTCCGAGGGTGACTTTAAGACAACACATCTCTGCTGAACTCCCACCTTCCCCAAACTCTGCCCCCCCGGCACAACCCCCAAATCTCTGGGAATTTCCAAAGCCAGAGTTGGCAACCCTTCTTGGCATAAGGAAGCTAAATCAGGGAGGGAGAGAAAGGGAAAGGGAGCAGCGCTCTGTATTCAGAAGTCTCCCCCCACCTTTTGTTTGATTCTATTGTTTTTAACTGTATTTGTTGTTATTATTTTGTAAGCTGCTTTGGGGTCTTTTTGGGGAGAAAAGTGAGACACACACACACAATATTTGATCATGGTCAATTAATAGATCATCAGTCGACTGGTTAATTTACAATACCTGATCAATCACAGGCCGGACTGTCAATTATACAAGAAGCAACATTATGCTTTACCATTCTTAAACTACATTTGAAACGTTAAGTAAAAAGGTACACAGTCATGAATAGCACCTTCAGAAGTATCCATCAATGATGACATGAACATGATCTTATTAGAACTGTTAGAAGGCAGGAGCCCTTGTTTATTTAGAGGTTCTTGAGCTGCTTCTGTTTAAACTGTGAATCATTCTGAGGTGTTGATGGATTTCACAATTCACTGCAACCATACAGCAATAAGAAAATAAACTAGTAGACATCAGGGTTTTCCCCCAAGTGTAAGTGTTAATTACACTTGTAAATTCAGACACAGTATTAACTGAAATGCAAGACTAGGTCCCCCCCACCCCCCAGGTATGGCTGGAAGGAAGGAAGGAAGTTGTCTTATATTTGCATGCAAGTTACAGTAATGTTCAATAATAATAATAATTGTGTATGTGTGTGACATTTTAGGGGGGGGGGGGTCTTACATGCAGGTTCATCTTCCTTTCAAGTAAAAAGAGTAGTTGAATAAAGGAAAAAAATTTGAGCCAAGCACCTTAGGTATTCCTGCTCATGAGAACAACCCTATTAAAGTATTCATTTGTCCCATTGGAAATACAACCTACAAGGGATGCTAAACAAAAACATACTTCCTCCAAATTAGAAACACATGAAGAGAAAAATCCCTCTTTTATTAGGTGCTAGTTTATAATAAATACTTGAATGCTTTATACATTTAAAAGTGAAACAGTCACCAGAGGTGTTAGGTATGGGCAGGGCGGAGAACAATGACAGCAATGTAAACTACTATTCTAGATTAGTGGAAATTATATTATCATTGTTAACCTCAGGAAGAAACTCTAATATCTGTAGCAACCCAGGCACCGGAGCATCAACTATGTTACCATGGGAACAAGGACTATTCCCCAGTCAGCCAGAATTCTTCTTTGTGTCAATCATATCTGATCATGCAAGTCAGTCCATTGGTGCAGCAACCTGTGCAGGCTGAGACAAGTAATAAAAAGTGTGCATAATTTGCCATAAAGCTGCTATACAGCTACATATTATGATTCAAGCAACCACAAATGGCCCGTTCAACTGAAATGAAACTCTGCACAGCACTCAAAAACATTATAAAGATAGAAAAATCATCAAAAGCAGATAGCACAACAGTTAATATTAATTAATTACTATATTATACAATGTCTGCCTAAATTGTTTTACCTTGCAGCATGATAAAATTTAATAAATAGCTGAAGAAATACCACTTCATAATTAATCTGAGCATTCTTTAAATTGCTAAAGCTGCTTATTAAGGCAACAGTCCAACAGATTTCAACAAGATTGTATTGTAACTGGTTAAGAATATTTGTTTCATTCAAGTAGAACCAACAACAACAATTTCAGCACATATTAGGCTATTATTATTACTGCAAAGTTTATTAGAGTGTTTAAAATAATGCATGACTTGCACATTTTGTTCACATGTATGAGTGTGGTGGTGAGTGCCCTCAAGTCATAGCTGAGTTATGGTAACCCATGGTGGAGTTTTCTTGGCAAAAGACTAACAGGGGTGGCTTACATTCCTATTATCTTGGTCTTATAAGACAAGTTCTAATATTTTTAATGCTGCCTTTCATTGTGATAAAGGGAATATACTTCCCTTCACAAAACTTCAGATAGGAAATTGGAAAACTGTTGGATACACAAACAAGTACTGAGTGTGCTTGGCACAGAGATTCTGTGTTTTCACAGATACCTGTAGACTTAAACACAAGCAAGCCCATGAGGTGAGACATTCAAAGGAGCAAGAGGGCAAAACTTAAAACTTCTCATTGGCTTAAATCCTGGTGGCATACAGTAAATGCTCTGTTCATTGATAGCGATGCAAAAGTCATATGTAAGAGATGTAGAATTAGGTCAGTGTGACAGAGACGGAGAAGATGGATGAAAGCAAACTGTAAACCTACTTAAACGTAAAAAGTGCAAACAGCAACAGAAGTGAACATGCTCCTCTAAACAATCAATTTCACTGCATGCAACAGTTTATTATGACTTTTCCAAGTTCATCAAGCAAGTTTTATAGCTGAGTACCATAATCCTAGTTCCTTGCTTCTCCAAAGTCATTGAATTTCTTCTTGTCTTTTGACTTTCTGCATTTTGATATCATCTCTCTCGCCCATTACAACAACTTCTTTTAAACCACATCTTCATCACAATTACAACTCTGTCCATTCATTCTTGTGTCTTGTTTCTTTTTTTATTATTATTATTATTATTTTTTTATATATAGCACAAGGGATGGGAAGGAAAGGAGAAAAAAAAAGGGAAGGGGGGGGGGAAAGGGGAAGGTAATCTACAAACACTAAACACTACGTTTCATGTTTTCCCTTCATACTGCCATTATTCAAAAGTTAAAGCTTTATATTATATTGATGGAGTGGTTAACCTTACTAAATGCAAATTACAATTTAGATTCAAATTAAATTTTTCTTCCCCTCCTGGGTCCCGGACGCAAGTCTCTCTGAGCAGCTGCAGCCGCAGTGCTCATTTCCTCCCCCTCCCCCTCAGACTTCTCCTTTTCATCTTGCTTGGTGCACTGAAATTCCGGATTTTTATCCACAAAATCCCTTAGTTGATCTTCTGATAATAACTTTAAAGCTTGATCTTTGTGACTGAACCAGATTCCTTCCGGAAATAACCATTTGTACTTTATTCCACGTTCTCTCAGAAGAGCTGCGAACTTTTTATACTTAAAACGTCTTTTCCAAACTAGAAATGGGACGTCTTTCAATATCTTAACTTTATTACCCAAAAAGTCCAAATCCGCATTGTATGAATTATATAGGATAGTGTCCCGGATCCTCTTAGATGAAAAATCAATGATGATCTCGCGAGGCAACTGACGCTTCATTGCATATTTTGAAGTAGCCCAACGGACTTCCAAAACGGCGCTTTTTACTTCTTCTTTAGTTGCCCTCGCGGGTGTCGCCAATAGCTCCGAGACCAGACCCCGTAAATCCTCATTTTCCTCCTCTTTCACATTCTGGAGACGCAAAATTGTCTGTGTTCGTTCCACTTGTAGCCCGATCAGCTGATTCTCCACCAGTTTGAGCTCTTTATTCGTAGCCTTCACGAGTGACGCACTTTCCCGAGCAGACTTCTCTGCCCCCCCCCCGCTGCTTCCTTAATGGTTTTCACTTCGCTCTCAATTAAGCCCACCCTTTGATCTGTTTCATTCAGCTTGTCAACAAAGGGTTTTATAGCTTCACAAACCGCCCTCCGCACTACCTCCTCCAACGACTCTCCCTTTAGGGCAGCCGAAACTGACTTGCCCAGGGCAGGACTTTGTTTTTTTGTTGCCATTTTAGGGGGGGGGGACCGCCAGCCGGATTCTGAAACTCAGCAAAGGGGAAGAACAAGCCTTCTTAGCTTCAGATCCCACCACTCCTTCACGTACGCTTGTAGTATCAGAAGGGATTCGCTTACTTGCAGGCTCTCGCCTAATTCTGCTCTTTGCCGTTTTCCATGGCCCGGCAGCACTCGAGGCACCGCGCACGTCCGCCGGCCTCCGTAGGGACAAACGGGCAATTAACCCCCCGCATTGATTCCGGGGGGCTCTTCCCGCAGCGTCCCGGACCCAGCCTCCCTCACTGGGAGTTTTGGGGGCTAATCTTCGCAGATCAGCCGCCCGGACAGGGTGCTCGGGCGCTTCCTCTCGAGCCCACGAAGAGGAGCGTCCGACATGGCTGAGAAAACGAAACCGAATCCATTCTTGTGTCTTGTTTCTATGTGCTATTAATATGGCTGTAGATAGTCAACACTAAAATGGTCAACACTAAAATAGTAAACATCCTTTCATCTGCCCCCTAAGTGACCCCACTCAGTTGCTAGGAGAAAAAAAAAACCTCTTTATTGAGTTAGTCAGCATCTCTCTCAATATTCATCTTTTATATACACAGCTTATACCCACAGAGCTTTCTGAAACTAAATTGCCAGTGGGTCATTTCTGTCATTTCCAAACAAAGTAAAATCAACTAGTACAAAATAAAAATTGCACAAGTATTATTCATGGTAATAAAGATTGATTTAGCCAGAGTAGCAAACCCAAAGCTTGATCTTCTTAAATGTATTACTGGGAGTGCAAATGTTGCCGCCAATTTTAACAAATTTCATTAGAATCACAATTTTGCACACTTTCTGAAATTTGCTTATAAGGAAGATGTTTCCACTGAATTAAATGCAGTTTACTGGTAAATCTGTTTAAGACTGCAACTTCAGCAAAACTAAGACTGTAGTCAACAAGCATGTGTGTATTTAATTTGCTATACAATGTATAATAAAACCCATCTCAGAATGTATCTAATAGGCTGTAAATTACCATGAATATTTTGGTCATGTATCTGACTGGGGCTACTAACACCAGTACAGTGAATGTTTTGGGCATGTCTTTGGAAGTGATGACAAGCACTGACAAAGTTCAAATTTGCCTTGACAGGATTGTCAGGACTAAACTAGAAATGTTCACAACTTGAATCCATCAATTTGCTAATACCGAGCTGAAATTCACTGGGTTTTATACTATGCTGGAACTGAACTTCACACACTGAAAAGCCACAGGAAAATATTAAATTAAATATTCAAATGATGAAGCAGAGCCATTTGTTTTTTTAAAAAAACTGTCTAAGCTGTTTTCACGTAGAAATATAATAAGCCAAGTGTAGATCTTGCTTCTTGAGCTTTGAATTAATTTGTCTGGAGAAGTTAACACTGACAAACATTTTCCTCTTTGTGACGATATTTCCATGTTGTGTGTATGTGAACACTTCCCACTCCCTCTTGACACACACAGCTGCCTCCGTAATATATGTCTGCATACATATTTACCACCTAGGTAAAATAACTACTATTTAGCAAACAAATGTGGGAGAGTAGAGATTAATGGACTACGCAGTGTGAATGTGAGTTAGAAAAAGATGTTTATGTCATTTTTGTTTGTCTTTATAGAACTACATATGTAGGCATTAGTTTTGCCATATACAAGGTTCATAATATTAAATCTAAATGAGGTGTAGGCAACTTTTTTTGTCTGATTACTGAAAAAAATGTACCAAGGTGTGATAACAAAAATGGAAGAGAGTTTCGAGATCTACTTTGCCAGACACACTGGAAACAAGTTGAGTCCCGGAGGAAGGCACTGCCAAAGCCTCAGACCTGACTGGCAGCTGCATGGGTTCAAAAGGTGATGTTGGGCACACACCGTGCTCATTGCCTTCTTCTAGCCGCTCATTAAAATGCATTTATATATAATTTAGGGAGCCACAGAATCAAGCATTTCCTCTGCTTAAACTAATCAAAGTTGGGAAGCACAAATCTGTTCTCCTTAGCAACACAACACATTACATTTTATATAGGAGCTCATTAGAACTTCAAAGTGTAAATGACAGATTTATTTATTTTCCCATTATACTTTACAAATAATTTATGTTAAAAACTTTAAGATTTGCAGGATTGAAAAATCAATTTTTTTTCTTATTTGTGTAGAGTAAACCATATTTTAGTCTTTATAAATCCCTATCAAACTGTTCTCCATCAGTCTGACAGCTTCTATAATGCTTTTATATCTACTTCGAGGTTATTTGAAAGGCGTGCTTCTGAGGAGAAAGATGGAATGGATTAAGTAGTATCCTGGGATTGCTACCATTGCTGCAAATTTTTGGCTATGGTTAATGTATGTTTAATGCAGAGCATAATCAAAATCCACAATATGGTTGGTGAGTGGTAATGTAGTTGCTGTAGGAGCGGCCATCACTGCTGCAATCATGCCTTTGTTTTGTACTGATACCATTTTTAGTTTTCAGAGATTCAATCCCAGATAATTACTTCAGTTTCATCTCTGGTACAGTGGTAGCCATCTTAGCTCCATAATAAAATTGGTCTGCCCAGATACTACTGGATATTAACTAAGCGTTCTGAACCAGTGTCTTGAAAGTGGTGTCTGAAATTTACGCAGCAAGAGAACACAGTCTCCATTAAACTGCAGTATACTTATATAAAGCTTCATTTGTTCTTGGAAAAGAATTCTCAAAGCAATTAGTGAGCCTGTTTAAAATAACATGGCTGTACCAATAATCAGGAGCGAGGAGAACAAGATCACACCTACCGGGTGCCCCCTTCCATCCTCACATTCAGCTGAATGTTTGCTGGGACCTCAGAGATTGTGTGCACATTGGTGCACATGATCAGGACCCTACTGTTTGCAAAGCATAGAAAAGCCTGTGTGCACACATTTGTACATACATAGGGCTTTCTGTAAATGTTTAACCAAACACATCAGAGATGGCATCAGCGAGCACACACTTTTGACAGTCTGTAATATATTATACCATTCAACTATTTAAGTGAAAAACTGCTAAGACAGGTTGTAGGTTACAAAGTTCTAATGAATAAATTCCTCATGGAATTTACCATCAGATCCTAAATCTTCTCCTTGCTGAAACTCTTGATGATTAAACACAAAGTCCCTCAGCTGTACTTCCGATGTTATCTTGTAGGCTTGGTCTTTATAACTGAACCAGATGCCTTCCGGAAATAACCATTTGTATTTTATTTCACGCTTCCTCAGAAGAGCTGCAAACCTTTTATATTTGGATCTTCTTTTCCGAGCTAAAAATGGAACGTCATTCAATATCTTAACCTTGTTACCCAGAAAGTCCAAGTCCACATTGTACGAGTTATATAAGATGGTGTCCCGAGTCTTCTTAGATGAAAAGTCAATAATAATCTCGCGAGGCAGCTGACGCTTCGTTGCATATTTTGGAGATGTCCGGTGTACTTCCAGAATATCGCTTTTTAACTCTTCTTTAGTTGCCTTTGCGAATGACGCCAAAAGTTCCGACACCAAATCCTTTAAATTTTCACTCTCCTCCTCCTTCACATTCTGAAGACGCAATACTGTCTGAGCACAATCCACTTGTAACCCTATCAATTGATTCTCCAAAAGCTTTACTTCGTTTGTTGCCTTCATGAGTACTGCATTTTCCTGAGCAGACTGCTCTGCCCCAGACGCTACGTCTTTAATGGTTTTCACCTCGTTTTCAACTGAACCAACCCTTTGACCGATTTCATTTAGCTTATCAACAAAGGGCTTCATAGCTTCAACGACCGACCGCTTAACCACCTCTTCAAGAGACTCTCCTTTCCCCTGCAAAGCAGCCGAAACAGATTTGCCCAGAGCAGGGCTCTGCTTTTTCATCGCCATCTTAGGAGGGGGGGGGAGTCTGCCAACTAAGTTCCAAAACTCAATGAAGGGGAAGATATCCGAACCTTCTTAAGCTTCAACTCTCACCAATCCTTTGCATACGTTTAAAGTAACAGAAGGGATCCGCTTACTTACAGGCTTTCACCTTAAATCTGCTTGTTGCCGTTCTCCATGGCCCGGCAGCACGCGATGTGCTGCGCAAGTCTGCCGGCCTCCGTAGGAGCAAACAGGCAATTTACCCCCTGCATCGACTTCAGGGGGCTCTTCCTGCAGCGCTCCGGACCCTGACCCCCTCACTGGGAGTCCTGGGGGTTAACCCTCGCGGGCCAACCACCCGGTCAGGTTGCTCAGGCGCTTCCTCCCGGACCTGCGGAGAGGAGCGTCCGACATGGCTGGGAAAACGAAACCGAATCATGATAAGAATAAATCTCTATGATGTTTAGCATTCATGCTCTGCCCCAAAGTCTTTTTGCAATAAATTTATCCACACCAACAGATGACTCTGCACAACATATTTTGTGAAGTTGTACTTGCATAGTGCTTGTATGGACTGTGCAGGCTGCTCCATGGAGGCACAGCAAATAATAAAAATGGTCTCACAAAGTAAAATTGGAAGATACTATTTACATTATCAACAAAGGCACAACAAACACAACAAAGGCATCTGGACACAAAATAAAAGGAAAAAAGAGCTCACAGTATCTGGACTTTAAAAAATCTTACTGGCCAAAAATGTGACAAATAACCCAACTGTTTGCTGTTTAGACATTACAGTATATAAAGGGAGGAAATTTCAAAACTCTTTGTGGAAGGCGCCATATTTGGCCAAAATAAATAAAAAACCTATCAGCCTCCATCCATTACAGTAGACTTACTCACCTATTCCTTTCAATGTTTATTGTGTACAAATACAGTTCCATTTTTGCCTTCTTTCCAAATTACAGAGCTTGTGCCAGAAGTAATGAATTGTTTCCATCTTTGTGTGCATAGGCAGCACTCAAATGCTGTATCAAGCTACACTTCTGATGAATTCTGTCTTGAGGACAGTCTCCCACACGTAATCCTGTAACAATGGCACTAGTGTTTCAGCAGCATATTATAAGCGTCACAGAACAATCTTAACAGCGAGTTCCACCTCAGACCAGTTAAAACCAGGATCTACTCAGGTGACAGTGAAATTACTGTGATACAAAACTGGAGCAAGATTGGAATTATGCCACATGATGTCCAGGAGGAATTGATATAATATATTACTAACCTCTAAACACATTTACCTGAAAGTAAAAGTCACTCTTGGAAGAACTTGCTGCAAATGAAGCTGAAAATCGATTCTCAATTACTAGACATTTCATTTTAAATCAAGTAATGAATAGCTATTTAAAACAGGATCATTGCTTTAACCTTCATAATGCTAAACACTAATTTTTAAAAAGCCTTTTTTTAGTTAGTGGACATTACCTTCCAAATTTGAGCATACCTGATACTGTTTAAACCTGCAGTTCTAATCAACAACACTTAAATGTTTTACACCTATAATCCTGGAAGGGAAAAAGGCCTTAATAAAGTTTCCAAACTTGGCAGATACAGTAAAGCTTTACACCAGTTCCTGATGATGTAACCATAAGCAAATAAAAGAAAGAATGTGCAGCAGGAAGAAATAGTTAATCTTAACTATCAGTATTCACCCCACTAGTTGTTAAGAATTATATTAACTGTTAGTCTCTCTACCTATTTGCACTACCTTTAAAAACTGATGCTATGAGGAACTCTAGGAAGCTCCAGATATGAATCCCTAATATTGATGCTTGGATCAGCATTACAGCCTATAAATTAATCTATGGTTAACATCTAATTTCTAAACCTGGCTCAGACCCCAAAGTCTACAACCTCCATTTACAACAGCAGACAACAGAAAGGGAGAACCATGCTTCTTTGGAAAGCTTTGGTTGTTACAGGACTCTGGATACATTCCAGGTAGACAGCCACTGAATGCAATCTCATTAGATTCATTTAAATCAAACCTAACACTGCTCAGATTCCAGCCAAAATAAAACTGGCGCTCTTATTTATTATTCTATTGATAAACAATCATCCAACACTTTCATATTTAAGGTGGGTTACTATATTCATAAAACAAAATAAATCAAATAACTAAAACAGAAGTAATTAAATCAATTAATATTGAATGATCAAGAAAGAACAGAGAGTAAAACATATAATCCCAATGTGAACCACCAAATAACACACACAGAAATATCTGAATAGGGAACACAAAAGACTTTTACCTGGTATCTAAAAAATACCAAAATGACACCAAGTGACCCTATGTTGGGAGGGAGTTCCAGCATAACCACAGAGTGGATCTGTCCTCAGTGGCCACCACGTAACTGCCAACGATGACAGCTGTCACAGAAGGGGCTTCAATGATGATCAAATATTTAGGCACACATATAATAAACAAAAATAAAAACAAGCACTGTTGATTTTAACAGAAGATAACTAACAAGGCCCATGGTGATTCCCAGAAAACAACAGAAATGACAGTAGTATACTGCCCACCTGAATGCACGTGTCACCTATTCAGGAAAATGCCATACAGTTCATGTTCCTACCTCTTGCCCAAATTTCTTGAGATATTGGACACACTCAACTGCTGCAATACTGTAAACTCTGAAGCAGCCCCCCAATTTCTTGTGAGACCTCTGCTTTTCATTCTCCCACCACAACAAATGCCCTTAACTGCTGATGTTTCACCCCGGAACAGGCTGGAGATCTGAAAGCAAATCACTAACTACTAAATGGACATAATGTTTACACAGCAGTGATGTAAAAGATGCTTTATTCCAACTATTCTGATTTAATGGGGTTGTGGATGCTACTGCACTGGCTACATTTCTGTCTGAGCAAAACAGGATTTAATTTATGAGCTATAAATTCACATTTGTAGTAGAAAAAGACACAAGATGGAATATTATATCTGGGCAGCAGAATCAAATCACTACCTCCCAAATTAAATACAAGAGAAAGCTTTTCATTCATGACAGCTTGTATCAGAGGACAGCAGCAAAGCAAGAATTTGTAGCATGAACAAGCACGCACGTGAACTACATCCAGTTTTCTTTTTTAATAGACATCAGCCAATAACTATCATACTGTGTACAACGTTTGTGAGCCAGAAGCAAAATGCTATCAGCACTAAGACTCTCGTCACAATTCTCCCACCTAGAAGAAATGCACCACTGATTTGCAAGAATTACATAAAACATGCCAGAAAACATGCAATGATGACCTCATGATGAAGTTACTCTTAATGAATCAGCAATATTTGTTCCACACTATTGTAATTTGCCAGAAATCTCTGAAACTCAAGTGATCCAACGGAATAGAAGCAAACTCTATTAAATATTTGTTTAGGGTTTCAGTTTACACTGAAGAGTAACCTTACTGATATCTAATCTAGTCATAGGAGGATCTACTGCTTTACTTTTAGTAAAAGCAAAATAAAGTATTTCTATGTAATCTTGAAAACACTGTAGGTCATTTATAAACCACAGAAAGTTCACCCATGAGTCCATTAGCTTTCACATAAAACTTATCTTAGAGAATACTGATGGTTCAGCCAAAAAAGGAGGGAAGGCTAAACTACAGGTATTCCCAGTCTAGTAGAAAGTGCTGGTGACTAGAGATGGGCATGATCAGCATTATGATAGCAAAATACCCACGATAATGGCGTTCGCGCGATCAGGACCCAGTGGATCGGTAATGTCCACGGCGACCGATCCAGCGTTCTGGGGGGGGGCTTCATCGGGGCTTGATTCGGGCCATCGGGATCTGATCGGGGATGCAGACAATCAGGCGCCAGTAATCTATTCCCGGGGCAATGGAGCCAGGGGAATGCCTGAGCTGTGTTTGCCCTCCTTCTGTCGCCCTGGAAACCCGAATGGAAGCCCAGCTTTCCTTGATCAGCAGGGCTTCCTTCCAACCACGGAGCAGCAACACACTCACCACCAGTTGGGAGAAGAGACCCAGAGGGGGAAGCGGGTGTTCTGTAGCCATGGGCAAACATTTTTTGCTTTTTAAAAAAACGGGGCTTTGTAGGAGGAATGGCTGTTTTTCTGTCTGTCACTCTCTGTTTTTAACCTGCTTTTAAAACACTGTATTTTGTGGGAAAACCTCATTCACGGCTCTGTGTGTTTAAAATACGCTTTTGGAAAACTGGCTGCTTGCTTTTAAAATTGGGTGGGGAGGAATGGAGGATTCTGTCCCTGCTTTTTTTTAAAAGCTGGCTGAAACATGTTGACGGGGTGTGTGTCTCTCTCTCTATTTGGAGAGGCAGGGACGGGTTAAAAACTCCCCCCCCTCTACTCTATGTGTGTGTGTGAACGTCCCCTCCCTGAGGGGAGTTGGCTCATCGCCAGGTTAAAAACTCCCCCCCCCTGCTCTAAGTGTGTGTGTGAACGTCCCCTCCCTGAGGGGAGGCGGCTCGTCGCCACCTCCCCGTGCCCGCCAGGGCCCGGCAGTCGCCACCACCGCCCACCTTCCCACATAGCTGGGAACAGCGGGGCACCCCTCCACTTTGGCCTCCCCAATCCGATCCACAGATCAGAAACGGGAGATGATTGGTATGGATCGGTGATTTGGGGTCGTCGCCGGCGCGGATCCACAATCAGCTTGATCGGTAATTTTGGGGGGATCGTGCCCACCTCTACTGGTGACATAGGCATTATGATGAACCAATCTCAAATGGCACCAACTACAACACTGGAGGTATCTGTAGAGACCTCCTGGCCAAACAGAATACTGAATTTCATGGGGAAAGGGGAGTGCCATCTTAGGCCAGCATTCAAAACTGTTACTCATGCTATAAAGTACACACTAATTCCTTGGGCCATCTCTGAAGGATATAGTTGTTGATATGGTATATTGATCTGAAAATCCAGTCCCTGGAGTAGTTCCTTGTGTCAATCATTTGTAGAATGTGTGAGAGGTTCGGAACTGTGACCAGAAGGAATCCTGTCATGCAAAGGATAAGAAATATTGTAATCCTTGAAACTTCAGTGGGTGTCCAAACACCCTTAATAATAACAATAACATCTGATTTATGTACTGCCCTTCAGGATGACTTAACAACCATTCAGAGTGGTTTACAAAGTTTGTTGTCATTATCCCCACAACAACAATTACCCTGTGAGGTGGGTGGGGCTGAGTGAGCGCCTAGAAGCTGTGACTGACCCAAGGTCACCCAGCTGGCTACAAGTGGAGGAGTAGGGAATCAAACCCCGTTTTCCGTATTAGAGTCCCGTGCACTTAACCACTACACCAAATTGGCTCTCAAACTGCCTTACTAGTAGTAAGGTTTGTGTGACAGCAGCTTTCACCTGCAAAGGTTTCTTAAATTATATTTTAATATACATTCAACAATGTTATTCCTAAACATGCTTTGCCTTTCATTACTTGATAAGAGGAACAGACATTTAAAAGGCCTCCCAAGCAAACAGCAGAAGCAGATCATGCATTCATTATTTAGTGCAGCTACATTTTGATCTCATGTGTTGCATTTGGACCCATGAGGTCAGTAGCAATGTTTGTGCACGTTCAGAATTTTTGGATTGCACTACAGTTCCCATACAGCTTTGTGAGAAAGCCCAAAGTATTTGTGAACCAGTTTAAAATTAACATGAACACACTCAGCTTCAGGAGTAAGGCAAAAATGGGCAACTCAGGAATACTGGAGAGAAATTTCTCTATGTACACACACACACACCCCAGCAGGATCAACACAACCAAAATGCCTCTTTTGGATGTTAGTATTATTTTCTGTCAAGTGGGCTGGGAAGATAGTGGGATAGGTCAGCTGCAGGAATACAGTGTAAGAATAAAAATGAAAAACATTTGCAGTACAATCGAGACAATTTCAAGTGTTTGTTAAGAACCATATATTTTTAGGGTGTTCAAGGAAGTCCCCACACAATTTGTGGATTATACAAAGAAGTGTTTGCTGACGGCTTGTTTTTTAGTTTTATTTCGGAGTTCAATACTTCTTACAATAATTTGCAAAGCAGAACACTCTTTTAATTATGGCACACTTAAATACTAGCATTATAATATAATAATTTATACAAGCAAATGTTGTGATTTCCATTTATTTACTGTAATGTGACTTTTTAATTGAAAGAGTTATCAAATGATACCAAATTAAACATTGCATGCCAAATAAGCAGTCTTAAGAAATATCAATTCATACTGAGAACTGATAAAAGGGGGCCTAAGTGAGACCTCTCATCTTCTGCTTGGACCCTCCCCAGCTCATCGAGTAGCAGCACCAGTAAGAAATTCACTTTCACCGCAATCTCATTGCATCAGTTTCACAGTTAGAATTCAGCAAGCTAGAACTCAGGAACTAAGTCAACATAATTAGTGGATAATAAGCAGATCTTTCCTTTGTAAGTATATGCTAACAGTGTGATGTATCAACACGCAAAGCTTAAAAGTTGCAGAAGAAATCACTACACAGCATTCTTGCTTTCCAAGGCTTTATGAAAGCAGTAAGATCCAGCAACAGAATGTGCTGACAGATTTTGATGAAGTGTTTGTTTTTAATCAGCATAATATGTATACTTTTTGCTAACATCTCTGAAACCAGCAACCTACAACCAATGTTGTATAGTCAATTTAATATTCAAAACAAGCAACTGTTGACCTTTAATTTAAAACAAAACATATCTATATGCATTAAATCCACATGTTGCTGCACTATGCTGTGCCTATTTTCTTATAAAGTAACTATGATTGCCATCCTAAGGACACATTTTCTAGGTGGGAGCAACACTGAATAAAATTGAACTCACTTAGTTGATCTGTTTAGGACTGCTCATCAATAGTACTATAATAGGAATTTTTATTTTTAAAAAAATCTTAGTGTTTGCTTTGGATGTCATTGGTATAAAATACTGTTCTTTGTTTTTAAAAATTATCTTTTTCATCTGCCATATTATGATTTCAGACTACAGACATAACTATACTATGCTCCCACATACAATTCAGATAGTATAAAAGTGCATGTGGTATAGATTAAAATAAATGTGAATGGCAATGATGTTCAGCCAAGAAAAGTATACATTGCATTTTTACGTTACACTTTGAGAAAATAAAGAAGTTGGATGCAGACTCTCTCACACACAGTTCTCTTAGCAGAAGAGATCTTTATCACCTGCCTGCTCCCTTCTGCAGCCCCTTGCAGCCTACCAAAATCTGCTCTTGAGTGTTGGGGCTCCTCAGAAATAGCAAGGGATGAGATGCAGGATGCTGGAGTAGGAAAGGGGAAAATTGGGAGAAAATGCCTGGCCCACTCTTGATTATATGAAGCTGGAGCTTGTACAAGACTGGAGGGGGGGTGGCTTTCAATGGATATTCCTTTTGAATTCAGCCTCCAACCTGTCTTTCATGCCTTCTCCAAGGGAGCATATAAGGCAGCAGAAAGAAAGGGAAAGCAGTAGTGATCTTTACTGTAAACTCCGCTATGCTCAGGGCAGCCTAATCCAACCTACTGGCTCAAAAGACCCTGGTGAACTTTGAGACTACACAGTGTAGGTGAGGACTTTCCCTCCAAGAAATTCTCATTCAGCAGTAACTCTGCAACATTTCAAGCAGAAGCTCTGTTTAAAATGATGCCTTTTAAAATTTACATATTTTTAAGCTGCTTGGGCAATGGTGGCAGCTGCTGCCAAAGCAATGTTTTTAAAATATCTGCTCACCCCATCGGGCATCCAGTGGCAAACTGAAGCTGTGCAGGCAACAACTCAATGTGGCCCCGCCCACTTTCTAAAAACACTTGGCAGGCACCAGGAAAGGTGCCATAGCACCCACAGGCACCACAACAGGGACCTCTGTTCATTTCCTATGAAAGTCATAAAGTTGATATAGATGAGACAAGCAAACACTTTGGCCCCCTCCCGGCCGGCAGCCAAAGGAGAATAAGCGGCAGCATTTCCCCCCAGCCTTGTAGGGTCACGTGGAAAGGGGGCGGGGCTAAGCACCTGAACAGCGCAGCCCTGCCCCCGTTCCTGCACTTGCCTTGTGTCTGCCTCTTTATTTCGACTAGGGGAGGGCAATTCCTCCTTCCCCTAAACTGGGGAACGATAACAGTAAACAGTCCTTGTCTGCATTTCTGACCCTATAAGAATAGGCCAGGCACCCAGTCCATTTGTCAACATGTCTGAGCTTTAAAAGTTTCAGAACTTTTTTTTATGGTAAAAATGTCAAATTTTAATTTACAGCTCTTATTTATGCAAAACACATTTTCACAGTGAATGTGGAAGAGGATGTCGTTTTTGCTTAACTCCCCCAAATCATGCTTCTGAGGGACAAGGATCCTTCAATAACTACGTATGAAATGAAAACATGCAGTTTCTAATGCAACACAAAGTCTTACATAAATGAGTTGTAAGACTGAATTCTACACCTTTGTGTACATAAGAATAGTAATCATTTTGGGATGCGATCCATAAAGGAACGGATGCAGCGGCTCTTAGACTAGAAGAATTTCCTCTTAGCTATGGTATGTGCCTGCTTCTTATACAATCACCAATTAACAGCTCAAAAATGAACTCCTGGACAACAGTCAGGATCACATATTACCATGCATACATACACCAGAGAAACATGTTTTCCTTCCAACAGCAATTCCCCATATGCCATACAATCAATTTGCTTTATTTTCAAAAGCAATCAATCGGGGCCATTATTGGAGGAGGGGGACTCAAGTCCAAAGCTCTGTTGGCTGTGTGAAGGTAATCATGTAGTTCTCTGGACTCTGAACTGTATACAAACAATATAAACTAATGTTTATATTGGAAGTCTAATTCAAGCCTTACCAACAAAAAGTGGATGATTCTTAGCACTCATTTCATGCTACCTGCATTTCATGGAACTTGGATGCAATGGTGTTACAATTGCAAAAAACCAACACAACATGATGTAATAAAAGATTTGTCAACAACCCCTCCCCCAAATATTGACTAGTTTTTAAAACAAAACAAAACAAAACCCTTGCCCTTCACACCAAACAGGGTTTTTTTGGTCTTTTAATAATCCACACACATTACATTCTAGGAGATTTCTGACTCGTGACATTCAAAAGTTGCTTTATAAAACAATAGAGGCAGACAAAGAAAATAAATCTGGATATGCGCTATTAAAAAGATGGAATATCTAAACAATTCTTTGATTTGGAGAATATTTTCCAAGATGAATTGTCTACCTACAATAGACATTTCTATCAATCATGCCCAGAGGCCACAGTTAGCAGGTTCATATTCATTCTTGTAACCATTAAGTGGCACTTTAAAATGCTTTTTAGTTTCCACAGGAAAGCTCAAGCATAGGAATGCCACAATGTTTTACAAGTAGCCCTCCAGCCTTAGGTGAAAGAGTTGAATTATTACAATTTAACTAGGCCAGATATGATTAGACTTCAGGCCCTTTTGAATGGAGGTGGCTCTTTTAAGTAGTTGGGACAATGCAGCCTTGCACAGTCCTGTTGAAAGGGGGACTGAATCCAAGCATCCTCTTTTGCACCTCAACAGTTACAGTAAAGGTGACAGTGGATGTATCCATTTGGTGGGAGACATTCCTGCTGACCTGAAAAGTTTCTACATTCACAGCTCTAGTCTAGATATTTCTTCCAAAATCAATGGGCATATTTTCAATTTAAAAGAAATGTTCTATTTAGGCAAGCAATGGATTATATCTGGTCTACCAGAAATTATCTATGGCTTCAAGCTTCCCTGGGCTGCATGGACCAGCCAGGCCAGCAGTTCAGCCTTTTGTGCCCTGGGTTTTGATAATCCTCAGAGAAAGCCTGTAAAATGGAAGCTCAGCTCCAAGAGTTAGGGGCAATGATTACTTGGACAGCAGAGGCACAGTGGTTCCTTAATAGCTAGGATTGGAGAATCTGGATCTCCAGGCTGACGGAATCAGTTTTCAGTGCTCTACCATCATTACTGTATGTTAATGGCTCTCCTAATATCTATAGAAATAATTTTTCCATCCTTGAGCTGGGGCCAAAGCATGGAAGCATGGCAGTTAGATCTTAGCATTAATTATTAAAAGAGGTCATAGATTTTGTATATTTCAAATAAAATTTCAGTGTTCTGAACATCTTTTTGATGCTGGAATTTATTTATTGTATAGACTGGGGACTTATATTATAGGCCTCTTTACTTAACTTGCCACATAATTCTATAGAAGAGAAAAAATAAAACATGGTTGTCTTCCTTAGATGATTCATTGTGCATTCATTATAAGACAGAACCATATAAATTATCATCACACAGGTATTTCTATTGGGTTGTATAATTTTTTTATTATCTACAGAATGAATAAAAATTGCCTACCACAGTTTTATTGGTATAAGAAAAAAGCCAAAGGATTAAATAAGAAAGAAAATGTTTAATTGCTTGTGTTCTGAAAATATGTCTCACAATGGCTGTAAAAATATGTTGTTCATCAGCTTTTCTCAAATGCTGATACTTAGAATGATAAAGAAATACTGGCCTATTTTCATTTTACAGCTGTTTTAATAAACTCTTACAATAATCCTGGCCTTCCTGACTTTACCTGCTAAAACCTGCTAAAACAAGCACAAGTCTTCTCAAAGCATTTGCTTCATATGTGACATGCCAATTGGAAATGAACTTAAAATTAAATTTCAAAGTCAAGACTTTGCTAGAATTTCCCTTTGCTAGGATTTCACTACAAAACATGAAAATTAAATCAAAGGACTCAAACTTTTACATTAAAACCATAAACATGATTTTAATAATCAGTTGATGCATACAAAAGGAGGGGATTTTTTTAATGAAGATGGGATCATGGTGATTAACAAGTATTCTAAAACATTTTAGCCTTCACCATAATATTGTTTTTGCATGTAAAGTACGTTAATCTAGAAAATAATATGCAAAGCATATGTTATGTCATGTGCAACTACTACATATGTATGTATGTATCTACGTATGTATGTATCTATAGACTGCCTTTCTCAGTGAGACCCAAGGCAGATTACACAGTGCAACCAGGAACAAAAGGATTTCTTACCGAGCACCTGGTAATCTGTATAGCTACTCTGTGCTTGTACATTTCAGGGATCATCAGTTTAACAGGCTTGATCCTATGACTTTCTGCATGAGAAAATAGATTAATACTGACCACCATAACAGAACACTATCACAAATTACATTCAAGATAGGACAGGATTTCATGCCAGGACTGCAGGCTGATATGCTGATGTAAATATCTGAGATCAAGAGATAAATGGTTTGAATCCAAGTATTCTATTTGGACAGTTTCTAACCTGGCCTTCAAAAGAACGATAAACAAAAAAGAACCTAAATGAGCATTTTACTCAGAAAAGTAAGTCCCTTTGTGTTCAATTTACTCCCACATAACAGCATACAGGATTGCAGCCTTTCATGTACCAACTTTATTATGCCTGGATGTTAAAATTAAAATCTAAAGCTGACAATGGAAATGGAGTATATGAATAAGAATTACCAGTACAGGTATGGAAATCATCACAGGTACCAAATAACAGCCTCAGCCCGTATCCTACCTCCCCACTCAGTAAAGCTGGCAGCCTTCTTCCAACTTAAAGTGGCTTTTTCTCTGGAGGAACAGTCACTTGTGCTGAGAAAGATTCTGGGGGCTGAAGGAAGGTTTACTTATTTAATTCATTTATAACCCACTTTTCTCCCCAGTGCTGATCCAGTGGCTTGCATAGTTCTCCTCTCCTCTGTCTTATCTCTAGAACAACCCTGTTAGACTGACTGTGTGTGAGGGGCCCAAGGTCATCCAGCAAACTTCTATGGCAGAGGTTTGAACTTGGGTCTTCCAGATCCTTGTCTGACATTCAAGCTACTACGCCCATGCTGCGTCTCTAGTCTTCAGAGTATGCTGGTTACTGTAGTAAGATACAGGTCATTGTCTGTTAACAGATTGGTTTCAATTGGTTTTACTTGAAAGTGATTGAGATTCCAAAAATCTGGATCCTGACGAGCATTTCCATAGATGCAAGGACCTCCAACTGAGAAGCATGATTTTCCCGCCTCCTCTTTCCAAAATCCTGTTCCTGGGGATCCCGTCCTCCACAAACCAAATCTGGAGGGCATTTTGAGGTGGTGGGGAAACTGCTCCATGAGTAGAAGTCCCCACACCCATGGAACTGTTAGTTGGGATCCAATATCCCAGCCTAATACTCTGGGGAAAGTCCACCAACCATGGCTTTGTCTCCACTGTGTAGCAGCAGCTGATGCCTCTCTGCTGCTGCCCACAAACAAAAGAGTGACCTCATTAGTTAAAGGGGGTACTTCAGCTCTGCCTGATAAACCCATGCTTTCCTAGTAGCTCTGAGAATTTACGTTTGGTTCCATTTCCATACCATATGCAAAATATGTAAAGGGCTAGTCACATCGAGCTGCCAAACTGTCAAAAAATGTCGACTCCATTCCCAGGTGTGCATCATATAGAGTGCTGGTAAATAGTGCCATTAGATGCTGTGTGGGTGCCATAGGGTGCATTTGGACACTTCCTGGCACAAGTATTTCACAAATGAACTAAAAAACCACTATGCCATCAGTGTTTTCTTAGAAAAACACCCATACATAGTTTGTATACTGCCTCAAGCAGGTTCTCTGGCTAGACAGCATAGAAATTTTCTCAATAAATAAATAAGGTGACCTACAATAACATAGTGCTTTCTAGACAAATAAATCACATATCTTTTGCACTGTACTGTTTCATGAATATTTCAAATAATGTTAGAAGAGTCATTGCATTTAGTTTCACACTTCTTGTTTGCCCTAGCTTGGCATGAAAAAGAGCCCTTCCATGAGTAAAAAATGCCTTCCATTTTTAAAACTGCACATTAATTTATACACCACCCTTCTTCCATCATGGAATTCAAGGTAGTGTACAAAGGATTCCCAAGAAATCTTCTATCAATACACAGAACAGACACAGACCAGCTTAACTTCAGCTATGTTGCTGCATTAAGTGCCTTCCAACCACACCCTATGATTTTACAATCCAACTCAATGAATATACTTATGCAAAACATAGATGAAATCATCTCAGCTGCAAACACTAGCAATAAAACCCAAATTACACAATTGGACTGAAAATTAAATAGCAAATAAAAGCATGCTTTTAATCTTTGTTGCTGCATCACCAAATTATGCAAAATTAATTAAAACAAAGATAAACATTTAATGCATACTGATACATTATTTTTGATAATCACTGTAATTTGTCTTAAATTATTAACATGCTTGCCCTAAAGATATATTTTATTCTGGACCTGGCGTGCTTGAATACACTGTATTCATGTAAACAATACTGGGAACATTTGCTATTAACTAATTAAATTCTGGTTGGCTGCTGTTTTTCATGTGAGTAACCATAAGATTTTGTAGTCCACCAACTTGTCGATATGACCACTAACATTGCCCCAGCTGGAAGAAGAGCCAGAAGGGGGCAACATCTCTGTTGCCCTTTCCCTTGCTGGCTCTTCTCACACCACTATATCTCCTACTACCACACTAACTATTGATCATGGCACCATCCCCATCCTATTCTGCTCCCCCAAATGCAGGGGATGCCTCCTCCACCCGGCACCGACCCAGTATCGGCCGTTTCAGCCCCAATCCAGGCTGAAACGGGCCCAAAATGGCCATTTTTGGCCCAGATCGTGGCCCAAACGGCCCAGGTTGGGGCAGAAACAGCCCGGATCATATCGGTGCCAGGAGGGGGAAGCCTCCCCCACCCGGCACAGACCTGGTCCCAGACATTTCAGTTCCAATCCGAGCCCAAACGGGCCCAAAATGGCCATTTTCAGGCCATTTCCGCAGGGATTGTGGCCAGCACAGCCGGGATCGGGTCAGTGCTGGGCGGGGTAACCCTCCCCTGCCCGGCACTGACCAGGTCCAGGCTGTGCATGTGCATGCATGTGTGTTTGTATTTTTAAGACTTTTCATCCTATTAGGTCACATCTCTTATATTGTATGTCTTTTTTATATCGCAGTTTCTCTTTTCTTTCCTGCCCTAACTTACACACACTCTCTCTCTCAATTACTTCTGTTAGAAAGAACATTCAATTGAAAAAGTTGCTTTGCAACAAAAAGAAGCTGACGCAGTAACGAAGCCTCTGCAAATCCGTACAGGATAGTTTTACGGTATTAATCCAAATGGGAAGATACCCGCCATATGTTCTCTCACACTCACTTTTATCTTCCCTTTCTACCTGGAGCCTCGCTCTAAGAGACATTAAAATCCCACTAAAAGGATTAATATTTCATTTCTCATTAAATTCTAAAAGGGCCACATAGCAATCATGTCTACTCAAGATCGTACTAAAATCTATATGATGGTGCTTACTTTGAGGAAAATTACTATAAATGAAGTATAAATAAATAAACTGATCTTCCATCTATAAAGAAGTCCATGGAACACTTTGGTTCTTATTATTATTATGACAGCAGAACAGCCGGACTGAGTCCAATGACACCTCGGAGAACAACAAGTTTTCGACTCTCAGAAACTTACACACTGAAAATCTTGTTGGTCTCCAAGGTGCCATTAGACTCAAATCTTGCTGTTCTACTGCAGACCAATGTGGCTACCCACATAAAATCATGACAGTATGCCATCAAGAGAGCATGTCAAGGGAATGGTTTTCTCTTAATCAGCTTACCCTAATTAGGAATGCTGAGAAATTTGCAGCAAACACATTCAGCAAGTGAGACTAGGATATGCTCACCTCACTGCCATTTGACTCAAGCAGCATGCTAAACACCTTTGCAGCTGCACACTAGTTGTGGTGCCTGACAGCTGCTTTTGCGCCTGTACATTATGTGAAACCAATTCTCTTCAGAGACACGAAGACCTGGATCAGGTAATTTATGATATCAGGCCAAGGGGGCTACAAATCTCATAAGGCTGTATGAAAACATGCATTTGATAAATAATGTTGATTATATGAACTTCACAGGAACATTAAATGGCAAGACTTCCAAAAAACCCACATTTATAAGCGTTTTTTTACTCTATTTAAACAACTGGTGGTATAGCAGCGCAGGGGAAGAAAGCAGGACTCCCATCAGGTTGTGTGAAAATGTGAGAGTTCATTACCTTCACGCCATATCATGATCTGCTTTTGAAACTTTCATCAGTTTCCAAACAGATTTGCTATGCAGCTGCTGTTTGAGAAACATACATGAGCAAGATGTACCATTTTCAAAACACACTGTCCAAGGGACTTTATGTATCTCGTTTGGAAATTACTACTTTATGATTTAACCTAAATTTTTCAATTACCATAAGCAATTTTCAAACAACTCATGGACATGTGGACCCTGCAATTGTAAGCAGTGCCTCCTGCCCTGACCCCAGCTGAAATAGGCATTTTCCTCCCACTTCCATCCAATACCTTTTTAAATATGAGGCACCTATTAACATGCATTCCTCTGGTCATACCATTCATACAGCCTTTCCTTAAATGAACCCTCTTCTATATCTTAAAAAAATAATCTTTATAGTTCTCCCTTTTGTCTTTCCAGCTGGCAACATCACTCTTGAAATGGTACACCCTAAACTGAACACAAATCTGAATTTACTAATATGCAGCTAAATAGTTCTAGTTTTATTAGACAGAATATATAGCCTTTTAAATCTTGATTTTTCACACAGGTTTAATAGCAATGACCTTTTATGCTAGTGTTGACTCATTTTCAGGCTGTTATAATCCTTAAACACTTCTCCGTATACTCCATTGTACAGCCTGCCATCACATACCAGATACTTAAATTATTTGAACTTTTTGTGGATTAGTCAGATTACTATGAACTAAAGAAATTTACTTTCACAGTCCATTTTTATTTTTATTTATTAGGAAATGGGAAACTCCCAATTCTATATTTCTTTTGCTTATTTAGCAGTTGTGCACATCTCTGTAATTGTGTGCTGATAGTTCTGATCAATTCTGTTTTGGAGCATCATACAAACCAACTTGGCTGTACCGAGTACAGTAGTTTAAGGAATGTTCCCGTACAATGAAGTCAAACACTGTATTAGCCTGTTATAGTGTAACTGTTTTTAATACCAGTGAATTGTTCCAATTTTTGCCTCATTCTTCTGTAGCTCAGCTTGAATAAGGAATGCATCGAACACTGCCAAGTTTCTTCATGGTGCTCAAAATAGCTTCCAGCTTGTGGGAGAAAAAAAAGTTCTTGCAGCACCTTTAAGCAGCAGAATTGCTTTTATGGAGCACAGGGCACTATTCTAAGCAGGAAGAAGTTACACAAGAGGCAGAAGAGGTCTAGAAGTCAAGCCATTTCAGATACAGAAGAAATCAAATGGGAAAGAACTGAGCTTCTGTTCTGTCAGACTTCTCTCCATACTTGAACAGCAACATTCAACTCAATATGCAAAAAAAAAGTGAATTAAGAGGTCAATGCTTTCCACGCTTGTTAGGAAATCAGTTGCCTATGAAATTGTATGCCAGGTACTCTATACTAAACAATGTCTAAGTTATTTCTAAACTGCAGTTTATACTGAAACAATTCATAGCTGATACAGAAAATAGTGGCTTTTTGGTCCATTCCCTCTTTTTAGAAGTGGGGAAAAAGCAAGAATGACTCATTGCCACAGGCCTAATTGGCATCACTTAAAGAGTCTGGGAAATTTCATGCTGGTTGAAAATAAATCTGCTACTATTGTAAATGATTCACATCTAAGATATTTTGAAATGTTGGCCCTGTAAAATAAGGGCAGGTTCCTTGGGGGGAAAAAAAGAAAAAAGGAAAGAATATATACTGTTTATTATTGGAGATGCATATAGTGGTTCCCTTATTCTTTTTTCACGTCTTATTTCTCAAATAACACCAATTAGAGCTAGTATGATATATTGTTAGAGCGCCAGACTGGGATCCAAGATACTCAGGTTCAAATCCTCACTCTGCCACTGAACCTTGCTGGGTAACCTTGGACCAGTCTCACATTCTCAACCTAACCTACCCCACAGCCTTATTGTGAGGACAAATTACTGTCACACTCAGATCAGTTAACAAGTCAGTGTTATTATTATCCCAACAACAATCACCCTGTGAGGTAGGTAGGTCTAAGAGAGCTCTGAAAGAGCTGTGACTGACCCAAGGTCATCCAGCTGGTTTCAAGCAGAGGAGTGGGGAATCAAACCCAGTTCTCCAGATTAGAGTCCTGCAACTCTTAACCAGTACACCAAACTGGCTCACCCCTTCTGAGAATTCACTCCACTCCCAGTTCATAGATTCCAAGCCCCTGGATTTCTCCAAACCATATTATCAATCAAGTTACTCTAAACAGTTATGTGCCTTTGTCAGTCACATTCATGTTTCCTACATGGAAATTCTGTGATGGAAATTAATCACATTGTCTTGAGTATGGTTGCAATGAAGCCTGACATTCAAATTTCCTCATCTATTTTACCCTTGGTTAAACTATTTCATTCACAAGAAGCCCAAACTGCATACTTCCATAGCAGTATAAAGCTGTCAACTATTTTACTCAATACATGTGGCTCTACGTACATGGTTCCTTTAAAATACATAACCTACTATATAAAAGCTGAGCTGTATTGGTGACGACTTTTTATTCTGGCACAGGCGCACTGAGGGCCCTGTGGGTGTGCCTGCACCAGGATAAAAGGTGAGTTGTTGGCGCGGCCTGGCATGCCATTGGTGCCGCTACAGGGCCTTGGGAGGGCCATACCGGGCCCCCCTGCTGCCTGCATCAGGCCTCTGAGGGGCCACGGAGGCAGCGGAATGGTATGGCACTGCGGCCTGACATATGGCCCTCCCAAAGCCCCACTGCTGGAGTCTGTTGTATTTTTTCGGACAATGGACTCTGTTGCTAGTTTAACATAATTTCATCTGAGCCTGTCACAAGACAGTTGTGAGCAGTGCAAACCCACTGAATTGTTTTTTAAAATTCATTTAATATTTACAGTACGACCATGTGCTCACCCTTGCAATTGTAGAGTTTAATATACTGAACTAGACAGATCTTCTTAAATCACTTATTAGGTAGTCTGACATTATCACTTTTATATACTGGCTTCATCTTCTAACTACTTGTAAAAATTTTGATGAGCTTTGTTTCTGAACACTAAAGGCATTCCTTGACAAATCAAAAATAAATATTCATATACTACCCTAATTATAAAATTTCCTTTAATTCTCATGTTATTCCTTTAAAAAAGCCATAATCATTTAGTGAAATAATCCCAACTTTGGTCCTATTCCTCCAAGTACTGTACATGGCTAGACTCCAGATTGAGTAGTTGTCCTCAAATGCCTTCCAATGAGCTCTGCCAGATTCTGTAGTTCAGAAGTAATTTAAAAGCAGAAAGCTGTAGCAAATGAGACCTAATGGAAAACAGGGACTGCTTTAGTTCATTCTAGCTGTTTGCAAAAGAAAAATGGAACACCACAAAGAAGAGAAAAAAGGAAGTGCTATAACACAGCTCTCTGTACCACAGAGGTCAGATTTCATCTTAGACTTTTTTAATAGCCAAAATTAGTGACAAAACTACCTAACACCTTATTATTGTAATAGAAGCTATATATTTCTCAAGTGAAATATTTATTAATTCAAGTGAACAGAAATTAGATTTAAAGAAATATATTATTTCTGTATATTATTGTGATATGTTAAACCTTATTTTAGATGGCAATACGGAAATAAATTATTGTTACCATTAATAGTAGAGATTTGTACGTCTTCTTGAGGCGGGTGGGAGACAGAGAATGTGTGCATTATATCCAAGTAAGGAACACAATTCATTTCTCTGTTTTGGCCAGTATTGATTCCTCACACTCAGAAGTCTGACTTGCTTGTACCTCCTGCATCCGTCAACATCATTACTGTCAGATGTTCCTTAGCTAACTTACACTTTAAGGGTTATCATACAGGAAGACAACAGAGAGCAACTACTGCATCCCTTATGCAAACACTGAGAGTTCAGGGCAGGATAGTCACTGTGAGTCTGCAGGTCTGAGTGTAGGTGCTGTTACACAAAATGAGCTAATTATTGAGCAACAATACAGTTCTTATTTTCTAATTAACAATTTTAGAAGAAAACAGAAGAACAGACATTAAGTACTTAAAGCAAGCGGTACGCAAGCAGCTCCACTTTGGAACTCTAATTATGTATCAGTTTTGCTCTTCAGCAAAGCTGTTGCATCCAATATGACAATACCTCTAATGCAAACCAGTTTAAATTGACTTGACTCTATTTCACTTACTTCAGTTGGCCTTTTATTTCATCCTAATATTTAAGTAGCAATGAGAAGAAAGTCAGTTCCATTTCATAGTCAAATTCAAAGTTGTTTATATTTAGAAAGGGTATTATGGGGAGCTGAACACATCAAGTTTACACAAAAATGTCAAATATGTGAACATGACCAAGATTCTGAATCATTAATTCTACTTAAGAGTAAATTATATGCAGTTATTGGTAATTAAAGAAATACATGAAAATATAGTTACAGAAAAATGGTCACAGTGTATAATAGACAAACAATAACTGTAACACTGACAACATTTATACAGAGCATTTTGCACATAAAAGGGTTTCACATATATTATCATCGTATTACAACAGATAACAACAACAACATTTGATTTATATACCGCCCTTCAGGACAACTTAATGCCCACTCAGAGCGGTTTACAAAGCATGTCATTATTATCCCCACAACAATAATCACCCTGTGAGGTGGGTGGGTCTGAGAGAGCTCCAGAGAGCTGTGACTAGGTCACCCAGCTGGCTTCAAGTGGAAGAGTGGGGAATCAAACCCGGCTCTCCACATTAGAGTCCCGCGCTATTAACCAGTACACCAAACTGGCTCTCAGTAAGATAAGTCACTATTATCATACCCATATTGCAGATGGAGGGAAGGGGGAGACAGAGAGTATGGATTACTGATGAGTCTATAACATAGGCAAAATTCAAACCAGTGACTTCCTGATTCATAATTCAATCTCATAGCCACTATACAACACCAACTCACCTAAGGTTCAAAAACAGAATGTTGGAAGTACAGGTTAGTCTATCACAGGGACTGCTATCAGCCACACTCTTAAATCGGCTGAGAACCCGAAAAAAATTCAGATTTCCCGCTTTGGGTTTACCTGAAGCAGAAAAATGATTTGTAATAACCTACCACTTCAGATTTGGGTATTTAAATCCCTTTGTTATGCACTGTAAAGATTCGGAGCATACCGAAGTGAGGAGGGAAGCTTTCTCTTAGCCCCCCCCCATCCCCCACCCCAACCCCACTTACCTGTCCATGGAAGGCCATAGCTGCTGCCTCCACTGCCGCAGTAGCTAGCTGGGTGGCGGGGAATTCTGCAGCCGGAGCCTCCACCACCCATGCCACCGCCTCCGCAACCACAGCGACCAGCTAGGCAGTGGGGAATGCCGGAGCCAGTGCCTCCGCCACCCATGCCACTGCCTCCACCACCGTAACAGAAAGCTGGGCAGTGGGGAAGGCTGCCGCCGCCACCGCAGCTGCCATCGCTGCCCACATAGCATTTTCCCCAAATCGGAAATCCGAAGCGCACATTCCTAGTGGTGGTGATGCAGTATGAATGGCTCATGCTGTCACTTCCTTCCCATTTTACCCTTCAGGTGATCTGTCACCATTCAGGCTTTTAATGATAGATGGGTCACCCTGCAAACTTTACGAGGTTAGATTTAGGATTTTTGAGGTCCTCCTGATCAGGTGGACTCCTCACCCCATTTCTTCTCTCAAGAAGCATATAGAAATGCATCAACTGCTACTCTCAGAAGTTGCTGTGCAGCTGGCTTATCTATCCTTTCCATGTGGACAGCAGCAGAAGTGGGAATCCTAAAGGCAGCTGTCACCAGACATAAGCAAAAGGGCAGGTGAGGGAGAAGTAGTGGCACCTAGATTCCACTGCTGCTTGCTTGTTCAGCTCTGTGAGAGCAGGCAATAGTGCCCAGCTGCAATTCAACTGCCCATCCACTTACTACTTGTCCATCTTGTAACAACATCAGTATACCACCACTGTCCCCACCACTACCACTAGCAAGAAAGGAGTTGACCAAGGTGAGAAAGTTGAGGCTGCAGCTCCTTGCTGACATAACATGAAACTCAGAAATGTGGCAGGAGAAAAAGCTGAAAATTGCTGCCACAAGTGTACCCAAAAAGGAAGATATGGTTCAAGCATGGAGGCAGGCCAAATCCACTCCAGCAAAGGATCCCAGTTCTCCGGTGGGGCTGGGAATCCCCCACCATCACTCACCTGGCCAGTGGGGGGAGAAAGGCGGGGGAACAGGCTTCCTGAGCACAGTCCAGGGGTGATACAATGACATCATCACACAGGCCTGGGACCGAGCGTGCTTCGCAGTGGGCCGATTTGTGTCCGTTTAGAGCGCAAATCACCCCATTATGAATCTCGCATGCACTCCCTGGCCTGTGTGACGGTGTCGCTTCCTGGAAATGACATCATAGTGTGGGCCAGGAGGGATATACAATTCTCACATGTGTGAGGTGCAAAGAGAAGATGAGTGCCGCTTCCCCCATTCCACCAGGAGGGTAAGGGGACCTGGCAGCCCTAACTTCAGAAAGAGGGCAAGTAGTGATAACATGTAGTGATGATGTAAAAGGTTAGCAGATGATTTTCCTGTGGGACTAGGGTCTCTGGCAGCTGCTCACTAATGTGGGGAGAGTGCACAAAATCTCTAATAAATAAATAAAAAGAGCTGATGCGAGCATTGCTTTTTAAGTTAAATTCTTGTAAGCATTCGCACTGTGGCCTATTTAAAATCCAACTTAGTGCGTGGGTCTGATCCTCCATTCGCACCTTACAGGCTTAAACAACTTTATGTGTCATGCAGTTAAAGGCTAAGAAGGAAGAAGGATAAACAAGCAGGTCCTGTTTGAAGACACAGTTTTTCATTTTCATGAGAATTTGGGTTCGAAGATAAAAATTATGGTAAATAATAAACTGAGACAAAAAGTGTAAATGTTCATGTGCATGCAGAGAAAAATGTATACATATTATACAACAGATTTACAAATCATTTTGGTTATTGATTGATTGATTGATTTTTCTCTTCTGCCCTCCCCGCGAACGGGCTCAGGGTGGATTACATCATTTAAAACATAGTCATAGCAATGTTACACAATTCAATAAATACATAAAAAACCCAAAAACATTGAAAATCTTAAGTAATTACATAATAAATAATTAAGAGGAATTTCAAGAGGGCAGCCACCACAACATAACTTTTACATATCTTCACTCAAATAAAACCCCGTAGGCAGTACTACTACACTTTCTAGGTGTAGCAGAGTGGTTTTATATACAGTGGTGATGAAAACATCTGGTGGGAGGGATTCATTCATCCACCCCTCCTCCTGCATGGCCAGCAGAAGCCTAGACCAGTGTCAACCATATGCCTGGTAGAATATATTCATCTTACAGGCCTGGTGAAAGGACAAAAAATCCCGCTGGGCCCTGGTTCCAGTGGACAGAGAGTTCCACCAGGCCAGAGCCAGGACCGAAAAGGCCCTGGCTCTGGTTGAGGCCAGGTGGGCCTCCCTGGAGCCAGGGACCACAAATAGCTGTTTATCTGAAGATCAACGTGTCCTCCAGGGTGTATATAGGGAGAGGCGGTCCCTGCAGATATGCTGGTCCCTGTCCGCTTAGGGCTTTATAGATTAGTACCAAAACCTTGAATCTGATCTGGTACTCCACTGGTAACCAATGCAGCTAATGCAGCTAACACATATGCACGCACATGCACATGCACACATGCACGCACATTGTGGAATATACTTCTCAATGCTGTTAGATATAAAAGTCACTGTATAATACTGCCACCAAGGATGTTAAAAAACAATAATCAAGCAACTTCTATAAATTAATGCTGTAGGGAAAAATCCATTAATGTACACACTACATTTACAGGTTAATTATTCTGATTACTGTAATACTGGAAAATCAGTTTTGGAAAAGCAGCTATTTTTATTAAACTGAAGAAGCCCAAATTCCATTTGGATTCATATTTTATTATTTTTATGATACATAGGTTTTTCAATGGGTATGCAGTAATATTGTGGTTTACTCAAGCCTGAAAAAAACTGAGGAAATCTGTGGCAGCCTGGACAAGTTCCTAGTTAAACAATTACAGAAGATTTTCTACATAGGTCTGAAATGTATGGGCTCTAGTCCAGTGAAGCACACGGGGAGATCTCTCTGCATTTAAAAATATAATAAGTAGCTTGTGGTGCTGAACATGGGGATTTGCTAGTCAGTAAAAGAAAGGCCTCAGTGAATGCGTGCAGTTCCACACATACAATGGACTCTCTAGAACAGACTCTCTAGGTACAAGGGCATTTTTACTGTAATTTTATTAAAGATTTATTTCAAGACTAGCTAATACTTGGTTCTGAATAGATTGTAAACTCAGCATTCTTTGCACAACAAAAAATTCTTCAATAAAGCATTTCATTTTTTAATCTTCTGTCCTTCACAGGTGAAAAATGTTGATTACTGTAATCTGGCAGGAAAAAAGTTTTTCACAACATAGCAAACTCAAGTTCATGTACCTCCAAACAGATGAAAAAATAGCATTATGGATAAGGTTGATAGAATGGAACGATCTTATGAAATGCTGCTTTCCACTGGTGTTCTTTGATAAATTATTATCAAGCCAGTGGAGTGCAGTTTTTTTTAGCTGAGGAAGTCACCCCTTTCTTCAGCAAAACCATCATCTTAAAATTCATATTCTTATGGGATGAATGATGAGAAAGTCACTCTTGTAGCATATAGTCTTTTAATTTAAATTCATTTCTGGCACTGTGTTGAGAGAAAGGAAGATGCTTTGGCTGGTTGAACCTCCATTTTTCAAAAGTCATGTGAGGTTATCCCACAGTTTAAATCAATATGCATAATGATGGAAAACTTTTTATGAAACTGTAAGACATACAGGAGGCCATAGCAATACATATGGAGAATTAAAAGAATATAGTTCTGTTGGCATGGCAGGGAAAATGGTCCCCGTGGGGTTCGGGTTGCCAGGTCCCCTTATCCTCCAGAAGGGAGGCAGGAGACTTGGCACTCACCTTTTAAAATGTCTTTGCAAATGCTCCCAGGCAGCATGATGATGTCACTTCTGGGAAGTGATTAAATTGTGGTTTAGATCTATTTGATTTAAATCATTCTATCCCTCCCCTCAAAATATCCCTCCAAAATAACAGCACGTTTGGCTACTGATTTAAACTTTATAGTACTGAAAACAATGAACTCTCCCAATAGTATTGTAACATACACACACACACTAATAAAACACCAAGCTGGGCTATAGAGCATGGATTAACAGATTAGCAAAATGAAGCTTGGAACAAATAGGGGGGGGTCTCTCTCTACAAATCTAAAGGAAGTTCCAGGTAGACAGAAAAATCTGAAATTGAAAAAATTGAGGGATTAAACCCCTCCCCCCAATTAATAGAAACAACACCTGCAGCTTTGAGAAAAGAACTCCCACTGAGCTCTCAGTCGCCACTTGGAGGGTTGCTAGGCAACCACAGAGCAAAACACAAGAGACAATTAGTAGAGTATCATAATTCAATTCACACTGAGAGCTCTACATATTTTACATATAATTCATCAGGGGATGTGTGAAGTATTACAGTATGGACACCTGTTTGAGGGGAAAGGCTATATGAGGGTTGCCAGGAAAAGGAAACAGCAAGTAGTAGGGGAAGAGATATAGAGGAAAATTAGATGCAAGTTCTTGCTCCACTGCTTCATGGGATATTTTCTAGATTTTCAACTTTTCCATTGGAAAAAAGTGTGTCAAAAACAAGGGGAAAAATCCCCATCAAATTCTTTCCAGGGCTTTCATATCACTGGGTAAGCAAATAACTCTAGTGAGTGCCATTAAAATGGTTGAGCAACAATGGCTCTTGGCCATTGCCTAAGCTTCTGTTACGTAAAAAACCCAGCAAGGTAATTTTGAAAATCAAGACTATAAGTTTATTAAAATCAGACTGCTGCAGCAGGAGTCCTCAGTGAGGAGAATTTCTATGTCAAATGTGAACTCAGCTTTTATTGATAATACCAAACATCCTTTTTTGTCATGAGCAATGAATACAAAGGAATCATTTTTTACTGAGGTCTCTGAAGAGACATGCTGAAACCTGTTCCCACACCGATAAGAATAGCAACTTTACTGTAGTAATATGTCTATCAGCTAAAATTGCTGGCTCTAAGAAAAACACTCTTGCAGGCCTTGCTACTCTGGTAGATAAAAGTCTCACTTAAGCCTACGGCTGATTTTACTCCCAGAATCCTTCCATTCCCCCCTTTGAGACTATACAGTTTCACAATTATATAAGACCCATAGCACAGAGTCTGGCCATTTCAGTCTCATATTCAGCGGGTTTGTTGAGGGAAAGGGTTTGAGAACGAGAGAGGAGGAGAGGAGCAGCCTGAGACAAAAAATTTCACTTGTGCAGTTTTAAAGCAACACTTAAGTCTATAAAGGAAAAAAAGTCCAGTCTGGAGATTTTTTTTTTTGCCACTTCCAATTATCTGGGCAATCAGCATTGCAGGGTATTTCAGAAACTAGCTACTGATGAATGAGATAAAACACATCTTAGTAAATAAAGCATATTACCAGCTGCAGTGATTAGCTTGCACAGAACTATTGTTTCCATGGGGCTACTCCCAAACCAAAAACGACTGCAAACAAGGTAGAAATATACTCCCTTCAACAAACTATGACTGTGTCAAGAGGGCCACTGATTTTATTCAAGGCTTGTAATCAAGCCTCTTATGCAAAAGACTTTCTGCCAATGAAATTCTATTTTATAACCATTTAATTCTTAAAATGATTTCATGGACTGAAGGCATGGCTTGAAATTTTGAAGTGGGGCAGACAAATTGGTGTGTTCCAGAATTACAAATTGCTCAGTTTACTTTCTGTAGTAACTGCCAGATCATGCTAGCATCTGTTTTACCTTGGTCACATAACAGAGTTAACACCATAGGACTGCCTGGACATTTCTGGAAACCAGTGGAAACTTCAGGAGCGGGGACATGAGATGTGTGTGCACGCCATGATGTCACTTCCAGAGAAAACCGAGAAGTGACACCAATTTTATTTTTTTTTCCTCCTGCCACTGCTTGGAGCAGTGGGGGGAAGCTTGTAGGAGGCCTCCTACTAAAGCAGGAGGTCTGGCAGTCCTATAACAGCAACATATGCATTTGCTATTCTTGCAGCTTCAGCTAGTTTAGATGAGTAGTTCAACTAACCTGTATTCTTTAGCTAGCTCATCTATTGGGAGAAAGGTGGGTATAGTATTCTTCTTCCCTGACTGGTCAGCATCAAGCTGTATCTTGGGATAGTTGAACTTCTACTGCTCTGGATACTTTCATGCATATGTAAAAATGTTCCAAACAAATTTGAGTTGCACCAATTTCCAAAGCATTGAACAAGGTTTATAAAGCATGCACACATTTGTATCTACGAAATTCTAATATTTATTAACACAACAGAAAAAAATGAACAGGAAAATCCAATTTTCAGATTGCCAGCAATGGGTTCTATCAATTACTGTATTATTTATCCTACAAATAAAGCAATTAGCTTTTTAGACAGAGGATCTTAACATTTTTGTACATTTTAAATCAATTCTCAACCACTAATCATTTGACAGTAACAACATTTGAAGCTGACTTATTCTGAATCTTTGTTTTTGTGTTACATAGTGTATACTGACACTACTCATTAAACCAACTCTAGATATATCTTTCATTCATAAACATTGTCAAGGAGCTCTTGGCAACATTGAGATTAAAGGCAACAGAGACTGACTGGCATGAAATATCCACGTAATCCAGATTTCAAGGCCTCAAATGGAAGTTCAGAATGTTGCACTGAAAAAGGATTATAGTTGGAAGATTAATTAATGAAATAGCTGTTCAGTCAATCATTTACTAATATCTGATGCCTCTCATATTTAACAGTAATGGATGAAACAGAAAAGACATAGGGTACAGGCCTGGAAGGCCAGGAAAGCCTGCAGCAGGCACTTTCAGCAGGGCGTGATGATGTCACTTCCAAGAGTGACATCATCGTGCTTCTGGGAAGTGACATAATCATGCTGGTGACAGGAGTGCACACGCACAGAGATGATCTTACAGGCAAGGATGATCTTACAGGTCTCCTTACCTTCCTGGTGGGGGTGAGGGAGAACCGGGTAACCCTAAGTACTACTGATCACTTGTTGCTGGGACTGAATGCAGACCTCATCTTTCCTTCTACCTATCCTGATAGGTATTGACTAGAGATGGGCACGGAACAAAAAAAAAAAGAACCAGGAGGTTCGTTGTTCGTGGGTTTCATGAGCCTCAAACCACAGAACTGAACGAGTTACAAACCAGTTCGTGGTTCGTGGGGTTTAAATGCCCCTTTCCGGCCTTAACCATGGCAGGGAAAGGGGCGTTTAACAGTTTAAAGGGCCCTTTCCTGCCTTGCAAGCAGCAGGTCCCTTTAAACTATCAGCTGGCAGACGGCAGGGTGGATCCCCCCTCACTGCCTGCTAGCTGATAGTTTAAAGGGACCTGCCGGTGGCTATATATATTCATGCAATGTCTGAAAATGTTTGTAAATGAATTCCATTAATTCATTCATTAGGGTCCCCCAATCACAGATCCTTGGTTTCACAGCTCTAAAAAATGTGAATTTTTGTCTGTATATCATGCCTCTTCTTGACAGAAAAAATAAACAGGGTGGATAAAAATCAATGTTTTTAAAAAAATTTAAAAAATCTATGCACACAGAATCAACCCCTTACCTCTTAAGAGCTAAGTTTCAAGAAGTTCAATGAATAGAAGATTGTTTGGAGTTGAATAGATCTGGATAAGGAGGCAATATTAGGGCCAAATGTGAGGAGGAAGGGGCAAGCAGTACGAATAAAACTGAAACTTTTTGAGCAGAATACTCCAGAAGAGATCTTTATGAGTGTTGCCTGACATTTACCCTTGAAAAGAAAAACCTATAATGGCAGCAGGCCGTTAAGAGAAACCCAGTTTTTGTTTAACCACATTACTTAATAAACACAGATGTTTAAGCTAATACAAAAATACATAAACAATATAATGTTATTGTTTTAGTTAAACAATTATTTAAATGATTATGGTTAATTATTATTTTTCTTCTTCAAATAAAGTACAGTAGGAAAGTTGTCCAAATATGAACGATTAACCTATTAAATTGGAGATAATTATGAAATCATTGTGAGAGGAACTATCTGAAATGGCAAATAACCAATCATTAGTTTTCTGATACAACTGTAAAACTAACCTGAGCATTTATTGTTTTAAAAATGAAACTTTCATCTGGCTTGCAAATACTAAGGTTATAGCCACCAGTAAGAATGAGGCTTTATGTAGAAAACCATGATTTAAATTGAATCTTACTGACTAGTGATTTAAATTGTGGTTTAGATCTATTTGATTTAAATCAAATCCACCTGCACAGAGGCCAGGGACTTCCCATGATGTTGCCTGCTAGCACAGGTATTCTCCGAGGTTTACTACTAGGGATCCCAAGTTTCCCACCCTCCACCACTGACCTGGCCAGCAGGGAGGAAAGTCAGGGGAACAGGCCTCACAGGCACACTCCTGGGGTAGTATGACGATGTCATTCCCGGGAGTGATGTCACTGTGCTGTCCCGAGAGCACTCCCGTGCCTTGCAGTGGGCTGATTTGGGCCCCAAGCGGTTCCATTGCGAAGCGCAAGCACACAAAGAGCAAAAGAAATGTGAGGGCTGGGTCCTCCCTTTTCTGCCGGAAGGGTAAGGGGACCTGGCAACCCTATTTATTACTCATGGATGTGATGTTCTGTATGACTAGCGGTCACTGATGAAATTATCCTCTACAAATCTGTCTAATCTCCTTTTAAAACCATCTATGCTCAGGGCCATCATTACATGCTATCACTACTTAATTAGATGCCTCCAAGTTCTAGTGTGGGAAAAGGAGAAAAAGTTCTATCTTTATACTTTCTTCACCTCATACATACATTTTAATTCTAGGAACTCCACTCCCTTTTTTAATTCTATGTACAGATTGTAAACAAGGCTGTAACATAATAACAAAAATACCACACTAACCTATCTTGGAAAAATCTACCTTCTTCTCCACATACACATACATAAATAAAACCAACAGCAGAAGCAGCACCTTTTAAATGCTATGCCATGCCATGCCGTTTTTCTTGACTGTAAGGGTGCCTTATCAAGTTTATTCAAGGAAGCAGGAAGAACTGCAAATAGGCACTGAACCAAAGTTACACAAACAACTGTATTCAAAATACTACATTCTATTCTGTCCACATCTAAAATGCTGCAGATCCTTTTCCACGTTTTAACTTGTTCCAGATGAAGGAAAAGTTGTTTCAGATTCCACCGTCACCATCTCCCACTGCCATTGATATGAAAAATAACTGTAAGTACTGGCTCACCATAAAGATAACTTTTATATTGGCTAAATTATGTGATACAGAAATGTTCACTCAATATTTTTAGGTTATTCTGGATTTCTATTAACTGAAATCTTTTAAACACAAGGAGAACTCAAATAAGAAAGGCAGGACTGTAATTCTTGAACACTTGCCAGCTTACAGTATTAAAAAAAGAATCTGCGCCACAGATTGGCAGCTTTCCATATTTACAGTAATCCATCTAGTGTTTCTCTCAGACAAAGGACAAAAGATTTGGTGGGGTTTTTCACTACACAAAACCTAAAACATAGCATTCAAAATCTCCAAAGTGGTCTATAGGGGATTTTTTAAAAAAAACCTCCACACAATTAACACTATTTTTAAAAATCTTACGTCTGTCCTATGGAGTTCACAAAAAAAAACCCCTGGAGTATAGTAACAAGATTTACATTTTGAATATATGTAACAGCCCAGATATAGACAGGAACCTAAAGCACATAAAACAAAGGTCATGCTATGTGACATTCTCCAGTATTCAAGGCACAGATACTCTGCATCCCCATTTATTGATAACAACTGAAACGTTTATTAACACTCGTATGTCAATACCTTTAAATGAATAAACGTTATGTAGTGCTTATTTTCTATATAGGGACATATCCTATATGATCTAATCTAGATCCCTTCCCCAAATTTTTAGAATTAGAATTTAGAATTTTAGAATGCCAATCACTGGCCCTGTTAATGCAAGAGTAGAAACATGGACCACGAAGCTCCCTGAAGCTACCGACAAGACTGCTCCTCACCGACCTCTTCCACCCTCACAGAGGAAGCCAGCCATGTGGTTCATTGCAGAGCTGGCTTATCTAAAGATGTTGGCAGAAAACTCATGCTGAATCTGATAAAGCATGCTACAAAGCCCTCTGGAAGACCTATGAAGTAGCAGTGATAGCAGTGAAAAAACATTATTTTGATGCAACCATTGCATCAGCTGGTTCACATCCATCCCAACTGTTTAAGATACCTCAACATCTTTTGACTCCTAAATCTGAACCCTTACTGACTCAAGAACAATCAGCTGTGACATCTTTGCAAACTTTTTTGCTGATAAAATAGCTAAAACATGTCCTGATCTAGATAACAACAACAACATTCAATTTATATATTGCCCTTCAAGACAACTTAATGCCCACTCAGAGCGGTTTACAAAGTATACCATTATTATCCCCACAACAAAACACCCTGTGAGGGGGGTGGGGCTGAGAGAACTCCAGAGCCGTGACTAGCCCAAGGTCACCCAACTGGCTTCAAGTGGAGGAGTGGGGAATTAAACCCGGCTCTCCAGATTAGAGTCCCGCGCTCTTAACCACTACACCAAGCTGCCGACAGTAATATAGGCAGAAGCAGAAGTAATGCTTAACATACTGTCAAGGTCCATTTCTGAATCATTTTGATGGATATTGACAGAATTCTAGTATGGGTAAAGGCCACTACCTAGACACTAGACCCCTGCTCATCCTGGCTACCAGAATATTGTAAAGACCACATAAAGGAGCCCTTGAGGTCTATGATAAACCAATTGCTAACTCAAAGGACTTTCCCTCAGCTGCCCAAAGAGGCGATCATTCATCCAGTAGTTAAAGAACATCCTTAGAAAAATGATGTAACCAGTTATTATGCAATCTCTAATTGTCCTTTCTGGGCAAAGTGGTTGAAAGAGCAGTAGCTGACCAACTCCAGGCCTTCACGGACAATTCTTGTGCTCTGGACCCTTTTTCAATCTGGTTTTAGGCCAAGCTATGGGATGGAAATATCTCTAGTTGATGACCTCTGCCTCAATGTAGACAAGGGTCATGCTTCATTGTTGCTCCTCCTGGATCTATCTGCACCTTTGATACAGTAGACTATAAGATCCTGTTGAAGCATTTAGAGGCAGAAGTAGGTATCAGGAGATGCACCTTGGACTGGTTTAAATTGTTCCTCATGGGATGAGCTCAAAAGGTTGCTATTGGAGACCAAATATCCTCAGGGTGGGAATTATCTTGTGGGGTTCCACAAAGAGCAATCTTATCCACCATATCATTCAACCTATATGTAAAGCCTTTAGGAGAAATCATTAGTAGCTATGGAATTGGATGCCATCAATATGCAGATGATATCTAGCTCTTTATCTCACCATCCAAATCCCCTCCTGACACTGTAGAGGTATTAAGTAGCTGTTTGACAGCTGTGGTCAACTGGCTGAAAGCAAACAAACAAACTGAATCCAGACAAGACAGAAATAATGCTAGTTAGAAAAGCAATGAAGGACATCGTGCTTCAGACCTTTGATGGGGTCCAGTTGACCATGGCTAATATTGGATTATATTGAATTCAGCACTGCTGCTAAAGAAGCAAGTTAATAAAGCAGCAAAAAAGGCCTTCTCCTAACTTTGACTAGCTTGGCAGATCACCCCCTAACCTGTCACAGCCAAGCTGGCCGCTTGGATTCATGCCATGGTAGCTTCAAGACTAGACTACTGTAATTCACTCTTCATAGGTCTCCCCTCAAAAGGCAATTTGGAGACTCCAGCCGCTGCAGAACACTGCAGCTCATTTACTTTCAGGAGCTAGATGGAGCATGCATATCACTACCATTCTCCAGTCACTCCATTGGCTACTCATCACTTACTGGGCTCAATTCAATTTCAATTCTGTAATTCTACTGTATGTAATAGAATTATATTCTATTACATTCTAAGCCCTTTGTCATGAGTCAGCCCCAGCCCCAACTGGCCACCTTACCTAGTGCCTGAGAGTCCTCCTCAGAAGATGAGAAGGGCCAGCAGGATCTCCTCTAGAGTCGGAAGCCCATGCAGAAGCTATGGGAGAGGAGGAGCAGTCAGAAACCACTGCTGCTGCTCCAGAGGGAATTCAGCAAGAACAGTCTGGAGCTTCTGCAGAGACTGTCAGGGACGAGGAACAGCCAGAAACCTCCGCAGAGGCTGTAAGAGACAAAGACTCCCCCAGGGCAAGAGCGAAATCCGAGCCTCTGGGGCCAACTGAAAGGAGGAAACTTAGATAAGGCAGCACTGCTGGAGAGGCGTAGGAGTGGCCATCTGCAAGCACAACGCCGAGCTGAGCTGTTCGAGGGAGAGGCAACAGCTGTCCCTCATTAGGACAGCAATAAAGGAAGATGCTGAGGAAACCAAGCGTGGAAGCAACTCAGCTCGCCACTCCCTGCTACCTGGACGTTCGTGTACCCTGCTCTACTGCTTGCTTGGACTTTGACCTTGGCCTGCCTACTGACTACTTTTCTGCCTGCCCCCCTCTCTCTCTAACTGATAGCCTGACCCTGACACCTGGTTTGACTCCTGGATCCTGGTTTGCTGTCTTCTGTAATACTGAATTCCTGCCTGCTGTGTTCAGCCCTGCAGTATCAGTGAGCCTCCTGCCTGCTGTGCCCAGCCCTGTGCGCGACACCCTTCATGGCCTAGGTCCCTCATATCTGCAGAACTGCCTCTCTCCCTATGTTCCACCGCGGCAGCTTCGCTCATCTGAACAGGGCCTTCTGCAGATACCACCCTGCAGTTGGGTTAAATCAATGATTGCCTGTACACATGCTTTCTCTGTGGATACCCCCCCACACACACACACACTTGTAGAATGGCCTGCCTGAGGAGGTCAGAAAAGCTCCCACTCTACTGGCTTTCTGTAAACTGTACAAAACTGAATTATTCAGGAGGGCTTTCTACTCAGATTATAGGGCTGTGCCATAAGAAATAGTTCAAATAGCTAGAAATGTCATGTTAATCACCTACACTTTAATTTAGAAAGCTTTTATCTATGCATTTTGGTTTTATGCTACTGTTCAATTTATGGCTTTCATACCCTTTGTATTCTGTTTTTCATTGAGTGTCCCAACAGCTGACCATATTGTATTTTTGCTGTGAATGTCCTGGTTATTGAATATTCTAGTTATTAATTATGTTGTATTCACTTGCAGTATTTAATTCACTTTGGATCTCAGAGAGAAAGGAGGACTATAAATATAAACAACAACAACAACTCCAGACAGGTGGGAGATGCTTTGTGGTAAAGCAATATGAGACAAATGTCCATAGTTTACCAGCTGAGTCTTAATATGGAGAACAGGTCTGAAGCTGGCTCACATGAATGATTTTGTATCTTCAATTGAGGCAAGAAAATATTCTGGCACTGTGCCATTTAGGAAACTAATTGTAACTCAGGAACACTAGACAAGTTATAGAATCCTGAAGATGGAACTACATTTCCATTCCTGTAGTAAAGCAAATACTGAAGGAAAAAAACCTAATTACATTGACTTTCTGATCAATCTATTTCAGTACCCCTGTAGCTACAAATGCATGGCTCACATCCATATTCTGTTGTTGCTACAGCAAGAAAACAACACACTCATGGACAATAAAGTACATATGAAAAGTAAGCATGGACAGAATCTTTGAAAAAGAGGCCAGGGACACAGTTGTAAAGCAAGGAAGCAAGGGATTCAGAAATTATTTTTAGGACATACAGCCATGGCGAAAGGCATGTAATGGTTTTGAAGTTCTAAGGCAAATTGGTTCAACGTCAAGTGTTCAGAATTCCCTTATTGCCAGCAGGTTTGCTCCAATTATTTCAGCAGTTAAACTATTCCAAAATAATAATGGTAGATAGTTGCTGCAGAAATAAACAGAAAACAATTCTCAGACTTTCACACCAAGGAGAGAGATTTCTATCGGGAAAAAGAGAAAAATCCCATGGATTTTTCCCATCATGACGTTTTCTTGGCAGACGTACACTTGGCAGACTTTTTACACTTTACCTCCAGGAAACTGGATACTCATTTTACTGACCTCGGAAGGATGGAAGACTGAGTCAACCTTGAGCTGGCTACCTGAACCTGGCTTCTGCCAGGATCGAATTCAGGTCATGAGCAGAGCGTGGCCTGCAGTATTGCTACTCTGCACCACGAGGCTCTTCAACTGATGGACTACCATACCTCTAATACATTCTGCTCCATTTTTAGAAAATATCTGTTGTTTTACCGACCCACTCCCCTCCTTCTACTAACAGAGATGGCTAACACTGACCTACACAACAAGTTGACAATATGCCTGAAATGCAAAGTAATAGTGCCCCTCTCTTTCTGAAGTGGTCCTTGATCAACATACCACAGCTAGAGAGAGGAAAACCTCACATTACATCCATGGGGCAACTGCAGCAGAACAATAATAGAAGTGTGAAGGCGTGGAATCAGTTTGATTATTGCATAGAAGTATCACCCAGACTATGCATAACATGTATGTTACTAGAGTATTCCTGTTCGATGCTTTGTGTGTCAGCTTACAAGAAAGCCAGAGCTTTTGATCTTCAACTGCATCATGTAATCTTGATTTGAATCTTGTAGTTGCTTACTGCTTGATTCCTGGCACTTGTCTCCGATACAACCCCATCATATGTCACTCCACTTAGTATCGACACTTCCCTATCTGGCTTTTTTTATCTTCTCATCTTTGGGCTACATTGCTCACCTGACCCTTTTGGAACTGATGTTAACTCCTCCAGCTCTTTATAGGCCACTCATTTTTGCTTTCTGCCATTATTCATATAACTTTTTCCATCCGCTTATATGCATTTAGTTCATTTTGGAACTTGCTTCATGGTGTGCCCTGTGTTGACAGAGTTCAAGCAGTTTCCAAGGTCAGGGAATTGTTGCTCGTCTGTCTAATGAAGGAACCAAGCATATAGACTCTATAATATGATCTTCTTACCTCTTAAAATCAAATAAATGAAAGAAATTGTGCCTAATTAGGAAATGGACATGGTAAGATGAAGATGAAACTTGGATTCTGAGGAATGTGAGAGCTGATTTTGATCAGGACCACAGGGAGAAGGAACTTAAGCCTTGTCTCCATTGCTACTGTTACTCTCAGAGACTATTCAGCCAGAGAATCACAACAGGAATTAAATGCAATAAAATGCCGTTTCATCATGAGTCGACCAGGTTTCTATGAGAAACTGGCATACCCATGAATCAAGGATTTCATGGGATCTCCCTAAATCCAGAGCCAAATGAATGGTCAGTGATTCTGGGACAAAATACTCTATTTCCCTCAAGAAGATCCCTTTTAATTCAGACCTGCCTGTTAAACTTAAAAGCCTTAATCAACAAGAGATTGCCATCTCTTGTCCCATTAGCTTTCCCCTTGTAGCAATTGAAGTACCAAAGAAATCAACAGTGGCAAAAAAGAGTGCAAATATAAAACACCTGTTAGCATGACATTTTAAGTTCTGCTTAGTTTAACCTGCAAAGTCCTTCATCTCTAGTTCTGTTGGTCACTATTCCTGTCTACTCTGCTCTCTCAGAGCTCTTGATTCCAAGGAATATGTAACTAGCAGTAGATTTCATTCTCACCTAAATGAATCAAAACATTATGAAAAGTCATTCATGAGAAACATCACTCCAGGGAAAGAAAGGAGGTAAAAATTACATTTTTTTATGATTCTAGCTAGCACAATAAATTTCCATATTTAAAGCTTAAAATATTCTAGGGACATCTCTTAAAACTGCAAGATAGAAGAGTAAGCAAATAAAATGTAATCTGAACTCTTAAGTGCCAAATGTGCTGTTTTTATTTTCTAATGTGGGCTTCTGCACCATATTAGTTTGTCCAGTACATCATTCTAACCATGGGACTTTCCAGAGGTGCTAGCCAGGGCAGAGCTGATGTCTCATATCAAAGAAAAGTGAGAAGAAAAAGTCTGTAAGTCCTTGGACAAAACAGCTGCACATATGAACAGCATAACAAGGAACACAGGCCTACTTACTACACTTTCATTTTCTTGGTATTCTGTATTCCAAGCATTAGAGGAGGAGAAACTAATCACTTATATTTCACTTATCACCCTGAAAGTACACGGGCAATAATTTTAGTCCTACACTGTGCTGACCTAACTACTAGGGCTATTTCACATCAGATACACCAAGGAATTGTAATTTTGGAAAAATAATCAAAGGAGTATAGAATCTCTGGAAAATTACATGCCACAAATATTGATTACAGTTTCCTCTACAACGTGGAGCCAAATGCACAGGATGAAACTAGTTTTTTTCTCAGCACCATTCCTGCATACTTCGGCTACCTTTATCTAGGGACCCTGTCTTGCTTTTATGTACCACGCTGAACAAATGCCTTGAACATAAGCAATGGTATGATAACCAGGAATGTATTCTCTGTAATACTGAGCAATGTGAACACTATCAGTACTTCCAAGGGGCCCTAGAACTAAACTGCCAGGCCTTGCAACTCTCTCCCCACAGTGATACTCTTTGTACCCACATCAGACCAAAAAACCAGTCAAAGGCATTTTGTAAAAAAAACCTGGTATTTTAACATCTCATAAACAGCTTGCAGGAATCTGGTTCAACCAGTGTGTCCAGTTTCAAGATGCATACATGGCTTGGAGTAAAGCAATACCATTATGAAATGTATCGGTTCAGACTGCATATCGGTGAAATATTTTAAATGTAAACAGTTGTCACATGTAATAAACTTGAACCTATCAAGATATTTAACCTTGCAAGGGCTTAGGGATTTAAATCATTATTTAAATGTTCAAACTGTGCAACTGTGAACAGAGCTACACCCTTCTGGGCCACTGACTTAAATGGACTCCGCTTTGCATTGTGCTGTAAATCTCTTTTGTGCTGTAAATAAAATCATCATGAAAAAGTATAGTACACCAAGGACAAAAGGAGAAGTGTAGATAATTTGCATTATTAGACTTCTGTTTTAAAATTAATGTATTTCCTAAATGAGCATTCGGTATAACCAATTGCTAAAATAAAACATACCTCTGTATTAGATTCTATTCTCTTTTTCTGGAGTTAAACAAGGATTTAGGTTGTAGTTCATGTTCTCCAGGCAAAAATAATTGTGCCTTAAGACAGCTGGTGCAACAGAAGTACCTGAAGAAGCAAGACTTCTTGTTTTGACTTGCCTATTCCATGGTACATTATAACGTACAAGCTGTACAGCTCCTAGCAGCGGTGCCATTGCTGTCCTGTGGATCTGCTGAGGAGTGGTAGCCAGTAGAGCTGCATATACATCACAACCTCCTCAACATGGCTCATCATTGGGGTCTTGCTGGGGTTGGGATGAAAAGGAAGTTTCATTACTCTTTTGTAATGAGAGAAAATGGACCACACATGAACTACATCTTCTGAGAAAAAAGAGCAGTGGCCTTCATAGCTCACTTTGCTATAACAACAACAACAACATTCAATTTATATACCACTCTTCAGAACACCTTAACACCCACTCAGAGTAGTTTACAAAGTATTGTATTATTATTATCCCCACAACAATCACCCTGTGAGGTGGGTGGAGCTGAGAGGGCTCTGGAAGCGCTATGATTGATCCAAGATCACCCAGCTGGCTTCAAGCAGAAGAGTGGGGAATCAAACCCGGTGTTCTAGATTAGAGCCCCGTAGCTCTTAACCACTACACCAAACTGGTTCATCCCTTCTGAGAATTCACTCCACTCCCAGTTCATATATTCCAAGCACCTGGATTTCCCCAAACGATATTATCAATCAAGTTACTCTAAACAGATAGGTGCATTTGTCAGTCACATTCATGTTTCCTACATGGAAGAGAATATACTATTGCACGCTGTGTCAATGTTAAAGTGGAAACCATATTTGAGACGCTATTTTTCTTTATAAACATTTTAAAAACACACATGGTCCCTTTTCAAAGTTACAATACGATATTACTCTTAGATGAGAGAGGAGCCCTGAATCTTGTTCCTGAGCTTGGTAGTGATACTGGTTCATATGGAGGTTAGTTGAAAATTGCCATGATTAACATAAGACATGGATACATGGTAGGTTATTCGAGCCTGTGCAATCCCTCTGCTTCTCTTAGCAGCGTCTGCTAGCCATTCCTTTATTAAAGGTGCTTAAGGCCAGTGACATTATGGGCAAGGGCTTTTCCTATGGCAGCCCCAATTCTTTTGGAATGGACTACTTAATAAAGAGAGATCTATACCATCATGGTTGTCCTCTGTAAAACAAAGTTTTTCAGGAGTGCTTTTTAGCTTATTTACTCCCTAATGATTAGGTTAATGATACTTTTGATGTTTCGTGCATGTGTGAAATGTTATTTGACTTTATATTAGAAACCACTTAGAGCTGTAAGAAAAAGCAGAATAGAAATACCTTAACAACAATTCATTTTTGTTGTTCTGCTAAGATGTTCCCTTCAGCTTTTAACTTAATCTACATTACAGGACATATATAGTTATGGTACAAAACAAACCTTTAAATGAAAACCATGTTGGTGAGAGTACATCCTTACTAGGGCCATAAACAGAGCATATTCCTGGGGATGGTCCTATGAAGGATATGAACCAAGAACCGTTTTCTTTTCAACTGGCTTTAGTACATTAGTGGTATGTTAGAAAAGCATACAGAATGACCACTATAAATAAGTAACAAAAACAACATGGTACCTCTTGCCTACAAATTTGAATTGGCTAACGCCAGTTTGGTTTGGCTTAACTTAATATTTTATAAATATGATCCCTTATATTCTAACTATGCTTGTGCTTCAAGAATGACCACCAAAAGAAACGTTTGCAGCTGATACAAGTAAAACAGTTGTTTTATAGCAAGCGCTATAACTGATTTCTGAATAAGAGCCCTTAGAGGTATGCAATAATAAATGAAGCACAATTCTCATAATACCTTTTATTAGGACCAACAAAAATCACACAAAACAGTGTGCAAGCTTACAAGTTCACCAGAACTCTTCATCAGACTGTATAATACAAAATAAAAAGCAAGGGAAGAAAAAAAATGTGTTTCCGGCCATGATCTGACAGTCTCTTCTTGCCAGCATTCCTTTGTATAATGCTGTCTGGCAAGTAAATATAAAGTGGTGCTATTGGTGTCAGGTTGCACCCTGGTTTCTGTGAGCAAGAAGAAACAACAACTGGTGTCTTTCCACTGAAGTTATAAAGGTCAGCAATTTTCCAAGGAATTCTGGCAAGAAAAGTCTATAATTATGGCCTGAAACACTCCCCTCCCGCAATTTATTTTGTAACATCCAGTCTGATGAAGAATTCTGTTGAACTTGAAAGCTTGCACACTGTTTTGTGCTATTCTGGTTGATCCTAATAAAGGAATCATGTGGAATTATGCATTGTTTGAGTATTCTTATATGGGAAAGGCTTGGCTGCAAACAACTTTTGAACAATAAACAAAACCTCTCTTAAGGTTTTCCTCCCAGGTAACCCTAAGAATCAAGTCATAGCTATTTGCTTATAAGACATGAACAATAGAGGAGCTTACTTACATACAATAGCCAGATTTACAATTTACCGTACTGTGCTGCCCCTATGACAAGTGATTTTTTTTAAGAATTAGAAATTCCCAGCTAAACAGATTGCCTGTGCCAGGACACTGCTTTGTAAAATATATTGCTATCTGAAAATGCTTTATACAGCTTCTGCACTCAGGACAGCTTCATTGAGAATGACTGAATAAGGGGTTGGACATGCTACTAGCTCTGAACCCCTCATCTGATGAATACCAGCCAGCAGACGCTAGAGAAGCATTACATGCTCACAATAGCTCCTTTCTGAGGTGAAGGCTGGAAAAAAAAATACCCTCCTCCCCAATAAAGAGTTTTCACAGAGATCGGGACACGGCCCAAATCTGCTTTGAACTACAAATGTTGCATCGTGGTCTCTCCTACACATTAATAACATTATTATGTACTCCTCTAGCAACAGCATTTTGATTGATTATTCTGTGGAGTTGGATACTTCACTTCCAACCCAAGGAATCTCATGATTCTTACTTGCCATGAAAAAAGTGTATTTCATTTGTATTATTAGTTATTATTTTAAATGTTTATGCCCAGATTTCTACCAGTAAGAGCTTCAATATTAACTCACAATATATAACAACCAGCAGCTTATAAAATCAACAAGAATAGGAATTGATAAATGCAGCATCCATTAAAGCAAAATGAAGCCATCAGCTCCACACAAAGTCAGTATAATCAAATTGTATTAAGAAGCATTCTATAAATTCCAGAAGTCTGAGCCTGATTATCTTACTTGGGAAAGAAATCCCACAAGCATGATGCAGAAAAGGCCTTTCCCCATATAGCCACCATCTGAATGCTGATGGTGGTAGGCTCAAATGGAAGACCTCTCCTAAATTGCTGAAAAGTAAGGGAAGAGTTACATATTAGTAAAAGACCTAATGAAGATGAACAGATGTATGTAGGACTTTAACGACTGAGATGTGCACCTTGAACAACCCAGAAGCTCACTGGTTACCAAAGGAGCCTCTACTGATGTGGATCCAGAGGAGTTAGCAGTGTTAGTCTGTAGTAGCAAAATACAAAAAGAGTCCAGTAGCACCTTTAAGAGTAACCAACTTTACTGTAGCATAAGCTTTCGAGAATCACAGTTCTCTTCATCAGATGCAGGCTACTGCATCTACTGATGTGGCTTACCCAAACAAGACAACTGCATGTAACTTTCCAACTTCCTGGAGAACAGCCCAGCATAGATTACCTTCCAGAAATCAAGTTGATAAGCTTACAAAGTACAAGTGATGACAATAGTTCCCTGCATCTTCCAAAGACATTCCAATACCACAAACACAACTCATACATCCAGAAAAAAGAGCAGAGTAAGCAGCATTTCCTGATGGCTAGCCTTATCATTCAAGAGGAACTCCAGAGAACACACAAATGCTCAGTCCCTGACATCCAACCCTCAACATCCATCTTGGCCAAATTCAATCTGTTCACCTGAAAGCCAAAGTTGCGTTCAGATACCTTTTCTCTATTTTACAAAGCTCAAGTTACTGTATGGGTCCATGAGAAAACCTCAAAAGCAGAACAAACCATCAGGACCATTAAACACCACAAAGGATCTAAAATCTCTTATGGAGCAGGCTTTTCTTAATTCAGTTTGGAAGATGACTGACAACTGTGATTGCAAATAATCACCTTTTTTGATATGGGGGGTACTTTAACTTGAGAGCTTCCCAACCCTCCCCCTGTTGCAAAGTTTGTTAAAATAGCATGACTGGTGCTAGATTCTTTCAGTTTTTTGGTAGTACAAATGTGAAACTACTTCCTGTGCATGGCTGTGTATGCTTGATCTTGTTCATTACATCAACGTATTAAAAATACAACAATATCTATCCATCTCTGTAACTGAGACTGAGTTAGCCAACAATAAATACATTTAAATTAAAAAAAAAACCACAAAGGAGTATGCAAGCTTTCAGGTTCCCTAGAACTCAGACTGGAAGTTCAGTATAAAATAAAAACAGATGAAGGAAAAGAGAGAAAAGTGTCCCTATTTGGGAGGGGGGGGGAATTACAAGCCTTCCAATGATTTTGTTTTTTTATTGATTTGTGACCATCTAAAATTAATCTTCAGTTCTCTTAAGAACTACCACATTTGTATTTATATGAGCCCCACAAGTGACCTCTGTATTCCAATTAAGACTGGAAAATGATCCACATTACTGCTGGCTTTTATATTTTCAGAGGAAGAGTAGCCATTTCTTTCTTCTCTGTTCCAGCAGCCCTTGGAGAAATTTTAAATATGTTTTCCAACAGCACCGTCTAATCTAATTAAGTCTGCAACACTTCCTGTACTCTATTTTTAAAAGTTCACAAACTGCAAATTTTTGACCTTTTTTTCCAACACCCTAAAACACCGCTTTCTTCTTCCTTGCTTAAAAAAAATTAATGTTTAGTAGATTTCTGGGAGAGGGAGCTCACAAGTTTGCTGACTACTATGCAACATTTACATGATCCTAATGAAAAGTATCCTAAAGTGCTGCTTTTGGGTCCATTCAATGACACCAACTTCACTGCTCTTATAGCAAAAAAAAGACACAGCTGGTAGTCATCAGCATATTGATGACTAGCGAGTTTCCTAAAAATATTAGACATAAGACAGAATGACAGGAAACTACATAGGATAATTCCCAAACAAGAATCTTCAGAAACTTACTTCTAAGAAATTAAAGCAGAAAATGGATTTCAAGAGACATCTGCAGACCTATTTCTTAAATATAGCCTACAGAATGTCAGATTCTATCGATTTCATTTTTGCATTGTGAATGTTGCATACGTGACCAAAAGGTTCCCATACAGTTTCAAATTACTGATACTTGTTCTAGGTATGAAATAATTCTATATTTATTTATTTCATACATCTTTATATTATTTTTTTCATCTTCCTCCTTAAAAGGAAATTAGAGCAGTATGCTTACTCTTTCCTCTGCCCCCTTTATCCCCACAAAATTCAATCGAGTAGGTTAGGCAAAGAAACAGGGGCTGTCCACAGCCTCAGGGGAGAAGGACCTGGTGTCTCTAATCTACGGTTTGCTCCCACCCCCAAACACACACCATTTCAAATCTGCTATCAGATACAGATACCGCTAACACTGGCTACCGACTATTCTGCCATTCTTAACTAGCAAATATATATAGTACACATATTCTTTGAAGACACAGACTAAAAATATACTGAGCATAGGAAACAAATTCCTGGGGTGGGAACACTTGAAAGATTAATATTCTATATTAGAAGCCTATCTATATCTCAGTACTTGAGCTGAAATATTTACTGAAGTTTTTCTTACCATAACAAATTATCTGCTAGAATAAGACCTTGAAGGTCAACTTTGGCAACAATTAAAAGTAATGGAAAGTATTCATCCCCAAGGCAGAGTTACAATATCTTGTGTGCTGTATATTTTATTAGCTTTCAGTTTTTTAATTATTCATTGAAGCCTCTGTTATATTCCATACAGCAACCTCAGGTTCTTCAGATTTCCATTTGAAATGCTCTTTTCAGTTCAAGGGCATACATCTATACTTCCATTTGCTAAATATAATATAGGGCTTTTTTGAAAAAGTAGGTTCATTAGTCACTGTTGCTTTCAATTGCGTATAATCCATCTCAGACCAACTCAACAGAACCAATAAAGAGATGTTGCAAGTACACATTTATCTATTGCAGTATCCCCAAAAAAACACATTCGTTTTCAACTAGCTACTTCTTTCTCTTTGCCAACCTGGGTCATTTTTATTCTTGTCTCATTTGCAGTAGCAGCTCACACTAGCACATTTTTTTAAAAAAAGAACTTGGAGAGTTCAAACCAGGAGATAGCTTCATAAAATAACATTTATGCACAGCTGACATTTTGTTATATTACCAGCATCTTAAACAAGTAAATAAAAGAAACACAAAAACTTTTATATGAAAAATAAGGAGCTGTGAGGACACGTCATGGTTCAATTAGATTCTGCCTAGACCCTATTTAGCCATACTTAATGCATATTCAAATACTATAATCATTTTTTGAACTTTGCCTTCTCTTTCCCATATAATATTTCATTGCTTTACCAACATCCTGAGAGCTTGTTTAGAGTAGGTTGCCAATAATATGAATTCAGGGATTGCTGTTAGAACCAATGGCAGAGTGCAACAGACCACAGAAACATACCCACCCAGTTATTGCCATCTTTTATCTCAGCTGCACGGCACTCCTGAATCAGATAGGAATAATTTATATCAATTTGTGTCATCGGTACTAGAGAGGACACTTGATTCCCAGTACGAAAACATATTACTCCATATACAGCATGACATAGTGTGGGTTCAGATGTACCATAAATGCATGTATTAAATTAACCACAGTTAATTGATTGTTCAACCTATACAACTATACTAACTATGATTAGTTAAGGTTCCTCAAACTTGGATCTAAAGTCAGGATCTTAAGCTGGTTTATTAGCCACAGTTACTCATCATAACTACAGCTTCATATGATGTACAAGTGTTTTAATCTTGGCTTGTTTCCTGGTAATGTGATGTGCCCAGGGGGTTTTTTTCTGGGAAAAGAGGTGGCAGAACTCTTAAGAGGGAAATGAGGAAGAAACACATGGGATTCTTTGAAATTATATTATTTTCAAGCACTATTGCCGAGTATTTTCAAGAGGTGCCGGAATTCCGTTCCCCTGCGTTCCCCCTGAAAAAAAGCCCTGGATGTGCCCACCCAACCTACAGTCACCTGGGGAAAGCAGCACAAAAATAGTACTGTCCTTTCCTTCAGTTGGTTCTCACTAGTTGACTACCTTTCAATGTGCTTGAGAGTAATCCTAAGATGGTCTACTTGGAAGCAAGTCCCATTTTCTTTTCTGGCTAACTCTCAGAAAGAGTGTTCATAAGACTGGTTCTAGGACTGCCTAGCAACAGACTCCTCTTTCCAGACCCATCTCCTTACTCTTAAAGGACCAGCAACACAGCATGCTCCTTCCATGAATGTCTAAGGGGAGTGGAAAGCAATGTAAATAGAGCTCTGGCTACCTTAATAGCCTGAGCTATAAAGTGATTTGCACAAGCATCTTGTTCTCATCTTGCCTTGAGAATGCCAGTACCATTGTTTCCCCCTTTTATCTCTAAGACACCCATAATTCACAGCTGTTTCTGCTTACCACTTGCCATATCTTTTCAGTAAAGATCTAATGCAGTCCAGCTGCATAACTGTTGAGTTCAAACGGCTGGGGGAGAGCAGTCTCTTGCAGGCCCTTTGGTAGAGGTTGGGAATGTATGTGAATGCTGATAGAATGTGGTTTGCAGGGAGCCAGGATTCTTACTAGGCATTGGGACAGAGACAGAAGGACATGGCTTTTACTGCAAGGATACTGCATTGCTTGAAACAGAAACAGCATGCTTGGGAGGGTGTTTGTTTTACAGAATGGTGGTGAGGACAACTGGCCATGGGAAGCTGCCTCTGTTTTTTAGCATGGAAGGAGTCAAAATCAGAGACTGCAGATTTCCTTTGCTAGTCTGTCCGGGGAGGGTGGTGGTGGCTCAACAGCTGCTTGCTGCACTGAGAATACCCAAAGACAGCCAAGTGCCACTATCCTGTCCTTGCATTGCTGCCAGCCAATGGCAAATGGTTATGTGACACTGTGAGGCCTTGCCCTGACTGAGTGTCATGAAGCAGGCTGTGATACAGCTGGCAGGGAGATGAGAGAAAGAATGATGGTTCTGAAACTAGCAACTGGTGAAACAAACCATGAATTGAAGGTAGCATGTGGGCAAATTCCTAGTTTCAGAAATTAAGCACAGTCAAACTAAAGTATAGCTTAGTATTCAAACCATAGGAATATATACAACCATAGGAATATATATGAGACAAATCATTCACTTTTTTAAAGTATTGTGGAAATTCTTTGGAAAATCATTTTAAAACATAATTGCTGCATTGCAAAATTTTACAATAAGAAAAAAACTTCAAAAATTATTAACTTCATTTATAGACCAACGTTCTCACTGAGACTCTAGATGAAATACAAAATATAATAAAAACAATTCAATCAGACCGCAAAGATTTCTAATGAATAACAATGCAAAGTATCTAAAGCAACAAAACTGTCCAAGGAAACAAAACTATCTAAAGACATACCATACCAAAGAGAGGGTTACACAAAAGCAGATCAAATTGCAATAAAGAGGTAGGTTGATAAGCTTTGCAAATTATCAACTAACTCCCAGTACAGAAGAGGGAAATGCACGACAACATGGCTTTCCCATCCCCTTACTTAACAGATCTCAACTATCTCTCCCTAATACTCAGAGCAGCACATTTATTCTTTGTTCACCTGTTCCCTTAGTGTGTCCTCATTCTATTCTGAAATATGAATGAATATTCAGGAGCTACTTCAACACAATATTGTGTACTAAAAGAAGAGCCCTTTCTCTCCAAAAGATAAGACAACAGCACAAGAGCCTAACGGGTTATTTAAATGTAAAAGACTGAAAATTCCTTTTCTTATAGCCTATTAAATTCCCCATTAAGCCTCTAGCTACACATATAGTTCATCTTCGCTTATACACTGTCTTACAAACCACTGATGTCTGAACCAAATAACACATTGTTCCATGAATAACTTGAGCAGTCTGCTGTAACAAGCAAGAGGGTATACTCTTATATTTGTCCTGCTCAGTTTACAAAAACAAATACCACAATCAGAAGATCCCCAGTTCCACAAATCAACAAATAAAAGCTTTATCATAAGCATGAAAGCTATAAACTACAAATTTAATATCCTGGGAAGTCTGTCTAAATAGACAATACTTTCCATGGTTTTCTAAAAGTCCACAGGTATGACCACAGATAGATCTCACTGGGTAGCATAATCCCTCTAAACAGTTTAGCATTTTCTGCATATCTAAATGGAAGCAGATTTGTATTTCACTTATAGTCAGTTGCATGGCACACAGCAAGTCATTTTTAAACAAATAATTTCAAAAGCAGTTGATGTGGCATCCCTTTTAAAAAAAATGTTGCTTAGGCATGCATGGACCAAATGATTGGATCCATATAGAGATTCCCTTAGCACATATACATACAATAATGACCAGTAGCAAAACCAGCATTAAAATTGATGCACTCGAGTACACTGCCACGTGTATAGACAGATTGTGCTGAAGCCTGAGTTCCAGACATCTAGCTGCATTTAAAATGAATCTGTTCCAGTTTCAAATTTTAATGTAATTCATTCCCATTGGAGGTTGCTCCACCTGAAACTCCACTGGACTGTCTTCAACTCTGTTTTTCTAAAACTGTACCCAGACTCAGAAGTTTCCCATTCCTTAAAAATGTGTTCTGTTGACATCACTTGCTAGTTTTTTCAACAGATTTTGTATCACACTTTTCTTTCTTTCAGTAAGAAGAGAGCTAATTCTCTGCACTGAAGTTGACTCTCCCCAGAACTATCCAGAACTATTCTAAAGAGAAGACTGATTCATACATATATCAGATTACATCCATTTATACTTACTATAGATTTAAATAACAATCCAACTTAATTCATACACGTTTGTGACACATTAGTGACAGGAGACACAATCCAGATCTCACCATAGATAAATTCAGGGAAGGTTCAAGCCTCTACCAATTCAAAGATTAAGGATAATCAGATTCCTTCTGTTTTCCATTCCTTTTTCCTTTTGTTTTGCTATTATTAATGCAATCCATTAAGATGACTTCGGTTTAGCTCTGCTCCAATTGTCTTCCCAAACAAAAGGAGAATTTCAAAAAGTTAGTAAGCCGAACATTGGCATAAACAACACTCCTGTACAACATAAAAACAAAACACAAAGGACTAACTCTGAAGTGGTTTCTCATTTTGTTTTGATATTAACTTTTTTGTGTTACAGAACACCACCACCACTCATTTGAAACATAACCTCCCCAAAAATATTTACAGGTGTGTTTTTTCAGCATGAACAGTGTTAACTTTAAGAGTGTCAATTTTATTTTTGCTACATTTTCTGCCTACATTCCTGCAACACAGCTCCAGAATAACCAAGGGTTCTGACATTATGAGTTCCAGTAAGAAAAACTGCAGGGAATAATTTTGGCACAGGAGAATTTCACAAACAACTATTTATTTATTTATATTAATTCAATTTTTATACCATTTCATTATTTAAACCACTGCAGTTAAGATCTTGAGGCAAAGCAGTTCACAATAGTTACAATGGTTAAAAACAGAACAAAATATAATATTCAATAAACTCACAATAAAACCTGATACTAATAATTAAAAAATACTGTCCCAACCCCAGCCTATAAAACCCTACAAATAACATAAAAAATGCAGGCAGATATGTAGCCAAAACAGAGTATTCTTGAATTTAGTCACAACAAACTATGCCAATACATTTTTCTCTATAGCTGTTGGACAAAGGGCCAGCCAACCAGGCAAATTAAAATATTTTTGGCACAAAACCTGACTGAACTGTTCATATGATAACATATGTAGCAGAAGGTCCATAATAATATCAAATGATTTTATGCCTTGTCATCAATATTGCGGCATGCCAAAAGGTCATCCTTGATGGTGATATATTTTGTAAGTTTTACACCAAAACATAAACCTAAGAAGAAGAAGAAGAAGAAAGGACCTTGTGCTACAGAATCACTCCCTCATCAAGATTAACTTTACCACAGTTGATAGGATACACTACTCAACGTTTAGGTTGAACTTGTGGAGAAACTAACTATCATGGGAGTCATACGCCCTGCTACTTTCATGGAATGCTCACCAGCCATCAAGAGATTGAATCTCATGTTAAACTTTCTGGCCTGTCCCAAAGTCATATTGCTTTGTCAAAGACATCTGAATATTCACAAGAACCCTATAATTCAAAAATTATTTTAGACATACTGTATGCTAGGTAATGTAGAGAATAGCAACTTCCCATTCTATTATTCTGATTTTTAAAAAAAATGTTTCCTATTGAAAAGCTGACTGTCATCAACATAACTAATGATGCAAGTACTTAATTCTACAGTCTCATTCTGAAGTTAACGGATATCTCTATACAAAGAACAAACAAAAGAAGTGCAAAATACCTGACTATTTTTGCAGAGACATCATTTACATTTCAAAACTTTGGAACCAATGAGAGAAGGATGTTGTAGAATGTTTGCTACCAACTTAGCCAGGACTCAAGAAGAGTGGGAAGCTGCAGTACTGCAGCTCAAGCTCTGCTCACGACCTGAGTTCGATCCTGGCAGAAGCCAGGCTCAGGTAGCCTGCTCAAGGTTGACTCAGCCTTCCATCCTTCCGAGGTTGGTAAAATGAGTACCCCGTTTCCTGGGGGTAAAGTGTGGATGACTGGGGAAGGCAATGGCAAACCACCCTGTAAAAAGTCTGCCAAGAAAATGTCATGATGCGTAGTCCCCCCATGGATCAGTAATGACTCCGTGCTTGCACAGGGGACTACCTTTACCTTTTAGCCAGGACTCAGTAGATGAAACCTTAGCAGGCATTTAAAATAAAAGTTTGTTTTATAAAACTTTGTGCCCTTCCTTGTCTCTGTCTCTGGTGTTGTGCTGAGTCACTTTCTGGGAGTTGCTTGCTCAGTCTAGGTCATCCTAAGTCTCTCATTTAGTTCCAACTACTCAGATACATCTTTCTTTCTACAGTGACACAGATACATTTTTCCTTCTGTCAAAGAAAAATATTTTTCATGCTAAATTTCAAATGCCTCAAACTGTCTCTTGAGTATCGACAAGGCTTTAGAGTATCTACATCTGTCAACCTTCTCAAATCTTAAACCCATTTTGCTACAGGAGCTATTATACTCTTCAGTTGATAGTTAGTATCTCTGGTTATCTTAAGGATATGTAGATAACCCAGTCAGTCTCTTATTTACTTAAGTGGAGTACATTGAACTCCAACTTCAGGTGAAATCTTGGAGGGGCGTCATTTTAGCACTGCCTCACTTCATTCTGTTCTGCACGCCTTGAAGATGCGACATGTTGTCTACTTTTTCTCAAGCGCCTTTGATTCTTTTTTAGGACGTGGCCTTTCAGATCACCCCTGTCGTGTGTTCACCCATGTTTTTCACTCTCTGCTTTCCTCCACTCCTCCTGCCTTTCTGTTCACCCTTTTATAGTCTGGACAGATTCCTAGCTAACATTATAGCATTGAGTCTGATTTTTTTCCTCTGCTAGAAGTTCCATTTACCTGCTGACTATAATAAATGGCCTTGCATATGCAGCAATGTCCATGTCTTTTGAACTGTCATGCTAGACTTCTATCTAAACCTTGTGAACAAGGGTCAAAACACATGATACTCATGGGCAAGTGTTGGATCCCGCAATGATCCCTGGGAATTGTAGTTTTAAAAACCATCCACTCAACGTGATTCTCAGCTGGGGAGGGATGGGGGAGTTTCACACAAACATATTCTCTCTTTCAAAAATCCTCTGAGAACTTGGGATGGGGGTGGGCGGGAACAGCGTAACAAGATGGGGGGGGAGACTGCATAGTTCCCATGAGCCTTTCAAGAGAACATCTGAAAGCACACCAAAACAAAGGGGATTTTAAAAAAGAACAAAATAAAACAAACTAAAAAAATGATTCATCTCAGGTCTAATTATAGGCATGAGAATGAAAGTGACCCAGCTGATCTTGAAAGTGATCTTGTGCTGCCCACAATCCTCTTACACCATTCCTAATTATCAATCTGACCTAGATATGCCATATTGCTTGAGTACCTTCTGTAATAAAGAAATGGCATATGCCTGAAAAGATCTCCCTGAACTAGTTTTCACTTGAAAATCGATAAATTCCTCTTAGCATGACAGCAATCATAGCACAGAATAAATTCCTTTCAGAAGACACAGTACAATCAAGGGTCAATTTTCCCTCTTTGCAGTAAGCCTGTGTGTCTAAAAATTTACTAGAATTCATTGAAAATTTGAAGTTAGCATATGTCTGTTATTCGAATAAAAATGTCCTGGAGTTTCATTAATTTGCAACAAAATAAATCTATCATCAACTTACCTACAATCAGATGCCTGTAATGAAAGGAGGCATTCCTTCTTAAAGGGTTATTTTTAGAATTGAAGATATTTGCCTTCTGTAACCAGGACACAATTAAATTAATAGTGATCCATCAAATCAAATAAGGAATATGGGTGCAAGAGAGGATCATACTACTTGCTTTGCTCCTATGAATGATACAAAGTTGGTATGGGCTATATACTTTGTATTTGATCTCATCCATTTGTTCATGTCCTGGATGGGGGGGGGCACTTAAATCTAAAATATCACAAGGTAAATATGTTTTTATTTAGGCATACAGAATTAAGAATTTCCAGAATTAAGAATTCCAGTTCCATTTTTCATCAGCTGAGAAGCAGTACACCATCACAGATATTTGTTGTGTTATTTCTTCATATTATCTATTTTAATCCATTAAAAATTAACAGTACCTATTTTGTCTTAACAAGAAAAGCCTGAAGATTTTTTTTACTCAGAATTTTTTTTTAAAAAAATCATGTTTTGAGAACCTTTGATGGAGGCACCTTATACTGTAATGTAATTCAGTGGACAGCAGGTGGCCTTTTTTCTTACAATCTAGCTAACAAAACAGTAATTTGGCCATGGAAACAACACCCCTAAGTATGTGGGTCAAATATTCATTTCTCATGGAGTTATCTAAAAATATTACTCTTTTAATCCCTTTTTAGAAGCTTTTAAGATGTTTATTGCCATTGTTTCATCTGCTTCTACTTTGATACCTTTTTTCCTAGTTAAGACTTCTTTAAAGAATTCTAAATCAGCCAGGTATCATGTACTGAACATGATGACATCACAACACTACATAACCATGTGCTGATGTCACTCTATTGAAGTTAACTTAGAATGAGAACACTCCTTAGAAAATTGGTCATATGGATCAACCTAGCCACTCAGGAACCATGTAGTAAACACAATGATAAAAGCCAGTGTGGTGTAGCAGTTAAGAGTGTCAGATTAGAATGTGAGAAACTCATGTTCGAATCCCCCCTCTTCCATGGGCCGTCACAGACTCTCAGCCTAAAATACTTCACAACATTTTTGTGAGAATAAAATGGAGGAAAGGAGAACAAACGAAACCACTTTGGGTCCACGCTAGGGAGAAAGGTGAAGTAAATAAAATTAATAAATTATATCACAGAGGACCAATGGACCATTCAGGGTAATGCTCTCTAAGTAAGTGAACTCATTTGTCCTCTTTCACAGAAATTTACAAAAATATTGGGATGGAGCTATCAGTGCTGGTAATGCTTTGCATGTGATTAAGTTTGTGTGTTTTATTTCTGCTGGTTAATGTGGGGTTTTTAAAAATATTTGTTCTGTGAGTATAAATGCAGGCCTCTGAGGTAAGGAGGGCAACTGCATGTGTGAATGGAGTGTGCTGTGACTGGATGGTAACTGCACCCTAGGGTGTGGCATGAACTGCAGCTTTTAGTCAAAGAACTGAGTAAAGATATTCATTATGGCTAAGTCAGGCAATCTGTGTGGAAGCCTGAAACAGTCTCAGAGCCTCGCTACAAGTGACATCTTTCACGCGAACGGCACTTGATCATTTTCGCAAGTCTTTCTGGGTACTGAAGTCCCTCTCCCACACCCCTTTTCCTTCTGTTCCTCCCCCTCTCTGTTAGCACGGCTGCCTGAAGAGACGGAGAAAGCCTACGACAGCAGCTTTTGCAAATCGTCTTGCTGGGTGGGGTGGGGGAATGTTCTGGAGAAAGCTGACATGTCGGTGAAGTCCTCCCCTCTCTGTTAGAACTGTTAGGATCGCTGCCTTAAAAGTCAGAGAAACCCTGCGTTTGCAAATAATTTCTCCAGTCGCAAGCCTGCTCTCAATGATCTTTGGGGGCGGCCAGCTGCAACTTTGCTAATCGTCTTGCTCGGGGAGGGGGGGAAATACTCTAGAGAAAGCTTCCCCCCCCCCTCCCCGAGCAAGACGATTAGCAAAGTTGCAGCTGCCTGCCCCCAAAGATCATTGAGAGAAGGCTTGCGACTGGAGAAACGATTTGCAAACGCAGGTTTTCTCTGACTTTTAAGGCAGCGATCCTAACAGTTCTAACAGAGAGGGGAGGACTTCACCGACATGTTAGCTTTCTCTAGAGCATTCCCCACCACCCAGCAAGACGATTTGCAAAAGCTGCTGCCGCTGGCTTTCTCTGTCTCTTCAGGCAGCCGTGCTAACAGAGAGGGGGAGGAACAGAAGGAAAAGGGGTGTGGGAGAGGGACTTCAGTACCCAGAAAGACTTGCGAAAATGATCAAGTGCCCTTCGCGTGGAAGATGTCACTTGTAGCGAGGCTCTCATTCTGCCGAGGTGGAAAAGCTGTGTGGAAAAGCCTGAGTGAATCTATGTCTGTGTGGATGTTTGTTCTGTTAGTGAAGATCTGTGTGAAAAATTAGTCTTTGTGACTGGGACTGAGAATATATAACTATTTTTAAAGCCATCAAGCTTATGAACTATTCTGAAACCAATACACTTATCAAAATTCTGCAACCATCATGCTTTTGTTCTTATAAATAAATTCTACTTCTGATTAAGCAACTACCTCTCAACCATCCCCATGCACTGATTGTTCTTCAAACCACCATCTATAACAAGTCTTCCTATATTACCAGCTAAACCAAACTAAGGTGAAATCCTCTGGTGGCAGTGAAAATCTTTTGAGGGCATCAGGGAGGCAGCAATATACAAGCCACACAAACAGGGCAAAAAGCCCCGAGTGGTTGTTTGTGTAGAGAAAATAGGAGTGTTGGTTGTGACCAGAGCTCTCCTGAGGTAAAAGTTTAAGGGAACACAAGGAGGAGCTGAATTAAAGATCCAAGGCAGGTTTAAAAATCAAAACCAAATTGTTACAGTGCTGATCAAAATGTCAAAGAAAAATTCCTCCCTAATAGCTCAGCCCTAATGAGCACTAGACAATTCAAGCACCAGACATCTTGTATTATTTTACTGATTCTCAGTTATGTAATGGCTACAGAAAAGAAAGGAGAGCTATTGCTAAGTAATGTCAAACATACAAACACACTTTCCCAGTGAGGAAAAGGATGACACTTTTTACCAGTACTCTGGGATACAGTTTTGGTTCACACCCTCACTCAGATTTATCTTTTCTGTTATGTATGTACAGGCAATATGATTTTCAGCATAAAGTAGGCTATAACAAAATTACAGCTGTGCTAACTCACAACAAATGAAATAAATTCTATTTTCCTAGTAACTAATTAACCACTGACCTTTTAAAAGCTCTTATAGGCAATCTGTTTCCGCCTCCCTCTCCCACTCCTTGCCAATGCCTTGATTCAGAATTAGCAAGAATGGAACCTCTTTTTTGGATCTGTCCTCAGTGAACTTTGCGACCTTTAAGTTACTGTATAAAGAGATCAAACATAATGGCTCCAAACCAAAGCGCTGTATTCTGCTGAGCAATATTATAAACACAGGAAGGTGCTCCCTCTAATAAGCCTTTAGGCACATCCCAGAAGTGAATAGGAAAGCCCTATTGTGTCAACAACAGGGTTCTCACGTACAGATGGTGGTAGCCATCCACATCCCTGGTTTGTACCCTGGCTCTGGTTTGTACTCAGTGTTTGCAAATCCTCCAAGTGCATCTCACAAACATTGCTAGGGTTTTCTTATTTTTCTGCTGTGGATCAACTTGCAAAAACAGATCTCTGCCTTCTTTAATAACAACAGAAGCCAATTGCACATACACACTTGACTGAATCAAAGGTAAAATCTGTACCAAATAATATTGAACAGCACAGAAAAGTTTTGCTTTAAATATTCCATTTTACTTTCGTAATAGAAGAGTGGGGGAGGGGAGCCCTACAAATTTCCTACCTCCTGATAGGTTCCAGCTGGAGGTGGTATTTAAGATTTCACACACATTTAAAAAAAAAATTACTTTAAGCAGATGCTCCAAAGCAAGTATGGCAGCATAAAAATACTTCCTGAGTTGACACACAACAAGATCTTTTCTCCGAACCTTCTTACATGCTTGAAGTCTCTCTATGAACAACGTCATGATCGCCTATAACTCTGGATTTCCGGAGCAAGACTAAGTGTAACTTAAAGACATTTAAATTTGAGTAGATTGACAAAAGTATCAGAATGCAAGCAACGGGGGCAGGGGGGGGAAGGATAATTTGAAGAAATATTATATTAACTTACAGAAATTCTAAGCACATTATGTGGAAAGTAGGTTCCATGAATTTCAATGGAACTTATTTCCAAGTAATTTGTTTAGGATCCAGGTGTTAGAATGTCACTGACCAAGTTTGTCCAACTATCACTAGAATCCACAAATCAATATGAACATCCTCATTTTGGCAGCTGTCCTAAACACAATTGCCTCAGCAAAGCTCATGGGGGTTGAACCAGCACAAAACACAGCTTCACTTTCCTATCAGAATAAGTAACACTTTCAAATCGTAACTCCAAAGTCCATAATTCTTCACAGTCTATGTGCAGAGAATTCCTACACAGAATTTTCCCAGTCTTGCAGAGGAAAGGCAGTTTGCATAGTTCTATGAAAATGACAATGAAATGGGTGAAGAGGAACAACGAACTCTGGACAACAAAAATATGAGGAAGACTTGATAAACATCAATGCTTTTATAAAAATACAGTTCAAGCTCTCACAAAAATAGCAAGATTGCCTACGTGTCCATTTTTAAATTAAAATCACAACCTGAATTTAAAAAACAAACAATAGAATTCAAATAAAAAGAAACCATTTCTGCATTGGCCTATATCCAAGTCAAATATTAACATTGTTTGCAGCACAGCAGATATCTGCCAGCAGTCCCAAAGGAATGTGTATATAACGCCAATTGTTCAGTTGGACAGCAAATCTTAGGATGGGGCAATTACAAATGTGCAGGATCCACAGTACAAAAAAAAAGTCTGGCAGGAAACAGTGATATTATTCAACACATGAATTTTGGTATTTTGCAAAGTACTGGTGGGCAAACATTTTGCTTTTAGATCATTATTGTTAATAATAAATTGACCAACCCCTAAAGGGAAAGAAGAATAGACAAGGCAGAGATATCCACCTATGTGGGGACAGCCAAGCAAGCAATCAAGAAATAAACACTTTTGTACAATAACAAAAGAAAAAAAATCAAAATCCAGCCTGATAAGGACCAAGCAAGTTCCAGAAAGGAGAAATTGTTAAGATCAGCTGAGCATCAATTAGAGAAGGAAAGATTTGGGGGAATTTCTGAATTGTCTGGGCATAACTGAGAGCCAGTTTGGTGTAGTGGTTAACAGTGCCGGGACTCTAATCTGGAGAACTGGGTTTGATTCCCCACTCCTCCACTTGAAGCCAGCTGGGTGACCTTGGGCTAGTCACAGTTCTCTGGAGCTCTCTCAGCCCCACCCACCTCACAGGGTGTTTTGTTGTGGAGATAATAATGACATACTTTGTAAACTGCTCTGAGTGGGCATTAAGTTGTCCTGAAGGGCAGTATATAAATCAAATGTTATTGTTATTATTATAATTCGCCATGGCCTCCACAGATGGTTTCCTATAAAATGCAACATGTTGGCCCTTTGTGCTTAAAAAGACAAGAGTCTGTATGAAGAAAAATAAATACACTTGAGGTATCTGGAAAGTTACAGGCAAAAATGCCTTTCTTTAAAAAAAGATAAAACTTTTGCTGAATCTGTACAAAAGGTCAACCTCTTCAGTTTTATTGTTATTTCAAGTAAATGTGATATTTTCCTAAACCACTTTTGAAAATTATGTAGCTGGCATGATCACAAGTTCAGAAAGTGCACTCTCACTCAGATTATCATTTTAATAAAAAGTTTATATTTTGACTCATAATATATTACACCATCTCTGAAGTGGAGCACACAAAATTTTCTGACTGGCATTAAGCATTAAATAAAGGCCTTTTAAAGTGTAAAGTGGTTTCACTAACTGGAAAAATGACTACCAAGGATGAGTTCTGATGTCGCAGCATGACTCCTTCCCAATTCACTCTGGCAACAATGGAATCCTGTGGTCATGCAGGAGGAGCAACATGGCCACCGATCACACCAGTCAGAAGCATCCCCCTTTGTCCACTTGGTCAATCTGCAGCTCAGAAGACCTTTTTACTTTCACCTCAGAGAGGCTAAGACCAACAGCAGCTTGAAGAGCACCATGGTCTGATCATACAGTGTCATAAAGCCTTGGAGAAGCTGGGAGAATGTTTCTTCTATATCAAAAGCAAACAGAATAAAGAGGACTGTATGTACAATAGCAGACTTTGCTTTCTACTAATGACATTTGTGTACAACGATACAAATCTATCCTAAACTACGGCCTTATAAACTTATGCAAAGAGAAGGTTCAGAACAAGCTCTTTATGATTATGGAAAACCTGTCCAAGGTTTGAAAATAGACATGATATGGAGCTTTCCTAAAACAATGTGCTGTCTGTTGGCACTTTCCTAGTGAAACTCACCTAAGAAGATATCCAGCTCCATCTGCCACCATCCATTTTTCCCCCTTGTTGCTGTTCACATCCCTTCACCCTTAGTTCTTATCTTTGGTCTTTGTCCTTTGCTTAGATGAGAAAACATTTTTGGCTAGCTAAGTGGCAAACATCTGAGAAATTGGGGGTGGGTGGGGTGGGTGGGTTCACGGCCAATTCCTGGCAAAGAAAACCACAAGTCTTCCAAAAAATATATTTTCTAAGTTTTATTCTCCCAACTATTTTTTGCAGAAGCAAATAAATATGAAAATTAGAAAAAACCCTAAGAGATAAAGAATGTTGAGATTAATACTTTTAATAGCGTTTTTATAGGTTTAATAGATCCAGTTTATGTTACTTTATGGAAAAAAAGAACAGCAACCATTTTAGAACAGAAATAGTATCTTTTTTGGAAGCTCCTCCTTTATTAACCATCGTTTGTTACTTGCAGGTCCTCCCTGTGAATCAGGAAGAACCAAATATAATCTCAAATACACCATTAACTCCTTGAGTATAGTTTTGGCTCAAAACAGCTGCTTAAAACAAGGGAGAAACTTTTTGACCATTTGAGTACATAATTTATAAACGTGTACCTATGCCTATTTATATATTATCCACCAGAACCAGATATACTATGAAAAATATTCTGTAACTATAAACTGAGTACATCTTTAAGCCATGATTACCTGGAAGTTCTTGGCTACACAAAGAAAATATATCAAACACTAATTCATGAACGGCAAGAAATATGTATCTACATTGACAAGTATTCATGTAGTCAGTTTAATTTATTATTATTTTCCAAGACCAAAAATCCTATGGACAATAAGAAAGGCACAATCAAGAAACAAATTAGTTTGCCAGCTGTGTAACTGTATTTCAACCACACTTTCATACTTGCAGTCAACTTGGTTAGGGAGGTAAAAAGTGACATCATACTTATGGATATAGTGGGGTGTCTGTTCTGTTAGTGAATGGGAAAACTGGTGGCTTTATTACAACTTACCTAACCTGAGGCAAAAGGCTGCGTGGGATAAAAGAGCAATCGGAGAGTATATGTATGAAAAATGACAGCAGTTCTAAATAGAATTATCTAACTGATTTTTCAGGATCAATGGGTAAATGATGACAAGCTCAGACAGTCAACTGTTGCCTTTACCTCAATGTCCCAGGAAGGAGACAACACTTAAGGAAAAAAGCTGCAAACCTATTAATTTAGATAACCAACAAAATATTAAAACTTGGCCAAAGGGAGCATAAGTACACACAATTACAGTAGTATCTTCTGCCCATGTACTACAGCTTTAACTTCCTACTGTTCCTTTCAATCAGAAGAAATATGTGCTGTGAACGAGCAATGATCAGACCTCTGCACTTTCTCCTGAATCACAGAAATTAAGAGAAAAATGGATAGGAGAGCACAGATTTTTAAACACATATTTGAAAGGCTGAATTACTATTATCAGGACACATCTTGTTCATTCAAAATGCAGAATGTATTTTTCCAGAGATCCCTCCAATTATTATGAATCCAACACACAAACCACCACCATTTGGTAGTATTTGGTTTACGATATCCCTTTTGTTCCAGTTAAAGAGAAATTCACCCATATGAGATGCTACTTAGGTTCACCATGACGGCTGTATGCAAAAGGCCTTCAATGACAGCATTAGTAACTTTTTGATCATATAATTTATTATTCATGATGAATTATTAGTAATGTTAGGTGCCTGCTAAATATTTACTGCAAGACAAGTTGCTTGTTCCTACCTAATACTGATTTGCTATCTTCTTCAAACCCAAGTTTTACAATATTCTACATGATGTGAAGCTTCAAATGCTCCCTGCTATAATGTTGGCCTCTATTTTGAGACAATTTTAATGCCCCATGATGACTGTTGGGTGAAAAAAAATAACCCAATATCATACACACACACAAATTTTAGCCTTATGGTTGGCAATGAAGTACTTGGGGATACATAATGGAATGTTATGGCTTGCTATTGCATACAGCAATCCAATGGGATCTGGGCTTCAGGAACTCATCACATCCTCCCTCAGTCATGTAATGAAAGACTTCATTTCTGCAGAAGATTTGCAAACTGTGGTTTGCACTTTTCTGAAAATTAGGTTTCCAAACGGAATAAAGCATTGTTGGAAATTCTGGATTGCAGAGAAAGCCAGCCTATATTTTGATGATTTGAACACCATGGAACACCATACTTTTGCCACAAAAGCAAAATCATTAATCAGAAAGCCACATAAGGGTGAAGGACAGGATACAAGTTGGTACTAAAATTATTATTATTATTATTATTATTATTATTATTATTATTATTATTATTATTTCAATTTATAAACCACCCATCCTCAGGAGCTCTGGGCGGTGAACAACAGTTAAAATTAATAAAAACAAGAAAACAATAATTCTAAAATCAACATACAATAAACAATAATAAAATAAATTAACCAAATACATGAAGGTGCAATGGTGGGAAGAACCCCTCCACCCCAAAGGTGGGAGGCCGACATGGCACCGCCCCCCTCAACTACCGAACGCCTGGAACAGCTCTGTCTTATAGGCCCAGCGGAACGATAATATGTCCCGCTGGGCCCGGGTCTCCATTGACAGAACATTCCACCAGGCTGGGGCCAGGACTGAAAAGGCCCTGGCCCTGGTTGAAGCAAGGCAGGCTTCCTTAAGGCCGGGTACCACCAGTAAACATTTATCCACTGATTGAAGCGGTCTCCGGGGAACATACATAATAATGTAATGAAACAAAAAGTAACAAGAGTTTAAGGTATTGCAGTAACACTTTAATCTGTATACTCATGAAAGGGAGAAGCACATATTTCATGGAGTGTTATGCAGACCTGTCTCAAGAGAATACAATCAGAAGTAAATAGGCATATTTTGAATGCCTTGTTTATTCAAATAATCCTCCTGCACATGCAGTGCCACAAACTTAAAAGTAAAAACTATGAAGGCTATCTATCTAGATAGTCAAGTAACAATCAATGAAATAAAATATGAGAGAACGGTTAGTCAACCAAATGGCTTTAAAAAAATGAGCCATAGGAAATAGGTAAGCTTTCATTAATATCACCACTTGGCAGAACATCCTTGAACAAGAGAAGAGACTATGACTACTCCAACAAGAGGATCATTTGTAGATAAAACTGATCCTGTTACTTTGAAGTATTCTAGTGTAAAGATACGACTGATTTACTATGTGGATATTAAGGAAATTTCTCATGCACATTTGAACCAAAGCACAAAATGACTTGGGAAAGTGATTCCAAAATCATAGTTCTCTCAAGTAACTGTTGAATCAATGTCTCTTCACCTCTAGGTTCCATTCTGTATAGTCAGTGCACATTTCTATTATACCAAAGTGCTTTACAAGAAATAATCTTTTGAAAAGCACATTGTTTTCAGAGGTTTAAAAAACAAAGCTGCATTAAAACATGAATTTAAATTTAAAGAGTGTGTGTGTGACTTCTTCCAGAGTGCAAAGGTATTAACAGGCTACCTTTGACTGTGATCTGCTTCAACAATACAAAAAAGTAAAGCCACGATTGAAGGAGTCTGACTGCATTAACATTCCAGAATTACTACCCCCCCTTTTTTTTTGGAAAACAAAGGAAAGGAGTGCAGAGAACTGGGGAGGGTGGGAGTGGTTTCCAGCAAGTGGCCAACCAATCAGCACCTGGGGAAAGGAAAGGGGGGGGGAGAAGAGAAGCACAACAGGAGTAAGGGTTCTGCATATAGATAAGATGCTTTAAATAAGTCACAGTATGTGTGCAGGGGGAAAGGTGGGGAAAAGCTGGGGAAAGTTTGGTTCTAGATCTCATGCTTCCTTTTTACATGTGGAACTCTGGAGATCATGAGAAGCAGGATGGCATCTGAACTGCTGCAATTTGTACGGAAAACTCCAGCGTTAAAGAGAAAAGAGTAAATTTTAGAAATATGAATCAACAGAAGGTAATAGAACTTAGCAAGAGTAGTGACATGTAGAGGAAAGGAAAGAACCAAAGGCTATTCTAAGCTCAAGGAGAACAGACAATAACATTATCAAGAACAATAGGAAGCAGTTGAGGAGGAACGAGTATAAAGTAATACTTCAATTTCACCAAAGTCTGTAAAAATAGGCATTCATCCACTGAAAAATAACTGAGAAAGCAACAGAAATTAGGGCAAGGAAGCAAGGAGAAATATCAGGAATATGTGGTCACACATCAAGTCATAAAGATGACTTTTCTGCTTTTATTATCTGTTTACTTGGTTTCCCATTTTAAAAAATAAGAATGTTTTGTGAAAGCAGAATTTAAAGTAATAACAACATTTGATTTATATAATGCCCTTCAGGACAACTTAACGCCCACTCAGAGTGGTTTACAAAGTATGTCATTATCCCCACAATAATAATCACCCTTTGAGGTGGGTGAGGCTGAGAGAGCTCCTAAAAGCTATGACTGACCCAAGGTCACCCAGCTGGCTTCAAGTGGAGGAGAGGGGAATCAAACTCGGTTCTCCAGATTAGAGTCTCACACTCTTAACCTCTACACCAAACTGGATCTAGACCATCAGGAAGAGGAGGAAGAGGAGGAAGAGACAGGGTGCCCATCATTTCTCCACCCCAAAATACCTCCAGCTACTAATATCCACAGAATTCCACAAGGGTTTTGGAACCATACAAGGTTGAAAGCCACTTAGGGCTATTTGGCATGGAGAAATGGAAGGCAAAGTAAAAATACATGCTCCCTCTCTTCATATTTCTCCTCAAAATCCCCTCTCCTTAAGTGCATTTTCATTAGAAAAAACATAATTAAGATTCAGTTACATGCATTTGCATGTGTGGTTGACATCAGAGGAACTTTTATAGAAATGGAAAAACATGAAGGAACAGAGCCACTGGCAGAAAAATATGTAAAAGATACCACTTAAACCATAAAAGAACAGCACCTGAGAAGATAGGGAAAATATCAGTAGCTGAACAGAGATCCAGAAAAGGCTGCACAAAGAAAAGAAGTATGATTTTGCTGAGAGATCAAAAAGACAGTCTCAGTTCCTCAACACATATTCCTGTATTATATAAACTGTGCACAATCATAGTGACTAGTGGGGGACCTGCAAGACGCGGGGGGAGGGGAATCCTATCTGCTGCTCCTCACTCAACAGGCCACTCACTGACTAACCAGTCCAACTACAGCTCTGCCACCTCAACCTGCAGTGGGGCAGTGGTGGCTCCTCCCACTCCTCCTCCGCTGCACAGGTCATGTGACAGTAGAGGGAAGTGCCGGGTGGAGGAGGGACATAACAGCTAGCTGCAGATGCTTAGGCTTCTTCCCAAACCAAACATCACTGGCACAGAGTGCCCCCTCCCCCAGTCTTTGGACACCTTCTTTTTTTCCTCCTGGAAATTAGAAAGAGGAAGAGGAGAAAGACAGTGGTGGTAGCCCTAACACACTGTGGCCCTTAATAGTCCAACATCCCTCTTCTTTCCTTCCTAGTGGTGAAGACAGATGAGGGAAGGGCAGCAATGTGACCTGCACTCTGCACACACTTTGCCCAACTCTCAAACCAACATCATTTGTCTTTCCACAAACAAGGTTTCCTTGGTACTGGGGAAACTTGTAACTCCCATTTTTAAAAAATGTTTGTAACTTTTGGGTAAACCTAGGTATTCCTCTAAGTGTGTAGAAAAATATCTCCCCTCTTTTCTTGAACCCTTCTCTGGGTTGAGCTCTCCACACAGAGGCCAAGTTCAGCGTCTGATATAAAATTAATAAAATTGAGTATTCCTACCAAATGGAATAGATTTATAATTCCAAACACGCAATGAGCAGTCCTGCTATGCACAGAATAATTTCACAGTGCATACTGTATTTGAATGGATGAAACAAACTCTTAGTAGTTCAACAGGTATTAGGCTCTAATGACCTACTATATTAAGGAGGCATTTGAGTGCACGTGCATTTAAGCCACAATGCTCTTAAATTATTAAATGCAAGAGAATTATACTGCTAAATGTCTTCATAGCTAATTTCAGCCCCCTGGAAACTAGTGCACACTCACTATCACAAAATAAAAATATTTCTTAATAGACAACTGCAATTAATGGTTGCAAAGCCCTGTAAACAGTGGTTTTAAAAATATCTAGCAAGTCTATGCTAAATTTTTCTTACATGCACACAATATTTGATGTTGAAACCCAGAAACTTATTAAAGCACTATCATTAAGTGTGTGACAATATAGGTATTAGATATTTTACCTGTTTACATTTTAAATGTTTACAATGTTTATAAGTCAAATACATATTAGCAAATATAAAATTTGGTGTGTTTACAGGAAAAACTAATATTCTAATAATAAACATTATAACTGTGTAGTTTTGTACAACAATTGCAAATATTTTTCCAACTTCAAGTAGTCATTATTTTAAGCCATATAAGAAAAACACACCTACCTTGATACATTTTCTGGAATGTATTCTAAAACTGGATACCCATCATTTCTTCTGGACGACATGTCAGCATGCTGTTTCCATGATTCCACTAGAGTACTTACTGGAGCAAATGAGCTTATATGAGGAAAAGTTTGCTCTCTACCAACAGGTCGTGATAAAGAGATTCGGCCTTGAGTTCCAATCCTATAGTGAAATGACTGTCCACTTGAATTCACACCAACAATAGCTGAAGATGGCAGAGTATTCTCTTGATAATAGCTGCTCTCTTCAGGCTCCTGTTTAATTCCTACAGATAGGCCTGGATTTGGAAAGCCACTACTTTCACATGAGCCATCAAATGATGAAATAGGTGGTCCTAAAATCCCAGACAGAGAGTAGTAGTCTTTATCATCCATAAAAGTAAAATATGATCCATCCATAAATGGAAATGGATTTACAGTTTGATTCCCTTTGAAAGAAGCACCAGAACAAGAATGCTTAGCTGTTTCTTGCTTTATTGATACAGAAAATGGGGGATCAGAACTGATTTTGCTGTTGTCTCCAAGACATGAGCTACTGAATGCCCCATCTGGTTCGGGTTTAATAAACTGAATGCGATTCATTTGATTAGTTATTTCATTGTTAGAGATGGCATTTTCCATTTCCTCTATTTTAGGAAATATGATTTCTGAAGCACCTTTATCTTTTGTATCTGGACTAGGAACAATATCTTGGCCTGTGCCAGGTCCAACAGGTGTACTAGATGCAGGAAAGGCTAGTGCACCATTTACTGGACTACACATAGAGGACCCTACAGTACTAACAGCTGGACTAGAAAGAGAGGACCTATTATTGGCATTAGAAGGGCTGGCAATAGAGCACCTGGAGTTCATATTTGCAGGACTGGACACTGAAGATTTCATAGTTACATTATTAGGACTGGAAACTGGCGATTTCACACTACAGTGACTAGGAGGACTTGAAATTGGAGATTTCATACTACTAATAGGACTAGAAAGAGGAGAACCCACATTACTAGCATGTGCAGGACTATGCAACATTGAGCTTCTGCTCTCAATGTTGGGTGAGCACGACAAAGGTGTTCCCTGGTTTACTGGGCTATTCACTGTGAAGTTTCCAAAGTTAGTAGGAGTAGTTGAAGATACAGAATTAATTCCAGGAGGGCTGCACACTGGAGAAGTCATGCTTTGAGGACTACAGTCTGAAGAACTCTTCTCCTGACATACTCTAGGGCTCTTGACGATCACTGGAATGATCCCACCATTCATAGAGCTTGCAGAATCTGATATCAGAGGTCTCAGTGGCCTGCTTGAGGTGTTTAAAGGAGAGGTACGATGGCCATTCTCCTTGTATAGCTTTACCAGCTGCTCAACATTTTGATACATTTTTCCAGGATTTATGTTTCCTTGTTGACTTTCCTGTTCATAGGTAAAATCAGCATCTCTTACAGAATCCATGTACAAACCCATTGATTCAGCTACAGTCGCAGAAAGTTCCTTTGAGTCCGACTCAGTTTTTATGTCAGAGGTTGAAATACCAGGCTGATTATTGTCTTGCTGAAGGCAAGAGAGTAGTTCAGGTTTTTCTTTGTTGCTTCCTTGAGCACTGCTATTTGGAAAAGCACCAGAAATGCAGCTCACATTTACAATCTCCATATAGTTATTACTTTCTTCAGCCCGTTCTCCTGCAGACGTATACTCCATAGATTGGGAACCTTGACTCCAGCGTCTCTCCATATCTAGGCTTTCTGGGTAACTGTGATAGCCTTTGGTCTCCATAACTACCAAAAATAGTAAAGTAAAATTCAGTTATGTAGGCATATGTAAATGTTGTCTCATATTAAAGCATTAAGCATTGGACACATAATCAAATTTTTCAGCATGACACCCAAACATCTTATTTTATATTCTGTCCCTCTTTGGGAAATGTCTTTTCGGCTTATTAAGCCAGAAATAACGAAAACAATTTTGTAAAATTATTTCATTTGTTCTGCTACAGACATCAGACAAACTCAGAATACATTTAATCCTCTATTTGCATGCTTCTTTTAGTGATAAATTTGAGTTTATTACTCATTATTAGTACTAGTCTAAAAACAATTATATTTTAGCTAGGTTGCATATGCAGTAGACCAGAAGAAATAAGGTTCCTCTTTATTCTTCTCTTTCGTTAGTAATACATAACTAATTAAAGATGGTTAACTTTTATGACTTTGCTCCTAGAATCCTAAGAACTATAGCTCTTCCATGGGATTGCAACTCAGTAAAATGACTCCTTACCATTTTCTAAGTCTCCTTAAGGAAGCCATGACTGCTACACAAGCAGTGAAATCCTAAGCAGAGTTACTCCAGTCTAAGCCCATTGAAATCAATGGGCTTAGACTGGAGTAACTCTGTTTAGGATTTCTCTGTAGGTTTTGTCTGCACACTAGTTATACCTCTCCCAACTAGTAATCAGGAAACAGCAACAAAATCACAGATAAAACGGTCATGGTTTTTCCACTTCAGTGTAAGTCACAAAACTGATAGAAAGGTATGTGAACACCTGAAAAAACTATATAACTTCCCTTGGGGGTGCTTCCCAAAGGGGTATAATTCAATAATGTAACAAGAAATACAAAACATATTAGAAACACAATCCAGCCCACTAATTTTGGAACAGAAAAGGGGTACATGAAAATTTATTAAACAAGGGTTTACATTTTTTCAGTAAGTGGGACAAACCAAATGTTTCTATTACCAAAAATATTTTATACTTCGTTACTTAGGACAAACTACTCAATGTTTGCTCTTTCATAAGGACATAATGGACAGTAACTCCATTTTGTCAGAAGAGTATACATTGTAGATAGCAGCTCTGCAAAGTTTCTACCAGAGAATTTCCTCGCTATTCACTGAAGGTCTCAGGGATTGAAGTACGAACCTTATACATGAAAACACGTGCTCTACCATGAATCTATAGTTGCTCCCCTGATACGTTTTATTGTATGAATAATGTTTAAATACTGGCATTTACTTTTTTCTTTGGACTGGCTCATAGGCAGTTACAAACACCAGAGCAGTAGGGGACCAGTGTGCATTTCTCTTCCTTACCTTCCACTACATAATGTCATGCAATTTTATGGAAACCATTTATCTCATAGGATTATTAATTTGTTTAAAGAAGAGCTCTTAAAATGCGTACCTATTTCTATGCACTAGATACAGTAGTTATGGCCAATTTATTTAAAGTTTCAAGTTATTTGGACACTCATGAACTAAAATAAAATCCATTGATAAGGAAACAAATACTTATGCCAAAGAGGCTTACATATTAATAAGAAAAATAAATGAAAGATGTGCAAGCAACTTGAATTAAAACACACTCCTTTTTAAAGTATAAAAATGTGTGCACCCCAAATAAATGCTTGCACTGTGCACCATCTGATTTAACATAGATTGACAGAGATATCTTCCAGACACACCAGATAATGGCAAGTTACCTGAATGCTCATCTAAAAGGCTGAAGTGAACTTTCTGCAAATTATATGAACTTAACACAATGGAACAGCAGAATTGTCCCTCACTTCAACACATTAAAGCTAATGTCTGAAACAGACCTGTCAAACATAAGTTCTGGGCTCCTTACCAGGCCCTTTAGACTCCCCAATATGGCCCACTGCAAGCTTGCCAGACTCCACAAAAATAATGAATCATCCTCACAGTCTTCTTCCTCACTACACTAAGTAAGAGCCTACACTGTATTCCACAGCATCAGACTTTCTCCCCACCATAATCTAAATTAGCAGCGTGGGAATTAAACAGGTACAGAATGATTGGGGCAGAGGTGGTACTGAGAAAGGGATTTGAGCATTATGACAAGGACTACTCTTATAGTAGCTCCTCCATTAAGACTGGCCATTTGTCATCCAAAAATTTTGGGGGTAGCCCTTGGATATCTATCTGCACGGTACATAGTTAAGGTTGTTGGATTCACAAGAGTTTAATACCCTTGATTAAAAGATTACAAAGATTACTATGCACATAAACCTGACAATGCAGAATTCCTTAAATCCAGAAGGCAGTAATTGTACATATCAGGCATATATGGTTAGAACTCTACACCATGGTGACATTACGTCAAACACATATGGTTAATGAGACAGGCTAAACAGCTGGAGCTTTACTGCCTCACCAAACCATGACTGTCAAATTTATTAAATGTGAGCATGTACTATGAAATCAAAATTAAATCTAGCTTCTGAATATCTAATTTATTTCTCTATTAATTTGGGAATCTAAACTTTTGTTCTTTGCAATCCCTTATGTTTACAAATTTTTGGAATAGAAATTGGCCTGGAAGGGTCTTATACATAGCCGAATTCAAGACTTTTTTGTCAAGCAGCTGAAAGCTTGTGTGCAAGGTTATGGACAAGTTTTTAAAAAGTTACTTAAATATTACTTAAACGATCTGTTCTGCTTAATACATTTCTTACACAATATATTATTTTTAATAGTTTAACAGCGTTTTGAAAAAATGAAGCTGCATTACACCGAATCAAAACCATTGGTCTATGAAGCACAGTTTTGTCAACTGACTGTAAGCAGCTTTCTGGGGTCTCAGGTAGAAGTCTTTCACAGAACCTGATCCTTTCAATAGAAATACCAAGAACTGACCCTCAGCATGCAAAGGAGCTGGTCTACTAAGGAGTCATAGCCCCTCCCCCCATATCTCATTTGGCTAAAAATTATATTTTTAATTTATGAATTTTCATGTTATGTCTATACTTCCCTTGTCACAGTATTGATTACCTATTAATTATCCCTTGCCACAGTATTGACTGATTATCCACGGTATTATTATTTTGAGTTTCTCCCCATCTTGTTCTGTTTGTGCATAGATTATTTTATACATAAAATACTGGAATAAACATATGATTACCTATCTGATTTATGACAAACATTGTGCTTACCCAAATAAACAATATAACAAACAGCGACATGCAATAAATATATACATTTTACAAAGCAAAAACTTATATTACATAATATCCATAAAATACTGATAAATTGATTAACTCACATGAAGCCACTTGTGGCAAATCATGGCATATATTTATCAATTTTGCACCACTTCATTCAACTTCCTCCTAGAGTTAAACATAAATGGTATATGGCACATTAGAACAATGAACTGACTACTCTTAAAACAGTTAGAAACTTGACTTTCAGATTCAGTTTTAAAAAACAAAAGCAATAAATATATTTTCTATAAACAAGACAAATCATTTCTAATAGGCAAACCAAGGTTTCTATGCTCTTCTCCCAAAATATGGCCATGAAAATGAGAATCTCCTTATGATTAGTAAGTTTCGCCTGGAAATTGACAGAAAAATCTTTAATACTACTGATATCTCTGTGCCCTTGATATGATTATATATTATCGTTCTGGCAATAAAACACTTGCTAGATGTTTACAAGCCACGGAGTTCAAGTATTACTGTACTTTTCATGCACCCTATATGCAACTCAATCATCACATCTGGGTTTAGGACAAAATACGTGACACCTGCAGCACTATCTGTAACCTGTAATAGCCTGGAGATTTTTCACCGGATATATGTGGTGACTTGGCAAGTGTCATTCATAACTATATTACAAGGCATTTATAATATGCTCTAGGACAACTATTTAGAAGAAACCCTGTGAACAGCATTTTATACCATCTGCATCCCACCCTTTTTCTAAGGAGCTTCAAGGTTATCTAATTTTAGCTTCATTCAGAACATACTTGAGAGGAAGGCCGAGAATGATTTTTTCTAAGGCCACCCACTTTACTGCTAAGCAAGTAACTGAACCTGGATTTTCCACAGCCAGCACTGTTTCCACTGAACAGCACGTATATCTGTTTTATACGTGAAATGGCAACACTGATATGGGACTCCATCAATATATAGTCTGCACCAAGTACAAGTACTATTACTTGACAAGATTTAAAACTGACACTTGATCATTTCTTTCTTCTTCCCATGCCCTCCCCCATCTCAATCTGTCGTCTAGAGGAATAAGCAAAACAGCAAGGTTGAGCATTACCTGGACAATCATGTCTGGTCAACTACTGCATGCACTCCTATATTTAATGCATGCACAATTATATTTAAATGATGAAATAGAAATATACGTTTAATTTCTAAAATAAGGACAAGTTTAGAAACTCTTATATAGAACTGTAAGTAGGACCTGTATGTCCCTTAATTTACTTGAGCAACAACTGAACTAGGTAGAATTGGTAGAATGGGAAGAATTCTAAATTCAATTTCAAAACTTTAAAAACACCAGACAACTGTAAAAGCAACCCCACCCTTTCCCCTCCCGCCGTCACACACAGTCTTTATTCTTTCTCAGACAGGCTGGATGATGCTCTGCCTCACAGCTTTTTAACCTCAGAAAACCCTGCCTACAGCCTTCAAGCACAGCTCAAGCTCTTAAATCCAACTAGCTTCCACCAGTCTCATTCCCCACCCAGGCAACCCAGCCATAGCAACAAAAGTCCTGTCCTTCAAACTGTGCCTGCTTGCAGACGATCAAGCCGATCTCAGCTTGGCTGCCATCTCACTTCAATACCTTTATAAAAAGACATCTAAGGCAGTGAAGAACAATTTTAAAAAACAGTTCATTAAAAAAAAACCCTCCAGTCCAAACCTTTGAGCCCTCTCCATCTTTCCATAACTACATCAAAATCCTTCTTTACTAGGTTAGATTGTTCCAGTCTTCTTCCTCTCCCGAAGATCTCTCTGCATGAAACCTGCCAGGGATAACTATAGCGATTTAAAGCTACACATACAGGCAATACCCCTGGTATGTGGTAACAGAATGTGAAAATGCATCCCTGATGAGACTGTAAGGCAGCTCTGAGGAATGCACAAAAAGTTATCTCCCCCCCCCCCACAACGGGGCACGAAGACTATACTTTGTGGCCTCTCTTCCTTTTTTCTTTTGCAAGAATCGGTCTTCCAGCTAAAATGACAATTTCCGTATTTCCAGTAGCCCCCTCTATAATGGCTATCCCCTCCACCTGTTGGTATAATACACGTGACATCTTCCCTCCGCCTAGTTCCTTTCCATGGCACAGACGATCAAGAGTTAATCGCTCTTTTTAAACAGTGTTCCTAACTTCATATTCAGTGTGTCTCCCAATGCACTATGCTAGGGGGGCAAGGAAGGTGCCAAGTCCTTTTAAAAACATGTCACGTGCTCAGATAAAGTTCAGGACAACGTTCCTCCTCTCTGTTTCCCATTGGCTAATAGGAAGAGCAAAGCCACGCTATCTAGCCCCAGCACGCTTTTCATTGGACAGAAGCTTTTGTCAGTCACCAGGCGGGCGACATGACTGATACAAAGTTGCTGCGACACAAGCTAGAAAATGTACCTCTCCTTAAAGCTATAGAACCAGTCTAAGCGAACCCCCCTCCACTTTTGCACGGGGTGAACCTGCAGTTACCTCTCCCCCACACACACTCTTTTCGCTGGCCCCCCAAATCCATGCAGCTAAAACAGAAAAAAAAATGGAGGTTGCCAAACTAATCGGATATTTCTACACGTTTATGGAAAGCAAACAGCTAAACGCTTTTCAAGGGAGAGAGAAATAAGTCCGTTCGGACAACCTAGCCCTAGTGAGAGTTAGCGCCCAGCCTCTCAGCTGCGAGGGCTTTCCAAGTCACATCCCACCCATCCCTACCTTCTTTTACAATGGAGACAATATCTAGATTGGGGGTTGGTTTCCCCGAGACTCTTTTCTCCGCCTACCGCAGTCTCTTGGAGATATTAACTCCACCTGTACCAAGGTGAGCGCTTTAGAAGCTGTTTCCTTTTTGCGCCTTAACTCACTGCCTCTTTACCACGGAACAACTGCAAGAGCAAGATCGACCGCGTTTTCCATTTTTTTAATTCCCGTGTTTAAACAACAGGAAAACATTAATGTTGTCAATGTCAGAAGCATGGCTCCCGCCCCCTTAAAAAAATAAACAGAAACCCTACGAAGAGAGACTCAAGGACTTGCCCTCTGGTTCTCTGATTGCATTTTATTGCGTCTGGTATATACTTTGCCAACTGCTACTCAGGGTTTTTAAGTTGCACGAACTGATAAGCGGGAGCCATAAAACTGGCTCCCAAACTGGAGACCCTAGCAGGATTAGGAAGGATTTCGCGTCACACTCCATCTTTGTGGCCGGAGTTTCTAAATATACTAAAGGAAGACAAGGACATTTTTGAAGAGTGACTGTAATGACGCAGGTTTCCATGGGTCAATGAAAGTATGCCCCCCCCACCCGTCCCCAAATTCTGGCACCACCAAGCAGCTAGTGGTGGAACGACCCCCTTCCTCTCGCCAGCAGACATATCCTCCCTCCTCCCCTCCACTGGCGCACACACCCTTCTTGATCCCGTTTCTCTCCATAGAATATCCAGACAAAAATAACTCCCTGAGAAATAAAGTTTAATGAATTTTCAGGCACCCTAGGCAAAAAAAGGTTGCAAAAGCGCATGCATAAACGAGAGACTCTAAAAGACTTGAAAGGGGGGGGGAGGTATGTTTAATGCCTATTCCAAGTCCCGGGGCGGTTCTCCTACTAAGGAGGGCAAACCCAAAATAAAAATAAAATAAATCGATCAACTACGTTAAAAGTCACGCGCCCTTCATATTTTTGCCTTCTGACAGGTATTGATCCGCGTTTCCAGACTCATTACGAGGCTAATAACTAGCCTAGCTTCCATGACCAACAGCCACCAAAAGGCCGAAATGGTTGCTCTTCTCTCCCAAGTTTTAAAATTGGATATGCACAAAACTAGCAATGACCTGAAAGTGCCTTTTTTTGCACATTCTCCCTAGAAAGGTAATTACTGGTGTCACCCATTAATTCTCTCCCCTTTTATTCAAGCGGAACTAATACATATTGATCTTGCTTGCAGCCCCCCCCCTCCCCGATTCTGAGCCAAGGGATTTTCCTGTACTCACCTTCATTTTCCCTCTCCACGACATGCAAATGGCCAGAGGAGGCAAGACCCTCCAGGTCTAAACGACCCCCCCTCCCCCAAAGCGTATGATCAGTCCACGGCTGACCAGCCACGAAGGTGGGGGGTCCAATCTCCGGAGGCGATCTGAGGTTAAATCCTGGCAGCGGAGCGCGGGGGGCTGCCACAAGCTCACACGCAAAGGCAGGCAGCCGCCGCCGCCACAGCAAGCGGTGAGTCCCAGTGTCTCTCTCGGGGCCGCGCCGCTGGAAGGGGTCAAGTCCTGCCGGCTCGCCTCCCTCGCTGACAGCTCTCGCCCTCTCGGAAGGGTTCGCGCCCCGTTCTGTCACATTGCCGGCCGTTGCTGGAGGAGGGGAGCGGGAGGGCGAGCTGCAACGGGCTGTGCTATATTTTCAAAAAAGGGAGACACCCTCCCCAATCTTTTTTAAAAGGGGGGAAAAACTTGTGTCATTCCAGGTAAAAACTCCCATCTGCGCCAGCCGCGCCGACGCGAGAAGAGGCGGGTGGGAGAGCGAGCGAGAGCGCCGCTTCGGAGGGTGTAAACTTTTTCTCCCCCACCCCTCGCCGCCTCTTCTGGGCTGCCTCCTCTGCGCGTGTCCTTCCCTCTTCACCTTCCTCCTTCTCCCGCGGCTGCCTTTTCCTCACTCCTTCTCCCCGCTTTGGCTTCCCAGTGTTTTTCTCTCTCTCACACTCTCACACACACACACACTCAACGGGCTGCTGCTGGGGAGGGTTCCTGGTTTGTGGAGCGGCGGGAGGGGAGAGGAGGGGAGGGAGGAGCAGCTCAGCGCAGCGCCCTCCCTTCGCCCTCTCTCCAGGCGTGTCTCTCAAGGCGGCGGCGGCAGACGCTGAAGCGCGGGAGCCCGCCCACTCCCGTTGCGCGCACAAAGTGAGGGGAGCGCCGCGAGGACTGTCTCGCTCCGTCTCTGACCGGCTTTGCGTCTGGCTGGCGAGTGGTGCCCGGACGAGAAGGAGGCGGCGGGTGAAGCAGGCCGAGCGAGCGGGCAAGGCCAAGAGCCGCTGGCATCACGCGGAGGGAGACGCCGCCGCCTCTAATAGGGAAAATGGAAGTGGGGGAGGGCAGTTTCCGTCCTCGGCGGCAGCTCATCTCTCGCCGCGCGCGCTTCCCCTGCCGCCGCCGCCGCCGCCGCCATCTCGGCGACCCTCAGCCTCTGCCCAAGTCCAGCGACAAGGCACAACAGGTCCCCCCACCCCACCGGCTCCTTCCCCCCTCTGTTTCTAAATCTTTTCGCTGCAAAGTTTACAAGCCCTCCAGTGCCGAAAGCTTAAAAAGGGTCTTTATTTAAAAATGTATGATGGAGTTAGAGAGGCTGCCTTTTTACAGTGAGTTTAGAGGAGCCGTGGCTTGTGATATGAAACCACTACTTTTATGATATGTATCGCCTATAGTCCTGAATCCCATTCCCCCAAAAGCTGAGAGAAGCATAAGTTGTCCCCCCCCCCCCATTTTTATCCTCTAGACCGAGGCATTGGAGGGCTCAAGGTCATCCGTTAAATTGGTGGCCATAATGGGATTTGAACCCTGATTTTATCGACACTGATTTATGTGCTGTATTTTCTGCAACAAATCACAGCTGTGCATAAACAACAGCAAAAAGACCAAATTATTAACCTTGAAGTTTCTACATACAGAGTTCTCAGAGACCATTTGTGGATTCAAATGAGAGATTTTTATTGTCAGTTCTGTAGCACTTTACAGTTTACAAAGTGCTTTATTTCCCACTTTCTATAATAAAGGTGGTCTGTATTGTGGTTGTGTGTGTATGGAGATACAGTGACAACAAGGCATTAATTTAAACACGCCCCTGCTGTTATCACAGAAGCTAATATAATCTTTATTCTTTTTGTAGGACCTGCATAATCCCTACTGAGACACATTCTTGTAAGTCCTAGAATATGACTAATAATGATTGCTTAGTACATGCACAGAGTGCCTTTTCTTTATTACAAGGAAATCCTTAACATTCTGTGATCATTCCAAAATAGCCATATCTCATCAGATCTTGGAAAACTAAGCAGGATTAGCTCTGGTTAGTACTTGAATGGGAGACCACCAAGGAAGTTTAGGTTTGCATCCACCTCTGTTCTCTTGTCAGCTGCATCTTGACTGCACTTTATACAGAATCTTTAACATTGGGACTTAGGCCTGGTATATAGATATAGTAGAATGAGGTGGCAGAGCACTGTGGTAGTCTAGATCTCACTATTCCACTCTGCAGGGCAGAGATTATATTTTTCCGTGTCCCCCTACATTAATAACTCCCAGTAAATGGAAAACCAGTACAGCATGCAAAAAGTTAGGCTAGCTATGCTGATTTTTATTTAGGGATTATATACATGAGGGAACAGGTGACTCTTCCACCTACATTCTGAAGTGGTACCTCCCATTCCACCATCTCATTCTCCTGCAAGCATACACCTTAGAGGTAGGATTTACTCTTCATAAGGTAGTTCTGTCCACTCCTGGCAACTCCCCAAACTGGTGAATATACAGTATATTCTTTATTCCCAATATTTGTCACAGTTTATTCACATTCTACTGATTTGCATTAATAAATACATGCCCAAAGTTTTAGGTAATACCCGGTAAGTATGGCTGGGTGGCCGTGACTTGGATAGCCCAGGCAAGCCTGATCTTGTCAGGTCTTAGAAGCTAAGCAGAGTCAGCCTTGGTTAGTAATTGGATGAGAGACCTCCAAAAAAGCGGGGTTGCTGAGGCAGCCAATTAATGGCAAACCATCTTGGTTAGCCTCTTTCCATGAAAACTGCACTAGGGGGGGGGTCACCATAAGTCAGCTATGACTTGATGGCACTTTCCACCACCACATATCCAAGTAAGATTTGCGTGGCCATCTTAAACACCTTTATACCTTTCAAAGCCTGGAGTTAATGGTGCTGAAAGTGTGTTACTTTGTTTAGGATGGAACTGTAATAGTTACAGAAACCCAGGCTACAAGCATCTGAAGCTGTATCATCAAATTAGAGCAGTTTGATAGGATACTGCACTATGGTTGCTTAAAAGATTTCTGTGTGGCAGCTGGCCTATGTGGTAAGCCATTCTATGTGAATCAGTAAATCACGTGGATCAGGCTCACACCCCATGGATTATATCCATATTACCATAAATTAGCACTAGGAATTTTTAACAGCAGTGTGGACTCAAAGCGCACAGCTGGGGAGGGGGCAGTGATTTATGTTATGAGCTGGTACACACACACAAAAAATTGTTGCATGAAGTAGCTACCATGCAGGAACAGTTTCAGGCAACCTTTCAGTGGTCATTCCAAGAAGTGATATCTAGCCAGTCGTTGGTTGACTGCCTCATATACATATATTTCAATGTAGATTTTTGTTGGTTTTACAGTTTTTTACGATGTGATTTTATTATGTATGTTTTTAATCTGTTCGTCGCCTTGGTGGCCCTTACGAGGGCAGAAAGGTGGGGTATAAATTTTGTAAAATAAACATGTCCTTTGTTGCAATGATGATAGCTAATAAAAGAATGAAGGACCAGGTATAAACTTTGTACTAATTCATTGAGAAATTCTATTTGTGCCTTAGAAGAGCAAGTGACAAAGTATGCAGTATATTTTAACAACCTTTGAACAGCTCTTGCTAACAATCATAATATCCTGAACCTCAAAATAGCATTCTGAAAGTTATTAATTTAAAGGCCTCGCATTATTGGAGATGCTTTTCAATATAAAAGTTCATCTTTCATGGAAATAGCAACTTTAAATATAAACAAGTATGTAAACAATATAAAATCAATTTTACTTAGATTAACACAATTGTGGGCTTATTTTGGCTCTATTTGCTGCTCCCTGTACAGAAGTAAATGTACAAAATAGCATAACCTATCTTAACATCACATTTACAATTCAAGTGAAAAGGAACCAAGGATAGGTTCACTGGTATGAGTTTTAAGACATATATGTAACTAAGCAGAGACATTTAAAATAATTATAACCAACTTTGCTTTGTGATTACTTACTGCAGCTGTGCAGTAATCAAGATGAGTAGCCATGTTTTTATTGATTTTAACTGTTCACCGCCCAGAGCCCCTGGGGATGGGCGGTATATAAATTGAAATATAAATTAAATAAATAAATAAATATAAATGTTTGTCTGTAGCAGTAGAAAAGAGCAAGAGTCCAGTAACACCTATAAGACTTAAAATTTGTAGTAGAATATGAACTTTCATGAGCCATAGCTCACTTCTTCAGATACTCTTGCTCTTTTCTACTGTGCAGTAATAAGTGAGTGTTCAGAGCAACATGCCATAATTTCCAAGTAGGTCAAGAGTAACAGTAAGGGCATTTCAGAAATTTTTCTTTCCTTGCATTAGATGTTATAAGAAAAGTTAACTTGAGTCAGATTCATAACATCGAAAGCTGCAGTCAGAGAAATTTAAGCCACTCTGTGGCAGATGTCATCTTTGTTCCCAAGGACAGATAGAGATAAATGTGCTGTGGATAATGCATTGCAAAACAAGATTACAACTGAAGTTCAGCGAGTGTCACATTTCACCTCCACTTTCCAACTCAAGTGAGTTTATATTGGGGGCAGCAGGCATAGCGATGCAGTGCCAAATCAGTCTACTGTACATTGGTTTTTAATGGTCATGTGCTTTATTTTCAGAAAATAATACAAGCAGATGACATTCTGAATTGGTTCCAGTTCAGGCAGCTGGGCATTTCCTATTCCACTCCTGCATGATCATAATCTATCACACAAAACATTACCATCTTAAATGGTTTTAAAAATTATTACTCATTAATTTCTCACAGGAACTGTGACTCAAAGCCTGTCTAGAAGTCCTGGAAGCCCTTGCTCCCACCCTTAAATATGTATGGGCTGGTTACGATCATTATGGGAGAACTCTGTCTATAAAGGCACTCATCATTATTTAATGTGTTCCCACAACAGGCCTTATAGTGTAATCCTGAGAATGTTTACTCAGAAGTAAGTCCCATTGAGCTCAACGGGGTTTACTGTTTAGCAAGTGTGCTTAGGATTGCACTAAGCATTCCAGCCACTTCTCAGGCTAAGGCATGGCTCAAATTAAACCTTGATTGTAAACCAGATTTTGTTTTTTTCAGGTACCCCCTGCCCTAAATCCTGATCCCTAAATAGATGAAATTATCTGAGACCCAGCAAATGCAATCTTCTCTAATCTTCTAGATTATTTTCTTAAATTCATCTGGGTTCCAAATACATGCTTTCAACTATTTTTATAAATAATTAAAAATAAATATGTAAACACATTTTATACTGTATGTTTATGTTTGGCTGTACGTTAATATTTAATGTACACTCTATTTTTAACCACTTGAGTCCCAACTCTAGCTATATACTTGAAAGATTTAGCTGAATTACAGACATGCTCCCTTTTAACCTAGTTTCTCTTCTTTTTCCTAAATGCTCTTTAATGGCCTAAGCAATAAATGTGGTTGAACTACTTCCAAGTATAGTACAGTTACATTGCTAATGCATATTGACATAAGCAACCACCAGCTTGTGCTGAGGGCCAGAACATGGCGTCTGAAAACCATATTTCAAACATATTTTACTGTTCTATTCACTGAGCTCAAAATTGGAGGCTTTTGCAAAATTACTGTGTATGAGAAATATAGAACGCCTTGCTGACAATGATGCAAGCTCTCTATGCCATGGTCTCAGTAAGGCAGGGCCAAGAACAGTACCACTGGTAGCAAGCAAGACCAACAAGGAGAGGGACAATTCTGTCTGCCAACAGAGAGCATCCAGGAAGCTTTCCTAGGTTAGTCTTTCTGGGCTTGTGCTATGTGAACCACCAGCTGGATGCAGAAATAATCTACCGGGATGCGGAGGATTCCTAACCATTACTAAGACTTTGCTGTCTCTCAGTCCCTACGTCCATCTGCAAGTGTGCCATTTCTGCCATCTCCTGCTGACCCTGCCTTTTATGGCTTATCTGTATGACCTTTTGCGCTCCCTCCTGTCCACCAGCAAGTGTCTCTGAGGTGGGCTTCCTGCCAGCCCTATGTGCCAGGGATTATTCATGGTGCTTCCTCCCCCCTCCATCCATTTTACAATTTTAGCAATAAAAATTACATTCAACAGTATTATTATAATGTTCAACTATTAAGTTAATAGAACTGTTTGTTTTGTGTGTGTGTGTGTTTTAAGGCTGTAGCAATAAAATTTACTCCCATCCATATTGTTACAATGTTTATCTCCTTAAACTCACCATAAATGAAATGTAACAGGGACAGAATTCCTGTAAACATATAAATGTCTTTCTTTAAAAAAGGGGAGGTGGGGTTCATGGTGGAACCCAGGTTCTTTGATACGGTAGGACATAAGTTACCAAAGGTTGAGAGCCACTGCCCTAGGTGACCTGTTGCTCACACTGAATAACAATTGCAAATCCTGGGGTATATGTAATAACTGCTATAGCATAATGGTTAAGTGGTTGGGATGCGATTCACTGCTTTGCTGGTTCAACTCCAACTACTGCCATGAGCTCCACAGGTGGCCTTGAGTAAGCCACTCCTCTCAGAGCCAAGCCACAAGTGACGCCTGACACAGGTTGGACACTTGTCAGCTTCCCTCAAGTTTTGATGGGAAACGTAGGCGTCCTTGTTTTACAGCTTGGCTCTCCATTACAGCTGCAAGACCAGGATGCCTACATTTCCCATCAAAACTTGAGGGAAACTGACAAGTGTCCAACCTGTGTCAGGCGTCACTTGTGGCTTGGCTCTCAGTCCCAGCTCCCCAGCTGTATTGTAGGGATAATAACACTGTTCACCAGACTGAATAGGCACTAATCTGTCTAGAAGATGGGTATATAAGCATAATGTTATGATGATGATGATAGTATAATATTACATAAGAGGAGGCAAGTGGTTGATTACTTGTGTCTTTAAGGGTTGTATCAGTTTTCTGTCATTTTGAAGGTCTACTTTCCTCCTCATCCAGTCAGATGTTCTTGTGGTGCAGTGTTAGGAACTTATCCCCAGAGCTCCCACTTCAAGCCCTGAAGGTGCTTCTCACATGATTGGCTAGAGGTAGCTCTGATACTGTTAAAGTAAGGCCAAACGACTCATTATTCCAGGAGACAGACCTGTGGCTGAACTCCATAAAAACAAACAGTGTGTAATTGTATGTTAATATTGCTAGAAGCCTCGGGCTGCCACCTCTTGGCTTGGCTCCAGGTTTTCCTGTAATCCAGCTAAGGAATTTGTGCACAAAAGCCAACTTCTGTGTCTGGATCAGGAACCAATGGTATGCATCTACATGTGCACTAAAAATGCACATCCATGTATGGATGCTATCGGCCTCACCTAGCTTTCAATGAGATGCATGTTGCTATTCACATTCAGATGCAAGTAGTCACGTTCAAGTGCCAAATAAAGCCTGACAATGAATTGTGGTAACCAAACCTTTAAAAAACTATGGACACAATAATAACATTCAATTTATATACTGCCCTTCAGAACAACACCCTCTCAGAGCAGTTTACAAAGTATGTTGTTATTAATTATCCCCACAACAATCACCCTGTGAAGTGGGCGGGGCTGAGAGAGCTCTGGAAGAGCTGTGACTGACCCAAGGTCACCCAGCTGGTGTCAAGTGGAAGAGTGGGGAATCAAACCCAGTTCTCCCACTGATCTTGACCACTACACCAAACTGGCTTTTGCATGATCCAGATTCCTTGAGCAACCTTGCATAGAGTGGGGAAGTGTGCTGAGGTCAGGAAATTCCTTACACAGCTGTGCCGGAGGATGGAACAAGATGGAAAAGGATTGCCAATGCATGAACTTCTCATCTCTGGTCAGGCATGTGGATCAGTACTAAAGAGAAGCTGTGTGCGGATGGGATCTGCCATTGCAGTTGTAGGTTGGCTTTTAGAGCCATTGCCTTTTTGGCAAGGGAATAGTGAGGTAAGCAAGAGGTTGCCTCTTTAAATAAGTAATTTTTAAAAAGCATTTTATTCCACTCTTCCGAAGAACTCAGGATGGTTTATGTGGTTTCCCTGTTTTTTCCCCCAAACCTGTGAGGTAGGCAAGGTTGAGAGATGGCTGGCTCAAGTAAGCTTCATGATTGAGTAGGGACTTGAACTTAAGTCTCCCTGGTTCTAGTCTATTAGCTATACTAGAGCGGGGGAGAGAGGATATGGTGAGCTCTGTCTGTGAAACCTTTGGTTTTCTTGCGTGGGGGAGCATGTCTGGCTCTTCCTACTCACAGAGCTAAGCAAGGGGAAACAAGGCAGAAGCTGTTGCTGTCAGCACAGAATCAATATACACTCTCCATCTTCCTCTCCTTCCTCCATAGCAACAGCTGCTTCACTACCCTCATTTGAAAGAAGCAGAAGAGACTGAGGGTGTGTGTGTGTTGGGAAACTGCTTGGCTCAGCTCTGCCACTTCCAGAGTGGACACAGCCTTTGCATCAAGCAGTGGTAGTCTCAGAGCAATGCCCTTTTTGTTCACAGCAAACTCAAAATGAAAACCAGCCCTGCCTGCTTCTCACAAGTTTTTCTACTCTCATGCTTGATACACACACTCTGGAGAACGTGTCCTAGAGTCCCTTGTGTCTATCTGGAGAGATAGGGCAACCAAATAATGCAAGGTGAACAAATGTATGCTTCCAATAATCCTGCACGTGACATAGCTCTTAACTACTTGACGCCATGCACTATTCTTTGAGAGTCTTCATCACCGCAAGAGCAATGCAATGTAATATTCAGTCTTTTCTAAATTACTAGTACAGAACTGCTCAATTAGGTTGTAATCGTCCAAAACTCTGTGCAGGGAAGACATTATGGTCCCCCTCTGGGGTAAATCACTCTTCCTAATTTGCCCTTATGGTTCTTTTGGTGGTGGTTTTGTGGACAGCTTTTAAAATGTTAATGTGCTTACTCCAGTGTGCTGGCGTGATGTATTGGTTAGAGTGATGGACTATGATCTCGTAAACCCCCATTAAATCCCCATCATTCTGCCATTGGAGCACCAGCACCCAGTGACCTTGGCTCAGCCCCTCTTAGCTTTCTCCAGAGTTGTGGCTTTGAGGATAAAATGGAGGAGGGGAAAACAATGCTGTATGCCACTTTATGTCCCCATTTAAAAGAAATCTGGGGTATAAATATTTAAATAATTAGTCATTCTATCACCTCCCCAACAAGTTAAATCTCTAAGAAGTACTAGAAATATCACACTAATGCACATATGTGCAAATACGCGTGCACGAACATTCAATGTGCCATACAATATACAGCCTATTATTTAGCATAGTGCTGCTGGAGAGTCTTGTTTTGAAATATTCTGTATGATTACAGAGTACAGGCGATTGTGTTAATTAATTCAGGATACAGCAGGAATACAAGAGCCTTTATTCTAGAGTAATAGTTACAGGAAGTATGAAAAGGGATATTTCAATAACAAGACAACTGTTCCTATTCCCATAGGTGAAATTGTGAGTTATATGTACAGATTCTGCAGCAATTACTTGTATGGCTGAACAAGCAAGCCGCTTTTCAATATAAAATTCAGTCATGCAAACGATTGCAACAGATAACTTCAAACACCTCTAGCTGCTTATATAATCCTCCCCTGCTCATAGCAGTAGCATTCTTGGATTGCAGCCTTCATTTGAAAATTTCTTAAATTTTAACTTCTTTTCCAGCCCTCTGATAATTTTACTATTAGAGAGCAAATTGTTATGATATCATTACAGAAGAAGCTTAGGATGGTTTGCAATATCCTTTAATCCTGACAATGGATTGGGCCCTCGCCACCACCAATGCCCCCGTTTAAAAACCTTTTTACTGCGAAGATGATCTGAAGATGATCTAAGTTTGGTCAGTGGAGCTTTGTGCTGCTATGTTGATGTTTATATATGTATTTTAAACTGTGTAAATTTGAATGTTTTTATGGTTGCTAATTTATAATAACTGTTCTATATATTTTAACCTTTATGTATCTGTAATCTGCCCTAAGCCTGCTGGAAATGTGGGGAGGGTGGAATAAAAATAGAAAATACATAAATAAATTGCACGATTGCATATATTACGCATCAGAATGATCTGAAAATTAGGACTGAAGAGAAGGTCAACACGTGTGTGTTGGTGCAGATCACAGTGGTACAGCTCCCATCAGTGAGGTTTCCAGTCTCACATTGGCTTGGCCCTTACTAATTAGGCTTCCAGGGATGCAACTGGCGGCTGACTGGAGGCTCAACCTGGCTGGAAGTAAACATGGCGGGGGGGGGCAGGATGTCATTGGGAGGGGAGGGCTCGTTGAGGGAGGTGCAGGCCTTAAAAGGCAATCTGGACACCAAGTCGAGAGAGAGGCAGGAGTATGCCCAGCTGGGGGGGGGGAGCTGAAAAGGGGGAGCAGTAATACGTGTGCCCTGAATAGACAAATGCCAGAGGATGGTAAGGGGCCAGCAAGAGAGGACAGCCTACAGAGTTTGAGGTGGCCTAGCTGACCTCTTCCCCAAAAGGGCCCGACCGGCAGAGCCACCAAGACAGGGAAAAGTCTCTTGCTCCAAGTCCTGATCCATGGGATGTGGAGAGGCACAGAAGACGGCGTGAGGAAGGGATACGCCCCAGCCAACGGAGACTCACAGGTGGTGGTAGCACTTGGAGGGCTAGAGCAGGGAGCACTTGAGAAATAGGCTGTTGGTGAACCGCTAAGGACTCCTGCAGTGCTAGCACCATGCCTTGGCTCAGAGTTCCTGGGAAAAGTCACTACATATTTTTCAAGTTTGTAAATAAAAGGCTGTTTCCACACATCCTTAAAGTCAAACAGCCTGCTGCCACTTTGATATTGGAGGTGTGTGGAGTGAAGGAGAAAAGCTGCCAGCGTTCAGTGAGTGGGCCCTCCCTTTAAGGACGTGTGGAAATGGCCAAAAAAAAAAGAACTATGGTAAAATTATGTAAATTGAAATTGTCTGTTTTCCTGATTGCTGGATTACATTCTGTGAAAGAAAATGCATGGCTCGATTTTTAGGTTATTGCGTTTTTGAGCTCAAAGTAAACAGCATTTCTGGACAGATGATAACATGTGGTAAGTATATAAAAACCTGCTGGATCACCCCAATTGTTCATCTAATCCAGCTTTCTGTTTTCCACAGTGGCTACCCAGATGCCAATGACAGCCCACAACTGGAAGCACAGTGGCCAAAGCCCCCCTTGTTGTTGCCCTATTTAGCCAGCCTATTTACATCTGCTGATGGACCTGTCCTTCATGACTTTGCCTAATCTGCCACAACTCTGGTTGTGGGGCATATACATTTCCTTCATACATTTTAAAGCCATCTGTGCTAGTGCCCTTCACTCAGGGGTCATTTCGTAGAAAAAGAGCAGCAGGAACTCATTACCATAACTCATTAGCATATGTCATACTCCTTGGCATCACCAGAAGTATGTCATTAGCATAATTGATTTGATCGGGCCCGAAATGGCCAGGATTGGGCTGCTTCCGGACGGGGGAGTGTTCTCCCACCTGGCAGTGGCCTGATCAGGGCTGTTTTGGCCCCAATCCAGGCTGGAAAGGGCTCAAAATGGCCATTTTGGGCACGTTTTGGCCTGGATTGGGCCCCAAACGGCCCAGATTGGGTTGGTGCCGGGCAGGGGTCCCTCAACAGGCACCAACCCAATCCTGGCAGTTTCGACCTGGATCTCAGCAGAAATGGGCCCAAAATGGCCAAAAGTGACCATTTTGGGCCTGGATTGGGGCTGAAACGGCCCGTGCTGGGCAGCGGACAGTTCCACTGCCCAGTATCGACCTGATCCAGGCTGTTTCAGCCCCGTTTCTGGCTGTTTCAGGCCCAATCGAGGCTGAAATGGCCCAAAATGGCTGAAAGTCAAGTGGGCGGGGCCACCTGACATGTGACCTGTTGGGGGAACTGCTGGAACAGCGTTCTGACGCGTTCCCCCTCAAAATGAGCCCTGCCTTCACTACTTTGAATGGCAATATGTTCCACAAGTTAATGTGTTATATGAATAAGTCTTTCTGTCCTCCTGAATCGATTGTCTATCAGTGTAATTACTGCAAAGGTCTAGCATTTTGGTAGAGAGAGAAAAGGTTCTGTTTGTCCACAACATGCATATTTGTATAAACTTCTAATATATCCCCTCCCCCAGTAACCTTTTCAGTCTCCAGGTTCATCCTGAGGTTGTACTCACATGCAACTCGTAACTATAGACACAGGCTATAATAAAATATCTTTTAGTTTATTGACTACAAATTACAAAGAGTGTTGCTGAGCATAACGCAATCTAGTTCAGGCAACAGAAAAGAAAAATCAACCTTTTCTATTGCTATCTAGGAACTATCTGTCTAAAAACACTTAAACCTGGCTACCTAAGCCTTCTCTGATGTAGCTTCTTAGCTGATAGATTCTCACCATTAGGTTGGTAAAGGGGTCCATTTTCATGTCATGCAAGTCGAGGCATATTGATGGCAAGAGGCATGGAAGCAATCTTCTCTCACATGATGGGAAAGGAATAATGCCTTAGAGAAGGGAGTGGTGTGTAGCAGGGAGCCGTCTTTTCAGGCTTGCCGACATTATGCTATCAGCCATGAGCCAATCAGGGCTGGCTTGCTTAACTGGCATTGCTAGCAATGTGAAATTGGGGAGTGAAGATAGGGATGATGAGAGCCAGCCTGCCAAGGCCAGCTGTCTTGAGAACCCATGGAGGTTTGCAGGTGTAGGAAATGAACGGGCCAGCACCTTATTCTCAGCTAGGCCAGAGCCAGGCCTGCAACAACTTACAGCCTGAGCCAAACTTCAGGTGCTTTAACCAAGATCTTATGGGTTGAATAGGCCTGTTCGTTACACCAGTGTTGAAGGAGGAGTGCAAGCAGATGACACATGGAGGCAGCACTCCTAGTGGCCACAGCAGCTGCATGCACCATCCAGTGAAGTTAGGGAAAGGGCGTGAATGTGGTGCAGACAGCTGTGAGTGTGGGGGCAGGGGGGGCTTGTGAGAAGGATTCACAGTCAAGTGGGAACACATAGGGGGAAAGGGAGGAATGAGGGAGGCCTGGTGGTGGGCAGAAGGGGGGCCCTGGGCACTCTCTGCCCAGGGCCTCCTAAAACCTGGAACTGGCACTGATGTACAAAGCACCAAAGTTTTTAACTCCTGATGTTTTCCTGATATGTCTGGGCTGGAATAATGTTGATACAATCCAGTATGGGCAGGAATGTATGTAACACCATCTCAAATGGTGAATGAAGGTCCAAAATAAACAAACTTGATAGTTCAAGAAAGATTCTGTTCTCAATGACAAAATCTCTTATGGATTCAGTAGACTTCTTGATCTATGTGAGAAAGAAAGTCTAGGAATTAAGGGTGACTGTAGTTGTTTTATCTGCAATGGATATCTCTTGTGCACTCCATTTTAGCAGAGAATGTAATGAAATCATTGTCAGCCTATTACATTCCAGAATTTCCCTATCTCTGCTCAACTGTCACTTGCTCAGAGATGTAAAACATGAGCTGACAGTCACTCTTACGGCCTGGCAACCAGTGGGAGTTGGGGAGCAGGGACATGGGGGATGACAGTATGATGTCACTTCCGGGGAAAACCCAGAAGAGATATCACACCTCTCTAAGAATCACCGGAAACTCTGTGGTAAAGCTGACATGTCATGCCATTGCTTCCCGACAATATTTTCAAGATTATTTTTCTCCCACTAGCTGCAGGACAGTTGGCAGGAAACAGCAGCTGTGGTGGGGATTCCCTCATTCACGAGCCATGTTTGTTTAAATTAAACACGAGAGGAAAGACTGTCTGGTCTCAGCCCATAGTGAATTCCAAGGGTCTCTGAATAGTTTTTAAATATATATATATATATATATATATATATATATATATATATATATATATATATATATATATATATATATATATATATATATTAAAAACTTTTGTGTGTGTGTGTGTGTGTGTGTGTGTGTGTGTGTGTGTGTGAGGCCCCACCTCGCCCCCAACCGCACCCTCCTCACGCTCCGCCATCCCTTCCTTCGCCTCCAGGGGGAGGGGTGAGTTCCCTCTGCCTCAGACTGGGCTGGGACCGTGGCTGCTCCAGCGGCCTCTGTCTCCAGCCAGCTGTCTCCAAGAACTTCTCCTTCCCTCTCTCTGTGTCACCTCTCAGTCAGCTACTCCTCCTCGGCGTCATCGGGACCTCCCCCTTTATAGCGGCTCTCCTCCCCGCCTCTGGACCCGTCACCAATCCCTGTGCGTGCCACCTCCACCCTCTGCTCTCCCTCGGTTTCCCCCCGTTCCCTTTGGTCACCATGCCCGTCCATCATCCTCCCTCCTCCCTTCTTCCTTGTCTTGCCAGCTGTCTCCTCTTCCCCGTTGATGGCTCGCCGGCGCTGGCCGTGCGCCAACCCCTGCCCGTGGCTCATACCGGCGAGCCCTCCCAGGAGCCGTCCAGCCAGTCAGGGGATGGCGTGGCTGGCTCTCCGTCCCGCCCCCTCGCCCCGCTGTCGGCCAGGCCCGCTCCTGCGCCCTCGCCCCGGGCGGTGCGGATGGCCGCGTCGGCGTTTCCTGGGCCGCGGCCCTTCCCCTCGTCGGAGCGGCTTCCCTCGGCGTGGCGGCCGTCCATGCCGGCCCATGCGGCTCTGTTGGCAGTGGCGGCGGCATGGGTGAGGGCTTCCTTGTTTTGGCCCAGCTCGCCGTGCGCCCCGCCCATGCTCCCCGCAGGTAGGGGGTCCCCGGGGGGTGTTGGGGGGGTGCGGGGTGCGTGGGAGTGGGGGGGGGAGTTCTTCGGGTGGGGAGGGGAGCTCCGCGGGTGGGGGGGAGCTCTGTGGGCGGCGGGGAGGCCGGCGTGTGCACCCAGTCCGGGGCAGGAGGAGCCTCCTCCGGACACACCCCCTCCCTGGGGTTGGGCGCCTCCTGGTCCGCTGTCTCCTCGTGGACCTGCGACATGTAATCCGCATTCAGATGGAGCCACCCTGGCCGGTGCCATAGTTGGAAGCTGAAAGGGAGCAGAGAGAGATACCATCTGAGGATCCGTGGGTTATGGTCTTTCATGCAGGCCATCCAGAGCAGGGGGGCGTGGTCTGTGACCAGGGTGAAGGGGTTGTTGGAGAGGTAGAATTGGAGGGCCCCCACGGCCCACTTCACTGCCAGGGCCTCCTTCTCCACCGTGGCGTATTTGACCTCGGCTGGTTGCAGCTTCCTACTGATGAACAACACTGGATGTTCTTGGCCCTCTACTTCTTGGGACGGGACCGCTCCAAGCCCCACGTCCGATGCGTCCGTTTAGACGAGGAAGGGTCGGTTGAAGTCGGGGTTCCTGAGGACGGGGGCCGCGGACAAGGCTTTGCGCAGAGCCTCGAAGGCTTGTACTCGTTCGGGTCGCCATTGGATTGTGGAGGGCTGGTCCTTCCGCAGGCAGTCGGAAAGGGGGCTGGCTTGGCTGGCAAAATGGGGGATGAATTTGCTATAGTAGCCAACCAGCCCCAGGAAGCGCCACATCTGGCGCTTGGTCCGGGGTCGCGTGCTTTGTTCTAGCGTGGTCACCTTGTCGGGTACTGGGCAGAGCACCCCACGCCCCACTTGGTACCCGAGGTAGGTGAGCTCCTGGAACCCGATCCGGCTCTTGCTCGGGTTGGCTCGCAAGCCTGCTGCCGCCAACGCCTTCAACACCGTGTCCAGGTGCCGAAGGTGGGATGACCAATCGGGGCTGAATATGATGATGTCGTCAATATAGGCGTGGGCGAATCCCTGGCAATGGGCCAACACGCGGTCGACGAGCCGCTGGAAGGTCGCCGCGGCCCCATGGAGACCGAATGGCATGACTCAGAACTGGAATAACCCCTGCGGGGTGGCGAAGGCCATCTTCTCACGGTCTTCTGGAACCACGGGGATCTGCCAGTACCCCTTTGTGAGGTCCAGGGCAGATAGGTACTGGGCGGTTCCCAGCTGATCTATCAGCACGTCGGCCCGCGGCATAGGGTAGGCGTCAAAACTTACGATCGCGTTGACCTGGCGGTAGTCCACGCAGAAGCGGACGGAGCCATCTGGCTTGCCCACTAGCACAATAGGACTCCGCGAGGCGCTGCGGGACGGCTCTATCACCCCGAGGCGGAGCATGTCGTCTACCTCCCGGGCCACGATTTCCCAGCGCTTCAGAGGTAGTGGCCTCCAGGGCGCGCGAGCCACCTGCCCCGGCGTGGTGGAGATGGAATGGGCGATCACCGTGGTCTTCCCCGGCTGCCGAGAGAAGAGGCCCGGGTTCTCCTGGAGCACCTGCCGCACTTGGGCCCGCTGGTCCCCTGTGAGCACGGGGTCAAGGACTGGTTCCTCATCCGGGGGTCCGGCCGGGGTCCAAGGCAGCTCCCCGGCTGGGAGCTCGAGAGGTTCGGGGGACAGGTTGCACTGGAGGGGCTCTGCCTCGTGCCAGGCCTTCAAGTCATTAACATGGAGGCGTTTCCGCTGCCGGGGCATCACGCCGCACTGGACCTCGTAGGACCAAGGCCCCCGAACTTTGGTAATGTGATAGGGACCTCGCCAGGGGTCCCCCGGGCCCAGCCCCATGACTCGGTGGTGGACCAAGACCTTTTCTCCGACCTGGAATCTTCGGGCCACAGTTCCCCGGTCGTAGTAAGCCTTCTGGGATTGTTGGGCTGCCTGGAGCCTCTGCCGGGCCTCGGCCCGACAGGCCTCAAGGCGCGCTCGGAGCTCCTGCATGTATGTGGGGACCGGGCGGGCCTCCGAGGCGGTCGGGGGGGCCCATTGCTCCTCTACCAGCCCCAGTATCCCGCGGGGGCACCAGCCATACAGGAGCTCAAAGGGGGCGAATCCCGTGGAGGCCTGGGGTGTCTCGCGTACTGCGAACAGTAGTGGGTCAACATACAGGTCCCACTGCTTGGGCCGGTCGTGGGCCATCTTATGGAGCATGGTCTTCAGGGTCTGGTTGAACCTCTCCACCAGGCCGTCGATCTGGGGGTGGTAGATGCTAGTGAAGATCTGTCGGACGTGCAGCGTTCGGCATAGGTGTCGGGTGATCTGGGCTGTGAAGGGTTTCCCGCAATCCGACAGCAGTTCCCTGGGTAGCCCCACCTGTGCAAAGAACCTTACCAGCGCCCGGACTACCCCTGGGGCCTTCATGTTGGGGAGAGGGATGGCCTCCGGGTACCGTGTGGCATAGTCCATCAGGACCAGGAGGTAGCGTGCCCCGCGGGGGGTGCGGGGCAAAGGTCCTACGAAGTCCATGGCCACCCGGGAGAAGGGTTCCTCAATGACCGGCAGGGGAGCCAAGGGGGCCCTGGCGGGACGGCGGCCGACCAGCCACTGGCACAGGGGGCAGGCTTGGCAATAGCGCTTGGCCTCCTTAACTAAGCCTGGCCAGAAGAAGTGGGCCTCGATCCGGGCGGTCGTGCCCCGGGCTCCCTGGTGCCTGGCCCACGGGTGGTCGTGGGCGGCCTTTAAGACCTCCGGTCGGAAGGCGGTGGGGACTAGGAGTTGACGGATCTCCCTGCCTCTCTCCTTCACCAGGCGATACCAACGGCCCCCCTCCTGGATGACCCACGGCCACCGGTTGGCTCGGCGGGGATCTAAGACTCGCCCGTTACTTACTGCGGTCGCCCGTCGCAAGCTCTCCAACGAGGGGTCTTCCGTCTGGGCAGCGGCAAACGGTGGCTCCCTATTCCATCCCCGGAGTAGCTGCATCGAGGCCCCTTCTGCCCCCTCTCCCTCGTCTGGTTCCGAGGGGTCGCTCACAGACGCTCCGGCCAGTGTCTCAGCGCCGTCTACCGGCTCCGGGGAAGGGCGGTCCGCATGGCTAGCCGGAAGTGGGGGGCATCTCTCCCCAAGAGGACGGGGTAGGGCAGGGCGTTCACTCAAGCCAAGTGCGTCTCATGGGTTTGGCCACGGTAGGTCACGGGCACCTGGACCACTGGGCACTCCTCGACGTGGTGATGCACGCAGGCAATGGTGGCTTGGCGGACTATGGGCAGGTCGGGCGGCAGGAGATGGGTCCTGACCATAGACACCGAACTCCCGCTATCGAGCAAGGCGGTCAATCGCCTCCCGGCCAGTGACACCAGGATCAGCATGGGTGGCGGCCTGGAGGACCGGGAGGTGGTAGGCAGGGCAGTGTCCCAGCCCAAGTCGCACTCCATAAGGGGGCACTCCCTCTTCCAGTGCCCACGCTGCCCACAGGTGAAGCAGGGCCCCTTGTCGCCGGGGTCCCGGCTCGCTTCGGCCGGCTTGGTGGGTGGGGTGGTGGGCGGAGGGAAGGTCCACCGAGGTCCCTGGGGAGGCCCGGCGGCTGGCCAACCCGCGTTGAGCGGGGTGGGGGGCGAGGCCCGGACCGGGCCCGGCCACCCTTCCCGCCGGGACCTTGGCCCCCTTCGCCACCCGGGCAAGCTTCTGCCTTCGGGGGGTCTCAAGCCTCCACGGCCATCACTTTTTTCCAGAGGGTGGTGGCCTCCTTCAGGGTGCCGGGCTTATTGTAGGCCACCCAGTTTCTGGCTCGGGCGGGAATCACCTGCAGCAGCTGCTCGAGGGCCACCTGGTCCACAATCTTCCGCCCCTCGTCGGTGGTGGGCCTTAGCCATCGGTACGCCGTATCTTGGAGGGCGGTTACCAGCGTGCAGGGGCGGTCTGACTTTTGGAAGGTGATGACCCGAAACCTCTGGCGGTAGGTTTCCGGCGTTATCTCATAGCGGTCGAGGACCGCCTCTTTGAGCTTGACATAGTCGGCACTCTCGGCCTTGGGGAGGGCCTTCAGGGCGGCTTGGGCCTCTCCGGTCAAGTAAGGGCCAATGATGAAGGCCCACTGGGCCTGCGGCCAGCCCGCCGCCTCCGCCGTGCGTTCAAAGGCCTCCAAAAAGGCATCCACGTCGTCTTCTGGCCCTAACTTGGCCAGGTGAAACGGCGGGCCGGGGTTGGCGCCTCCCCCGCCCCCGCCGGCCCCCGCCTGGGCCAGGGTCTGTTGGAGTCCCCGGATCAGGGCCGCCTGAGCGTCTTGCTGCTGGCGGGCGAGAGCGGCCTGGGCGTCCAGCTGCTGCTGGGCCACCTCCTTCAGCAGCTGGCCCTGATGCTCCGTGAGCCACTGCCCAAACTGGGTGAGATTCATGGCGGGGCCGGCCGGGGGTGTCTCTCCACTCGGCTTCTGCAGCACTGCCGGACGTATAAGAGTACGGGAGCTGCTCCAGCCCACGGGGGTGGGTAGGTGCGGAAGCGGGTGCCTCACGGGGCTGCCGGAGCCTGCATTCTCCACCAGTTTGTGAGGCCCCGCCCTGCCCCCAACCACGCCCTCCTCACGCTCCGCCGTCCCTTCCTTCGCCTCCAGGGGGAGGGGTGAGTTCCCTCTGCCTCAGACTGGGCTGGGACTGTGGCTGCTCCAGCGGCCTCTGTCTCCAGCCAGCTGTCTCCGAGAACTTCTCCTTCCCTCTCTCTGTGCCACCTCTCAGTCAGCTACTCCTCCTCGGCGTCATCGGGACCTCCCCCTTTATAGCGGCTCTCCTCCCCGCCTCTGGACCCATCACCAATCCCTGTGCGTGCCACCTCCACCCTCTGCTCTCCCTCGGTTTCCCCCCGTTCCCTTTGGTCACCGTGCCCGTCCATCATCCTCCCTCCTCTCTTCTTGCTTGTCTCGCCAGCTGTCTCCTCTTCCCCGTTGATGGCTCGCCGGTGCTGGCCGTGCGCCAACCCCTGCCCGTGGCTCACACCGGCGAGCCCTCCCAGGAGCCGTCCAGCCAGTCAGGGGATGGCGTGGCTGGCTTTCCGTCCCGCCCCTTCGCCCCGCTGTCGGCCAGGCCCGCTCCTGCGCCCCCGCCCCGGGCGGTGCGGATGGCCGCGTCGGCGTTTCCTGGGCCGCGGCCCTTCCCCTCGTCAGAGCGGCTTCCCTCGGCGCGGCGGCCGTCCGTGCCAGCCCGTGCGGCTCTGTTGGCAGTGGCGGCGGCGCGGGTGAGGGCTTTTTTGTTTTGACCCGGCTCGCCGTGCGCCCCACCCATGCTCCCCGCAGGTAGGGGGTCCCCGGGGGGTGTTGGGGGGGTGCGGGGTGCGCGGGAGTGGGGGTGGGTTCCGCGGGTGGGGAGGGGAGCTCCTTGGGTGAGGGGGGAGCTCCGCGGGCAGCAGGGAGGCCGGCGTGCGCACCCAGTCCGGGGCAGGAGGAGCCTGCTCCGGACAATATATATATATATATATATATATATATATATATATATATTTAAAATGTTATTGGTAAACTGCCTTGTTGATCTCAGAATTCAAAAGTTGTGTATAAATCTTTAAAATAATGAATGAATGAGTAATTGTTGGTTTCAGGTATTTCAGGAGTTCTTTGCAGAACAAAGCAGCTGGTTCTTGGCAGAGCATTTAGAATGCAATCCTATGCAGAGTTACTCACACTTTAGCCCTCTGAAAGCAATGGGCTCAGAGAGGAGTTAACTGAATAGGACTGCAATATGAAACAGTCAACCAGAAGTGGATTATTGAGAGAGGCCTCCTGCTTTACTCTTTTTGGGACTAAGGCTAGAAAATTTGGGTTAAACTGGCAGGGGTAGAGGTGGTATTGGGGGTAGGCATGCTGTTTGCCATTTCTGGCAAGCGTTCTCCTGTTGGCTGGGCCTTCTTACCTACCATTGCCTCCAGGCCAGAGGAAGAATAGATGTAGCTCAATGTGTCAATGGCATGTCTGGACAAAAAGCCTGGTATCCCTAAGTGGGGAATTACCTCGAAAAGCCTGTCAGATGGAAAGGTAGGGTATAAATGTATAAAAAAACAAATATCCCACCTCTTTCCTGGAATTAAAAAAAATCCTTATCAGTTGTGGAATGTATCTCCACTTCTCTAGGAAGTGAAAGTAAGGATTAATCTATATGAGAAGCTATTCAAACTGTGGCAAGAGACACATCCTGTGTAGAAGCACAAGGCCTCTTGACAAGGAAAGGTAACATCAATGTTCAAGGGAACGGGGCAAGCAGAAACACATCCCAGGAGCATAGAATCAACCTAAGCTTCTCTTGCTCAACTCAAAAGGTATCTCTTTTGTCTGTAAGACTCTTGGGGGAGGAATCAAAGGGCCTACATATTTCCTGTAATCTGTCTGAAATTTCAGAATTTAGATTTAAGAATCTATGTTTAAGAAGGCAAGCTGCCTTCCAAAAGCCAGTTCCAAGAACCAGTTTGGTGTAGTGGTTAAGAGCAATGGGAGTCTAATCTGGAGAACCGGGTTTGATTCCCCACTCCTCCGCTTGAAGCCCGCTGGGTGACCTGGGGTCAGTCACAGCTGTCTGGAGCTTTCTCAGTCCCACCCACCTCACATGGTGATTGTCGTGAGGATAATAACAACACACTTTGTAAACTGCTCTGAGTGGGCAATAAATTGTCTTGAAGGGCGGTATATAAATTGAATGTTATTGTTATATTATTATTATTATTATTATTATTATTATTATTATTAATGATGTAGAACTTTAGAAAAATCTCCCATAGCATTGAAGGAAGGACATAGGTAAGGAACAATGTTCCTATTTGCCATCTAGCCAAAGCTGTATGGGCCATAATTTTTCTTTATTCTTTAATATCAACCATTGATTTAATATCAACAATGAGTTTCTCCCTCATTATCTTCCTTGATCAAATGTAACAGGCACATATTTAAGACATCTTCCATCCATTCTAGAGGATATCAGTTCCTTAAGCTACAGAAAATCGATGACTGACACACTGTACAGGATGTTAACCCTTGAACTCCTCCACTCCTTTCCCTGGAGCAATGGTGGCCAAATGTGCTTGATGCCTCAAGGCAGACCAGGGAAGAACCACCAGGGCCCACAGGCAGCAGATTAGTGAAATGTAGTACTAAGAGACTAAGATGCCATCGGGGAGGTTACTGGTTCAAATTTTACCTCTGCAACAAACTCACTAGGTGTCCTAAGGTAAGCTGTATTCCCAAATCCCCATCTGCAATAAGAATATAATAATGCTGGCATACATTACAGGGCTCTAGTTAGGATTAAAATAAGATAACGTGTGTAAATTGCTTCAAACACTAATTATTAAACATTATTATTATTATTAGCAGTAGCCTATGCATTTGTGGTGATGGACCTAGGAGTACAACAGAGGGAGGATGAAATAACAGAAGACTTGCTTCACCCTTCCCTTCTATCAGTTGAATTCCGAGTCAAGTTCAAGGTGTTGATTTTAACCTTCGAGGCCATTAGTGGACTGGGACCTACATATCTATGGGGCTGTCTGTCTCTGTACGTTCCCTGGAGGGCTCTGCTGGCCAAAATTTGCTGGTGGTCTGTGGCCCCAAGGATTTTCACCTGGCTTCGATTAGTGCCAGAGCTTTCTCAGCTCTGGCTCCGCCCTGGTGAAATACTCTCCCAGCTGAGATCTTGGCTCTGTGGGACTTACTACAATTCCGCCAGGCCTACAAAGTGGAGATGTTCTACCAGACCTATGAAAATGGTTGAGGAGCTGGCCAGTTATCCTGCTGTTCCCTTGCCTGATCTACTCTGCTTCCAAATCCTAACTGAGATCTGTTGTGCCTACCCATGGAGATATGTATTGCAGTTACTGCTCTGCCACATTTTAGAGGTCCTTGTTGAACTGTGTTTTGTTTTACTGTTTTATATGGTTTTAAATTATATTTTGTAGTATTTTATGGTATTTATATATTGTTGTGATTGTTGCAGTATGATGTTGTGACCCGCCCTGAAACCACTTGTGGTGAGGGTGGGATATAAATCCAACAAATAAATAAATAAATACCACCACCACCACCCGTCAGGACCATAGTCAGTCTCCCTCGCTATGTAGGGCTGCCCCATTTCCCAGTGGGGCCAATCAGGTGGGTTGTACACCCATTTTTGACACATAAAGCTGCCTTATACTGAATCAGACCATCAGTCAATCAAGGTCAGTACTGTTTACTCTGAGAGACAGTGGCTCTCCAGGGTCTCCAAGGAGGGGTGTGTCTTTCATATCACCTATTGCTTGGTCCTTTTTAACCGGAGATGCTGGAGAACCTTCCACTTGCAAACATGGGACTCTTTCCACTGAGCCTCTGCTCTCCTTGATCCTTTCCCTCTCCATGGCCCTCCTCTTCAGTTCGTTCTTTCTCCTTTCTTCTCATTCTCCTCCTTCTCTCCTTTTCACACTCTCTTTTTCCTCATTCCCTCTCCCTGCAACTCTCCCTTTCCCTTCCCTTCACCTCCTTTTCTCACCCCCCTCCTTTCTCTCTGCAATATATTTTCTTCCTTTTCGTTGACACCTGTATTACTTACTCTCTTTTCCAATCACCTTAAACTAGGGTAATTCTTATGTATGGATTATGAACTGGTTGGTAACTGTTGGCAATAGCAATATTCATTTTAATTTTACTTAGAACCTTCTAACAATGATCTGAAAGATAACAAAATTCATGAAATTAACACCCCTCAACAATACTTTGTTTCAATAACAAAATGGGAATCTTGCCTGAGGACAAATTCAGTATATAACATTATATGAACTGGATGAGATATAACAACAACAACAACAACATGCTGTTATTGCATTTCTGGATAGATTAGTGCCCCACTCAAAGCGGTGAACAAAGTCAATGTTATTATTATTCCTACAATACAGCTGGGGATCTGGGGCTGAGAGGAGTGGCTTACCCAAGGTCCCCTGCAGAGGTTATGGGAGGAGTCAAACCAGCAGAGTGCTGATTTGCATCCCAACCACAGTGGGGGGAAGTAACTTTAAGGCTCTGAAACAATGATTGTGTTCAATGGAATGGGTTCCCAGAAGTGCTTCAGAAGATTCCATCTCTCCGGTTTTCAGAAAGTCAGGTAAGGGTGTTTTGAGTAAGCCTTTGGCCAAACGTATGCATTTTGGATCTAAAGATAACCTATTTGGTGAGAGTTACATAGTCTCTGATCTGAATTTCTTTTTTGATGGCGGGTTTTTTTTTCGAGGTAAGAATTGGTGTGCAAATATGATTTTATTCTTTATATTATAAGCGTTCTGAGGTACATAGGAGGATTTTAATAAATAATATGCATACATAGAAATGCATAAATAATATGCAAAAAGTTCCCAGTGCAGCTTCCAAACCAGTAAGTCACTCAGGAATCAAAGATGTGCCAACAGTACTAACAAGGATGTTATTATATAAGAGATACAGAATACATGGCAAACGGAATTAGGTTAAGAAATCATATAAAAATATAAGTGTAGAAAAAGAATCCAGAAATGTGACCAAACAATCTCTCCTGCTGAAATGTCAGTATAGATTGTCTCTATTTGCTTGGAGTTGTACAATAAGCACAAGTAATAGTGAATTCCTGTTAATGTTTACTCAGAAATAAACTGTGTTCATTGGTACTCTTGTACATTTTTTTAGGATTGGCCCCTTACAATGCCATCCTAAGCAGTGTTACAAACTTCCAAGCCCATTGACTTCAACGGACTTTGCTCTGCTTAGACTGGCAATGTATATTATGTACATATCTATCTATATGTGTATTTGTGTGGGAGGAAGCATAACCCACAATCACACACATATCACTAAGCTACTACTCTCCACTGTCATGTCAGCAACATAACACTTCACATGAAAGCATCTAAACTCATTGGAAGTCAATGCAGGAGAACTCAGTGAATGTCAGCGGGGACAAAGAAAGAAAACAAAAGGAGCCAGACAGATTAGGACAATGGCACAGAAAACAATGACGGCTTTATGACAAATCCCTTTGGAGTTAATGGCAGTCTTTCCATTGATTTCAGAGGGTTTGGGATTATGCCCAAAAGGAGATTAGCTGGTGAAACATCATACGACTAAGGGAAAGTTAAACTTGGAAAACAACAGGAGCTATGAAACTGGAATTTGGGAGAAATCCCAGAAGTCAAAAGAAAACGTAACCTGTGTTATTGGACCAGTGTGATACAGCAGAGTTGCTCAGGAACGCTGGAGAGCTACTTCCTTTTATTTTGTAAAATATCGAGCGTGATGGTGAGATGTGTAGCTCCATTTGTGACTGAAAGCCAAGCTACAAGTGACGCCTTACACAGGTTGGACACTTGTCAGCTTCCCTCAAGTTTTGATGGGAAATGTAGGTGTCCTGGTTTTACAGCTTGGCTCTCCATTACAGCTGCAAGACCAGGATGCCTACGTTTCCCATCAAAACTTGAGGGAAGCTGACAAGTGTCCAACCTCTGTAAGGCATCACTTGTAGCTTAGCTCATAGGCATGCCACAGAGCTGCAACCAGTGCATGTGCATTCCCCTCTGGATTTAATTATTCACCTTTTACCCCCTCCATGCTTTTTATGTCCCTAGAGCCCCCATAAAATGGTATCTGACAAAGAGAGCTTGACTCTTGAAAACTTATACCCTGGAAAATCTCGTTAGTCTTTAAGGTGCTACTGGACTCAGATGTTGCCCATAAAATGTGAAGCTGAACTGAAATGCACAATTGCTAGGGAGTAAGTCCCATTGAAGGCAGCAGGGATTACTTCTGGGTCAATAGGTTTTGGCTTATGCAGCACAATTGTTTGATTTAGATCAGAGAGACCCCTGTTTTATCAGTGGTTAGCCCAAGAAGCTTCTATCTTGAGTGACAAGTTCAAGACTGTTTCTCAATGTAACTTAATTCACACGATTGTTCCTGTGAAATTTCTGTATTCGAATTGTATGCTTCTGCAAATTTCTGCAATGGATACTCTACTGTATTTTCATTGAATGTCCCAGCTGTTGATTGCATACACTTACTCTGTGTAATCCACCTTGGGTTTCAGTGAGAAAAGCGGACTATAAATAACAAATAAATAATAAAAAAACCTATGTGCAGCTTAACAGTCTTGCAGAATTAAGCAACTATGACACAAAAAAGAAACATTAAAATGAGTCTGTGTAGTTAAGCAATTAGATGTTATTTTCATATTCGCAGTACTTGATGGGTGGGATCTTCACTACTGCTACCATCTTGAGAAGGTCTGAAACCCATTCTAGAAGTATCCATAGTAATGAAAGAAAAAGCAAAACTGTAAAGGCTCTTTCACCTTTGGAAGGTGAAAGGCTCTTAAAAATATGAATGATTAAAAAGCTTGCAAGTCTGAAAATAATACAAAAAGCTGTATTTTTATATCTGTCCTACCATGCCAGTTCTAATATGGAAATAATAGCCTGCCTGCACCCAACCTTAAACCCACAGGAGTAAATAGTAAAAAAAATGATGATAAATAGTAAAATGATGTACAATCTAGTTTGACTGGAGAATCTGGAATGCTCAGAATCCACATTGACATGGGCGTTTCCACATGTTTGCAACAAAATATCAACCAACCAAAGCCAACTGTTACACTGTTTTCATACACTACCTAATACAGGCTGTTTATTAACATGGCTCTTTATGAGATTTTTCTTCTTACCTTTTCGTTCATACCTATTGATGTAAATAAGAATTCATTTCATAAGTGTAACAGAAATTTTTAAAACCTATTAATATTAATGTTTTAGATACAAAAAGAAGTCCAGAAGAGAATGGTGTAATAAAATACACTGGCATGCAAACTCTAAATGAACTTGCTGAAAGTCTTTGAAAATATCCAGAAGAAATAAGGCATGCAAGTTATGTCTGCTTGCTAGTGTAACTGGTTGTGCAGCATTCATTCTCCGTTACTCTAATACAATTAAAATCTGCTGATCTTTTGAATATTCTCTTTTGTATGGGACAAAACCATTGTTAAGTGAGCTTCTGAGAATCAGGGAACATATCTGATTAAAGTTAGTTGCTGTGCAGTGTTCTGCATTTGAAATACAGGGTATAGTTCTAGTTATCCTGTTTCGAAAAGAGTATCATTGAGCTGGAAAAGGTGCAGGAGAAAAAAGCAGCTAATACAATTAAGGGATGAAGCAGCTTTCCTACAAGCAAAATTAAAACATTTAGAGCTTCGGACAATAAAAAGATGACTAAGAAAGGGACACGATAGAAGCTTATAAAATTATGCATGGCTTATAATACTAGAACCCAGGTCAAAACTGATTGGAAGCAGACTTAGGACAGACCAGACGAAGTACATGTTCACAATACAGAATTAGGTTATGGAATTCACTGCCACAGAATGTAGTAATGACCTCTTTTCTAGATAGCTTTAAAAGGACATTAAACACATTCATGAGAATTAGTTTAATCAGCGGTTCTTAAAGCTGGTAGATAAATGAAACTTCCAGTTTCAGAGGCAATATGACACTGATACCAGTGAAGGATAATTCAGATGAGGGCAAGCTATATCCTTCATGCCCTCTTGGATGCCTCTTAGGAGCATCTCACTAGCTACTGTGGGAAACAGGGTGCTATAGATCAGTGTTTCTCAATCTGAGGGTCAGGACTCCTAATACCTCTGAAAGTGGGTCACAGGCAAGACATCCTTAGGTGAGAGGAGGAGATGTTTGTGTGAGCACGCATCTGTTGAAGAGAACTGTGATTCTTGAAAGCTTATGCTACAGTAAAGTTGGTTAGTCTTAAAGGTGCTACTGGACTCTTTTCGATTGTGTGCATAGGCTCTGTCTTGGTGCTGTTCTTTCAGTAGTCCGACTTCTTGTCCAGCCCCCCGAAGTGTCTCACTGCCCTCTACCTGCTGTGGGAGAGGTACTACACAGAGCCACTTGTCACCTACATCTTTGCTGATATCTGCCATCTTCCTGCATCTTCTCAACTCTGGCTCCCTGCCCCCTTCCCCCCGCACCGTCTCAGTCTCTTGGGCCAGCCCATTAGGAAGTAAATTTGGTTTTATAGTTCACCCTATCAACAAGATTGGGAATCACTGCTATAGATGAACTTTTATTCTGACGCAGCAGGGCTTTTCTTATGTTTTTACATTTTTTCTTATAAATGTCCCGTTACACAATATTGGCAAACTTAGATTGGCAAGACGATTATTTATCACATGTAATGTATATCACTTCAGAGTCGTCTACCTCTCTAACTGATGTAGAAACAGGGAATCTTAATTAGTTCTTAACAGAGTTGGATTCATTTGAGAAGGAAGGCTTGTGATTTCAATCCTGTTAACTTTGCTGTGAATTCCTGCACTTCATCTGTGGAAGCGCAAACTGATATAACTTTAGAATAATCAATAGTTAGTGAGGCTATGTAGCCCAATAATGTTTTCTTTGGGAGACTTGATTGGTCCTGTTGTTAAACCCACAATCTAGTTACCATGGTGAGATCAGAACAGCTGTTGACTGTAAATGCAAAAAGGAGACTTCTTTTGGTGTTTGTAATTTGGCTGTGCTGCCTGAGTGATACGTAACTGTCTGTTCTGCATGCACTTTTGTAAACCATCTTTAGTGCCTGTCCCACACTGAGGTTTAGATTGAGTTAGTTGATTTGAAGGGCAATAGGAAGGTCTTGCCTTGTAGCAAAGTCATGCAATAAATGAGCCCATTCATGACTTCAGACAATGACTTTAGTGCAAGTAGGTAGACCAACCTACCTGCTTCACTGCTATATAATTGCCTTACTACAGGAAGCTGTGTGAGACAGCTACTAGTAATTTAAATAGCCCTCATAGCACTAGAAACCCATACACAGGTGACCATTAACCAAGTAGTAACTTGCATTACTAACATGGTAAGTGGTTATTTGTATCATCCTGGTAATGACAATTATACTGTTCATTTGTCTCTGATCAGAATGTTAGGGAAGCTGGGGACCGATACATTCTTCTCATTGCTTGGCAGGATAGTACAGAGGCCCGACCAGCTCTCCGAGGGATCACATGTGCCCAGTGATAAATTCCATTTGGCAAACGGTGGTCTGTATTTAACCATTATCTCAGAACAGCAGCATGTTCTATTTGGTTGTTAGTTATACCTTTTAAATCTTCAGCACATTTAAGAGATATGTTGTTTCCTTCCATTGTTTCATTTACATGCACTATTATGTGGTAATTATAAGACAATCCACTAACACTTTAAAATAATGATTCAGCTAATTAATGCTGAATTATATTAAGTAAATCTTAGTTCCAGCTGAATTATCTTGATTACTGTCCCACTGCAAAACACCAAAGAAGTTGGAAATTGGACAATGACTTCAAAATGTTTGTGGCATAAAATAGAGGTGCAATGTTGGATAGGGCTTTTTGTTTCACAGGATCACTAGTGGGAGAAAAGATCACAGAGCATCTGACATGAAAGAAGAAAGGCAAGCATAGCTACCCAAGAACTGTATTAGGCAATGAATCAGTACAGTGAAAACTACACATTAAAATGCCATCATTCAAATACCTCTAGATATTCATCACCCCCATAGTTCGCACGCACACCCATCATGCTTATTACTTTTTTATCTTGCTTTTCTTCCAAGGAGCTTACCCTGGCACTCATGGTTATCCCCTTCAGTTTTATTCTCCTAACAATCCCGTGAGGTAGGACAGGCTGAGAGAAAGGTTTAGGCGAGTGGCTTAGGGTCACCACCACATAAGCATCATGAGTGAATGAGGAGTTGAACCTGAGGCTGCCACTTCTAGTGTCACACTCTAACCAATATGTAACCCAGGCTCCCTTAGCACTTAAACCTTGGTGAAAGATGCTCTGAATTCTTTAAAGCAATTGCAAGCATTTCTCAGCCATAGCTGGGAAAAGGTCAGAGTCCAGCTGACATCCAAGATGAGCCATTTGCAGCAGCTACTGTCCATTTGTGTGCTTGACCAGCTTCGTCTCCAAGCAACAGCAGGTATCTCTACAATGTGATGGACCATCTTCTTCTGAAACAGCAGCATGAGTTCTGCAGAATGGACTGCCATTTGTTTCTTTCCTTTTCATAATATGCTTTCTTCCAAAAAGGATAGGAGTTCATTTTTTGACTTTGAAAAGCTACTGAAATTTTCAATTTCTCTCTGCTAGTCTTCTGGATTCTTTTATACCAGACAGCAAGCAAGCTGTACAAAGGGATTATATTAAGGATTCATCTCTGTTTTTATGGTAAAAAAGGGTTCTTCACCTCAATTCCATAAAGCTAGCTTTAAGGAGGCAAAGAAAGCTAACAACTAGACACAGGTCAGGTTGGTACAGCACGCCAAATAACAGCATCGAGAGGTCCCAAGGACAGTTGTTTTAACTACTTTAAACTGACAGGTGTCCATTTTTTTTAAAAAAAGAGAGACATGCCAATAAAGGTATTAATTGACTGGCTGACTGAAATGGCTGGAAATGTCAATTCTCTGTTTCATATGTTGGATTGGGGGGGCAGGGGCTTGCAATACTTAGACCTACGGGAAGAAAATTCCATTGCACTTTTAATTACACCAATGGTATGGTTGCTGAAAGCCAGTGTGATGTAATGGCTGGAGTGTCAGATTAGGACCAAGGAAAACCAGAATCAAATCCCCAGTCAGCTAGGAAGCTTGCTGAGTGATCTTAGGCCAATCACTACTTCTCAGCTGACTTGATGTGGTGTTGTGAATAAAAAATGCTGCTGTTGTTTGCTAACTCCGTGGGAAAGTGGTGGGCTAATAATATAATACCTAAATTGATGATTTATGGAAGGGAACAAGTGGAAAAATTGTACAAACATTGATTGAAGACAGTTCCATTTCCTTTTCTCCGTTCTTCTAGAGCTTTTCCAGGATCCCAATGAAGAGTCAATGTCCCTCCCCATCCTAGTGCATATGTTGCTATTTCTAGAAGGAGGTTCTGGGTGCCAGTTTCCAGTAAGTATATTATCTTCCAGGTGAAACAAAAAGCAACACTTTTGTTTCTTTTGCTGTTTGTGTAGCTATAAGAGAGTACGGGGAGGATCTTTTTAGTGAAGAATTTGTATAATTTCCTTTCTTTCTGGAAAGACTATGAACCTAGATTTGGAGAAAGCACACCACCTCCAGGTGTCTGTGGAAAGGGGTTTATTTATTGATTTTTGTTATTTATAGTCCACCTTTCTCACTGAGACTCAAGGCAGAATATGCAGCATAAGTCAATATGATCAACAGCTGGGACATTCAATAAACAGCGCAATAGGCTATGGATAGTAGAAATTTGAAAACAACCATAATTCTGAACACACAGATGAAACATGTCTTAAACAAAACATAAGTAATTTGGCATGACATATTAAACAAAATTGAAACTATCCAGCCAGAGTATATCTACATCAACAAACACTACCTAGTAGTATAGTCTACAGTCTCTCTCCCAGATCCATTTCTTACAGCACATTATTTATCTGCATAATTTTACTCCACCTCTCTGCCCATTCAGAGCCACCAAAGGCAACTAACTTTTCAAAATAGAACATTTTAAAACAATATCACTTCTAGCTCAGCAAAAGAGCAGATTTTTTCATGTAGAAAAACCCAAGTTAAACCCTTGGTATTGCAATTTTAAAAATGAATTCAGGCAGTAAGCTATGACAGTCTTCTGCCTGTGACCTTGTACAGCTGTAGCCAATCACAGAAGACAGTTCTGGGCTAGCAGGATCCATGAGCTAACAGTAAGTTGAATGCAGCTCACGTGCATCTAGACCCATCATGACTGATTATGTCACCTGCTGGCATTTCCTACTTCCCTGTTGGTTGATAAGGTGTCTGAAAGAGTTTTACAGGATGGCTATCAGCCAGTTGAACAATGACCCTGGCAACTGAGCAATGCTTCCTGGGCTGCTTTTGCCAATGTTTTGCTTGGCCTTGTCCCTTCTGTGTTGCAGCCAGGATTCCACTCAGCTCCCACTTCTGTTGTTGTCACTTGCCACTTAGTCTTCAAGTCCTTGGCATTAAATCACTATATCTTTTGACTGTGGATTAGTTCTCTCCCAGTATAAGATTCTAAAGTTCCAAGTCCTGGCTAGGAAAAAAATGCTTCAAAGACTGGAGAATTAAGTCTGGTAAAGTGCTGAGAAGCATTCTGCATAATGTGTATGAATTGCCAACAGGAAGAGGTTTTCAACATAGGGCAGGCATTTTTCCTTCCTTGTTAGAAACCCATTGAAGAGTGACCTTTCTGCAGATCAGGTGAGCTTGCTTTTGTCAGCCTTCAGTGTGAAGTCTTTTCTGTCTTCTTGAAAAATGATCAATGCATAACTGATTCTTTCCAGAATTTGGGGTCTGTAGAGCCAAACAACAGGTAAGTCTCAAATCTAGGGGATTACTTACCTTAACATCTTGCAAATACTTTTAGATATATTGTTCTGATATGGCTCCCTACAGATTCCCAGAGGAATTTTGAGTACAGTATAAGTTGTCTCATGGCATTTCCCCCCTGGTTTTCAGTTGTGTAAGAACTCGTTGTCAGGGAAGCTGCAATTTCTGGAGAACCATTTGCAGTGAAATATAATGAGGATTGGCTAATCCCAGTGAGCAGGGCTGATTTTGAATGGGGGTGACATCACAGAAGAACTGTGCTAACTCCAAGAGGAACTGCTGAAGTGGAAACAAAGCACTGGAGAAAGCTAAAGAAGAGTTTTTAATGTTTTGGTTCACAGTTATTGCCGAAGCTGCTTTTCTGCAAACTGCTGTGCCTCAAAAAATTCTTTAGACCTTAATAAGATTTTAAAAACATGAGCACCATAAAATGTTTTAAATGCTTACATATACATATATATTTATGCCTGACTAATGTTTTACAAGTCACTAGCATTGGCTTGCTACAATGTGTAAATACAAGCTGGAGATGAATAACTTTGAATCCCATTATTAACGAGCAAACCCTTTAGCACAGGGGCTGCAAAACAGCACGTATTCTTGTAACCAAAATGAGAAGCTATGATGGTTGTATATGCATAGCAAATAATTCTGCATACATATTTTAAGCTACTTGTTATTGCACTATTTGGAACTTTTCTTGGTGTCATTAAGAACATTGTGCATCAAGTGCATGACACACAATTACATCAAGATTATGCACACAAACACATAATTTCATTATACCAACATGCTGTGTTGCTGTAGATATGTACATATTAAACTGTGTAGGTATGTTATGATGTGATCCCTTCGCCACACTTCCTTTCTCTTCAAAATGTTGCCAGTGACTAGAAATCATTGTTGGGGGAAAACATTTGAATACAAACTAACAACCCGATTATTCCCTCACCTGTCACAAGAATAGGTCCAGAACAGGTCCATAACTTTCCCTGGATATTGCTGATGCAAAAAAAGAAGAAGCGGCTGAAATGGAAGCGTGGTATGATTTATGGCAAGAATTTCAAGAATGGTGGCCTTCACTTTTGTCTTTTGTATTCTAATATTTAACATGCTTACAGATGGCTTTTGTATAGAGAAGGGGAAATGATGATTTCCTCTAAGGAAGTATAGAGTGGCTTCAATAGGAAGAGCAAAGGGAGATAGACACTGATAAGCAGAATAAGAAAAGATAAGAGGCTGGAAAAAACAAAGAAAACAACGGAGGAAACCAGAAAAATAAAAAGAAAATTTGAAAAGGTGAATGAACCTGTTAGGAAGACCCCGTTAATGACTTAATTATAGGTGGAGAGAGTTTCTCAGTATAAACAATGTTTGGAAAGGAGCGATTAACCTATTTTTTAAAAGAATGCAGTCAAGGTAATGTATAACTTCCATGTCGTTATTTTGGAGAAAAAAATCAAGTTGTTTCTATCTTGACTTAGAAAACCTTTCTAATCACAAATTGTAGCTAGTTAGCAGAGTTGATCCACAGAAAAATTCCAGCTCCCAAAATCATGTCATTCCTTTTTATTAGAATCAACCATAGTATCACAAAACTGTGTGCAAGCTAAACATTTTTTGATTCTCCTTTTGCACCAGAACATAAAAATAGCCTCTTCCCCCTTCTCTTGCAGTGAAGAATGACCTTTCTGAAGGCATTTTACAGAATGCTTGGAGGAAGGAATCTAGATAGAGAGTTATTGGATAAAGCTAAGCTGGAATGAAATCATCTACAGCTGCTATGGTTTTTGTTTGTTGCACTAATTCCCTTCTAACCCAAGCCTACCTATTCCATGTCTCTGAATTTGTAATGATTAGGCAGTGAGATCCAGGACAGGACAGACAGCACCAAATCTCCTATAAAGAAAAACAGGAAGGCTTAATATAATAACAACAGCAACAAATTGTCCTGAAGGGCGGTATATAAATCGTATGTTATTATGTTATCATTATTATTAACATATGATTTATATACCACCCTTCAGGACAACTTAATGCCCACTCAGAGCGGTTTACAAAGTATGTCATTATTATCCCCACAACAAAACACCCTGTGAGGTGGGTGGGGCTGAGAGAGCTCCAGAGAACTGTGACTAGCCCAAGGTCACCCAGCTGGCTTCAAGTGGAGGAGAGGGGAATCAAACCTGGCTCTCCAGATTCGAGTCCCACGCTCCTAACCACTACACCAAACTGGCTCTCTTAAATTAGCCCTCCCAGGAAACACACATGAATGTTGGAAATGTTAATTTTTACTGTCCTTTTTATTGGTAAGTACTCCTGCATGTGCGAAGTTAATAAGGTTGCAGATGAGCAAAAACATTGCCTGGCTTTTTCTTTATGTTTGTGTGCTATCATTTAATTTTAATTTAATTTAATTTATTATATTTATATTCCACCCTCCCTGCTTTCGCAGGCTCAGGGCGGATAACAAATACAAACATGTTTAAAAACATTTAAAAACATTAAATAATACATTTAAAAACATTTAAAAACTATCAGTCACTATAGCAGCTATAATATTTGCTAGAAGGAGACATGCTGCTACACTTCTTTCCTTCCTTCTGTATAAATCTCTTTATTCCTCATGATTATGCAGGGCTTGCACATGGCTGGATTCTATCTAAATAAAAGCAATAACAAGTGATAACCAAACCTCAGAAGATCTCATAGTTTCATTCAGATGTTTATCATGACTTTTGGATGCTTATCTTCATCAGACTTCTTTGTGCTGTGAAATGTTCCTAGCACACATCTCTGATCTCTTTCCTCCAGATCAGAAGTTGAAATAGGAAATAAATAAATAGAAATAACTTTCCTCTGCTTGATTTTTATCAGGGACTAGTCCTAACCATGAATTTCTTAATCAAAATGAGTTACAGCTCTGAAGTTATCATGAAGGCAGTTTTGGCATGCATCATAATGGAAACTCAGCTTTCTGAGTCTACAAGTCAACAGACTAGCAAAAAATAAGTATTCGGACTGGATGCATTTGAACATGACATTCAGTAATCATGTTGTCCATCAGTGCTAGTAACGGTGACAGTTGGTAGCTGCAGTGTCATGGCTTTGCATAAAAAGCATGTACACAGGAGAATCCAACGGAGATGGTCTGGTGAATTTTCTCTTGGGAACAGATCTGTGTAGGATTCTACACAGCAAAGGTTATTTTGGTAAAATACAGAGCATCTAATCCTCAGTACCAGTAATTTATTACAGCTGAACTACTACTGGCAAGCTGCATAGCAGGATGTACATAGCAGGAGAACTAGTGTGGTGTAGTGGTTTAAATGTCGTACTAGGATCCGAGACACCTGGGTTTGAATCCTCACTCTAACATGCAAATTTTCTCCATGACCTTGGGCCAGGCATACACTCTGAGCTTAACCTACCTTATAGGGTTCTTAAGAGGTTAACATGAAGGAGAGAAGAATTATGTAAGTTGCTTTGGGTCCCCATTGGGGAGATAGGCTAGTTATAAACTAAGTAAATAAAAATAACATAAATGTTACAGTTGTCAAGTGCAGTGATTTTGTATTACGTTGAATCTCCAATATCCTATAAAATATACAGTTTCTTGTAAGTAATGAAAAACAAACCTGTGGAACTTTTATGATGAGCATAATTTTGCTTAAGAATATCAATCTTCTTAACGATATAGCTCTTAATGATGAAACGACTAATGTGAGAGTGATTCAGAGTGCTCTGGAGTCTGTTTTTTTCCATTTTAAAAACGTTAAGATAATCTTTGAAGTTGAAATGGACATGTTACGCATAAAGGCCATTTAGCAGTGTTTTAAAGGCAGGTTTCCCCTGCCCTCTCTGTTTCTGCAGAGGAGACACTTCAGAAAGAAATCACCCTTGGATGATGCTTGATACTGACAAATCACAGAAGAATTCATTCAGTGAAAGGGGGGCATGTTAGGGTTTAAATACAAGAGACCATGGTGACTTCTGGACGGCCAGAGTACTTCACATTTCTACAGCTGCACTGGAGTTTCTAAATAGTAGGCGCAGCTGAAAAGGCAAGTTTCTCACAGCCCTGATGGGACAAGAGCTGGGAAAACAGGATATTCAATGAGAGTCCCTGTCTTCCATTAGGGAGGGAGACAAAAATAAATTGGAATTATAGATCTGGTGAAAAGGCTGCATTTCTGCAACTGTGCTGATAGAGTTTGGAGGGAATCCACAAAAAATTATTGCACTTTCTAGCAGCTTGTAGCCAGGGGGCCACACAGTTTCCTTATGGCTAGGAAGGCATTCCTTGGCAGCCTGCAGTTTTCATCTAGAGCAACGCCCTCCGAAATAAAGCTTTCCCGGAATAAGGATTGCATGGGCCGAAGGGGGCGTGTGTTGTTGTTAAAGGCAAGCTGTTTTTTGAATAACATTGAACTGTGGTTTGCTTCAGAATGTTTTTATCTGTTTACCAAGAGTGCTGTCTACAGGAATAGCTTCATTCATGGATTACAGAATTAATATACATAAATATACATACAGTTTTTAATCAAGAACAGAAAAGGTGAGGATTGTCATTTCCTTTTATATCCATTGGATCATGGAATTTCTTGCATGGCTAATATTTAGCTGATGGGAGCAGTGAAGGAAGAAAAGATGCTGTATTCATATTCTCTCCTCTTCCTAAGTCTGTCCTACGAGGGAAATAAGGAATTCCAGTATTGTATAAAAATGACTGTACCTCTGCCTGCTCTTTAACAAGCGTATGACCTCCGAGCTTAACAGATTTATTATGGAACACTCAGGTGAATTAGAGGTTGAGTAAATTGAAAGAGGGCCAACAACACCTGGCAAGATCAGAAGCTCTTGACTCACCTCTCTTTTATGCCAAGATAAGTGATCATGGAAACCATATCAGTGCTGTCATCTTCAGCACTGAAATGCCATAGAGAAGCTGTGGGGTCTGTGAAAGAACCAAGGGGCTATAACAACTCTAGAACCCATGCCTTCCTTCATATTCAGACTGTATGGCAACCAGATGCATGTGTGTCATTTTAATAACTCAAACAACAAAAAAGGGGAAGGAATGGAATAAAAGCACATGTATTGTTTCTATGGTTTCAGTGGACCATGGTCTTAAAGATAAAAGTCTAATTTGCCAGGTGCAACGTGCATATCTTGAAATGTTGCCATAGTAGAATGTGCTATCTGCTCTTCTATGCTAATGAGATAATAAAGCCATGATGACAATTGTACTAAACTTGCAAATGGTCTTTTTATATGTCTTTCAGGAACTATATAATGTATAGAAATTTTTATTTTGCAAATACAATTAAAACTCTTCATACAAACAGTGAGAAACTCAGTCTTGGATTGTATCATAAGGGCCGTTGGATCAAAATTGCAGAAGGTCATAGTCCCTCTCTATACTGCCTTGGTCAGGCTGCACCTGAAGTACTGTGTGCAGTTCTGGAGGCCTTACTTCAAAAAGGATGTGGACACAAAACTGAGAGGGTGCAGAAGAAAGCGATGAGAATGATCAGAGGTGGAGATTCAGCCCTATGAGGAAAGGTTGAGGGCCTTGGAAATGTTTAGTTTGGAGAAGAGATCGAGGAGAGACATGATTGCTCTCTAATATTTGAAAGGCTGTCATTTGGAGGAGGGCAAGGAGCTGTTCCAGTTGGCAGCAGAGGATAGGACTCGAAGCAACAGGCTTAAATTACATGCAGAAAGGTACCGGCTGGATATTAGGAAAAACTTTTTCATGGTCAGAGTAGTTCAAAGGTGGAATCAGCTGCCTGGGGAGGCGGTGAGCTCCCTTTCACTGGCAGTTTTCAAGAACAGGCTGGATGAATATTTGTCAAGGATGCTTTAGGCACATCCTGCATTGGGCAAGGGGTTGGACTAGAAGGTCTGTATGGCCCCTTCCAACTCTGTGATTCTGTGATTATTGGGCTTTGAAAATAAGTGTACAATGGCATTCTGATGGTGAACTATATCAGAATATCATGCCTAGCATGACATCCTTTTTTATAATCTGATCTACAACACTGTGGTTTATGTGGCTGTTCTTTTATGTCAAACTAGCGGCTTTCCTCCATCCAACCCAAGAAATATCTTCTGTCTAACACATGTGGTTATAAAGAACACACTTGTTCACATGTGTGCTGCTAATTTGTTCCAGCCATTGTGCATATTTGGATGATGCCAAAACCTCTTTCCTCATTTCTAAACCACATATATCATTATGAAGACTGGCCAGTAACCTCAAAGTCTTTTTGGAGAGACCTATTCTTAGATCGCACATGAGCTCTACTGTGCTAAGCAGCATATAACATGTCATTATATATCCGTTAAGAATCATGCAGCTATATTATGAGGTATAGTCAACTTCAGTTTATACTTAATGATTTCAATGGGTTTAGATTGGAGTAACTTTGTATGGCATTGCACTGTAAGATTCGTAAAGAAGGGGAAAGTGCTAGGCACTATCTTTGTAGTAAATATTAGGTCATTCTCAAGCATTTTTGAAACGCCTGTAATGCTGCATAGCTTTAATACACTATGGTGTTAAAGACTGAGTAGTCTACAATCATGCAATGTAAAAAAAAACCCCTGAGACAGGTACATTTCAACTATATCACAACTGACATCAAATCAAGTTTGATTTAAACATGACACTGATAGTACAAAAGATGTCGCATAGCCCGTGTCTTATTTAAACTGGTCCACTAAGCAGGCAATGCTGTAACACATGCAATGTTAACATGCAATAGAGTTGCCCACTCTTCACTGAGAGATTCCTGGAGATTCTGGGATAGAGCCTGAGGAGGGCGGAGCTTGAGGAAAGGAAGGAACTCAGCATGCTATTATGATATTGAACCCATAAAGTAGCCATTTTCTCCTGTGGAACTGATCTCTGTAATTTGGATATCCGTTGGAATTTCAGAAGATCTCCAGCCACCACCTAGAGGTTGGCAACCCTAGCATGCAAGTACAATGCTGAATCTTTGGCCTGCTGAATTGTCATTTATTCATTTAAGAACTCAATACAGCTCACAAATGAAACAAAAATATGAACATAATCAAATTCAAAATACATTTAAAACTGTACAATTATAACATTCGATTTATATACCGCCCTTCAGGACAACTTATTGCCCACTCAGAGTGATTTACAAAGTATGTCATTATTATCCCCACAACAAAACACCCTGTGCGGTGTTATATTTAATAGAGTTTTAAACCAGGGCAGGAACTCAATTTGGAAAAAAAAAGTCTTTAGCTGATGCTGGAAGGTCTGCATTGAGAGGACTAAACACAATTCCAGAGGGAGGGCACGGCTGCTGAGAAAGCCCTCATATGGATCCCTTCAAACATTCTTCTGCAATTGTGGGTTCTTGTAGCTCAAGCCTCCTCATGAGTTCTCAGAGTATGGGCACATGGAGTAGTTGAGGACCCCATTTAAACAACTTTGGGAATGGGAGGGACCTCGACAGGGTTTAATGCCATAGAATTCATCTTCCAAGGCAACCATTTTCTCCAGGGAAATTGACCTCTGTCACCTGGAGATCAGTTTTAATTTCAGGAGATTTCCAGCCACCACTTGGACGATGGGAACCCTAGCATCATATTTAATCTCGGCCTCAGATGAAGAGGGGGTGGGTAGATAGGGGTGATATTTTCACACAACATAACAATTGAAAATGATGTATGGTTGTACCTACCTCAGTTGTCACATTTACACTTCATTGAGAATATTTTTTACTTTTCACTATCATTTTGTTAAACTATGTATGTTTACCTCATAGAATGTTGCTCCTGAGGCAATATCAATAATTTCCTTTACAAGTGGAATCCCAAATAGCTGTGTAAAATCTGTCAAGGTTTTACATTGCTATATAGTATTCCACTTATAAAGGAAATTATAAATCGGCAACTGTGAGTCCTACCTTGGATATTGTGAACATTCTGTGCTTCAAGTGGCAAGAGCTAAGGTCAAAATCCAAAGAGATGAGGACTGGGCATGGAACACATTAAAATGGAACAGTGGAAAAGACCTGTCTTCCAGGGCATGGTGATCATTAAAAGGTTGGTTCCAGCCAGCTTTTCCACACAGTTTTGACCATCCTTACTGTAATCCCTCATCCTTCATGGATTTTGTTCATGCCGTCCCATAGCCTTTTTAATTTTTTAAGTCAAAGAGACCACCCCTTTAATTTTCACAATTAGAAAATCTGGTTGGATCCAACCTCCAAATGTTTACGGTTGGTTCATGTGGCTTTCTACTAGGAGCCAATCAAAACCTGGTTTGCCTTGCAAATAGAAGATGAAATTGATCCAAGAAGTTGGTAGATTAGGCTAATGCTTGTGTCTACAGACCTGAAAGACCCCAGCTCTAGTCTTCTGAAATTGAGCACCTAAGCACTAATCTCAGCTGAAAAATTGTGATTTCTAACATGCAATAAACCTCATAGAAAGACGGGGGTCTGGAATTTAACATTTCAATTCACATGATGGCTATGGTGTACATTGCACACTTGACTAATTTATCCAACTTGTTTTACAGTAGCTGTTCCAGACCTGGGCTTATAACTGATATACAGTCCTTGAGAAGCTATGGCTTCAGCATTTTAAACCAGTTTTATTGAGTCCGTGGGAGGTTTAGGTTGAGTAAATACTGCTAATCAGAATGGTGATTGCAACAGATACTGATCTAATCATACTCAGTACCTTTGTGTGTCACACAACCACAAAATCCCCAGCTACACACACGTCAGCACTTTCATTGTTCACCACTCAGTATTGCAGCATTTTGACTAGTCATTAGTTGCTTAACATTTACATAACTGTTACCATTTTCATAGACTTCTCATGAAACAATAAGATATATAAACATAGGGTTCCCCCCCCCTTTGGTATGTAGTGGGTGTTTTCTGGGGTGCTAGTGATACATCAGACATATTCCCCTGTACACGTATCTCTGTAGTCCGCACTGTGTTATGCACATTGTGACACACTAGGAAAATAATATCTTATTTGATGGCCGAACCAGTGCTTTATTAGAATGTACTGTCTTCATAAAGTATGAACTTGCGTTTACAGTTATGCACACTCTTTCATGAGAATCTCTGTGCTATCATCTATCATCTGTTATCTATCATCTATCATCTCGATATCGATATCGATATCGATATCGATAAAAAAACAAAAATTCCTTGAGATAAAGGGAAAATGCTAAGCATATCCCCCATCAGTGCAAAGCAGGCTGATAGATCTGGCAAGACTAGCCTGCATTATTCACAGGCCTAGGCTTGAAACCTGTTTCTCATTTCAGGGAACAGTTCCTTATTTATTCCAGAATGTACATATATTAGTTACATGGAGTTTTGTGGAACTTTCTGTCAACATTTTTACAATCAAAGCAGCCACTGGTGGAGACAAGGATGGGTAACTGGGGCAGGGAGGTGCTTAACATTTCCCCTCAAAATCACTTCTCAACTGCTTATTACATTTCTTCATTGGCAGAGTGTAGGGGAAGAAGCCGCAGAAAAATTTTACAAGGAAAAATAATGGCAGGGAAAGGACTAAGCACTCCTTCATTTCCTCTTTCTATGCTGCAGCCTCAAACCTTTTTTCATTTAACATGGGAAAGTTAGCTAGTCCAACTATGGCCGTTTTCACACTGCTTACTGGCCATGGAACATTGTGCCGAGCTCCTGGAATGACAGCGTCTTCCTGGCGAAATTTCACGCGAGAGAAAATTTCCGGCTTCTTCCCCCACACTCTGCCAATGAAGAAATGTAATAAACAGTTGAGAAGTGATTTTGAGGGGAAATGTTAAGCACCTCCCTGCCCCAGTTACCCATCCTAAGGTAAGTTTGGCTGTCTATTTGAACTATCATCAGAAGTGGTATTTGTTCAGGGTCCCCCTGAGTCACATTGTTCTACTAAGTAAGAAGTGATTGTGTACAGGATTGTAGCTTTAAATATTTCAGGATCCTTTGATAGGTGCCATGAGACCTGCTAAGCTGTATTCATTCATATTGTCCAAGTATTCTTTGACATGCTCATGACCTGTGACTTTTCCTCATGGTTGCTTTCTTTTTCAGCAACACTAAAGTTTCCTATAGCTTGCCATCTGATCTCGGTCAAGGACTCTCTTTTATTTCTCTCTAACTTCCCCTCACTTGAAAGTTTGCATTTGCAAGACATTGGAGCTCAGGGACTACATTCATTTATGTCTCAGAAATGATTTATTGTTTTTCATAGGATTTTGTAGATAGTATTTGGAAGAAATTATACATGCAATAAACTACAAAATAAATTGCATGCATATTGTTTGGTAAATTGCTTTTAAGATCTTATATACTCCATCATGTAAAATTATTGGGCAAATAAATATGATAGAAAGAGAAAAAGGAGAGAGGAAAAAATACGAAAAAAATATGAGGGCAGAGTGTTTAAATGCAAGATGATGTTCTCTGGCTCACTGCTTTGGAGTCACTGAGGCCCAACTACATCAGTACAACATTTGTTAAAGCACATACACTTTTGGAAAAAATCTGAAGTAGTGAAAGGCAAATATTCATTAGGAGTCCTCCATGGAGGGAGAAGCAACTGAAAGGGGAGATCTTGAAAGATCAAGTGGCCACTTAGGAAAAGGTCAGGCATCCCCTTCTCTCCTGCCACTCTTTCTTTCCAAAGGATACCTTCCCACAAAAGTTTTTTTCAGTAGGAGAGGACTATCAGGGTTTTACTTGCACATGCCTGCATGCATAGTTATTGTCTTGTGGCCTGTTGTCAAACAGAACTTAAATTATGCACTCAAAAATGGGATCTATGGCATCAAGGTTTTCTGTAATTCATTCTAGATCTTTAAAGGTCAGGTTTCCCTAGTTTGCCAGCTGGCATGATGGACGAGTCAATCGTTCGTTGGGCTGGTCCACTTTCTTCACATATATAATTGCATTATTTATTAATTATCTTTGTATCCCATTTTCAGATCATTTGCTTCTCAAAGCAGCTTATACAATTAAGGTGCTTTGATGGCTGTGACCTGGGGTTTTTTTTGGCACTTGTGTTTTAATGGCCTTGTCTTGTCCTGCCCACGGATTTGCTGTCACAGTGATTCAGGGGAAGGGTAGGTGAAAGCCAGATTCCCCAGACTCCCTGAAGCAGTTTGGCTTTTGTTTTGCCCCTGAAACAATAGTCCATACACTGTCAATGGGTAACTGCCATCATTCTGTTCCTTTAAGATCTTATTTGGAATCTGTCAAGGTAAACCTTACCTTTTCTTCCATATACACAACACATCTCATCCAGCTAAACTCATAGCCTGGCTCAACTGAGAGCTGACATGTACGTAATCCAGTTCTTGTGTACTTGAGAAATCTGGGGACAATGCAGGCTCTCTTAATTTTCTTTTTAAAAAACCTTATTGGGGAAATACAGGAACGGAAGAGTGGCATATAATTACTTGCATGTGAAAAGGGGAGCAGAGAAAGATAGACATATGGGAGAATGCAAAACAGAGATAGGATAACACAGTAAGCTAATACAACCCGACTAAACTAGCTATCTAGTTTTATAGCTTAAAGTTTTCCATTGGGTTTGGCATCCCAGCTCCAAATTGTAGCAAGAGGATTTAGGGGGAGGTGGAGACTTCAAAATAGCACTGCACAATGCCGCAATGTCACTTGGAGCTACAAACTCAGAAATGATGTCATGATTAGACTCTCAACACTTGCATACTAAAAAGACAAGGTACATGAGGGCTGGCGGGGGGAGAACTGTAGAATTGCTATCCAGTTGGGCCAATTTATATATTTGTATAGATAAATATCCATGATGAGACAGTCAAGTGAGAAATAAGAGGCAGTATATATTATTAGTTGGATCCTGTCAGCTTTCCCACTAATTCCATAGTACAGCCCCCAGTTCACATGGCCTTTGTACTTGTAGTTACCACACTTAGATGGTCAAAAGAGAACAGCTCCTTCCTTCCCCATGTAGAAAAGCTGATTGGATCCAACCCAATATTTCCTGTAAAAGGTGCCATAGTATAAACAAACCCTTGACAAAGCAGAGGTGGAAATTTCCAGTGGTATTGTTTTTAGCTGCAGGAATTGCAGGTCTAATTAGCTTTGCAGTATCTAATTATTATAAGTAGCTGAGGCAACAACACTCTTTAACTATAATATCCCTTGCCTTGAGCTGAAATCTCCATCTGGCTTAAGCAGAGTGATCTGTCCGTATGAGATACAGCAGTTTCAATGGGTCGTCTGCCTAGGATCCATTAGCAGCATGTGCTTCTATATTCAACTCTTATTTATTATTTATTTAGAAATATTTTATGTCCCCTCTCCAGAAACCTGCCTGAGGCAGTTTACAAAATAATAAAATCAAAACATTAAAATATATTAAAACCCAGCTTTAAAAACCCACCTCACCATAAAACATATCCCATAATAACAGACCACTGACCAATTTCTCAAGAAATTATATGTTATATTCCATTATATTTTGTATTAGGCATAAAGGTAAAGGAAACAATTGTCCCCTATGTGAAGAGCTCTCAACATAAATAGAGAATGGATGGGCAGGCTGTAGTAGATGTATGATACTAAAGTAACATAACTTTAGGTGATACTAGAGAAGGTTATTTTCGCCTTCTCATCCTCTTAGAAAAAAATTCCTTTTTCTAGTGTTTCCCAGAACCTCTAGTCAACGTGCAAGTCTCTTGCCCAAATGTTCTCTCATTCCACTCTCAAATTGCTCCTAGGCTGAAAACCTGCATAACAAGTTTCAGTTCAAAACAAACATTCATGGTTGAGTTATGAACCCCCAGAGGGGCTGATGGTGAAGTGGATTAACTTTTTGTCTTTGGCTCAAATCCACATTAGGCCAAAAGCTGGTTTGGGATATGCAGGCACACCCCCACAAACTGTACAACTTGAAAAGGTATGGAAAGCTATTTTTAAACACTCCTAGAGGTAAATTGTTTGGGGAAAATGAGGTGTGTAGTGTTGCAGTGATTTCTTTTGCCCAATATAGACTTTTTCTACTCATGAGGATACTATTCCCCAACCTCTTCAATGAAAAACCTTCAGATTATTTGCTTCAGTAGTATCCATCCCATTAAGTCTTAAGCAAAGATCATCCTCTCTCCCCGTTCCTATATACTGTGTAGCCAGAGGAATAGGATCTTCTTTACTTTGTGCCACCTTTCCACTCAGTTTAAGGCCCCCAAGGAAGCAAACTATCAAAAACATTAAAACCATCTTTAAAAATTCTCTCCCTCTTTCATACACAAAACAAAATAACAACTAAGCTATTGTTATGGGATATGCTATTTCCTTGCGCTAAGCAAAGAGATGCTCCTCTCTTTTAAAAGTCTTGCATAGCTGAGAGTGAACAACAACTTTTTTAATGATCACTAAGGGTTCCAACAAGATCTGGTCAGATGCCCCTTGATGCAGTAACCAACTGTACTGAAGCTATGTAGGCCTGGACCTATCAGTGCCTGGATGGAAGACTGCCTAAGAATCATATGAACATTGCCTTGAGTTCTGAGGGAAGATATAACCATAATAAATAATAAGGCAATGTCAGCTTTGTATGTGAATATAAAACAGTGCTGTGGAAAGAACTGTAAGTCACTCATACCTACCTGTAAGAGTGAGGAACAATTTGCACACTTCTAAATTTGCCCAGGGGAAAAGCAGCTGTGGGGTTGGAAGCTGGCAAGAAAAGCTTGTGGTTTGAAGAACCTTCAGGCGTTTCCACACTGTCTATAAGTAGCGTGAGACTCAGGGAAGGCTGCCGGCTTCCTCGCGCGATTTTTGACGCCATCTGTTTACAAAATGCCACAAACGGTGATTTATGGCGTTTTGTAGTCACATGGTGTTAAAAATCACGCGAGGAAGCCGGCAGCCTTCCGTGAGTCTCGCGCTATTTATAGACCATGTGGAAACGGCCTTCGTTTAGGATCTGAGCTGCCCAGCTTGCACAACTTCAGTTAATTTAACTGAGGCTAGCCAAAGAAAACATTCTGCTGCCATGTGTCTTTAATGTATACACATTTCCTATTGCAAAAAATATATATATTGGTGGGCAGGATTCTTTTTAAACCATCAAACTTTATAAAGCAAGAACAAGATGACAACAGAACCTGTGATCAATTTTTTAAAAAGTATTTATTTGCTTGTTAAATGAAAAAGATAAATTTACACATCATTTGCTTTTCGTATTTTCTCTTGCTGACAGTTATCTGCTGGCTTAATTCAGCTTGTCCTTCACAAATGGTAAACAGAAAGATAAAAGATTTAAGCAAAGGAACACTTGTTTAATAATGAATAATGTGTTCAGACTGAATAAAATTGCATTTTAGATGTGAATGATGCATTCTGCCCAAGAGAACACTTCACAGAAGATATCTACATTGAGGTAATTTACTGTACTTTGTTTTCCTTTTGCCTCAAGCATGGAGACAAGACTGAGGTGCTATTGTTCAGTGACAAAGCCACTGGAGGACTGTCAGGGTAAACCTCTTGCCTCCTCTCCAACACCAGGCTTCCGTGCAAGTTCCCTTGGAATTAGGGTGGCCAAATCCAGGTTGGGAAATCCCTAGAGGTTTGGGGGTGGAGCCTTGGCTTGTCCCCATTCAGGGCTAACAGTAGCTTAGGGAAACTGGAGAATGGCATGTTGGCAGAGGCCAGACCTTTACCCCACTGCCATACTCTGAATATAAATTGGGATCCCTCTCGCAACTCCCCCCAATGGCTGCTTTTTAAGGCTTTGAAAAATCCAGTCATGGACTCCAAATTATGTGTAATTGACCTCAGAAGAGGCAATCCCTCCTGTGAAAGTGAAAAGGATCTCTTTTTAAAAATTATCCTGCTCACTTAACTTGGGGTATGTTTTTAAGCAATCAAAATATTTTAATTGACTCAATTAATCAGCTAAAAGTTGAAGTTCTAGGCTGCAGGCCTGGGAAGGTGGCACTAGGAGCTCTAAAACATGTCATGTCCAGGGTACTTGAAGTTGTTGGAAATACCGATGTCTGGTGTGCAAGTAGGAAGAAGAGAAGAAAACCCTTCCAAGCAGGGGGCAGCAAGGATCAATTAGCTAGGAAAGTGAGGGCAGCACCTCTCTTCTCTGTCAAGGGTCATTTCCTTGTCTTGTCTCCTATTGGGCTAAACAGGGCAATATCTTCCTCCTTCTCTCTCCTCCCAGCACACACACTCTCTAAGATGTAGTTGGATAGACAGCATCTCTCTCTTTCTCCTCTTTACTATCTGATATGTAGCTCCTAAATAAACTCTTTTACACCTTTAATCAGTACTGCATAACTACCTTAGACACCTATTAAGGGAGTCTGGTGCCCTGAGAAAATGTCCTACATTTGCCTTATATGCTGTCTAAATAGCATGTAAGGCAACAGGGAAGGGAAAGAAAGTGAAAATGAGAGACCTTCCTCCCTGCCACCATAACAGCCAAGTAAGTGGATAGGTAAGAAGGTGAAAAGAGTCTCTGAATTACAGGCTGACCCAGAGATGAACTTTCAATTGGTACTTCATGTCTTGGATGGGAGCATTCTGAGATACCAGCTTTTGTAATCCAAAATGGGTAATTAAAAACTTGTTTGAAATCACTAGTTATCAGTATTTCACTGTCCGCAACCTTCTCTGTCAGTTCATTGTCACATTTCCCTGCCGCAGGTTTCATTTGTTGCATCTTAAGATTCTCTCCTCTGTATCTGATGTAGATATATCTGCATTTACAGCGGTTTCATCCATCACCAGCTCAAGACTTCTAGTGTTCTTCAGATCTCTTCGGTTTCTCCTACAGACAGATGAATCAATCACCAGAAACCAAATATGATCCTAGGGTCATATTTTTCCTCAATCACTTTTTTCCAGGTTTCCATACCAATTTGATGGATGGTACAGTTATCTCATGCAAAGCAGGTGAAGACTTTGTATGCTAGTAACAATAATGTTGCTCATTCCCTTGTGTCTCAATTGTGAATGCGCCTGTATGTTTCCTTTTAGCAGGAGAAGTTGCAACAAAGGTGCTGAAAAAAGCAGTCTGCTTTTTAACATTAAAAGTTAGGCAGGTAACCCTGTATCTCCTGTTACTGTTCAAATCTGGTAGAATACAATAGGATTTACACATTGTTGGATATGATGCTATTGTAATAATTTACCTCCTGAATTTTTTTGTCCAGACAGGACAAAAAAATACGTTACTGCAATATTTTGTCCAGACAGGACAATGAATATATTACTGCAATATTCAACAACTAGGGCTCATTAACACTTACCAAGTCCATGTCTGATGTGGTCTGAGACGTATGTGCTAAGAACTTAATTCCCAAGCATGAGTGTGCCAAATTCAGGTTGCCACATGTCACACAGTGATAGGGGACTTAAGCCTTCCAGTTCTGTTTTCCTAATCTGAAATGGTAGCCCTGGTCCCCAGGGAGCCACTATTTGCCCAATTGGGCCATATATGCCCACTGTGCTGACTCTCTGGCACCATTTCAGGTTCAGAAAACAGCATGAGGGGAGACATAACCCCATCCTGAATCAAGCCCATGTGGCTGGGAATTAAGTTCCCCTGCATGTGTCTGTGTATCCATGTGTATGCCACATGGACTCTGTACTGTGTAGATTTACCCTTAAATACCAATCTAATCTTAAATACCAGATTTCTTCAAAATATACTTTCTGCTATGCCAATAGATTTAAGAAATAATCTCTGAGGTATGTTATAAAGGAAATCCCATTCCTTTTACAAACTTTCTGAAATCCATGAAATAAAACTGAGGACTCTGAAAATATAGATTTCTAGCATGTGATTACTTATTTACTTGGGATAAGCTCAAGAAAACATATTCTCATATATTTTGAATAGCGATTCATTTAAATATATTCAGTCCCAGATTCTTCTGAGGTCTTTATCACAAGGGAACATATTTACATTTTATTTTTGAAGGTTTAATATCTAGTACAACAATGTATCAAGACTTCCATTTGAACACAAATGTTTTGATAATAAAGAGTTCATTCACACTTGTTCTTTTTTAAAAAAATTTTATTGGGTGAGTATAATATAAATGTTTACATTTCCCAAATCTGCCCATTCTTAATCTATTCCTCCATGCTTTCCCTCCCCCCTTTCTACTATAGACTTCCAACAGCTTTCCAACCCAATATCTAACTACTCTGCTTAATATTATTTGGCTATTTAGCAAATAAATTGTTCTCTTAACCCAGTTACTATTTCACATCATTGTCCATATTTCCCCCTTGTAATGATCACTAACTCCTCCCTTAATCAAAAACTAAAAAATATCTAATGCCCACATCTCCCCTTTTACGTCCCACTTTTTTTCTATATACTGTTTCAATTTCCCCCAGTCTTTGAAAAATTCTTCTGGATTTTGTTCTCTTAGCTTCCTTGTTAATTTGTCCATTTCAGCCATATGTAGTAATTTTTGTATCCAGTTCTCTACAGATGGCACTTCTTGTGTCTTCCACACTTGAGCATACAATATTCTTGCTGCCGTTGTCATGTAAAATACTAATGTTCTGTCTTGTGGAATAATTCCGTCTAAGTTCAAGTCCAGCAAAAGCAGTTCTGGATTTTTATTTATTTGGATTTGTAGAATTTGAGACATAGCTTCTATAATATTCTTCCAGAACTGCCTTGCAACATCACAAGTCCACCACATATGATAAAATGAACCTTCATGTTTCTTACATTTCCAACATTTATCAGACATTTGATTATTTCCGTATGCTATTTTCTTCGGTGTTAAGTACCATCTGTACATCATCTTATATACATTTTCTTTAATATTGGTGCATGTTGATATCTTTAAAGTGTTCTTCCACAAGTGTTCCCATGCCTCCATTGTTATGTCTCTGTTACAATTTATGGCCCATTTCACCATTTGCACTTTAACTGTTTCATCTTCTGTGTACCATCTTAACAGGACCTTATAAACTTTAGATATCTTTTTTCCCCCATCTTGCAGTATGCTTTCTTCCAATTCAGAGTTTTTCAGTTTAAATCCAAATTTCAAACAATCCGAATCGTATAAGTCTTTGATCTGTCTATATTGAAACCAACCATATTCAACTGGCAGCTCATCATATGTTTTCAACTTAGCCATATTTTGCTTCTTTTTCAAAATTTCTTCATAGGTCAAACATTGTTCTCTGTTGTAAATTATATTTGGTTCAACAACTTCTAGTGGCACCACCTACATCGGGATACCGTCATCTAAATATTTTTTATATTTTGACCAAACCGTAAAAAGGCTTCTTCTTATATAATGATGCAAGAACATAGAGTCAGCTTTAAGTTTTTCATACCATAAGTAGGCGTGCCAACCAAAAAGCTTTTTGTATCCTTCAAGTGTAAGTAGTTTTTGATTTTTTAATAGCATCCAATCTCTAAGCCACACTAAACATACTGCGTCGTGATATAATCTTATATTAGGCAATTGTAGTCCTCCTCTTTCTTTTGCATCACATAACACTTTCATTTTTACTCTGGGCTTCTTCCCAGCCCACACAAAATCTGATAACTTCCTTTGCCATTTGTCAAATTGTTTGTTATCTCTTATTATTGGTATCGTTTGCAGTAAAAACATTATTCTTGGTAACACATTCATTTTAATTGCTGCTATTCTTCCTAGCCATGACAAATTCAGTTTATTCCATTTAATCATATCTCTGTCTATTTGTTGCCACAGCTTCTCATCGTTGTTCTTAAATATATCTATGTTCTTTGCAGTGAGTTCAATTCCTAAATATTTCACTTTTTGTGTTACCTCACAACTTGTAATTTCCATTAATTCTTGTTGTTTTTGCTTGGTCATATTTTTACATAATATCTTAGACTTTCTTTTATTCACATAAAATCCCGCCAGATCACCAAATTCTTTAATCTTAGTCAACAGTTTTGGCATATTCTGAATCGGATCTTCTGTTATAACCATTACATCATCTGCAAATGCTCTTACTTTATATGTAAATCCTTTTATCTTCATACCTCTTATATCATCATCCTCTCGTATCTGCATCAATAGAATTTCCAGTACCATAATGAACAGTAATGGAGACAATGGGCAACCTTGTCTTGTTCCTTTTCTTATCTCTACTCTCTTAGTAAGTTCATCGTTTACTACAATCGCTGCACATTGGTCTTTATAAATTGTTTTGACAGCTTGAATAAATTTCTTTCCCAGTTGCAATTTCTCCATTGTGGCGAACATAAAGTCCCAATTTAAATTGTCAAACGCTTTCTCTGCGTCTACAAAGAAGAGAGCAACTTCTTTTTCAGGATGTTTTTCATAGTATTCACTTACATTTATTGCAGTTCTCAAGTTGTCTTTAATCTGTCTATCAGGCAAAAATCCAGCTTGTTCCTCCGCTATGAATTCTTTTAATCTTTCCGCCAGTACCTTGGCAAAAATTTTATAATCATTGTTTATCAAAGATATGGGACGATAAAAATCCAGCTTGTTCCTCCGCTATGAATTCTTTTAATCTTTCCGCCAGTACCTTGGCAAAAATTTTATAATCGTTTATCAAAGATATGGGACGATGATTTTTCACATTTTACAAATCTTGCTCTTCTTTTGGAATCAATATTATATTTGCCTCATTCCAAGTTTCTGGCAAGTTTCACCCTTCCAAAATTCCATTCATCACTTTTTTCAAAAATGGTACAAGCTCTTCTGCCATGACCTTATAAAATTTAGCTGATATTCCATCTGGCCCTGGCGCTTTCCCCAACTTTGTCATTTATATAGCTTCTTTAATCTCAGCTTCTGTAATTTCTGCATTCAGTTTTTCTCTTAACCTCTCTGGTACCGCTGGCAAATTCATTCTCTCCAAATATCGGTTAATACAGTTCACCTCTATCGCCTCCTTCTGATACAGTTTTGTGCAAAATTTATAAAATGCTCTACTAATTGCAGATTGGTCAGTCAATATTTTTCCCTCATCCAAAATTTTGGTTATCATTTTTTTCTCTCTCCTTTTTTTCAATTGCCATGCCAGGTATTTTCCAGGTTTGTTGGCACCTTCAAAAGTCTTCTGCTTCATTCTCTTCAGTTCCCATTCCAATTCTTTACTTTCCATTGCCTTTATTTGTTTTTGTAACATCCGAATCTCCTGTTGCAGTTCCCCCCCCCCCCCCGGTCTTTTCTTTAACTGTTGTTCTTTCACTTTTATTTTTTCTTGAATTTCTTTCCTTTTTTCCTTTTTGGCTTTTTTATCTCTGGCATTTAAGTCCATTAGGAGCCCTCTCATCACGGCTTTATAAGTGTCCCATACTTTGTGCTTTGGTACTGTCTGGTCCAAGTTATATTGAATAAAGAATTTAGTCTCTCTTTGTAATAAGTTTAAGTTGTTTTGGTGTTGTAGTAAGTCTTCATTAAGTCTCCATCTGAACTTCTTAGTACGTTTTCCAAATCTCCACAAAATTGGATTATGATCTGAGCTTACTTTAGGCATTATTTCAACATCTTTAGTCCATATTGTTAACTCTTTTGAAGCCCAGATCATGTCTATCCTCGATAGAGATGCATGTCTTGCTAAATAGTAGGTATACTGCTTAGATTTAAGGTTGTTTCTCCTCCAGATGTCTTCCAAATTCTCTTGGCTTTGTAATTCAAAAAAAGGATTTCAGTAACAGTCCCCTTTTCTTTTTTGTCCCCTTTGGTTTTTTTATCATCTTGTAAATTCACCACACCACTAAAATCTCCAGCCAAAATAATTTGTGCATGTGCCAGTTGGTCTAATTAATGTCTTTTGAGAGTTCCAATCAAATTCCACAGCCAAAAATCTGCCTTGCAGGTCTTTAAAAATCATCTTAGGCTGAAGCTCTTCCTTTATGTATATAACAACTCCTCTTTTTTTCTGCTTAGTTGAGGCCACAAATTCTCTACCCAATTTGTTATTTTTTAGGTATTTTAAATCTTGTGTTTTTATATGGGTTTCTTATAAACAAATTATATTACAGTGTTGTTTTATTAGCCAATGAAAAATAGCTTTGCGTTTAGAAGATGAATTAAATCCATTTACATTCCATGATATTATTTTGCACTCCATGATTATGATCTGGGTCACTTAGGTAAATCTTTTTCATAGTCCAAAAAGAACATCTCCATCTCATGTCGTGATTTGATAATTTTCCTGCTTTCTTGAAACTCAAAGCTCAGACCTTTCAGTATCTCCCATCTATATCGTATATTGAGCTCCTTCAAAATCTGAGTCAAATCTCTGTATTTCTTCCTTTCAAACAAAATCTTCTTGGGTAGTTCTTTCATTATTCTCACTTTTCCCCCATCCATTACAAGTGGGTTTTGGAATTGCCTGCTGATAATTTCTTCTTTCATTCTCTTTGTAATTAACTGCACAAGCATATCTCTCAGTAAATTCCTCTGGGCTGCATACTTTGAGTTAATTCTATGCGCCACATCAATATTGCTTGCAATTTCTTCCAATGGTTTATTCAAAAATCCTGCTAATATTTCCAAAATTTGCTCTTGGGCGGATTTCCCATCTTCCTCCGGGACGCCACGAAATCTCAGTTGTTTATCCATATTTTTGCACTCCATTACTGCCATTCTTTCATTCAGTCCTGTGGTCTCCGCTTTAAAAGGCGTAGCGAACTTTTCTGTCTTTTCTTCAACCTCTGTAACTTTCTGCTGCGTTGTTTGTAATTCTTTCTTCACTTCTTCCAATTTTTTAACCAGCTCCACCACCTCCGATTTTATTGTTTCTTAAATGTCGTTCATTTAAGACTTTGCATAGTCTCTTTTAATTCCATCATTCCATCATTTTTTTATCTAAGTTATCAAAAGCCGATTGCCATTCTTTCTTCGACATCGTTGGGCTTGCTTTGCTTCCCGCCCATGAGTCTGATCTCTTCCTTAATTCCGTGGTTTGATTAATTTGTATTCCCAATTTTAATCAATTGGTGTCAAAATAACAAGAAAAAAGCTTAAAGTCCGTCAAAATGTTGGGCGTTTTTTCTCTATGGTTCTTAACTGAAGTTTTGCCCTTTCCCTTCTCCAAAATGGCATCCTTGCTCCTTGGATGAAGTCTTGCCCTTTCCCTTCTTCAAAATGACGTTTTTGCTCCTTGGGTGAAGTCTTGCCCTTTCCCTTATCCAAAATGGCGCTCTTCCACTTCCTTCTTTGTTCTGTTGCTCTATCACTCCGCAGCTTGTTGGTACCTGACATACTTCCTGTTCTGTCTCTGTCATCAGCCTGCTAGTCTCTTGTCACGATGTTTCCGCAGTTCCCACAACTCACTATCTCTCCTGACCACAAGTATGTAAATAATCTTCTTTTTTCTTCTCTAATTCTTTTAAAAAGTCTTATTTTAATCTAGTTTTCTTTCCGGAGTGAACTTAAATAGTTTCTACAGAGTCTCAATTAATGATTTCCACTTTGATCTTATTCTTCTAGCCAAATTTAAGTCCGTGAAAGAGATAGTGATCTTTACCGTGCCGGTTCTTTTCTAGGTTGTAATCGCTGTTTTAGTTGTCAAAATTAGTCCAATTTTGCTACTGAGGCTTGGGTACGACGGCCCTATGCCAACTCAATGACTCCAAAGTTGTTGCAGAGATAACAGCTGCCCTTCTTAGAGCGGGACCTCAAAGCTGGGAGATGATCCTTTATTCAGAACCCCCCCTCAGCCAAGATCACACACCCTCTGGGTTTTGAGCGTACCTGCCTGCTCTCCACCTGAAAGCAGGGGGCTGTGGGTGATCTAGCACCCCACCAGCCCAACAAACAACAACTTAGATGGTTCAGCTCCCTGAACCGCTTCAGCCCGCCATAAATCCCAACCGGAAGTCCACACTTGTTCTAAACAGTGTAATTCCAAAATAGCTTTCAAATATGGTATTTAGTACTTCTTTCTTTAGGTCTTTTAGTATTTTGTTCTGTCATTTTTTTAAAAAAAGGAGTCCACCCTGTCCTTTCTATAGTTAAAATAATCACCATTCATCTTCCAGCATGCCCATACATCTGGACAAAGTAGTAATTTTTGAATGGGGACAGATATGCTGTTGGAAGTTTCATCAGTTTCATGTTTACACATGTGATGTGCAATAAGTTCAGCTTCCTCAAAAATTAGTCTTTACTCCATCAGCAAATAGTTAATTTCTTGCTTGGTCTATACATATCACTTTTAGCTTATATTTAATAGTTAGTATATATATTTCTGTGAGTAACCAATTGGATTTTTGAAGACATGTTATGAAAATTGCCTTTAATGCTTTGTAATATTTCCCCACAATTACTGTTTTTCCCTATAAATCTGCATTTAAACTAGTATTGCTAGACTACTGTTGATCACTCTTGGGAGATATCCAAGGGTAGAGCCCTAGAACACAACATCAATGATGCTGTGACAGCATATCCAGATGAAAACCCTGAAGTGATGTCTGCCACTCCCCTGTGATGCTCTAGGAATTCCACAAATCTCTATGGTCAACACCATAGAGATTACTGCATTCCTTGAGCATTGTGTTGGGATGGGGGTTTACATCACTTCCGGGTTTTTACCTGGAAATGTCATCACAGTATCACCCATGCCATTTTCCTCCTTTTAAAATTAATATTATTCAATATGATGAAAGAAAATACATTTTTAATGGCATAATTGGTACAAGGCCAACATGTCTATCCAAACTATAAAACGCCTATAAAATTAAGAAATCTGTTCTTCACATTTTGCCGCAAATTCCATTCTTTGCACAGCTGTCGACTGCAATGAGTCTGGAAGTATTATTGTTTTGCTGGTAGGCTGTTAGTTTCACCAGTGTGTAGGTATCTTTACTTTCATTTGCCAGTCAGGAATTATGGGCTTTTTTTGGTTTTGTTCTCACTTCCTGGTCAAGACCAATCTGGTTGTGATCTTCATATGTAGTGCTACTGCTTGAAGATTTTTAGGCATGGAAGAGAGCCAGGGAAGATACTGGAACAGATATTAAGGACGTCCGTCTGAAAACATCTGACAGACAACATGGTGATAAGGGGAAGTCAGCACGGATTTGTCCCCAACAGGTCCTGCCAAACCAACTTCATCTCCTTCTTTGACTGAGTGACAGGCTTACTGGACTGCGGGAATACTGTAGATGTAGTTTAACTGGATTTCAGTAAAACTTTTGACAAGGTTCCTCATGATCTTTTGATGGATGAAATGAAGGATTGTGGACTGGACTCTAGGATGGTTAGATGGATAATCGCACCCAAAGAGTAGTTGTCAATGGCATCACATCTGAGTGGAGGGAAGTGCTCAGTAGAGATCCACAGGGCTTGGTTCTGGGCCCAGTGCTTTTCAATATCTTTATAAATGATCTGCACAAGGGTGTGAAGGTATTACTCATTACATTTGCAGATGGCTCCAAACTGGGAGGAGTAGCAAACACTCTTGAAGAGCCAGTTTGGTGTAGTGGTTAAGAGCATGGGACTCCAATCTGGACAGCCAGGTTTGATTCCCCACTCCTCTGCTTGAAGCCAGCTGGGTGACCTTGGGCTAGTCATGGCTCTCTGGAGCTCTCTCAGCCCCACCCACCTCACAGGGTGTTTTGTTGTGGGGATAATAATAACATACTTTGTAAACTGCTCTGAGTGGGCATTAAGTTGTCCTGAAGGACAGTATATAAATCAAATGTTGTTGTTAATATTATTATTATTATAAATTACATCATTTAACAGTAAGATCCTGTCTCTCCAATCCTACTGATAAAATTTCTTCCACTTGTTTCCAGTAATGTTGCCTGTTCACATATCTATGGCATGAGGAAAATGTCTGCTTTCTCTGCCTCACCCAGCACATACCTCTCCCAGTGCCACAGATCATTGCTAAACTGAAAGGGATTAGATGCCCTTTTCCATCCTGCCACCAAATTGATCGGTACTGAGCACCTAAGTCTGGGAATAGAGATTACATGACACCGCTTAGCAACTGAATATCCTAATCCAAACAGTATTATGATTATGAACTCTTTTATTACTATATGAACATCTTTCTACTGTGTAGTTGTCAGTGATACAGAGGCAGCAAATCTTGGAACACTAGTGCTAGCAGACAGCATCAAGCAAATACCTTGGTCTCTATGCCCTGTTTGTTTGGTCTTTCAGGCCAACTTGAATGGTTGTTGTGTGATACAGTACACTAGTCTGATCCAACAGGCACTGCTTATGTTTTTATGTGATTCAATGTGCATGCAACAGGTGAGATAACAGGTGAGTCTCTACATTTAATCCAGTAGAAATGACACCTGCTGTTGCCATACTGGTTCTTTTATATTATAATATTTGAACATTGATGATTTTGTTAATAGTTTGTTTAACTGCTAGCATAATGGTGAATGTCTTGGCCTCCAATAAATCTCCATATTTTAGTCCAACAACTGTCTTAATAGTGTTGTTCTTACAATGTTTGGGATAAACTTTGCTAGATAAGTGACCATCCCTAGAGATCTTTGAAAAGCAGCTTTGTTTCTTAGTGTAAGCATTTAAAATATATGTTTATATTATATAAATTACCAACTTTTCTTTGCTGTATGGATAGTCTTAATGCTGTGCCAAAAATTTCTCAAGATGGGGGAAGATCATTTGTTCCCAGCAAAATAAACTGTAAGTGATTTATATAATGTAGCTAGTCATCTGTTGTTTACAATGAGGCATGAGGGGAAAAGGAGCCTAGAGGAAGCTTCAGAATATAACGCTCAAATGTTATTGTCCATCAGTAACCCCCCCCCCCAAAATGGCGGAGCTCTTTGGGGAGCTGAGGAGGGTGGATGTGGTCACACCAGCATTGTCCAGTCAGCTCCTGTGGTAAATTAGGGGGGTGGGGTGAGGGAAGCAAAACCGGGACAAAAGATTTCACATTGGAATAAAGTGGGCTGGGTGCCGGTCAGCAGCAGCTTCAAAAACAACTTAGTGGTAAGTCAACAGGGGAAAAAAACAGGGAAACCACAGACAAACAGCGGAGAAGCGTCCCATGACTGGTTCCTAAGTGTGAAACCCGTGAAACATGGAATGCGAAACAGGTGCGGACATGCTGTTAATACCTAGTGCGAAAAGCACCATTGTCTGTTTTAATTTCTAGAAGGTTGTTTTACAGAGGTTAGCAAATTAACAATTCCTTAAGAAACGTGCCTAGTACTGTATAATATACTGTGTAGTATCTTTTCTGTATAACTTTAAAGATATTTGATGTCCTATTAAATGCAAAATCCATGTATGCTGAAATAATTTCCCCCAATGCTTCATTCATACAAGCCTTTCACTCCAAGAATACTTCAGAAGGAATGCATTTAAACTACTCTGTAGCAGACTAATCTGTTAAATCTCAGGAGCAGATAGATTGTAATGGAAACAGTTATTCACACCAACATTTGTTTATTTTAGGTGTATCTGAAGTGCTGAAGATCTTGGATTCTGGAACACATGTAACTAGTTTGTAAGAACAGTTTATGGAAAGCTTTGCTTTACTTGGCTCTTTTTACTTTATTTAGTGTTTCCTGAACCAAGTCTGTGATATTATAATTCTGCAAAACACTTAGGAGAATTTTTTATAACATTAATCCCCATCTTCAGTGGGTTTGCATTATCCTCATATGGGCTATATTTCATTTTTGAACTCTTATGCATTACATATGAGCAGGGGTTTTTTTTCTGGGAAAAGAGGTGGCGGAACTCTCAAGAAGGAAATGAGAAAGAAACACATGGAATTCTTTGAAATAATACTATTTTCATGCACTATTGCCGAGTATTTTCAAGAGGTGCCGGAACTCCATTCCACCATGTTCCCGCTGAAAAAAAGCCCTGCCTATGAGTATTTTCATAGGTAGAATGGTCCATAATTCTCACTCTAACTAAAAAATTGAAGTTCAGGTATGCACTATTTTGCATATAAATAGTTTATATTTTATTTCTGTGTATTAATGAGGGTTTTTTGAATATTGGTGACTGTGGGTTTAAATGTAGGCCTCCTATATAGAAAGGATGGGTAAGTGAAGTATAATGCGATTGGATGGTAGCTGTACCCTAGGGGTGGAGTGAACTGCAGTTTTAGAGCTTTTCTGCAGAGGGTTTTTGTCAGTTCTGGCCCCATACAGCTTTGATTTATCCCCTGATTTCTGCACTTTTTTTTTTGCCTTTTAGTTTTCACTTTGGGCTCTTTCTTTTGATTTTTCCTGTTCCCCCCCCCAGTTCTTTTGAGACCACTTTTACACTGATCTTTTTTTTAAAAAAAAAATCTAATTCTTATTTTTTAAAATTATTATTATTAATTTTGAATTAGTTTACAACATATAACTCACAAAACATAACATTAACAAATTTCAACAGAGGCTTAAAACAGTTCATTGTAACCATATCATGAGTTATTAACTTACATTAAATTAACAAGTAAAAATGTTATTATAGCAAAAGCAGTATTAAATAGAACTTTATCTGTGTAAGACTATCACAAACCCCACATTTCCATATCTAGGATATCTTGATAGGGCAATTTTGTTAACAAAAGCTCATTTTTAGAAAGGAATTCTAAAAAAGGTTCCCATTTAGTATAGAAGTTTGAGATACCCGTGGGGTTAATTTGGAGGTATAATTTTTCTGTGATTTTTTCCATTAAAGTAGATCCCAAATTTTGTTAAACCTGGTGTTGATCGTAGGGATTTCTTTTGATTTCCAGTATAGGGCTAATGAGGTTTTCGCTGCTTGAAGCAATGTGAAAATTAGGTCTCTTCTAATGGAAGGTATACTTTGATCATTCCAGATTTCTAAAAAAATAGTTTCTGGTTTTAGAGGTATTTCATATGTAGTAATAAGCTGTATCTGATTTAGGATCTTGTTCCAAAATTCTTCAACACGTTTGCACTCCCACCAACAATGTGAATAGCTACCTATATCCCCACATTGTTTCCAACATAAAGGGGATTGTTTTGAGTAAATTTTAGATAGTTTCTGGGGTGTAAGGTACCAAAAATTAACAATTTTGTAAGATTGAAGCGTAGTATTAATAGCCTTAGAATTAAATAATCTTGAGTTCCAAATTTGCTTCCAATCACTTTCTGAAATATTAATATTTCATTCTTTCTGCCATCTTAAGTGTGGACTTGGGCCTTTAGTGTCTAATGCATGAAGTAATAGATTATAGATCTTAGAGATCAGACCCTTACACACAAATCCTTGTGTATCCAAAAGCTGTTCAAAATCAGTTTTCTGTTTACTCATTAATACTTTTAATTTAATATCTTTAACAAAATAAACTAATTGAAAGTAAAGAAACCAAGGTATATTTTTTCCTATAGTTTCTTCCAACTTATGCTTCTCCTTTAGACCTGTCTTAGATGCAATATCTATTAGGCGGAGATTATTGAGTTGATCTCTGTTTCCTGATTTGTTAATCAAAGAGAAACTTGGAGGTCCCTCTTGTGAAAAAATAGTAGCAAAGCGTGAAATAGTTGGTACTAGTTTAATTCTGTACTTGTCCCAGGTTTTAAGAATTGTTTAAAAAAAAGAGTTGTGACAAATATCTGCAGGCCTTTGATTTGCTCTTTTCCATATCATGTCTTGAATTGTACTTTCCTGTTGTGGGATGTTAACAGTTTTAATCCAGTCTGTTTGTCCTTTGTCTTGGATTATTTGTATTAGATTAACTAGTCTTGCAGTGGTATTATAGATTTCCAAGTCTGGGTAGTCAAATCCCCCCTGTGATCTTTTCCTCCTTAATGTTTTGAAAGCTATCCTTGGGGTCTTACGTTGCCAAAGAAATTGATTAAGGATTGATTGCCATTGCTTTAGCAGTCTTCTGGGTATATAAATGGGAAGCGATCTAAACAAAAATAGCAATTTAGGCAAGATAAATGACTTTATTAGGTTGTATCGTTCAAACCAACTAAGGTTTTGCTTTTCCCAAATATTTGTCTCTTTTAATTTCTTTAATTTTACTTATATGGTTATACTGTATTAACAGTTTCGCATTTACTGAAATTTTTACTCCAAGATATGTTAAATATGGATGAGCCCATTGATATTTATGGTATTGCCCAATTAGCACTCTTTGTGTTTCTGTCAAATTGATTGGGAGAATGTTAGATTTGACTTGATTTACTACTAAACCTGATATATTTTTAAATTTAAATAGTTCAACATCCAGATGTTTTAAAGAGCTGATTGGTTGTGCAACATACAATAAGAGATCGTCTGCAAATAAGCTTACCTTATGAATTTCTTGGTCAATTTGTATACCTTTAATATACTTGTTTCTTCGAATTGCATCTGCGAGGGGGAAAAAAATCTAATTCTGAGTCACCTTTGTTCCTTGTGTAGAATGTTTCTTTTAGGTTTGTTTATCCCACTCGCCTCCAACCTACTTTTTGATTATTGGTTGCTCATTATAGTCAAACCACTCCTCTGTCCCTCTGCCTTCCTTCTTCCCTGGTTTTGCTTTCGATCTTTTTTTAATCATCAGTTTCATAATGTTATAATGACCTAATGTTGTAATAATAGATGCAGCAGGTTCTCTGAATCCCCAGCTTTCATTTTTAAAAAGTTTAATTTTCTAGCTCCTTCTGTGGAAGAAATATAAGAAAAAAGGAATATCACCTCAAAGGGGCTAGAGACACTTTAAAAAACTGAAAGCTGTTCAGAGAACATGTTGCATCTATTATTACAATGTTAGGTCATTATAACATTATGAAATTGACAATTTAAAAATATTGCAAAAGCTGCGATCTGTGAAGGGGGGACATAAGCATGTGCTAAAAATTTATAAAAGAGAAGGGTGCTATGACGCCACTGATGCCACTTGAAAATCCTAATTATTTAGGGTTCATGAGGAAGAAAATAAACTGACTCCACAACTGTTAAAATGCAGAGGGAGGGGAGACGTATGGAACAACTGTACCCAAGCTTACTTCAGTGCCTGTGGATGTACTTCTAAGAAAATCAGGAATAAATTGAGCATGTAGAAAAACCGTTAGTCTGAGAATGGATGGAAAGGTTTTCAATCAGAGGTTATTCTGGCTAAGTCTGGCAAAATGTGTGGAAGCCTGAAAGGGCCTCATTCTGTCTAAGTCAGGCAAGCTGTGTGGAAAGGCCTGAGTAAATCTGTGTCCATGTGGATGAGAGGAGTGTTAATTCTGTTAGTGTAGACCTGTGTGGAAAATTAGTCTTTGAGACTAGGTCTGTGAATATTCCTTTAAGAAGGTATAATTATTTTGAAACCACCAAGTCTATGAACTTATTCTGAAACTAATGTGCTTATAAATACTCTTCAACCATCATACTTTTGTACTTATAAATAAATTCTGCTTTTGGGTAAGCAAAAATAGATTTCCTTCTTATCTCACAGCCACCCCCATTTGCTGACTGTTCTGTCATACTACCATCTATAACAAGCCTTCCTATAATACCAATTAAACAGTAGAGATTTAAGGTGATAGCTTTGGTGGCAGTGAAAAACTTTAGGAAGACAGCAATATGTGGGTTGCACAAACAGGGCAAAATGCTACATGTGGTGTTAGCAGTGGGATTCAAACCCCAAAGGGAAGGTGTTCTCAAGGTAAAAGGCAAGAGTATAGTGGAGAACACATGAAATTTTGTGTGTGTGTGGAGAAAAAAGGACTATCTTGTGACCAGGGCCCTCCTGAGGTAAAAGTTTAAGTGCTGTAATAAAGGTCCAGGGGCAGGTTTGGTTTAAAACAAACAAAATCATTACAATACAGCTTCAGGAGTCTTGAGGCAGATGGAGACAATTTATCAAACAACTCACAATAAGCAAGAGTAATGGCCTAGAGCAGGAGCTCATACACTTGTTGAGCTGTAGTACAGGCACTTTTGAAATTTTACAAAACATTAGTGGATGCCTCCACAAAATGACTTTCAAGTGGATGGGGCCAATCTCAAAATGGCTGCCAAAGGAGTAGGACCAATGAAAAGATGTTGGGAGGTTTCACATCAAGTGCAGTTTCTTCCAAGTCTCTAGGCTTGGAATCCTTTTTGTGGCCAATGTAGGGGAAAAAGCTCTCCTCTTTCTCTGGAAACTGAAACAATTTCTTTTCTGCAAAGCAAAGAGCCTATCCAAGCATTCATCTACCTCCTAGGTGCAGGAGATGCTTTAGAAGAACCATCATATCTGCACCTACAGGGATCAATCGATATGATGGTTCTTCTAAAGCATCTCCTGCACCTAGGAGGTAGAAGAATGCTTGGATAGGCTCTTTGCTTTGCAGAAAAGAAATTGGCCATTTCCACACGGCTTACGTTGTTCCGGAAAACAGCGAAATCTCACGCGAAATTGCTCGAGAAGACAGTTATCGCATCTTCTCGCACAATAACAGCGTCTTGTCGCATGATAACAGCGTCTTCTTGCGAGATTTTGCGCGAGATTTCGTTGTTTTCCAGAACAAGGTAAGCCATGTGGAAATGGGCATTGTTTCAGTTACCAGAGAAAGAGGAGAGTTTTTTTCCTACATTGGCCACAAAAAGGATTCTAAGCCTAGTGACACAGAATGTGTCTGTGTATTTCAGCTGAGGGTACACATTGCCATAGCAGAGATGCCTTTTATAATTACTAGTTGATGAAAAATTTCTTCCTCTATAGCAGTTGTTATCTGGTGATGGGTTTGGTATTACTAGTTTCAGTAGCTTGAAAATTGTTCTTATGAACTGAAAGAACGTGAAGTATATGAATGCATACATATGCAGTGGTACTTTTACTATCTCTTCCCCAAGAACAAGTACTCCCATGCCATACATGAACTTGCCCCAGATTCAAAAAGTAGATTGTGATATGGGGCTGAGATAGAGTTGCCACTTGCCAGCTCCAGCTTAGGAAATTACTGGAGATTTGGGGCCAGTGCCTGAGAAGAGTGGAGTTTGGTGAGGGGAGGGCACTCAACGGAGGTGTAATGTTATTCTCAATCAGGGGTCCCCAACCTTTTTTGAGCTTGTGGACACCAATGGATTTTTTAGAGTGAGTGGAGGCCACTACTCTATAATGGCTTCGGCAGGAATTAGAGCCAAATGCTAAACTGGCTGCTGCAGGAGATTGATCCAAATGCAATACCTCCCTCCCAATTTTAGAGCCATGAATAATCCTTTAATTTGAATGAGGGGAGACAATAACAAGCCTTGACTTCCAGTGGTTCTGTCTACTTTCTGAAAAGCTTGTTGAGATGTCTGTTTCTTCTAGATGCTATGGTACACCGTAATTCACCTTCTAAACCTGGCATTTCCTCCAAGAGAACTGTTTTCTGTAGTCTGGATATCAATTTTAATTCTGGGATGACTTCAGGGTGACTCCCACTTTCATGTTGGTAAACCTAGGATGAGGATGCAAGGTTGAAAACAGCTCTACTGTGTGAAAGGGAATATGACAATCAGCTGCTGTGGTGCAAGCATCTTCCTTATGAGTATACCGGATAACAGCAATTGACATTGTAATCTCTCCATGTTTGTCTTTCTGTCTGCTGGTAAATCAGACATTTCCGAGCCCATATCCACATCAGCTCTTTTTCTTCATTTCATATCAATTCATATTTCTTTGTTTTAAACTATAAGGAAGATGCCGTTTTTATTTTCACTTTCTCACAGCAGCCTGCACTTATAATTACTGTCAGAATGATAACTGATTAAAAATGGGATTTAGCCCCCTCCCACCCTGATTTATCGTAGACTTATTCTTCAAACCCTTTAGCTCAGCACTGTGGCTGATGGTACATAATACCCTTCTGCTTCACCAGGCATTTTATATAGGGACATTAAAATTGATTCTCTACATCTTGGCAGATGAAAAAGTATGTTATATGCCCTATTGCCCAAAAGTGTGCAAGCATAGAGCAAAGGTTGCAGTGACAGAGGTTTCTATGGTATCTGGAGGCCTGAGTTACTGAACTGGAGAAGTAGAAAGACAGTATTATTTATGGAGACATCTGATCGAGACATTGTGGAGTGAGCATAGCTTATAACTGCCTGCTAAAACCCTCAGCCTGAGGAAGGTCATCTCATACTGGGAAAAGAAGAAGGATGAAGGGACAATCTGTATGTAAAATACAACAGAGCACCTTGAAGAAATACCAACTTTTAAAATACTAAATATAAAACTTCTTTGAACACTGAGAAATTAACAGAAGTAAAATGGAGCAAAAGGTTAAATGGATGAAGCATACAAAATTACAGGAAAGGGTGTTAAATATAAAATATAAACCTAATCAAAAGAATGAGAAAAATTCAGCCAGTGGTGTACTAGGGAGACCCAGGCTTGAATCCTTGATGTGCTGTGGAAGCTCATTGGGTGACCTTGGGCCAGTCACAGCCTAACCTACCTCACAGGGTTGTTGTGAGGATAAAATGGAGAAGATAATGTAAGCCACTTTTGGTCCCCATTGGAGCCAATGGTGGAGTATAAATGAAGAAAATAATTATAAATAAATAAATAATAATTCTAGACCTATAATCCTTTTTATTATTGGTTTGAGAGTTTTGCTTTTTGAAAAGGAACCTGACAAAAACAGTTATCAAAGGTATTTAATAAAATATCAAAGTCATCACAAGAATGATGATCCAGTTTAGTTAATGCCACTCAAGACTAACAGGGATCTTTTAGTGTCTCAACCAGGGCTTTTTTCTGCGAAAAGAAGTGGTGGAACTCAGTGGGTTGCCCTAGGAGAAAATGGTCACATGGCTGGTGGCCCCACCCTCTGATCTCCAGACAGAGGGGCAGTTAGATTGCCCTCTGCACCGCTCCAGCCACACGGAGGCCAATCTAAATGCCCCTCTGTCTGGAGATCAGGGGGCGGAGCCACTGGCCATGTAACCATTTTCAAGAGGTTCCGGAACTCCATTCCACCACATTCCAGCTGAAAAAAAGCCCTGGTCTCAACAAACGATTTTTGAAAGCATATTGATGCTTGGACCATTGGCTATATTCTCCAACCTTGGGCTGCTTTTCTAATGTAGAAGTCTTTGTAAACAGGCTCACATACAGTTGGTTAGCATAAGTCTTTTGTACACAGTACACCAAGCCATTTTCAGACATTCTAAGTGCATACAGTGAATTCACCTTGCAAGGGGGAAGGGTCAGTATTGTGTTAGCAAAGAGTCAAAGAGTTGTGTCAAAGAGTGGCAGGGGGGAGGCCCAGGTATCAGCCATGGGGGCAAGAGAAGGCCCAGGGTGGCTATGGATGGGACAGGGAATGTGTAGCAGACCCTGGTGTGTGGCAGAGTCCGGTGCAGCTGGGTCCTTAGTCCTTAAACAGGCCCCGTGACTGGTGTGACAGTTGCGGGAAATCAAACTGGCCCGTTCTCATAGTTCCTGGCATAGACGAGGTAGCCCGGCTGAAATGCCCTGGGAGACTCTGACACTCCTGCCTCCCACTTGTTGTCTGGGGCAAAGTCTGGTTGGAGCCAATCCAGGAGGGTGGTCAGCCTACGGCTCATTAACAACTCCGTGGGACTCTGGCCTGTGGTAGTGTGCGGAGTGATATGCTGCTGTATAAGGAGTTCTATCAGCCGCAGGCTTAGGTCCCCACGACCAAGCCTGCACAGTGAGTCCTTCGCGGACCTCACCATGTGTTCTGCTTGCCCATTAGTTGAGGGATGGAAGGGTGCTGACATTACGTACTGGATGGCGTTGTTGTCCATGAACGTCTGGAACTCTCGCGATGTGAACTGGGTGCTGTTGTCCGACACGATGGTGTCGGGTATCCCGTGAGTGGTAAATAGGTGATGCAGGGAGTGGATGACAGCCTCTGATGTCATGGCCAACACGGGGATGACTTCCAGCCACTTGAAGTAGGAGTCCACGACAACCAAGGACATGTGTCCTTGGAAAGTCCTAGCAAAATCTATGTGGAGTTGTGACCATGGTGTGTGTGTTGTCTCCCAGGCTTGTACCAGGGCCTGTGGCATGTCAGGGCGAGTTTTCTGGCAAGGCTGGCAAGTCCGGACCCATCTCTCCACTGCTACATCCATCTCCGGCCACCACACATAGCTGCGGGCCAGGGCCTCCATCTTCACGATTCCTGGGTGCCCAACATGAAGTGCCTTGAGCACCCGCTGGTGCAGCTTGGGGGGAACTACGACTTTGCTTCCCCAGAGGAGGCATCCTTTGTGCACCAACAGCTCGTGCTGGCGGGAGCTGTATGGCTGGAACTCCAGTTCTGCTCTGCTGGCTGGCCATCCCCTCCACACCCAGTTGAGGACCCGGGAGATGGTGGGGTCCTTGGCTGAGTGCGCTGTGATGTCCAATGCTAGGAGAGACGGCTGGGGCAAGTCCTCTATCTGCATGACCCATGTGCAGGGGAGGGGTCAGCGGCCGGGTCTGGCAGTAGTAGGCGGCTGAGGGCATCGGCATGCCCAGTTGCCTTATCTGGCCTGTAGTACAGCTGATAATCATAAGCCGATAGGAACACCAACCAACACAGCATCCCAGGTGACATAACCTGCAGTATCTGCCAGTCAGCTGCAAAGAGGCTGAGGCTTGTGATCAGTTGCGATTTTAAACGGATGCCCGTAGACGTAGTCGTGGAATTTTTTAACACCCGTGACTTGTGCAAGGGCTTCTTTATCAATTTGCGAATAGTTCTGCTTGGCTCACGACAAAGACCATGAAAAATATGTGATAGGGGCCTCCTGCCTGTCTGGCATCCAGTAGCTTAGAACTGCGCCAATTCTATATGGCGAAGTGTTGCTGGTGAGGATGAGTGGCTTACATTCATTGAAGTGCGTTAACATGGCGTTGGATGACAGTAGCTCTTTGACCGCTGCGAACACCCTGGCATGCTTCCGGTCCCAGTTCCAATGAGCATTCTTTTCCAGCAGCTGATGTAGGGGCTCTGCTAGCAATGCCTTGTGCGGCAGGAATGCATAGTACAAGTTCCAGAGCCCTAGGAATGCTTGCAACTCCTTCTTTGAGTGAGGCGGCAGCGCTTCGATGAGAGCTTGCATCTTGCTTTCCTTCAGGCGGATGCTGTCAGCATTAATGAGGAACCCAAGGAACTCCACTCACAGAACACCGAACTGGCACTTCTCCTTCTTAACTTTGAGTCTGGCATCCTGGAGATGTCGGAGCACTTCTCGGAGGCAGCTGGCGAGCTTGGTGGGGGATGCCCCCACAATCAGGACATCATCAAAATAGGGAATAACGCCCGGGATTCCCCTCAGCAGGCTTTCCATGAGTCCCTGGAAGATGCTGGGAGCCACACTGACCCAGAAACTGGAGCCTCTTGACTTTGAACGCCCTGCGGTGTGTCATGATGGTCTGTGCTTCCTCTGTTGCATCATCCACAGGGAGCTGCCGGTAGGCTTGCGCTAGGTCAATTTTGGCAAAAGTCTTCCCTCCTGCTAAGGATGCCAGGAGGTGGCTGGCAACTGGTACAGGATATGCTTGCTGTTGTAGCACCTTGTTAATTGTGCACTTGTATTCTGCACAAATTTGAACAGCCCCATTGGCCTTGATGGGTGTGATGATCAGTTTCTCCCAGCAGCCATGCTCGAGGACTCCCAGCAGCCATGCTCAAGGACTCCCAGCGACACAGGCTCGAGGACTCCTTGGGCAACCAGGCGCTCTAACTCTTCGTTGATGCGCGGTTTGAGGGTGAATGAAACCTGACATGCCTTAAGACAAACTGGCAGCACTGCAGGATTGAGGTCAAAGGAGATGGGTGGCCGTGTATAAAACCCTAATGAGCCATCTAACACGGTGGGAAATTCTGCACAAACTGCATCGATGACTTGGATGCTCAATGCCTCAAACCAATCGAGTCCAAGTAAACTAGTGAGGCACCCCTTGACTACAACCAGACGGAGGGGGCCATGAAGTCTTTGCAGCTGACTGCAACTCGGCCAACTCCAGCCACTGGAACCCGACGACCCTGGAAGTCCGTCAAAATTAGGTTGCATGGCTCAAGCTGTTGGCTTTTCCCGTTGGGGCATACCCGGTTGAAGGTGTCCATGGAGATGATAGAGAGCACTGACCCGGAGTCCAGTTCCATCTCACACGGCATCCCCTCGATGCACGCCATGATGCAGATTTTTTGCTTGACAGATGACTGAGTGTTCAGGACGAGGGTCTTGCTAGAGTACTCGCTTGTGGAGTTGCATTCTTCAGGCCAGCAAGAATCCTTCTCAGCCAGCTGCCGAGGTCGTGAAGTGAGGCGCGGAGACTGTGGTGGGGAGCTTTCTTTCTTGGAACCCCTGCAAGCCCATGATATGTGGCCCTTCCTCCTGCACGCCCGGCATTTAGCGTCGCAAAATGTGAGGTATCTTCTCTTGTGGGTTCCCTCACAGCTGGCACAAGGGGGACCCCCATATAGCTGCTGCTCGGAATGCTTGGGCTGTGCTGCTTGTGTTCGGTGAATCTCCCCCTCCTCTTCAGAGTTGCTCTTGTGGTGGACTTGTTCTGCCTTCTTGGGTAGGGTCAGGCTCCGCAACTGTTGCACTTCCTTGGTGGACTGGTCTGCTGCTTCTGCTGCTAGTGCCTCCTCGAGGGCTTCCTTAAACATAAGCTTTTTCTTTGCGAACAGCCACCATTGCAGCTTCTTGTCCTGCAGGCTGCACACAAATCCATCTCGGAGTGCCATCTCAAGGTCGGAAAAGTTGCATTGACACGTGGCTTGCCAGAGAGCTGTGAAGAAATTAGTCACTGACTCACCTTGGGCTTGGTATCTCTTGTAGAAGGTGTGCCGGCTGGCGATCTCAGATGGCTGTGGTGAGAAGTGGACTTGAAGCTTGCTTTTAATCATGCTGAATGTAGTTGTCTGAAGCTGCGCTGGTGGCACAAGTGCCCGGGCAATATCACACAGACACTGAAGAATGTAGCTCTCTTTAGTTCTGCATCCCTAAGCTTGATTGCTTCAAGGTAGAACTTAAACCTTGTTATGTAGGACTCCTAGTCCTCAGAGGTTGAGTCAGACAGTTTGAACTGTCCCATGGCAGCCATAACACACATGTTATGGATGGAGGAGTGAGTGAGTGCTGTCCTGGCTGAGGCGACAATTCCTCGCCGGTGTGTGTTTCAGCTCAGTGGTGTGAGGCTGCCTACCTGCCTGAAGTGATTCCGCTCTCAGCACTCTGACTGTGGGGCTGCATACCCGTCTTATATCCTACCTTTGTCGCCGGTATTAAATTCTGTGAATTCAGCTCATAGTGATCTCAGCTAGGCAGTGATTTCAGCTCACGAGAACATCTTTATTGCAGGCAAGATAACACACACATATGCTCTCGATAGAGTCAATATATGCACATAAATAACACGCCCCTTTTCAGCAATACCCAATGAGAACACATGCAATTAGGACCCTTCATTTGCATACACTGACTACAGCACAACATATTTACAAGGCAGCGATTTGTCCTTATTCAGTAGGACCGATTGGCTGCTGCTAATGCTACTAACTAATAAGACTGCAGACCTGAGGAGCCCAACTATAACTGAATCTAGCTCACTACATAACAGAGAGTGAGGGCTATGACCTATGGAGCATCCTGGCAGGGTCCTGAGAGTTATCCAGAAGGCAGGTTGCACCAGGGTGGCAGAGAGCATGGTGGTGTAAGGGATTCATGATGTGACCTAAGCTGTAAACCAAAATAAACACTAGGGGAACAGGGACCCCTCCTCAGGCCAAGAAGAAATCTGTGGGACCCCACTCTGAACAAAAGCAGCCAGGGGTCTGGTCTGAGGCTATGGGAAGGTGTAACACTTCTCTACAGAGCAGGCTAGGGTTGCCAGGTCCCCTTAAGCTCCCAGCAGGAGTTGGGGTGTGTGTGGAACCTGGCACTTATCTGGGCAACCTTCTTATGCATGAGCTTTGCCCATGCACTCCAGACAGGCGCAATGACATCAGTTCTGGAATGCTCCCTGTGAAACATGGGCGCATGCCCACCACTAGGCACAATGACGATATTTCCAGAAGTGATGACATTGTGCTTAGCAGGGGCATGCCAACTGCATGCTTGCCCAGGAGGCTTTTGCCTCCCTGGCCCATTCCTTAGGCTTTTTCCTCCTGCTGGCCAGGTGAATGGTGGTGGGCAGCAGAGGCTGGGAGCAAGGGATCCCCCTCCCCCATCAGGGGACTAGTAGCCCTAGAGTAGGCTTCTATATGGATCTTCATATGTGGATAGAATTGCAAGGCTAAGCTGAGTCTGGGAACCAGCAGGAGGGTTGGGAGGGGGAGGGAGGGACATTGTGAGCGACATTGCCAATGTAACTCTGTCACTTATAGATACGACCTGCAAGTGACAATCATAACTTTAGAAATCACCACAATTCTATGGCATAACTCCATGGTGATTCCTAGAGCTACCTTTTCCACTTCCAGTTTGTACCCTGAAGTGATGGGCTGGAGTCTAGACCAGAGCTGTGGTGGGCAATGGATCAAATCCCTAGGAGTTTGCCCACCATAAGGAGCTGTGGAACAGCTCCTTGATGTATATATGGGCTCAGTCGTGTGTACAAGGTGATCATTAGATTAGGGCAGAGTTCTTTGCACAGGGTCAGTTTTACCTTTACAAAAAGAGGAAGCAGTTTAATAAATATATATGGATAAACAGAGTGAAACAATGAGACAACTTTTGATTTCCGAGAACTGAATGACCTGACTAATCAAAACAATGCTAACAGGAAACAGGAAAGGGGCTTTGTTTTGTTTTATCTTTTTCAGAAATCTGATTATACTCTTGAGACCATAGGCGCAAATAGAAAGAATTGGTGGGGATATCAGTTATCACTATTGCTATCCAGAGAGAAAATATTAGATGTACTACTTTTGCATCTTTATAATGACAGATCTACTTAAGCTTAAATGCTCTAGCAGCTATTGTTCTTTCTCACTGATTATGGCAAGATGCCAGTTTTCATCCTTTATCCTGAATCCATGTGCTGATGCAGCACAGAAAATGAGGCTATTTCACACTATCAGCATTTACACAATGACGGAAACAATGTGGGCGAAAACTTTGGGAAAGAATCACAGATATTTCAGAAGAAACTATAGCTTGAGGACAATTTCATGCGTGACAATATACTTCACAGATATTAACCTCTGCGTAGGGAACGGCATTTAAAGCAACATACAAAGGGTGGCACAAGAGCATCTCTGACCCAAATTCAGAGATTAAAGCACTCTTTAGCAAAGTGACATCTGAGGAAAAAGTTAATCTTTTCCAAGACCCTAACTCCAATACTACTGTTATTATTGGAAGGAATTCCTTTCAAAATGTTGCCACTGAGTATCTTCAAGCCAAGACTAATTTTAAACAGATTTTAATAATAGTTGTAACAATTTCTGTTTGTTTTAACCTGCCTTGGACCTTTATTACACCTCTTCCTTATTTTACCTTAAACTTTTACCTCAGGCGGGTCATAATCAACACACAGATTCATTGAACTTGATGGAATGAATACTTTTTCTTGGCACTCTGACTAAAAACTGTAGTTCACTCTGCCCCATAGGGTAAAGCTACCATCCAATCACACCAGACTCCATTCACCCATCCAGCCCACTTCTTCTTACCTCAGGGGCCTGCATTTAAACCCACAGTAACACCTCAGAGGCCTGCATTTAAATCCAGCAGAAATAAAATACAAAAACGTATTTGCATGCAAAACATTACAATATTGAATGTTAATTTTAACAATATATTACATTTTAATAAGCACTGTTCACAATAATTTCAAAAAACAAGTTCCTATGCTTGTAAAGAATAGCCTAGATTTGTGAGATTAGGGACCAGTCAAGGCTGCGAAATCAGTGGCAATGTGTGTAGAACTGGACAGAACTTCCAGAAGCTGAAGAGTAGAATGATAGCATTCATGTATCATTCTGCAGCCTCAGCCCTAGCAAGAAAAAAAAAATTGAAAACACACATTCTTTAAACAGAATAATTTAGTGCTGAGTGAAACATGTCAGTGGGATGGATCTAGCTGCTCTTGCTCAGCAGAGTTTGAAGTCTCTAATGGTCACTTAAGTTGGAGGACTACTCCAGTCGTTAGGCTAGAGAATGGCTTCAAAGTTTAAGGAGAAGAGTGGCTGGACCCTCCCCAATATTTCCAAATATATTTGATCTGCATGCTTGTGAGGAAAAAAATTGGATTTTATGCCACTCATCCATACAGGTCATTAGAATTAGTATTGCAGTAATTAAAATGCAGTCAAAAATAGAATTACTGTCTGCTGCATTATATAATTCAGAAGTCTAGTAGCAGCATACATGAAGATACATGATGTGATTAATCAATCAATACATAGCAACCCTTCATGTTTTGCGTTTAGTTTGGATTTTAAAGATGACCCTTAACCAGGGATTTTTTTCTGAGAAAAGAGGGGGTGCAACTCAGTGGATTGCCCTCGGAGAAAATGGTCACATGGCTGGTGGCCCCGCCTCCTGATCTCCAGACAGAGGGGAGTTGAGATTACCCTCCACGCCAGTGGTGCGGAGGGCAATCTAAACTCCCCTCTGTCTGGAGATCAGGGGGCGGGGTCACCAGCCATGTGACCATTTTCAAGAGGTTCCAGAACTCCGTTCCACTGCGTTCCAGCTGAAAAAAGTCCTGCCCTTAACCATTCATGTTGCCCAATTCTCAGAGCTGCAATTTCCCTAATCTTGTTTACTAAAGCAGAAAATCTTTAAAGTGTTTGTTGAGTTTATGGTTGTATTTTTAATTTGACTACTAGTATAAAAATCTTAAGCAAAGCAAAGAAAGCATAGTGAGTTTGCTGTGTTTTTAATCAAACAAAAGTGCTGTTACTTTTAATGTGTTCAGTCCTTTTTGATTCATGAATTACATAGATTTTGTTGAAATAATGCTTTCTGTTATCAATAATTTAGAATAAAGAATGAGTTCCATCAAATATAGATTAATTGCTTTTCTGAACATTGAGCAGCTGAAAATAGTAGCATATTGGAGAGTATATTACATATAATTTATTTATTCAGGTTTAGGCACATCACATGCCAAATCATGTACATTGCTCTACTGGAGCACAAGTCCTAGGATCTGTACTATTTCTGAATGAGTTGTAATGAATTTTTTCAGAGACGAATGCTTTTTAGTGACTTTTCAGATGCTGTTTTGCCTATCTTACACACATTCATTTTTTTGTGTCTGACTGTGATCTCTGGATGAACAGGTCTTGCGAGTTTTTGAACTTATTTGACCAGAGAACCACATCTGTACTCTTGGCAACAGGGGCTCCACCACACAGCTATCAGTTTACTGATGAACGGTCATGAAGAACTAATGAAACATAGAAAGCAAAATAACACACTTGTGAGCATGCAAGTATTTATTATGGAAGTACTACAACACAATTGATTTGTATTGCTCAAGTGAAAAATCTTACGGATAGAATTGCTTATTCATTTTTTAGAACTACCAAAGGATTCTCATTATCTAGTGGGATTTTGTTAGTCCACAGAATTCAGAAATGAAGAGAACTAGCATTTGTCATAGCTTTTCTTTCTTTCTTTCTTTCTTTCTTTCTTTCTTTCTTTCTTTCTTTCTTTCTTTCTTTCTTTCTTTCTTTCTTTCTTTCTTTCTTTCTTTCTTTCTCTTCATTTCTTCCTTTCTCTCTTTCTCTCCTTCTTCTCCTTCTCCTTCTCCACCACTGATCCTCAAAACCTTTTAACTGAACAAATTATATTTACATGAACAGGTTGTAAACTTTGACTATTGGGTTATTATTATGTTTTGACATCCTCTTGGTTCTACTTAAGGAATAGACAAGGCTGTATTAACTGGATTTGAAAAAAAAATCATCAAGATAATAATGGATTATAATTAACCATGTCAAAAAGAGTGAGTTGCACAAGAAAATCTTCCTTTTTTAAGTGACTTTTGAATGCTTTAAGTATTCCACTTGCCTAAAAGCTCTACAATGTCAGTACTGGCAAACAGTTTCAAGGCACTTTTAATTTTCTATCCTTTTTTATGTTTAGAAGATTGAGCTTGTTTAATTGATTAAGAGGAACCTCAAGTGTAACTTCTGTTATTTAATGTATTATCATTATGTATGTCAAATTTGATAGGGAGAAAAGAGGAACGGAATGGAACATTCTCATCTTCTATAACCCACTCTACCAGCCATCACTGAGGTCCTTGCCATGGGTAGAACTAGGAGGCAGGGCCAGGACAGCTTCTCCAAACCTATGAGAAGGCAGTAAAGAATGTCCACCCACTCCCTGCTCTGGGTTTTGTGACATAAACTTATTACTTCCTTTACCAGAACTCTGCATCTGCCTTCAGGAAAGGGAGGAGGGAAATTACTCTCACCTATGACATGACTAGGTGTTGGGGCTATTCAGAATCAGGAACAGTGGGCAGGTTTTCCTCCACTACACCACTGTCACCTAGCACAGTACTTTACCCAATAGGAATGAATTGCAGCTGTTCATGTATATGGAAGGAAGGAAATGCATTCAACTCAGAGATACAAATAGGGTATCACTAAACTTGTATTATTTCCCTCTTGTGATTTCATCTGGAGTAGTGAGAAACAAATTTTGGCCTCTTACAACTGTGCCATGAGTGTAGCCCATTTTACTTTGCTGCAAACGACTTAATGGGAGCCACTCAGAACTAAACCATCTTCTGACTAGATGAGACATTTAGAGATCTTAGCAGCATTTAAAGAGAGAGAGAGAGAGAGAGAGAGAGAGAGAGAGAGAGAGAGATGAATTGTGTGGGGTCCTAATTTGTATTAGGGCTGTGTAAGAGGAGGAAGTTTAACTTAGAAATGGAGAACTGAGGTTGAGAAGATGTGATATGTCACAGTGACAAGGATTTTAATCTTATCTCCCTGGCAGCTATCTAATATTCTGTTCATGGACCTTATCGGGCTGAATTAATGTTCACCAGTTGGGAACCATATGGATACAAGTTTAACATGGTATGCCAGTTTTGTAAACACAAGTGATTGTAATTATATCATTACAAATTTAGTTTTCTAATAGTTGGGTTGCCAGGTTTCCTGCTATATCAAAAACCGAAGGCACTCCTGGTAAAAGCTGATGAGCTATCAGAGAGGGAAACCCTCTCCAGGGGAAAAACACACCAGTTGTAATTCTATCTATTCAATTTTAAAGGAATGTTTATCAAATATAAGATTCCAAACAACGTTTTTAGATACATGTAATATACAAATTCTCAAGTGATACAGACTGTCTCATCATGAATGACAATTCATACAAAAAACCATTCATACAAATTCATACAATTATTGCATCTCCAATTCAGAGGTATGACAATAAATCGGGGGGGGGGGGGAATCCAACAGGTAAGTCTCTTACAACAAACACATTTCTGTTAGTTGCATCTATCTCCTTTCTTTTTTGCAGATATTCCGGTGGACAGCTGACGATATTCAAAGCATTCCAAGCCCAAACTGGGGCCGGCTATTAGATGATGCAGATTTCGTCCCAAAGGACTTCCTCAGGGACATAGATCTTGTCCACAGCAAAATTTACTATAAATACAAGACACACTTCTTTTTAAAAATATTTTTATTGTTTTTCACATGAGACAGTTATCATTATGCTTGCCTATATCCATTATCTAGTTCTTCACCTCCTGTACTTTACCTTACTACATCTTTAACTATGAGTTCCACTGTATCATACACTATTACCCTTAATATTACGTTACATTTAGTCATTGTATTTATTTGTCATTCATTTGTAGAAGGGATCCCATGGTGCAGAAAAGTCTTCTTCCGTTTGCCCTTTCATTAGCGAAGTTAATTTGTCCATCTCCGCAGTTTCCATTACTTTCACTATTAGCTCTTCTTGCTGTGGAATTCTTTGTTGTTTCCAGTAGGTCACTAATAAAATTCTAGCCGCTGTTACTATATGAATTAGCAGATGTTTTTGCTCCTTGCTCATATCCGGCATACAGTTTAATAAAAAAGTTTCTGGTTTGAGAGGAATTAATATCTGCAAAATAGTTTGTATTAGTTTGTGTACCACTGTCCAGTATCTATGCACCTCTTTACACGACCACCACATATGAAAGAACGTCCCTGTACATTTTTTACATTTCCAACACTTATTTGACACATTTTTAAACATATTAGCCAATCTATCTGGTGTTAGATACCACCTATGAAACATCTTATATAAGTTCTCTTTAAATGTAGCAGATTTAGTTATTTTAATATTTACTTTCCATATCTCATTGCACTGTGTTGGGTCAATATTATTACCTAAATTCTGTACGCATAAAGTTTTACATTTCTCCACCCCTTCATTTTCTTTCATTTGCATTAGGAAGATATACATTTTCTTAATCAACTTTTCCTCTGAATCACAAAGCAATTTTTCAAGTTCTTTTTGTTCTAAATAGACCCCCCCCCCATTTTTAATCTTTATTATATCTAGATTCAATCTGTACTCTTGACCACCAGTCCAAATTAATATCTTGGTTTTGCAATTCTTTCATTTTTAATGTTCCTTTATCATCTAACAATTCTTTATATCTAATAATCTTATTTGCAGAACATACATTTGGTTGTGTGAATGCCTCTAATGGGGAGACTCATTGAGGGGTCTTCACGTATATTTGCGGTGCAATTCTTTCCCATATTGTTATAAGGGATTTCCTTATCAGGTGGTTTTTAAAATATTTATGTCCAGCTGTCTTCCCATACTACATAAATGCATGCCATCCTAATTGTAGATCATGACCTTCAAGGGCTAACAGTCTTGGATTTTCCAATAAGATCCAATCTCTCATCCAAACTAGACAGCACACTTGGTAATAAGTTTCCCAGTCTGGTAGCGCAAAGCCCGCATTCTCTTTCAGGCCTTGAAGTGTTTTCAATTTAATTCTTGGTTTTTTCCCTTGCCAGATAAACTTGCTTAAACTTCTATTTAATTCTTCAAAATAAGATTTGTTAATACTTATCAGGATGGTTTGATACAAAAATATTATACTTGGTAGTATATTCATTTTAATAGTTGCAAGCCTTCCCAACAGTGAAAGTTGTAATCTTTTCCATCTCTCCAGGTCTCCTTTTATTTCTTGTAGTAGCTTCACATAATTATCTTTCATTAGTGAACTGCATTTTGATGTCAAGTGTATCCCCAGGTATTTTACTTTTTTTCTAATTGAAATCCTGTCATTCTAGTCCATTCTATTGTTTGTTGTGTGGTCATATTTTTCGTTATCATTTTTGTTTTTTGGTAGTTAATCTTAATTCCTGCCATCAATCCATAGTCTTTCATTTGTTTTATTAGTAGTTCTATTGATTCTAGCGGCTCACCTGCCTAGGGAGGTGGTGAGCTCCCCTTCACAGGCAGTTTTCAAGAAGAGGCTGGATGAATACTTGTCAGAGATGCTTTAGGCTGATCCTGCACTGGGCAGGGGGTTGGACTAGATGGTCTGTATGGCCCCTTCCAACTCTATGATTCTATGATTCTTCTAATATGAATAGTAGATCATCTGCAAATTCAATCAAACCCAGGATGAATCAAACAACCAAGGAAAAACAGTCTCCTACAGGAAAAGTTTTTTTTGCCATATATCAAAGGAATTACTGATCAGATGGGAAAGCTTATGAAAAAGCATAACCTTCAAGCAGTATTCAGACCCACCCAAAAAATACAACAGATGCTACGATCAGCAAAAGACAGTAGAGACCCCCTCACCTCTGCAGGAGTATACCGTATACCCTGCAGCTGTGGACAAGTTTACATCGGGACCACAAAGCGTAGCATCCAGACAAGAATAAAAGAACATGAAAGACACTGCAGACTTGGACAACCTGAAAAATCAGCAGTGGCTGAACATAGCCTAACTCAAACAGGGCACAGTATCTTATTCCAGGACACCAAAAGACTGGACAACACTTCCAACTACTTTGTCAGACTGCACAGGGAAGCCATTGAAATTCACAAGCATAAGCAAAACTTCAACAGGAAAGAAGAAACCTTAAGAATGAACAGAGCATGGTTTCCAGTTCTGAAAAACACCAGGCTAACAAAACACTCTATACTCGACAATAGCCCTGCAGAGAAGATTAGCACATCAAGCACCAATCCATATGCAAAAGAACCTCCTCAGGATACAGTGAAGCCTCCCGCCATTAGCATTCCACACCCTGGGAAACTCTTACAGGATGACTCAGCTCAACCCCACCCCTCCTGAGTAGATAAAAATGACCTGCCAACATCTTTTCCACACTGTGACACTGAGAGATCTCTGTCTTTTGGTGCTACACCTCTGAAGATGCCAGCCACAGCTGCTGGCGAAACGTCAGGAACTACAATGCCAAGACCACGGCAATACAGCCCGGAAAACCCACAACAACCATTGTTCTCTGGCCGTGAAAGCCTTCGACAATACAATATGTGGATCCTTTCCTATTTGTGAATCATATATTGTACTTTGCACTTTATATAAAGTACTTAAGGTTATAGAAGGACCACAACTGTGAGTTTGTTCTCGTGTTTACTTTTCAGTCTTCCCTGTTTATTTAATAGTTGCAGTGGGCTCCTAGGTGCTTTTTTTGACATTTTCATTACCGCAATACTCTTCCTTTTTGGCTGTTTGGGAGAAACCAGCATCCATCCTAGCCACCTTCTGCAAAGTTGAAAACTATTACAAATTAAAGCAACAGGACTGTGAATTTTTATTCAACCTTCCATGCCTATCTTCACTTGAGGCTGGGGAGGTACAATCTAAGTACTGTCTTGGCTCACAATCTTCCCCTGCTAACAGAGAGGAATGCAAATTGGATGCTTTTGGTCAGAAAATGTATTCATCTGCAGCCCTTAACTTCAGAATCATCCATACTTTAGAGGAGTCCTAAAGCTCTTTCTCTGGTAAAGACTCTCCAATTACATCCAAGACCTACCTGAGGACTGATGTGCACTAGTGAACATCTTGCTACTGAATTGGCCAAGCAGTAGATGACCATGGGAAGGCAAGCTGTAGACTGCTCGGCAAGATGAATGGCATCGGCCATAGTTCTACAACATCACACATAGTTATGCTCAACTGCACTTCCCCAGGACAAGGGTAACAAGGTCAAGGACTTTCGCTTTGAGGGCACGTCACTCTTCTCTGAAAAGACCAATGCATCCCTACTTTAAATGAAGAATACTCACCAGACCACAAGGTCTCTTGGTGTCATCACTTTGCCCCCAAAACAGCAGCAACCCAAGTACCGCTACCAGACTCACCAACTTTACCAGCACTGCTCCACTAGGTACACCTATCAGCAGCAAAGATCTTACTCTGCTCCCCCATTGCTCAGGACAATGTGGATGTAGAATGGTATGGTATAGCCCGATTCCATCAAATGTGGGGAGGGCGGAATAAAAATCGAAAATAAATAAATAAAATTTAAAAAATCTTAGAAGTTAAGCAGGGTCAATACTTGGATGGGAGACCACCAAGGAAGGCTGGGGTTGCTCTGCAGAGGAAGGCAATGACAAAGCACATCTGTTGCTCACGTGGTTGCAACGTGACAGTGCACACACGTGCACATGTGCGTGCACATACAATGTGGATTAGAACTAAGGAAGGGAGCTTAACTCTGTGTCTTTGCTGTTTCAACAACTGAAAATGCTTCTGTCTCCTTTTAGCTTTGGTTAAGTACCCATATTGTGTGCATTGTCCCTCTCAGGAGGGGCCATTTCCATTCTGGCAGATGGCTTAGTGGGAGAGTTATACCTGTCCTTTCCCTGTGATGCAGCTTCAGTCCATGTAACCTCCCTGCACCTACTTTTCAAGGCTAAATCATGGATGAGGAATTCCAATCACAGAACTTGCAGGTTGACTCCCAGTTGACCTACTAGGCTGTATTTACACAGTTGTGTTTCAAGCAGCTAACAATTCACTGGAAAGCCTGATAAGAATCAGGTCTTTTTCCTATCCCAAATAACAACTCTTGTATTCAGACCAGAATTCCCTGAAACAGGGTTGCCAACAACCTGGAGGGGAAAAAAACCCCACCCTTTTGACAGAGGCTTATTTTCCAGGTGATGTTATTTTCCTCTATGCTATGAAAAGCTTCAACTGCCCATTTTTACACCTTAAACATGTGTTAACGGGGAGGCATTCTTTTTTTATTGATTGTTGGCAATCTTACAATAAATAAGGAAAATGTTTTTAATCCCTTTCTTCACTTTTTCCCTTCACAGTGCTTGCTTTGAAGTATAATCTCTGCACACAACTTTGCCTACTTTACTTCATCTTTGGATCTCCCTTCTGTTTGTGTAATCAAATCCAAGGGTGAAAATAAGTCAAAGGGATGTCACTTTACTGTAAATTATAGTGTCGACAAGCCCTTAGAGTTATGAACCATCATTCTTTAATCCACAGATGACCTTACTTCACCTTAATTTTATTGGCTCTGCAGAACTGTTTGTAACACAGCTGAGGGACATGTTCATATCCTGCATATAGATATTTTCTTTTTAAGGGTTGTCATGAAATAATTATAATCTCTCTTACTGAATAGCCCAGCTGCTACTCAGCCTCTCCATAACACGTCAAGAGATGAACTTCATTGGTCAATTGAATCAATGTGATAATAGTATGCAACAAATGTATAAAGAGTTACTCAGTTATAAAATGGAAGGACTTCCTAGGTGATTAATTGCATGCTAAATGCATATGAATGAATTGTAATGATTGTAAAGCGTACAGACATCATGCTATAGCTACACCCTGGTATACATCACCATCCTCATGCAGTGTCATGTGAAGAGCTGTTTGTAAGCAATTAGAAATCCTTCTTAATCTATCAACTGTTAATGGGAAATTCCATCCACTTTTTGTCAGAAGACAATAAGCTGAGCACCTTGACTGTTGTAGCTATGGGAACCAGTCTTGTAGCAGCTTTACAAAAACCAGCCATGATACCTTGCAATGGGGGATTTGTTTTACAGGGTTTGGATCCACTTGTAATGAATGAAGTAGAGCTGATATTTGTAGAGCAGGTTAAGAGTTTGGGAGTGCTCATGAACCTGCCTTACTGTCTGAACAGCAGGTTGGTATAATGGCCAAGTGTGTATTTTGTCAGCTACATCTGGTTCACCAACTCTTTGCTTTCTAAGGCTCAGACAATTAGGCCACTCAAATACAGTCTACATTGGGCTGCCCTTGAAGACAGCCTGGAAACTGCAGCTGGTCCAGAATGTAATAAATTATTTCAGAGGCTAGCTAAGGGGAACATATCTCACTATCCTAGCCGGGTGTGGTGGCGCATGCCTGTAATCCCAGTCTTCAGGAGGCTGAGGCCAGAGGGAATCACCTGAGCTCGGGAGTTCAGTCGCTGCAGCATCGCATCATATCTCACTATCCTAAAACAACTATGTTGGCTGCCAGTTCAGTTCAAGGGGTTGGCTATGTGCGTGAAACCTCTTCCCAGCATATGACCCACATATCCCATATGTCCCTGGACCTGGTTCTCAAATTGACACCTACTGGCTAGACCACCACTTAAGATGGCTCACCTGGCATTAACAAGAGCCCATTCTTTTTTCTATTGTAGCTCCCAATCTGTGGAATGGGCTGCCAGAGGATGGGAGGGGAGCACTCTCACTAGAATTCATCAGGCAGCACTACATGGCCATTTTATTTGCTAGGTCTTTTAACGGGGCATAGACAGCAGTTATTTTATAGGGGGAGGTGGGTTATTTGGACTGTTGGGGTATGTTTTCAACTGTGGTTTTTAAAATTGTAATTTAGTAAACTGTCGTGAGCCACAAAGAAAGGCAGGATCTAAATTAATTAAATAAATAAATAAATAAATAAATAAATATGACCCTAAATGTGAGCAACAACCCCAGTGTAAGAAGTTCTATGAGGTGTAGAATCAGCATAGGGAATTTCAGTTCAATTCTTCTTGCAGGCACTGGCTGAGAAAGCGCTTTCAGATCTTTTAAAAATTATTTTGCTTCATTTATATCCCACCTTACTCTCCTGTGGGAACACGAAGAGGCTTACATCATTCTCTCTCCTCTGTTTTTATTACTTTAAAACATTTATTAGTTGTCTTTCTACCTTGCAGGAACTCAAAGTAGCTTACAATATAAATAAAATAACAATAATAAAGTGAATAAAAACAAAGTTTAGAACTGCCAATGAACCTAAACATACATGAAAATTGGTTCTAAATAAAGGTCAGCAGTGAGGGGGCTAGGTGGACGTTCCTGGAGATGCTGGGCCATAATTCTGGAACTGTCACTGAAAAGGCTACCCACCAGGTGAGCTTCTTTGGCTGATGAGAGAGTCAGGAGGGCCTCTCCCTGTCTTAGTTTCTGGATAGGAAGATATGGAAGAAGATGGTCATTCAGATACCTCAGTCCTAAGCCATATAGGGTTTAAATTTAAATTTAGCCCCCATAGAAACCCTGTGAGGTGGGTTAGACCGAGAATTGGTCACCAGCAAGGTTCTGTGGCAGAGTGAGGAATCAAACCATCACTCTGGCCACTACACCACACTGGTTTTCAGATGAGGAAGCAGGGTAAAGAACTAGGACCCAACTTAGTCACTTAGACTACTTGTAAAAGTAGTCAAGGCTGCAATCCTATAATGTCAGTCGGACTGAATACAGAGTAACTGGATATATGAAACATTTAGGGGGGTCAAGATGTAAAACAGAAAGATTTGAATGATAGTCCTAGTAATGTAGCTACTTAATTCTACTGAGTCAGTGGATATGTAGTTCTCAACTTCTAGATGTACTTCAGACACTGCCAATCACTTGCTTTTTTACTGTAGGAAAGAGAAAATCTGACCTCTGAATCTCTTTGGGGGTGTGGCATGTCTAAGAATATTTTACCATGTGATGTTTGAATGTTTAATCCATTTCTAGCCCCTATGTTGTGAAACCTTTTCGGTGGACCGTGCATTCAATTGAAAACAGCTAATTTTCTAGCCCATTTCAACACCATTCATGTGTAATGCACAAAGAGTAAGAGTATATGAGAAACTGAAGGGCAGTTGCTATTCCATGTGGGAAAATGGCCAAAAAGAGCAAATAAACTAACACTTGACTATTCATAACATAGGAAAGTCTGATATCTGATATCGTCCTTCAGGCACAGTAAACACACACAAACAACCTTATCTCAGATGTCTGTTATAAAAAGTAGCTTTTGCCTTCTATTATGTATAAGGTCTTATATATAAGCAGGGGATCTTCTAAACTACATGTTCCTATTTATCTATTCCATTTTCTCTTAATCCAACTTGGAAAACAATGGACTGAATGCAATCACTGGTGGAAAAGGAAGGAGGGATTTCTCATGGCCATGAAAAAAGGCTCTACCAGGGATTGAGGGACCTGTATAGACAAAGGCCATATGTATGATGGGGACTGTAGTAAAGAGGGTAATAGGCCTGGACTGAGCTCAAAGCTGTGTGGATCTTTCTGTTCCTGAAATTTGAATGTATAATGCTTCTGTGGTGTGTACACTGTATATTTCTGGTACTTGAAAATATTTACAATTCCCTACAGAACATCATTTATCTTTCTAAGGCAACAGAGTTCTTAGATGGGAGAAGTCAGTTGAAATCTAACAAATAATTCAGGACTGAAATAAAAGCATTGCCAAAACTGAGGGCAATTGAGCTAGCTGTGCAAATGTCAAGAGAGGTGTGGCTTTGAAAAGTGACAAATCTGACTGCTAGACATGAGTTTGTGTCACTCAGGAGGAGACTTTTATATAATCTCTCAGTGAAGGGATTCTGCCAATCAACATGTAACTCTTAATCAATCTTTATAACTTTACCCCACCCTTTGTGATGTACTTTACGACCCTTTGCTTCACCTTCATCAAAAGATAGCATCAAAATATATCCTCCCTTCACAAATAACTTTACAAGAAAGAAAATGGTGATTCTGGAAGCATTTTGGATGAACAGATTATACATAAGGAAATTAATAGAAGAAATGTAAATATGGAGGATTAGCTGTAAAAGAAAAAATTCACAGTGTGAGAGCCGTTTCCTCATAAAAGGTTTTGAAAGTAAGGTGAGTTTATTATGTGTTAACTTACGTCTGGTGAAATACATGTTTATGGCTATAAACACATGCATTATATTCTCATATTCTCATGAATTCCCCCCCCCCTCCATGGACGAAGGGCAGTACTTAGAGTTCAGTGTCTTTCTCTGCTGAGAGACTGAGAGCAGAACTACAAGTGACAAAAGGCACAGGTTGGACACTTGTCAGCTTCCCTTAAGTTTTGATGGGAAATGTAGGCAGCTTGGCGGAATGTTGGACAAGTGACAATTGAAAAGTCCATTGGACAGCATTCAGAGAGCCAAGCTGCAAGACTAGGATGCCTACATTTCCCATCAAAACTTGAGGGAAGCTGACAAGTGTCCAACCTGTGCCTTTTGTCACTTGTAGTTCCGCTCAAAGTAGACAAACAACAGCCTCTTCTGATGTACCTGTTATTGGACTGTATCACTTTAAAATATGGGTTTAAATGCTTCCACATAAAAACTTCTCTGTACATACAAAGCTTAGAGATAATGTAGTCTAGTCTTTCTACAGCAAACAAATTTTGAATTTTAAGCAAGGGAACATTTTCAGTCAAGTTTTTCGAATACCTGCCATAGCAGAGGGCCTTAGCATAATTTAAAATACTGATCCCCCAACAATGGACACTATGGTGCCTGCTGCTGTATTTCTTGGAGGTCTCTTCCTCCTTCTCAACGCATCATTTCCCTAAATATCCATTACTGATTTTCCTCTATCTCAATGGAAGAGGAGTTGCTTTGGAAAAATCCAGGAAGCTGCACCTTTGTGCCTTTAGTAAACACTTATTCAGAATAACTGCCAAGATGTTTGTCTAGAAACCATCCAACATTTTGTGACTGGCCATAGCCCTCATGGCAACTATTGTGTAGTGGTGGCCATTGCCTATTTTCAAAATCCAAAAATTCCCACAGGCTCAACCAGGTTGGAAACCCCTTTTTTAAAAGAGAAAGCTTTTCTGCTTCATGTAAATATATATTGAGGGATGGGTTTTTGTCATTTTGATTGAGATATTTCATGAGCTGAAATAATAGGTTCTTTTTGCTGTGAGCCACAAATAATAAGATGATTTGAACAACCAACTGAACATGTTGGGCGACTTTTCTTCTAAGTTCAGATTGCATCATGTGTACATGAATCTTTGGTTGAGTATAAACCATGATTGTCCACATCATTGCAAATGCTGAGTCACTAATGAGCCTTCAGAGATGACATGGGAAACCATGCCTTTTGATTGTGAATGATGAGTGATGCATGTCACTCCTTTTGCCATGTGCTTCTTTTTTTTCTAGACAGGCCTAGAAAAAAACCCAAGAAGCCACCAGATACAGACATATCACATTAACTGATACACAAATTACATCTTTGGGGGAAGAATGAAACCAAATGATAATCAAAATATTTTATTCAAGAAATGTTCATGTGTACTAACACAAACCAGTTCAACTGCGTGAGTAATGTCTGCTTATTGGGCCCAATGAATTTCTGAATGGATCATCCGATGTTGCAGTATTTTGGGGATAGATCCACTATTCAGAATATATGAACTTAAAAAACTACGTCACTGTAAATGAATTAACTACTTGACAGCCTTAGCTGATGCAGAGACGCTGGCTGCTGTGTTTGACTATAGTTAAAAGTCAGAATCAGAACGGTAGCACCTAGTAAAAGAGAGAGAAGGCCCAAGAGACTCCCCTTCCCAAATAAACCAGGCTGGCATTTTGTAAAAGATATAATATGGTTTCTTTGTGTCTTATTTTTAGCCAAAGGAGGGTGGGAATTGTGTATCTACTTTACCTCAACACTCAGAAATAGACACTTGTTCAGCCTCAGACAACTTCATGTGCCTCACTGAAGTGACTCTGCATCACCAATTTAGTTACACCTAAAGGATCAATTTCATAGGGCCAGCGGATGATGACTTGTCAGCAACGATGACATGCCCAGGGAATCCCTCGGATTAATGCTTCAAATGTCTACACATTCTGGGGTATGTGCATGACTGCTAGTGAATTACTCTTTGGCATATTGAGTCAAGAATGGGTGGAAATGAAGCAGAGATGAGTGGCCCAGGCCTGAACAATGATTGATGAAGCCAGTAATAATTTCATTTAAAAAATCTGCTTTGTTTTTCAATGTATTGTTTGTATTGTCAGTTTTATTTTAACAAACAAAGAATGTTCTGTTGAAAGGCTTAATATGGAATATGAGCCATTAGAGACTCATCTTCCAAAAAAGTGACACAGCTGATACATATATATGCACACCACATATGCAGTGGTGTTGATATGGGCTAATATCTGTGTCCAGTATTTTATCAGCATCTGAATATTCTGATTTTAATAATTACATCATTTTGTTTTAAAAATGCCATTCACATTGCCTGCATTATGAATGGGACAATCAGCTTTTGATTTTGTAAGAAGAATGATAGACATAGCAGTGTGCTTTTTGCCAGTGGATGCATGTAACACACAAGAATAGAAATATTGGCTTCCTGAGATCATCCCGTTAAGCTAGTAGGACTGCACTGGTAGAATCCCAGGTGCAGATTCTGGGAAATGAGCACTATCCCATGGTAATAGATAGCATGACTAACATTTCATTTACATGACTAACATTTCATTTGCAGCTGAATCAACAGCCAAGAAGTGAAAGACTGAGTCTCTAATTACCATTCCATTACAAAGTTCACATGCACAAAGCCTGCTGTGGTTCCTCAGGGCGGATGCCAAAGGGAAGGGAGGATAATGGGAAAACTTCTCTGGCAGGTATTTTACAGCATTGTGGTGGCAACTTCTTCTCCCAGGAGGTATAATATTTAGCCTAAGAAATTAGTACATCCACGAGGCACAGCAGTGCAAAAATTTAATCCTCACAAACACTTGGTGCTGACTTCTCCAGGTGATTGTGCAAACTGGTTTGGAGGAAGATTTCAAAGGTGGACTTGAAACCCTCCCCTAGGTACGTACCCTCCCCTAGGTATGTTTTTGAGGGTGGTCCAGCTATGGTGAACTGAGTGTTACAATGTGAGTGTCTGCGACCCAAATAAGCTTCCAGTTTGCTAGAAGAAGCAGTAAGCCATCAGCTAACCAGAGATGGAGAGAGGTGCTTTGAAGATACTGTGAGGCTGCAAGGTTTTCTTCTTCAGAAGTGCATGTTCAGACACCTATGTGGAATAGTGTTCTTACTCATCCCAGAGTGAATGTCTCTCAAGATTCAATGCAACTAGTATCATTCATACCAAAAGACAGTTTCCCAATTTCATCTTGTTCATCAAGTTGAGCTTTCAGCATGACTTCTATCCTCCGTTAGTGCTCTCCCCCATTTAAAAGAGGGTTACAGCATGTCCATTAAGTAGTAAGCTAGCTCTGAATGAAGAGGCCAAACTTCTTCAGAAGGAGGAAATAATAATAATAACTGTGCTTATATACTGCTCTTCTAGACAGATTAATGCCTCACCCACAGCGATGAACAAGTTAGTGTTGTTATTATCCCCACAATACAGCTGGGGAGCTGAGGCTGAAAGGAGTGGTTGGCCCAAGGCTACCTACTGAGCTCAGGGCAGTAGTGGGATTTGAACCAGTAGAGTGCTGATTCATAGCCAAACCACTTAACCACTGTGCTACAGCAGCTCTTCTACAGTACAGCCCAGCTTGTATCTCCCATTGCATCTGGCTTACTTGAGAGTCAATGTAGTATAGTAGTTAGCATATGAGACTTAGACTGGGGGATTATGGATACAAATCCATACTCAGGCCTGAAGCTCCCTCTATGGCCTTGGGCCAGCTACTCAATATGAGTCTAATCATATGGTTGTTGTGACATAGGAGGGGGGGAGAATTGTATACGCTACCAGAACTCCTTTGAGATGGCAATGATAAAAATATGATATTTAGGGTATTCCTATGCTATAATGTGGGGAAAATTTGTTGTCTTGCCCTGTAGGAAAAGTAGTGAAAAGGAATGGCTGAAGAATGGAGATAATTGAGTTCTGAATTAGGCTTTCAGATTTGTTCCCTTTCTCACAGAAAAAAATGATATGTAAAGAGGAGAAATTTGGGAAAGCATTGAGTCTACTTCTGAGACCCCCAGAATCTTACAGTTCTTTTCAGTCATTCCTCCGTGAAAGGGTAACTGCAGCTCATCATAGCAATATGCACTGGTTGTAAATAATAAGGGAGGAGGGTGACGAACAAACCATTCTTCATTTCACTCACAACATATCTTTCAATACTGTGTCCTGTTATGAAATATCTCTTATGCATGCCAAATAGTAGCAACATTTAATTTATGATGAAAATATATTTCCATGGCTACGGAGAAAAGTTTTAAGAAGTGCTTTTACCTTATGCTAACCATTCATTGATTAGTTATTTTAAGCCAAAACCTATGAGTCTGTCCTTAAGCAGATTATTTCAAAATGTCTGCCAGAATGCTTGTGACTTCACAACTTTCTTATAGTATTCCAACTTGCCTAGGGGTGCAAAACCTCTTAGTCTCTGAACTATGCTTTTTTTTTCTGTTGCTGAAAATAATTGGCCATACGTTCTTGTTCCTGACTGCTCTGAAATCTAAAGGAGCTCTGTTTCATTTAAAGCTATTATGAATCAATCAAGACGTTAGCAATACAAAGCTGCAAGTTCTCATACAGTTCCCAGCTTGACATTAAGTTTGGCTGTGTAGGTCTGAATACTAACAAATGTCATACAACGTTTTTATAATTGCATACATGTCAACGTTTGAAATTAGACTAGAAGAGAGCTCCCCAGTCCTGGCCTGGTCTTACCCCTTCTTACAATAGCTCCAGCCCCATTTTATACCCAGCTCGGGAAGCATTATTAAAAACATCTTCATCTTTTAAATACATCTTTAAGCTATAAATTATCTCTCTATATAATGAAATATTTATGTCTGGGCAAATTCACAGGACAATATAATAAAAAATGGTGGTCAGTCTAAGGGTAAATGAAACTTCAACGAGAGGTATGTGGGGATGTTTATATGGGAGGAGCAGGAAATAAGAAACAGAAACAGGTGTGTGGGAGTGTGTATGAATTACTTTTCAAACTACTCTGAAGTGGTTGAAATGGCAGATGAGCAATTGCGCCTGAGATATTTGGGTACCCACTTTACATTTTCATATTGTACGTTATATGCTGTAGGATCAAACAATGGTAAGGCTCTCATGCTGTGTGAATGATGCAGCTGCTTTGAAACCTCAAGGGGATTCCAAATCTGTACTGTTTTAAAAATGTTTACACGTCAGTTTCATGTTTTGAAGAAAAACAACTCTGTCAGATATCTTTCAAATTTCATCATGTTATGTCAGATGGCCCAATTTAATCTCGCCTGAAGCAGTGTTCCAGCAGTTGGATATTTGTTGTTCAAAAATAATATATATGGAGAAGTGAGAAGCTGAGGTTATAAAAGATCATTATGTTCATTAGGTGGATATAACAGCTTGAGCTTAAGCCGTCACATGGAAAAGCTCTACCTGAGGCATCTGGCAAAGCCAAGTGAGCAGGGTTGAAGAGAATAGTCTATGGGCCAAGTACTCACCAAAGGGAGAAGGTAGGAGAGCAGATTGTACAATCCAGTAGAGATTTAAAACTGCAGGAAAGAAGCAAACTGAAACAGCAAGAATTATCGGGAGCAGGGGAGACAGTAAGCCAATATGAACTGGTATGGAATACTGGTAAATCAGTGGCTAGAGTGGTACCTCCCATCTTCTGCTTGAAGCCACCAAAGACAATAATATCACTAATTAATATAAGCTACTTTCATACATGCTGGGGAAGAAATTAAACATTTATCTGTCTATCTGTCCCGGGCTATAGTTGTTCTACAGTTACCTGTTCCTACATAGAAACATAAATGTATTACAGGTGTAAGGGAAAGCTGACAGTTCCTTCCTGGTTCCCTGGGGGGGGGCTGTTGTTTCTCCCTAGGAGTCAAAGAGCAAAATTCAAAGACTGGTAAGTAGACATGGGCAGAAACCACAAAAAAACTGAACTGCATGGTTCGTAGTTCATGGCGTTTTCATGAACCAGAACCACGAACTTCCATGAACTGGGGCAAGTTTGCGAACCAGTTTGTGGTTCTGGTTCATGGGGTTTAAATGCTCCTTTCTGGCTGCTTAGCAGCTGCAGGGAAAGGGGCATTTAAACCCCAGATCAGATGGCAGGCAGCAAGGGGAATCCCCCCATGGCCTAACAGCTGATAGTTTAAAGGGCCCCCTTCCTGCCCCTGCCACTCTGCGGGCCCGCTCGGGGGGAAAGGAAACCAAAACTGCCCTTCCTGCCCCTCAAATGGCCGCCGTGGCAGCCATTTGATGGGCGGGAAGGACGTATTTGGCCTCCTCTGTGTGGGCCTGCAGAGCTATGGAGGAGGCCAAACAGGGCCTTCCCATCCCTCAAATGACTGCCGCGGTGGCCATTTGAAGGGCAGGAAGGGTGTTTTTGGCTTCCTCTACCTCCATGCGGGCACACAGAGTGGTGGAGGAGGCAAAAAAACGCCTTCCTGCCCCTCAAATGGCTGACGCTGCGGTCATTTGAGGGGCGGGAAGGGCGTTTTTAGATTCCTCTGCCCCTGTGCAGGCCCGTTCAACGGCGGAGGAGGCCAAAAATGCCCTTCCCACCCCTTGCAGGAGGAGGGGGCCGCAGCTCACAGGGCTGTGGAGAAGGCCAGAACCACTGCTGCTGGGCCGCAGCCTCCACCACCCCAGCAGCAGAGCCAAGGTAAGTAGGGGGCTGGGGACGGGGGCTGGGGTTTGGGCCGTTTAAAGGGCCCTGCCACTTGCAAGTAGCAGGTTCCTTTAAACTATCAGCTGGCAGGGGGGATCCCCCCTGCCACCTGCCAGCTGATCGAGGGTTTAAATGCCCCTTTCCCTGCCACTTTGCAGCAGCAAGGAAAGGGCCATTGCCCTTTAAAACAAACCAACAGAACCAGTAGACTAGGTTCCATGGAAGTTGTTTCGTGACTAGACATGGGCACAAACAGCATTACGAACAGAAAAAATCAACAAACAGCCCGTTCGTCTGTCCACGAACAAGCCGTTCATGAGGCTCTATTCTAAACGAACAAGTGGTCGTTACAAGCCTCGTTCATTGCCTTCATCAGACGTTCATCAAACCAGACACTCTGGGGCCTTTCAATCCATTCCCCTGGCAACGGCAGGGACTGAACTCTGTCTGAACTCCTTCTGGCTTTCCTTCTGGCTTTAACCCTTCCAAGTACTTCCAACAGAGAGTCCCGTTTTTGCCACTGTGAACAGAAAATGACGACAAAGGGAAGGACCCATGGAATATGCCTTTCCCGGGGTGCAATCTCTCTGAAACATAGGGGGTCTTTGGAGGACAGTGAGTACTATGTCCCCTGAAAATTTGGTGGGTATTGGACATTGGGAAGGTCAGTTTATAACCACTCAAAGTAGCTGCCTTCCAACAGGCAGTTCTGTTTTTGCCACTGTGAAGAGAAAATGACAACAAAGGGAATGACCCATGGATCATGCCTTTCCCGGGGTGCAATCTCTTTGAAACTTGGGGGGGTCTTTGGAGGACAGTGAGGACTAAGTCCCCTGCAAATTTGGTGGGTATTGGACAATGGGAAGATCAGTTTGTAACCCCTCAAAGTAGCTTCCACCAGAGAGTCTCGTTTTTGCCACTGTGAAGAGAAAATGACAACAAAGGGAAGGACCCATGGATCATGCCTTTCCGGGGGTGTAATCTCTCTGAAACTTTGGGGGGGGGTCTTCGGAGGACAGTGAGGACTATGTCCCCTGCAAATTTGGTGAGTATTGGACATTGGAAAGGTCAGTTTCTGGGGTGTTTAAAGGGCCCTGCCCCTTGCACATGGCAGGAAAGAGCCCTTTAAACTATCAGCTGGCAGGTGGCATGGGGGAATTCCCCCTGCCACCTGCCAGCTGATAGTTTAAATGGATCTTTAAGGGGCCACGAACAACGAACATGTTTGTGAACAGGGTCATGTTCATTACTGTTTGTTGTTCTTTTTCCCTCCGTTCGTGCCCATATCTATTTGTGACCCATGAACTGGGCTGGTTCGTGGGGTTTTTTGGTTCATATTCAGATTCATGCCCATCTCTACTGGCAAGTAAATCTTCACTGGCCAGGGTAGAGTGCCACTACCAGCCTAACCTGCAGCTTGAGACCAAGAGGTACGCCTAAACCCTCTGGATGTTAACAAACATAAATCAACCTTGCAAGGTAGGCATTTGCAGGCTGAGTCCAGAAAACAATGACTTGAGTATAGTTTATGGCAAATTGACCAAGGTACTAGATTCAGATTGGAGTGGTAACAACACAATAATGTCACACAAATATGATTAAATGAAATTTATTAAAGGAAGTTCAAAATGCAAACAAAAACAGAGTTGTGCAATCAGGAGAAGCAGAAATAACAGGCTAATTAGCTAATCTAACATGCACTTGAAATTTACAACTTTATTCCAGAATTTACCTTTCAAGCAGGTCTCAGAATCCAAATGGTAGCTTTAAGCTCTTAGGTCCCAAAGTCCAAAGACAAAATGCATGCTAGCTACAGGAATCCACCCATGGTTTTGCATTCAGAAGCAAGAGTTTGATCCTTCAGGCAGAATTGTTCTCAAGAAGGACCAAAGGTAGAGTAAAATACAACTTTTTAAGGACAACTGCCAGCAATAGGGCCTTAGAAGCTAAACCAATCAAGTAGGGCCTAACCTGTCATGACACAGTCTGCAGTTGCTTGCCTTCACAGGTGGGGGGAGAATTCATCACCTCACTCCCATAATGCCATGTGTTAATGAGATGAAATCCAGTGCCAGCCTCCCTAAAACTGTATCTTTGGAAGTTGTTAAGATTTAGCACCTGCAGGTGCTACATCCTGTGCTTATTTGGCTGGGAACTGACAACGCCATCCAACATCAGCCTCCTAGAAGACAAACTTCTCTTTCCTCAGGGCTAATAAATCTATCTGCATCTTAGCTAGGCCAAAACCCTGAACCAAAGTGTGTGGACTGATCAACAAACAAAGCAAGTGAGTTTTTTGACAACAGGTAACATAGAATGATTTTCATTAAAACATGTCCCATTGCTCTTGAATATGACTGGATCTGTTTAGTCAAAAAGTTCTATGATAAAGTCGGACAGGGATTTACAATATATGTTGACAGATGAAATCTGGCAATTCACTCTTACTGAAGATTTGCAATCTCTGACTGAATCTGAGAATCATATTAAAATGGTAATGGAACAATACCATTGCATGCAGGAAATATAAAATGTTTGCTGGCTATAAAAGGACATTTTATTTACATGTGATAAGAATGTGTAAGTGCTCAAAAAAACCCTGGAATGTTAAATATCAACCAGCTTGAGACTTGACATGAATGAATGGGGCCTTATTGTAAGAACTTACTGCAACCTTACTGGTCGGTGGGGACTATGAAGGACTTTTCAGCCGTAGCCTTCAGGTTCAGAATGCCTTCCCTCCCTAAATAATCAGGCCTTTCTGGACTGATTTATTTATTTACTTCATTTATACCATGTTTTTCTCCTCAGTGGAGACCCAAAGTATCTTACATTATTCTTCTGTCATCCATTTTATCCTGACAACATCCCTGTGAGTTAAGTTAGGCAGAACATGTGTGACTGTCCAATGGTCACCCAGCAAGCTTCCATGGCAGAGTAAGGATTCAAACCTGTGTCTCTCAGATCTTAATCTGACACTGTAACCTCTGCACCACACAGTCTCATTAAATTTTTTCCCTCCTATAGACAGCCTTTGAGGTTATTTTATTATTGGTTTTATGGTATCTCACTTTAACAACTGAATGTTCTGTTGTTTTTGTTGTTTTGCTTCTTTGTTAATGGTTTTTACTGTTTTCTTTACTGTTTGTTGACATACTGCTTTTACTGCTTTGAGAGTAACAGCTGTAGTAGCTGTTACTCTTAAAGATTTTTGTATAGATTTGGGGTGGTTAAGATGTATTTAATTTATCTTATGTATGATTTAATCTTTTTCTGTGGCTTAGGTGCCTTACCTGAGCAGAAAGAAAGTGATATAAATCAAACTAATATGATCTTCTATGAAAAAATAATACTCATTTCCACAATTAACGAAATGTTATAAATAATTACCTTTAAAGATGTAATGTACATTTTAATTGTATTAATTTTGACATGCAAGTAGAATATCATTATTTTACCTTGAATTTGATAATGGCAGCCAGGGCACTTTTTTTCTTACGTATTGGACAATGCATGCAATACCATTAAAAAGAGGTTAATAATGATATTTTAATAAAATGTCTAAATTAACTTGGTTGGTAAGATTGGTCCTTAAATTGCAAACGATGACTAATTTTGCATTATATAGTAACTTAATAAAGAATGAACAACATATTATTACTTCTCATAGATAACAGTTTGTTCTTCAGTGTTTTGTTTTAGAAATATTGAGCTTCATTCAAAGATCCATGAATCCAAAGATCTATGAATGGAAGTTTTCTTCGTGAATGAAAAAACACCTTTGATCAATCTCATAAATCAAGACATTTGTTCATGGGTAATAATACATACAAAAAATTATTGTCTTTTAGTTATTAACATAAATTGGAACAAATAACAAACAATAGTGTCAGGGAACCCAAGGTAATGGAGAAACTCTCAAGAGAGGAAGGAATTTCATGAGAGTTTGAGAAACCCTATAGGGCTTATGCAACTTGCTATGCTGGTTTGGGAGAGGATTGGGGAAGTGCTGAGGTGACACACATTAGGTCTTACAGCTCCAGGGCAGAGGCAAAGGACATGACAAGGTATAGACAAGGATGGAGGTGGTTGCTGCCATGCCAAACCTGCCACCTGCCTCACCTTACGGATGACCCTTTCCTGATTCCTACACACAGTAAAGAAGCATGTGATGGAGAAGGTCAAGCAGGAATCTTCCATCGTGAACCTGAGGGCAACTGCTGAAAGATCCTTCCCGTAGCACCCATCAACTAATAAGGTAAATTCTTACAAGAGAACCCCATCCATTCATGTCAAGACTAGACATGGGCACGAACAGCATTACGAATGGAAAAACTCCATGAACAGCCCGTTCATCTTCGCGAACAAGCCGTTCATGAGGCTCCATTCTAAATGAAAAAGTGATTGTTGCAAGCCTCATTTGTTGCCTTCATCAGCCATTCGTCAAGCCAGACAGTCTGGAGCCTTTCAATCAATTCCCCTGGCAACAGCAGGGACTGAACTCTGTCTGAATTCCTTCTGGCTTTAACCCTTCCAAAGTACTTCCAGCAGAGAGTCCTGTTTTTGCCAGTGTGAAGAGAAAATGAGAACAAAGGGGGAGACCCATGCATCATGACTTTCCTGTGGTGCAATCTCTCTGAAAGTTGGGGGGGGGGGGTCTTCAGAGGACAGTGAGTACTATGTCCCCTGCAAATTTAGTGGGTATCGGACATTGGGGAGGTCAGTTTGTAATCCCTTAAAGTAGCTCCCTCCCAACAGGCAGTTCCGTTTTTGCCACTGTGAACAGAAAATGAGAACAAAGGGAAGGACCCATGGATCAAGCCTTTCCCGGGATGCAATCTCTCTGAAACTTGGGAAGTCTTTGGAGGATAGTGAGGACTATGTCCCCTGCAAATTTGGTGGGTATTGGACATTGGGAAGGTCAGTTTGTGGGGTGTTTAAAGGGCCCTGCCCCTTGCATTTGGCAGGAAAGGGCTCTTTAAACTATCCGCTGGCAGGCGGCAGGGGAGAATTCCCCCTGCCACCTGCCAGCGGATAGTTTAAAGAGATCCTTAAGGGGCCATGAACAATGAACATGTTTGTGAACAGGGTTGTGTTCGTTACTGTTCGTTTTTTGTGGATGGCAACGAACAAGGAACAGCTTGTTCTTGTTTTTTTCCGTTCATGCCCATGTCTAGTCAAGATCAAGACTCAAACAGATTGATAGTTAATATTCCAGTTTTTTTGAGCAGATACACATTTTTATCACATGTAAATAAAATGTCCTTTTATATCCAGCCAACATTTTATATCTGCTGTTTGAAATGTATTGTTAATTTACTATGGAGTTAGTTACCTTATTTTTAATATGATTCCCTTTCAGATTCAGTCAGAAAATTGCAAACTTTTCTATGTGGAAAAAAATGTGCTTTATGGAGGAATATTCTATCACATGAGCCTCCACCTGTAGTCGAAGACAGTACACCCCAGACACTGGTTTTCTACCTCAATGAGAACTATGAGCTATGTGAAGTATCCTCTCAGTATATAGTGGTTCGAACATAAGTGAATCAGGTCACTTTTTAAAGAAAATGGAAGTATATTTTAGAACTAACAGATGGCCTTGGACTATGTACTTTCCCCATAAAGCTTCTGGAGCATAGCTTTATTTTTACTTCCCGTCTGCACCACTTCGCTGTTTATTTAAATTAGGCAAAATTGTTTGAAAAATTGCTATGAGTGGCTGCTGTTTATTAAGGGGTTATTCTATAGTTTACCATCTCCTCTTACTTGTACAGGTTGTTCTTTCTTATAAAATGTGTTAGGTAGTTCACTTTAATTAATCATTGCTCTTTTACATCACTTAACAAGTTTCAAGTTCCCTTTTACTGAAGCGAAGAAAGGTTGTTGCTTAAAATATTAGGATGCTACCACTTCAGATTCCCTGATGGAATTCACTGATAATGATATAGGTTTTTCTTTCAAACTAACTTCAGTTAATTAAAAATTACTTTATATGCACAAAGGAATCACAGTATTAACACAATCAACTCATGCTTCTTCATGGTAAAATATGAATTACTTTTATTCAAATGTACTTAATAGACCTCACTGACTGAGATCTATTAAGTGTGAGCAGGTTCATAGTACTATTTTATTTGTTATCAAAGCAAATCAAATATATCAAGAACTACTTGAGAATTCACCAAGGAAATAGCTTGATTTTATTTGACCATTTGCCAGTAGTGAACATATAAGCATTCAAGTTTCACAGTTTTTTTCTTTTGAACCCAAAGAAAGTATCAGGTGTTGTGAGATTCATAGACCCCTCTTAATTTCTCTATTTCCTGCATAATGTCTTTTCTGCATATCTTCCCCACTGTAAGATGCATGAATTCCTTCCTCCCAAGTGTAGACTGTAGAAGCATTAGTTACTAATTTCTCAGTATTTCTGTATAATATCAAAAGCTACTCTACTCAAGGCTGCATACATTGTTATGTCATATTTACTCAGATTGCAATGTTCCATAAAATTCATATTTTTAAAAAAAAGTTGATAGATAGAAGGAAGAGGGGGAATTCAGGATAAAAAAATACACGATATGGGCGGGGACAGAAAGTTATGCTGGTTTCACCTTGGCTTCTTAGCTTTCAGCAGATTCTGATGTCACATTTTTTGCATTTTTTTTCTCTGCAACCTGGAGATCAGAAACTGTAGGCTTCTAATATGAAAGCTGAAGGTATCAGCCATGTGCTAAACCAAATCCAGATATTTTACACTCACCACAGACACACATGCAAATATTAAAAGGGTTACATGGATTAAAAGGGTTATGTGGATTCTAACTCTAGCATCTCTGAAAACAGAAAATGAGTATCTGAGTGCTTTCTTATTTGCCACAAAATCTGGTTTCTTTTGGGGGTCAAGAGGTTGTCAGGATGTCTTCTGGGCCACACCCAGATTCAGGAGCAGAACTTCTCACCCAAGGATGACCAGGATGTGCCAGGGAGCATCCTATCAGGAGGCTCAAAGGACTCCACTAAATCCTCACTCCAAGGCCTCATTTGAAGGACCTTCCCTTGAAGGCTCAGCTTCAGACAATGCTGCCAATGTGTCAGACCTGAGAGCAATCCTCTCCCCCACCTTACAGGGCCAGATACTGAGCCACTAGCCCCTAAGGTTCTCCCCCTCCATGTGGTAGAAACTGAAGAGATGATAGACCTGTGAAAAGGCAGCAGTGATGAAGCATTGGGCTGGTAGATAGAGTTACCACTCCCCTGCTCCCAGCCTCCATCTCCACTATCTCTCACCTGGCCAGGTACAGGAACAGGCCTGGGAGCCCCTGGCTCAATTTGGCACAAAAGGCAAGGACCTAGGATCTTGAGCACAGTCCTTATACCTAGTAGACTGTTGATCTGGTAATGTAGCCTTCCCAAGCCTACGCCTAAATAGTATGGGAGGTGATCTAGCACAGCTGCACTGGCTGGCAGGTGTGGAGGCTCCTGAGACTGTACTGTACTTTGGTCAGGATCCTGCAAAGAAGTACTGCTGTGAGAGCCCTGATCTGGATCCAGACTGGGGTTGTGTGCTGCTAGTCCTTGTGCTACCTCAGACTGGGCTTTCTGCCACCACCGATTCTGTGGAGCGGGACCTGTGGGCTATGGGCCAAACAAAGAGGCCAGGGAACCTCGACAGAGCTGCTTGGGGGGGGGGGTTAATGCTCTCAGCCCATGTCAAGGCTGAGTGCAGACTCTCTCAACTGTACTCCCCCTCGGGCAGAGGAGAGAGCACAGCTGTGGGTCGGGGTGACTGAGTGCTGGTTCTCGTAACTCTCCTGTGATGGCAGTCATGCAACCCTTGGACTGTTTCCCTCACAGGATCAGAGTTCCATGCAACCATGGCAGTAGCAGCAGCAAAACCTGCTCGAGTTCAGATATGCACTTGACAGTCTAGCTCACGTGCTCTGGGGGCTCCCCGGCTGGGTCCCTGGCCTCAGGAGACCATTGGAGCCAGTGGGAGCTGTTGCCTGATGGCCATGTTGTGGAGCAACCTGAGGGCAGAAGCTCTGAACACAGGCCTTATCTCCCCTTGCCATACATTCTCACCTACATCTCTCTCATTCAGGTGAGTCACTCAGTGGGGACACCATTCCTGAGTCATTGGGTGCCGTGCATGAGGAGGTCACTGGGACAGCAGATGGCCAAGGGAGCATGCAAAAAAAGTACAACACCAGAGGAGGATGGAGCAGTCACGAGGCCCACACCTGGGATGCCAAGGTGCTCTGCTGAAGACCCAATGCTGAGTGCCTTTTCCCTGTTCTGGGGTGGCAAGCCAGGAGGAAATGGGGATTGGTGATGAGGGAAGCACCCAGCACCATGGATGCAAATGCAGAAGGAGAAGGAAGTGAGGAGTTGGTGACAGGGGTACCAGGCAAGGCCCTACATGGTGTGGCTGTGGGCCTTTGACCCAACCAGAGTTCTTGAATTTGTCACCCCAGGTGACTGCACACTGACATTCTGTGCTGGTGTGGTGGAGCATCTCTGCATTTTGACCCGATCAAGATGGGCCCTAACAGCCAAAATGGTTGTCCTCTAGAGGCTGGGAAGCAGTGTGTCCCCAGAGACAGCTGTCACAAGGGATCCAGTGCAGCAGGTGGACTCTACATCCTCAGAGAAGGGCGGGGCAATGCCAACTGGAAATGGGGAAGGGGCAGTAGAGAAAAGGACACTCTACTGAGAGGGAGAAGGGTTTTGACTCTGCTGAAGAATGGCAGCGGAAATAGTTGATTCCAAACATGTTTTGATACTTTGAAACATTTTCTGTTTATTAATTTAAAATCCGTTCGCTGTTATATTCCATCTTGTAAATGAAGTCTATTTTTTGTTTTGTTTAACCCTCGCTGGCTTGAAATCATTGGCTGAGGTGAAAAAATACCATACATAAACACACACTCTGGTCACGTTAAATGGGCCTAGTTTAGATGATGACAGCATATATATAGGAAAAGTAACATCCGAGTTCCCTTTTCTTCAATAGCCCTGGGCTGTGGCTGGGTGAGAGGAACTGGCTGCTTGTCTGGTGGAGCTTCGGGAAGAGGAGAGAGGGGACCCTGTGAGATTTGGGTTGTGGCTCTCTGCCTGCTGTAGTGGAGGCTAAATAGGTGGTGGTGTGTGGCAGACCCTCAGCCTTTACTTACCTCGGAAACCTCAAGCCTGTGAATTGAGGTTTGGGGTGGGTGGCAAGGAGTGTGAAAGGCTTGTGTGTCTGTGAGGTGGGGTCTACCCATACCCACCCACCATAAAGTGGCGGCTTTAGGAGGGTGGAATGGTGGGCCCTAACTCTCCTTTGCCTCCAGCATGGGCTGTCTGCAGGGCCATGCCCCATGGTTCCCATATGTGGTTGACCCTTCTCTGTCTAGCCCCATGTAGCTGGTGGTGACATCAGAGTTGCAGAGGGATCATTAGTCCTTCCTTGTATGTCTCCAGGAGGCCACCACTCTTGGCTGTAGGCTTGAGGGCTTGTTCTGAGTGTCAGGAGCTGTTGGTTCAAGCCTAGTCAGGGACTTCTTGGACCTCTAGACTTTTGTTTTTTGCTTTTCCGGGAGAGAAACCAGAGTGTCTTGGAGTGAGTACAGGGGGCATTTGAAAGGGTGGTTCTCTCACTGCCAGCCTGGCTTCTGTGAGTGACGAGGTGGAGGTCTCCTACTTGGGCGTGCGTCTACCCGCCTGAGCTGAGGAGGGTGCCTCTCAAGCCAGGTGCCTCCATTGGGGCACAGTATGATTTCGAGCACCCTTAGTGCCCACTCTTTGCTGGGGAGGGGAGTTGCATTGGCAGAGAAGCCTGCGATTGGCTCCTCCTTTGCCTGCCACTCACAGAGCTGTCAATGGCAGCTGCTCTGCAATTAGAGGATGATGCTGGAGTTTCCAGAGAAATGAGAGACTGTGCTCTGCTGGCCATGGTTGGTCAAACTTCATTGCCAGCATATCTCTCATGAAAGTCCTTAGGGATCTAACTTGCTGTGCCAAAGACAGGTGGGCAGCTGCCCACCTGCACCTCAGCGGGGCTTAGGAGTGCTCTTTAAGACTGACATATTGTACAATCCTTGATCGATGGAATTTTGAATTAGTGTGACTGCAAAATGGGAATAAAATTCATGCTTCTCCTAGGTCCTGATAATAGCATTCTGCATCAACTGGAGTTTCTGAGTTAACTAAGACAGGAGACCAATGCATTAGAGTAGTCAGGTCTTGATATTACAATGGCACAGATCAAAGTGTTCTCTATGTTAACTTTTATAATTCACAGAATTTTTTCATCCAAAGGTTTTTTTTTTAACATTTCCTATTGATGTATCTCTTTCTCTGCTCACATATAAAGGGAAAAAAATTAATATCTTCCATTCCCCAGGAATACAAGTATCAGGGGTTCTTGTGTAATACTAGATGTGTGCAGTTTTGCTCTGCATTTTTAGTACAAAGATGGGGGTGGGGGTTAGCAAAGAAGCCCAGTTTTAATGCAGTGTTGTGGCTGTGTGGCTGAAGTTAGAGGGTAATATAGCATTTGCTGCTCAAGTTCTATAATACCTTGAATTTTTCTATTTCCCCAAAGAAATTGCTGTTTTTATTCTGGTATAGTACATATACCACTGAGCACTTTCAGCACTGAATTTAGAATGAAGTTGTACAGTATAAGATGCTAGAAGTAGTTTAAAGGAAGACAAAGGGCTTGGAGGTGTGTAATCTTCCTCAGGTTACTGAATTTTATGATTGGGTGTACGGAAGCAGACAGTTTCAGCTTCATGGATGTTAGCAACAAAGTTTTCTACATGTGCTAAATGGACATGGAATAAAATAGATCAGAGGTAGCATTGTGGATGTGTTGGACTGTGGAGTATACGTTTCAAATCCCCTCTCAGCCTGAACTTCTCAAGGGAGGACAGAATGAGAGAGGGCAGAACTCTGCAGGCTGCTCTGAGGTCCTTGGAGTCAAGAGATGAAAAAGTGATCCAGGATTTCTTCCCGTATGAAGGAAGGCATATAGCAGGGAATAATATCTAAGACGGTTGGGAGTAAACACTCTTGTAAACTGTTACAGGAAAATGAAAATAGAAATTTGCAAAGGTGCAGTACAATGGACCAAGCATATTCCACTGAAGAATCTGGAGGTTTTAATACAAACTCTCAAATTAATATTTATATTAAATCTTATTGCTTATATGTCTTTCTGGTTGCTTCCTTGACTTTCCAGAAGAGCATCTGTCAAGGCTTGCTGTGGCCACCGCTGGGTGGGGAGCCGGCATGCCTGGCCCTGACATCAAAGGGGTGTCAGGGATACTGCAAGACCCTGCTCTGTGGAAGGAGGGGTGGTATACCTCACCCAGACTCCCTCTCAGTCCACTTGCTGGCCTGCTCAACCTGATCCAGTCCTCCCCCTTGATCTCCTCCATCCACTTTCCTCCTCGCCTCCTCTCACTCTCTCGCTCCATTCCCACTCCATCACTCCTACTCAACCCACCACACCCTGTGGGTGGACTTCCCTTTTATCCCTTCAGCCTTGCCATGCTCCACCTGCCAACCATGCCCTCCTGCTGCCTTCTAACCATGGCCCTAGCTGGCTTTGGCAGCTGCACTTGTGCTCATTTGACTGGAAGCACTGGGCTGGTCCACCTGTGCCTCGTTGGCTGGCTGTCCTGCCTCTCTGACAGAGCTGACAGCTGAGCCTCCTTGGCTGGCTGCCCCTCTTCTCCCACAGAATGCCTCAGGCAGCTCCACCTGGAGTTGCTTAACTGCTGGCACCCCCTGAGCTTGGTTATTGCTTTCAAGCTGGGCTGCAGGCTGAGGCGTGGTTCTGAGCTGCTGAGGCTGCTTCTCCTCCCTGGCTGGTAAGACTTCAATTTGGCCAGCTACTGGCTATCTGTCCCCACTGTTTTTGTCCTCCCCATCTGCTCTGGCCTCCTCTGGGTTGCCCCCACTCTCCCTGCCTGGCCCCCTGGACTCCCACTGGAGGGTAGGGGTAGCCAGCCACCATCTGCCCCTTCTAATCCTCTGAGGCTTGGGTTTCTTTCCCCTTCCTTCTGTGGCTGGCTGGTTCTGGGTCTGGCTGCTGGGGCAGCTGGGCCGCTGTCTCCCATCCTCTTCTCCAGGTAAGTCTGTGTGCTGGGCTGCGGACCCTGGACAGCATCATGCAAATGTAGTCTTAATACATATGGCCACTGGAGAAAGATGAATATTATCCACAGAAAATCAGAGTTCCATTTTATGTGCAATCAGGAAACCCTGGCTTTTCTCTAAAACTGGCCATGCTTCTTTCTAACTAAGCAATTAAACTGTTGTAATTCTTTGAAACATAAAATAATACTTAGATGCCATTTCAACCATATCAAGACTGAAAACTTAAAGCAGGTGTTCTAAAGGTCTAAAGGAAAGGTCTAAAAGTCTAACGGTCTAAAACTATGGAAATGTCTAAAACTATGTAACAGTTTTCTAGCGTAGTTAACATTTCCAGCCATCCTCAAAAACTGAGTAAAATACACCTGGGCTATAACAGAATATGCTTTCTTCCCATCATTGCCAAGGTATACTCAGTTTTATCAAGGGCCTTTTACCGTAATTTAGTAATTTAGTGCAATAAGGAAGGTTGTCTCACTGGATACTATAGAAAAAGAATAAGTTCCACAGTGTTCTCTGTTCTGGTAATGAAAAGCATCAGGCAGATTTGAAGAAAATCTGGACTACAGCCATTGACCATAACCAGTGATTTTTAATGGTTATGTAGGCCATAGTTTGCACAAAGATATAGTAATTATACTAGGCATATCAACGGACGACATTACATACATACTTTTTAATGTGTGGGGGTTTAGAGAATGCAAAAATAATGGATGTTTGCAGACTGGGGTGAGTTTAGCAGCATGAACACTTTCAAGGACAAAAATATTTAAGACCCCTTCCTCTTATAGTCACCAAAATGTAAAAGGTGTAATCCCACTTTATCTTTGTGGAAGACTTGAACATTCATACTCTGGTCTTCCCAATAAGTAACTTCTCATATTATGATGTAAAACTTCAGGCACTAGAGTGACATGTAGCAAATTAGCAAATGTAACTTAGGGCCAAGCTACAAGTGACGAATGACACTTGAACAGCAAGTGGATTGAGTGGAGTGCAAGTGAACAGGGAGATATACACTTGCCGTTCAAGTGTCATTCGTCACTTGTAGCTTTGCCCTTAGAAAGTGGGTCCCAGATGGTGTGCAAAGGTTAATTAAGTGGCAACACTTGATAGTTATGAATAGACATGGGCACGAACAGCATTACGAACGGAAAAAAAACCATGAACAGCCCGTTCGTCTGTTCGCGAACAAGCCGTTCGTTGCATGCCTCGTTTTTTGCCTTCGTCAGCTGTTTGTCAAGCCAGACAATCTGGGGCCTTTCAATCAATTCCCCTGGCAACGGCAGGGACTGAACTCTGTCTGAACTCTTTCTGGTTTTCCTTCTGGCTTTAACCCTTCAAAGTACTTCCAGCAGAGAGTTCCGTTTTTGCCACTGTGAAGAGAAAATGACAACAAAGGGGGACACACATGGATCATGCCTTTCTTTCTTTCTTTCTTTAAAATTTTTTATTGGTGAGTACATCGATGGTTGTTGTGGGTTTTCCGGGCTGTATTGCCGTGGTCTTGGCATTGTAGTTCCTGACGTTTCGCCAGCAGCTGTGGCTGGACTCTTCAGAGGTGTAGCACCAAAAGACAGAGATCTCTCAGTGTCACAGATCTCTGTCTTTTGGTGCTACACCTCTGAAGAGTCCAGCCACAGATGCTGGTGAAACGTCAGGAACTACAATGCCAAGACCACGGCAGTACAGCCCGGAAAACCCACAACAACCATCGTTCTCCGGCCGTGAAAGCCTTCGACAATACATCGGTGAGTACATCCTTAATACATACATTCCCCCTCCTACTAAATTTATTTCAACCCTCACCCTTTCCCTCCCTCCTCCTTATAGACTTCCAACAGCTTTCCAACCCTTAACCTATCTTATTGCTTAAACTATTTTCTACTATATTCTTCTAAAACATACATATATTGTATCTCTTAATCTAAGCCTGTTCAAATTCTTTTATATATACTATATTGTCTCCACTAATATATCCATTGTCTACATCATTAACTGAACGAAGTATTTTTAATAAAGTCAAACTAATAATATTACTAGCTTAGGTTGATTAATAGCCAAGTTTTCCCATTAATGGTAAAGTTACTTCTCTCTTCTATTTCCCAAATCACAATTTAATAATTCTCAAACTTCCACAGTCCTCCCTTCACATCCCATTTTTTTCTAAATATTGTTTCAATTTCCCCAAATCTGCAATATATTCTCCTGAATCAAGATCTTTCAGTTTTCTTGTCATTTTGTCCATTTCTGCCATGTACAGCAATTTGTAAATCCAATCTTCTATAGTAGGTATTTCTTGCACTTTCCATTTCTGCGCATATAAGAGTCTTGCTGCTGTAATCATATAAAATAACAATGTTCTGTACTGCATTGGAACATCTTCCATTCCCAAGTTCAGTAGCAACAATTCTGGGTTCTTATTTATTTGGGTTTGCAAAACCTCATTAATTACTTCAATTATATCTCCCAAGTATTGCTTAGCTACCTCACAAGTCCACCACATGTGATATAATGATCCTTCATGCTTTTTACATTTCCAGCATCTGTCTGACATATTAGCATTTCCTAGTGCAATTTTCTTTGGTGTTAAATACCACCTATACATCATTTTATATACATTCTCTTTAATATTAGTACGAGTTGAAATCTTCAGTATATTTTTCCACAAATGCTCCCAGGATTCCATTGTTATTTCTTTGTGGAAGTTTATTGCCCATTTCACCATCTGGACTTTAACTGTTTCATCTTCCGTGTGCCATTTTAGAAGTATTTTATAAATTTTCGAGATTTCTTTTTTACCTTCTTGTAAAATCACTTCTTCTAGTTCCGAATTTTTCAATCTTATTCCTCCTTTTAAACAGTCCGAGTTGTAAAGATCTCTGATTTGCCTATATTGAAACCATCCATAATGGGGAGATAACTCTTCTTCCGTTTTTATTTTTAACATTTTATATTCCGTTAATATTATCTCTTTGTAAGTTAAACATTGTTGTTCATTATAGACAGCTCTCGGATCTATTACTTCGTATGGTACCACCCATGAGGGGATACCATCTTCCATATAGTCCTTATATTTCTTCCAGATTGTGAAAAGGCTTCTTCTAATGTAGTGATGCAAAAACATAGAGTCCGCTTTATCTTTATCGTACCACAAATAGGCATGCCATCCAAACAGTTTTTTATATCGATGTATTGTCGAAGGCTTTCACGGCCGGAGAACGATGGTTGTTGGGGGTTTTCCGGGCTGTATTGCCGTGGTCTTGGCATTGTAGTTCCTGACATTTCGCCAGCAGCTGTGGCTGGCATCTTCAGAGGTGTAGCACCAAAAGACAGAGATCTCTCAGTGTCACTGAGAGATCTCTGTCTTTTGGTGCTACACCTCTGAAGATGCCAGCCACAGCTGCTGGCGAAATGTCAGGAACTACAATGCCAAGACCACGGCAATACAGCCCGGAAAACCCCCAACAACCATAGTTTTTTATATCCTTCCAAAGCCAGCAGTTTACGGTCTTTTAACGTTATCCAATCTTTTAACCAAACCAAACAGATTGCTTCATAATATAGTCTTAAATTTGGCAGTTGCAGGCCGCCTCTTTCTTTCGAATCTTGTAACACCTTCATTTTCACATGAGGTTTCTTGCCTGCCCACACAAAGTCTGAAATTTTTCTTTGCCATTTATCAAATTGTTTGTAGTCCCGAATGATTGGAATTGTTTGTAACAAAAACATCACACGTGGTAGCACATTCATCTTCACTGCTGCTATTCTTCCCAACCATGACAAATTTAATTTATTCCATTTTATTAGATCTCTTTCTATTTGTATCCACAATTTCTCATAATTATTTTTAAATAAATCTATATTTTTCGCAGTCAGCTCAATTCCTAAATACTTCACTTTGTTAGCTACTTCACAGTCTGTAATCTCTCTTTTTTTTTTTTTTTGAAAAATTTTTATTGGGTTAGAATCCATTATTTCCACATTTACATTCAATTTTCCCCAATTTTTTCATCTCTAACCCCCTCCCTTTCCCCCCCCTTTTTGTTGACTTCCAACAGCTTTCCAACCCTTTGTCCCCTTTCCCTTACTTTTATTAGCTTCCTCTATCTAAAACAAATATATTTTCTCCATTATTCTAAGCAGTACATCCTTAACTATTTTTAACATTATATGCCCAAACTGTAAGCCTTTGTTTCCATCTTAGATAAACAATTTATCCCAATTTTTCAATTTCAGGTATTTCTATATATCATAAACCATATAGATCATACATTCGTTTATATCAAACAATTTGACTTATTCTCTATATATATTACTCATTCTATCTTTTTATAATAGTTCTATATATCTCTCCTCACGTAGTCAATCAATTTGACCCATCTATATCTTCAGACATTCAGTTTGGTACAAAACTTGTCAGAAAAAAAAAGAAAATATTGTTAATTAATCGCTCCTTATATTTAGTCCTTATAATTAATTATTTTCTCTATGTTCTGTTTGTTAACCTATATATATCTATATATATGTCAATCTATTAATCTGACTGCTTATTAATTCACATTTATCTCTTCTCCCCCCGGTAAAGTCTCCCCCCTCTACTTCAATACTTCAGTAGTTCTCAAACTGCCACAGTTTTCCTCCCACCTCCCATTTCTTCTCCAGGTATTGTTTCAGCTTCTCCCAGTCTGTGTTGAACTGCCCTGAGTCCAGATCTCTCAATTTTCTTGTCATCTTGTCCATTTCAGCCATATACAGCAATTTGTAAGTCCAATCTTCAATAGTTGGCACTTCTTGTACTTTCCATTTTTGCGCATACAAAAGTCTAGCTGCTGCTGTCATATAAAATATCAACGTCCTGTGTTGGGCTGGAATTCCCTCCATTCCCAAGTTCAGTAGCAGGAGTTCTGGGTTCTTATTAATTTGAAATTGTAAAATTTCACTCATTTCTCTTATTATTTCCCCCCAGTACTGCCTGGCTACCTCACACGACCACCACATATGATAGAGGGAGCCCTCATGCTTCTTACATTTCCAGCATTTATTAGAAGTATTCAAATTCCCTAGCGCAATCTTCTTTGGTGTCATGTACCAGCGATAGATCATTTTATAAATGTTCTCTTTGATATTAATACATGTCGTTGTCTTCATTGTAGTTTTCCACAAGTATTCCCATGCCTCCATTGTTATTTCTTTATTAAAGTTTATAGCCCATTTCACCATTTGTGTTTTAACTATCTCATCCTCGGTATACCACTTCAACAGTACTTGGTATACCTTGGATATTCTTTTCTTATCTTCTTTAAGAAGGGTCTGCTCTAGTTCCGAATTCTCTATTCGTATACCTCCCTTTACAGAGTCCGAATTATATAAGTCTCTGATCTGTCTATACTGGAACCAATCGTAGTTAGGTGATAGTTCCTCTTGTGTCTTTATTCTAAGTTTGGATGCTTCAGTTTTAGTTATTTCTTTATACGTTAAACATTGTTGTTCATTATCAACAGCTCTCGGGTCTATCACCTCATATGGAACCACCCACAAAGGGGTTCCTTCTTGTAGATAAATTCTGTACTTCTTCCAGATTATGTATAGACTTCTCCGAACAAAGTGATGCAGGAACATCGAGTTGACCTTTACTTTGTCATGCCATAAATATGCATGCCATCCAAATATTTTTTTATATCCCTCTAGGGCTAGTAGTTTCTTGTTCTTTAATGTCATCCATTCTTTCAACCAAACTAGGCAGATTGCATCATGATAAAGTCTCAGATTGGGCAGTTGCATTCCGCCTCTTTCCTTTGCATCTTGTAAAACTTTCACTTTCACTCGAGGCTTCTTGCCTGCCCAAACAAAATCTGATATTTTCCTCTGCCATTTTTCAAATTGTTTGGAGTCTCTGATGATTGGTATTGTCTGCAGCAAAAACATTACTCTTGGTAACACATTCATCTTAACTGCTGCAATCCTGCCCAACCATGACAAATTCAATCTATTCCATTTAATCAAGTCTCTCTCTATCTGAGTCCATAGTTTTCCATAATTGTTTTTGAATAGATCTATGTTCTTTGCAGTTAATTCGACTCCCAAATATTTCACTTTACTTGTTACTTCACAATCCGTTGTTTCCATTAACAATTGTTGTTTCTGCTTAGTCATATTTTTGCATAATATCTTTGACTTCTTTTTGTTAATGAAGAAACCTGCCAAGTCTCCAAACTCCTTGATCTTATCTATCACTCTTGGCATGTTCTCCAATGGGTCCTCTACAATTAACATTATGTCATCCGCAAATGCTCTGACCTTATATGAATAGTCCTTTATTTTTATTCCACGAATTTCATCATCTTGACGTATTTGTATCATCAGAATCTCCAATACTAAAATGAACAACAATGGAGATAACGGGCAACCTTGTCTTGTTCCTTTACTTATCGTCAATTTCTTGGTCAATTCATCATTCACCACAATTGCTGCAGTCTGGTCTCTATAAATTTCCTTAATTGCTCTGATGAATCTTTCTCCCAATTGTAGCTTTTCCATAGTGGCAAACATAAAGTCCCAGTTTAAATTGTCAAACGCTTTTTCAGCGTCAACAAAGAAGAAACCAACCTCTTTGTCACAACGCTTGTCATAATATTCAATAGCATTGATCACTGTCCTTAAGTTGTCTCTTATTTGTCTGTCTGGCAAAAAGCCTGCTTGTTCCTCCTCTATGACTTCCGAGAGCCACCCCTTCAATCTCTCCGCCAATATCTTCGCAAAAATTTTATAGTCATTGTTGAGTAGCGATATAGGTCTATAATTTTTCACATTAGTCAGGTCTTGGCCCTCTTTTGGGATCAATGATATATTCGCTTCACTCCAAGTTTCTGGAATCCTTTGATCCCTTAAAACCCCATTCATCACCTCTTTTAGGAATGGTGCCAGTTCATTAGCCATTGTCTTATAGAATTTAGCCGTAAGTCCATCTGGCCCTGGCGCCTTTCCTAGATTTGCAGATTGTATTGCCTTACTTATTTCCTCGTCAGTTACTTCACTATTCAACTTATTTCTCCAAGCTTCCGAGATTTCTGGAAATTTGGTTTTCTCCAAATATGACGCTATTGATTCTTTGTTTACTTCTTTTTTATTATACAGCTTAGCGTAAAATTTATAAAAGGCTCTACTAATGGTAGCCTGCTCCAAATACGTTTTGTTATCTTCGCAAATTTTATTTATTATCTTCTTTTCCCTTTTCTTCTTCAATTGCCATGCCAGGTACTTCCCAGGTTTATTAGCACCCTCAAACGCTTTTTGGTTCAGTCTTTTGAGATTCCACTCCAATTCTTTATTGCTCATTGCTGTTAGCTGTTCTTGAAGTATTTTAATTTCCTGGTATACCTTCTTTTTCCCTGGTCTCTTTTTTAGCTGTATTTCTTTGGCTTTTATTTTCTCCTCAATCTCTTGTCTTTTCTCCTCTTTCTTCTTTCTTGCTCTACCATTTAAGTCCATTAGTATGCCCCTTACAACCGCCTTGTAAGCATCCCAAACTTTATTGGTTGGTACTTCTTTATTCACGTTGTATTGTATAAAAAACTTTGTCTCTCTTCTCAGTATTTCCATATTCTCTCTTTCCTGTAACAAGTCCTCATTTATTCTCCATGCTTTCCTTTTTCTCTTTTTTCCAAATTTCCACATAATTGGGTTGTGATCTGAGCCTACCATAGGCATTATTTCTACCTCCTTAGTCCATAATGCTAAGTCTTTTGAGGCCCAGATCATATCAATTCTTGATAATGTAGAATGCCTTGCAGAATAGAAAGTAAACTGTCTGCTTTTAGGATATTCTCTCCTCCATACATCTTCAAGAGTCTCTTGTTGAATCAACTAAAAAAAAAGCTTTGGTAATAGTCCTCTTTTCTTTTGTGCCGTTGTAGTCTTTTTGTCTAGTTCCAAGTCTGTCACTCCATTGAAGTCTCCAGCAAGAATTATCTGGTCGTATGCAAGATCGTCTAAATGCTTCCTTAAATCCTCAAAGAAGCTTTCTTTTGCACCGTTAGGTGCATAAAGTCCGACTACCAACACTCTCTTTAAATTCCAAATACATTCCACTGCTACAAATCTAGCTTCCACATCTCTCATAACAAATTTTGGCTGTAGCTCCTCTTTTATGTACAACACCACTCCTCTTTTTTTCTTGTTGGAGGCCGCTACATATTCTTTGCCCAATTTTCCAGATTTTAAATATTTTACATCCTGCTTTCTGATATGGGTCTCTTGCAAACAAACAATGTCACATTTTTGTTTTAGTAGCCAGTGAAAAGTATTTTTCCTCTTATTCGGTGAGTTTAGTCCATTTACATTCCAAGATAATACTTTACACTCCATACTCATGATCTTGTTGGTAAGTCTTTTTCATTGTCCTTAATAAATCGCTCCATCTCTCGCTCAGATCTGATGCGTTTTTTGGCCCCTCCAAACTCAAAGGACACTCCTTCCGGTAACTCCCATCTGTACCTGATTTTCATGTCCTTCAAAATCTGAATTAGCACTTTATATTTTTTCCGGTCCAGTAACACTGATCTGGGCAGTTCCTTCATTATAATAATCGTCTTGCCATCAATCTCCAATGGATCTTGAAACTGTTTTGTCACAATCCTCTCGTTCATATTTCGTGTTGTAAACTGCACAATCACATCTCTTGGTAGTTTCCTCTGGGTTGCTATTCTCGAATTCACACGGTATGCCACATCTAGGATAGCCACAACTTCCTCCTCCTCCTTCCCCAGGTACTCAGCCAACACCTCAGTCATCTGTTCTTGCGCTGACTTTCCTTCCACTTCTGGCAAGCCACGAAAACGTAGCTGCTTCTCCATATGTTTAGTTTCTGCAACTGACATTCTCCCCTTCACCAATCTCATCTCTGTTTGTTGCGTGTCTGCTAAATTCTCCATCGCGTCTTCTACTGTTTTAACTCTCTGCTGCGTTCCTTGTAATTCACTTCGTATTGTTTCCATACCTTTTTTCACTTCTGACAGCTCCGATTTTACTGTCTGTGTAACCTCTTTAACCTCTTTTATCAGCTCCAATTTCGTGTCCTTAAGTTCTTTAATCATATCTAAAAGTTTTTTGTCCAGGTTTTTATCCAGGTTTTCTATTGCCGATTGCCACTCTTTTTTTGACATCGTGGGGCTTGCTTTAGCTCGCTCCCACGAATCCGCTCTCTTCCTTAACTCCGTGGCGTAAAATTTAACGTTTTTCTATTTTAAATGTCCCGGTCTTCTTATAGAAATTAAATTTTAAAGAGTCCAAAATGTCGGGCGTCTTTTCTCTATGGTTTCTCTATGATTTTGTAATCCAAGATGGCCTACTTCCTCTTCCACTGAAGCCGCGACCCTTCCCCTTTCAAAAATGGCGATTCCCTACTTCCTGCCCTCCAGCAAGGGCCGCTTCTCTCCAGCCACTCTATTGTTATTACGCACTTCCTGTCTCCCGTCTTCCCACAGCAGATCTCGCGATGGTGTCTTTTTCTCACAGCTCCAAAGCCACAGGTATTCAAAACAATAGTCCCATTTCTTTAATAACTTCTTTAAACTTAGTCTCTTTTTAAATTCAATTCCTGCCGAGTCTTCCCCTCCTTTTCACTAGTCTGTTGCAGTTTAAAAATCTACTTTTTTTCCTCTCTGTTTTTATCAATCTGTCCCGTCTCAGAAGATAATGATCTTTACCTTCTCTTCACTTTTCTCGGGTTGTAATCGCTGTTTCGATTTTAAGTTCTCCTCTCAGCTTCTTCCCCCAATCGATGCTTGGGTATGTAGGTCTTATGCCAGCCGAATTGGCCCCAAAACTGCCGCAGAGATTATAGCCGACCCGTCGCAAGGTGGGACCTCAAGGATCGGGGGGAGACTCGTTGTGCAGAGCCCCCCCTCGTCCGAGATCTAGCTCACCCTAGGGTCTTGAGCGTTCTTTGCCTGCTCCCCGCCTGAGAGCAGTCGGCCGCGGGCTATTTTCACCCCGCCGGCCGGTTAAAACGGCAGTCCGGTCAGCTCCGCAAGTGGAGCTGCGTTAGACCTCCATGGATCCCAAACAGGAAGTCCCACAGTCTGTAATCTCCATCAATTCTTGCTGTTTTTGCTTTGTCATATTCTTACACAATATCTTCGACTTCTTTTTATTCATATAAAATCCAGCCAAATCTACAAATTCCTTTATTTTGTCCAGTATTTTTGGCATATTGTATATTGGATCCTCCACTATTAACATTACATCATCCGCAAATGCTCTGACTTAGTAGGAAAATTCCTTTATTTTTATGCCTCGAATTGTTTCATCCTCTCGTATTTGAATCAACAACATTTCCAAAATCAGAATAAACAACAATGTAGACAATGGGCAACCCTGTCTCGTACCTTTAGTTATTTTCAGTTTTTTAGTTAAATCGTCATTGACTACAATCTCTGCACACTGGTCTTTATAGATTCCTTTAACTGCTTGTATGAACTTATCTCCCATTTGCAACTTTTCCATAGTGGCAAACATAAAATCCCAGTTCAGATTGTCAAATGCTTTTTCAGCATCCACAAAAAAGAAACCAATTTCCTTGTCACAATGCTTGTCATAATATTCAGTAGCATTTATCACTATCCTTAAATTATCCTTAATTTGTCTGTTAGGTAAAAATCCAGCCTGTTCCTCTGCAATAAATTCCAACAGCCATCCCTTTAGCCTCTCCGCCAAAATTTTCTCAAATATCTTATAGTCATTGTTCAATAACGAAATTGGGCGGTAATTTTTAACATTGGTCAAATCTTGTCCATCTTTCGGGATCAGCGATATATTGGCTTCGTTCCATGAATCAGGGATCTTTTGGCCCTGCAAAATTCCATTCATTACCTCTCTCAGGAAAGGTACCAATTCCTTAACCATCGTTTTGTAGAACTTAGCCGTTATTCCATCCGGACCTGGTGCTTTCCCTAATTTAGTTGATTGTATGGCTTCTTTTATTTCCTCTTCTGTCACTTCCCTGTTTAGTTTTTCCTTCCATTCCTCTGAAATTATTGGAAGCTTTATTTTCTCCAGGTATTCCACTATTGAGTCTCTCTTCACCTCTTTTCTTTGGTACAATTTTGCATAAAATTTGAAAAAGGCTTTACTAATAGCTGATTGGTCCACCCATGTTTTATCATCTTCTCAAATCATAGTGATAGTTCTCTTCTCCTTTCTCTTCTTTAATTGCCACGCTAAATATTTCCCAGGTTTATTTGCACCTTCAAACGACTTCTGATTCATTTTTTTTCAAATTCCACTCCAATTCTTTATTATTCATTGCCATCAACTGTTCCTGCTGAATTTTTATGTCCTGATAGATTTTCTTCTTCCCTGGTCTTCTCTTATGTTGTATCTCTTTGGCTTTAATTTTCTCCATAATTTCATGTCTCTTTTCTTCCTTTCTCCTTCTATCCCTTGCATTCAAGTCCATTAATATTCCTCTTATCACAGCTTTATAGGTGTCCCAACATGGATCATGCCTTTCCTGGGGTGCAATCTCTCTGAAACTTGGGGGGGGGGGTCTTTGGAGGACAGTGAAGACTATTTCTCATGCAAATTTGGTAGGTATTGGATATTGGGAAGGTCAGTTTGTAACCCATCAAAGTAGCTGCCTTCCAACAGGCAGTTGTTTTTGCCACTGTGAACAGAAAATGACAGCAAAGGGGGGGACACATGGATCATGCCTTTCCTGGGGTGCAATCTCTCTGAAACGTGGGGGTCTTTGGAGGACAGTGAGGACTATGTCACCTGCAAATCTGGTGGGTATTGGACATTGGGAAGGTAAGCTTGTTACCCCTCAAAGTAGCTGCCTTCCAACAGGCAGTTGTTTTTGCCACTGTGAACAGAAAATGACAGCAAAGGGGCGGACAAATGGATCATGCCTTTCCTGGAGTGCAATCTCTCTGAATCTTGGGGGTCTTTGGAGGACAGTGAGGACTATGTCCCCTGTAAATTTGGTGGGTATTGGACATTGGGAAGGTCTGTTTGTGACCCTTCAAATTAGCTTCCACCAGAGAGTTCTGTTTTTGCCACTGAATGACAACAAAGGGAATGACCCATGGATCATGCCTTTCTGGGTGTGCAATCTCTCTGAAACTTGGGGGGGGGGTCTTCGGAGGACAGTGAGGACTATGTCCCCTGCAAATTTGGTGGGTATTGGACATTGGGAAGGTCAGTTTGTGGGATATTTAAAGGGCCCTGCCCCTTGCATTTGGCAGGAAAGGGCCCTTTAAACTATCAGCTGGCAGGCGGTGGGGAGGATTCCCCCTGCCACCTGCCAGCTGATAGTTTAAAGGGATCTTTAAGGGGCTACGAACAACAAACTATGAACATGTTTGTCAACAGGGTCATGTTTGTTACTGTTCGTTGTTCGTGGATGGCAACAAACAATGAACAGCTTGTTTGAGGTTTTTTTCCGTTCGTGCCCATGTCTAGTTATGAAGAACCAGCTGGTCAAAGAGAGTCAGGGAGAAAAGGGAGAAGAGGGGAATTCTTTAAATGAGTGGAACATCTCTATAAATGATGAATATTCAGAGAAACTGATTGAGTTGTTGCTGTTATCAATGCTGGTTCTATGGGACATCTTCAATTCTGAAAATTAAAATGGGTGATGAAATTTACTAATTGTTCCTAATGGACTGGCCGGATTCTAATGCATTTCTATCCTTTGCTGCATTTTGAAGCTATCTTTTATTTTTGCCTGGCTTGCCAAATGCAAGCATTTAATATAGAGTCTAGTCAGGCAAAAGCACATATCATGCTGCTAGGTCATTTCTCCCTATAGATAATCTGTATGCAGTAAAACTACAAATCAAGGGTTAGCCAGGTAATTGCTGGAAATTGTTGGCTCTTTTTTGTTTTCTATGTTTTTGACTCCACTGCAGGAAAGAATAAATGTAACAGAAAGCTGAGTTGTATGATCTAGTACAACCTCCACATATTTATTATCTGATAGGCTTGCAGTTAAAATAGATTGTGACAGAAATGACTTTGTAGGTCATTTATTTTGCAATGTGCTCCACTTCTAGCCCTCTTCAAACATTTGCCCATATGCTCGCTGAGGGGAGGAAAAAAGTGTCCATTGGCCTTGCTCCCAATGTCCATATTTTCATGATTGCAATGAACACTTAAGTTGATAAAGTTGATAAGTGTATGTATGAGTAGGTTCCTCCGTGAGATTGGGAAACTGCTTTTTGCAGTGTTCCTGATCTCATGGACTTGTACATGCGAACTTGTATGATTTATGCCCAGGAGCTCACTGCTAATGTTTAGCTGGATGCACATGCTGAACCAATGGGTGCTATTCTGCTCCTGTCTACATTTGTTCAGTTAATATGCAGTTGAACATCTAAAGGCAGCTTATTAGAAATCCCATTCTTAATTTACTTGTCCCAGTATACATTTAGAGCCGAATCAAGTTCAATGTTTTCTCTCCAACTACATGTTCTGGTGGATTGGTTTATTTCACATATATTTTTCTACAAGGAAAATGTTATCTTAAATCTTCCTATCAGCTAAAACACAAAGCATAGGTTTTAAGGGCTTTTGCACATTCTACTACCATCTTGCTTTCTAACATACTTCTTTCTCTTCCTGTCCTCAGAAACCTTGTGCTGTATTTTTTAAAAAAGATGTGGCTGCTTGAGGTTGGTGCTAAGTTATACAAGCTCTACATTTTATCCTCACTATAGGGTAGATTGTACAACACACCAGAAAGGAGAAAAGAAACCCAAAGCATAAAGTACAATAACCCCTGCTGGTGTTTCTGGTTTAATGCAGAACTCTTCTGTTATAGCTTGGGCATCTAGGGACTTTCCTTTTTTATGAAAAGTGGCCACAAGTAGCTTAAAGTGTTTTTTGAGTACGAGTCAATCAGTTAATTAATTTTTTTTTAAAAAAATCTGTATTCTTTTCATATGGTTTTGTTCTTTGCAAGGCATTACATAGATATAATTAAGCCGATTTTTAAAAAAGCTTTGCTTGATTTTAACCTTTCCCCATTTCCAGCCAATAGACCTGTAGGTAGGGACCTAACTTGGATAATATTCACAAGTGTAGGCTCTAAGTAATAATTGTTGTGAAGCAATTAAATCATTGTGTGTTTGCACATGGGTTTGTATTCAAATATAATATAATCAAGCAAATTTATTTACTGAGTCAACGCAATCAGTTACTTTTTAAAAAGCTCCTAAGCTATGGTGAGTCATTGCTAAACAGGTAGGTACAGCTTTATGTAATGACCTGCAATCACCTTTCCAAAGGCTTTCATGACTCGCTGTATTCAAGTGACCTTGCACGTGTTCTTGGTTTGAATGACCATTTTCATTGATGGAGGCTGGGCTGTGGTTAAAACACCACAAAACGAAAGAGGCTTTTAATCAGTTCAGAATTTGAATCAAATGAGGAAAAAATGATATAAAGCTCTACATGATAAAATTGTATATTATGAATATAAAAATACTAACAGCGCAATCCTAAAGCCCATTGACTCTGAGATTTTTTGACTGTTCAGATCCTTGCCTAAACTTATTTAAGTGGCATGTTTTAGGAAATAATGTAATTAGATCCTCATTATAATAAAGCATTTAGATTCAGGTCCTCCTTTGACCCAGACTAAGGTGTGTATGCACATTGAATTGCTGTGCAATATATTATAACACAGATGCAAATAAATGATGCCATGCCATTTCATAACCTTATTTGTCTTCATTTAGAGATTGGAATGCAAGCAGCTACAGTGGCACAGAAAGTAAAGTGCCTAGCATCCCTAGTTTAAAACCTGTGGTGTCTTACAAATTACTGTCCAGATATTCAGGAAAGGGGGGTTGCTTAGAGGAAGCAGGTTTTGGCTGTCTTTGCTGGAGAGTCACTGCCAGTCAGATCTGGCTTGATAAAAGACAGCATCAGGAGGTCACACCCTTCTTTTACCTTGACTTACATAGCATAGCAGAAAACCATGAGTCAGCCCAGTTTACAATCTTTGTAACTGAGATGAATTTGATTACCAGTGTTTACATATGAGACACTTTTTATGATGTCATCAAACTGAGATCTATGGGTGCTCAGAAGCAGAGACAAAAGTTGGAAAAAAACAAAATATGTGATTTGTCCTAAACGGGTTATTTTGTAGAAAAAGAACTGTAGGAACTCATTAGTGGAACTCATTAGCATATGCCACACCCCCTGCCATCACCAGAAGTGTGTCAGAAGGCAACACCCATCCCTCAGGCCCCTTTCTCCCCAAATCTCCAGGTATTTCCTGAAAATAAAACAGAATGAACTCAAAGCAGCTTACCCTCCTCTGGAGACCCAGCCCCAGCAGCCCTGCTTGCACGCATGCACGCACTCACTCATCACAAATGAAAATAAAGCAGAATGAATATAAAGCAGCTTACCCTCCTTTGGAGAGCCAACTGCAGTAGCCCAGCTTGCACTCACTCACAAAAATAAAGCAGCAGAATGAATTTAAAGCAGCTTACCCTCCTTTGGAGATCCAGGCCCAGTCGTTCAGCTTGCACTCAATCTCTCTCTCTCTCTCTCTCACACACACACACAAGTCACGAATGAAAGTAAAACAGCAGAATGAATTTAAAGCAGCTTTCCCTCCTTTGGAGGGGAGGCAGCGGGGAGGAAAAGGAATCAGGTGGGCAGGGCCAAAACCCACGTGGCCTCTTTTCAGATCTACAGGAATGCCATTCTGGCGCGTTCCCCTCCAAATGAGCCCTGGTCCTAAAGACATAAAACACAATGTAGAGAAAGTATAGCACACATAACCCACATTGAAATGGATTGGATTAAAATGCACAGTTAAGCATTTAATTCTATTGATTTCGGTCAGATTTATGCACACTTAGCTTTTTAGGGACTGCACTACCCTGTGGAAATGGCTTTTGTTTAACTTTAGTTGCTTACTAGGAGGAAGACATAGTACAATTATGTTCTCAATGAAAACTAAAGGAGGGGGAAAGGATAGACAAAGTAAAAGAAGGGGAAAATGGAGTCCTTGATCGAAGTTACCCTTATCCAGTTCCGTATAATGTAGGAGTGACAATGGTAATATGATAGCACTGTATCTGCAGAATAATGTTGTCATATTTTGTCATTCTATCAACTTTACTAAATGTTTGCAGGGGGACATTTGACATTGAGTGAGTTAATGGTTGCATATTGAGTATGAACAATGTAACCCCCATGAACAAGATGTAATCCCCATGAGCTAATTTAGTTTAGCTTAGTAGGGGGAGTTAGTATCTGGAGCCAGGCAGCTGAAGAAGAGGCTGGCTGCTAGGAGCTTGATAACACTTTACATGCTCTTATCACCTTGAATAAGGTAATCAGAAACATGTTATATATGAATAATAGTGACTAAAAGTGGTGCAAGTGTGTTATATTTAGTTGATATTATTGTTGCAATTATATTATTCTTGCAGGGCTGTAGTTCCCCAAGAAGAAGACAGAAGCCTGCTGATTCAGAAATGGAGGGAAGGGGTCACACCCAGCCTGGATTGCGCACGCCACCTCTTTCATGACTTTTGCAACTGATTTACATTTACATGGCCCTCACTCCCTGTACCTTTCCCCCTCCCCTCACCACCTATATATCTCTGGCCAGTTTCTTCATACTCTCCATGCATCTGATGAAGAGAGCTGTGGTTCTCAAAAGCTTATGCTACAATAAAGTTGGTTAATCTTAACGGTGCTACTGGACTCTACTATTTTGCAACTAGTACAGACTAACATGGCTAACTCCTCTGGATGTGTTGGCTGAAAGTTTCTATTTTGATGCACTTGTGAATTTGGTTAAAGAAAAAATAGTTGTATTGTTTTAATTGTTAAAAGGTTTGGAAAAAAATTCCTTTACTTATATCTGTGTGAAAGTTTGCTTCCTAAATTAGTTTACTGTTTTTGGCCAAAGGACATTACAATCCATACAAATAAAACACATACAACACTCTAGCATGTAAACATATGTACAAATATTAAAAGATTAAAACGATCTAGGCAGAAAATACCAGTCAGATAAAACCATTTCTGTCTCTGGAAACAATTCTAGCCCAGATTTTCTTGGCTGCTAAGGCAAACAGAGAGACTCTACAAGAGCCCCATAGTACCCATATGATAGAAGTTACAAAGGCAGCAAGGCTACATCCACCAAAGGATACCTGGGGTGACCTTTCGGGGTTTCCCATGTTTCAGCCTGGACCTGCCAGTTTCCTGGTAAGGTAGACAGTGTTCCCAAGAAAGAGGCTGCTGCTCTTCTTATAGCAGTACTGGATGCTTCTCTTAAGCAAATGGAGATGGTCTGTAAATGTCCTGTCCACAACTATTTCATTAGCAATGTCGTCTTATGGAAGCAAGGTTGTCAGAACGTTGTAGATTTTAATACCAGTTTGAATGGAGAGGGGGAAGGTAACTTTATTGACAATCTTGACCATTAAAAGATGTTAAACTAATATTATCTGTTTGGAAAGTATAATCAAAATATGATATCTCTGCTAATCCAATTTAGAAATGTTCTCTGTACTTCTATAGTCACCTTCAGACTGGACACTCAACTTCAGTTGAGTTGACTGTTATTATTTTTTTACATGCTTAACCATATTAGCTACTAATTCCTCCAAATTGCTATTTAATGAAAGAAGAAACATTGTATTTTAAAATTTCAAAGAACGTTTTTGGTTAGATGTGGTTAAGTGAATAAGAGTCTCTCTACATGAGACATCTTACAAGAGAATACTCAAGTGTAGAGAGACACAATGTTAGTCAGGAATAGACATGGGCATGAACTGCATTACGAACGCAAAAACCCCACAAACCGCCTGATCGTCTGTTTGCTATCCGGCGGTTCATGAGCGTCCACAGCCAACGAACCAGCATTCATTAGAGGCCCAGTTCGGCATATTCTTCTGCGGTTCATGAAGCAAGACAGTCAGGGACCATCAATAAATTCCCTTGGAAACGGAGCCGGGGGAATGCCTGAACTCTGTCTGCACTCCTTCTGTTGCCCTGGAAACCCGAATGGAAGCCCAGCTTACCTTGATTGGCAGGTCTTCCTTCCAACCATGGAGCTGCCAAGTGGTTACAACCTGGGAGAAGATACCCGGGGGAGGGAGGGGGAGGGGTGTTCTGTAGCCATGGGCACTCCAATCTCATCCCTGCAAACCCTGATAGGCAGCTCTGACAGCCAACCACAGACCTCCTGTGTTGCTCAATGGGACCTCAGCTTGTAAAAAGCAGTGGGCTCCCAGGCTGGGTTTTCACTTTCAGCGAGCAGTGGAGTGTGACAGAGCTGTTGCTTGCTACTTGCTAGCCTTTGGGGAGAGAGACAGAGAGAGTTTAATTGGAGCTTGGATCCCTATTGCAATCTTGACCAAACTTGGATAATGGCTGGAGGAGAGCTTGTTAAACACTCCCCGGGAATATGGGCTGTTTAATTCCAATGGGGGTGTTCTGACGCCCATGAACCTCGAACCGGTTCGGCAACGGGAAAAGTTCATTGCAGTTTGATGGTTCGGGTTCATCGTCGGCACCGAACCACAAACTGCCTGTTCATTAAATTGTTTCGGTTTGTGCCCATGTCTAGTCAGGAAGCATAGTTCAATTTCACCTCTCTACAGAGACAACAAAGATCACTCTTCAGAAGGTTTGTTAATTTCCACTTCACCTCCCAGGGGTGCACATACTCATTGCCAAATATGTGATACTAAAAGCTTTGGAAGCCTAGGGACCCTCCTTCCTAAATCCAAACCTGGCAGGTGGAAATATTAAATTTGTCTTCAAATGAGTGAATTGCTTACAAAAGACTACCTTTATGATAGGAAAAACTTGGAATCTAGTATTAGAATGCTTTCATGAACCAATTGGTTATTTGTTACCTGATTCTTCCTGCCATTTGTTTACATATTTATACCCTACTTTTCTCCTCAGTGGGAACCCAAAGCATCTTACAATATGGTTTTCTCCTCCTCTGTGTTAGGTTAGGCTGAGAGTGATGGCCCAAAGTCACCCAGTAAGCTTTCATGGAGAGTGAGGATTTGAATGAGGGTCTTCTACACCCTTGTTTGACTTTCTAACCATTATACCATGATAGTTCTCCTTGTTTCTTGTTCCTTTCTTTTTTTTTAAATGAAATGTTAATTATACTGTTGTTATATGAAGTAGTTGAATACACTGAATATGTAGAAATTGTAAAGGTACTATATATATATATATACTGGAAATAGGGTAGTTATTTATTTGAAGGGGCAGGAGGTGAAACATAGTAGGTTATCATTCTTGTTCATGTTGACTAATGGTTGATAATTCTTTTAATATTCAAACAATTATTTGTGCTAATACAAGGGACTTTTGCCAGCTTCGTTCCTCCCACTGAACTCAGTGAAATGCTGCTCCTAGGGGACAGGAGATCCTTAGGAAAGAAGGAGGGCCAAATGCAGCCTGTAATGTGTGTGTGTGTGTGTGTGTGTGTGTGTGTGTAAATCAGTGAAAAGTGCTCCCCTTCCACTGGGAAAAATGACCTTTGGATCCAACCCAATACACGAACTAATAGGAAATGGCAATATTAAGAGAAGTGACTGTTGCTACTTAAAGAATGCTTCCCCATCCCAAAGGAAAAGGGATCACAATAGACAAGTGATACTCTGTGGTATAGGAGCCACTTACCATTCTTTGATGTTTGCTTGCAGCTTTTCTGAGCATGCTTTTCAATGACAACCCTTTGATGTTCCAGGAACGTGGATAATTTCTTCAGAAACTGGAATAATTTCATCATTATTATGGGTCCAAGATAAAACTTCCATTTTTAAAAAGTAACACAACTTGCCCATGAGAATTATAGCCAAGTAGTGCAACGTAGGGTTCTGTATGTGAAGCTAAGTATGAAGCTGAATGAGGTGCTGAGATTGGGCATACCACTGTTGAATTCTTACCCATAAAACAAAACTCCCAGTAGTGGGGGAAAATAACCCAGAGGTACTCTGGTAATTAAAAGGGTTATATTTTAGATACATATTATTGTTTGTGCATGTTTGGGGGGGGGGTGTACAATAGTCTCTGTGGTGCTTTTGGTTAATCGGAATTGTCAGCGTGGCTCTCTGTGATCCCCAGAGTGAGTACCGCTGCAGTAGGCCCTGATGGTTTAATCAGAGTAGCTTGGTTTAGCGTGCTCATTGCTTCCAGTCTAGACTGTTGTAGAGGTTTCAGCATAATGCAAAATGTGTGTTTGTTTTCTTAGAACAGGTTGGATTGAGACAGGTGTGACGCATTTATTTTTAGATTGAAAGAGAAGTACACATGAAATACCAACTGCAGTCTGGCAGCACAATACCAAGTTACTTACCATTTTTCAAAAATTACAGTAGTCATTGTACTTGTTGAGACCCTTCAGAGGTAATTGATGCGCTCTGTTTAGCCAATACAAAGAACAGAGTAAAAAACATACAAGTTGATCTTGCGGTGCTGTGTGTAAGACCATTCACATGTGTAATGTTTCTTGTAGATTCATGTGGGAACATGTGAATAATGCAACTGTTATAGGAAAGCCATTTAAAGAGATTGGACAAGCAGAAAATCCGAAATGTATAAGGATTAAATCAGTGGACACAGTGTAAGTGAAAGATAGATGACTGAGGAAAGACTTAGAGTTTGGAGGAAATATATGTGATAGAACCTGACTGAGACTGCTAAAGGTAATGCTGGGGCATATCCAGGCACGGGCCTTTCCCATCTGTTTATAAGCTAGCCATGAAAGGGCAATTACCTAGTATGAATGACATACATCGGAGAGACACAAGTATGCCGCAAGGAAATGATTCTCATGCCATGAGAAATATGCGTGAATGGGACCTGAGAAGATGGGCACCATGTAGCAAGCTCGTTGTGTGTAGCAACTCAGCATGTACATAGATTTTCTCCATGTTGATACAAATAACACATTTGGTGTTATTGAAACCTCATCAATTGTCCTGTAAGATTTGTACTTAGAGGTTCCTCTAGAAATTAACTGATATAGTTACTAATGTTTAGTGAGATTCAACGTATAGAATTATATTCCCAACAGTGCAATCCTATGCAGAGTTAATCCAACCTAAACCCATTGAGTTTTACATGTTTAAACTGGAATAATTCTGCATAGGATTTCAGTGCTCCAGTCTTAAATCTTTAAAATATATTTAATGGTAAACCTTGCTGACAGATAGATACCTAGAGTCTTCAACTCTAACCCTTTCCTTTCAGTTAATGGAAATAAATCGAATTGAATTTCATGACCTATTGTAGTACTAATACTGAAGAGAATGATTTTATGTTACACTCATTTCCTAATACATAATTCATCGAAACATTTCAATGTGGCTTTCAGATTTGAACTGAGACCCACATCAGTCGTCTTTGAATATAAACATAATGTTATCCCCATTTTACAGATCAAATAATCTCTCAGAAGAGCCTATGAAATTCCCATCAGACAGAGAGTATCAAAATATTTTCCCCCCTGGGATGTATTAAAGACATTCAAGATGACAACAGAGCAATGAAGGAATAATGAAGATATTTACATATGCAAGGAGACATTCTTCTACAACATTTTATGATAATAAGAGGCTCTTCAGATGCTGAACCAGGATTATGGCCATCATTAACCATGAGCAGTACTATATTTCCTAGGTGCAATACTGGCTCCCAGATAAACAACACTGAGTGTTGATCACATTGGAAAGATGACAGTACTCCATGTTCAGGGGGGTGAGACTACTATAGATAAGCAATATGCTGCTAAATCTGAACAACATAGCACCTGTGGAAGGAATACTCATTGGCTGATCCACCATTTGTGGGATACCTTTTTCTTAGAGTCAGTTCTGGCCCATACTATTTTATGCCACTTGCAATTATAAGTCTCTTTGGTGCCACAGGACACTCAATTGTTTTTCTACAATGCAGCTACTCCTCTACAATACTTTCCTTCAAGGTTTGCTAAAGTCTAAACCAAAACATCTTCTGAAAACTATAATCACATTTGAGAGACCATTTAGTAGCTGGAGTTAATCTGGCATACAGGTAATGACATGATCATTTTCATATTTAAGTATATTTCATAATTCATACTTTCAATTTAATGTTTGATAACATTTTAAACTCTTACAGCATACATAGCAATAAAGTGATTTTTCTCCTCACTGTTAGCTTTTTTGAAAAAAATGCGTCTACTTTAAAAAGATGAAAACAAACAAAAAAAGCTGCCAGAGTAGCCTCTGTTGTCATGATAAATGATGAATGAGGTATACTAAGGTGGTTCTTTTATAATAGAAGGGATCCGTTTTTCATTCCCCATGAAATGAGTTTCTGTTAGACACAACACAAGCCACAAAACCACTAGTTCTAAAGCAACAAGTCTGCTGGCCTTTTAAATCTGTGTTCTATTTCTGAACTTACCAGGTGGTACGTGATTGTGATATTGAGGTACTTACCAAAGTTGCACAGATTCGGTGCAGGGATTTTAACTGAAAGCGTACTCTATTGAGATGCAGGGAAAAAAAATAGGTATTGGATCAAGATATATACTCATAAAAAGCCAAATATTCTTCTTTAAGGGCACAAAACGACCAAAGTGCTGGCTGAAGTTTATTGAAGTGAGTATCCCCATTTGAAGCAAGCCAAGAAAGAGCCAATACAGAAAGGTCCTCAGTTTAGCTTGTCATTCCCACCTAAAAGATCTCAGGTAACAGATGTTAGAAAATACCTTTTTCTATGTGAGACCCTGAAAAGTAGCTGCCAATCAGACTAGACAATGCTGTGTTAGATGGATAAACGGCAACTTGTATGTTCAGTTGACATCTAAAAGGGTGATGGTGGGTGCACAAATCTCACTACCAAATGCTAATGGTGAGAATATGACGAAAGTGGATCCACCTATGCAAAGTTCAGCACATGCTGAAGCAGTTCCTCAAGTGTTTAACACATACCTAGCTCACAAGTTCATAAAAATTGATTGCACTACCATTCAGTCCCCAATTTGCAGCTTTTATATAGTATGGTAAATGCTTCCCTTGTGAACTGGTGTGCTAAAACAATCACATAGTGAACTATATATCAGTGGACTCAACCAGTCTCCATTCTCAGCATGCCTATTTGTCAGGGTACAAGAAGAGTCATAGATCAGGAGGCTAAAGAGGTAGCTTTAGGAACATGAGGACCCAGTATGCAGAGAGCAGGGTTACAGTTCAGTTCGGAGTGCCAGAGCAGACCAAAACAAAAGGAACAGAGGTCTGAGGATCCTTAAACCTGTCTTGTCTAGCCTGCCAGGAAACCAGTTTCCAGAGGTTACAGAGACCCAAATTAGACATGCCCATTTCCAGTGTATCGATCAGGGCACAGACATATAAGTTTACCCAAGGAGACAAATTATTTCCTGGGGACATTTCAGGTTGGAAAAAGCATGAGGATACGGCTGACAACCTCCCTCCCCTTGTGCTGTCATTCTGATCCAAAATGGCCCCCACACCTGCTACTTACATTTTTAAAAATACAAGGAGTGTGAAAAAAGACACATCTTATTTGGCCCTAGGTCAAAGAAAGCTGAGAAACTCAAGAGGTCTTTGGTAAGTTGCATTCCAGGACAGGGTAGTGCTGAGAAACAATTCCCAACAAAAATGACATGCGATTGACCTTTGTTCTTTTCGGAGATGAACGTCAAATGTGGATTTTCAACAACTTAATTTTTAAAAAGTGTTTTTAAAAAACCAATTCACACTTGAATTTCTTAGTCCTTGTTTGTTCAGTAGTTGGTGATTCATAGTTGAATGCAGGAATTGATTAGATTGAAAGGCATTGTAAGTTAAATGATATGGGGAAATATCAAATTGCTGTCTTTTGCAATTATCAAAAGAAGGTGTACCGAGGGACATTATTTCTACAGATGTAAGGGAGAAAGCCCAGCTATTTCCTTTTGCCTCATCTCTTAGGAATACCAGATTCAACTATGCCTTGAAAACTTGCAAAAGAGTAATTTGACAGGGCTCAAGGTCAGTTCCTATATTCACTAGGAGCTGGGGGAGGGATTTGTGCCCCCAAAAGCCAGAGGCTACATCCCTCCCCAGAGATGTCCAGTCTTTCATCAGTGTTGTCAAAAACATCAACACCCAAGATATGCATAAGTTGCCTTTTCATGGCTTTGCTTATACCCACCCACTGCTTCTCAAGGTTAACAATCACCCTGTAGCCCTGCTGGTTTAGTCCTTATCAGCTTCCCCTGCTTTCAACAAAGTTCCGTATCTGTTTTCCAGCAGAGGGCCTTCACCAGGTCTTGGTAATTTCTAGCTGTGGCCACCATCCCTTTTCGCAGGGTTAACTTCTGAGGTAGCCAGGCCTCTTGAGGCTGGGAAATTGTTGCCTCATGGCCAGTAATGCCACAGGGCATCTCCTGCCCCATTGAAGTGCTGCAGGCATGCTTAGGGCAGTGCTCTTGTTCCACTCTTTCTTCCCCAGTGCTGGGGTGCCCCGGGATATGACACCTTCAAAAAGGGAAGGTACCGGACTACTGGGTGTGTGAGATAGCAGCATGATACTCACTCAGGCAGGGGGCACTTGGGGCTGACTATTTCAAGTCAGCAGTCTCTCACCTTCCCACCTTTTTGTTGGAAAAGCTGTCTTAGTCTCCCTCTCTCCCTTTAAAAACAGTAAGGGATTAGCTGGTTGCTTCTGGGCTATGCATGAATTTTGGGGATTCATCGCCAGTTAGACTTGAGAGTTAGCCCTTTTTTCACCTGCTTCATGCTGTATGGTGGAGACTGGAGGAGTTTAGAATTAAATAAACTTGGTCAGAGTAGACTGGTAAGGCCCTAACCAAGGTGACAGGTTTGGTGTAGGCTAGTGTATGAATTAGACTGGCAAGCACCCTGAAATAACTTAGGATAGGGAAAGGTAATCAAAATGGAAACTTCAGGCTGTCCAATCCAAGTGCCTGGGGAGCGAACTGCTGGTTAACCCCTGAACCTTCATGCTAACTGGCATAGAGCAGCCTCTCTTATGTGAAGTCACTATGAGCCAAGCTACAAGTGACGCCTGACACAGGTTGGACACTTGTCAGCTTCCCTCAAGTTTTGATGGGAAATGTAGGTGTCCTGGTCTTACAGCTTGCCTCTCCATTTAATTGAAATTTACAGAACCCCGCCCCCCACACCCAGCGGAGGGGAAGGGGGGCACCCGGTGAGAGCCCAATGCCTGCACTCCCCTCCCAACCGCATGTTCTCCCTCCCATAGACTGCCGCTCTGTAAACTTCAATTAAATGGAGAGCCAAGCTGCAAGACCAGGACACCTACATTTCCCATCAAAACTTGAGGGAAGCTTACAAGTGTCCAACCTGTGTCAGGCGTCACTTGTAGCTTGGCTCTATGACTTTAAGTGGGTGGTGCTTAACAGGTTCTGTGCATCGCAGGGCTTTGCAAAAACAGAGATGTGGCTGCTGCAGCAAGTTACTTGTACTCTCTTTAAGACTGTGTTCTAAGTTATGTAAACAGTTAATAATAAAAGTTCATCTCATGTTGTACTGCATCCTGGATCCAGGAAGTTATACTTAAAGAAAACGTAGTACAGTTGTGATGTGAAGGCAAGGACAGGCAAAGAGCACCTGTGTAGCACTCTGGGCTCAGAGGCAAGGTGAGACTGCCCCAATACTAACAAAATCTGTCCGGCAGCCAGTTAGGGTGCTCTCACTAATAGGATAGCTTACCTATTGCAGTTCAACCTTTTAAATAATTTAAAAAGGTTCAGTTTAATCCAGTGTTTGCATCTTTCTTTTGGGGTGGGGAGCCAAAACTAGCAGTTCAGCTGGTTTGAAGTCACTGTGAATCATTAGGCTGGGATGACTAATGGGTGGTAAGTTGAGAATAGGGGTGTTACTGAATTTCATGATTACTACTTTGATTTGATACAGTTTGATACAGTTTCTCTTATGGTTGCTCAGTCTCTAGGATGAAGTTGCAATTGTTCCCCCCCTCCCCCTCCCCCAGCCAGGCCAAAATAATCAAATTCAATAGCAATATTAACATAAAATTGGTACCAATTTTTTGTGTATAAATGGCACAAACATTGCATGTGAAGTATAAATACTATACGAATGCTTGGAAAAATCCATAAGAAAAACAAATAAATTGCCGAAGGCTTTCACGGCCGGAGAATGATGGTAGTTGTGGATTTTCCGGGCTGTATTGCCGTGGTCTTGGCACTGTAGTTCCTTATTAAGGAACTAAGAAACAAATAAAATTGGAAAACTAACAAAGAAAATACGCAGGATAAATACACAAACAGTATTTACTAGGGGTGTGCAAGGAAAAAACTTTCGGCTTTCTTGTTTCGGGATTACCCGAAACAAGATTCTCTACCGGCATTAGCCGAATGCCGAAACAAGAATCTCTTTCGGGATTCGGGATTCGGCATTATTTCGGCATTCTTTCGGGATTCTTTCGGGTTTTTTTGCTGGGAAAATGCCTCCGTCTTTCAGGACGCCTGGAGGAGGCATTTTCCCACCAAATAAGCCCAAAATTGGTGGGGACCTTCCTCTAACCCTTCTCTAACACCCACCCAAGTTTCAGACAGATTGGACTTTGGGGGGCCATGTTATGGCCCCCCAAAGCAGGTCCCCCCATCCTCCCATAAAGGAGCATCTTCTTCATTATTTCCTATGGGGAAAAAATGAAGAAGCAGGCTTCCTTTGCCAGGGGTGGCATTTTGCATGCAAAATGCCCCCCAGCCCTCAGGGGCCCTTCTCCCACCCCTCCTCCCACCCCCCACCGAGGCTCAGCCTGCTCCCACTTGGGGGGGCCATTTCATGGCCTCCCCAAGTAGGTGCTCTAATCTCTACCACTGACAGCTGGGGGAGGCTTGTGTTGCCAGGGGTGGCATTTTGCATGCAAAATGCCCCCCAACCCTCTGGGGCCCTTCTCCCACCCCTCCTCCCACCCCCCACCAAGGCTCAGCCTGCTCCCACTTGGGGGGGCCATTTCATGGCCTCCCCAAGTAGGTGCTCTCAGCCCCTAAAGTCCACCCTTCACAGCCCCACACAAACCCAATTCCCCCCCAGCTGCCACACACAGACCCAAATCCCCCCAGTAGCCCCTCACAGACCCAAATCAACCCCCACCTGCCCCACACCCACCATAACCCCAGGAACAGGCTGGCCTGCCCTCCCCTTTTGGGAACCCCTAAACTCTCTTTCCCAGGGCAGTTCTGCACAGACAAGGGGTGCCACAATGGTGGCAGTGCCAAATCGTCCCTGGGAAAGAGCACCTGCCCTGGCACACAGACAACCACCCCCCTGACCCCCCCACCACCCGCAGAGAAGGCTGGCCAGCCTGCCCCATTGTTCCCTATGCTGGGAACCAACCTCCCATCAAAGAAGGGAACACAGACACACAATCATTAAGTTTAAAAAACCTTTATTTTCTCATTTTCAAATTACAAGTGGTCAACAAATCACAACATATTACACTTATTGTCCCTCATAGCACAACACAACACAATTAACTACACATCAGAGAATCTTAAACACATTTTTTTTTTGAAATGGACAAACAGTAAAGTTTTGAACATTACCACAGGTCACATAGTGAGCGGGCACAACAGGGCATGGAAACAGAAGATGATCATAATAACTACCAGCCTAATACAACTCTCCCTCCATAAAACGACTTAATGGGGGGGAACCACTGCAACAAAATCCCCCCCCCAACCCTCTGGGGCCCTTCTCCCACCCTTCCTCCCATCCCCCCACCAAGGCTCAGCCTGCTCCCACTTGGGGGGGCCATTTCATGGCCTCCCCAAGTGGGTGCTCTGCTCTCATCTCTACCACTGACAGCTGGGAGAGGCTTGTCTTGCCAGGGGTGGCATTTTGCATGCCAAATGCCACCCTCACCCTCAGGGGCCCTTCTCCCACCCTTCCCCCCACCCCCCACCACATGCATTCCTTGACAATCAAGAAATCTGGAGTTAAATATAATGTGCATGTAAGTCCCTCAAAGACAGAAGCAATATGACCCATTTGATTTCCACAACCTCAGACACAATTAGGGATCCGTTTCCCCTTGGTGGGGGATCCCCCACTCTCACCTATCACCCCGAAGGGGGAAAGTCAGTGAATGAGCCTTCAAGGTACGCTCCAGGGGCTGCTGCCGTGATGTCACTGATGTCATCTGGCTGCCCTGAGAGTATGCCTGTGCTTTGCAGTGGGCTGATTTGGGCCCTGCAGGCCAAAGCAGGATCCCTTGTGGCCCAAATCTGCCTGCTGTGAATTGTGCGTGCTCCCCAGCCTTGTGTGATGATCACATCACTTCCTAGAACAGACATCATCATGCCAGAGCATTGCCATTAAATGATCATGCGTGTGTGAACAGACCCTATGTATCCTGTAGGCTTCAGTGATGGTATAGTAATGTTTTCACTCACATTATAGAGAGAGAGAGAGAGAGAGAGAAGGGGGGGAGGCACTGAAGCTAGATTATTTCTTCTATTTTACTGTCCCCTTCCAAAGCCAGGGTGGCATTGGCACAATGCCCCCCTCCCCCCGGCCAGAGCCTTAGTACCAGTATGCATTGACAGGCCCATGCATCATAGTCCTTTTTGAGACCCAGCCAAGTTGTGTGCCTTTTGGAGAAAAATGTTCAAGTTGCTGGTGGGGGTATGAACAATTTTTAGATATCCACTGTAGTGCAATGGCTAGAGAGTTGGTCTAGAATCTGGCAGACTCTGATTCTGTGCCTTGTAGGCTTGATGGATGTTCTTGGCTCAGCCTAAGTAAACAATTGTGTTGTGTTTTCCAGAGGCAGTCTAGGTGATTTTGGGGCCCTGGACAAATGTTCTTGACGGGGCCCCAGAACCAGTGCCGCCCCACCACTGGCTCCTTGCCAAGGCCAAGCAATTTGGCAACCTAGGCCCCAGATAGAGTGGGCAGGAGTGCGTTGTTTCCTTCCTCCCCCCCCCTCCACCCCCTCATACAACTAAGAAGGCCATCGGTGGAGTCACTCCAATGTGAGGCATGGAGCAGCTGTCTATTGTTAGCCTGGTTGTGATGAGGGTGAAACAAATCAAGGGAGAACAGCAATGTGTAAACCACTCTAGGTTCCCATGGGGGAGAAAACCGGGGCATAAGATAAACCTTTAATTTGGTGGGGAGGGGGTATATACATTTTATGTGTATGTGTCTGTATGTTTTATGCATTCAAATCACTTGTGGTGTACTTTAGAATTATATTGAGCTCCACAGTATCCCAAAAACCTTGTCCATGTATTGCAAACCGAAGTCAATCTACCACATCTAGGGTATTCTTCTTTTCCCTACTGCCTTCAATTTTTCTTAGCATTATTGTCTTTTCTAGTGAACCTTGTCTTCTCATGATGTGACATAAGCACTATCATCAATTGATATCTTCAAGGGAGAAAGCAGGCCTGATTTGGTCTGGACATGTCTTTTTCGGAGTCCATGGTACATGTAAATTGAAACTTTCTTCCCACTTCACAGTGTGAATGCTTTTTCCTCCTATGAGCTTTGTCTAAATTTTACTGTACTGATACTGCTCATTTGGCCAAAAGGCCTGCCCTTGATCAATGCCACATTAAATACTTCATAATAAAAATATGTTTTTAGAACCATTTAAAAGTGTCCTTAAGTGCCATACGCCGATTTAAAAAACCATAAGCTAAATGTTTGGGAACACAACCAGATATGTGAATGACTGAAATGCAGCCCAATCCCACTGCTACTTAAAATCCATTTTTGATGGAGGTCTGGATTGTCTTACATTGGTGTCATTGGGCTTGGAATCAGGAACCTGGAAGCGTTCCATGGGGGCTACAACTTTCATGCCAAGGCTAAGAGGGTGGGAACGGGATCTCTCTGGGGTGGCAAACTCTGGCCTTGGAAGTTACTGGCAATTTGGGGGTGGGACTTGTGCAAAGGAAAATCTGAGTAGGGATCTCCCCCAGAATCCATGGTCCGCATTTGCCCTCTAAAGAGATTGCCCTTGGAAGCAGCCAGTTTATCTGTAGGGAACTACTCTCTCTAACCTGAACTCAAGCCCAACCAGGAGTTTGGCAGCCCTAGGAAAATTTCTGAAAAAGATGGCAAAGGAGGGCCAGCAACTGATAGAGGCATGGAAGCCCACACCAGGACAGTAGCAGGGGCCTACTTGGGCAAAAGGGACGACCAGTGCTCTCATCCCCCATAGTCCACTCCTTTCAGCCCCACACAAACCCAGTTCCCCCACCCCAGCTGCCACACACAGACCCAAATCCTCCACTCAGCCCCTCTCAGAACCAAAACCACCCTCAGCTGCCCCACACCGAGTACCCCAGGAACAGGCTGGCCAGCCTGCCCCATTGTTCCCTATGCTGGGAACCAACCTCCCATCAAAGAAGGGAACACAGACACACAATCATTAAGTTTAAAAAACCTTTATTTTCTCATTTTCAAATTACAAGTGGTCAACAAATCACAACATATTACACTTATTGTCCCTCATAGCACAACACAACACAATTAACTACACATCAGAGAATCTTAAACACAATTTTTTTTTTGAAATGGACAAACAGTGAAGTTTTGAACATTACAACAGGTTACATAGTGAGCGGGCACAACAGGGCATGGAAACAGAAGATGATCATAATAACTACCAGCCTAATACAACTCTCCCTCCATAAAACGACTTAATGGGGGGGAACCACTGCAACAGGGTCCAGCAGAACCTATGTCATTTCCTGTGGCTGTGCTTTCAGTTCAGACACACAAAGCTGAACTGGGCACTTCCAAGGCACTGGACAATGGTATTTCTGGAGCAGTTCTGCAGAGGTCTCCCCCCACCCCCACACCAGCCTCAGAATTTACCTGGGAACATCTGTGAGAGATCATCATTGGCCGGTGCCCATCCACCACTCTTCCCGCATCCCCCAACCATGCAAACCCAACATTAACATCAAATTTTTTTTTTTAAACATGAACATTCAATCAACTTTTAAAAAACATAAGCACAACATTTTTTTTTGGGTTTTTTTCCTTTTTTTTACATGAACAGAACATCAACTTTTAAAAAACATAATCACAACATTTTTTTGGGTTTTTTTTTCCTTTTTTTTACATGAACAGAACATCAACTTTTAAAAAACATAATCACAACATTTTTTTTTGGTTTTTTTTCCTTTTTTTTACATGAACAGAACATCAACTTTCAAAAAACAGTACAACAATTCTTCTACAATTTTTTTTACAATGATTTCATCTGATAAAAACACCTAAGCAATCCCTATCTAACCTGTTTCTCCCTCCAGTAGCAATCCATGTTTCTGGGGCATTATTTTTCATAATAAATTTGGTCCCACAGGGTATGTCTCAGTGATGGGAGATGTTTTGAATACCCTGGGGGGGGGGCTTTCAAATTGCTGGGTGTTTTCCCTTTGCCACTGGTTCCTAACCACCCTCCCTCTACTGGCCGGTTTTAACTGTATATACAGGGTTTTATACAGGGGAGAGCGCGATTCCAAAGGATTGGACTCATAGAGGATGCAGGCCACAAGTTGGGCTCACCTCAGTCACTCTGGAAGTCCAGTCCTGAGAAATCGAAGAGGCGAGAGTTGACCTTCAGGAAGGTCAACTGCTCGACTCTCCATGGGAGAAGGCGAGTGCGATGTGGGCCGACAATGTCGCCCGCATGTGAAAAGACGCGCTCGCTCTCCACGCTCGTCGGAGGGCATGAGAGCAGCCGCTGCGCCTCGAGGGAGAGGTCCGGCCAGACCGACTCCTTCCTGGCCCAGTAGCTGAGCGGATCGGTGGAGAGCGACTCGCAGGGCTCCGCGAGGTAGTCCCTGACCATCGCCTCCGCCGGATCCTCTCTCACGGTCCTCACGACCCCAGAGGGGACGAGGGCCCACCGGAGCATCTCCATCTCCATCGGCACTCCGGTGGTGGCCTCGGGGGGGGCCTGCGCAGAGGGGGCGTCAGAGGGACCCGCACGGCAGGGCCCCTCTTGCGTCCCCCCTGTCGACAGGCGTCCCCTCTTGGCCTGCCTGCGCCTCACCCAAGAGCAGAGCCCGTCTCTGGCTTGGGTGAGGTTCCCGTCCCGCTCGGCGAAAGTGCCCTTTATGCGCGGGTCACACATGGTCGCCAACATGTATGACTCTTCCTTAGTGAGAGGAGTTAGCCTGGCAGCTATGCCCTGCTGCAGCCTTCTCACTAATGCGCGCACCGCTGGAACAAGGTCAGCACGGGGCGCGACCCGGTCTGCAAGGGTGGCCAGATTCCTCTGGAGCGTGTGCACCAGGGGAATGACCAGACCGAGGGTCGCCGTGTCTGACGAGACCGCCACAGTGAAGTCCTTGAAGGGCTTCAGGACCTCCACTGTCTGGGTGATGGTGAGCCAATCCTCCCGGTTGAACTCACCCACCTGACTCGCACCGCGGTGCTCGGAGAGCCACGCGTGGAGTGCGGCCTGCTGCTCCACCAAGCGCTCAAGCATGGCGCAGGTGGAGTTCCAGCGAGTGCTGACGTCAGTGATCAGAGCGTGCTCTGGCACACCTGTCCTGACCTGTGTCTGGCGCAGTTCGTGCGTGGCCTTCACGCTGCGCGAGAAGTGACCCGTGAGCCTCCGACATTTCTGGACAAGTAACTGGAGTTCACGGGTCCGGGTATCCACGGGTTCCTTCGAGGAGCCCAACCCCAGCGCATCTCTCACCACTAGGTGAAGCTTGTGAGCGGCACAGTAGACGCTCTCTCGGCTCACTAGATGCGCCGCTGCCCTCATGTTCTTGCCACCGTCCGTCACCATGCATCCCACGGTGGCGGGTCCCTGGCCTATCCACTCGTCCAACTGTCTCCTTAAGGTGGCAGCGATGTTCTCCGCCGTGTGGGACACGTCGAGCACCTCGGCGTGAAGCAAGGCCTTGCAGTAGCCGGCCTGGCGGTCTCGCATCCTTCCCTGTCTAGCTGTGCTAGGCACCTCCCCCCGGCCCCCACCCAGAACCGACTCGGGTTCCCACCAGTGAGCAGTAAGCGAGAGGTACGCTTGCTGCACACTTGGGCAGGTCCAGATGTCCGATGTGAAGTGCACAGTTCTCCCGGCAACCCGGGACAGCTGTGCCTTCACATGATCCCTGGCAGCCCTGTAAAACGAGGGCACCACCGATCTGCTCAACGACGTGCGAGCAGGGACGGCGTACCAGGGAAAGCAATCTTGGAGCAGCCCTGAGAAGCCGAAGTCTTCAACTACGGAATACGGTTGCCCATCCACTGCTATCATGTTGACGATGTGGCGCGTGATGCGCCTGCTCGCCCTCCGGATCCCCTCTCTGGGCACACTAGCGCCCTGCATACCAAGCATCTCCGGGAGAGAGGCTTGGCGTCCCTTTCCTGCAGGTACCCTTGGGGGGAGAGCACCAGAGGAGCCTGCCTCCTTCTGGCTAGCTGGCGGCCGTGCGGCGCCACTCGAACCCTCCTCCCGAAGAAGCACCGCCTGGTGGTGCCTCTTCATATGGTACCTCATCCCAGACGTGGAGAGATGCCACACATCTTTGCCACGGCTGACGCGCTGCCTACAATGCAGGCACAGGGCTGCTCGGGGATCCTCCGTTGTCTGGAAGTGCTTCCAGAGTTCGGAGGAAAAGGGCATCCCACGCTTCCCAGGAGAAGCGCGTTCGGGACCACCCTGCGGCACCTCCTGTGAGGTGCTCTGGCCGGACACACCGTGTCCCACTCTCGGCCGGGCAGGTGGGGATGGACGAGGCTGAAGGGGCAGAGATGTGGGCTCTTCCACCACAGTCTCTGCCTCTTCCTCCCGCGTCCTCTCCTCCTGCACAGCCGCGAGAGGCCTGCTGCTGGCCTCAGAGGAAACTGGGGTGGACCGCCCCAGGGGGGGTCTCACGGGCAGTTCCTCCAACATCCTCCGGGTTCCTGGGGTGAGCGGGAGCGCAGGGAAAGTCATGTGCTCCGCGCCCATCCCAGGAGACACCACATGCTGCCCCTCCTCCAGCAGCTGGCTCGCAACCACTGGAGGAGGAGGAGCCTCAGCAGCAGGCCCCTGCCCAGTGCCAGCCCCTGCCTCACGCACCCGGGTTGGGGGTGGCCCTCCAGCAGCTGCCTCAGGAAAGAGAGTCTTGCGAACCCTCTTCCTGTCACCAGAAGCCAGGCTGGTGAACGGCAGCAGCGCAGGGGAGGGCCTCCTCCGCTCAGATGGAGGGGCTGCCGCAGCAGTCCCCCTCCCCCTCCCCTCCTCCCCTCTAGATTTCTCCCTAGCCTTTCCCCCGGGTCCCCTCTCTGCTTTCCTCTCTGACATACTTTCCCCTCCCAAATTCAACCCTAACTAATCAGAAAAGATTTAGAAAACAAAGGTCAACTTTGTTTTCAAGACCTAACTAACCTGCTATAAATCTGTGTTTCTAGTGGCTCTGTGACTTGGAGATGAACAATCAAGTGCCTTTTTAAGCAACCCTATTTATGTCAAGGAACCTGAGCCTGCCAATCAGCTGAATTCCTCTGGAATTGAGCTGGCCCTAAACCCCAATAACAGGTGACGAAGCCTTAAACACTCACACACTAGTATGCCCGGGCCGGCCTGGCACCACCACGTGTGCCAGAGATGGGCAGTGGAACCCTAGTTATGGGGGCACTAATGGGAAGCCTATTGACAGCTATTACAAATTTTTATATATATATATATATATATATATATATATATAGAATTCAAACCTAACACTCACTCACTAATGCTTTCCCTGCTGAGTCCCTATTTAGTTTTTTAAAAAAAACTAGGCTCGGTTTCCCTAATAATTATGTTGAGGGCAATTATCCACTGATCACCTACCAACTGGCCTACCTACCTAAGAGACACTATTTAGCGGGACCGATGTATCTGTGGTATGTCGGTGTGGGGTGTGGATGTGGTGTTTTGAAGATGAGCCTCCCCCCTCCCAAGCTAGCAAGAACCCACCCCCAAGGCCACCCAAATGTCAACCCGGACTCGCTCACACTAACACCAGTCCTGCAGTCCAGCGATGTTCAGGCGGTCTTGCAGCTGGTCCTCCTCTCCTCCACGATGCTGTCAAGAAAATTGGAAATGTTAGCAGAGTCAACACCACACGCCGCACACGCAACCCCAAAATTCAAGGCCCCGTTGCACAAGCCAAGTCAGCCCCCCCCCCCTTAAAGGCTAGGGCCAACCAGCAGCAAAACAAAACACATCCACCCAGCAGAGCTTCTGGCCTGTGCAGGCCAGAAGCTGGCACACTCATTTTTTAGTCCTGTGAAACAGCAGTTCATGCCCACCCCACACTCAAACTTGAAAAATGAAACATGAAAGAAAGCTGGCACTGCGATCAATGCTGGCCCCCCTAACCCCCAAACAATATCCTCTTGCCCAACCAGAAAATGCCCCCCCCCCCCGGCCCAAGCCATAAAGACAGAGCCAAAGCATATGCTCGCAGGTAGGCACAGCAGCAGACATAAGCTCAAAAACCAAATTTAACAACAACCCTACCAGTCCACCAGTGCAGATGTCCAGCAATGTTGATCCTCCACGCAGAGATCTGCAGGCCGATGTCCACCAAGTGCAGTCCAGTCCAGAAGAGGTCCACCAACGATAAACAACCTGAATGTGAAGCAAAACAGTGAGTGCCAGGCCAGCAAACGGGAAGGGTTACCAAAGCCGGAGCAGCAGGCCTGTGTGTGGGCCGAAGGCTGGCACAGTTGATCAGGACGGAGCCTGTTGGGAATCCTTGCAAGCAGGGGACCAGACACAGAAACGCAAGCCACACCATTCCAGATTGTGGAGCACAACTGTGAGTGCCAGGCCAGCAACCAAAAAGGGTTACCTTGGCCAAAGCAGCATACCTGTGTGTGGCCCACAGGCTGGCACAGTTGATCAGGACGGAGCCTGTTGGGAATCCTTGCTAGCAGGGGACCAGACACAGAACAGCAAGCCACACCATTCCAGATTGTGAAGCACAACTGTGAGAGCCAGCCAGAAGAAAGGCTTCTGGCCTGTGTAGGCCCGAAGCTGGCACACTCTGGTTTTAATCTTCAAACAGTGGATCAAGCTTAAAGAAGGCAAGCACAACAACCAATGCTGAACCCCCCCCCCCCCACCATCAAAGATTGTCTGCCCAACCTGTCCCCCAGGCCATACCTGTGTGTGGCCCACAGGCTGGCACAGTTGATCAGGACGGAGCCTGTTGGGAATCCTTGCTAGCAGGGGACCAGACACAGAAAGGCAAGCCACACCATTCCAGATTGTGAAGCACAACTGTGAGAGCCAGCCAGAAGAAAGGCTTCTGGCCTGTGTAGGCCCGAAGCTGGCACACTCTGGTTTTAATCTTAAAACAGTGGATCAAGCTTAAAGAAGGCAAGCACAGCAACCAATGCTGAAACCCCCCCCCCCACCATCAAAGATTGTCTGCCCAACCTGTCCCCCAGGCCATACCTGTGTGTGGCCCACAGGCTGGCACAGTTGATCAGGACGGAGCCTGTTGGGAATCCTTGCTAGCAGGGGACCAGACACAGAAAGGCAAGCCACACCATTCCAGATTGTGAAGCACAACTGTGAGAGCCAGCCAGAAGAAAGGCTTCTGGCCTGTGTAGGCCCGAAGCTGGCACACTCTGGTTTTAATCTTCAAACAGTGGATCAAGCTTAAAGAAGGCAAGCACAACAACCAATGCTGAAACCCCCCCCCCCCCCCACCATCAAACATTGTCTGCCCAACCTGTCCCCCAGGCCATACCTGTGTGTGGCCCACAGGCTGGCACAGTTGATCAGGACGGAGCCTGTTGGGAATCCTTGCTAGCAGGGGACCAGACACAGAAAGGCAAGCCACACCATTCCAGATTGTGAGGCACAACTGTGAGAGCCAGCCAGAAGAAAGGCTTCTGGCCTGTGTAGGCCCAAAGCTGGCACACTCTGTTTTTAATCTTAAAACAGTGGATCAAGCTTAAAGAAGGCAAGCACAACAACCAATGCTGAAACCCCCCCCCCCCACCATCAAACATTGTCTGCCCAACCTGTCCCCCAGGCCATACCTGTGTGTGGCCCACAGGCTGGCACAGTTGATCAGGACGGAGCCTGTTGGGAATCCTTGCAAGCAGGGGACCAGACACAGAAAGGCAAGCCACACCATTCCAGATTGTGAAGCACAACTGTGAGAGCCAGCCAGAAGAAAGGCTTCTGGCCTGTGTAGGCCCAAAGCTGGCACACTCTTGTTTTAATCTTCAAACAGTGGATCAAGCTTAAAGAAGGCAAGCACAACAACCAATGCTGAAACCCCCCCCCCCACCATCAAACATTGTCTGCCCAACCTGTCCCCCAGGCCATACCTGTGTGTGGCCCACAGGCTGGCACAGTTGATCAGGACGGAGCCTGTTGGGAATCCTTGCAAGCAGGGGACCAGACACAGAAAAGCAAGCCACACCATTCCAGATTGTGGAGCACAACTGTGAGAGCCAGCCAGAAGAAAGGCTTCTGGCCTGTGTAGGCCCAAAGCTGGCACACTCTTGTTTTAATCTTAAAACAGTGGATCAAGCTTAAAGAAGGCAAGCACAACAACCAATGCTGAAACCCCCACCCCACCATCAAACATTGTCTGCCCAACCTGTCCCCCAGGCCATGCCAAGAATAAACTGCAACACCTTTTTGCAGAGGCAGGCCACAGCAGCACATTGCCCAGCATCAAAAAAATTTACAAAAATTTTAAAAAGGCCTACCAGGTGTCCTCTCAGGATGTCCAGCACAGTTGATCCTCCAGGCAGATGTCCTCCAGGCTCCAGGTGCAGTCTCTCTTCTTCTCCTCTCTCGGTCACAGCTCAGCAGCAGCAGCAACAGAAGTGTTCCAGACAGTCTTGCTCCAAATTTAAATCCCCTGCTGCAGCCTCAGCCAAAGATTTAAATCTATTGGCTGGCATGAGAATGCAGCAGTGGGATTGGTGACTCCTAAAGTCCCCAGTCCCCTGCCTTTCCCCACCCACACTCCAAGAGCCACCCTCCTCCTGCTCCCCCTCCCCTACCTGTTAGTTTTGGCGGGAATCTCTGCTGCTTTGCAAATGCAAAGTGCAATGCAATGCTTGCACCTTGCATTTGCAAGGCAAAGCAGGATTCCCTATCCTCCTTTGCAAGAGGGGTGGGGGGTGACAGAAGGAGTGAGTGATTCACTCCTTCTCCCCCCCTCCCCTCTTCTAAGAGCCTGCAGGAAGCCTTTGCTTCCAGCAGGATTTTGCTAGCCGCTTGCTAAGGCAAACGGCTAGCAAAATCAAAATGGCGATTCTCGAATGCCGAAAGAATGCCGAAAGAATCCCGAAACGTTTCGGGTTTTTCTTTCGGCAATCCCGAAACGTTTCGGCATTCCCCGAAACGTTTCGGGATTCTTGAAGAATGCCGAAACACTTTTGTTTCGGCATTCTTTCGGCATTCAGAATGCCGAAACGCACATCCCTAGTATTTACATAAACAAAAAGAACCTCCCAAACCCCATACATCCCTAGGTGATAGTTAAGTTCTATTAGCACAAATTTAGCCATTCATCCCTTTCACCAGCCAATTACTATCTAGATCACTGACTGATCTGTTTTCACTGCCAATCTAACTTGGACTTTCCTGAGCAAATTTGGCAAAAGCAGGAAAAAACCCCTCTGAGTTGAAATATTGTTTCTAGATCTAATCTAATCATTCTTTTATGATTTTACATTGTCTGCGTCTCAAAATCAATTTGTTATGTGGTTCATAATAATGATAAAAACATGACAGTTAAGTGTGATAGTCCACACACACTGCTGAGTTGGTTGATTCTGTTGTTCAGTGAGTACTTGGTACACTTGTTAAATCAAAGAGTGTATCTGGATCATTTAAAGGGTGAGATAATTTTATGCACACTAATAAAATTTATAACTAGGAAATTAGATGATGACCTGCATAACAAAATGCTATATTCAGTCTTAAGCTGATTGCATCTCAGAAGACAAAAAGATGTTGGTTTCTGACGCACGATTTCATGCTTGGCTTCCGTCTTGTGGTATGATGTTCTTTGGTTCCCACCCCCCTTTAAAAATGAGGCAGCCAGTGCTGACACAGGATGACACGATTAAATGGATTACTATGCTGCATCAGAAAAGCCCTTGGATCAGGCCAAGGGTCCTTGGAGTCCAGCATCCTGTTTCTAAAACGGCACCTCTGGGGCTCTCAGGAAGCCTGCAAGCCTCATAAAAAAGCTACCTCTGTCCTTTGTCCCTAGTATCTGGCATCCATTAGCATTTTCACTTGTATCACTTGTAGAGTAGACCTCGTAAAGCAGGACCTTCTCCCCCCCACCTCCTGCTGTAGCCCACTAGCAGTGAAATCCTAAGCAAAGAAATCAATTCACACACACAGTGGTGAAATCTTTTATTCATCTTGTCTAAACCACAAACTCACGGCGCAGTCCTAAGCAGAGTTACAGCCTTCTAAGTCAGCTGAAGCAAATGGCATTGCTGGTGTGCTATAAGATCCTGACAAAGAGCCTGTCACCTTTTAAGTAGGAGATACTACCTGTTAAGGAGAGAGGGGTACAATTAATAGAGTTGGAGATACTTGTGCAAAGATACAAAAGGTTTACAAGGACAAACTTATTGTGATGGGGCAGTTTTTTATTTTTCAATAAAAAGTCAGTTCTGTTGAGAGGGCTGAATCCTTTACCTTGTCTACCTTACTTTGGTGTGTTTGTTGCAACAAACACTTTTCTCTGGTCTTGGTTCTGATCTTGGAAGCATGCAAGGCTGGGAAGAAAAGCTTCTGACAGGCGACTAATAGTGACATTCGGTAAAGAAGGGCACCCGTACAAACCCCCAAGCATGGATGCTTCCATGATGTCTATTTTAACCTGACTCTGTATCACTACTACAGACAGTAGAGAGAACGTCTGTTTCTGCTTAAAGGAGAAGTTCGGATGTGTTTATGTCATTTTTACTCCACCTTTCTCACTGAGACTCGTGGATTACATAGTGTGAGATTAGTGCAGTCAATATCAAGGACATTTCAATAAACAATGCCATAGGGTAAATAAATGCAAGTTTACAAGGCTATAACATTAGAAAAACCCAATGCAGAGTTGAAGAAATGCTGAAACAGAGCATAAGCAATTCTAGATTCAAGTTTACATAAAACCTCACCTACAAATGAGCAATTTGTGGATCTGAACTTCATTGAGCTTCATTGTATTTAGTGATGAATTTAGCACAAGACTACTCTGCTTGTGGTTAGCTGCTATTTTCCTGCCAAATTCTGCGGTATTCATAGTAAGTGAGTTAGCGGAATTGTTCATTCAACCCTAACTGTAGTTATGTATAAAAGTCAAACTACTGACTACCAGTAACGAACATGAACAGAGTGATGTATACAGGTCCTCTTTAACTCTAAATTTATTTTCAGAATGAATGTATCTATCCATGATCACGCTTTCCTCCCTCTTCCATCAGTGCAGTGGTTCCAGAAGTCATGGAATCAACTTTTCCAGGGTCAGAAAGGACTACTGGGGGGAGGAGAATATAGGAAAGATCTACAGTTCTTGTAAGCACAGATCCACTTTCATCCCCTTCCTCCTCCACACTGCAGATGCACAACCCCTGAGAATCCACATGGGTCCTGCGTCCCTGGGAGTCAACTTTCTGGGGAGAGGGGAAGGAAAGACCTCCAGGATTTGAGTCCAGTTGTATTTTAGAGACCAATAAGATTTTAAGGACATGAGCTTTCAAGAGTCAGAGCTTTGCACTTTACACTCTTGGGAGCTCTGACTCTCCAAAGCTGATACCCTGCAAATCTTGTTGTTCTCTAAGGGGCTGCTGGATTCAAATCCTGCTGTTCTACTGCAGACCAACATGGCTACCCATCTAAAACTATCTTCTGGAAAAGGTCTGTGACCTTTCTGCTGATATATCATTGGACCCAACTCGTTATTATCTTTTGTGTGACTTGAGTATGCAAAGTGTATAAGGGGTTAAAATGTACACCCCCAAGTCCAAGATTATCCTTTGTCACCCATCTTTGGATTTTTCATTCTTCTGTCTGCAGATAACAACTTAAGGGATAATGTATGCAAACCAATCCTATGCTTTTGACTAAACACAGAATGTGCCCTGACGTGGATGGTCCAGGTTGCCTGATCCCATCAGATCTTGGAAGTTAAGCGGGGGCGGATGGTATTTGGATGGGAGACTACTAAGGAATACGGGGGTTGCTATGCAGAGGCAGAAATGGCAAATCACCTCTGAATGTCCCTTGCCTTGAAAACCCTACAGGGTTGCCATATGTCAGCTGTAACTTGATGATGCAAAAAAAAGAAAGAAAAGAAAACCTCACTGAGTTCAATGTGATTTACTCCCAAGTAAGTGTGTGCTTTGTTTTACTAACTTCATGCCAACTAGAACTGTTTTTTTCCCCTTATCTCACATTACACATGAGGTGTGATTTCTTAAGTAATTATTTTCATTGGAAACTGTATCTTGAACAAACACATTGGCCCCAATCCCAGAGAATTTTGTGCACGGCAGCAGGCTGTGTGCACCCTGCTGTGCATGAGGATCTCCCCTGCAGAACCACTCTGTCAGCTTTTATTAACTATATCAGCTGCTGCAGAAAGGGAGGCAGAATGGGGTGCCTGGAATTTTTTTCCTGCTCCTTCTAAGAGGTGATTCGTTTGAACATGACAATGGCCTGCCTAGCCAGTAGCAATTGCACTGCACATGCATTCCAAGATGCTGGATGCAAGGCTTTCAGCTACAGTCAATGCCCTTTTATGGCAGCATTACGTGGAGGTCTGTGGGCAATCACTCTGACTGGATTGGGACGATTACCAATACATTTTAGGGCAGATGAGCAGGCTAAATCTTAATGTAATGGCCCTACTGAGGCTTAAAAACTTTTCAGATAAGAAGCAGATCAGACAGATAAGCCATGTTGTTAAACCAGTTGGGTAAAACTAAATTGTATACCAATCAAACATGTGCTTAGTCACATGAAGGAGCAAATTGCAGTCATCTTGGATCTTAAACAAACAATACCAACAATGCATCACACACTGTTGTAAATATTACAGCTATTACAGGAGCGTTGATTTAGTAATTCCCATTAGAGCTTTGTATACAGATAATTATTAATTGGCTTCTTCTGACAGGTGATTAAAGACAAAAGAAGGTTTGGCTTATAATCCCTCCCCCAAATAAGAGTAATTCTTAACTCTGCCTAGGATTAATTTCTAAAATGTAAGGTGTGACAAACCTACCCTGCTTTGAATCATGTTCTTTGATTTCAAAGCCCTCCTGCTTATTCCCATATTAAAGGCCAGTTTTCATTACTAACACTAGTGCATACAAGCATGCACATTGATCCAGCATTTGATTGCTTGGTATTTGATGAATCAAGGTGGGATATAGGAAATGATTCTGAGCAAAACATTGTGTTAAATTCTGTCTATACTAATTAAACTGAGATGTCTTATTCCTAATACAATTAATCATTTGTGGAAGATAAAATCCACAATCTGTAAATGGCAACAGATGGGTCCATGCACATTCTCTACACACTCATTGCTATCACACCATGGATATAATTGCATCTGGGGATTGAAGCAGGGAGAAATGGGGGAGGGGGGTCAAACAGTTCCTGGGCTTGACATATCACTGTCTGATAAGAGAATATTTCCATTTATGGGATAATAATAATAACAACAATAGTAACATTCAATTTATATACCACTCTCCAGGACAAATTAATGCCCACTCAGAGTTAGAGATGGGCACGAACAGCAATACGAACTAAAAAAAGCCACGAACAGCTCAATCAGCTGTTCGTGAACAAGCTGTTCGTGAGGCCCCATTCTAAACAAACAGGTGGTCGTTGCAAGCCTCGTTTGTTGCTGTTAGTTGCTGTTCATCAAGCCAGATAATCTGGCACCTGCAATCAATTCCCTTGGCAACTGGAGGCAGGGACTGCCTGAACTCTATCTGAACTCCTGCTGTTGCCCTGGAAACCCCAATCTAAGCCCAATTTAGCTTGATAGGCAGGTCTTCCTTTCAAGCATGGAGCTCCAAATTTGTTACAAGGAAGCAAAGAGCAGGGGGGAGGGGGGCTCCCAGCTCTGGTTTTGCAGACAGTGAGGGATAGACAGTTGCTGTTGGCATTTTGAGAGAGAGACAAGGAGAGTGCATTGGAGCTTGAATTTTCTTTGTGTGTGGTGGGATAGAGATCAACCTCTTCAAGTTCCAGGGCTACTGCCAGGCTCTGGGCCAAGCTATTATTTATTACTGGTACCTTTCCTGCTGCCTGCTCAGGTAAGGTTTTTGGGAGTGGCGTGGTAGGCATCTTGATGGCTGGAGGAGAGCCTGCTGGCCCCCATGAACAATGAACATGTTCACCAATGTTCGTTGTTCATTGTTCATGGATGGCAACAAACAATGAACAGCTTGTTCATTTTTTTTCTGTTTCTTGCCCATGTCTACTCAGAGTACTTTGCAAAGTATGTTGTTATTATCCCCATAACAATCACTCTGTGAGATGAGTGTGGCTGAGAGAGCTTTAGAAGAGCTGTGACTGACCCAAGGTCATCCGGCTGGCTACATGTGGAGGAGTGGAGAATCAAACCCAGTTCTCCAGATTAGAGTCCTGCCACTCTTAACCACTACACCAAACTGGCTCTGGAAATGGTTATATAACCCATTTCCATTTATAGGTTAAACATTGGTTATATTACAGGAAGCAGGTAGAAGTAAATAGATCATTCTCAAAATGGAGGGAATTAAGTAGTGAGGCCCCACAAAGATAGGTCTTTGGACCTTTGCAATTCAATTTATTCATCAGTAATCTGGAATTGAGGGTGGTCAGTATAGTGGCCAAATTTGCAGATGATATCAAATTATCCAGGATAGTGGAAACCAAAGAAGACTGTGAAGACCCCCAAGAAGACCTCAACAGATTGGGGCTAGTGTTAGTGGACAACAAAATGGCAAATGAAGTTTAGTGCAGGCAAGTGCAAGATGTATCATAGCAGAGGAAAAAAAACTTTTAACTTGAAATATATGCTAAAGGGATCTGAAATGGAGATGACTAAGAAGGAGAGAGATCTAGGAACTGTTGTCAGTTCAGTATGTGCAAGCAGTGAAAAAGGCAAACTCCATCCTAGAGTTATTAGGATCAAAAGCCAATTATGTAATGCCTTCATATAGATCTGTGTGGCCTCATTTGGAATGCTATGTACATTTCTGGTTGCTGCAGCAGGATTTGAGTCCAGTGGCACGTTAGAGACCAACAAGATTTTCAGGGTGTCAGCTCTTACTTTTGAAAGCTTACACATGGAAAATCTGGTTGATCTCTAAGGAGCTACTGGACTCAAATCCTGCTGTTCTACTACGGATCAACACTATAGAAGGAGGCAACCAGGATAATTAAGTGTTGGTACACTGTTCTTTGGCTTTTCAGTTTAGATAAATGACAACCAAGAGTTGACACGGTAGAGGTTTGCAAATGAATGCATGGAGTGGAGAACATAGAAAGAGACTTTTTCCTTCTCACATAATGCTAGAAATTGGGGGCACCAGGGCTTTTTTTCAGCTGGAACGCAGTGGAATGGAGTTCTGGAACCTCTTGAAAATGATCACATGGCTGGTGGCGTCGCCCTCTGATCTCCAGACAGGGCCACCAGCCATGTGACCATTTTCACCGAGGGTGATTTAAACTTTTAAAAACTCCCCCTCATTCCAGTTGACCCAAAGTGACATCTTTGGCCTTGGGAGTATGCGTGCACTTTGCGCACGCACATGTGGTACCAGGAGCACCACTTCCCGCCAAGAGTTGCCCCCTGTGCTGGCAACCCACTGAGTTTCACCACTTCTTTTCCCAGAAAAAAAGCCCTGGGGGGCACCAAATAAAATTGATAGGCAACAGATTCAGAACAGACAAAAAGAAGTAATCATTTGCTCAATGAGTAATAAAATTGAGGAATTCATTGCCAGAGAATGTAGTAATAGCCAAAAGCTAAGATCACTTTGAAGGAGGTTGGGCAGATTCATGAAGAGAGAGCCATCAATGGCTACGAGCCATGATAAGAGATATTCCATGTCCAGAAGCAGTACACCTCTGAATGTCCTTGCTAGGAAGCAGCGTAGGCTGAGGACTTGGCTTCTATGCCCTATTTTTTGGCCCTCCTGGGCACCTGGTGGTCAGTATATGGAACAGGATGCTATACTAGATGGACCACTAGTTTGATGCCTCAGGGCTCTTCTTTTGTTCCTATGTTGTAGTGATCTACTGACCACAGTGATGGAATGGAACATAAGTCATAGTCAAATAAAGGATACAAAGGGAAATGGGATGTGGAAACTGGAACGACACTTTAAAATACATACTGCAGCATACTTGTTCATATTTGTTCGCTTCCCTTGAAATAACTTGTAGGGAGGCTTCCAGATGATAAGCAACATATTCAGAATGGACAGAGGAAAGTGATGTCTGCAACTGCCTTGCTTAAAGATTTGTATGTATTTCCTCGGATTCATCTGGCATTGGAGGATTCTTTTCCACCCTAAATAGAGGAACCAATTAGATAATATTAAAATGTTCCCTTCTTCATTGGTGGCTGTGCTTGTGATTCTCATAAGCAGATAAAAATGCCTGTAGGTACTGTAATGTGCTCTATGTGGGACTGCTTTTGAAACTGGTTTTGGAAACTGTAATTGGTTCAAAATGTAGTGGGCATACTACTGTCAGGGCTTGGTTACAGGGATCATATCATCCCTGTGTTGAAAGATCTGGCTACCTATCAGATTCAAAGTGCTAATTCTTACCTTTAAGGCTCTAAATAGTTTGGGCCAGAGTACAAAAAAGGCTATGTCCTCCAATGCTGTCCACCTTGCCAGTTAAGGTCTGCCTTTCAAGCCCTGCTGTCTGTGCCCCCACCTTCAGAGATGACACAGGTGGTGACTACGAGCAGGCATTTTCTGTGGTGACACTTCGCCCTTGGAAAACCCTTTCTCCAGGAACTCCCAAGGTGGCACATGCTCCTCTATTTTACCCTGACAATGTGTGAGGTAAGTTAGGCTGGGGGGTGGGGTGGGGGGGCAGGGCAGGGCGGGGCGGGGCATGACTGGCTGGTCACCTGGAAAACTTCACAGCAGGATGAGGATTATCCTGATAAAGGATAAATTACATATTAGTTCTTACAAAATTACCACACGTTTGTTTTAGAAACAAATACAGGAATTTCATGTGAAGAACACTTGCTCTGCTTGAAACTGAATAAACATGACTGTCACTAGCATAGGGGCATGGGTTCATTCGCAAATATCTGCTCCATGTTTAAAAACAAGGCACTGCACTGTTGCAAACATAGTGTTATTGTTCTGTTTAGCTACTTTTATACCATTCTTCACATTTGTTTCTTCACACCATATTGAAGATGATAATGGAAAAAACGAAAGTAAGGGCCTATTAATTTCTTACAATAAAAGATTTACAATAAAACCTTCTTCTACACATAACATGTAAAATATTTATTTCATGTATTTACTTCAGTTATGCCCTGATCTGAGTAGTCCAGGTTGTACCTGATCTTGTCAGATCTCAGAAGCTAAGCAGGGTCGGCCTTGGTTAGTAATTGCATGGGAGACCTCCAACAAAGGCCAGGTTGCAGAGGCAGGCAATGGCAAACCACCTCTGTTAGTCTCTTGCCATGAATACCCCTCCAGGGGTTGCCATAAGTCAGCTATGACTTGAGGGCATTCTCCATCCCACTTCAGTTATATTCCACCTTTCCTCCAAAGTAACTTACAACATTCTCTCCTCCTTCTTATCCTCACAACCACTCTGTGAGAAAGGTTAGGCTAAGAGTATGTGATTGGTTCAAGGTCAACCAATAAGCTTCCATGACCGAGTGGGGATTTGAACCTGGGTCTCCTATACCCTAGTCCACCACTCTATTCCACACTTTCCCCTTCTCTATGAACAATGCAGAACCTTGCATTGAAGAGCTGGAGACAATTGCCAGTCCACAAATAATGTCCTTCTTGAGTATACATTTCACTGTGGAAAGAGGCTTGTGCAAGATGCCAAACTAGTGAGCAAATCCCCATTCAGCAAAGCAATTCACTGAGTGACCTTGGGCTAGTTCTCTCTCTCTCCCTCTCCCTCTCCCTCTCCCTCTCCCTCTCTCCCTCCCCCCACCTCATAAAGGGTTGCTTCACTCCCCAAAAAGGAATAAGGATTGCTTGAGAGATTAAGAACTATTTAAATAAGAAAGGGGTGTGAAGCATAGGTTGGAGAGATGGGCGAGCCCACAGAGCTTAAAGTCTGCCTGCAACTTGAGCTCCATTGTTCCCTACTATAGAGACCAATCATGGAGAAGTAGAAAAAAATTCCTAAATTATTTGAATGCTTCATTTCCGATTTTGGGTTTCCAAACTTTCCTCATGGTATGAAAGTTAAATAGCTCCCAAAGAGGCAGGATTCCTCAGGAGTCTTCCCATTCCCAGCCAACCAAATGCACTTTGTGACTATAAGTGTGTAAATAAATACACTATAAGCTATTCCACCAGTGTTTTGATTTTGATGCAATTGATTTCATGACTGATTCCAGGCCAATGCACAATAGAGTGCCTGGGGGGCGGGGGCGGGGTTTCAATCTGATGATTTGGTTATTTACAATAGAGAAAGATGATGAGGAAGGAGGAACACAAATAGATCAATGTGCTCAGCCAGAATGCCAATCAAGAACTAGTTTATGACATACTGAAGTCTCTCTCTCTCTTTAAAGTCAAGTGTTATGAGCCTTCTATATTGATATTCAGCACGGAAGGAATTTCAGAACCTTTGAATGACCTATTTAAATTGAACTTCTAAACCTGTTAAGGTCTGTTCATTTTTATATGAGACACAGTATACAGCTATCCTGATATGACCTAGAAAAAAGATGGGCAGGAATATCACTTGTTATTTGAGGCATGTAAAAGGGCTTGGGTGTGTTCTGTGGAGTTTATGACATTTTCCCTGCACTGAACAGCAGATTCCTTTGCTGTATCACAAACCTTGTTTGAAATTTACCAAAGTTTTAAATATATTTTGCTAGGTGGGTGTTCTCTCTGAGGGTTTTGTGTGTGTGTGTGTATGTTGAGGAGAGAGAAGGCAGTTGTTCATAAGTCCCAACCCCTCTTGAGTATACCATTCTATTTATTGTATTTTTATTCTACTCTTCCACTAATAGATTTTCATAGTTGTTACCTCCTCCATTTTATCCTTGTGAGATAGGTTCTGAAAGAGAATGACTGGCTCAAAGTGAGCTTTGTGGCTAAAACAGATTTGAACCCAGCTCTCTGACAATAACAATTCAGTAAATTGTTCTATTTGTGTGGTTGATTGAATCCAGGCCATGTTCTATCCATGGTTGTTTGGATCCCGGTCACTGGGTCAATTTATGTTTGAATCCATTTTTTCATTTTGTATACTTCCTCCCATTGTCTTCTTGGTGTTAAACATACGAGTTCATCCCATGATGTGCTGAATTGTCAAATAATTACCTAGACTGAGATACACCAGCTGTTATACTTGTGCAATATAGCATGCCATGAAATTATGCCAGCACTGCAGGGATGTTCAGGAGAAGGTCTGCTGGTGGAAACGCTTGACTCCGGGATGCCCATCTGTCATTTGTAGTGAGATCCAGATTTATAAAATTTCCTTAAAATATCCATACCAATTGATAGGCATAAAATTGCCCTCTTTTGTGATGAATTTTGTTTCTGGCAGAGGGAAGTATATGGCAGATGCTGGACATTCAATACATAAATGAAACAAAAATAATTCTTGGGATTTAGCAATTTCATTGTATGTCAGAGGTAGATAAATACTTGCTGACGGCAAGACTACTTGCTAACTGACTGTCAGTGTCAAGTATATATGCTCTTAAATTGTTTAAAGAGCATCCTAACTAGAGATGGGCACGATCAGCATTACGATTTGAACCCCCCCCCCCGATAATGGCGTTCACGCCATCAGGACTCAGCTAATCGGTGCTGTGCACGGCAACCGATCCAGCGGTTGGAGGTTTGCTTGTTCAGGACTTGATCGGATCGATCGGTTTCTGTTCAGGATTGCAGACACTCAGGCGCCAGTAATCTATTCCCGGGGCAACGGAGCCAGGGGAATGCCTGAGCTGTGTTTGCCCTCCTTTTGTCACCCTGGAAACGCGAATGGAAGCCCAGCTTTCCTTGATCAGCAGGGCTTCCTTCCAACCACGGAGCAGCCAGCAACGCATCACCATTTGGGAGAAGAGAGGGGAAGGAGGGGGAAGGGGGTGTTCTGTAGCCACCACAGGCACTCCAAATGTTTTTTGCTTTTTTAAAAAACGGGGCTTTGTAGGAGGAATGGCTGTTTTTCTGTCTGTCATTCTCTGTTTTTAACCTGCTTTTAAAACACTGTATTTTGTGGGGAAACCTCATTCACGGCTCTGTGTGTGTGTTTAAAAGGGAGTGGGTAAAAGCTGGATCCAGATGCTTTTAAACGGATCCTCATGAATTCATATGATTTTTATATTGAAACAAAACAAAACAAAAAGGCTGTCATATTATAGATCATGTCCTAGTCTACAGACAGCAACAAAACAATCATGCATCCACTAATCCGTGGTGCTGCCACGGCACAAAAACATGTTAAAAAAGCACGGATCTGCATGGATCCTCTTGATTTTTAAGTGAGGCCACCCAAAATCCACCACACAATCACAGACCATGTCTGTTGCCACAAATGGGACCAAAAAATCAGTTATCCACTGCTTCGTGGCACTCCCATGGTGCAAAAACATGATCTAAAAGCACGGATCCGCATGGATCCTCTAGGTTTTTACATGGGACCACCAAAAATCCGCCATACAATCCCAGATCATGTCCATTGCCGCAAAAGGGGCAAAAAAATCAGTTATCCACCGCTTCGTGGCACTCCCATGGTGCAAAAACATGATCTAAAAGCATGGATCCTCACGGATCCTCGTGATTTTTACATGGGGCCACCCAAAATCCACCATACAAAACCAGATCATGTCCATATCCACAAATGGGACCAAAAAAAATCATTCATCCACAGCTTTGTGGCAGCGCCACGGCACAAAAACATGGTTCAAAAGCACGGATCCTCATGGATCCTCTTGCTTTTTACATGGGGCCACCCAAAATCCAGTATACTGTCCCAGATCATGTCCAATGCCACAAACAGGACCAAAAGATCTAAAATATGACAGCCTTTTTGTTTTGTCAGCTTTTATTCATTATTCAAGCAAAATAGCAATAAAAATGTCCTACTCTATGGTGATGAAGAAATAATATTTCTCTGCCACCATCACATTTGCATAGTGGGTCTGGGTGGTTAGAGGTCTATTGGGTTCTGGCCTACAGGAGGAGGTGAACTGCTCTGCAGCCTGCTGCGATAATTTTGCTAAACATTTGTAGATAAAAGTTCTTGCATTAGTACCAGTGACAGTATTGGATAGTCCCAGGATACCAATTTGTCCATTTGTGTGGGATACCTTTCAGATTGTTCAGTGTGAGGATGTGGACAGGTTTCTTGGAAGTCTGAGACTTATTACATACATGTATGGTCCGACTGCTTGCCCATCCTGGCTGCTTAAATCTGCTGGGGGGGGGGCTGGTAGACAGTAATTGCCTCCTTGAGAGAGGGAGTGGTCACCCCTGCCTTGAAGAAGGCAGTGCTGTGTCCACTCCTAAAGCAAACTACTCTGGACCCAGGAGAGTGAACTACCATCCAGTCTCAAATGTACTATTCTTGAGCTAGGTGATTGAGTGAGTGGTGGCTGGGCAACTTTATGAGTTAATGAATGAAGTGGATTGTTTGGATCCATCCCAAGGCGGGGGAGTGCAACCATATTAATTTCCTGGACCTCTCAGTGGCTTTTGAGATCATTGATCATGGTATACTTCTGGACTGCCTTTTGGAGTTGAGACTGGGAGGCGCTGTCCTGCAGTGGTTTCTGTCTTACCTTGAAGATGGGCCATTCCCACACGGCTTACCTGAACCCGGAACGCTGCGCAGCATGCCAAAAAACCTGCGGAAGATCACGTTTTCTCTTGCGAGTTTTGCGCGATGTTGTGCAACAATGCGCAAAACTCGCGAGAGAAAACGCGATCTTCCGCAGTTTTTTTGGCATGCTGCACAGCGTTCCAGGTTCAGGTAAGCCATGTGGAAACGGCCATGGTTTTCAGAGTATGGAGCTGCTGCTCTGCCTCTTGGCTTCTGGCCTATGGGCTCTTGTGAGGTTCCACCTTGTCCCCCAGCATCCAGAGATTTGGGCTGAGTTGCCACCAATATGTAGACAACACTCCACATCATCTTGCTCATCCATAAGATTCTAGGGAGGCTGTGGAAACTGTGACCAGGTGCCTGGAGACAGTTCTGGGATGGATGAAGGCTAACAAACTGAAATTTAATCCAAAAAAATTGAGGTGCTGTTGACTGGGGGAAGGTCCAGCACAGGAACTGGGATATTCTGTTCTGGACAGGGTTGCATTCCCCATAAAGGAGCAGATTTGTAGCTTGAGGGTGCTCCTGGACCTGGGCCTCCTGTAGGATAAACAAGTGGTAGAGGTGGCCGTGGGAGCATTTCACCAGCTTCAGCCCTTCCTGGGCTCAAAAGATCTTGCTGTGGTGATGCACACCCTAGTAACATCTGGATTAGATTACTGCAATTCACTGTAGGTGGGACTGACCTTGAAGACTGCCAGAAAGTATGGATGGTATAGAAGGCTGTGGCCAGAACGTTGACTGGAGTGGGTTGTAAGGATCATATCACTCCAATTTTGTTCCACCTATACCAGCTCACAATTTGCTTCCAAGCCCAATTCAAGGTATTCTATATGGCTTGGGTGCCTCATACTTTAAGAACCACCTACTCATATATGAACCTACCTGTCCACTCCAATCATCTTTGGAGGCCATGGTCATCATTGGAGGCCCTGCTTCAGGTGTCTATGCTATCAGAGGCTAGATGAGTGCCAACCCAAGAAAGGGCCTTCACAGTTGTGAAAAGGCTGGCATGGTTATCACACTAAACTTTGGAACTCCCATCCCAGGGAGATTCATCTTTCTCCCTGTCATTGTCTTCCACGAGAAGGTGAAGACATTTTTTTGTTTTGTCTGGCATTCCCTCACTATTACATTATGTGTGGTCATGTGTTTATGTTTTATTGAATTTTAAACATATTTTGTATGCACTTATATTTTAAATGATGTTTTAAAGTTGAAATGCTTTAATGGTTTGATGTTAGTTGCCCTGGGGACCCTATTTAGGTGGAAAGAAATGTTTTAAATAAAATAAATGAGTTCTTGTGATGTGTTTTCTGTTACATTAATTAATAAACAGGCAAGTCGAGATTCCTATGAATCTTTACTGTTAAATGTGTTTGTACTGCATCATGGATATAAATCTCCAAATAATTAAATGCTAGGAAGTGTTGAACAGCTGATATGATACTTTAATTTGCATAACAAATATTCTGGGAAGAGGTCTACAGTGAAAACCGTGTATAAGGTCCTATATTTCAGCTTTTAACAAATGCCTTTGCTATATCTTGATATGCATTCAGGAGAATTTATCCTCTTGACTCTCTCATTTGTTCTATTTTTTTTTTTTTTAGCCCATACCTTCATTTTGTAAAGTTTTCTTTCAGTCTACAATATCCTGGTAAACTTTGGTCAGGTTTGTATGAATCTTCCTCTTTAAAATGGTCACAGAAATATATTCCTGCAGCATTTTATCCTGTCATGTTATGGTACAAACAGACAACCCCCCCCCTTCCCAAACCAACCCAGAGGTTTTGTCATCTAAACAATAGGATTTCAGTCCACAAGTTGTTGGACATTGTGCTGTTTTTGTGCTACAGCAATCATTTACAACTGGATTGTCTTGTCCACACAATGGGCAATGATTGTGCAGTAACCTATGATGTGTGGATACAGCAATTAATGTAGAAAATGGCAAATTTTATACTCCACTTGTGAAACTTTTATGGATTATAATCTCCTGCAAGAACAAGAGGTTAAGGCTTGTCATAGAAAACATGAATAAGCTGAAACAATACCTGGAGAAGAAATGGGAGGTGGGAGGAAAACTGTGGCAGTTTGGTAACTACTGAAGCATTGAAGTAGAGGGGGGAGACTTTACCGGGGGGAGAAGAGATAAATGCGAATTAATAAGCAGTCAGATTAATAGATTGATATATATATAGATATATATAGGTTAACAAACAGAACATAGAGAAAATAATTAATTATAAGGACTAAATATAAGGATTGATTAACTAACAATATTTTCTTTCTTTCTGGTAAGTTTTGTACCAAACTGAATGTCTGAAGATATAGATGGGTCAAATTGATTGACTACGTGAGGAGAGATATATAGAATTATTATAAAAAGATAGAATGAGTAATATATAGAGAATAAGTCAAATTGTTTGATATAAACGAATGTATGATCTATATGGTTTATGATATATAGAAATATTTGAAATTGAAAAATGGGATAAATTGTTTATATAAGATGGAAACAAAGACTTACAGTTTGGGCATACAATGTTAAAAATAGTTAAGGATGTACTGCTTAGAATAATGGAGAATATATATTTGTTTTAGATAGAGGAAGCTAATAAAAGTAAGGGAAAGGGGACAAAGGGTTGGAAAGCTGCTGGAAGTCAACAAAAAGGGGGGGAAAGGGAGGGGGTTAGAGATGAAAAAATTGGGGAAAATTGAATGTAAATGTGAAAATAATGGATTCTAACCCAATAAAAATTTTTCAAAAAAAAAAAAGAAAACATGAATAAGCACTACAAAAAAATTAACAGAAATTGGTCTATGCCACCAGGATTTGGAAAGCATTTGTTTTCTTTAATAGGTTAATGGTGCTTTACCTTAAGCCTAAGAACATTTGCCAGAGGACTGAGCATAGCAGTGAATACCTGGAGTTCTTGAGCACAAAGATTCATTTTATAGAAAGGGATTTCCTCCACTAAAATGGCCAGAAAAGTCTTTCACAAGGAGATTAACAGTGCAATCCTAAACACATTCATGCCTGTCAAAGCCCAATAATGTCAAGTGACTTGGAAGAATGTACTTATGTTTAGGATTTCACTGGCCATCTAGAAAACTATGATAATGGACACAACCTTTTCATCTCTCCCTCCCCCCATCACATGCACGTTCTTTACTTACATATTTGTAAATGATGTAAAATATTGGACTGGATCCAGCAATGCATGAAAGGAAATAGTGAAGTCATTTAATGAAGTTCTGCTTGTGCAAGCAATAGCACTAGATATACTCCAATGCTTGTAATTACTTGCACTATGTTTTCCATAAGTGGAAATGCAAGCTGGAATACAACACGTTTAATTTAGTGCAAGCTGCTAGCACCATCTTTTTACTATCTTACTGCAGGCTGAGTAAACATGGGCACGAACAGAAAAAAAAATGAACATAGTGTTCGTTGTTCATTGCCATCGAACAACGAACAACAAACACTGACGAACATGATCCTGTCACGAACATGTTCATTGTTCGTGGGGGCCAGCAGGCTCTCTTCCAGCCATCAAGATCCTTACTGCACCACTCCAAGAAACCCTACCTGAGCAGGCAGCAGGAAATGTACCAATAATAAATAATAGCTTGGCCGCAGAGCCTGGCAGCAGCCCTGGAACCTGAAGGGGTAGATCCCTATCCCACCACACACAAAGAAAATTCAAGCTCCAATGCACTCACCCTGTCTCTCTAACAGCAGCAGTCTCTCCCTGAAAGCCAGAGCTGGGAGCCCCCTCCCCCCTGGTCTTTTCCTGTTGTAACAAATTTGGAGCTCCAGTCCACACTTGGAAGGAAGACCTCCCTATCAAGCTAAATTGGGCTTAGATTGGGGTTTTCAGGGCAACAGCAGGAGTTCAGAGAGAGTTCAGACAATCCCTGCCTGAGTTGCCATGGGAATTGATTGCAGGTGCCAGACTGTCTGGCTTGACAAACAGCAATGAACAAGGCTTGCAACAACCACCTGTTTGTTTAGAATGGGGCCTCATGAACAGCTTGTTCGCGAACAGCAGATTGGGCTTTTTGCGAACAGCAGATTGGGCTGTTTGTGGGTTTTTTTAGTTCTTATTGCTGTTCGTGCCCATTTCTAGTGCTGACCCAAGGACTTTACACATGCAGAAATAGTCCTCTGGATCCAACCCATAATAAAGACACAGGCAGTCTCCAGCGCTTTTCTCATCTAGAAGAAACAAAGCCTAGGAAGAATTGTCTTTGGAACTTCTCATTGTTTGTGGAGAGTGGGTAATGTGTAAAATTACCACACCTGAAGTAACTATATATATATATATATATATATATATATATATATTTCATCTAGGGTAACCTGGCATATTTGGAAAATAACAGCTTTACAGTTGAACTGAATTTTATGAGCATTTCATATTAGGAGAAATTAAAATCTGCCTTTGGTATTTGTTCAGCTTGTTTGCTTTTTTTGGCATTGAACATTCTGTTCAGCCTCCAGATTACAAAACAAAAGCAGATCCTCTAACAAAAGAAAAGTTATGAACGTTGCCCATCATTTTAAATAGTTTTGAAAAAGAATTTAAATGATGAAGAATGAATCTTAAGGGGGTTCTAGTGTATCACCAAAATGCAAGAATGCTTATAGTGCAATTAGCCCACAATAAATCAGAATGGAATTTCTCATAATTGTTCACTATAGCTGGATTTTTAAAAAGAAATCTACAAAAGCATTCAGAAAATAATGTATACCACTGATTAAAGAAAGCACAAACATATCTTAGGAAAAAACTGAAAGTGACATTGGAAATCTGTGACTGGATCCCAACTAATAATTCAGCTGCAAAAAGCAGCCACAGCCATCTCCCCCTGATACTGATTAACACAATATTGTTAGGGAAAGAAGGATTATTTCCCCCCTCAGGTGACTTTTTTTCAATTGAAAATGCCCCCCCAACTCTTTTAAATCCATTGTAGGGAAAAATAGATAAGCATTGTGCCTAGGGTTGCCAGCTCCAGGTTGGGAAATTTCTGGAGATATGGGAGGTGGAGCCTAGAGAAGGTGGGGTTTGGGAAGGGGAGGGACTTCAGCAAGTAAATATGCCATAGATCCTACTGTCCAAAGCAGCCATTTTCTCCAGGGGAACTGACCTCTGTGGCCTGGAGATCAGTTGTAGTTCCAGAAGATCTCCAGCCACTACCTGGAGGCTGGCAACCCTAATTGTGTCTGTCTCTCCCCTCCTACCATGGCTTAAGGCAGCCCCAGGAGGTCTTTTCAGTCAGGGGAATAGTATGGTAGGACAAACTGTTTTCACAACACTGCAGCCCCAAGCCATATCTGGCCCACTCTTACATGTAGGTTTTCTCTTGGTTAAATAGAGTTAAGGAAACTCTGAAAGGTAAGAAGGTTTCTATTTAAAACAGAAATCTTGCCAAATAAATAGGTCACAATTTATAGAAAATGAAATATACATTTACAATAAGGTGAATACAGAATGTGAGAAGCTCACTAGCAAAGATTTTAAAACTCTTAATAATAAAAATGAGTTTTTAATAGTCATGGGCACGATCCAAAAAATAATCCCGATTTAGCTGACCATGATTCCGCGGTGGCGCCGAACCCAGGTACCCGAATCTTGCCGATCAAGTCCCGTTTCCGATACAGAATCGGGAATCGGGAAGGCCGACGCGGGAGGGTGCCCCACCACCAACACTCCCCCAGACCAGAGTGACCAGGCACTAGAGTGTGTAATATTGTGTGAGCCCTCAGCCAAGGAGGTTCAAATCTAGTTTAAAATTTCAGCGTGTCCATCCAAGGGTGAGTACCCCAAGCACCCCGGACTTGCCCCAGCCCCCTTACCCGGAAGCCGATGGAATGCTGGCGGCAAGTGCAGGAAGCCCCAGGGAGGGGGTGCAGCTCCAGACAACAGCAAAGGAATGGAGAAGGGATCCAGAGTGAGGGACCATCCAGGGGCACGCCACCCGACCCTACCCCAAAGGGCAACAGGCACCCACACCTGTCCAGAGTGCCAACAAGGGGGTAGAGGTACTGGAAGCCCCTGCCTAAGCCCTAGGGGAGAAAGAGGCAACCCAACCACAGGAAGGTGGAGCAGCTCCAGAGGATCAGAAGGAGCAGGTGGAAGCGAGCCAGCCCCACCTTCCAATGGGAGACTAAGGGCCCTGACAGGGGAAGTAAGGATAGCCAGGAGGGAGCCAAGGCAGAGGGAGAAAGTACAAGAAATGGGGGCAGCCAGCCCTCAGCCAGCCAGCCAGCCAGCTACCTTACCAGCAGGACAGCAGAAGCAGCACTGGGCCATGCCCCATGCTGCAAACAGGGAGTAAGGGAGTAATAGAGACCAGCGGAGGCTGCTGGAAGCTCAGAACAGAGGAAGCTTGGCAGCCAGCCATGAAAGCACAGCTGTAACTGTCCAACGCAGCCAAACTAGCTACCCCAGGTGCAACTGCTTGAGGCAGCCCAGGCCAATGCTGGATGGCAAAAGAGGGGTGTGGCCTGGCAGGTGGAGCCTGGGATGAGAGACAGGATATAAGGGAAGTCCACACATAGGGCATGGTGGGTTGTGTTGAAGTGTGATGGATTGGAGGAGAGAGGAAGAAGGAATGAGAGAACAGCAGGGCGGAGGCGGAGGCGGAGGCGGAGGCGGAGGCGGAGGCGGAGGCAGAGGCGGAGGCGGAGGCGGAGGCGGACCAAGACCAAGACCAAGACCAAGACCAAGACCAAGACCAAGACCAAGACCAGCAGCTGGGTGGGGACAGCTGTCATGCAAGGCAGCCAGGACAATGTCAGGTTGAAGGGACCTGTGAGTGGACTGAGAGGGTGTGAGGGTGAGGTATACCCCTCTCCTTCCACAGAGTGGGCTCCCGCAGATTCCCTGAAGGTCCTTTAAGGTTGAAGTCAGACAGGCCGCCACCTCACTGGGCGACGGCCAAGGCAGCACCTGACAGTGTGTATAAGGCTAAACTGGATAAAATGCACAGGCATCATAAAATGCACAGGCAGTTACATACATCATTCTGTATGTAACTGTCACAAACAATTGAAGGTCATTTTCAATTGGAGCCTTCAGGAACAACACCAAACCTTTTGTTGCTGTCCTGACAAAATTTTAGATAGATAGCTGTGTTGGTCTGCTGTAGAACAGCAGAGTTTGGGTCCACCTTGGAGACAAACAAGGTTTTCAGGGTGTAAGCTTTCGAGAGTCAGAGCTCCCTTCTTCAGATATGATTGTAACTGAAGGAGTTCTGACTCTTGTTCCACACAATCAGTGGTTCGAATGTCCCTTAGCCAATTCCAAAGAAGAGACAGATACAGAGTCCTGTGTAAGAAGCAAGTCTGCTACGTTTATTAAATGTGGAGGAATGCTGGCTACACAGAGAATGAAGAATCACATGTGCACCACGTTCATCAAAGTTACAATAGCTGTGCTATTTTATACCTTTTGGCTCATTACAATATTGGGGTTCCATTGGTGCAGGCATAATTGTGACCCCCATTAGCTTGTCTAGGGAGCCACCTCTAATGACCAGGTGGCCGCTTATTGGAGGAATAACTTTGGTCAACAGCTTAATTACAATATTTCCCAATTAGCTTTGCTTATCGTTTTAGTACATTGTTTTATCTTCTCAGGGAACATCTCTTTCCGCTCCCACACTTTCCCATTCATAGAGCTTCTCTTTATTCCTCACCAGCCTGACAGTGTAACACTCTGCCAAGGGCGCCAAAGTGTCGCTTCGGCAACCTTGTACCATGCAGGCAGAGATTGTTCCCCTTAAGGGAGAGGAGCCCTTTCCCCTCCTCTGCAATGTGCAGAAAGTTACTCTCAGTGTATGCAATTCTTGATAGGGACTTCTCACAGCCTTGGGAGGTTCAGTTAACCTAATTAAGAGGGGATGCAATCACGTTCCTCTCACTGAGGGGTGTATTACTCCCTTCTTAGTCCCGTGTCTAGGGACAGGTGTTCCTGATCCTCCCATATGCAGCTGGCTCTTCCTTGTCTACTTTCAGTTATTCTTGAGGCTACATGCAGTCTCTACTCATCAGGAAGCAGGTTTCCCTTATCGATTTCTAAGCATAGCATAGCATTATCTGAATACAGGTGTGGTTTTCTTTGCAGCACGCTTTACTTGGTAAGCATATCTATTGCCCTGGGCTATTCCTTGCGTGTCATGTGTTTCCAGTGTTAGCTCTTTGCATACTACAATTGTACCTGAGAATATCATATAATTGCATAAAGATAGTAAAGGCACATAAGATATTCCAGTCTATAGAATCCATTTCCATCACTTTTGAATGCTTATACCGTGAAAATGTTGGTCTCTAAGGTGCCACCAGACTCAAATCCTACTGTCATGACAAACCGAACTTTGTGTGACTTAGCATGACTCTTGAATGCAGCCACTGAGATTTGAAATGTAGTCCAAGGACTAAGTCTGTACTCTTCTCAACCATTCCAAACTGCTTCTATTAAAACTAGAGTTCAAAGAATTCCTTTTAGTGCATACAAGGGCCATCATGTATGCACTGAGACTTCTGCATGCATGCAGTTTCTCATACTTCATCAGAGAATGATTTTGAACCCTCCTGACTTTTGTTGCATGACAGAAAGGGCTGCTTTTTGGAAAAGGGCATTATGCACCTTGAGTCATCTGAGAAACCATGCAACCATCAGGACAGTGGCCATTAGTAGAGATGGGCACGAACTAAAAAAAGCCACGAGCATCCCAATCAGCTGTTCGTGAACAAGCTGTTCATGAGGCCCCATTCTAAATGAACAGGTGGTCATTGCAAGCCTGTTCGTTGCTGTTCATTAAGCCAGACAATCTGGCACCTGCAATCAATTCCCTTGGCAACCGGAGGCAGGGACTGCCTGAACTCTGTCTGAACTCCTGCTGTTGCCCGGGAAACCCCAATCTAAGCCCAATTTAGCTTGATAGGCAGGTTTTCCTTTCAAGTGTGGCGCTCCAAATTTGTTACAAGGGAGCAAAGAGCAGGGGGGAGGGGGGCTCCCAGCTCTGGTTTTGCAGACAGTGAGGGAGAGACAGTTGCTGTTCGCATTTTGAGAGAGAGACAGGGAGAGTGCATTGGCGCTTGAATTTTCTTTGTGTGTGGTGGGATAGAGATCAACCTCTTCAAGTTCCAGGGCTGCTGCCAGGCTCTGGGCCAAGCTATTATTTATTACTGGTACATTTCCTACTGCCTGCTCAGGTAGGGTTTCTGGGAGTGGTGCAGTAGGGATCTTGATGGCTGGAGGAGAGCCTGCTGGCCCCCACGAACAACGAACAACGAACATGTTCATGAACAGGTCATGTTTGTCAATGTTCGTTGTTTGTTGTTCGTGCATGGTAACGGACAACGAACACCATGTTCATTTTTTTCTCTGTTCGTGCCCATGTCTAGATTAGTATCATCTTGTAAAATGTATACATTTAGTTTTCATCCCATTAGTTTTGGCAGATACCAGTTGATTGAATGGATTGACATTTTGGTGAGTCAGTAAACTGGAGGAGTGCCTGTTGTTGATTGCAAAAATTCTACCTAGATCATCAAGAAGAGACAGAATGTTTAACATTTCATTGCTCTATCTCTGTTTGTGCACTATAAACATTCTAAATAGTGTAAATCTTTTCAGTGTATGTGCTTGATTGTCCACTTTTTGAAGTGCTTAAACACCTAGCATCAGAAAATGATGAGTCTTGTTAGATGCTCACCATAACAAACTAAAAACATCTTTGAGATTGAAAAAAGGTGAAAAAAGTATGAATTCTTATTTTCACAAGGGTTTACTCGCATTATGTCACTTACACTTTCATTGCATTAAAAACATTCTCGTAACTAGTTCAGCCATGTTTTCTTAAAGAAATGGAAATTCCTCTGAATGATAGCTAGATCCATGAAAAATGATAATAGATGCAAAATATAACAATAATAAAGTGCCGTCAGGTTGCAACTGACTTATGGTGACCCCGATGGGATTTGTGAGGCAAGAGATGCTCAGAGATTTTTGCCATTGCCTTCCTCTGCATAGCAACCCTTGTCTTCCTCGGTGGTCTCCCATGGCTGTTTCAGTTTAGCTTCCAAGCTGTACATGAGCCTAAGCTGCTAAAATATCAATTATTTGACCCTTTCTTTCATACATAACTATACTAAATATACTGAAAGTTCACTGAGCAATTCACATTTTTTAAAAAAAACTCAGTGAATCAAATTTTAAAAATAAAATGCACAGTAATCCAAAAATTAATTATGTTAAGGATTAAAACATTAGCTATTCACTTCCTAACAGGAGGATGCCAAGCAATCTGTCTTGGATAGGAAATTCCACAAGTGGGCACTGAGAAGGCAATAGATCTTACAGTCTTCTGCTGTACTTCATATGGTCAGGATATGCACCAAAGATCCTGTCTAGAGAATCTGAGTCCATGAGGGTGGTTAAAAATAATTTCTTCAGATAAATAAAATTTAAGCCCATGTTATACTTTAAAGGTTTCAACTAACTATGACATTACCTTGTCCTTAAACCACATAAATGGCACCAGAGGCATTTTTAAAATTCCCAAAATAACTAAGTAGTTTATTTACATTAGAGGGGTGAGGTCAGGTGAAGTTAGGTGTTGAAAAATTCTGAGGTAAAATTCAGAACATGCACAGACTTCCATTCTTACGCTCTTCACTGTTACTTAAGGTTTATGTTTTGAGGCTTTGGCTCCCTTATTTTCCCCCAAGCACTCTAATATATTTTCTTTTAGTATTCTCTTTCTCTTCTGGGGTTAGGAAAGCTGGCACCTACTTTATAGTAACCCTACCCCCCTGTGTTCACATACCAGTGCTTTTCTTCAGTCCTTAACTGAATCTGAAGGCCTCCAAAGTTACCTTCCTGTTTGACTGGGTAGGGAAAATTTCCTCTCCTTAGAAGATCTGTCCCTTTTATGTGGCCCATTCGGGGGTCTGCATCTACTTCTCAAATGTCCTTGCAAACTTTCCCCAGTTCTCCTGCTGGTGTTACAACTGCTTTCTCTGTTAGGACTCCCTCTCCCAACTCTTCCCACTGGATTCTACTCTCTGCTAGGACTGAAAACAGACCCTCCTCTTTCCAGATCATGCTACCCAATCCAATGCCTTGGAGTAAACTGCCACTCGAAGCTCTCTGATTCTATGAGGGATTAACTCTTAACAGTCCTGCAGTGTATGTGTACAACACTTCCAGGAATTGTAAAATGTGCAGCCTGTCACACCAGCATTTTGAAATCAGCCCAGAAATATAAAGGTAGACAATACAGGTATTTACAGTTCAAACTCAGTCCCTGTCACCTGCCCCAGTGAAAATTCTTGTTGCTACATTTTGGGCCAATTTAAATATTCAAACTATATTCAATGGCAGCCACACAGAGTGCATGTATAGTAATCTGATCTTGAGGTTATCAAGGTGATCAGGTGGAATGAATTGTGTGGAAGAAGTAGATTTGATCCCCTCGGTCAGGAAGTTGTCACCTGCTGTGACCCTGCCCTGACAACAAAAGTGCCACCTTTTTCATAGTGCTGCCAGGCACTTGAAAGTATCAAAGAGATTACCAAAACAACCGCCAACAATACATTTCTCTCCTCTTTCTTTTAATGACAATTGTGTACCAGTGAGACGAAAGGGTTTTTTTCCAAAACAAGGACCCAAAACAAACTGAAATGGGTCCAGATCCAGAAAATCAGTATTATTGCAAAGAAATCATAGATGCTCCAACCATCACAGGAACAGATTTCTTCCCACCAATACCTTTGAGACAGTTTATTTCTTGAGTCCAAAGTCTCCAAAGTGTTTTTTTTTAAAGAAATGGATATAATGCAGTCTACTTAAGAGTTCCAGGGACCAAGCCTTCCCTCAAAGAAATCTTAACAATAACCCTAACAGATTCAACCTGTCCATTGCAGTCAGCTAAATTCAACTTGGACAATTAAGGATCCAGAACATATAGAGCTGGATGAATACCCTCCAAAGGCTTTGTACAGCCCAAGCAACAACAACTACAGTTCACCCAACAAAAAGATAAATGAGATACGACCAAGATCTAATATTTATCTGCCCCCCCGATATGTGGAGAGAAGTGGGGGGGGAGAGAAGAAAAAACACTCTGTTGCACATAACAGAATGATGTATTGCATAATTTGGTACGAACATGTCAGGACTGTCATCTACAAGCGATCCAAAAGGCTTTCCTGCCATCACGAATGGTTAGGTTGGGTTTAGAATTAAAAGACAGTATGGCAGTATGGCAGGAACAAATTATCCCACATTATAGCTATGGAATTCTAAGTCTACTTGGATTGTGACTGAAGCTGTACATAGCTATGGGGTTGGGAGGGACACAAGTCTATGCTCAACCTGATTTGATATCCTATATAGTATAGGCCACTGATTTGCTGTTAGAACTATATCACAATCTCTGATTTTCTATTAATATATTATCAAGATTGATTATCAGAAGTAATGTTAGCAAACTGTCTAATTGTTAATAAAGGAACAAATAATGGAGTATTGAATCTGTGCCCTTCCCTAGTAAACAATGTGAATACTTAATTATACTTAGCATTAAAGATTTGTTCCTTTTATTCGATTTAAAGCACACCAGCTTTAATTTTCAAGTATTGATCCAACTACCCTTTACTCTGATACATTACAGTGCTCTTTAAAAGCCAGCACTTTTACGGAAATAAGCAAATGGAATTCTACAAATTATTAGAAAAAGTTATTTAAAATATTTCCGAAAACATCATTCTCAAGCTTTTCCCCCCATCGTTGAACTCTGTATTGTTTGGGATTGAAAAAAAATATCTTCCTGGATCATATTAAAGGTCCAGTTAGCCCAGCATTCTGTCTTCAACAGTGGCCAACCAGATACTGCTAGCTGCTTAAAGGCAAAGCATGAATATGATGGCCATCCTCTTCCACCACATTAGAGATCCTTCTGCCTCTGTGCATGGATGGTTAATTTAGCTGTCATGCTTAATAGTCACTGATGACCCATCCTTCATATGAGTTCATTTAATTATTTTAAATTGCCATCTAAAACTAGTTGAATCTTGAGCCTATTCTGAATTTAGTACCAATTCATTTTTTTGCATAAGTCCAACTTCTAACATTGTGCTAAGGGATTTGGAAAATATGTAATAAAAATTATAAGGAAAGTGCTTCAGCATCAGCACAAGGTTAGAATGCTGTTTGGTAATCACCCCTGTCTCCATATTTGGAATTAGGTCTTCCTAGTGGCATATACATTATAATCTCAGCCAGGGCTTTTTTTTCTGGAAAAAGAGGTGGTGGAACTCAGTGGTGGAACTCAGGACCACACAATGATGTCACTTTGGGTCAGCTGGAACAGGGGGGGGAGTTTTTTAAAGTTTAAATGGCCCTTGGGGAAAATGGTCACATGGCCGGTGGCCCTGCCCCCTGATCTCCAGACAGAGGGGAGTTTAGATTGCCCTCCGTGCCGCTCCACGCCGCTCCGCTCTGCGGCGTGGAGGGCAATCTAAACTCCCCTCTGTCTGGAGATCAGGGGGTGGGGGCACCGGCCATGTGACCATTTTCAAGAGGTTCTGGAACTCTGTTCCACCGTGTTCCAGCTGAAAAAAAAGCCCTGCTCCTTGAGTTTCTAGCATCTTGAATGAATGTTGCTTTAATAACTTGCTAAAACAGTTCATACATTAGGAATATCAGCGACCATATTTTAGCAGTTGTGGCTGTATGTATGGGAGTGGGCCAGAGGGCTATTGGCTTCTGCAGCAGAGCATCTCTAAGTGAATGCCTTACTGGAGGGTATCACAAGGTGGCAGCAGACAGACAGGCTCAGTATAATGAAAAAGTTCTGTGGCTGCTAACTGGTTACCTGCAGCATTCATCAGTAGCTCACAATGGATATGTCTAGCCAATCAGCAGCCATATGCCTGTACAATGCTATACAGTACCATTGTGAAGGTGGTAAAAATATCAAATCCTCTTCCACATGCAGTTACACTCAGAAGCGGAAACTGGTAACTTTTGAGTGAAGCACCACACAATCCTCCACAGTTAGGTGTGCTTTCATATATGAACACCTCCCCAAAACATCCCAAAGGGATATCCGGGAAAGATTCTCAAGAAACCCACAGAACTACAACTCTATTTAAATGTATATACACTCAAATATATCTAGCTTTCCACAAAGTAATAAAATATTTTCTCCTGAAACAACAGCAACAATACCCAGACACATTGGCTACTATCCAAAAGCCTCCCTTTAAGATATATCCCTGAGGTTTTCCTTTCTTTTCTATATTAAGGTTGCCTTATTCAATCATGCGTTAAAGCATTGGCACATTCTTACTTTCATTTTATGTGTTTTTCATATTTTACTTTCTAGAATTATGCAGAAGAAGGCTGCAATATGAGCAAGGAAATCTGTTTCTGTCAAAGCATATGGAATATTACATTCAAATATTTCTTAATAGAAGCAGTTTATAATTAAGGTAGGCAGAAATGCACCGAGTGCCTCGTTACTCTCATGCATTTTTATATAAGGGTTAGAAAAGCTACAGCTAAGCAGCAGAAAACTCATTTTCTAAAGTGTACAGAATTTGCAAAAAATGGGGAATACTTTTAATCATTGCAGACAAATACATTTTATTTGTTACAAAAGCAGTATTGGGTTCTCTGGACCCAATAGCCTGTGGTCCACAATAAATCTTGTTTTCTATCGATGTATTTATGCAATGGAAATGATGTGGCTATTTTACAAATACAACATACTGAATGAGGAGGGAAATGGCTTCAGGCACTCAAGGGATAAAGAAAGGTTTGCCTAAGCCAATCCCTTATAGATGGCTGGCCAGACAGGAATGAGAGAGCAGGTGTTGGGGAATCACTGAACTCTAGCCTGTTCTGAGTTTTGAGTATTTGTGGGATTGCCTACAAGTCTGAAGCCTTAAAAGATCTACAGTACTATCCTTACAACCTTCTAAATCAATTGAAGTCAATGGGCATAGACGGTTGTAACTCTGTTCTGTATTTGAACTTAGAGCCAAGCTACAAGTGATGCCTGACACAAGTTGGACGCTTGTCAGCTTCCCTCAAGTTTTGAAGGGAAATGTAGGCATCCTGGTCTTGCAGCTTGGCTCTCCGACTGCTGTCCAATGGACTTTTCAACTGTCACTTGTCCAACATTCCGCCAAGCTGCCTACATTTCCCATCAAAACTTGAGGGAAGCTGAAAAGGGTCCAACTAGTGTCAGGCGTCACTTGTAGTTTGGCTCTTAGTCTCAAGATTTTTAAGACTACCCATACTGAGAATTGGGAAAGGAAGTTCTGTGTTGCTACTGTTATTAAAGCTCACCACAGTTTAACCTAATTTTGGGCATGATGTCTTCATTTCAGGGTACAAAGACATTTCTATATTCATGAAATGAAATAGGAGTGTGTGCAATCAACACAAGCCATGATTTTCACATCATTTCAAAACTGTTTTCTACCTTAAAATACCTTTAGTGCAGGCAATGTCTTATGTGGCCCTTTGTTTTAGAGGGGTTTGAGAGTCACTCTTTCTTCTGGGGTGAATTCTAAGTTTCATAAAAACAGAATGCAAGTCCCAAATTGTTTCAGTGAAATTTAATTCCTTTTAGAGAGTGTGAAAATTGATTATGACCAGAGGGAAGTTTCTTTCTTCTTATAATCAGATTTCATTCCACCATAAGTGTGGCTTTTATTATGCTAATCCTCTTGGAATGCAATAATTATCACGTTGTGGAGAAATTATGATTTCTAAGAGAGCTGCAGGCACTCAGGATCTTCCAGCATTTGGCCTAACAACCTAGAAGACTGGGTGTAATCAAGTGCAAATTAGCAACTTGGCTATAAACAAAAGCAAAATATGCTCCAGATGCATTTGGAAATCTGAAAAAGCAAGCAATCAAAAATCTTATTAATAGACATTGTCAGTTTTGTCAAAAACAACAAATGAATGCCAGCTTGTTTGTTCGCTATGTGTGGTCCATATTAAAGGTGAACTGTGGAAGTGAACGTGAAAATGTATTGCATACATTGAAATGGAATATTTCAAACCATTTTAAAAAATAAATCCATAGAAAATACTGCAATTCAAATATTTTTCCTACTTCAGTACATGGTTGTTTAATATTTTCTCGCGAGCCTATAGCACTTTACCAATTTTTTTTCCATGGTCAAATGCGAACATCTTACATGTTTGACTAGAGGTTTGCAGTCCAAGACTTGCAATTTCTAATAAATATACAAACTTCAGCCTTCCTTGCTTCTGTATTTTTCCATTGTTTATTCCCTTTTCCAGTTTACCTTTTCCTCTTCCAGTTTATTCTCATGCTTTCTCTCTTCACTTATTCCTTTAATCCTCTGGATCACTCTTTCTCCCAAGGTTCCATTGTCATGGCCTCAGTGCTGCATTTTCTTCAATCTGTTGCCTTCTAGAGGTGAGCATGAATCACAATACGAAGCAAAAAAATGCACAAACCAGGCCGATTCATGGTTCGTAAAAATGTGGTTTGTGGGACCAAGTTTTCCACGAACTCCATGACTTTTTTGACCCAGTTAGTGTGAGTCGTCAGCAGTTTGTAAAGCCAGACAGACAGGTCCATGGGCTGAACCTGGCGTGGGGTGAGTGAAACTGGCAGCCCTGTTCTCCTGTCCCCCAAGTGGCAGGAGAATGGGAGCTGTCAGTTTGACAGACCCCATTCCGGCAAACCCGGCACAGGGTCTGTCAAACTGACAGCTCTTGTTCTCCTCCCGCTCGGGTGGCAGGAAAACAGGGCTGTCAGTTTCACTCACCCCACACCGGCTTCCCATCGGCTGAACCCAGTGCAGGGTCTGTCAAACTGACAGCTCTTGTTTTCCTCCCGCTCAGGTGGCAGGAAAACAGGGCTGTCAGTTTCACTCACCCCACACTGATGGGCTGAAGCTGGTGCGGGGTGAGTGATGCTGACAGACTTCTCCTGCTGCTACAGGGTGACAGGAGAAGGGGCTGTCAGTTTCAAACACCCCACACCAGCTTCAGAAGCCAGCACTGGGTGTCTGAATTCCATGAACTATGAACCATGAACTGATTCGTGAACTGGTAAAAGTTTGTGGAAGTTCATGGTTCCTCATTCATGGAATAGCAACAAACCATGTATCATCGAAGGCTTTCACGGCCGGAGAACGATGGTTGTTGGGGGTTTTCCGGGCTGTATTGCCGTGGTCTTGGCAAGACCACGGCAATACAGCCCGGAAAACCCCCAACAACCAAACCATGTATCAGGTGGTTCGTTTTTTTTCAGTTTGTGCCCATGTCTATTGCCTTCTCAGTATTCAGTACTTTTTCTTCTAGCCCTTTAGCCTACCCTGCGGGTTCTTTAAGGTTCTTTGAGCCATAAAAGGTGAGGACCCTATGTCAGCTACCTTTCTTCTTGGCTGTACACTCCTTAGCTTTCATTTCAATTTTTTGTGTTTCACGGAGGGAGCTTGCTTGGCATTCTGCATCTCAGAGTTCCTACAGTAGCCTGTTAGTTCCTTGTGAAATCCACTTCCCCCCACACTTTGGTTTCTCAGGCATTCAAGAACAATTGTACATAATAGTCCTCAGAACAATTGTACAAAATGGAAGTTTTTCTTCAAGTGTTGTTTTTCCTCTGATAGTGAGTGCTGTTGAATGGTGAGAAAGGTTACACAAGTTTAACTTTCTAGAGCCTTCAACATTTCCTGGCTTGGTCACGTCTTCCTGCCAATAGCTGACAGTCCCTCCCATACCTATCTTCATGTGAGCTTTGGCCCATCTAACTTTCCACTTATGTCCTTCTTTCTTCAACTTCATGCTATGATTCCACCTACAGCAACAATTCCTCAAGCTACCACTTTTCATCCTTCTACACTCCTTATCTCACTTCCTTAGCAACCCTGACACTTCACTTGGTCCTGTCATTTTGAACATTCCCACCTTGTAGTGTTTCTTATGAACTATAATCCAATAAAAGCCAGGTAATTGATTCCCACAATAGCTGCTGCTGCAAAATCCTTTGGTGCAATAAAATATAGGCTGAATTACCATTTCCCATTGAATTCTGACTGTAATACCACTCACAAAGTGTTTTCAAGCACAGCAACTGCCAGATATTTCCCTGCCATGGAATTGGCAAAGTATCTAGGCAGGACCAAACACTGAGGGTGGCTTGCATGCTAAGTAGAGAACGTGGAGGTTAAATGATGAGGCCAAGGCCAAGCACAGATCCACAAGTAACATTGTGATGCTTCCGAAGAGACCACATAGACTATTTAAAGGAAGACCCAACACAAGTGGCTTTTGTAAATGTCTTTTTGACTGACCAGTGTCCCTTTGTATTTTTCTCCAATGCCTGGTACTGAATTAGCCAATGAGTGCCAGTTGGCATGATCAGTGAAGTCCATTGAAAAGAATATTTAGAATAAAGGAAAACATTTCCACTAAAGCAAAAGGCAACACAGCTCTTTTCATTTAAAATAATGCTTATTAGTTTAGCCAACCAGCTGGAAGACATATTTTGCAGTGACCAAAATGTAAATACAAAATGGAAAGTTGGACTTCTAATGCACACCGATTGCACGAATGCTTGCTTGTTGAAGCAGCCCCAAACTCATATGAAACACAGGAAATGAGAGATTCCTGTGGACATTGACATATGTTAAAACTTAAAAATATTTTATACAGGAAAATATATAATTGTAAAGAAATTTTTGTTGCTAAATTACATCCACAGGAATGTAATTATCCACTTTTGGTAAAGTTCATTACTAATTTTCATGTATTTAGCACTGAACCCCTCTTTCTCTTCTCCCCTGACCAGCCTAACAAACATATAGAAATTTAAGGTTCAGTCCTAAGTATATTTACTTGGAAGTAATTTCCAATGACAACAATGGAACTTCTTTGTCAGGACTGGACTGCAAATCTAACAAGCTCTGCTAGCTGAAATATGTATGTGCTAAAATATGTAGCAGAAAATAAGATGGAGTCAAATTCTAATGAACTGTTAAAGCTGAGTCTGGTATCTTGAATCCAAAAGTTGCTTTGCATGTTACACTTCCACTACATTAAAAGAACTTACATGTAGGAAAAAATCTAAAAGTATATTCATATCATGATGATCAAAATGTATTATTGTGACTATAGCTACTTTTGCATGCACATCATGCAAAGTTCTTAGGTAGCAGTGCTGGGAAAGACATTTCTAGGAACTGCTGTTTGCCAGAGAAGAGAATACTTGTCCAGTCAGGCCAATGGTCCAGTTCAGAATAATGCTTCCTGCTGTTGTGAGTTTGATCACAATGGTTTGATTACAATGGTCTGAGAGTCGAACCACACAATACAAATTACATGAGACCGAGCGAGTGTCAGGAGTCCTGTCTTACCCCAAATGCCCATGTCCAGCATTCTATCGATGAGCACATGTCCTGATCCAGGCACACATCCAAAATTTTCTGCTCCAGTGTAGCTGCAATGGCGCGTGTACGCGGTCACGATCAGTAAGTTGGCAATGCAGAGCATCCTTATTTCCTATATCTTCCACTTCCTATCTGTGCAAAGTGGAGATGCATGATGGGATATCTTGGAGGTATGCGGAGAAAACCCGTGCCACCGCAAACATGGTTCAATGGAGGTCCTGCAGTCCTGGTGCATGTAGTTGAAAACAACGTTGGAACATGTGTAAGTAAGTTTTTGTGTCATTCACGTGTAATTCGTATCATGTGGTTCGGCTCTGAGACAACAAGGACTCTACAGACGGGTGTGTATGGAAGAGTAGTTTGCAGTAATTCAAGAGAATTATACAAAGAGGGGCGCTGACCTGGATAGCCCAGGTGAACCTGATCTTGTTAGATTTCAGAAGCTAAGCAGGGTCAGCCTTGGTTAGTAATCAGATGGGAGACTTCCAATAAAGACCAGGGTTGCAGAGGCAGGCAATGGCAAACCACCTCTGTTAGTCTCTTGCCATGAAAACCCTGCCAGGGATCACCATAAGTCAATTCTGACTTGAGGGCACTCTTCATCACCACCATGCAGAGATGGAGAGAACTGGAAGAGCCTAAGTTAGTTCAAGGAGAAGCTATTGGAATGCAGCAGGTCTTGTTTTGGGAATCCGCTGCCTGTTTTTAGGAACCTGCTTGCTTGCAATAAGCTCTGCTTGCAATTTATAAATAAAGCAAATATTATATAAACATAAATAACATTTAAAGCATTTATTAGCCACGTTTCTAATTTGTAGGAACACAAGGTGGCTTCAGCCTTCAGCCTTCAGCCTACACTGCTTTCTCTCGTACACAAAGTAAACAAATCCTGCAGTATTGACCCCAGAACTTGCCTTGACTCCCCAAATATGATAGGACAGCAATAAAGACACTAGACAACTGTGTATGGATTCAATTATTATTTAAGTTTATTTAAATGGCTGATCTATGTCAGTGCTTATTTAACTAAGCTGCCCCCTTTGGAGGGTGGGCTGTGCTAGGCAACAACTCCAGCCACCCAGCCAGCAAGGCCACCCTGGCTTCCCTCTCAGCAGGCAGTTTTCACCAGCCTTGTTTATCACAACCTGCACAGCCCTTCTGTGCTGAGGGATGCCTAGCTTCTGCTTCCCCTGACAGGCCGCTAGGCACCACCAGGTTTCAGAGATGCTGCTCAGCACCCAGGGGGTTTCTTCACATCACCACTCAGCTGCAAAGCATGAGATGGCCCGTTCCGAACACCACCTCCATCACTGTGGTCCAGGTGTTTGCCGCTTGATCCTACCTATCCTGAGCAATCTGCTGTAGTTCAGTTACAAGTCATTGCAGCAAAATGTCTGCTGCGAAGATGGCACATGTAAGCAAATAGCTTCCTGCCACTGACCTCTGATTGGCTGAGAGCCTCTAGCCCTACTAGTAATGTATTGTACACATTTACATTAATGTGGGCCAGGGCAAACGAAATCCACAGAGCGAATGCTGTGAACCTCCCTTCTCACTGCCTGAAAGTTATGTAACGGCATGTTCATAAAATCTTTTATTCCGATGAGGTTAAATGGAAATAAAACATGTGAATAACTCTTCCTGGTTGTTCATCAGCACACACTGAGGTTCGTACATCTTCAGAGGTCCTGGTTCAGGTCTCCCCACCATTTGAGAATAGTTGTATGGTAACTCAAGAAAGGGGTGTTTTGATGTTTGAAATGTTTGCTGCTGTGGGGACCCTGAGTTGGGTGAAAAGGTGGCATAGAAATGTTATAATTAAATAAAATGTCAGGTACGTACACTGAACTTGATCCCAATTGAAGTTGTAGCAGAAGGTTCTCCTTTCTCTTGCTGCTGTCTTAGCTAAAAACAGCGCCAAAGGAGTGTGCTGTTCTGTAGATGCTATTTTACCATTGGCTATAAGTTCCCTTCCTCCCTTCCACACAGCAATGGGATTCCTTTATTATAGAAGACCCAGGCACGGCTGGCAGTTCTTCCCTCAAACTGGTGGAGTGGGTAATTTTGAATGACTGAGGAGGTGACAAAGCCATCACAGAAGCCAAGTAAGAGGAAAGGAGCCATCGCACAAATTGCAAAGGAATGGGCCATAAATGTTCTAATTTGAGATTCACTGGTGTATGAAGTCCAAGCACTGCTATTATTGCTTATATGAATAACTCTTATTTCAAACTAGAAAAAGTAAAACCAAAATAGAATATCACTGAGCTCTCAATGCATTCACTGAGTTTAGCCTCCAGTGTTTTGCATCTCCTCTTTCTAATGATTTCCCAGTAGCATCTGAGACACATCAAGAAAAATAAATATTTAGATAGGATAATATATATTAATGTAGAATCTATTTAGCATTGATTCTTTCTTTCCATTATAGTTCATCAAGTGCCAGAGGCTGATTAGATCAGCCTACATTGTACATCAGCAAGATCTGCAATCATCTAATTTGTCCTCGGGGCTCTAATTTCTAAAATTGTAACATTTGTGAATTATTAAATTTAAATAAAATGCTTTGTATTACCCATTACATTTTCAGCTCTTCGTTTCAAAACATAAAAGGAGTTTGAATCATAATAATACCTTGGGGAGAAGAGACTATGATCAGAGAAGTTTTTTCCCTACTCCTACCAGGAGCTTTCTTCAGTATCAACCTGAAAAGTGAGAGAGAAAATGGTAAAAAGGAAATGGATTCTCATCCCCTTCTTTCCAAAACAATCCTTCAAGTGATCTGTGCTTTCTTTTAACAACAACAACAACAACAACTGCACCTCTCTTCTAGACAGATTAGTGCCCCACTCAGAACAGTGAATAAATTAGTGTTATTATTATCCCCACAATACAGCTGGGGAGCTGGGGCTGAGAGAAGTGGCTTACCCAAGGCCACCTACTGGCACTAGTGGGATTCAAACCAGTAGAGTGCTGATTCACAGCCGAACCACTTAACCACTGTGCTACAGCAGCTTTAAGCCTATATTCATGGACATAGAGGAGAGTATTTTTTAGATGTGATTATTGGAGAAGTTGTAATTATTTTTGGTGTGAAAAACAGTATGATAAAGAGCTTGAAAATGTGTACTAGTTTATCAAACTTGATTAGTACTATACCCCTTTGTACAGATAGAATCACAATTGAAAAATACATCTTATAATTATATGTCCTAGACACTTCCATGTATGGAAGCCTGTGGGCAGCAGAGACTGCACCACAGAACTTGAAATGGGAAGACAGATTTGAAATCCTGGTCCATCATAAAATTCATATCTGCAGGCAGTTCATGGACAAAGGAAGCCCTGTTTCATATCCTCTGTTCTCTAGTGCTTAGGTTCATGTGTCCTGGATCAATGCCCTTTTTACTGTTTGTGCCAATTTTCTGGAACTCCCAGCTTAGAGAGTCCCACATAGCTACTTCCATGTATTCTGTCCTCTACCTTACAGCTTTTTCTGACTCAGGAAGTAGATTAGTAGATATTACTGACTGTGTTTTGATTTTATTTTGCTTTAAAACAATGGCTGTTATCAAGCATTTTATTGTTGGTTGCTTTTATTCTGAGAATACATGGGATAATGCTACCCCATGTGGATGTGAGGGCGATCTGGCTGCGACATCTGTCACCCCATTGATCGCCAGGGTTGATTCGGCTGATCTGGCTGGCTAGGCAGGTGTCCCCTTCCTCCCTCACTGCTCCATGTGTGTCCCTCCTGAAGCTGTGCACTCGACGGAAGAGGACGACCATCCCAGATAGAAGGAGTGTACCGTTCTTCAAGTCAAGGGCTACCCTAAACGTATCTGCATAGAAAGCCTCAAACTTCTAGTACGATGTCAAGGTGCAACAGATGCCAATAAAACCCATTTTTTTCTGCAACCTGCTAGGGTCCCTAAACTTTCTTTTTAATTTATTTTCAGTATTTTCAATAACAACAAAAGGGAAGATATAGTAAGGTAAGATATGTTACAAGGATTTTTAATGTTAAATACCACAAGGTTTTTATATCTGAAAATAAATATAAGTAGAGCTATAAGAAACACTGATTTGGAATTTTAACAACATGCATTAACATTTACATAAACAGTTAACTACCCTCCCTCTTGCTAAAATAGCCCAGCCCCTCCCTCTACCCTTAACATCCCTTCCTTCTGTACCCCTACCCCTATAGAGAAAAATATAATTCACTAATCAAGTGTTGTATACTAAAGCTAAGCATAAGCAAGGGAAAAAACCCTACATTTTATCTTGAATCACTTGACCATGCAGTTTAAACAGCTCTCTATACCTTGTGGTTATATACCTCACTCAGGTACTTGGTATTACTTACCAAGGCAGAAGAGCTGTAATACTTCAGGGAGCTGAACCTGAGTTAACTTAATGCTTATCTTTTCCTTCCCCCAAACCTTAATTGATAAGCTATTGAACACTGTGTTTGTTAAGTTAAGTACAGTTGTTTCAATGCAGAAAAGATTACAAGTAGGTAGCAGTGAGGAAAATGACTATTAAGTATGTCTGATTGGAATTTTACTGCCCTTTTGGGGGATAGATGGTTGTGATCTTTTCCTCTTAAGAGATATGATGGAGAGTCCATGGATATCTCCATATTGATATTCTTCAGCAGGTTCAAACCTGATTCTTGGTCTTCTGCCAGATGTGTTCCCTTTGTGTGTGACTTGGAGCTTTGTAAAGCTTGGCCATTTGTATTCTATTCCTGCTTCTCTCAATAGTTCCTGTAATCAGTTTGAATTCTTTTCTCTTGTTGAGGATTTCTTTAGGCAGATCAATAAGGACAGCAATATAGGTCTCATTATATGCGAGTGAGTTCTGTTGTCTGGCCATTTCTAAGATCTTTTTTTCGTGAACTCCAGTCTGAAAACGTTGCTAAGATGTCCCTGAGGCCTTTCCTTCATGGGTTGTTGTTTGGTGAACCGAGCCGATGTGCTTTTGTAATTAGTGAAGCAGTACAGTCTCTGGGCTTTAGAATTTTTGTTAGCCATTTAGTTAAGAATGCTGCAGGGTCTTCATTTATTGTTTCATTTTCTTCAATCCCCCTAAATTTAAGATTACGCTTGTGATTTGAAAGTTCTAGGAAATGAATTTTGCTTTTCATTAAGTTGTTGTCCTTTTGCAGGGCTTGGACTTATTTTGCAATGAAGTACTCAGATCCATTGCACAGTCAGCTTTTTGAATGGCTTTAATAATGTCCAATTTTATATCTGAAATCTGGTCAATTAGATTTGTAATTTTATACAAGATTCTTTGCTCCATTCTTTGCAGCAGTAAGGGTAAACCAGTTTCAGGCAAAGTTTTACCTGCTGCATTTGTCTCCAGCGCCATTTTAAGTTCTTCTTCTCCAGCGTTGTTTTGAGTCTCAGGCAGCAGCGGCACAGGAAAGTAATCCTGGAGTCATTTAGCTGACTTGCTATTTGCATTTTTCTTTTCTGCATTGTGCTTACCCATCATTTGGGTGTTCATGCCGAAATGAGTTTCTTTTATATTCAAATTGGTTCATGGGGGAAGCGAAGCTCAGGTTTCTGCGACCGTCTTCATCTGAAGCAGCGCCACTCCCCCAGGATCCCTAAACTTGATGGTGTAGTCTGTTTTAAAATTTTGGTGTGACACATTTCATGGAATTTTCTTGGATAGGCTAACCAATCCCATCAGTACTCTTTACTTAACAGGTATATCCCACTCTAATTCTGCTAATATAATATAATGAATATTCTGTTTTGCTGTAACTATTTGGAATTGTACAAGGTTTATACAAAGCCCAAAGAATGGCTTGAAAAGATCTAACTTAGCATTTTATCATAATTTTACTGCTGTAAATATTTATGATAATATATTACAGTAAGGTTTTAATTCTCTTTTACTGAGGGTTTTATGATGATTTTTATGCTAACTGTTCTAACTGAATAAGACTGGGAGCTGCTTCAGAAGCCTGTGTATCGAGGGAGAAAGTAGGAATATTTTAAAATAAAAAATAAGGTCTTTATATTTCTATGAATCATTGGTGTGTTGTTTTCAGGGTACAGTGTGTGAGATTTTGGTCAACTGTTCATGCAGCTTTCATTGGCACCTATTGCATCTCTATCCCCAGAACCAATGTCTGTCTTGTTACTCTGGTTCATGGAGACAGAAGGTGATCAGTTCTTGCTCCTTTGTGCAGCATCTTGTTAGACATTTTGGGCCATGAACCTGCAGAAGTAAACCATACTGCCCCAAGTTAAGAATGAGTTTTGCCTTTTCTGGAAGGAATAATAGCAGAAATTGTCCTTGTCAGATGCCTTTGCAGTACTAATTTCAAGTATATGTTAGGCGACAAGACAGATTAATGGTCCTATTAGTGTACCACCCATCTCCTGCCTATTTCCCTATCCAAGGTGCTTTCAGATTTAGTGCGGTTGTTTCTTAGGCTTTTTATTCTCAGTGACTAAAGAATCAGTATGATAAGCGTCAAAACTTCATGGCATTTCTGACAGCAAAAACATTGAGTTCCCCACATATGTGGCAGATCCCTTGATTTAGCATTCTTCTCTGATTCAGGGTTAGATAGTTAGGTAGAACATTTTTCAGCTATTTCCTTGTCATAGACTTGGTGAGGTCCAGATTTGCAGCCTCTTGTACCTTCAGCAAGGGTGGGGGCCATTAAAATAAGCCTTTGCCCAAATGGAATGATACTGATGAATTCTTGACAGCCTTCTAGGGAGTTTCCTGCTAATATGGCTGACAAACTTGAACCAGCCCTGGTTGATTGATTTATTTATATGTTGATTTCTTTAAATTATTCAAAATCTGCCTTTCTCACTGAGACTCAAGGCAGATTACATAGTGTGAGTCAGTACAGTCATTTTCTGAGACATTTCAGTAAACAATGCAGTAGGGTATGTAAATGCAAGTTTGCAAATATTCAAGCCAGCAGAAATTCAGTACAGAGCTGAAGAAATGTTGAAACAGAGCATAAGTAATTCTAAGACTGACATATTTTAAACAACATAAACAACACAGAAACTATCTAGTAGGATCATACTTACAGCAACAGACAATACAGTAGTAAAGTGTATGGTCCCTAACCCTTTATAGTGCATCTCTTTGAGACGACTTCCTTACAGTGCAAGCCTCCTATCTGAATAAAAAAGCCCTCCTGTAGAAAGCCAAAGAGAGTGGGAGCTTTCATGACTTCTTCAGGGGACTGTTCCATAAGGTGGCGGCCACCACCAAGAACGCACATTTACAGGTGGCTGTTGACTTTGCCCACATGCAAGATGGCATCTGCAGAAGGCCCTGTTCAGATGAGCAAAGCTGCCGTGGAGGAACATAGGGAGAGAGCTGCCATCTGGAATCAGGACAGGAGATGCTGACAAAATCATTCCTAGACATACTGTTCCTTACCGCAGGGCTTATTTGGCACCTTGGTTCACTGGGAAATGCATGATAATTAAGCAGGTTTGGAAAGTGACTTAAGTGGAAGAAAACCTGTGATGAACATGACTGAACACAGGCTACAGGATACTGTCTATCAGTGATGGTGACATATTATGCCTGATACTTTTTTCTGCATGGTTTCTAATTTTTGTGATCCAGGTCCTATTGCATTGTTTGGTAGGTGTCTCATGCTATTTGATTGCATTATCTTACACTGTGTAATATGGTCTGAGTCAGTGAGAAAGGTGGGCCTGTGAATGAATGAATGAATGAATGAATGAAATACTTCTGGGCCACAAGTGCTCCCAAGCAAAGCCATCTGAAGATGAAGAGGTTGTTACATCTAGCTTTTGATGATGCAGATATCCCACCATCTGAAGTGCTGATGCTGTGACAAGGTAACAGTAACAGCAAAGTACATCATATAACGAAAAACAATTTTATTTTCTTCAAAGATTGTTAAACTATAGTTACAAATGTCAGAGTGCTTTAACTATGACTTAGCTACGTACTATTTCTAAAAGCTGGAGATATATTTTACATTATACAATAATCTTTCAAAAGTATAATAATGTCTATAAAAAGCTGAATAGGTTTGTTACTATGAAAATAATACAGTATTACTAATGAGTTCCTTATTTTTCCTTCCTAAAAGAGTATATTGAACTTTATGATTAGATTTTAATTTCTTCTATTATGTAACTGAATATAAATTAAATTTGAAAATTAAAGATTGCTTTTCTTCCACTGCTTACAAAAAGTTAACAGCCCATTTCAGACATTCCGTCTATGTCTGGATGAGACAGGGAGGGAAATGGGATCATGTGTTCTGTCCCCCCCCCGCACACATCTGTACATATGTGTGTATAGTTTCAGGTAGGTAGCCATGTTAGTCTATAGTAGAAGAGCAAGGTTTGAGTCCAGTAGCACCTTAGAGACCAAACTAGATTTCCAGAGTATGAGCTTTCGAGAGAAGGGAAATTTGACTGTTGAAAGCTCATAACTAGGAAATCTAGTTGGTCTCTAAGGTGCTGTGGGACCCATATGTTGAATTTGAAAGCCAGTGTGGTGTAGTGGTTAGTGTGTTGGACTAGTGTTGTGGAGACTGTAGTAGGAATTCCCACTCTGCCATGGAAGCTTGCTGGGTGATCTTGAGCCACTCCATCTCTTTCAGGCTAATCTACCTCATATGGTTGTTGTGGGGGAATATGGAGGAGAGGAGAATAATGTAAGCTGCTTTGGGTCCCCATTGGAGAGAAAGGCAGGATATAAATGAAGTAAATATACCTACATGTTCATTTGAAAGGACTACCTGCATACTATTGTATATGCACAGGACTCTAGTTAATATCAGGAAGTCAAGGGCACCATGTTCCCAGCCATTATGCATTCACTCACCTTGGGCTGAAAGTCTGAAGAAGGTAAAGTTAGTAAATCCAATAATGAAATGTCTTCTATTTCCACTGAAAACAATGTGGCATACTAATTGAAAGTGGTACAGAAATTACAAAGTCTTTAAATTAGAACTATGATCTTTGGATTGGATCCAGATAAAATTTTCCATCAGCAGAATTCTTCTGCCTTCACTGCAGCTTGCTGTTCTCCATCAAATGCTGCTGCTGGGAGATCAGGGAGCCCTGAGGAATGACATGATGGAGGTCTACAAGGGGAAGGGAGAATCAGTGGAAATTGTTGATTTAGCCTGGTCAAGCCCTTGATTTAGCCTGGTCTGATAAATGATTCAGGGTGTATTCTGCCCATCTGGAAGAAAGCTCTGATGGTACCGATTTTTAAGAATAAAGGACAAAGTCAGGACCCACCGAACTATCGCCCAATTACCCTCCTCTCAGTAATTGGGAAATGAAATGAAACTTATTTAAGCATAAGATTGAAAGAATGGATAGAGGAGTTAGAAATTTGGAGTGAAGAACAAGGTGGGTTCTGCCAAGGATGCTCTGTAGTCGATCACTGCCTGGATCTGGCCCATTTGATTGAAAAGTATACCACTACAGTAAATAATCATTTATATGTAGCCTTCATGGACTTACGCTCTGCATTTGATAGCATATCTAGAACCAGATTATGGCAGAAACTAAAGGAAACTACAATCAGCAGGCACTTGCTGTGGCTATTGACTAGATTGTATCACGACGACACAAAAGTGAAAATCAGATGTAGCCCTGAAGGCCAGACTGCAGATCCCATTCCAACTTCTAAAGGTGTCCAATAAGGTTCTCTTCTATCCCCCTATTTATTCAATCTTTACACCAACGATATTGTTTAAAGCAGTTTCAGGACCCTTCCAGAGTAAATGGAAGAGGTCAGTTGACCAGAGACTGGAACAATTATGCTTCACTCCCATTTTACTACTTTCTGCAGCAAGTGAGAAAACCGCATTCCAAAGGTCAAAAAGCAGTTATTGCTGCTAGATTTCAGAAGTACAAATCAGTGAGCAAGAAGGGTATGTTCCCTTGCCTATAATGGACTTGAATCTCCAGATACTTTATTAGCATATTTAAAGTCCATGATGATACCTCAATACTGAGATTTTTTTTTTGGACTGCTAGATTGAATGCTGTATTAACTCCAGAAATCAAAAGTCGCTTTTTGAGAATTCCCTTTTCAGAATGTAGGTGTTTCTGCAATACAGAGAAGATAGGCACCTTGGCTCATCTAGTTATTAAATGTCCAAATTTTAGTGAGGAAAGACAAAGATGGATTACTCCGATACTTGAGAAGAACGAGCTCACAAATATTAATCAGAGCCTTTCCCTTCTGTTACAAGATAAGGACCCATACATTACCAGGTCACTGGCATCCTACTTTTAGTAATCCAGTCGAAAATTAGAAGAATTTTGTGATTGGAGTGAGATTCTTTTATTATTATTAATGGTAATAGTAGTAGTAGTATTTTGGTTTTTGTCTGTTAATGCAGGATCAGGTTCAAGGCTATGGCCAAAAGAGCTGCCCTGGGAAAAGGAAAACAAAAGGAAAGGAAAGGATTTAGCCTGGTCAAGCCCCTGATGGGGCAACATAAAGTTATATTAGCACATAACACATTATGTATTGTTCCTTATACATATATTTTTAAAATCATTTGTAGAGGAGTCTCAGACATGCAGTTTTGGGGTCAGGATTCAGAAGCAATTTTCCCCAGACCAGTTTGGCTAGGGATCCTGGAGGTGTTTTGCCATCTTCTGGGCAGGGGTCACTGGGTGTGTTTGTGGGGAAGGAGGGAGGTAATTGCTGAATTTCCTGCATTGTGCAGGGGGTTGGACTAGATGACCCTGGAGGTCCCTTTCAACTCTATGATTCTATAATTCTATGATTTTTGTGATATTTGTACTATGCAAGTCTCAGACATTCATTTCATAAAGATCCTGTAAACTATTTTAATTCAGGGGGCGATGCTTACTGCATAGATCACCCGCCTTTTCAAACCACTGCCAGTTACTACCAAGCGTGTGTTTCACTGACAGGGTGATCTTCTACAGATGTGGGCAATCAAGGTTGTGACTAGTTCTACATGTTTTGGCAATAGCGATGCTGTTTCAAACAGCTCCCAACAAGTGGTGATGGTAACATGCCCCTGCTCATAGAATGCTGCTCCTTCCCCTCCCTGCATGGATTGAGTGCAGGACTGAGGTGGTGGGGTTTGATGTTCAAATAGAAACTGCATAGAGATGGTGCGTTGCTACATACCAATGCGCAGCAGCAGGGAGGGTGTGTGCGCCAGTTTTGCAAATTGCCTAACAGAGTTTTCTGTTGCAGCAGGGCAAATGTCACTTAAGTGGGTCATCACCTGTGGCCAGAATATTGTATTCTGGAGTAACCAGAGAGGGGGAACCATTGCTTGACATTGCAGCTGACCATCAGTGAACTTGCTCAGATCACCTGAGGCCATGTTACAGGATCAGCTTCTGCCAGTTCTCTTCCACCATCTGAATGCTGCCTCACATCATCCTGATTCATTTGTGGGAGAACAACTTTGGCAGATGTATGGGGAAGTCCCATGGTTTTCAGGACTGGTTGACTTGATTAGATTCCTGATACAATCAGAGGTGCTCCTAAGGAGGGTTTGGAAGTCTACCTCTAAACCAAGACATATAGATAGTATGTGTATGATAGACAGAAACTTAGTGAATATCAGATGTAGCTCTTTGTTGTCAGTGTATCTGTCAGTGGAAGGGCATCAGGCATTGTTTGCCATGAAGTTCACTTCTGCATGGAGGGATACAACATTTTCCAGAAGGATCTGCAATGAAGCCTTCTTAAAGCAGGAGGGGGTGGTGGACTATGTAGTGGGATGGTCCCCTCCTGTGGTGATATCAGTGTAGGTAAAACATTTTAAAGTTATAAGCTAAGGGTTAAGTGAGCACTCTGAGCCACCTTTTGAATGACAAAAGAGAAAATTCTCATAGCAGAACCTCAGGGCTATGGTGACTTCAGAAATTGGGATAGCTATCCCTTAGGATGCTCTTATACTTGAGCTAAAGAGCTCATGGCTAGGGAGAAGAGATATACATGCAGCAGCAAATGTTTATGTATAAATTGTGTTTGGAAACATGTGGTATTAAGATTCCAAGTGCAGCTGTGATACACATGAAAATGATGCAATTTGACAACAAAGAGCTACATCTGATATTCACTAAGTTTCCCAAGAGCCTTGCTCTGGCCAACGGTAGATATTTATAGCTTGTTCTGGTCAAGTAAAACATGACTGTCCTGTAACACCTCTAATGAAAAGGTTGTGATTCATCTTTCTTAATATTTTTTTTAATTATTATTGGATTGTTCTGTAAATCATCTTGGTTATTGTCAAACTGCACACAGAGATGACACAATACTATAATATCACAAGAATGCAAAAGTTTTTCTTTTACTACAACACTGTCAATGTATGTGTGGTTGAGGTTAATAAATTAGCTATTTATCTTAGTTTCAATTCCCTGTTTCACACCGACCAACAAATCTGTTTGTTGGACTGCCTGCATTTTGTCATCACAACCAATCAGAGTTTGATCGAGCTATATAAACCGCAGCTTATTGTGATGGCTGAAAGAAGCCTTTATCTCAGGTGATGTTCTTTCAGGAGTTGCACCCTGTTCAGAGATTAAACAGTGTATGAAGTTGTGCAAAAACATTGATGTAAACCCTTTAACTTTTCCAGGCATTTGTGACCCAATGAAGCCTCACTGAATAATAATGAGCTTAGTAAGAACGTACTTTAATCAGGTTCTGCAGGTGATTTTATGTATTGCTTTTTTGTTTGAAAACACAGTACCAAGTGAGAACAATATTTAGCTTGCAAAGAGAAGAATATGAAACCTTCTCAGTGTTAACAGCAGTGATTACAAAACTCTTTCCTGAAACCATACTTTGGCTTGTCAGCATTCTATGCATTAACAGGTCAGTCCCCAATATTGATTTTAAAAATTCATTTTCCACCTGGGGTAGCACAACAATATTTTTACTCATATGGACAGAGAAGGCACTAGCCTTGGAGGAACTCCAGAGGGAAGTTGTCACCTGGAAGTTCAAAAACCGTATAAACAAAGGCAAGAAACATTTTCCTGCAGCTTTCAGTTCATCAAATAAGGAAAGTAATATCAGAATGGCTGGTAAAATCCTCACAGACCTCTCTTTGTCAATCTTCTATTACAGCAAGAGGCAAACTATGGCTCATAAAGTTGACTGTAGAGGCTGAAATGGGAAATTCTTAAATGAGCTTTTTGGAGTATTTTTCAGTATATATTTTACAAAATATAAATAATTACTTGCGCTTCGTTCCATTGGGACCACACCAAAGAAGTAGTTACTGACTTGCCTTGCACATAGAATGACAAGATGGTTTTGTTTCTAAAAGAAGCCTTGCATAAATGATTTAACTAGATATTTTAATGTAAACATGGTTATATAAGACTTTATTTATGGACAGCTGATTGCCATATAATATAAATAACGTTGATCTGAAAGAGGTAAGAATTGGTTTACTTAATTCTTTCTTTTCCTGCTCGTGCCTGCTGGCTTGAATCCCACTGCTGCAAAGAACATAGTAGGCGGCCTTGTGTAAGCCACTCCTCTCAGCCCCAGCTCTCCAGCTGTATCGTGGAGATAATAATAATACTGATGAAGAGAACTGTGGTTCTCGAGAGCTTATGCTACAGTAAAGTTGGTTAGTCTTAAAGGTGCTACTGGACTCACAGACTAACACGGCAGCCAAGTCAACAAATGCTACATAAAGTGCCTTTGTTGGCCCATTTATTCCAGAGTAAGCCAGTTGGTATAGCACTTGACAGTGGCCTATAGTTCCAAGACGTTTCCGAAATCCCGCTTGAGTGGGATGAATTATTTCAGTGGTCACCCAATCTTCAAATTTTGCCAGCAGATATTTGCTATACAGTTTTGCTGCAGTGTCAAGTAGACTTATTGGTCTATAGTTTTGCAGGTCAGATTTATCCCTTTTTTTGGACTAACACAGCTAACTCCTCTGAATAATAATACTGACTTTGTTAACTGTTCTGAGTGGACACTAATGTATCCAGAGTGGTATATAAGCACACTGCTGTTATATAAGCATGCTGTTATTATTTAACTCTGTAGATTCTAAGTGTTGGGAGCAATGTCTTCAGCAAGGCATTTTTGCATTTTGCATTTTCTCACTCCTTATAAGTATGTTGGAAAAATGGGAATATCAGAAACAAGCGAACAACTATTCCAAAATTTGTATCTTGAGAATAATAAATGCATCAGTATAAGATGTTTCAGTAGGTCACAAATGGTGCCGCACATTTCTTTCTGTCTTGGGCTGGCCCACTGCCCTTTAAAAATGTTCATGAATGGATATATCCTTAATGAATGTTCAGATCATACATAACAGAGGAAAAAACCAAGACCAGTTCCAATAAACTGAACACAGAATTGTAAAGGGCCAAAGTGAGATATAGCTTACTATTAAATTATTTATATCTTGATAGTATACATAATAGGGAACTGAATATTAACTGTATTGAACAAGCGTATCAACAAACCAGTACGCAAAGTGCCATTCAAGTGCTCAATAGATTTCTAGTGATACTTTTCAATATAGAACAATATCGGCTGACTTTACAACAATTCACTATGTAATATACTAAGATTTATATACGAAGAATCCACACATGCAGACTTATGCTCTTTATTTATCAGTAAATGCTGCCAATGTCATCAGTGTTTTTAATTACTCATCCTATCATACAGCAGAGTATAATTCAACAACTGTGAACATAAGGATTTAATCTGGAATAGCCATTATCAATTCACTATTTTTTTACATCAATCCAGAAGTAGCCAGCCCATTACATTCTAGTATTTTTGTGCCGTTTTTCAGACCTGAGTTTTATTTATTTATTTTTTACTTTAAATGCAATTGATATACCATACTTGTCTCTTATGTCACTGTCAAAATGTCACTGTCACTTTTGGCATTTCCTCAGTAATCCCTCCTTGCTGCCTTTTGTTTTAATTGTTGTTTTTATGTTTTTGTATGTACATTCTCTCTTTGGATTTAATTGTATTGTTTCTTAGGAGGTTTTAATAGTTTCTAAGATGTTATTTTATTGTAAATAAATGTTTTTAATCTGTTAGCTGCCTTTGTGGCCCTGATGAGGGCAGCAAGTCTGGGTACAGATTTTGTCAACCAACCAACCAACCAACCAACCTTCTCCTTCAAGGCTGACTAGTTACTTAGCACACTATGATGGCTGCTGTTTTTATTTCAGCATGATTAGTTACCAGATGAGTTTATGTTATGCCCTGTTTTTCACTTTGTAGCAATTCAAATCGCTGATCTTTTTTGGTAGTTTTTTATTTTTAATTATTGTTATTTTAAATAATATTATTACAATCAGAAGTAAAATAAACTTTACAACATTATGTGTCGATTTTGGCTTGCTATAGTACTCGAGGCCCCCCTCCAAAAGTGCTGATAATTAACTGCTTTGTCATGAGGGCCGAGACAGCAGCAGCCTACTGGGAGGGAAGTGGAGCGAATTACTTAAGCTAAAAACAAGAAAAGAAAGGAAAAATGCAGGGACAGCAGACCCTTTGCTGAAGAACATTTCTTCTGATTAGACTTATATTAGCATCATGTCCATTGGGATAGGTATTGCGAGATTTCTTACAGAATATAATAATATTGTCTGTGGAACTCTCCTTTCTGTTCTGCTTGCTCCTTAATACAGAAAAGTGATTCTTCAGTAGCACATGTCATTCTGTAGAACCATCTTTAAACGGAGCTAGGCTTACTTAATTCAGACCAACATCTGAGAGTGATGCCCTGGAAGCTGTGAAATCCTTTCTCTTCCAGGTCAGTGTAATAATCAGTGAAAATGTAACCCCGGTACTGGGATTAATTTCGGTACCATGGATTCATTCCTTATTCAGTTTATTGGTCTTCAGATGAGCATTGTTGTTTGACCTGCAAATTTAAACAAGAGACAAACCAATAATTGTTTTTTTTCTCCCCTCTCCCCAGCACCCCCCTATTGACTAGTTATTTGGCTGATAACCTGGTTGGAGGGCAGGGTGATGGCTGATCAGTCTAGCCAGCAGTGGCAAGAAATACTTGTGGGTACATGTCAGACTGGAATCTGCATATGACAAGCGATGTGGCACTCACCTGGGATTGACCGTGGTGGTACTCTGCTACTCAGGGTGAAGCCTGCAATGGCCCATGATCTGGGCATGTACCCTTCAGCTTCTCTCAGATACCTTAAGGGGACCCCAAAACATGTGAGCCAACCAATTGGGGCTGGGGTTTGTGGGCTTTGGGCCACTTAAACGGCCCTGCTGCTTGCAAGTGGCAGGTCCCTTTAAACTATCAGCTGGCAGGGGGATCCCCCCCCCTGCTGCCTGCCAGCTGACAGTTTAAAGGGCCCTTTCCTGCCACTTGCAAGTGGCAGGAAAGGGGCCCTTTAAACTATCAGCTGGCAGGCGGCGGGGGGATCCCCCTGCTGCCTGCCAGCTGATCTGTGGGTTTAAATGCCCATTTCCCTGCAGCTGCTAAGCAGCTGGAAAGGGGCATTTAAACCCCATGAACCACAAACTTGTTCGTGAATTTGCCCCAGTTCGTGGGAGTTCCTGGTTCCTGAAAAGGTTCGTGCATGGTTCAGTTTTTTTCTGGTTCGTGCCCATGTCTAGTCTTGAGACATAAAACGTTAACATACTGCTGTATTAATTTCTGGTAGAGGATTTGGAAAAGATTATATGCACATCTGTTTTTTTTCTATTGAGAAAAAAGTGATATTTAAACAGCATACAGTGAGAAGGAAGAGAGTACTTAAATGAACATTTATCCCCTGGGTCTCTCAGAGCTGTAAAAAGAACTGATAGTCTGCATAAAGTTCAGTTCCTTTGAAATAAAAAGGCAAACTATCCACTGGATTTAGAATGGGTAAATTGCATCCATTGTGAATGTATTTCCTAAAAAGGCAGAACTGACTGTGAAGCCATTGTAAGCAACCAAAGTGAAAAGCTTTCCTATAGCTTATTGTGTAGACCACATCTGGTTTAAAATTACATTTTTAAATGTAGCTATAGAATGTGTTATCAATACAATAAGACTAACTTCCCTTTCCTACATATGATCCTAATCTAGAATACTGTGAGGAGAGTTCTGTAAATCTAGAATAGTCCTTTAACACATTGAATCAAAATAGTACGAAAGAATTATGTAGCAGTTAGGCATTGCAAAGACTTCATTATATGTACCAGTGTTAACATTTAAAGATGTACAATTAAGAAATGCAATCTCAGTTTAGGATACAGTATTTCTTAAATGACATTCAACATCAAGCAGTTCTCTCTCAATGCCTACTGGTGAGAAGTTTTATTTTCAAATAACTCTGAAGTAATTACCTCTTAAAATACTTCAATGCCTAGTAGGAGTTTTATACAACTGCCCCCTAAACTCTGAAAAAGGAACCCCAATCTTTATGCAGGAACGAACACACACACAGAGACACACACACACACAGAGTCTTACCATATGCACAGCATTTATTTATTGTTTACAATACAAGAACCAGCTCACAATGCTATTTCATGTGGCTCTTGAATTAATTCTTGTGCTTAGCTTGGTTAGAAGGTTAACTATTTTAAGGCTTACATAATACTTTATTTCTTTTCTAGGTGTGCACATACTAATTATTGGGCACATGATTATAGGGAATGGTTTGATAAGCATTTCCCAAGAGCTTTGGGGAACAAAGAAGAATGAAAGTATTTAGCAATTAGGAAAGCTAACCACAAGATTAAAATAAATTAATTGGAGAATGTAGAAACAGACCATGAAGAGACAAAAAAAGTAATATGAGGCAAAAGATAATTAGTCAGTGGGGATTCTAGGAAAGAGAGAGAGATTTCATTAAAACCAATCTAGGTCCTGTGGTAGACATTACAAACTGGTAGCAGAAAATGTATGGGCAAATCAGCTGCATTTGACCATGAGCTGAGTAATGGTCCTGCAATGATACTGAAATTAGGATGGCAGACCAGGCCAAGATTTCATGCAATTTGTGCAACTCACCCAGGTACAGCAATGGCTACAACTTGTGCTACATAACCTGATTAGACCAAGAGCCAGCCTCCACAAACTTGCTTGTCTTGGCTGGGCCTGGTAGTGGTTACCTGAGTGATTTGCTATGGCATGACTAGGATTGCCAGGTCCCCCGCCCCCCCGGCAGGAGATGTGGGGCCTGGCTCCTACCTTCTCCTCATGGCTTGCGCAATGACATCACTTCTGGGAAGTGATGTCATCGTGCAGGTCAAGGCCTGCCCTAGGAGCACTCCTGCACTTCCCAGGGGGCTAAATCAGGCTGCTGCAGAGTGTGGCAGCGCTCCTGTGCTATGCAGCGGCCCAATTTGGCTTTATTTGGGCCTGAATCAGCCCAAATCTAGCTGATGTGGAGCACAGCATGCTCCTGCACCATGCAGCAGCCTGATTTATCCCTATTTGGACCAATTAAGGCTGAATCAGGGCCAATTTGGGCTGAATCTGGCCTAAATTGGCCAGAATCTGGCTGCTGTGGACCATGGCAGCACTCCTGCACTACACAGCAGCCTGGTTTGGCTGATTCGAGCCTGATTCTGGCCAATTTGGGCCCTGCCACCTGGGAGTGCATCGCACTGCCTGGGGGCATGCCCCAGGAGGCACATTCCCCCCTGCTGGCCAGGTAAGTGGGGGCAGGGGGTGGAGGGTGGGAGTGGGGGATCCCCCACCTGTGGCAGGGGACTGGCCTGGCCTCCCTAGGCATGACTTTTGCACCTTGGTATGACTTTTTACCAGACAGCCACTGCTAGGGAGAGGGAAAGCTGAGAGTTAGCATGGTATAATGGTTAGAGTGTCAGACTGAGTCTGAGAGATCCAGATTCAAATCTCTGCTTTGCTGGGATTTGCTGCTTGCTGGGTGACTGTGGGTCAGTCACTCCCCAGCTAATTACAGGGTTCTTGCGAGGATAAAATGGAAGAAAGGAGAATGATGCTAGGTGTTTTGAATTCCTATTGGAGATAGGGATAAATAAAGCTGAAGACTGGAGGGTGGATAAAAGAAAGGTTGATTGGTAATTGGGAAGGAGGCAAGGGGAGAAGATAAGGGCTGCTAGGAGGAGGGAAAGAAGAAAGAGTGGGGAGGGGATACAAGGAAAATGAAGTGACCTGCACAAGTCCTTGCAGATCAGCACTTGTTAATTTTTAAAGCGAGAGTGTCTTGGGTGTCACATGTTTAGAAGACATACCTTCTGTCAGCATCAGTAAAGACATTTTACATCATAAATCTATAGGTTTGTGTGAGTGAGGTTTCTGAAAGGTTGTGCCTTCTATTCAAGGCTCTTATTGGACTGTCTCCTAGAAAACATCTCTCTCTGTCTTTCACATGCACGCTTGTGCGCACATACACAGAACATTTAGGGAAAAAGAAAGAGAAGGCAGTTTGAGAACTACTGAAATATAATAAAAGTATAAAAGAGAGGGGTGACTTTACCGGGGGAGGAAGAGAAATGTGAATTTATAAGCAGTTAGATTAATTGATTGAGATATATATAGATATGTATAGGTCAACTGATAGAGAATAATTAATGATAAGGTTTAAACATGAGGATTGACTAACTAACAATATTTTCTTTCTTTGACAAGATTTATATGCACCAAACTGAATGTATAGAAGAGTTAAATTGATTGAGTATCTGAGGAGTTATATAGAATTACCATAAAAAGTTGAAATGAGTAATATATAGAGAACAAATCAAATTGTTTGATTTAAATGTGGGAAATTTTTATGGTTTATGATATATAGGTTTATATAGAATTATTCAAAACTGGAAAATGGGATAAATTGTTTATCTAAAGACGTATAGTTTGGGTGTATAATAAGTAAAGGAGTTAAAGATGTACTGCTTAATATAACGGAGAATGTATATCTGTTTTAGACAGAGGAACTTAATAGAAGTAAGGGAAAAGGGACAGAGGGTGGGAAAGCTGTTGGAAGTCAACAAAAGGGGGGGAAAGGGAGGGGGTTAGAAACGAAAAATTAGGGGAAAATTGACTGTAATGTAAAAATAAAAATGTTCTAACCCAATAAAAATTTTTCAAAAAAAAAAAAAAAAAAGGAAAAAGAAAGAGAAGATGTATACGTATGGTTTTGATTGCACAACTATTGTCTTAAATTTTCATTGGAATGTGAAGAAATATCAAGACAAGTATGTCATAAGTACTTTGAACAATATACTTGGAGCACACATCCTTAATAACAGAATTCTCAATTTGTCAGCAGTCTATATATTTCCCTTTAGGATTATGTAATGCTATTTCCTCCCAAGAAAGCAATAAATTACATAAAAATGTTATAAGTAAATATACTACAGTAATTGTTACGGTTGGGATTTAGTCATATACTTTGGAAACCTTTACTGTGCAGCTGGCTTATACAGTGTGTGTTTGTGTGTGTGTAACCACAAACTTTGTGACCAAATTCTGTCATAGAAGACCTAATAACTGCAGTTTATAAAAGAAATCTTGAGACTATATTTGAACTATCTATGACCAGTGCCACGTGTTCAACTTCTCTAGCAAAACCATCTTGATAGTCCAAAAGGAGTATTGCAGACATGTTTGCCCAAAGCTATAAGGAAGGTCAAATCTAACTCTAATTAACTAATTATAAAGGACAAGCAAAAAGAGGAATGGTGTGAAGTGTTATTGATACTGCTTGAAGGGGTACAGATGATGGCACCCCTCCACTCACAAAATGGGTCTTGAGATCTGTCCAGAAATGTGTCTTCTTTTTCAAATGGTTAACCAATACATGTTCTCTAGGATTTTGTACTGGGCAAGTCTTTTGGAACTGCATAAGAAGCTTATTTAAAATAATCACATAACTTATAGTCAGGGGTCATTTTGTAGAAAAAGAGCTTGAGAAACTCATTAGCATAACTCATTAGCATATGCCATGCCTCTTGTCATCGCCAGAAGAGTGTCATTAGTATAACTGATTTGCATATGCCACACCCACTGACATCACCTATTCTGGAGGTTTTGGACCCAATCCTGGCCATTCAGGGCCAAAATTGGGCCCAAAATGGCAAAAGGGGCTGAAAATGGCTGAATAGGGGCCCAAAATGGTCAGGATCGGGCCTCTGATGAGTGGGACAGTGATCCACCACCCATCAGAGACCCGATCCGGACCATTTTGGCCCCAGTCAGGCCGAAACAGGCCCCAAATGGCTGAGAGTCAGGTGGGTGGGGCCACCTGACATGTGACCTTTTTGGGGAACTGCCGGAACTGTGTTCCTGTGCATTCCCCCTCAAAATGAGCCCTGCTTATAGTTAATAATTATATACAAATTAATAATTATAACCAGTTCCTTCAATATCCAGGGGAAGATTGCCATCCAAATAAAAATTCAATTCTTCATTGGAATGTAGGTTGGATTCACTGTGGAAAGAGCTATAGAAATAAGGGCATCTTATGGTACAGAAGCAAGGAGGAAAACACAACTTCAGTCATCTTTTTTCAGAAGCACGGTCTAGGGAGGTTAGAAAGAAGAACATACGTCTCAGACCACATGTGATTATTCTTCAAGAACTTGTACATTTCTCACCAATTTATGTGGCTCCATACTTTGAGTAACAATGTAATACAAAGAATGAAATGGCTCCATATACTAGGAACACCTCCCAGGGGCACCCCCGCCCCAAGCTTTTTCTTGTAAAAAGGTGACTGACTGTGATAGCAGCGCTATGGGTGTTATGAGGTACTCAAAAGTAACCACAACAAATGTCACACTCTGCTCTTTTGCAAATTTAATCTTGTTTATTTCGAAAATGAACTGATATTTTGCTGGGAATTTTGTTCCTATCCCACCATGGAAATCTCTTTGCTCCTACACCTGAAATGTGAAAGGGATTCCTTTTCATCCCATTTTAAATGTATCACTAGAGGAACACTCGTATACTGGACTGGTAAAACAAGTGAATGCTTCTTCAGCAGCAGAGTGCATTAGATTGATGAGATTCAAAGCAATGGGTCTTCTATATGCAAAAGATGATTTCACCTTCCTTGTTGTGTAAGGCATTCTTGATACACTGTAACTATATGATTAATTAAAGCAATGTTCTTACATGTTGTTGGCAATTAAAAGCAGAAGCGTTATTCATCACACAGACATCTCACTGTACTGCCCAATGAGTGACCATGGCATTCATATAATCTTCATGGTAATTCTATTTGAAATGGGAACAGTCTGTAGAAGCGGAATCACGTTTTCCCAGGAAATAAGCAATGCTGATTGAGTTTGGGGAATATACAATATGGCAACAACATGAAAAAAGATAATTATCAAAAATCTATCAGTATTTGATGTAACAACTCCTTAAAAAAAGCGGTAGAGTGTCATGTAGATATTTTGAAGCTAGGAACACTTATTTGAACAGGTTAATTATCTTGATTGTAGCAGTTATACCATAATCTAATGCTATAGATTATGATGATTAAAATACAGTGATACTTTACACTAAAATAAAATTACAATTGGTGTTGTAGACAACTGCGTAAGAATGACTCAGCCTGAATTAATTTCTGAATCTGCTCACCGAGCAACTTGGATGATTTCAGTCTGTGTTCTACCCCACTGCTCACTGGCCCTGACCACATCTCCCCATACTTCTGCATGTTGCTCTCACCACTGGCAACCACTTTTTCTGCCATGGGTGCACACATAGCTGTGATACATCAGAAAATCTGTTATTTCTGGAACCATCATTTAGTGAAAATGATAGTAGCAGCACCCAGTGGAGCTACAGTGATAATGATTGAGGGAAGCATGGGAGAGAATGCAAAACATTTCCAAACTCAGACCCCTAAAAGCTGCCTCTTTAGTTACTATTTGTGTACTCCAAGTATAGTCTGTTATGTGTAAGAAGAATCCTTGCATTTTGCAAAATGGAAATTGGGAACCAACTGTGTGGGCATATCAGTAAGAAAGTGCATTCCTCAAATACATTATGGTCACTTCCACACACTCCAATTTTTTCAGGTTTTCCCTGTCCCAAAGCCACGTCTTCCTGATTCGCCTCAAGAACACACCTTCCACATACATCATCCTCATGCATGTTTTGTGGGTGTTTGTTGCGGGGGGGGGGGAAAGTCCCAAAACAGAAAACACATTTTTATCTGTTCCTCATCACAAATGACATTGGTGCATTCCCACTCAACTTTCCTTTTTTTGTTTAGTGCATACAGGATTGTGCTATACTGTTGTCCTGTCTTTCAACTTCTGTAGAAACTGGGCATGCGCAGTACTCCATTCTCTACCGATGATTTCCCGCTCAAAGTTTTAAATGCAAAAGTGTTCAATAAATATGCAAACAGTAGAGTAGCGCAATTGCATGATTCCATATCCTGCTATATAAAAGACAAACTGTGTTCCTCACCATTTACTCCTTATCCCCATGGAGGCACAGTATGCAGGGATAAGAAGCGAGTGGGGGGGCAAAACAGTTTGCCTTCCTGCTGCCTCCAGCGTGGCTGTGGGAAGGCTCAACATGGCAACGAGGCCCTCAGTACCACAGCAGAAGGGGGAGGGCTCCCCGCTGCCTCCATGGAGCCTTGGGAGGGCCATGCACAAGCCAAGCAGCAACCAAGGGGTCGAAGGAGGGGGGAGCTGCTGCTCTCTTCCCTGATCTCCCCCTTGACTGATGCCATGGGGAGAGGTGCAGGGAGGCCTTATTGCTAGTTTGAAATAAAATCAGAAATGGCATTCCATTCCTAATGTTTTTCCTAGACTGATAGTCTGATTTCAGAGGGCCAAGCTACACATGACGAATGACACTTGAACGGCAAGTGGATTGAGTGGAGGGCAAGTGAACAGGGAGAAATACACTTGCTGTTCAAGTGTCATTCGTCATGTGTAGCTTGGCCCTGAGTGATTCACTGTAGCAAGCAGTGCAGTATGATTCCCTTTGAATACATAGATATCGTAATAGCACAAGGACCATTAATTTTTTTTTTAAAGGGAAGGTATTATACAATTGCACGTGTGAGCCAGACGCATGTGTGGGAGGGGTAATTGCGAGATGAGGGGTTGGAGATTTGTGCAAAAGCACCAAAAAGCATCCACATGCATTGATACGCTAGATAATCAGGTAAAAAAAGTGGCGTCAAAAAAGAAAATGGACTAAAACAAGTTTCACAGAAAACACTTAAAAAGCGGGATTTTCATGACCTGCTCACGCATGGGAAACAATGACGTGTGTAATAAGTGAGATAACCTGCCAAAATTCCGTTAGCAGGCCGTCTCATTAAGGACATGTGGAAGCAACCTATGAATCTCAAGCCTTGCATCTCTATGTTACAATTTTTAAATAATCCATAGGTCTGAGGGAGTGTTAATTAATCCAAGACATTTAATCCAAGACAATTAATCCAAGACAATTAATCCAGGACATTGCAAACTGTGACAAAAACCATAATGTTGACATTATTCTATGGACTTCTTATCTAACCAACCTAGAAAAGTCAGAAAAGTGTTTATTGCATGCGGCCAAAGGCCATCACAGATAAAACACACAAGTAAAACATGAACAAAGAACAAGAAACAGCAAAACTATGTTAAAAGCACATAAAAGTACATTCAAACACATTAGCACCTTCATTATACACCGGTGAAATTCTAACCTACATATATCAGGGCCACATGATGACGATTCTGAGCTACATGATATACCATGATTACGCTCACTGGAATAAAACGAATTATGATTCATTGTTTTGGCTCTCATTAATGCAGCAAGTAATTCTATACACATTTGTTGGTATTTTAGATATAATTAAAGTCTGCTTAGCACAGAGCTATAATAATAGCTACAAAATTAGAGGTTTTACATATCACCTCTTTTGTATTTGGTAAATGACCTGTTAGCTAACTGAAAATGACTGGTTAATTCTGCATTTTCTACTGCATTTTCTACAGTTATTGAAATAAACATTAAACATGCAAAATCTTGCAAAAGTTAGTTGTAACTAGTTTTGATTGAAATCAAGATAGTTGTATGTATATATGGAAGTTAAAGCTCACCAGAATATATATATTCTGTGTGTGTGTATAGATATACACACACACAACTATCTTGTATGTGTATATATAGTGTGTGTGTATATATATATATATACACACACACACACACACACTATATATATACATACAAGATAGTTGTGTGTGTGTATATATATATGTATATATATATGTGTGTATATATATATATATACACACACACAATGGAAGTTATATATATATATATATATATATATATATATATATATATATATATATATATATATATATATATATATATATATAAAACTTCCATTGACATCATTACAGCTAAGTTCCATTACATTTCCCCCAAATAACTGACCATTGTTGGATTATGCAAAATCTTTTCATCAGTTAACAATGAATATAGCAAAAACAATGTAATAGGCACAAAACCTCTCCAGGGAAGACTGAATGGATTCCATAAGGAATGGCCACCAGTTACAGGATTCCATAAGAAATGGCCACCAGTTAGCAGACAGTTCTTGTATTAACCTCCAAAAGAGACCCTGAAACTCCATTTCTTCTTCTTTTTTGCACACATTAGAATCTTACCCGAAGTCTTCACAGCAGCTTTCTTGTATCAGCAGATTAGCACATCTGGTTCTTGTGCAGTCCATTGGTTTGGAAAGTCAGTCTTCCTGAACACTGCTGAGGTCGCCATTAAAGTTTGGCATGGTAGAGTGTGTTTAAGTTGGAGTACATATTGCTTTCCAGAGTCTGTTGGAGATGAAAGGAAATGTCATATGGAGGGTTGGCGTGTATTCCCAACAGTGAGTGTTGTCGGCAATATAGAGGCAAAAGGAAAGCCGGAGCCTTTCCTCTGTATTCCATATGTTCTTCCTTTTAGTTTCTCTTCATTTTCTAATTTCTTATACTGTGGGATGTTTCCTAGTCTCAGGGAAAGGATTTTTTAAAAGACAGAAATATACCAATTTAATTAATATTTAGTAAGAGAGACAGCTCAGCCCTGTACACTCAAGGATGAAGGACATGAAGAGGAATCAAAGTTCTTAAAAAATTGTTTAGCCCCAAGAGGCTATATCCTTATTGTGTTATCACTTCTGAAATGTTTCATAAAATAATTGGAGGATCTGGTGTGACAAAAACAAGCGTTAATGAAAAGCTTCCTTCACTTTAATTAATTAGCCTACGTAAATAAAAACATGTGTCTCAGTGTGTCTTGGGCACTTTAGAACAGAAGCAAGCCTGACATGTTTCTACAATAAGCCCATTAATGCATTTATTAATATTAACCCCTCTGTCCAGCATTTTTAAGATTTACAAAATTATCTAACTATGACTGTCTATGCTAAAAGGGATTAATCAGTGGGTAGGCCACACCAACTACTTAACCAATGTTATTTAAATTAAACATGCTAAGGGGTATGCATAGTTCCCTTGTTAAATGAGCAATTTCAGGCTAACATACGGGTTTTAATGCATGCAGGGACCTTCCTTGCATTCAAGGGGTTTTAACTAATTTTCCATTCATGCCCCACATATTAGAAAGGCTGAAAAGTGTGCTTGAATGAAATAGTTTCCATAGAATTCTGAGAAAGAATGGCATCTTCACGTACGGCATTATACATTGCTGAAAATCTTATTTTTAATTGCAGTTTATATATTATTTGTATGTGAATAGCTTAAATTACACAATACAGCTTAATTTGTTGATTTGTCTTTGGCTTCAAGAAATTGTGGGTTGAGATGCTGTAAAAAAATCACAAATAATTGTGACATGATAGACATAAATGGATCTTGCTGAGAGATTTTCAGAAAACGCTTTACTGTTTTTTAAAATATATAACACATTTTTCCTGCTTTTGAAGTGCCTAAGGCTGCAATCACTGAACTACTTAATAGATACTCAGTCTCAAGGTTATGAGCACCCTAATGGAGGATGCCTCACCCCCGACTTCCATTTCCCACCACTTCCTGCAGCAGTGACAGGAGAAAAATATTTTTTTAACAATGTCTGTCCTCTCTAGGAATCAATGGAAATGCAATGGTTTTACTATAGAGATCCTGGCAATTCCCAGAGAAGTGTAACATGACATCCAGGTTTTCCTGGAAGTGATGGTCATGCTGTTGCCAATGGCCATAGACTCCCATATTCCTGCATATTGAAAATGGGAGAGGAAGCTAGAAGGCAGCAGAAGTTCATGCAGTAAACTTTCCTTCAGCCTCTTCTACAACAGCAAGTGGAGAAGTAGATACATCTTCTTTTAATGATATGTTGCCTTTAACCCAATGTTCAAGGCTGAATAGACCCACTAAAGCAAGGAGGCCAACTTGCCAAATAACACTCATCCTAGGGTTGCCAACTCCAGGTTGGGAAATTTCTAGAGATTTGTGGCAGAACCTGGAAAGGAAAGAGTTTGGAGAAGGAGCTCATCAGAGATGTGATGTCACAGAGTCCACCAAGGACTGCCAGGCCTCCTGCTGGCAGCCATCCTTAATTTTTTAAAAAGTCAGCATCTTGTGCACCTCTCCATCATTTCTGGAGGAAATCTGGAAGTAATGTAGGGTGGTTCCAGGAATCACTGAAAAATCTATGGTAAAACTTCCTGGAAGTGATGCTGCATTGTACAGGACACCATGGCTCCCCATATCCCCCACCCCTGAACTTCCTGCTGGTTACCATACATGCCTTGGCAAACTTGAGTCCACCCTCCAAACTGCCAGCCAGAGAAACTGATCTCCATAGTATGGAGATTAGTTGTAATTCTGGGAGATCTCCAGACCCCATCTGGAAGTTGGCAACTCATCCTCTGCATTGCTTGTGGGGTGGGCAGTACACCAACAGAAGCCTAATCCTGTCTCACACTTCCAACAGCAGATACACACTTTCAAAACCAGCAGAGTCCTTGACAGGGCATTGATCCAGAGGGATAAAACGAATCCTGAACAAGATGGACAGAACAAGATGTCCATCTCTGTGATGGTGTTTCCCTCTTCTTCCTTTGTCTTCTCATCTTGAACGGATGTCTCAGCAGGACAGAGATGGCAAAACCTAGTGACTTCACACAATGCACTCAGAAGAGTTACCTAATGCTCCTTACCACAGATAAGGATACCACAGATAAATCCTGATAAATTACAGCGACACCCCCTTCCTGCCCACCAGCTGCTGCATCACAGCATAAGTGGGAGTTTCTCTTCCCCCCTCCCCCAACCAGGACTCAGTGATACATGTGAGGACAGAAGTTAACACAGCAGGCTTCTTTTTGTGTCTAAAGACATACTGATTACATACTGAGATGCTTTAATAGATGGTTTGATGAACTGATACTGGGTAGACAAATGGTTGGATCCAGATTAAGTTTTCCACTAATGGAAGGCACCTTGTCAGCAAAACAGAACTTTTCTGCCTCTCTGTTCCCACTACAACCCATTGATCTCCCTGAAATCTTGCCCTGGGCAACAGGAGACCCTCAGGAATGGCATAAGAGGCAAATCAGGGGTCTGCAGCAGGAAGGGGGCATTGGCAAAAATCACATCTCCCCTTATATTAGCAGAATATTTAGGCTAGATTCAATCCATGACATCTTCCTGAGATACCCGTATTCTATTTCAGTTAGCATGATTGAGTTAGGTATGGTATTCACTCTGCCTTTGTCTTGAAAATTCTGCTTCTTGTGGTAATGTAATACATAGAAGCAGTAGTCCCAGCATCAGAGATGGGAGTGGGGGGGAATAAAAATTGAAGTTTGCAATAGTATTAAACTCTAAACTATAACATGATAGCCTTATTACTATATGTTTGCAAACAGGGCTCGCATGACTCACCTGTGGGCCCCAATGGAATGTGTGGGAGGGAGAGGTGGGGCTTGCTTGATGCCAGCAGTCATCTGGGAGCCTCATTACCCCTGTTTATGTGGCCAGGCAGCCAGACGTTCTCCCTCCCTCCCACCCTATGTGCCAGCGTTGTTTGGGATGCCTGTCACAACTTGGTAGTTTTGGGGCATTGGGCTAGATCCACTGAGGTGAGTTTTCACCAATTGGTCGGCTCACCTGTTTTGGAGTCCCCTTAAGGGATCTGAGAGAACCTGAAGTGTATATGCCAGATCATGGGCTGTTGTAGGCTTCACCCTGAGTGGCAGGGTACCGCCAGGGTCAGTCCCAGGTTAGTGCAACATCTCTTGTCATTCTGTGTTTTGTGTCTAGCATGCAGGCTGGGGCAGGTGTGTCATCGAATGGCAAGTGGGTCATTCGATGCCATGGCCCTGTGTCCTGTGCCATAGTAACACTCTAATGGTTGTAATCAATACAATGGCGGCCAATTTCTTCCCAAATGTTTGTGTATGTGTCTTCATTGCCCAGGACATCAGCCTCATGTATAGCCTGTACAGCCGCAAAGAAATCTCTCCCTTTCCTACAAACACATTCATTAAGAGGATAATAAACATGCTATAAAAGCATCTATTATGTACTGTATGAAGCAGCTTTTGACTTTTATATTGGATTATCAGTGCTGTATTACAAGAACTCAGCAGGTGAAGGTTTTCTGTGGTGGATGGTACAAGCATGCTGGGAAGGGCTTTATTTCTGCTTGTCATATAACTGTTGATGTGACATAGAAGTCCTTTCAGGACAAGTAAAAAGACAACCTGAAAATGCAATCCTAAATAGTCACGTCCTTATAAGTCTAAGGAAATCAATGGAAGTGCACCAACAAGTTCACAGAACCAATACAACTGTGGAAGTCTTGAAATTACGTTTTTTCCTGCACTTTTGGTGTATCAACATTTAGCTATGGTAGTTAAATATCCACTATTTAGAGCATTTGGAGTGAAATCAGCTGTTCTGCCAATTCTACTAAGTGGGTTACTTAGATCACATGACAAGCAATCCCTTTTTAGAAAATCAGCACTATGTATACAGAACTCGGTGAGCAAATAATCCTGTTTTTTCCCATTGTATATTCATTTATGTATTTGTCAATGGATTTGTTTCATTGCTTTTTGCTATTGGTTTTGTAGATTTTCTACTGGTTTTATAGCTGTATTGGTTTTAGAGATGCCAGGTCCCCTACTGTCCCGGTGGGAGAGTGGGAGACTCGGCACTTACCGTTTAGATGTTCCTGGGTGTTCCTTGCACATGCGCATAGTGAATGTGTTCTCCAGTGACTACATGATGACATCACTTCTGGGAAGTGATGTCGTCACGTAGGTACAGGAGTGCTGTGTTGCTCAGTGGGCCAATTTGGGCCCCTCAGGGGCAGCACAATGACATCACTCCCAGAAGTGCTATTGTCATGCTGCCCCGGGAGTATGCCCAGGGCAATGTTTCCCTACCTTTCCTTTCCTGCAAACCAGTTGAGTGGCAGAGGTGAGGTGAGGGGCAGAGGGTGGGAGTGGGGAATCCCCTGCTGCCAACAGGGGAATGGCATGCCTAATTGGTTTGCTGTTTTGTAGATTTGCTATTGGTTTTGTAGCTGTATGGTTTTTCGATATAAGTTATGCAGTGTTTACATGTACATATGTACAATGACGATTTACTGATGCACAAATAACATTAAAATATGTACATATTATGGGAACAATGGTGCAAGGAAACAGAAAATGATGCAAACTAAAAATCACAAATTCGTTTTGCACATGGGAGAAGGGAAATTGAACAGGCATCTGCTGGGGCTCTGATGGCATAGAGAGCTTATGAATATAATACCTGTTCTGATAGTCTGAGGACTATGCATGTGGGAGGGCAGTGATACTGTTTCCTTGCCTACACACAGTTAGTGTGTGCACCTTGATTGTATGAAAGGGCTGAAGAGTGTTCTTTTTCTGACTACAGTTTTGTTTAGCATTAATGACAAGGAAACAAAATAAAGGAGGAGAAGTAGGAAAGAAGTAGTATTGTACTCTAATCACTTTCCAGAATCATTTCCCTGCTTTGGCTAGTAAACAGTAAATACTATAGATCAGTGGTTTCAAATGTTACACCCTACATGAACTCTTTCCACATCTGCTGGTCCACTGAGGAATCCGTCAGCATCTGTTCCAGATACCTTGTGCAGCACAGAGCATTTTGGAGATGGGGCCTTATTGAAGCCTATAGACTCACTTCAGAACTAGGCAAGGTCCATGGTGCCTCACCACTGTACAGCAACTTGAGAATTGAGTATGTGCCTTAAAGCGCAGTCAACATTTCCACACAGCAGCACATAGTAGAGAAAGACTGTAATTGTGGGCTAACTGCTTAGTGGGGAAACTTGCCCACTACAACCCAACTTTTTACTGAGAAACTATTGTAAATTTTCCAAGGGACTCCCCCCCCTCCCCCAATTCCCTGGGACATTGTTTGAAAGAACATTTATGTATCAAAACAGTAGACAAATCAAAGAAAGTCTAATTAAAAAAACTGACTTATTAAGAGTGAAAAAATATCCTTTTTTCTTTGGGAAAGGAATGTCTTCCTCGACATTGTAGTACATCTAAACTAGGCTAGCTCTTAATAAATAGTTAAAGAATGAAATCTATCCTTTCTCATTCATTTTGGAATTATTGATCATAGGAAACTAGCACATAATTCTCATTATATTAATATATTTTAAAATTTAGAGTGTTAAAAATGGACAACTTATATAATTTAATGCAATGAGAATTTAATGAGTTTGCTAATGATGAACTGGAATGAATCAATACAAGCTGTGTATAAATTTTCATTGAGTATTAAATATAATGTTCAGACTATTGCAGTTGTTATATTGCTTTATTTTTCTCCTGATATAAAATTTGCACGACATGGCAGTTGGCAGCACAATTCTATTTACTTCTATTTCTGGAATCCATACATTAGAGAAAGTGGTGGGCAATATTCAGTATTGTCTTCCAAATATATCTGTCAGGTATAAAGCTAGCTAGCTAGCTTTGTTAAAACATTAGCATTGCCTCTTCCTCTAAAGGAGGAGGAGAAAAAACTGATGGAAAAACATATCATAAGCCTAAATTTGGTATAATACTTTAGTATAAGCTCACTCTAGCCAAAAGATAAAGCCATACATTGAACTAATGGATGCTTCCAAGTAGTTTTTTAAGACCAGCCCCATGTACAACAAGCTGTAATCTAGCCTTCAGATTGCTGTAGCATGGATCAGTATAGCTAGATCAGCTGAGTCTAGAAGGAAAACGTAGGCTTTGCGTTGGATGTAATTGGGAAAAAATCCTATAAATCTGTTTTCCCCCTCAGGCAAAATAGAGGTAGACACCAAGTTTTGGGAACTAAAGGGCCAATTTTATTTTGACAACAGAATTAATTGTGAACTTAAATGCAAACACAGCAAAGGTCTAACTAGCGGTACAGGTCAGAACCTGGAGTCACCCCGGACCTCCACCTTGACCTGTCTGGGTGAGCCCCACTGCCCTGGGCATGAACCATCCATACGCATGGTTGTGACCTAGCTGGCCAGGCAAAACTGGTTCCCCCTACAAACTCCTGCAACTCCCCAGCCATCAAACATGAGGGAAGGACTTGTACAGGGGGTCCCACCAGGCAGTCTGCTCTCACAGCTGGCAGCCATCAAACATGCCAGCTGATCCTGACAGGCCCCAATTCCCCCAACAATGGGGATGTGCCAAAGGGTGCTCACTGGCCTGCTACCTTCATCCAAACTCCATCCTGCTGTTAAGCAACCTGTTTAGGGTTCCACCACAAGCCAATTACCACAACCAACATAAGCAGTGCAACCATATTTTCCCTGTCGGCCAATATGAGAAAGAAGAAAAAATTCCTACCAGGCCCTGGTAATCAGCAACTGGCTAAACCTGCACTACTACAGAGCAGGCGGGCTGAGCATGATGCCAACTGCAGGGCTGAGAGGGCAGAGCTGCCTTACAAGGCACCTAGCTCAACCCCCACTTTGAGAGTAACAAGAGGGAAAACATCAGCCAATAAAAATCTAACATTCCTCATCTAAGCCAGAAAAATTTGCAAAAAATTGATTCAGCAATTTATTATGAATGGACCCATAAAAAGGACAATGTAAAACATAGTGTACTATGTTTTCCACCTGATTAAGACCACAAGGATAGAGATGCTGTTCCACAGGTAATTTTTGATATCTGCCCTGAAAGTACTCAGATGGCATAGTTTGGAAGCGAGTACTAGTAAATGTGATTCTTAATGGAACATTAGAAAGGTCAGCTAAATAATGAGAGAAGATTGTTGGACTATACCTATGTCCCAAAGGGCATTTTTCAAAAATCCAACTATGAATTTTGCTTGGTTCCCAAGACGTTATAACCTGTAAGGAGGGAAAGGAATATAACTACAAAACAGAGGACAGCAAGTTGGACCACTGATTCCTTTCCAAAACCAGTATTTTACCAGATGGTCTTCAGTAATGCTATTCAGTTTCTTATAAGCACCTCTACAGTTTTCACTAAATATGCAAGAGTAACTCACGCAATCCCCTCAAGAACATCAGCTGTGATGGACTGCACTTTTTAAAAGCTTAAGAAGTGCTGTACAAACAGCTGAAGGACTGTGAAGGGTTAATTCTTCTCAGAAACAGAGAGCCTTGAGTGACAGGCTACTCCAAGGAATCTGATTAGGTAGCATGAACTGAACATCGAGAGACTCCTGAACTGGATGTTGGGGAGGAGGGAGTCTGATTTCAGCTCTTGCTGAGAGGAGTTGAGTGCTGACTAGACATGGGCACAATCTGAATTACGATTTCAACCCCCCCCCCCGATTTTGGCGTTTGCGCCATCGTGACTCAGCTAATCGGTTCCGTCCACGGCAACCGATCCAGCAGTCAGGGGTTTGCTTGTTCGGGACTTGATCGGATGTATCAGTTTCTGTTCGGAATTGCAGACACTCTAGTGCCAGTAATTTATTCCCGGGGCAACGGAGCCAGGGGAATGGGCTGTGTTTGCCCTCCTTTTGTCGTCCTCGAAACACGAATGGAAGCCCAGCTTTCCTTGATTAGCAGGCTTCCTTCCAACCATGGAGCAGCAACCAAAGGGAGGGAGGGGGAAGGGGGTGTTCTGAAGCCATGGGCACAAAGGAAAGGCAAAAGGCAGTGCGGGAGGCTGGGAGGCCGCCTGCGCCATTCGCCTTTCCCCAGGACAAGGGGCGCGCGGGCAAGCCGGCTGCCCCTTGTCCTGTGGAGCAGGTGAACAGCGCAGGCAGCCGCCGAGCCACTCATGCTGCTTCCAGCTCTGCAGTGCACCGGGACAGCCAGCTTGCTGCGTGGGCGGGGGGGGGGGTGACCCAGGCGCCCCCACGCACAAGAGCCTGACTATAGTTGCCCTGGGCACTGGCAACTGTAGATCCGGCCCTGGGAATGTCCCCTCCCTGAGGGGAGGTGGCTCGTTACTGGGTTAAAAACTTTCCCCCCTCTACTCTGTGTGTGTGTGTGTGTGTGTCCGTGTCCCCTCCCTCCCCCTGCCCGCCAGGCCTGGCAGCCGCTGCCATCAACCACCATTCCTATATCGCTGGAAACAGCGGGGCGCCCTCCTGCTTTGGCCTTCCCGATTCCGGATTGGAAATGGGACTTGATCGGTTAGAATTGGTGGCCTGGGTTCGGCAGCGGCCCGGATCCATGAACTGCTTAATCGGTATTTTTTTTTTGGATCATGCCCATCTCTAGTGCAGTTGCAAGATTCAGTCCTGACTGACAGCAGTTTAACACAGACAAGAGAACTGGGGGAAACTTAGCAAGGAAGTTTGGGAAGTAGGCACAGACTCCCATTCTGGCCAAAGAAAGGGGATAGATCTTCTAGTGAGAGGAGAATTTCCTTGCCCAGTCAAACAGAGTTAGTTCTGAAGAGTGAATAGATCCATGGCCTGGTGTGGTTAGAAACTACCTTTGGAGACCTTAAGAGCCAGTTAAAAACTCAAGATGAATACTGGTGTTCCAAGAGAAGGGGTTTGGATACTGGAAAGAGGGTACCAGCCTTCTTAAAACCAAAAGAGTAAGAGAATACTAAAAAAAAGTGTACTAGAGTGTGTGAGAAAACAATGAAACTAAAGCCTCTCAACATAAAGATTTAAGTAACTGCGAAGAGCTTGACAAACTCTCATTAGTCTGAAATATAAGATATTTGCATCTGTGCATGTACTGATTTTTTCTCAGAGTTATCTATATTGAATTACCTCAGAAATTTTTCAACCCCGATTTCACTTCACCTTTCCTATGTGTTTTTTTTTTGGTTATTTTTGCATTTAAAAGCGCCTCTAGTGCCGTTTAAGTAGTTTAAGTCAGAAAAAGGAGAGAGGAATCATATCAGCCTACCAAACAGTATCATCTGGACCTTATATATTTAATTTTACCTTGTTCTCCATCAGCCACTTGACCATAGCTGTCAGATATTGGTCAACCCACTTCTGTAAACTTATTCAAAGAACCACAGATTATCAGAAAAACTATTCTGTTCCAAAACTAGACCTGAAGCCAGGAATTTTCAAGGAATCACCAGTTGTTCTAGCTGCTTATCACCTTACTCCAAAAGGCCAGATTTAAAATATGGTTGACCAAACCATCTTTATCTAATCAAGTTTCTTTAACAGTGGTATAATTACAGCCATCTTCTAAAAGTATCCTGGTTCAATGTCACTAGTAGACATGGGCACAAACAGCATTACGAACAGAAAAAACCCACGAACAGCCCAATCTGCTGTTCGCGAGCAAGCTGTTTGCGAGGCTCCAGCCTAAATGAACAGGTGGTAGTTAAAAGCCTTGTTCGTTCTCTTCCAACTCTCCTTAATTTTAATTACCCTCATAGTAACTTTCAGTATTTCAACCAGGATTCTACTTACCAAAGGGATATTCCAACTAGAACTGGCGATAGAATCTATGCATACATTCATATAATTTATTTAGAATGAGCAAATTATGATTTCAAATTTTGGTTTTTCACCATGCAAGCTGGATGTACTACTTGACATAAATTGCTTGATCCTGATCTAGATGACAGTGTTCGGAGATGAGGAAGTAAAAAGTATGGTGAATGAGGAGAACTTGTTTAGATGGCTAAAGACAGAAATGTAGTTCAAACTAGGGAGACAACAGCTTCTTAGAAAAACTAGTGTGGGAAAAAATTCTGTCAACAAGCACAGACAAAAAGGCACTGACAACTCTTGTACATGTATACACATTGATAACCTGTCTTCTGTAAAGTGGTGTGTACTGACATGCAGAGGTGCAGACAAAGAGAGTGTCCCTCTCTCTGAGGCAACCTAGATTTCTTCAGATTATGGTAGTTGCTTCAGTGTGGAGACCAGAGCACATCCCCCTACACATAACTGACAATCTCCATGAAGACTGCATCATGCATTATACTGAGATTGCTGAAGGTGAGAGACCTGGAGGGTCAACCTCTGTTGCATTACTTGCAGGCTACAGTTAAAGCTGATGCAGAGGTCAGAGATTTCAAGAGAAGACAGAATAGTATAGCTCCATTAGGAGAAGAGGTAAGGTGACTTAGTCTCTCCTCTTCTGTTTGATAATAGCACAATGGAAGGTGCAGTTCAAAGGCAGAAGCCACCCTCAAAGAATCCAATTCTTGGGTCAGAGAGGAAGCAGAGGAAGGACAAAGCACCATAGGATGCTTGTAGGATTTTTTTGTGTGTGCTGTCAAGTCATAACCGACTTACAGTGTCTCCATAGGGTTTTGAAAGCAAGAGGTGTGCAGAAGTGATATGCCATTGACTGCCTGTGTGCAGCAACCCTAGTCGTCTTTGATGGTCTCCCATCAGGCTTCCCAGTTGCCAGCTGGTGATGGGCAATCTCCCAGGAGTTTGCCCCATTGCCTGCCAATTGCTGGAAAACCCTTGGCAATTGCCCACCAGCAGCAGACAACCTGAGAAAGCATGTACTGAGTGAGCTCCCGGTGGGATGCAACGATGTGTGCAGCCTGAGACTATCTGTGTTTCTGTGAGTAATTTATTCTGCCAAGTTCAATGAAACCAAATGTTTCAGAGTCTGTCTCTCTCTGTATTCAGAGAAATTCTAGTTAAGTCAGGTAAACTGTGTGAGCCTGGGGCACTCTATGTATATCTGAGTGAGAGACTGATCTAACTGTGGGCCAAGCTACACATGACGAATGACACTTGAATGGCAAGTGTATTTCTCCCTGTTCACTTGCCCTCCACTCAATCCACTTGCCGTTCAAGTGTCATTCGTCATGTGTAGCTTGGCCCTGGATCAGGCAAGCTGTGTAGAAAGGCCTGAGTGTATCTAAAAATCTGTGAGGAGTTTATTCTATTACGGAAGACCTATGTGGAAAATCACTCTGTGTGACTGAGTCTGTAAAAAAATCTTTAAGAACAGATAACTTTGAAATCACCAAGCTTATATGCTGATCAAAATTTGGCAAACATCAAACTTATGTACCCATAAATTAACTCTTCCTTTGTTTAAGGGGAAAAATATCTTTTTTACTTCACAACCACCCTCATGTGTTGACTGTTCTGCCAAGCTACTACCTAATACAAGTCTTCCTATATTACAAGTTATAATAAGGAAGTCTAAGGTGAAAGCCCTTGGTAGCAGCAAAAATCTTTTGAGGGAGCCAGGGAGGCAACAATATATGGGTCACACAATCACAGAAGGGAAGGTGTTCTTGAGGTAACAGCTTGGGTAGAGTAGAGAATACCTACACTCTGAGTGAGCGGAAATATGTTTATTAGGACCAGGGCTCTCCTGAGATATAAGTTCAAGATCATGTAAGAAGGAGCTGAATTCACGGTCCAAAGCCAAAGGTACAAGGTTTAAAATATTTGAAAACAACCAAACCAGTACAGGGTGGATAAAAATTAAGCAAAATATTACACAGTGGAATTAAAATATAAGCAAAACCATTACAATAGGGTTGCTTTAGTAGTGTAAACAAATGCTTTTCTAGCAGCATGGATGAAGCAGACACCAAGTTAGAGTGCACAGTAAGAAACTGTATACTCAAGACTATGAAGCAAATCAAAATGAAATTATTTCAAAAGTGATATTACAAAGGAACTTACCTTTGAGCTTGTGACATTGTTTCTTTATGAATGACTGCTTTTGTCTATAGCTCAGATATATTCTTGGGGACTCATGCAGACTAGTCTAACACACCTGATTTATCTCTGATGTATTCTTATTTTCATCTCTTACCACCTCACTCCACTTATTGTCTCAGCATCACGCCATATGATCATATTATTGTCTTTGTTTTGTCATAGATGTTTTTCATTTTGCAAAGTTCAACATGAACTTGAGGTCACAGATGAATTCAAGAAGACATGTATTGAGAATAAAGCTGCTTGTACCATACCCTCTTCCCATTTTCATCTGATGTTGTCTGTACCTTTGGGAGCACAACCTAACACATTGTGCAAAAGCAAGCTTCACAGATTAGCTGTCAGTTAGACAGCAGGCTCATGAATAATGACTTTAAGGCAGCCAGACTTTATGATAATTACATGGAGTAAATCATGCTCCATAGGGTAGAATGTGTTTTAAGGAATACCATCTCCATTTCAATTCTTGTACATTTTCAGCATCTTTTGGACAAGACATTTGATACTTTAGGCATCTCAAATCAGTGATCTTATACTTTAAGGACGAGGAAATTTTATGTATTTATTAATTTTACATGATTTATTATCCATGTAAGACTCAAGGTGGATTGTAAAATTATAAATTACAGTACAAGCTGGGGGCATGCATGGAACATAACAATAATTAATGCATAACAATCATTTGGACATTTCCCCACATATATATGCACAATCAAATTCCCCCTTTTGGATTCTATAGACTCAAGGCCTTGAACAATGTCGATATTTTTCTCCTGCCCCCCCCCGCCTTTGTTGATTTAAAATGTTCATGATCTGTTTTTCAGAGTTTGCTATTATGGCTTATGGAGGACTTACAGAATGTAGTCAGAAATCATATTAGTCCTGCCAGTGCACAACAGAAAGAGACCATCCCCCTCTCTCCTCTCCCATAACGCAAAGCAATGTTCTAGTGGGTCATTTCCAGTCACCCATCACATGTGAACCTGAAATCTCTTAAAGGATAATTTTGGGGGGGGGGGAAGTCATCTTATTGATCATTAGTGGAAAGATATTTATTCTTCAACAACAACAACAACAACAACAACAAATTCTGCTTATATACACCATTCTTCTAGACAGATTAGTGCCCTATTCAGAGTAGTGAACAAAGTCAGTATTTTTATTATCCCAATAATACAGCTGGAGAGCTGGGACTGAGAGGAGTGGTTTACCCAAAATCGCCTGCTGAGCTTTTGGCAATAGTGGGGTTCAAACCAGCAACTGTGCTGATTAGCAGCCCAACCACTTACCACTACACTATTGCAGCTCTTGCAACCCTTTAGTTCCTAAACCTCTCTTTCGTTATCAATATCCAATAATGGCAGCATTTGCAAACAAGGAATTAGCTGAACCAATGTGAACTCAAAGACTCTGCTCTGATATTGCTGCAGAATTCCTGTGTGCAACAGCATACAGAGAAGGGCAGTCAGTCTGGTCCTGCAGAAACTCACATAATGTTGGTTAATATAACTTCTTGTTAAAACAGTATTTCATACATTTCTTTGACATTAATTGCTCGACTCACTGAGGTTTCATAGTGTCTTTCTCTCATGAAGGACATTTCAAGAGCTATGCAAGGAAGCAGAAAAATACAGAAGGCCTTTCTTTGTTTGTTTGGCTTACCTTTGGGGGATAAAATGAGAACACTATGAACTATGAGACACCATCAATCATGTACTATTTAAAACGTATCAACTTGCATTGTCTATAGAAACTGAAATTCTTCCCAGGCTGAAGATGTGCAGGTCTTTACAGATCTTGGTCCTTTTTAAAATTCACTCTAGATTTTTCAGGTACCTGGGTGGCCTCAAGATATATTTTGGACATAGGGACATTGGTTCACACACTAATTTGCAATTCTGCTAGTTTTATTTTGTTTTTTCAAGTCCCATGGATGTAACTGCAAAGAACTTGCACAGCTTTAAGTTTGTTTCCAAAACCTAAACGAATCTTCTAATTGTTTGATCAGGTTTCATGCCATTAGCTTTGGTGTACCTTTACTGCATTTTTCAGCAGTGTGCTTTATGGCAGAAATGTTCATGCCATGCTTGGGGATTCATAATATACTTTCAGAAAGAGCATAGCATTGCCAGCGTGGCCTGGCAACTAGCAGGAGTCCAAGGAAGGGAGGGACATGAGAGGTGTGACTTCACATCCAGGTAAAACTATAGAGTTTCTGCTGATTCCTAGACCAGACTGATATCATTTCTGAGTTGTTACAATGTTACCGACAGATATTTTTGTTTATATTATTGTTCTCCCATTGGTTGCATCAGTGGCAACAATAAATAGGAACCAGGTTTGAGAGATTCCCCCATCCCCATGAGAACCAGGGCCCCCTAGAGTAGCCAGTTGCTGCTTTTAAATTAAAGGACATAGGAGAAATTAGGCCCAAAGGACAAGTAGAAAGAAGTTGATGACTGCACTATGATTTGGCCTGGGATTTTCCAAATAGGATTTTTTAAGATAAATAAATGGGTTTTTGTTGTTGTTGAACAGAGGCATCTTAGATGGTACCTGTTGTTCCTACAACTCAAGAAGCTGCCACTTTTCTGTAAAAGACAGATTCTATAAGATTTACTCCTTTTGGAATCAGCTGGAAACCAAAAGTAATCAGATTACTTATCCATCTTTCTTCTATGTTAGAGAAGAATGTATTCTCCAAAGTGTATCACAGTTTGAAACTGATGCTGTATAGTAATACTCATGCGCCAGTGGAAGAATACCAGCAACTTTGTTAGCTATTCTTTCCCTTGTATCTATGTTCCAGATGAATCCCAAAGCCAATGATTAATAGGATGACAGAAAAATATCCCATAGATCTGAAATAAACTGTAGTATGAGAAATAAGAATAGTTCACCTGAGAAACTCATGCACACATCTTGTAGTTTATAAGAACCCAAACATCTGGAGTTTGTAGAAGCTAGTGCCACCCAAGTAGAACTGATCATATGCTCAACATCTGTGGTTGTTAACCTCAATAAGAAACACTTGTATCTTGTCAGGGTGGCCATCGCCATTGAACACTGACATGTCAGGCAATCTTTAGTCTGGGACACAGAAGCCATGGAAAGCTGAATCTTCCTCTGTACAATGGCCATAAGGCAGATGGTCATAGAAGTCAAGTATCTTCTTTTTTTTGTTTGTGAATAGGCTATTCTCTGACTCTGAGCATGACTGTTGATGAGGGCAAGGAAGGAATGTACATAGAATGCTTAAAAGGACTGCAAGAGGAATACAAGCTACATGGAAGGTAGGTGTGTGCATTGAGTCCTAGGCCACAACATGTGTAGAATATCAAAGCTTAACTCCCCCCCTCCCCCAATAAGACTGTAAGCAACTAAAGCTTTCAACCGCCAGGTTAAAGAAAAAGAGCGAGAAAGGGAAAGGGGAAAAGGGGGGAAAGACAGAGGGAGAAAAATAGCTTTCAACCGCATTTCCCCTAGATTTCTTTTCACAATGATGCTTTGTCTGTCTTAACCTAGTATAGGAACTTCAATATTGGTGGTTTTATTGAAATTTAAAATCTGGTTAAGAGTTACACTGTTTTGCATAACGCAAATATGTAACGAAAACGAAACAAAAAACACAGTGTTGAGCTGTCTGATCAGGATGACTTTGTCATCATGAATATTGGACTATCTTCATGTACAACCATTAGTGTGGTTTAATATCTTTAAAGTCCTTCATAGATTTGCTTCTTAATTTGGTGAGAACCAGGGAGGATTGTGAGGCACTCCAAAGGGATCTGTCGAGGCTGGGCGAGTGGGCGTCAATGTGGCAAATGAGGTTCAATGTGACCAAGTGCAAATTAATGCACTTTGGGGCCAAAAATCCCAAATATAAATACACAATGATGGGGTCCAAACTGGCGGAGACTGACCAAGAGAGAGATCTTGGAGTCGTGCTGTATAACTCACTGAAAATGTCGATACAGTGTGTGACAGCAATAAAAAAGGCCAACGCTATGCTGGGGATTATTAGGAAGGGAATTGAAAACAAATAAGCTAGTATCATAATGCCCCTGTATAAATCAATGATACGGCCTCATTTGGAATACTGTGTACAATTCTGGTCACCACTCCTCAAAAAAGATATTATAGCACTGGAAAAAGTGCAGAAAAGGGCAACTAGAATGATTAGAGGGATGCAACACTTCTCCTACGAAGAAAGATTAAATCGCTTGGGGCTCTTTAGCTTGGAGAAACGACAACTGAGGGGTGACATGATAGAGGTTTACAAGATTATGCATGGGATAGAGAATGTAGAGAAAGAAGTCTTTTTCTCCCTTTCTCACAATACAAGAACTTGTGGGTACTCAATGAAATTGCTGAGCAGTCGGGTTAGAACGGATAAAAGGAAATACTTCTTCACCCAAAGGGTGATTAACACATGGAATTCACTGCCTCAGGAGGTGGTGGCAGCTTCAAGCACAGACAGCTTCAAGAGGGGATTGGATAAACTTATGGAGCAGAGGTCCATCAGTGGCTATTAGCCGCAAGGTATAGATGGAACTCTCTGTCTAGGGGAGTGATGCTCTGTATTCTTGGTGTTTGGGGGGCAATCAGTGGGAGAGCTGCTAGTGTCCCTTCTCCACTGGCAGACCTGAGGACACCTGGTTTTTGGGCACTGTGTGACACAGAGTGTTGTACTGGATGGGCCATTGGCCTAATCCAACATGGCTTCTCTTATGTTCTTACAGACACACACATCTCTCCTAGTAGGAGGCTAGAGGGTGTGTGTGTCCAACTCAATCTAAATTCTTTTAGGATCCTGCATGATTATCCTCCTTCCTGTAAGAGGAGAGGGATCAGGGAGCCCTTTACAAAGCAGTTACATATAGATCCAGAGATTAATTTTACAGAGGCTATCAAGGCCAGGCCTTTCCCACGCTGAACATGGAAGCTTGGATAGCAGCTCCTATGCTCAGTAAGGGTACAGAGCTTGGGTCTCATTTAACTCTTTCTTTTCAGAATAAGCCTTTCCCAATGTTTTTAATCCAGTTTTTTAAATGGAGATTTTCAGTAACATGTGTCCGGGGTCAGCAGTCTAGCCCCTGAACTTGCCAGGAGGCAGCGGCGGGGGGCAGGGGGGCAGCCGGGAGACAGCAGTTCAACCGCCCTGGCTGGCAAACAGAGCCAGAACCTGCCTGTGCCAGAGGGAAGGGGCGAAGTTCCAAAGCCTCAGAAGGCTAGATGGGGCAAGGGGAGGCCAGCTAGTCCCACCCTCCAGGGAGAGGACAGGAGGCTAGGGAAAGCAGAGGAAAGGGGCAAGGACAGCGGGATTAAGGATTCAGCAGTCGCCCAAACAGAGCTCTTACCTGAAGAGAAGGAGCAGCAGCCCCAACAGCTCAAGACCACGCCCAAGCCTATGCCCCAGCTAGAGAACAGTAACCTGGCTCAGGAGATGCTAAGAGCCAAGCCCCTCCAGGTGGAGCTGCTGAAGGCACTCTACTGCAAAAGCTGGGCAATCAGCCAAGGGGCCACAGCTGGACCTGCCTTCAGCAATCAGCTCAGCCAGAGAGGCCTGGCAGCCAGCTAACAAGACGCAGCTGTTGCTGACCTACGCAGCCAAGCCAGTTACCCCAGCTGTGGCAGCTTAACACTGCCCAGGCCAGTGCTGGGAGGCCAAGGAGGGCGGGGCGGGGAGGGGAGAGAAGGCCCTATAAAGGATGGCTCGGCAGAGCACTGGGGTGGTGGGTGTGAATAAGGAGTGATGGTGTGGAGGTGGATTGGAGCAGTGTGAGAACAGAGGCTTGGAGGAGGGTTCCTGGAGGAGGAGATGGTGGAGGTCGCAGAGGGCGAGCAGACCAGGTTGAGCAGGCCAGTGAGTGGACTGAGAGGGAGTCTGGGTGAGGTATACCGCCCCTCCTTCCACAGAGCAGGGTCCTGCAGCATCCCTGGAACCCCTCTGATGTCAGGACCAGCCCAGCTGGTGCCCTGCCCAGTGGCAGCGATGGCTAGTGCTGACAACATGCTCCTTTAGTTGGCAAAGGGCGTTAGTGACCTTACTTTTGAGTTGCTTCTTAATTTGTCTCTGTGTTGGAGAGCTTTTTTAAAATTAAGGTGTTCTGTCTCTGAGTTTTGCTCCTTTTTAATGTTGGAAAGTTTCATTAATTTCCTTTCCCTATCTGCCAGTTTGCCTTTAAGGGTTTTACTGGAATCTATGAAAGGTTTTGTCTGGTTCCTTGTATGGATTACTTTGGGGGCATTTTTCTTTTCTCTTTATTGGTTTGAGCTATTTTTAATTCCTGGGTTCCAGGACTGGCTTGGACCTTTGATCTTCTCCTTGAGTTAGTTAAATGAGGAGAAGGAACTGGGATCCCCAGGCCTCCCTAACAGAGATCTGAGGCAAGAGAAGGAGCTGAAGCTGGGGAGTCAATGGTCTCTCATAGAACCCACAGAGGAATCCTGGCTTTTACTGGCCATAAATTCCACATGGCAGCAGGGTGGGGGAGTGATGGTCCTGGAAAGGATCCACCTATAGGCTGCTTTGGCCTCACCCCCTAAAGGGCCAGCCTTGAGCAGGAAGTGCTTGGCCAAGCTGGCAGCCAGGTGGGCCTGGCCCATCCCTCACCAAGGCAAGGCTGAGAAGGCCCATCCTTCACTGTGGCAAGGCTGAGCTGGGGGTGGTGGTGGTTGCCAAGAATGATGTGACACTCACTGTGGGAAGTCCTCCTTTCCAGCGCCTCCAGCTTGTGCCCCTCTCTTTGGGCTGGGGTGGCACTTGGTGGGGATTGGCCATTAGCCAACTAGGACCCTTCTTGTTGTTCTTAATGGCTGGTCTCCCCATGGTTTCATGTACACAGTAAGGAGAACTGAAGTGGGCTGGAGACAGAATCTGTTAATCTCTTTCCCTGCTTTGTTTCTGCCCAGAAAAAGTTTCTATACTCTTCCATGTGAACCTGCTTTTAGTCCTGCCATTTCCTAGTCCCATTATTAAACATTTGGCTTCCTCTTATTAGGTCTTAATACAGAGGGCTGCTTCTTGAGCCTGTGAACACTTTTAGAATGTTGAGAATGGGGAGTGGCCACTGCCGTCATATAGATAATACCAGACAGAAAGGAGTCTTCTCTTCTTCAATAGTCGCATAGCAGTTTTTTAAATAAATGTTAAGAAAGCTCTCTGTTTTCTAACAAAGTTGAATGCACTCCATGATTTGTCTGATGCTTATCCACATTTTGTTGCATTTGTTACTTTTTTATGTAACAGTCACATTGAACAAGCACCATCTGAGGAAACTTAAAATTATTTAAAATTATCACCAGTCGTTGATGAATCAAGAATGGCTGTCAAATTTTGCAGTCTTATCCATGTAATGCCAGCTGGCCATCATTATCAGCTAGAAGAGGGTTATTAACTCATTTTCCATCTCTTAAGTAAAAGAAGATATATTTGTACACTCCATTTGAAAATATATGAAAATAAACACATAAATAAAATAATCAGATGGAAGTAACTTTTAATATTCTGCGTTCAATATAATTAATATCTCCATATTTTGAATGATACAGTAAAAAGATTCTCAGCTAGTTTGCATATCCTTTTCCTTTTTTGAACATTCCAAATTAAGGGTTGCATGTAAGCATTACAAGAAAAAGACATCCTGATCCAGATATGGAGACTTGTGTGTGTATATCACTTGATGTATGTTGAACTGCATGCATAACTAAGTTCTGCATAGTGATTTCACAATCAGTCAACCATGGCTATTCATGCCAAGCCCATTTTGAAAGCCTAAAATCCTTGTGATTGACTGTTTAGGAGGGGGACTGCAATCCTTTGTTTTCTTTGCCAAACAGCTGGTTGGCAAGGTTCTAGGTTTTTTTAAGGGCATCTGCACATACAAGTCATAGCTGTCACATTTACTCAAAAAGATCACACCAACAGTGTAAAACTTTTGAACTTGAACTCCCTCCCACTGCTGACTTACTAAATTCCAAGGCCAAACCCAAAAACTTTATAAAATTTAAAGATTTGGGTTTGTCTTTGGGATTTAGGTCTAAGCTGAGGAAAGGGCAGGGAAATGTAATTGAATTATATGAAATCTTATCTGCAAATCCCCACCCCCTTTTGTTGAACTTCAAAAGTAAAATTTGATTATGTTTGAAATATAAAATGTTAAATTTCTGTAATGTTGTCAACATTGCTACACCTCTGAGATTCGGTTTCGTTTTCCCGGCCATGTCGGACGCTCCTCTCTGCAGGTCCGGGAGGAAGCGCCCGAGCAGCCTGACCGGGCAGTTGACCTGCGAGGGTTAACCCCCAGGACTCCCAGTGAGGGGGTCAGGGTCCGGAGCGCGCCAGGAAGAGCCCCCTGAAGTCGATACAGGGGGTAAATTGCCCGTTTGCTCCTACGGAGGCCGGCAGACTTGCGCAGCACATCGCGTGCTGCCGGGCCATGGGGAACGGCAAAAAGCAGATTTAAGGTGAAAACCTGTAAGTAGTGAATCCCTTCTATCATTTCAAGCGTATGTGAAGGATTGGTGGGAGTTGAAGCTAAGAAGGTTCAGATATCTTCCCCTTCATTGAGTCTCGGAACTTAGTTGGCGGATCCCCCCCCCTAAGATGGCAACGAAAAAGCAGAGCCCTGCTATGGGCAAATATGTTTCGGCTGCCTTGCAGGGGAAAGGAGAGTCTCTTGAAGAGCTGGTTAAGCGGTCGGTCGTCGAAGCTATAAAGCCCTTTGTTGATAAGCTGAATGAAATTGGTCAAAGGGTTGGCTCAATTGAGAGCGAAGTGAAAACCATTAAGGAAGCAGCCTCGGGGGCAGAGCAGTCTACTCAGGAAAACGCAGAACTCATGAAGGCAACAAACAAAGAAGTAAAGTTTTTGGAGAATCAACTGATAGGGCTACAAGCGGATTGTGCTCAGACAGTATTGCGTCTACAGAATGTGAAGGAGGAGGAAAGTGAAACTTTAAAGGACTTGATGTTGGAACTTTTGGCGACATCTGCAAAGGCAACTAAAGAAGAGTTAAAAAGCGACATTTTGGAAGTCCGTCGGACATCTTCAAAATATGCAATGAAGCGTCAGCTGCCTCGCGAGATTATTATCGAATTTTCATCTAAGAAGACTCGGGACACCATTTTATATAATTCGTATAATGTGGATTTTGACTTTCTGGGTAACAAGGTTAAGATATTGAAGGACGTTCCATTTTTAGCTCGGAAAAGAAGATTCAAATACAAAAGGTTTGCAGCTCTTCTGAGGAAGCGTGAAATAAAATACAAATGGTTATTTCCGGAAGGTATCTGGTTTAGTTATAAAGACCAAGCCTACAAGATAACGTCGGAAGCACAGCTAAGGGACTTTGTGTCTAACTATCAAGAGTTCCAACAAGAAGAGGACTTAGAAGCTGAAGGGGGTGGGAAAGAGGGAGCGAGCACAGCTACTGTAGCTGTTCAGAGAGAGCTGCGACCAAGATGCAGCGGGGGGGGGGGGGAGAAGACCTGATCCTGATTGTAGTTTGTATTTTATAAGATCTACCGATCTAATAGCATATTATAAAGTTTTAACTTTAAACAATTGTAGTATGAAGGGAAAGCAATACCTGTAGATGTAGTGTGTGTGTTTTTATATGTTGTTTTTTCCCTTTCTCCCTGTTCCCATTTTCCCCTTTTTGTAGTGTTAGTAATTAAAAAATAAAAAAAATATTAAAAAACAACAACATTGCTACACCTCTGGCCTTATTCTACTGCAGTTCACTGCATCTGTATGTGAATTCATGTGAAATGTGCTGAAGATACGGTTTCCAAGTTGTCACCAGGGTAGGGAGAACTTCCATACTCCATGGGCCCTTCCTGCCACTGTTCAGCTGGGTGGTGGGAGTAAAATGAGAGGGAAATGCGAAGTGATGGCCAGCATCCTGATGCACTGATATCACTTCCAATGTAAACAGATGTGACATCAGCATATCACCAGTAATGCTCTAGCATTGTCAAAATGCTGTGGATAAAGATAGAGAGGGGGCTGCTTGCCTACAACACAAGGGTCAACTTATCCATTGTTCAGAAAGCATGCGTGTATTATGACAGTGTGATGAGAGAAGTCCTTAAGCATCAATCCCAGCAAATAATCAAAACCAATACCAGATACTTTACCCACTACAAGAAGCAAAATGCAGACAGACCCCACCACTCCCGGTGTGGCCCAGCTCCATAGTTTTCCTGTTTGTATGTCTATATGCTCTTACTATATTTATATATATACTTTAAATATTATTTTAATGTTGTATGATGTATGCTGCTTTAGGGACCCTTTTTGGATGGACAAGGTGGTATAAAAAGGTTTTAGATAATGAATAAAAATATGGTTAACTCTGAGTTTCCTGCTGGTTGCCAGTAGACATGGGCACAAACAGAAAAAACCCGAACATGGTGTTCGTTGTTCGTTGCCATCCACGAACAATGAACAACGAACACTGATGAACATGACCTGTTCACGAACATGTTCATTGTTCATGGGGGGCCAGCAGGCTCTCCTCCAGCCATCAAAATCCCTACCACACCACTCCCAGAAACCTTACCTGAGCAGACAGCAGGAAATGTACCAGTAATAAACAATAGCTTGGCCCAGAGTCTGGCAGCAGCCCTGGAATTTGAAGAGGTAGATCCCTATCCCACCACACACAAAGAAAATTCAAGCTCCAATGCACTCAAGCTCAAAATGGCAACAGCAACTGTCTCTCCCTCACTGTCTGCAAAACCAGAGCTGGGAGCCCCTTCCCCCCTGCTCTTTGCTTCCTTTAACAAATTTGGAGCTGCACACTTGAAAGGAAGACCTGCCTATCAAGCTAAATTGGGCTTAGATGGGGGTTTCCAGGGCAACAGAAGGAGTTCAGAGAGAGTTCAGGCAGTCCCTGCCTCTGGTTGCCAAGGGAATTGATTGCAGGTGCCAGACTGTCTGGCTTGATGAACAGCAATGAACAGCAACGAATGAGGCTTGCAACAACCACCTGTTCATTTAGAATGGGGCCTCACGAACAGCTTGTTCGCGAACAGCAGATTGAGCTGTTCGTGGCTTTTTAAAGTTCGTATTGCTGTTCGTGCCCATCTCTAGTTGCCAGACTCATGCTGGCAACCCTATCTAAAGGCAGTTCCCCACCACCCCATCAGTTGATGGTATTTAAGCAGAAGAGGTATATGACTACACACATTGTATGATGAACTCTACAGACTGTACAATTGACTCACATGCAATCTTGTGCAGTTACTCCAGTCCAAGCTTGCTGGTTTAGCATGGGGCAACTGCATAGCATGTTAGATTTAAGTGGCGGGCTTTACACTTCATACTGAACCTCATCTAGTTCCATGAGATTCTCACTCCTTGATATTAGATCTAATTTTGTATTTCTTAGCTCTGCTGTTTCAACCTGAAGTCTTGTTCCTTGTGCAAATTGAACCTTAATATTGCTGATCTTCATTCCCTTTTCTTGTTCCTTGCATGACATTTCTCCATTAAGATTTATGGTTGTCATTTGGGGGGATAAAAAGCAGTCATTTTTTGCTCCTTTTATTAAGACCTGAAATACCAGTATTCTTATTTCTTACAATTCTTCCTTTTCTTGGGTTTAGGTTGTCTTGAAAATAGTTGGGTTCTTATGTTGACATACCTTTTTTGTTATCACTTGGCTGTAAAAGAGTTTTGGCATATCTCTTCCACCTTTAGCTTGAATATATTGGCTCAGGAATCCCCATTCCTACTTGTGTCTGAAGAAGGGAGCTCTGAATCTTGAAAGCTTATGCTCTGAAAATCTTGTTGGTCTCTAAGGTGCCATTGGACTCAAATCCTGCTCTTCTACCTGTGCTGTTGTACTCATGTTACAGTGTTAAAATCTTCCCTGCAGTATTACAAAGGAGCCATAATGATAGCAAATGGAAAGGCCTGAATGTCATTTACACCTATTTGCTATCTTCAGGGTCAGGAAGAATGCACCTGGAAAATACAATAGGCAGTGGGTCTAGACAGCTGGCATGCAAACACCTTTCTACTCTGATTAGTTTGTGCTAAAGGAGAGATTGTTAAAAGCTTAAGTTAAAGATGTGCTCAGCAACCTCAGAATGCACACACACATATCACAAGCAGCTATTTACTTCAGGTGCATGTGTATTTCTATGGTAACTAGAAATTCAAAGGAACTACATGCTTTTCGATCCCTTTATTAGCATTTGGGATAGCTTTCCAAAGAAGAGGCAATTAAAGGACTTTATACCTTGCAATGAAGAGCACAAAGAACCTTGTTTTATTGAGAAATAATAAAACAGTATTTATTCACTTGTAACAGTGAGTGCATGATGTCCCACTTCCTGCTACTGTTCTGTTGACCAGTGAGGGAAAATTAATTTAAAGATCACTATTGGTGTCATGGCATGACATCCCTTACAGGGAAAAACTGAAAGTGATGTCACACTGTTCTAGGAATCACTGGAAAATCTATGGTTCTACCATGGAGATTCTGGCAATTCCTAGAGCAGCATGATGTCAATTCCAGGTTTTCCCCAGAAGTGATGTTGCGATGATGGTCCTCCCCATGACCTCACTGCCTCCCACCAGAAGAGAAATAGTATAAGCCCCATACAGTCAACAAGCCTTAGAATAAATTCGTGTACAAAGTAGGCATAAGACTAAATTTCAAATGCTGACTGGTTGCATTCAAACTTCAAATACCCCCATTTTGATTTTGTTTTCCCATGTGAATAAACAATAATCTGAATGTCTAGTTTCATGCCAATTTCTCTTTTCTCAATCTGATATTAATGCACTAACATTATTTTTGCATTAATTATATAAATATATTAATGGCATGCAAATGACATTCAAACGGCAACAAAAAAAAATGTGAATGTGTCCTGGGCTGCCTGATAGCAAAGGCTGGAGAAGACAGAAGTACTCATATATTGGATGCATAATGCGAAAATTACATTTAAAAAGAGAACATAAACAAGATTTTCACATAAAGTAGAGTGGTTCATGAATATCCACACAAATAACCACAAAATGGATAAGGACAAATATACTATATAGGCAAAGATATAGAAGTGTCTTCAGCCAATTATACAATGATAAAAATACACATCCCCCACAATAAATATAGCATTCATCTGATAACACAGTGATTAACAGATAGCTAGCTGGAATTCATTTCAAAACTTATCTTTTTCAGAGAACTCCCATGTTGTTTGTAGCCTCTTACCTCAGCTTATTCAGAGACTTTTGGATCAGCACAGCAATTATTCAGAGACAAAAAACCCAACAGTTCTCTGTATACAAAATTACACACAATAAGGCAGATAGAACTTGAATTCTTACAAAGACAGCCATTTTCAGTTACTTACACACAGTGCATCAGGTATGTTGACCAAAACCCAAAAGTCTTATTTGGTTTTCTGACAGCATAGACCAACTGACCTGGGTCCTCAGCAGGTTGCAGCAGTCTCCTCACAGTGAAGGAGCAGAAGCCTTGCATAAGGTGAGGAGACTGTAGAGCAAGGGTAAATCAGGTTCCTCAAGGCTTGGCAGGAGCTGGGTACAGAAATCTCCACACAAATACAGTGCTAGAGTCTCAAGCAGACGATCCACCTCTTTCCTGACTAGGCATAAGTGACTAGTGAAAAATGTTAAACCAATAAAGTACCTCACCATCTTCAGGTTTATCCATGAGATGTAATCCTGCTTTTGCTGGTAACCTGGTTAAGGTTCTAGCTCCTGCCAAGACTTTCAGCAGCCCATTCTCCTCCTGAGAAAGGCTGTAGTGAGGTAGGCCCAGAGATATATTGTAGGTGAGAGAAGTTTTGAAAACGAAGCATAAATGAAGAGAATCAGCCATTAATTATTGGATGGGTGGAGTTTCCCTGCACAGACACGAAGTCGAAGACAGTTGTGTGTGCATGTATGTGTGTGCTTTCCAATGCTAAAATGCATCCAAAATTGGAATGAATTCAGGGTGGGGATGAGATTCCAGTGCAAAAATAGATTCTCAAGTGGAAGCCACAGAAATGGAGACCCAAAATGAGAACAAGTTCATACTGTTAAAAGTGAGGGGAGAAAGAGAACCATACATTAGTTGTCCTGAAGAGGATTGTCCCAGTACTTTCAAGTCTGAGGTGCTCGAAGACAGGTGGGAGGGGGGATTCAGCAGTGGACTGTGATCCTGGAGGGAGACTAAGTAATTTTCAGCAATTGTAAAGATCTGGGATCAGAACCAGCTACAAAAGTTTGGAGGCTGGGGACAACTCATTTATGCATTTGGATTTACCTTGGTGCTGATGCTAATGAAGAAAGTTTGCTATTGGTTTCAATTTGGAGAAGAATTAGAATCGGCTCTGGGGTTGGATCAAAATTTGAAGCCTAGTTGCCCATTGGTGGACTTCGACTATGTTCTGATTGATGCAAACTTAGGGTCATGGATCCCATTGGTGCAGGTCCAGAATCCAGCCTGTGATAGGATTGTACAAATTTTCTATAAGAGAAGGGCACCTGAATAAGCATACCACAAGATGTTTTTGATAAATGTTTCATGTACGTATTTGGATTTATGTTTGCTTTCAAATTTCTGCAACCCATACCATATTGTATTTGTTCATTGAATGTCCTAGCTGTTGGATGTATTGACTTGCACCATGTAATCCACCTTGAGTCTCAGGGCCAAGCTAGAAGTGACAAATTACACTTGAATGGCAAGTGAACAGACTCGTGTCTTTCTCCCTGTTCACTTGCGGTCCACTTGTGCTCCACTCGATCACGTAGTGGCTTAATCACAGAGTTCCAGGAACTGAATTTGTAAAGGAAACCTAAATAATTTTGATTATTTACCTTGCAAAACCATGCTTTACAGCCAAGAAGGAATATGAATCTTTAGAGGATACAGAGAGAACTTTCATCCAAGCATTTTATCAGGGCTCCTTGAGCTATTTCCATGAAGAGGTGCTGGAAGACAGGTGGAAGGGTGTATTTCAATCAAGGGAAACACATTTCCATTCACTCTGACTTCCTGAGGGCAAAAATTATTGAGGGATCTTGTGCTCCCACAGTCTTTATATCTAAAAATCCAGCCTTGTATAAGATTCTGTCCTGTGTCTTTAGTTACAATTAGAGTCGGTTTGGTGTAGTGGTTAGGACTCCGAGCGGCAGGACTCTAATCTGGAGAATTGGGTTTGATTCCCTACTCCTCCACTTGAAGCCAGCTGAGTAACCTTAGGTCAGTCACAGCTCTTTGGAGCTCTCTCAGCTCCACTCACCTCACAGGGTGATTGTTGTGAGGATAATAATGCACTTTGTAAACCACTCTGAGTGAGTGTTAAATTGTCCTGAAGGGCAGTATATAAACTGAATGTTAATACTATTAAATATTGGGGGGGGGTGCAACTATATCTGATTTTAATGGGGAGGGGGAGGTCAGAGGCTAGATAGGAGCACTAAGTAAGGACTCTTTGACAGGTGGGATGACTGGTAATCTGTTTAACAGTCAGGCATTCTGAGTAGGTCATTGCAAGGGGACTGAGGAACAAGTACAGCACTTAAAGGCCAAGGCAGTCTTGCAAGTCCTGTACAGAAGGTAACTGAGGGCTCCTTTGTTCATACAGACTATGTAGAATGAAAGGGAGTGGAGAGTGTGAAGAATGGCATAGTGAGTTGTAAATGAATACAGCCGAGGTCATTGAATACGGTAGTCACACAGCTCTGAGAGAAGTATATTGCAAAGATTGTTGGATCAGGCACAAATATACCTTTTGGAGTATACCACAAAACTGGACTCCTTGAGATTCCCAGGTGCAGGACTTTCAGAGCATTTACTGAAAGCTTGTGAGAAAAAATATAAAACTGAAAATTCCTTTAAACATTCAATTTTCTAGTCATTTTTATTTCTTAACAGATGCTTCTCCCTATGCATTCTCTTTATTTTTTCCAGTGTTTGTTTTACAAGGATCAATTTTTGATTGATTCTCATACAACAAAACAACCAAAAGTAGCTTTGTAACTGCGTCCCCTGATTACTCTGGGAACAGAAACAGCATTTACAGGGGTCAGCAGGCCCCGAGTCTTCGCATAAGACCAAAAAAATTGTACCGTATTCTGATAAACTAAAATGTGTTTGGTGTGATTTAAAAGAAATTGTTTTCTCTGCAATAGTCTCTGCAAAAGTTACAGTGCTTCATTATGTTTTTTAGGAGTTCCTATTTTATTTGTATAATATCGTTGTTTTCTTATTTTCTGAATGGTGTGGAGAAGGAACATCACACATTTATGCTGTTTTTGCACAATTAAAAAAAAAGCCCCAAAGTACAAATAAGGAAAAAGATGTTTCTGGGATTTTATCTGTTGTTGTTTACAGTGTAATTGCAGATATGGTCATTTGTGTAGTCTTAGACTGCTGCTAATTATTTTGCAATGTCTTGTTTATTTTTAATTCAGGTTTTGATTTTTTTTTGTCAGCCATGCTGAGTACTTTAATAGAAAGGCAAAGTATTAGTACCATAGACAAACAGAATAGAATCCACCATTGCTGGAGTGGGACATGTGGTGTGTACTTAGGCTTGCTAGGTCCTCCTACCCTCTTGGTAGAAGGAGGGACCCCATACTCGCTTTATTCTGTGACTTTGGCCAAAGCATGAGAGCACTGCCCTGGGAATGCACCCAAGAGGTCTGTCTCTTTGCCTTCCTCCCCACCACCAGCCAGGTGAGTAGTAAGTCTTAGATCCCTGGAAATTTTTTGTGGGCAGAATGCAACTTTCTCACCTTTTTCCATAGTGGTCTGAAACACCCCCTGAAATCTTGTTCGTGAGAGACAGAGGACTCCTAGGAATAGGATCTGGGCAGCCTTCCAGATTGCCATGACATGGGGGAGGTGAGAAACTTGTGCTCTGTGAATAGAACTCATTCTGTCTGTGGAAAAACTGGTGATCTATGCCTTAATTCTCAAATATAAAGTTACTAATAATGACTTTCAAGATTTAATCTAGCTCTTCTGCTTAGTTCATTTTGCTTATTGTTGCTCTTTTTAATAATAAGAGAACAAGTGGGGACCCACAAGGACTTGCCAGGATTGGATCTCATTTTCCCCTCCTCCACTATGTCCTCTTTCCCTTCCCCCCATAGCCTTTCCCCCTTTTTCTTTTTCCTCCTCTTCTTCCCACTCACCTTTATCTGTCCCCCGGCTTCATCTCCCCCTCAGCAATCTCTCCCCTATGGCCCAGTTGCATAGTACCAGCTGAGCCAAGTCCAGTTGCATCGTGGGGAATCTGCTAGGACTTGCAGAAGGTACTTCACTTTCCTCTCTCTCCCCTTCCTCATACTATTTCCTCTTTCCCTTCTCCTGGTAGCCTGCATATGTTCACCTTTCCCTATGTTCTTCTGTCCTTCAAACCCATTAAATAACTTACCTTTTATCTTCTCCCCATCTTCATCTATATTTATTAATTCTTCATATATATTTATTAATTTATTTCATTTATATATTGCCTTTCTCCCCGTTGGGGACACAAAGCAGCTTACATCATTCTCCTTACCGCCACAGTATCCCCACAACTACTCTGAGAGGTAGTTTAGGTTGAGAATGTGTGACTAAATCAAAGTCACCCAGTGATCTAACAAAGAAAAGTGGTGATTCGAACCTGGATCTCCCAGATCCTACTTTGAAACTCTAACCACTATACTATGCTGGCTTGGCACAGGCTGCTGTTGAACAGTAGCAAGCAGTCAGGCCTGGGTGAGTCATACAGTGGTTGTTTCTGGGCCTGACTTCAATGAGCCCCCTCCCCTTGCCTTTTACTGACAGAAACCAGGCCGGGAATACTGGCTGAACTATTATTGTTGCCTAGCAACAGCCACTGAAGGCTTCTGGTTAAAGCTAGAGGTGCTCCTTTTATTATTTGGGGTTTTTTAAACCCTCCCCCCAATGATTTTTTTTAGCTTTCAGATTTTTCTGCAAACCCGGTGCATTTTTCAGGTAGGTGGGAATACCGGCCTTGTCTGTTCATGTCTCCAATCTCTGGAATTAAGTATCCTTAGATCAGGGCCACTTGGCTACTATATAAGATGATGGCAAGAAGAGAGTACCTATTTTTTGGAGAAAGCTTTCTTTTGATGTGTATCAAAGCTTACTTATATAGACTGGCATAATAAAGGGCATCATTTACCTGAACTTTTCCACCTGTAACCCATCTACTTGCCCTGATCACTGAAGACTACTCGCATGGTGCTTTCCACGAGTTTTGAATCTAAGGATCTCTACAAATTGTTCCCAGTTTGAGGCTGGGAAGGATGAGAGATGGATGGATGTTCAAACATCCCCTCCCCAGCAAATGGTTTTACTGGAGACGAGAGCAGCTCTCTGGATCAAACTGATAGTGTGTCTTTAAATATTAACTGCAGAACAAATAGCAGTTGATCCAAGTTTTTGGGAGATTTTAGAAAAAGCATGTGTAGGATTTTTTTTCTTGAATAATAAATCTGTAGGTATAATAAACAGGGCTGTAAATTTTTCTTGCTGAAAATAACACACCCTGATCAGATATGAAAACAAAATAGTGCTAAGCAAATGCATGTGAACTAAGCTTAACTTTTTGCAATAGAAGAAAGTAAATTTTAAATATGTAACCACCATCATCTTCCCCTTTTCCAGCAGTTTTCAGACTCAAAGTATACATTGGGACAAAAATAGAGTAAAATAGGACTGGCCACAAAACTTGGGCCCAGGTAAAAATATTTTCCAGTCCTTTCAAAATATACTTAAGCCAAATATGTGTTGGTAGGATTGCTGCTAATATAGGTGGGCTATCATATTCACTGGCAATTTCACCTGTCCCTTGTGGCTAGCACATCTAGAGGACGTTATAAGAATCCAGTCTAACATTTATGAGGACATGAATAATAGTTCACAAGCCTAAACCTAAAGAAAGTTCATTAGTACTGTCTGATGTTGATGATCTGGATCTTGATAAACTAAATGATGATCTAGATCTTGATAAGGTGAATGAAACGATGGAATAAATCATGCCATCCTTCCTTAGCAGAACTACACTCTTCTAAATGCATTGAAGTCAATGGGCTAAGAAAAGCATAACTCTGCTTAGGAGTGTGCCGTAAGGTGCCCTGAACCTGAATGGTCTGGGCAGGAGCATTGCATATTGCACCAATATGTTCATGGTTCAGTGGGGCCTGTCTGGGCTGTTTTTTCTTTCAGTGGATTAACTTTGTTCAGTTCTGAACTATACATAAAAAGGACCAAACTAGGTATTATTAGTATGGGGCTATTACTTATCTTTGAAATACTGCTTCTAACAGCCATCTTTCATTGTGACCCTCATAAGTACACTAGATATGATGAAGGCAGAAATGGAACCCCTCACAACTGCCTATAGAAGGTACAGACTCCCAACACAGGACATCTCATTCAGGAATGACTGGATCCTGCAAAGCAAAGCCCTACAAATGCTTGCATTTTTGCAGATCATGCAAGAATGCGGTCAAAACCAAGATCTAGATTTAGATCTTGTATTTTATGTATTGAATCAAAATGTTTGTGGCATGAAAATCTACATAGTTCTTTTACAGTGTCAATCCAATCGATAATCTGTGTCATTAACAATTTCTTTTTCTTTCTGCTGTGCTGACAATGCCTTCCCACTGTTTAGGTCAATAATTTTCTCTTTAGTTTTGATTAGCTGAGAACTGTTTCCCCTTATCCTCTTTGGAATTCCACTGGTTCTTGAAAATGTGCTCTGAATGCTGCTTGAAACTCTCTTCAGCAGCCGTCCTCAAACTACTTATGCTGAAGTAGTCTTGGTGCAGCCCCACAGACGTCAATTAGATTTCTTTGAGATTACTTTGATGGCCACAGCTTGACGTCATGTTGTAGCCTTACATAGCAGTTAAGAACATTCATATTTTCCAAAATAATTCTGAAAAACTTGTAGCCTTGCAAACTGCACAGTCTGTGTCTTTACCTGTAGGCAATTTTGTCAAGGCAGTTTTGTCATTAATTTAACTCTTATTGTATGGATTGCTTGAACAAAGAGAAGATAGAAGAAGTAACATCTTGTTTGCATGTGTGTGTGTCAGGGGCTGGGGAGAGAGGATACACACATTTCTTAGTGGTAGTATTTTATTTCAGCAGTTTTCAACCATTTTGGGAAAACCTGTAATGTTTTGTAATATTGTATGGAACCCCAACACATGCTCCCTTAAATTAAATTATTTTAAAAAATAAACCGTACTTTCCTTCAACCAGAGTGCCTTAATATTAAGATTAACCCTTATATTCCAGAATCAAATTACCATACTGAAACTGTATCAAAACCCAATAAGCACAAAATATACCCTGACTGTTTTGTCATGCCACTCACAAATAAAACTTTGAACATTCAGCATCAAAGGACTGAAAGCCCCAAGATGCATCATGAGACTAGATTGGACACTTCTATAAGTAGCTATTGCAAAAGGGGCAGTGAAGGTTTTAAATATTTGTGGAAATACTGGGGGATTCTTGTAGAATGCAAAGGTTCAATGGAATCCTGGTTGAAAACAATCTGTCTTATTTAGTGTCTGAAAGACAAGGAGCATCATGTCATATCAAAGCTGACTCTTAAAGGAAAGAACTGGGCCAGAATAGAGGATGAGGCAATGTTCCTTAAGGCTATCAAAGAGATATAGGTGTGCGTGTGCGAACACACACACACACACACACACACACACACCTCCCCTCCCTCAATGAAACTAACTTAAGGTCTCTCTTGAAACTAGAAACTTGGAATGTTGTTGTTGCATGTAACGTTCTTTGACAAGGTATCATGTCATTCTGTACCTTTAAAATTTCTACGAGCAATCAAAATGATTAGACTTTTTGAATGCTTCAATGTGCAGGTTTGTGTGGTTACACACAAACACTCAGAAATAGTTAAATTTACTCCTATGCCCAAACTTTCTTATCTGTGACTCAGAGGAAAGGCGAGATCTTTGAACATACTACTTTTCTAAAACTACAAGTGCAGGCAGGTGCTTATTGTTATTCTCAGCACCTTCCTGGAAGTAATAAAATGTGAACTGAAACATCAGCACATTGGTATACTCTATAACACCCACAAGGAGGGGGAATATCTCCTTCTGAATGTTTCATTGCTTTTTTTATTTCATATTTTATATGAGGCTGCAGGGTGTAGAAGGAAAAATCAAAAGTAAAGGTTTAAAAAGCGGAAGAACTAGACAGCATATTTGAAACGAAAAAGGAGGGGGGGACGGGGAGAACCCCCAAACCAAAACCTATGGCTATTGATTCTTATTTACTGGAAGCAGAAAAAACACAGTAGAACATTGTTTTAGAAATCCATAACTGAAGGACACTGTGGAACTCATAATGTATGTGTGCAGCCAAGTACTATTTTCACAGAGGGCCCATGGGTTTATGGTAAAATGTGTGAGTTTTGCTTGTGCTAACTGTGTGCTCTGTTCAGAGCATAAAATTAAATACATAGATATATATATGAGTATAGGGCAGGATTTTATGCCAGTGTCACATAGGAACTGACCATATTGTTACCTGGAATAGGGCTCCTTGTGAGTAAGTGGGGGGAATTAGCGGCAAGGAGCAAGGCTATGTGAGAGGGGCAACTACAGGATAACTCCACCAGCATTTATAGGGTCCTTTCTCCAAGGTAGCAGACAAGACTTGGTGCTTTTAAGGTCAAAGTACTTTTATTTAAAGAGGAAAAACCAACATACACACAAGAGACAATTGAAAATGGTTGGTATGCACACACACTCACACACAGAGAGAGAGAGTCCTAGGAAGCTAGCTAGAATTTGGAATAGAGTGAGGGAGGGGGGGGGAAGTATATTTACCAATTTCAAACATCCAGCATTTGAATGTGGCAAGAGCCCTGTTTCTTATTGGGCAAAACATGTCCTGAGGCTTGGGAGCCCCCTCAGCCGTTGAAACAAAGACCGTAAAGGTCAGTCTCTGGGAATTACAAAGGTTTGATCCTTTTGATTACTTGCTGCTTGGGTGTGTGAAAGGAAATGCAAAGTCTCTCTTGCTACCACACAAAGGAGCAGTTTGCTAATGAATCTCCCTGGAGCCGAGTTGATGAATTTAGATATGAAAATGTACATTCTCAGAGACAAATTAAACTTATCAGTGCTGGTTGATTGATCCTCAATCTTAGGGTGGGGATTCCATCATGGAAGGAAGGTATTGGAATGTGCTAAGTGGGGTGACACAAGGAGACCCTTTCTTATCACAGCTCATGCCTGCAGCTGGGGAGTCAGTAAATCAAATCACCTCTGTCCTCTGCATTAGCATGAACAGAGCTTTTTTTCCAGGGAAAGAGGTTGGGGAACTCGCACCCGGGGCAACTCCCGGGAGGAGGTGGTGTGCCTTTCAATACATGCACGCACGTGCAGTGTGCATGCATGTGTGCTCCCAGGACTGCATGATGATGTCACTTCCAGGGAGTGATGTCATCATGCAGGTGTGGCCACCCCGGAAACAATCCTGTGCTCCATGGGGGGTGTCCGATTCGGCCCAGAATGGGCTGCTCCACTGTAGGAGAGTACTCCCACACCTGACAGTGGCCAGATCTGGGACATTTTGGGAACAAATTGGGCCAAAATGGACCAGATCAGCCTGGAACATGTTGTTGCCACACAAGAGAGCACTCCCCCGCAGGGCAGCAGCCCAAACATGGCCGTTTAGGGCCTGATCCGGGCCGTTCTGGGCTTAAATTGGACCAAAAATGGCCAAAAGAGGCCCAAAAGGGCAAGGATTGGGCAGTTGCGGGGGGAGTATTCCCTCACCTTACAGATGCCCAATCCTGGCCATTTCAGGCCCAATCCAGGCCAGTTTGGGCCCATATTGTACCCAAAATGGCCAATAGGGGCTCAAAATGGCCAAGATTGGGCCACTGCTGGGCAGGGGAGTGTTCCGCCACCCAGCAGAGACCTGACCCTGGCCCTTTTGGGCCTGATCCTGGCCATTTCAGGCCCAAAAGGGCCTAATGGGGCCCAAAATGACCAGGATCAAGCTGTTGGCAGTTTTGGGCCCCCAAATGGCCAGAATGGCCCAGAAACAGCCATGATTTGGGCTGAACCAGCCTGGAACAGGCTGCTGCCAGGTGGAAAAACCCTCCCCCGCCTGGCACCGGCCTGATCCTGGTGCTTTCGGCCCCGATCCGGGCTGTTTTGTGCCCTAAATGGGCCCCAAATGGACAAAAGGGCTTGGATCGCGGCCAAAATGCCCTGGGTTAGGCTGCTGCCAGGTGGGAGAACCATCTCCCACCTGGCACTGGCCCAGTACAGGCCATTTCAGCCCCTATCCAGGCCATTTTGGCCCTGATCCAGGCCATTTTGACCATTTTGGGCCTATTGAGGGACCAAAACGCCCTGGATCAGGGCCGAAACAGCTAGGATGGGGGTGGGGGGAACCCTCCCCTGCCCAGCACTGGCCCAATCCATGCTGCTTTGGTGACATTTTTATATCACAGGCCGCTATCAAACAGCTATTAAATATGTCAGAAGCCCTGGCTGACTGCTTACAATCTTTTCTATTTTGATGGGGAAAATCCCTACTTAATAAAATGGCAATAGCCTCTATTTGGTAGCAGGTTATTTTCTCGAAGATGAGAGGACTGGAATCTATGTCACACTGCTCCATCAAGGCCAGAGAATTCTGAAGCCCTGGCCTGAAAGCATTTGAAGGGACAAGGGATATTATCCATCTTTGAGACAAAAATAGAATCAGCTATGAAGTTCTCTAGCTCCTGCCTCAGGCATGCTGTTGTGACCTTCTTGCACTGTCCCCTGTCTTTGTATTTCACCCTGTCTTCTTGTATACCAGGAAGGAGACTTGTGTTGAGACTGAGTTGAAGAAATGTTTTTTTTTACCTGATAATATGTTATAGAGAATGAGAATAAACCAGAACCTGCCAGTCCGCATTTTGAAGCCCCCAAACCACAAATTTCTCTCAGGTTTGTCAATCTGTTTAAACATTACTTGACGAGTTAATGTATAGACTGAGACTGCTTCCTAGCTTCCCTTTGCTTTGGAAGACAATGATTTGGTATTAACAAATCTGTGTGTTTCCTTCTTCGCCAACACACAAACCCAATCAGCTTTTCCCTGAAATTACTGAGATATGGATAATCCTAACCTCTCTGTAGTACTCCCTGACACTATATGAGGAAAATGACAATTAACACTCTCCATTTACTCTTCAAACTTCCCTCCTTTCCCTCTGATTGACTGGTTTTGGCCCCAATTCCATACCACCAGGATAAAAGGGGATTAACAGGTGGAGGTGAAAAAGAATGGACTGAGCCCTATACATGCAAGTTCAAAGAGGATACCCTGAAGCGGTTCCAAGATTAGTACCAACTCTGGCAGCTGCTAGGGCAGTATAGAGCAGAAACAAAATGAGATAAAAGTAATAAAGGAATAATAGACTTAGCTTGCAGAGGAGAGCTACCAGAGCTCCTACCATGCCGCCATCGTGACTGAGCCCTATACATCACAAATGGCTATTCAGAATCTCAGGCATGCCTCATGGCTTTGTTGCTGTGGTAGCACCAGCAAGGAGGTCACATTGGTGCACTAAAGCAGGTTTGTTGTGTGATTGTACATCTGGTGTTCAGTACTCTTCTGATGGCACCAGACACATTATTTCAGGTCCATTGCATAGAGGAAAAACTACCTTCAAGAAGCTCAGGCCCATGAATTTATTTGATCTTCAGTAAGAAGCAAAATACCATAAGACTTTCTGAAGGATCTTACTCCTATCTGCCCCACTGTAATCAAGTCAAGGTTTTTCATATTAGAACAGGGTAGACACAATACGTTAAGTGGTACAGTTCTTAAATTTTCACAAATCACTAATTTACATTCTCAAAGATATTTTATATCTCTTATTTCTTAAAGGATCACCCAATTCTATCTCCCACTAATCAAGCAACTTGTTTGAGCACAAGCTCAATAATAATTTTCAGTGTCAGCTAATATTTAATGATAGTAAATGATTTTAAAAATTAGGTTTCTCAATAAGAAATGTTCTGACTAACTTCATAGACTGAACTGATTTTATCAGAATTATAATTATGTAGAGGTTTCATATGAAATGCGAAGTATGACCTGTATCTTATCATGCAGTTCTAAAGCCCTTCAAAGGCACTCTTCAGAATCACCTCCTTTTGCTGTCCAACACCTGGAATTCGGAGGTACCTGTCTCTCAACATTGAGCTTCTGATTAGCTGTCATTTTAGCAATAGCTAAAAGCCATTGATGGAGCTATCCTCCCTGATCCTTAAAAAAAACAACAGCTAAACTAGTTGCCCTCATTACATACCATGACCGTGAGTTCCACAAGTAAAATGTACCTTGTGTAAACAAGATGGGTAGCCGTGTTTGTCTGTAGCAGTAGAAAAGACCAAGAGTCCAGTAGCACCTATAAGACTAACAAAATTTATGGTAGGGTATGAACTTCCGTGAGTCACAGCTCACTTCTTCAGATACAGCTAAAATGTGAGTTCATCTATCCTTGTATCTTGGTGAGTGGAATGATTTCAGATGTCAAATGACAATAGCAGGTAAATGACAAAAGCCAGTGAATGACAATAGCAGTGCTTTCCTTCAGTTGTTAACTGAATCTGAAGGTCTCCACAGGCAGTTTCAAACACCGGACCAGGGATCACTCTCAAGAGCTACCTCCCTATTTGACTGTGTAGGGAAAATTTCCTTGGACAATCTATCCCCTTTTCTTTGGCCCATTTGGGAGTCTGCACCTACTTCCCAAACTTCTTTACCAATTTCCCCCCAGTTCTCCTGCCAGTGTTAAAACTGCTCTCCCTTAGAACTCTATCGCCCGACTCTTCACATTCGATCTCTCTCAGCTAGGACTAAAAAACAGACCCTTCTCTTCCCAGCCTCACCCAAAGTGGTGAACAATTAGTGTTATTATCCCCACAACACAACTGGGGAGCTGGGGCTGAGGGGGTGGCTTACTCAAGGCCACCTACTGGCAGTAGTGGGATTCGAACCAGTAAAGTGCTGATTTGCAGCTGAACCACTATGCTACAGCCTGTCATTCAAAGCTCTCTGATTCTGTGAGTGATTAACCCTTAACAGTCTTGTAGTTGCATGTGTACAACCCTTCCAAACTTTCTAAAACGTGCAATCCGTCACACACTACCATTGCTTTTAGGTATTACCACAATATTATTTAGATATTTATGCCCTATTTTTCTCCTCAGTGGGGACTCAAAGCAGCTTACAACATCATTCTCCTTTCCTCCATGTTATCCTTACAACAATATGGCGAGGTAGGTCAGACTAAGAGCGAGTGATGTGCTCAAGGTCACTCAGCTAGCTTCCATTTCAGAATGGAGATTCAAACCCAGGATCTCCCGGATTCTAGTCTAACACTCTAGATGCCACAGTGACACATTTAGTGATGGTTTCTTTATAATAGTCAGATGCCTTTCAGAACTGAATTTATATTTTCAGAAGCACAGTAATGTGCTAAAGGTATATTGGTACCTTTTTGTTTCACCTACATACTGCACTTCATCAGACAGATTCAGCATTTCAGAATAACTTTGCAATCTGAAAATCATCAAAGCGGTAGTGAAAAATCTACCTGACAAGTGACGTCTCAATGTCTGATCAAGTTCAAGGTATTAGCATTAGAAATATCAGGGCATATAATTCCTGCTTTTAGAAAAATACCAGCTCTCATTTATAAAGTGTGATTCCCTAGAGAATGCCACATTACTGCACGCTATTAATTTTAATGTTCTATTGTTATCTTTTGTTCAGAACAACAGTGCTTCTGAGGTCCTTTGGAACTTGTTTTATCCATGAAAAAGTCAGGTTTTGATTAAGCATCATTACATACAGTTCATTAACAAGGTACCTTAAAATGAGTTTTTGATTGAACATTTTTATTGGCCATTTAATATGATTTATGGATTTTGTTATAATTTTTCACATACAGCATTTGCCAAACTAATTAGTGTATTTTTCATTTAACAATGGCATTTTACATTTTTATACAATATTTGACTTTTGAAGCTGAATTCTTTAACAATGGTTTTCAGCAGAATTTTATTGAAAAGTCTATTCTAGTTCATTGTAATATTGAGATTTTTTCACACAAAATTACTCTTGTTCTGTTTCATTTAGAAACCACAACTTTGAATGTGAAATCAGAATTTAAACTGTTTAAAGCTGAGGCTTAAACTAGATTTATATCCCACCCTCTGACAGAGAGATGTTCCCCTATATTATGTTAAAAGCCAGTAAATTAAGCTGAATGCTAGTAATAAATCAGCTGACTTAATAGGTATTGAGGTTTGGCTGGAGCTATGTTTGTTTGTTTGTTTTGAGAAGATAGTAAATTGAGAGCCTGTGTGATGTAGTGGTTAGAGTGTCTACTAGGGAGATCCGGGTTTGAATCCCCACTCTTCCATGGAAGCTTGTTAGGTGACCTTAGGCCAGTCACACCATCTTCATAGCTGTGAGACTAAAAACAGAAGAGAGGGGAATGATGTAAGCTGCTTTGGGGCATACTGGGGAGAAAAGTGAGGTGTTAGTAAAGTATATATTAAAAGTAAATAAATAAAAAATATATCGGTACTTCATCTGAATAGTGAGAATTAGGAGTGTACAGCCAAAAATATTCAGTATTATTCTGATCTGGATATCAGGAATACCATAAATATTTGGGTCCTGATATTTGTGTCCAAAAATATCAGTATAGTATTTGGAATTCCAAATATCTTTGGAATTCCGAAGATATTAGACTCCATTATTCCCAATGGGAAAATTTCTCCAAGGGGCTGGATGGGCCATTTTTCAATCAAACTGCACCAAAATTTCAGAGAACCTAGTCCTGTTTTTCCAATAAAGATTCCCCCCCCCCAAGTTTTAAATAAATTGGACCTAAGGGTCCAATTATATAGGCCCCTGAACAAGCAGCCCCCAGCCACTATCCATTGTTTCCAATGGGGGGGGGAGTCAAAACTTTCTCCAGGACAGAGGAATCCTTAGCCTACAGCAACCACTGACCAAAAGCCTCCCAATGCAAACAGAACCATAGAATCCAACAAAACCAATATAAACCAGAGAATCCCACCAGAACAAATGTCTAGCCAGAGAATCCCAGTATAACCAAACTGAAGCAAGGGGCATTGTTATAAACCTAACAGAGCCAGTATCACTCAAAGATGCCAGGCAGAACCCAGGGCCAATGCAAACCCAACAGAACCAATTTCAAACCTGAGAACCCCAACAACCTAAAGAAATTGAAATTGTTCAAGATTTTCTATTTGTTGGCTCAATCATCAACTAAAAGGGAAACTACAACCAAGAAATCAGAAGATTGAGACTTGGAAGGGCTGCTGTGAGGGAAGTAGACAAGATCCTTAAAGAAAAATATGTCTCTCTGAGAACCAAGATAATCCAAACTACGGTATTCTCTATTACTATGCATGGATGAGAAAGTTGAACAGTGAAGAAAGCTGACAGGAAGAAAATTTATTCATTTGAAATGTGGTGCTGGAGAAGAGTTTTATGGATACCATGGATGGCAAAAAAGGCAAATAAGTGGATACTAGTTCAAATCAAGCCTGAATTCTCCCTAGAACCTAAAATGACAAAACTGAGGCTATCATACTTTGGTCACATCATGAGAAGACAAGATGGAAAAGGGGAAGGCAGTAGGAAAAGAGGAAGACCTAAAGCAAGATAGCTTGACTCAATAAAAGAAGCCATATCCTCCAGTTTGCAAGATTCGAACAAGTCTGATAATGTTAGGATGTTTTGGAGGTCTTTCATTCATAGGGTCACCATAGGTCAGAAGCGATTTTACAGCACATCACACACACAAATACAGGTTTATCTGAATAGATCACACAACTACCATCCATCCCTTATGGCTACACTATCATATGGGGCTGCCCTGGAAGATGGTTTGAACACATTAGCTGCCATATATATGCGCAGAAGTAGATTCATTTGTCCCATATGCTAGGAAGGTTATATTTTCACCATTCTGCCAGGATTTTTGCTTCTATGTTCCTGTATTGAGTGTTTAGACTCTTCAGAGGTTAACATTATGTGCACACACAATATTGTTTCTTTAAATACATACTCAGCAAACTCCATACATTTAGAACAGCAATGAAAAAGCCATAGGTTACATATATTTTTTCTTTCTCCCATGATTATTTCTTTTGGCACATTTACATGAGAACTATTAGCAACATAGTAACACGGCACAGTTTAAACTCAATGAATACATACCGTGGCTTGCCCAGTGGTAGCTAGAGTGTGATCTAATTCCTGGGATCAGGAGGGAACCCTCATCTTTCATTGTCTTCTCTCAGAACCACAAGTGACAAAAGGCACAGATTGGACACTTGTCCGCTTCCCTCAAGTTTTGATGGGAAATGTAGGCAGCTTGGTGGAATGTTGGACAAGTGACAGTTGAAAAGTCCATTGGACAGCAGACAGAGAGCCAAGCTGCAAGACTAGGATGCCTACATTTCCCATCAAAACTTGAGGGAAGCGGACAAGTGTCCAATCTGTGCCTTTTGTCACTTGTGGTTCTGCTCTGTTCCTTTGTCAGAATTAGGTATGCTTCTGTATCATGTATATGTAGGAACAAAGAGAATTTGTGTGAAATCTGCTTTAAGCTTCAAGAAAGGCGGAGGCATCATGGAAGAAGTTAATCTCACAACACTTCCTGTTGTTCTGCAGTCTTTCATACTGAATATCTCTTTTCTGAACTGGCAATACTACTCCATTGCTGAGTCCTGTTTTCTCCTATTCTTAAAGACAAGAACATTGAGGCCAAATAAACCAGCATGTGCCTGCGAATCCAAGTAAGTGAACGTGTTCCATTTTCAAATAGATCATGTGTCATGTAGACAGCGTCCTTTCAAATTCCTTGCCTTTATATTCAAGGCCTCACATAACTCATGGCTGCCTTCTTATCTTTCATTTCATAGCATGTTATCCTTTCCTCATGATTGCATTCATACCACCTCTGTTTCTCTTTCATATTATTGTCTTTCAAAATAATCTTTGGTCTTTTTCTATACTCATCATATTTTTTCCAAGAAACGCTCTCTGAGTTTTAGCTGAACTAGACCCTACTGTTGCCTTTCTACATTCAGATTCTTCATTGAGATTAACTTCTTCCATGATGCTCTCAACAAATGAGACAGTAATTATTTTAAACACACAAATGGCACACAAAAGCACTATTATTTTTTGTTGCACCATGAAGGTGAGCGCATGCCGAAACAACCTAATTATATGTTCTTATGGCTGTAACCAGTCTCCTTCCTCTCCCCATCTGCTCCCAACTGTAACCTTCACTTGTCACATCATGTCTAAAATTAGATGGCTGGCTCTTCATCACAGGATGATGCTATTGTGCTTGAAACCTAAAAGGCCTTGCACATTCTAGAGGAGCTTTCACTCGACAATAGATAATGCATGTGAATCACTATTTGATTCTATGATAGTCTAAGAAAACGTGTTTTTTAAAAATGTGATCAGTGCAGAAACAAGTTGAATTGGTTATGTTACATGTTGTGTAGAATTTCAGCTGTAGTCTGGATTTTAAAAAGTGAAAATGTGTACCTTGCCTTCTTCCGTGTTCAGCAGAACTTAGATAAAGCAACCAGCACAGACACACCGTAAAAATGGTAAAACAATGTTAATACCCTTATTTTATATTTATTTACCATATCTATTAGTCACTTTTCAATTCGAAACATTCTCCCCATAATATATCAAGTGCCATCAGTGCTCCCAGCCTGGCCCTCACACTACAGGATGATTTTGTACCACTCCGCAACTGCCACAGGGAATGGGAGCCACACCCCTGTCACTGCTGGCTACCTCTTGAGTGGGCCTGAATCTGGCCTTGGCCCTGTTGCTGCTTCCTCACCCTCTGTTGTCATGGTTTCTTTGGGGTGTCAGCCTCCCAGGTAAGCCCCTGCTGTCCTGCCCAGGCCCTGGGCTGTGACCAGGCTCCTAAATCCATATCAATATTTATAAGTATCTTGAATTTAAAAGAATATAGTTTTCTTTTCCCTTTTGGAGCTCCTACAGTCAGAGGATCTTGAGCAATGACTAATAGAATAATTAATTTCTAAAGGAAAAAAAGAAATTTGAAGGCCAGCTAGGTAATATTTGGATCCCAGTAGCATCAGATAGGGAAGAATCTCCCTGAAAATTATTAAGGAAAGCACAAGTTAAAAGAGGTAAAATCCAATGATTTCAAAGAGGACATTCCAATATTTTATGAAACAAAGTATCAGTTTTACCCTGGCCACAAGAACAGTGGCAATCTGAATACGGGATATGGTGAAATCTACCATCCAATACTTCAGAGGATGCCCTAACATAATGACAAGTTTGAATCCCCACTCTGTACTTCTGTGGGAAAATGTAGTGTGTGAACTAGATCACAGATGTTACCAGCAGGAAATTCAATGGTTTTATGAAGTTTTTTTGCAGGAGGAGGGGGGATTGATTTTTATGATCATTTTATTAAGATAGTATAATTATTCACATGAATGCATACCTGGAAAAGGTTGGCAAATGCATTGTGTGACTCATCCACCTATGAAAGTCAAATCAGAAGTGACCCAGTCATTATATTGAGGTCTTCTTAATGAAATAATAATTTTTAGTGATTTGTATGAGTTTTAACACTTCATTAAAGTAAAAATGTTTACTGTTCCACTAAAATATATGCAGATGACAGTGACTATCACATACTGTGGAAATCTGTATCTGTCAACTCTTAGATAATGGTAGACCTAGGGCTTAAACCTTTCTACATTAAAACCTCCATATCCATAAAGCTATTTTGAATTCTCTTCTTCCTTATCAGATTCATTCGCCTAACACTAGTGTGTCAACTTACCCAAATCATACCTGAATTCTTGTGGTGTTCTGTTAGCCCTGTGATGACCCTCTACATACACTCATCCATTTTCCTTACCTTGCCTGATCTTGTTCCTTTACTACATTTCTTGATTTCCCTGGTGACAAGCTGATCATCGCTGCCACTGCGTTCTGGAAGTTATAAGAAACTGCCCTTTTTTGTTCCCTTTCTGTATTTCTTTATTTCCCCAGTGACAAAGTGTCTAAACCTGCTATTTGACTTCCTGGAGGTATAGGAAACCTCAGCTATTTTGCAGCTTTGATCCTGTGGTGTGTCCTCTTTTCAAATATCTTTTATGTTCTAGCAGGTCAATGTAGGGGAAGGGATGGTTTCTGCTGTGCTCTTGTTTAAAGGCAACATGGTAGGAATGTGCAACAGTAGTGTCTGCCTTTGAGAAATGCTGTTTAGGACATACAGTGACATTCAAGATCTCCACAGCTATGAATAGAGTTACTTGAAAAACTGAAATAAAATTGAAAGTATAGTCTCAGCACACTAGTCAATATTCTAAACTGATCTGAACATTATAAAAATTCAGTTGACTGAATAACAGGGTAACTGTATGCCATGATCTAAATAGTATACAGTACAAAGTATAGAAACCTGCTCAGCTGAAACTAAGGGCCAGTTACATAACTACCTTGGGCATTTTCCTGTGAGAATTATACCACACCCATGGGGCACCAGTTGTCTGGATACAGACTGTTCACATTCTACCAAATTCCTACACAGAATGACTTCAGTGTAACCTGTAGATCCACTTTGCCAGTATTGGTGCCAATTAAGATCTTCCTTTTCAAATCTGGTAGTGGTATACCCCTCCTTTAGGGCTGTGGGACACCCTCTGAATTTTTACATACTATACATATACTGGTGGTATTGCATCGACATGAATGAAGTCTATGTTATGATGTCAGATTGTGAATTTGCACACAACCAGCAGTAATGGTAAGACACCAGGGGACTCAGAATGGAGTCAGCACAAATGAGATCCAGTTGCTTCACTCTGCATCACAGAGGGACCTACTGACTGCTGTGCTTCAGTGTCAACACTGCAGATGGCCAGAGACTGTTATTGCAGCTACCAAGAGTCAGGTGATACAAGGTGCCAATAGGATTTCACCTGTTCCTATAAAGCTGTTAATTCTGTCTTGGCTTCTCAGTTTTAGCAACTTCTTGATTGAAGTCTGAGCTACTTGTCTGTACTATCCCTCTGCCAGTGATGGTCGGTATCTTCAAATTGGACTGCTGCTTATCTCATATAGTCTTATTCAGCCTTATGCCCTTCAGCTTGCAAAGCAATCTATATATATAAAGACAAGTGACTCCTGACTGACTCATCAATGGCCAACCCAACCTCTGGACCTGGAAACATGAAATTTGGGAAGAACATTCCTTTCATGATGTAAACACCCACTAAGAAGGGTTTTTAAGAAATTCACCCCCTAATGGGATAAAAAGAGGTCAAATGTGTTTCCCCAAAAGGATACAGGTTCCCTCTGTGGCTAGCACGATGCTGCTTGCTTGAGCCCCTGCCCATTGCCAGCTCGGCCTCTCTTCTCTGATTGGGCCAGATTTTCAAGGTCATTTGCATATGTGGCCTGATTGGTCCTCGCTCCCACATTTTAAACAGTATACAATTGCTATTGGGAGTTATTGAATGTGTCTTGAGGTAAAATGCACCTCCCCATCTTCCTCTCTAAGTTCACTAGGGTTGCCAGTCTCCCTGTGGGTCCTGGTTTCCTTTGCTTGCACCCCCTCTTTTTGATTGGTCAGCTGCGGAACTCTGTGTTCTGAGGTAAAAACCAGGTTACATACCCATAAGTATTATAACTATATTTAAAGTAGTTAAATATTGTAGTGAAGCATGGGTATCAAGCTAGTCTGAATATAAATGCTTTCATTTGCACCCCTAATAAACTGGTTAATGAATGTTAAAAATAGGCTCTACTATAGTTGCCTTCTGATGGTTTCCATTCCAAGCCTTTCACAGCCAGAATGTTATATTGCCAGATGCTGGAAAAGGTCACATTAAGGCAATCAGAGACAAGATAAATAATAGTTTACAAACTTTACACATAAAAAAGAGATCTATGCCGAGCAGATAGAGAAGGCAGAACACAATGTCTCTGAGGGCTTGATGCAGATGGTATATAGTAAATATAGCCCAAACTGCTTCCATAGAATTTCTACTGTCCTTGTCGCTTGGGTTTCTTCCCTTCCTTTCTGCCAGTCCTGGGCTCTTGCAGAGTTTACTAGATAAAATATATCTGTGTAATTAAAAAGCAACGCAATGAAAAAAACCCAGATTAGATTGCAATTTGGTGCTCTTGGGAATGTCCATATGAATAAATAGTATAGAAATCTTGCATTTTTGTTATTCTCCATCTTCACAGTTCCATCCTCTGACTTAATATTTGTTCCAGGTCCAGAAAAGAATGAATAGCAGTTTCACCTTAAGCAGAGTTACACCCTTCTAAGACCATTGAAGTCAATGGGTTTAGAAGTATGTATCTCTGCTTAGGATTTTACTGCAAGTCTTTTTAAAAAGATGCACTATCAGTTTTAGTATGATAATAACCCCAATTAGGTAATCTTAATGTTTCAGAAGGTGCATTTCTGCTTATGATTCTCTCTGACACTACACCTACCATTTATGGAATTGAAAACATTAGGGAAGAACTATATTGATCAGGCGTACAATCCTAAGAAAAATTTCTTGGGAGTAAGACCCATTGAATGAAATAGGACTTTCTTCTGAGTAGACCTGCTGAAGCATCCCTTAAACTAGAATCAGCCTAGATTCCTATGAGAGGTACAAGTTTTATGCTTGCACAGTTCTTTGTGATGGAAAAGTACTCCTATTAAGATGAATGTGATATTTATGCCTCAGTCCGTTTATAATTCATACCTACCTATTGAACCTTTGTCTAATTCTGCTGGGTAACATTTTCTGTTGCATAGATTCTTAGACACAGTCCCTATCTGAAAATGGAAATGTGTGAATCAATAGAGGGGGAATTGTTTCATGTGTTTAAAATAATAAAATGGAAATGTGTGAATCAAGAGAGGGGGAATTGTTTCATGTATTTAAAATAACGGAGATTTCCTTTTTCTCTGTGATCATATGAAACAGGAGATTTAGCCAGAGGGTATCTTTACAAAACTTATTTCTACACCAGAAACTATTCGTTTAGACTCCCATGATGCCTTCTCAGGTAACACCTAGTACAATTTACAGCTAACTATGCCTGAAGACCATACTGCTTAGTAATGCAATATGGTTAGAGATTTTCTTGTAAGGCCAAGCTGCTAGCCACACAAGAGTATACGTAATGGCATTATTTCTATTACGGGTATGTGCTATTTCCTTTACAGTTTCATATTTGAGGTCATTCTGTTGTTGGTTTATTCTGGGTGAGCTTTTGCCGGTTCGGACCTAATCCATTTGGGTTTTTTGTTATCAGTTTTGGCCCATTGTTGTGCATGAGTGCTGGTGGCACATGCTCAAGCTCACACCATTCTTTTCAAGGGAGATTGGAGAAACAAGGCTCTGGAGCAGCTGTTTTTGCACTTAACAGCACCAAAAGTCACACAGAACACAGCCTTCCCTCGACCCACAGTTAACCCACGGCACGGTTCTGCTGGAGTGGTGCCTTTCTCTGGCCAACCTGAGTCTTCCCTCCAGGAGAGCTTCATTTTAAGACTGAAACAAAACCCACAAACTTTTTGGGGAGGAGCACTCATTACAGCTTTGTTCCTCTGATTTGGCTGACCATTCTAGAAGGTGCTTTAATAAAATGAAACAGCAAATTCTGGTTGAATTTCTGGCTCATTTGTTGCATTTTGCACACCCTACATTTCTGTAGATTGATATACACATTTCCCGTCTTTGGATAAATGTTGCTATCTAGAAGTGAGTTGTACTGATACGGATTTGAAAAGTTCCAGTGCCCAGTACTTTTAGTAGTACAATTTTATATACATATTCCTTTAAAATTGTGTCTGTTATTTTTTTTTTGATACAAGATACTACAGCAAAATTATGAATTGATTTGTAAAAGTGAAATCTGAAAAAAGTTAAATAAACATGATGCCAAAAATGAAATACTAATTTTTAAAAAACTTGGTAGAAGCCTTGCAATGGAAAACACTTTGTCAAGTATCTAAACTGCTGGATGTGGTCATGGGAGATCAGTGTTTAAATGCCAGTTAAGTACATTAACTCACTGAATGGTATTGGACAAGCCAGTCTATCAGATTCTTATGTGTACAACAGAAATCATGGCAACTTTCAATTACTGAAAGTTATGCTCTTTTAAGACTTCTGATTTTATTGTTTTATTCCTTATATTTTTATTATTGTTGTAACCCGCCCTGAGCCTACTTGCAGGGAGGGTGGGCTAGAAATCAATTATCATCATCATCATTGTCGTCGTCATCATTAATGACAACAACAACAAAAACAACAACCTATATCACAGATTCCTATGAGGACAAACAAGATATGTTAAGATTTTGTACATTAAAAGTGCTACAAGATGGCTAGTAATAACATGTCTTTGACATTATACTCATTCTAGTTTCATCTGAGTGGCTCCAACTGGAGCAGGACTTCCATCCACTATGTCCACGGGAGAAAAATAAAACACTTTTATAGCTGGTTGTTGGGGGTTTTCCGGGCTGTATTGCCGTGGTCTTGGCATTGTAGTTCCTGACGTTTCGCCAGCAGCTGTGGCTGGCATCTTCAGAGGTGTAGCACCAAAAGACAGAGATCTCTCAGTGTTACAGTGTGGAAAAGATGTAGGTCATTTGTATCTACTCAGGAGGGGTGGGGTTGAGCTGAGTCATTCTGTAAGAGTTTCCCAGGGTGTGGAATGCTAATGGCGGGAGGCTTCACTGAATCCTGAGGAGGTTCTTTTGCATATGGATTGGTGCTTGATGTGCTAATCTTCTCTGCAGGGCTATTGTCGGGTGTGGAGTGTTTTGTTGGCCTGGTGTTTTTCAGAACTGGAGCCCATGCTCTGTTCATTCTTAAGGTTTCTTCTTTCCTGTTGAAGTTTTGCTTATGCTTGTGAATTTCAATGGCTTCCCTGTGCAGTCTGACAAAGTAGTTGGAAGTGTTGTCCAGTATTTTGGTGTCCTGGAATAAGATACTGTGCCCTGTTTGAGTTAGGCTATGTTCAGCCACTGCTGATTTTTCAGGCTGTCCAAGTCTGCAGTGTCTTTCATGTTCTTTTATTCTTGTCTGGATGCTACGCTTTGTGGTCCCGATGTAAACTTGTCCACAGCTGCAGGGTATACGGTATACTCCTGCAGAGGTGAGGGGGTCTCTGCTGTCTTTTGCTGATCGTAGCATCTGTTGTATTTTTCGGGTGGGTCTGAATACTGCTTGAAGGTTATGCTTTTCCATAAGCTTTCCCATCTGATCAGTAATTCCTTTGATATATGGCAAAAACACTTTTCCTGTAGGTGACTGTTTTTCCTTGGTTGTTTGATTCATCCTGGGTTTGATTGCTCTTCGGATTTCATTTCTGGAGTATCCATTTGCCTGAAGTGCGTGGTTTAGATGATTAATTTCCTCATTGAGAAAGCGCGGCTCACATATCCGTCTTGCACGATCCACTAATGTTTTCATTATGCCTCTTTTCTGTCGGGGGTGGTGATTGGAGTTTTTGTGTAAGTACCGATCAGTGTGAGTTGGTTTCCTGTAGACCTTGTGACCTAACTGAAAGTTTGCTTTGCGGATGACCAAGGTATCCAGGAATGAGAGTTTTCCCTCACTTTCTTTCTCCATTGTGAATTGTATGTTCAGGTGGATGTTGTTGAGATGATTCAAAAACTCCCTCAATTCTTCCTCCCCATGGCTCCAAATGATGAATGTATCATCCACAAACCGGAACCATACACTGGGTTTGTGGGGTGCTGATTCTAGAGCTGTTTTTTCAAAATGTTCCATGTAGAAGTTTGCTATAACTGGGCTGAGTGGGCTCCCCATGGCCACCCCATCCATCTGTTCATAGAATTCGTTGTCCCATTGGAAGTAACTGGTTGTCAGACAATGATGGAATAAGGCTGTTACATCCTCTGGGAAAATCTGATTAATCAGTGCAATAGTGTCTTTTACTGGAACCTTGGTAAACAGGGATACAACATCAAAACTGACAAGTATGTCTTGTGGATTGAGTTTCAGAGAACTGATTTTGTTGATGAAATCTGCTGAATCTTTGATGTAAGACGAGGTTTTCCCGATGTGGTCCTGCAGGAGATCTGCCAGATGTCTAGCTAATTCATATGTCGGTGAACCAATGGCACTCACAATGGGTCGGAGTGGGACTGAATCTTTATGTATTTTGGGGAGTCCATATAGTCTAGGTGGCTGTGCTTCAGTCTTGCATAGTTTTCTGTGCGTGTCGGGATGTAGTGAGGAATTCTTGATCAGCGCATTTGTTAGCCTGGTGATTTTGCAAGTGGGATCTCGTTTTAGTTTTTTGTAGGTGGAGGGGTCCAGGAGTTCCTTAATCTTCTTTTTGTATTCCTCCGTTTTCATGATCACTGTAGCATTGCCTTTATCAGCTGGTAGAATGATGATGTCTGGATCTGCATTGAGGGTCTTGATGGCATTTCTCTCCTTGCGTGTTATATTGCTGGTGGGAAGCTTTGCCTTTCGTAGAATCCTGGCTGTCTCTCCTCTTATTTCCTCAGCTTCCTCTTCCGGTAGATGACGGATGGCAGCTTCTACATTTGCAATGATGTCTTCCACAGGAATTCTGGTGGGGGTGACTGCAAAGTTTCCTCCCTTTGCCAAGGGGCTGCCCTGGAAGATGGTTTGAACACATTAGCTGCCATATATATGGCATATATAGCTGCCAGAAGAAACCTCCATCTTGGCAAAGGGAGGAAACTTTGCAGGTGGAGGACCCCTCCACCTACAAAAAACTAAAACGAGATCCCACTTGCAAAATCACCAGGCTAACAAATGCGCTGATCAAGAATTCCTCACTACATCCCGACACGCACAGAAAACTATGCAAGACTGAAGCACAGCCACCTAGACTATATGGACTCCCCAAAATACATAAAGATTCAGTCCCACTCCGACCCATTGTGAGTGCCATTGGTTCACCGACATATGAATTAGCTAGACATCTGGCAGATCTCCTGCAGGACCACATCGGGAAAACCTCGTCTTACATCAAAGATTCAGCAGATTTCATCAACAAAATCAGTTCTCTGAAACTCAATCCACAAGACATACTTGTCAGTTTTGATGTTGTATCCCTGTTTACCAAGGTTCCAGTAAAAGACACTATTGCACTGATTAATCAGATTTTCCCAGAGGATGTAACAGCCTTATTCCATCATTGTCTGACAACCAGTTACTTCCAATGGGACAACGAATTCTATGAACAGATGGATGGGGTGGCCATGGGGAGCCCACTCAGCCCAGTTATAGCAAACTTCTACATGGAACATTTTGAAAAAACAGCTCTAGAATCAGCACCCCACAAACCCAGTGTATGGTTCCGGTTTGTGGATGATACATTCATCATTTGGAGCCATGGGGAGGAAGAATTGAGGGAGTTTTTGAATCATCTCAACAACATCCACCTGAACATACAATTCACAATGGAGAAAGAAAGTGAGGGAAAACTCTCATTCCTGGATACCTTGGTCATCCGCAAAGCAAACTTTCAGTTAGGTCACAAGGTCTACAGGAAACCAACTCACACTGATCGGTACTTACACAAAAACTCCAATCACCACCCCCGACAGAAAAGAGGCATAATGAAAACATTAGTGGATCGTGCAAGACGGATATGTGAGCCGCGCTTTCTCAATGAGGAAATTAATCATCTAAACCACGCACTTCAGGCAAATGGCTACTCCAGAAATGAAATCCGAAGAGCAATCAAACCCAAGATGAATCAAACAACCAAGGAAAAACAGTCACCTACAGGAAAAGTGTTTTTGCCATATATCAAAGGAATTACTGATCAGATGGGAAAGCTTATGGAAAAGCATAACCTTCAAGCAGTATTCAGACCCACCCGAAAAATACAACAGATGCTACGATCAGCAAAAGACAGCAGAGACCCCCTCACCTCTGCAGGAGTATACCGTATACCCTGCAGCTGTGGACAAGTTTACATCGGGACCACAAAGCGTAGCATCCAGACAAGAATAAAAGAACATGAAAGACACTGCAGACTTGGACAGCCTGAAAAATCAGCAGTGGCTGAACATAGCCTAACTCAAACAGGGCACAGTATCTTATTCCAGGACACCAAAATACTGGACAACACTTCCAACTACTTTGTCAGACTGCACAGGGAAGCCATTGAAATTCACAAGCATAAGCAAAACTTCAACAGGAAAGAAGAAACCTTAAGAATGAACAGAGCATGGGCTCCAGTTCTGAAAAACACCAGGCCAACAAAACACTCCACACCCGACAATAGCCCTGCAGAGAAGATTAGCACATCAAGCACCAATCCATATGCAAAAGAACCTCCTCAGGATTCAGTGAAGCCTCCCGCCATTAGCATTCCACACCCTGGGAAACTCTTACAGAATGACTCAGCTCAACCCCACCCCTCCTGAGTAGATACAAATGACCTACATCTTTTCCACACTGTAACACTGAGAGATCTCTGTCTTTTGGTGCTACACCTCTGAAGATGCCAGCCACAGCTGCTGGCGAAACGTCAGGAACTACAATGCCAAGACCACGGCAATACAGCCCGGAAAACCCCCAACAACCATCGTTCTCCGGCCGTGAAAGCCTTCGACAACTTTTATAGCTGTTTAGCTATTCTGCTCAACCTCATAGGAGGATGCCTATTTTTTCTCCTGTCCTGATGAAGGCACTGACTACATTTCTTTCTGCAAATAGTATAACCTGACTAGACATTCCATTTGGCAGACACCAGATGGTTGGTGGGAATGTCTCATTGGAGTCTGGCAATTGCCTAAGCCTAAAAGCAGAGGAAAAAATTGCATCCGTTACATAACATTCAATATGATCATGGACTGCTTTTAGGGTCTAGGCAGATAGTATGTAAAATAAAGAATCAGTAAGTTAGTTCCTCAAGACATCCATGGCATCTTCTTGATGTGCAGTATAATAATAAAAGATAAAGGAATAATCTGGGATATAAATAACTAGGAGCAAAGTATATCATCAGAATCTTTTGAGTGCCTGTATGTAGAAGAGAAACAACAATGGAAAAAGGTAGGGTGGTTTCTGTTAAATAACAAATCTTGGAGATCAGCTTCTGTAGAATAAGGCACTTCATAGAAACTAACTGACATATCTTCTCTCTTTCACAAGAAGTCTGTAATTTTATAGTATGATGTAACCATTATGTGTTTCTTATCACTCTTTGTAGCTGTCCTTCCTGAGAACCATTTCTCCATTATCCAACTGCATCCAAGGTGCAACAACTAATAATCAAGGAAGGAAATATAAACAGAGCAGAATTATTTCTCAAAACCCTAAAAACAGTAGTTGCTGATTTAGCCCTACTGCTTCCTATGGTAGAAGAAAGAATAACATAAAGATAAATGGAAGTTATGTTTTGATCTCCCTGCATACAGAGTAAAGATTATTTCAAAACAATACCCACGAAACAGCAATTTTATTTATTTAATTAAATATTTATACCTCACTATTTCTTGTGGCATAAGGCAGATTACAAATCATAATTTAAAGCATCACAATTTAAAACCAAGAAAACAAAACCCCAACTGATCCCCTCAATACAAGATTAAAGTGATGTACAATTTTTACTTATGAGAATATTAGTGAAGAATAATTCTTTTTTCTAATACCCATTATATATGTGTGTGTGTGTGTGTGTGTGTGTGTGTGTGTGTGTGTACCCACAATACATACACACAAGTGGGGGACCTGCAAGGACTTGTGAGTAGTATCTCATTTTCCCCTCCCCCACCATGTTTTCTTTCTCTTCCCTGCCCCCATAGCCTCTTTCCCTTTTCCTGCTTCTTTTTCTCCTTCCTTTCCCTGCACCTGTGTTTATTTTCCCCCTTTCTCCTGAAAGCCTCTCCCCATATGGCCTAGCTGCACAGTGCTGGCTCAGTTGGGCCCAGTTGCATGGTGGAGAACTTGCAAGAACTTTCAAGGGGTACTTCACTTTTCCCTATATCCCCTTCCCCACACTATTTCCTCTTTCCCTCCTCCTTGCAGCCTCCATATGCTTACTTATCTTATGCCTTTCTTTCCTTCAAATCCAATAAACAACTTATCATAGAATCATTGAATCACAGGGCTGGAAGGTACCTCCAGGGTCATCTATTCTAACCCCCTGCACAATGCAGAAAATTCACAACTACCTCACCTTCTCCACCACAAACCCAGTGACCCTTGCTCCATGCCCAGAAGATGGCAAAACACTGTCAGGATTCCTATCTGAACTGGCCTGGGGAAAATTGCTATCTGACCCCAAGGCATGTAAGAAGGGGCCACAAGAACTAAGCACTGATATAACCCTTCCTGCCCTTCCTCTCATGATCTGCCTAGGTTCACAGAATCAGCATTGCTATCAGATGGCCGTGCTGATTCTGTGAATCTAGTAGAACAATAACAAGCAGCCAGGCCTGGGGGAATCACACAAGTTGCGTGGTATCATGTCATCCAGTTGCTTCTGGGCCTGGCCCCAATGAGCTCTCCCTCAAAAGCCAAAACAGCCCTAGAAAGAGCCCTGTCCCCTCCCCCTACTTTTACTGTCAGAAACCAAGCCTGGAATACTGGCTAAACTGTTATGGTTTCCTAGCAACAGCCATTGAGAACATCTGGTTAAACTACAGGTGCTTCTTTTCTCATTTTGGGTTTTTTAAAACCTCCCAATGTATTTTTTTTTTAGATCTCAACTCCAGTCTCTGGATTTAAGTATCTACAGGTTGGTGCCACTTTGCTAATAGTGTGTGTGTGTGTGTGTGTGTGTGTGTATGTATGTAAGTATGTATGATTATATGTATGTATATGTATGTATGTCCGTGTGTATAATTTCTGCTATCTGCTTTGCATAAACCTGTGCATACAGTTTTGATTTCTACAACAATTACTCTGTTTCCAGAGAGCCATCCAGGACTACTGAGCTGGATATTTCCTTTCAAAAGGGGTGGAAACCATTTCCTCCCTTGGAACAAAGGTGATATAAACAAACATTGTCCATACACTCTTTCCAAGAAGCCACCCTATTACATATCCTTTAACACTTCTTAAATTACAATAAGGACATAGTGCATGAGAAGGTGGGCCTTTGGGGTGCGTATGGCAACCTAGCAGCCTGGTATGGCAAAGATTCCTCACCCCTGGAAACCTGTTTTGCAATTCTAACTGGCTTTCCTGATCTTCGAGAAGGAAGTAACCAATAGTGTAAGCATTTAATTTTAATATAACATTGAAACATTTTAAAAGAAAATTTAGAGTGAAAAAAAATCAGCAAATTCATTCAATTTATGACAGTTTCTTTACATCACATTCTTACATAGTTTTGTGATCAACTACTATCACCACAATCCTATGCAGAAATCAATCAATGAAATCAATGGGCTTAGACTAGAGTAACTGTATAGGATTGTACTGTATATTAATTTGGTATCATTGTAATTTAAGTGGCATCAAAATACAGGCATATATTATTTTGGGAGAAAGAGGTCGAATCCACATTACTCATTCTAAGTCGCATGTTCCCCGCATTCCCCACGCAATCCCGAGTGCCGGTCACATTACCTCATTAAACAGACGCATTTCATTCGCATTTCTCCCGAATATGTGGTCACAGGTTTTCAACGGGAGTTTCACGGTGGCTGTGAACGGGCCAAAGCGCAATTTATGTGGTTTTTTTAAAAACCACCCCCCTTCCTGTCTCTCCGGCCGTTCCGAGAGTTCCTATTGGCTGATTCAACTTGCAAGTGCTCCGTAGTCTGCAAAAGACTGTTTTTGACTTCGTAGCATTGGATTTATTGATTATGCTGTTTCTGAATCAAATCTGGTAGTTTGAAAAATCATTTTGGGGTGAAGCCATCCTCAGAACGGACTTGCAAAACTTCCTTTTTAACTGTTTTTTATTTTTTTTTATTTTATAGTACTGTAATATCGAAATTATGAAATATTGAAATAATGACACTCCAAGGAAGTGAAACGTCAGTAAAATTCAGGCACTGAACTGTCCTGCATAGGAAATGCCCACGAAAGCTTCCCACATGCTTCCAAATTTCCAAAAAAGAAACGGGAGAGAGCCATCAGTGCTGTCAGTGGGGGAAAGAGAGGCATCATTATCTTCAATGGTGTTTCTTTATAAGGCAAGATCGAAATAACGGAAAAGTGCGCTCAAAAAAATAAAAAAAAATGGGCGGGAAAAAAAGGTCCCGCCCCAAAAAAGCGGTTTTCGAGCGGCCGTGTGACTGGAGGGACGCGCGAGAAAGACGGATTGGAAGCAGGAATGTGAACGAAGAGGAAAAAATCACGGATTGGAGGCAAACGGAAGATATCCGATAAACATGCGGGTAATGGGTGAATGTGGATTCGACCAGAGTCCATGTGATGCCTACTCTGGGCTTTAGATTTCTTTTTCCAAGCAGGCCCTTCCCATTACTGCTCAGCTGGGTGGTGGGAAAAGAAACTCCTAGGTGGGTGGGTCCCAATGTATTGACCTCACTTCTAGTGTGACCAGAAGTAACATCTGCACATTGCCAGTGATGTCATTACATGACTGTTGAGCCCCCACCCCATGGTGAGTCTTCCATTGGTTACACAAGGCAACCCTACCCACAGCTCATTGCTGACCGTAACACACAAGACCATTTTGTTTGACACCCGGAGCCAGGTCTCTGTCCAAGCAACCAAGGCACTGGCAGCATCGTGAGGGAGAATGCCACAGACATAGCTTATGCCAGCCATCATTCCGGGTGGCCTTAGTAATTCTCCGGCCCTGGGCAAAGTCCAGGATGGGACTCCAGAAGAATCACTGTCACCCTTTGCTGGCACCCCTACCAGGGCCAAGGACAGGATGGCTATGTGAGATGGGAAGGAGCCACCACTGCTGTCAGACACTAGCTACCCAAGCCCTAGGCAGGGCAGGTACAAGCAGCATCAGGAGACTACTCTTTTTTTCTTCCCCCCTCCTTCAGAGGGTGGGGCTGTGGGCAGTCATTCCTCCCAGCATTGGACCTGGGGCAGTTGCCCCTGTTACCTATTGGTTAAGACCACCCCTTTTATCACCTTCCAGACTTGCACAGCTACCAGCCAAGCCCAGAGAGGATGGCAACATTGCTGGGGCTTGTCTTGCACCCAGCATGTATAGCCATGCTCAACTCTCAAACACCCCCTCTTATACCAAGATTGTCTGTAACATGTCAAGTTGGCACTCCATTATTTTTGGCAGTTGGGCCTGCAACAGGCATATATAATACAAACAAGAAAAAATCGGATCTGTTGTTTTAAAAATGGAATAGTTGGATGGTAGCATTTTCCCTTAGACAAGAAACTAAAAAACCTTGAATATTGCAACTGAAAGGGGGAAAGTTGGAGTGTATATAATTAATGAAAATAATAATCTAATAAATGTTGTCTTGAACCTTGAAAGTCTTATGCAAAAAAGAAGTCTTCATTATTTTAATCTGTAAAATGTGGAAAAGTCCTAGGTAAGGCACTATATCCAGAACCCTTTGGGTTACACTGCACAAAATTCATGATTCCAGACATATAAGTGGTGTCCAGATAAGTGTCGGTACTGAGGACATAATATTCAGTAGAGTTCGAGGTTCAATAAAGAACAAAGGCTTGGATTCCACCTAGAATTTTCAGTCATGCAAAAGGAGAAAATTTTTTGCTTATTCCCCCCTCACACAGGAAGACTACATAATCTTATAATGTCTGTAGAAAATGCTGCTTCAAATGTCACATTCTGTAAGTCCTTTTGTTCTTTTTTCAACAATATGGGCAGAAGAGAATTCTGAATAATAAACAGTTGTCCTTTATTCACAGCTATTATTTCTTTCCTGCTGTATTCACACAGTCTATCACTGTCCTCCTTTCTTTTTCTAATGTCTCCAATTTTCTCATATACTTTTGAGGTAACTGGGATGAAGCTTTTTTTCAGTGGGGTGTGTTGAAATGTTTCGGCCTTAGGCCAAACTTGTCCTACTTATGTACCAAACCATAACAAGTTCAAGATGTGCATGTGGATGCCCAAAATGTACAACATTATGAAAATGAGACACATTGCAACAATTTACATCAAAGCTGTAAGAGTAATCTGTTGGCCTTCTCTCCTAAATCCCCCATGGAGGCATTGTCATGTGGTACAAACCTATTTTCAGATGTCCCATTGTATTAGAATCCCACTAAACATACAGAGAGCTATAGAATAGTTGGCCTTGAACTGTTTATGACGTACTATACAGACCAGGAAGCTTAAATGAGAAGAAACAATGTAGTCACTCACAACATGTTAGGTAACCATCCTTTAATCTTCTGTTATGGCCTTGTAAACTCTATTAACTAGCCCCTGAAATTTTCATTCTTGTGAAAGCCTCCCTTATTCATTTTTGTCCTTTATGAGGCAAAACTACCTAAGAAAGATTTAAGCTTTAATGGAAGTAGATGTTTCATGATTTGGCTGTATTCCTTCAACAAATTAAGGCAGTGACTCATTTCCTTAATTATTTTTATCTACAGAAACAAGATTGGCTATGACTATAAGATACAGTTTCCTTTGGTTTTGGAGCAATGTCAGAAAAGTCACAAGATAATCAATAGGCTGCCTGCAGGTGCATGTCCAACATGGCTGGGGCACCTTATGTTTTAATTGGTATTTCGCTACCAAGCAGGGACAGGGGCAGCAGTGGACTGAAAATTTGGGCATACTGTGCTGAGCCACCAATATAGAAATTGATTTTGAGAAAAAAAAAACAAACAGCTTAACAAAATTAAATGTCATTCAAAGAAGAAGTCTGCCACTGTTGTTGAACTAAACGTTTTCTTACTGCTATGTAACTACATTCATAACAAAGAGATTGTTATAAATTAAAACTTGGACTGAATATCGATCAGTATTCTCTTGTCTTTTTGCCTCAACGTGTAATATATGTGTGCACGTGTCCATGTATGCTTAGCCTTATGTTCCAAGTTTCCATTGATGGAAATGGAACAGATTGCTGGCGTTATGGTAGCAAAGAGTATCTTGGCAGCAGTTAATCCATGTTGTGATTCTGATTTCTTGCTCAAGGGCAAGGATGTGGAAGGAATGTTGATTCCAACATGGCACTAGAACCAGCATCAGTCAAGTTCAGAAGCTGAAAGAAATAGCAGTAAATAAGTCTTAAATTATTTTAGGTTTACATACATTTAAACTCTCTAGGTGATTGAAAACACAGCCAAGAATTGCTTCAGCAGCATTCCTTCATAAATCTGCATAATAATCTCTCAAAGGAGCCATGGTTAAATTGCAAGTATACATTTGCTAAATTGGGTTCAGTGTCCGTATCATACATGTCACATGAATATTCAGTTCGACAAATGATTACAAACTGTGGTATGACTAGAACACTGCTGAAAAATAATCCAAACTGAGAATCCTTAAGTATCTTATTGCAAAAGAGTTATATAGTTGTAAACCCATTCAAATTGATAAGTACCAGTTGAACCAGGTTGGCAAAATGAGTACCCAGTTTCCCTGGGAGTAAAGTGTAGATGACTGGGGAAGGCAATGGCAGACCACTCCATAACAAAAACTCTACCAAGAAAACATGATGCGACGTCCCCCCATGGGTCAGTAATTACTTGGTACTTGCACCTCGGTACTTGCACCTTTACCTTTTACCTTATGAACACATTTAGAATCACAACAATAATGAGTGTTATACGTGGGATGCAGTAAAAATTATTTTGGAAGAAATGTTGCTATAAATGTCTAACAAATGTATAGCATACATTTAAACCATATGAATGAATAATATCAGTTGTGTTTATTATTATTCTGTTTGTTATTTGTTTTATTTTACAACATTTTTATCCAACCTTTCCTTACAAAGGCTGCCAAGGTGGCTAACAAGTGAACATGTACATAATAAAATCACATTTTAAAACCATTAAAACCAGCTAAAAATCTCCACTAACATTAAGACAATTAAAACCAGAGCTAAAACACACAGAGACATAAAAACAACAAAACAGTGGCAGGAAGGAGAGATCACGGAAAGAATGCCAAATGAAACAAAAAAGTCATCACTCACTTGCAGAAGATACCAACAAAAGGGGACAAATTTATCTCCTTGTGAGACAGTTCCAGAGTTTTGGTTTTGTTCTGATTTTACCTCAGAGACATAGCACCCCCTGATTTCACCTGACCTACCCCCTCTAAAGTAAATAAACTATAGTTATTTTTTGGAATTTTAAAAACACCTCTGGTGCCATTTCTGTTGTTTAAGGATGAGGGAACGTCATAACAGGCAAGGCCAATGTTAGGGGATGCAAACAGAGCTGCTGCCTACTTTGTACCATATCTTCCAAAAAGAGGCTGGGGCATGACTATATGACTAATCCCAGCCTTGCTTCCATGGAGCTTTGGTGTACACAAAGTTGTTAGTATTTCATTCACTCTCTGTGAGCCACTGGCAACCCATACATCTTCCCAGTTCTTCCATGGAAGGTCAGGAATGGCATTATTATGTTGTACAGTGGTTAAGTGGTTTGGCTGCGAATCAGCACTCTACTGGTTCGAATCCCACTACTGCCATGAGCTCAGTAGGTGGCCTTGGGCAGGCCACTCCTCTCAGCCCCAGCTCCCCAGCTGTATTGTGGGGATAATAATAACACTAACTTGTTCACCGCTTTGGGTGAGGCACTAATCTGTCTAGAAGAGCAGTATATAAGCGCAGTTGTTGTTGTTGTTGTTGTTGTTGTTGTTATGTTAAATTTTCATGTTGCCCTTTACATAGTTTTGAGCACTTCTTCCATGGTTGATTATCACATGTGAAAAATAGAAAGGTGTTTTTAAGTGCATTTGTTCTGAATTTGTGAATTGACTGATGGCCATACAGGAAGACTAATTTATAACTGAATATCAGCCTTCCTGCCCTTTACAATGAGTGTGTGATTTTGATCAGAGATATATAAATGCTGGTAACTGTTTTGTTGAATTATTGATATAATCCTGCACAGGTATGACTTGAAGTTTCTCGCTCAAGTGTCCAGCACTATAATTAATTCTTATACTTCTCATTTAAGACAAACATTATTTATTTTTTATTTATTTGGGAGTGATCGAAGCAGCTAACTTGGCAATGCTTTCTTTAGGAATAATTTCCTCTTAAAATACTCCTACAGGAGTATTTTACTCCCCCACCCCCTAAAAAAATCCTGTACTTTTAATAGTTGGTCATCAGGTAGAAGCTGAACAGCTTCTAAGAGCATGGACCTGTTTAATTCCTGTCTGTCATGCTGCAGATAATGGCACAGACCCTCTGCCAGGAAACAAGGGGGCCATCTTATCTTCTTCCTGGAGATGATCCACACTTTCATAATAATAATGACATAGATTTGTGGGGATAGCACCACTTCTTACTGCAGGTGGAGATTGCACATTTTACTGGTCCTAGGTATTATAAAGAAAGGTTCCACAAGAAACCAAGAGCATTAGTGACAGAGATAGACTGGAATCTTTATAGTGGATTGTTTTTCAGTGTGAGGGGCTTCCACGTGGAAGGCCATTTGGACATGCAGTTCCCCATAGGCACCTTAAGCACAGTTGTACCTCAACACTCCATAGCAAACGATTAGTCTGAATCTACAGAATAGCTCTGCCATGTATATAGTATGAAAAGCCTATGCTTTTAGCCCAATGTAAGATCATCAGACCAGTTAAAAAAAGATTTATAAAAGTACATCTTTGCAAAACTGGACAAGCATCCTGAAATAGCCAAAGAGAACTTCCCTCTGTCAAGATTTTAATATCTCTGTTAGCCCACTCCCACTTGTGAGTCAAAGAAGCCGTTCCTGAAATCTCCAGGAAGAAACCTTCTAGCATCTTAAACTTCTCAAATCTCTGTCCTCTGCTAGGTACCAGCTTCCAGCTGTCAGTGAAAGCTAACCATTACGTTATCTATTGGGCAGGGATGTCATTCACATAGTATTGAGCTGGGTGAGGCTGGAGAGCAATCAACTTCTTCCCTCCTGCCTGTTTTCTGCTAAGAGAGAGAGAGGGAGAGAGAGAGAGAGAGAGAGAGAGAGAAACTTTTAAAAGTGAAAGGTGAAGGTTTTGTATAGTCTAACCTCCAAAGGAAAAAAGAATTCTTCTCACAGTCCATCCCATTTTTTACAATGGGATGGGTTGGGAAGGAACTCCTTTGGTGCTAAGCAGCAGAATTCCAAACCTTTTAGTGGTCTTACGGTATATTGGGGAAAGTGAATAAAGCTTGACACTCTCAGCACATTTTATATGCAAGCAAAGATAAATAAGACTAGTGTAATCACTGGCTGAGTTTGGATCCAGGGTAGTTTTGCCCAAATAATGGCAGCCATGGTAAAGCTACATAGCACAGCCTGCCCTTAAAATACGTTAGCATATTGTAATAAATTATGAAGTAGACCGGTCAGTTAAATAAACTAATTAAACACATACTTCTTGTCTCTTGTCTTTGTTGGTGGGGGGAGTCTAGGACAACTTCTATTCTATTCTTTCACTTTTTCTTATTACTTCGAATCTGGCCTTGAGCAATTAACTTCTGATGCATAATTTTATTACGAATTCAAAAAGTCCAGAAAACTGGGGTAGGTTTTGGCCCCTGAACATAAAGGTAGTTAACAGGGAGATTCCTTTGAAGAAGATAAGAGGAAAAATCAAGAAGCTAGGATTAGGATGGACTCAAGCAGTGATGCCAAAATTCTCTGTTCCAAACTTGACTCTTGTTGGTCTCAATTCTTTCTGTCCCCTTTCATAGTATTTCACCCATTACAGAACAGACTAAACTGAAACAGAAGTGGTTTTATTCATAGCCTTTTCTTCCCTTAGTCATACTTTGAAAAACCAACAGGCTCTTTTGCTTTTACTCAAACATCCTTCATCCAAAAGAGGTTAATTTTCTCTGTGGGTATACTTGTCAGATCAATGAACTGCAAACCTTAAACCTTAACAGATAGAAACCAAAAGGCGGGCTTTGAAAAGGTAGAATTGCCTACCATAGTTTCTTATAAAAAGACATTTTTTAAAAAGAACCCTCAACCAATCTACTGTATATTATGCTTGTCAAAGGATGTAACCGTATTAAGTGCACTCAAAATTAAATCTTTTGATTTATCCTTCATTCAGTTTGAATACTAATAACAATCACAGTCTTCCTTCTTATATCTACACATATATGTCTCTAATATCTAAGATATGACACTTGATTTTTTTTTAAAGGAATCAAAGCTAAATTGCCCATTAAGGCCACCAGGAAAAGTCTGGTGGGCCAATGGTTTTGGGGGGGGGGGTGGATGCCCCCCTTCCATGCCACCCTGCTTCAAGTGAGGGCCACCTCAAATGAAAAATATTTGGTGTTACCTGTTAGGAGCAACTCCCATCGGACTGTGAACCTCTGAAATTAAAGGCCTGGCAAACAAGAAGTGGAAGCAAACGTGATGATGGAGTTACTCTGTGGTTACTGCTGCTGCTGTTCCTAGGGCTGATTCACTCTCTGGCAGCAGCAGTAGGGAGAACAGAGTTTCCTGATAGTATTCAAGCCTCTTCCCAGCTCATCAATGGTCTTGCTTCAAGGGGTAGATCGTCTGCTGGAGCTGCCACAAGCCAATGAGTGCAATGCTACCACTACCCGGACAAAACATCCATTTTAGTGATGCTATACTGGTGCAACTAGGGATGCCATGGTGGTGCAAACACTTCTGTGCTGACCAGCAGTTCCTTGATACAGGCAGTAGAGCCCAAAATCTACCATTAATTAACTGGAAAAACTGACAGCAGATACATGTCCTCAATCTATGATTTCATTCATTGTAGCTCAGTCTGTCTGTCTATGAATGTTCAGCATTGAAGAGTGATTATTTTTATTCACTTTTAGAGATGGTTCACACAGGGGTGCAAAAATATGAATAAAGTATGCAACTTGGCATATTCCCAGAACTACAGCTTCTGGCAGCACTTTCTTTGATGCCCTCAATAAATGTTCTCATGATCACTGAAATTGCTACAGGGAAGCTGCTATTGCATACTGATGTGACTAAAGAAACACATAGCCTTCCCATTTATGCTCTTCTCTGCCTCCCTTGTCTCAAAGTTTAGATTGCAAACTCCTCAGGGCAGGGTTCTATCTTCTTGTAGTTGAGTTACACAGTTACTCATGAAAACAACATGCGCATTGCCACATAGACTCATACCAGCAGAGACATTCCTTCATGTCTAATATGTGGATGGGGATGTCAATATATTAACTACTGGTTATTCACTTCTTTAATTGGATCTCCATTCACCCAGATATTTTGCACATCCTTTAGTCCATTTCTATAAACAAAATATAAATACTGTACATGTGGTTATGCTGATTGATCAGCAAGCCTAATGTAGAGAAATACTGTAAGCTATACCATATTGTACTGCCTTTAAAAAAGAAGATACACACACTCATACACATACACATAGCATAATGACCCTTTCTATAATTACTGTAATATTGCCCTGCTGTTTAACAAGTATACTGATTATGCTTAGCAAAAGTTTGTGGAACAGCTTTCTTTAGTCTCAAATTCACGACAGTTCCCCCTTCTATTTGGCAGTACATTAATGGAAATGGAAAATTGCCTCATTCTAAATGTCAGAATAATAGAGCACCAAAAACAGTTCAGTCATGTCTTTCAAACCACGCACATATGGTTCAGCACCAAATGTCACTATTCTTCCCCACTTCCTTTCCATTTGTCTCTTGTCTCTTATCGCCGTCTGAGTCAAAACTTTCTCTAAGTCTCAGTTTGTAACCTGCCTCCCTTGACAGCTTTTTTTTTCTAGCTAGAAAAGTATAAAGGTCTGTGCTTGGTATAGATGAGGTATGCCAAATATTTTTAGGCAAGTTTAGAGGCCACATGGCAACCAAAGTCAACTTCTTTACAGTTATAGCTTTCCCTGATAATTCAGAAATCTTATGTCAATCATAAGATGAATACCTTTGAGCCAAGAAAAACTGGAACAAAAAAAGGGATGCTGAATGCAATTCTGAGTCCATAAAACCCAACATTTCCTCACAGAACTGCCTGCTCCATACTCTATCCCATAATTCGCGAATGAATTGTCCTGTAGTCTTGTTCCCCATCACCTTTTGTCAGGCCTGCATTCATCCTGTTAGGTATGGTGCCCTCATTTGGCCATTGGTCAGGATGGTATTTTTTCCTGTCTCTTTAGATAATTGACAACAACTATAAGGAAGCTTCTGTTTCTGTAAAATAAAAAAAAAACTTTTATTGTCAACTAAAAATGCTGTAAATTACTGTAATTGATTTTAGATAGAGGTGGGCACGGACTGAAAAATGGACCAAAATTTGACACAGACTGGTCTGGTTCAGCGTTCATGAATAGGCAAGTCCTGGGATGAGCATTTTTCAAGAACGCCACATCTTTTTGGGTGGTCCACTGGTCTGGTGATCTCTGAATACCGACTTACTGGAAGCAATCAATCAATTCTGCCCACAATTCTGTGGGGAGGGTAGGGTATAAATCAAATCAAATCAATAAATAAAATAAAATTCCCTAGGCAACGGAAGAGATGTGCCGACCTTCTCTGGCTGTCAGACAGAGAGCTCCCATTCTTCTCTATGAGACCAGAAGGAGTAAATTACCCCCCACCTCTCAGGCAAGTGGTTTCAGTTTCCAGCAAGCAGTAAGACCTGGAGAAACTGCAGGGTGGATTTTTCAGTCACAGAGGGAGGTATTTGAAGCTTTTGCTTGAGATTCTGGCTGCTTCTGTTCCACAGCCAGGCTCAGGGGCTAAGCCTGGGAGGACTCACAGAATACTTTTATATATTATACTTATTAACAGTATCATTATTTAGAGTACTTGTCCTGGCTGGGAATCAAGAGAATCCATGAGGATCCATGCTTTTGAAGCATGTTTTTGCACCGTGGCAGTGCCATGAAGTGGTAGGTACATGGTTTTTTGTGTGTAATTTGTGGCAATAGATATGATATGGGATTGTGTGGTGGATTTTGCGTGGCCCCATGTAAAAATCAAGAGGATCCATGAGGATCCATGCTTTTGAAGCATGTTTTTGCACCGTGGCAATGCCACGGATTGGTAGGTGCATGATTATTTCAGTGCTGTCTGTAGATTAGGACATGATCTAAAATATGACGGCCTTTTTGTTTTGTTTCAATATAAAAATCATATGAATTCATGAGCATCCATTTAAAATAATCTGAAACTGATTTTTACCTACTCCTTTTGATCTGTTCCCACAGACCATCATTCTACTCTGGTGGCTGTCATTCCACTCCCAAAGCAGTTTAGCTGCTTCCAGGGGCTGTCATTCCATTCAGGAGGGAGGCTTCATTCCAGGCCCAGATAGGGCTGCCAGCTCCAGGTTGGAAAAATTCCTGGAGAATTTGGGGGTGGAGCCTGAAGAAGGCAGAGTTTGGGAAGGGGAGGAACCTTAGCAGGGTATAATGCCACAGAGATCTTCCTCCAAAGCAGCTATTTTCTCCAGATGAACTCATCTCTGTGGCCTGGAGATCAGTTCAGGGAGATCTCTAGCCACCACCTGGAGGCTGGCAGGCCCAGAGCAGAGCAGTGTAGCTTGTGTAAAAATAACAGAGAACAGCACCTCTGCAGAGCACTTTCCATTCTCAGAGGAAGATTCTCTAACTCCATTCCACGTTTTCATTGCAACTTTTTGGTGCTGCAATGTATCTCAGTGGAGCAAGTGCAGGTCAACTGGCATTTGCAGCTCCTATTATATCTAATGGAACTTTCCTGTGGGCAGCCACTTTGGGTTTATGTAACTCGGACATCCAAATTCCAATCTTCACCAAACTTGGAGGGGGGCTGGAGGAGAGCTTGCTGAAGACTCCCAGCGTGTTTGGCATCTCTGAGTATGAAAGGTGCTGTTCTAAGGCCCCGGAAGTGATGGACCATGGACTGACGAACTGCTCCGTGAACCAGGGTGGGTCCGTGAAAAGTTCATAGTCCATGAAACATGACAGACCATGGACTGATGGTCCATGTTTTTTTCCCGGTCCATGCCCATGTCTAATTTTAGACTGAAAGAAAACCTTTAAACAAATAAATATATTTCAGGGTTGCATATATAGTGAACTTCATAAATATAATTTAAATTTACACAAAAGTAATATTTTGATTACTGAGAAGGGTTTTTTTTTAAAAAAACTGAAACTGGGAAATTGACCCATTTCACAGCATGCAGGCATGAACTAGAGCATTTTTCAACAGTAAGGAATGCATAAGTTTCACAGGCAAGTCTACAATGCAGTATTTACTTTAGTTCTCTCTGTTCCACATTGTGAAACAATTCACAGTACTTGCTCTATTCTTTTCAGTAAGTGTTCTTTTTGATCCATCTGGTCTGAGTTTGTATAAGACAGCGGTTCATGTCACAAAGCTTTCCAGGACAGTTTAAATAGCTTGGCTGTAGTGCTTTCTGAATGAGCAGAGGGACCTTTTAACCCTGAAGAGATTCTTTGTTAGAATCTTCAGATTTATTCAGAACTTTTCAATGTAAATTTCTTGCACCTATCAGATTTGTTTTTGCCATGAGTTCATATGATTTATTTATTTATTTATTTTGGCCATATGCACCTCAGAATTACTCAGTTTGGGCTTTCCGTTAGCTCTAGATACAGGAAACAAAGTACAGTGCCTGTTTATAGGTAATGAGCTCAGTTATAGAGTACCAGTTTTGCTTGCATACAGACATTAGTATGTCTGCTTAAAAGGATTTTATGACAGTGAAAGAGTAAGATGCTTGTCTGATAACTGCAGAGCTCTTGCCAATTGGAGTACATAGATTTTGGTTTAAAAGATTGGTGTTCTGCATCTGTATGTTATTGGTCTGACTGGATTTGTTACCTTCTGGTCAGATATTGAGCCCTCAAATAATCACGTTTCAAATTACATTCTTCTCCTTCACAACTTGGATAGATAGGCTGCAGGACAAAAGTACTGTATGTGTAATGTATATACAACTAATATGAAAGTTGGTTGTATGTGACAACCTTCAATGGCCTTATGAAGAAGATACCCCCCAAAACAGTTAAATGCAAGGATACAGAGTTTGTATATATTTACTTAACAAGAGGGTCAGGATAATATGAATCTAGAAGAAATAGTTCCTGGAGGATGAATATAGTTGAAGAACATGTTTTCTTAATCATGGAAAATGCTTTTTTTTAAAATAAGTCATTCATCCATGGCTGGAGTCCCCAATGCAGTGTCTAGGGGCGCTATGGTGCCTTCCAAGACCTTTCCCGGCACTAACTTAAGTGTTTTTAGGAAGTGAGTGGGACTCTTGCCCAGCAGGCTTTATGATTGGCCATTGGAGATTTGATTGACTGTGCAGATTTTTTAAAATATTGCTTCAGTAGCAGCTGCCACCACAGCATAAGGATTTTCACAGTGTGACTGAGGATAAGGAGTGTGTATGCAAGAAACTATTTTTAAACAGTATGTTCATTTATAAGGCATTCTGTTGAATAGAACTTTTGCCTGAAACATTGAACAGTTACAATGAGATGTACTGGGTCTACCTCCTGTGGCAGCCATTTTGTCATTTTACTCACCACCTTATGTTAAAATTCCAGAGATGCTCAAAGGCTCAAAAAAGTTGAGAATCCAGATCCATGGTTACTAAAAAGTGAAGAGATTACTGTACAAGGATAATGCCACAACACAAATGCCACATCAAATGATGACTTTCATATGTTAAACAGCCACAACAGATCACACATTACAAACAGATTTTTCATATTGCATCATCTTAAATATCTTTTCAGTTAGAGGCATTACATACATGCATCTGCAGATAATTTAGTAAAACAATTTACATTCATGTGTGAGACATCCCTAAGTATCTCAGGGGAATGACCCAAATTTATGAATACTAAGGGAAGTCTATAATATCTGCTGTTGTGGTGGTTAAATGGTAGTAAATAATTGTAGGTTATGAAATAAATAAGGCCACAAGGAAATAATTTAAATACTTACATATCTGAGGAACAGAACAGCAGAATTAAAATTACTAGTGTAGGATGTGAAAATGGATAATATACAGATCAATAACACTGTGTAGTTGAAGGAGTCATGAATGCAAAACAGATGAAACATATTTGTTATTTAGGAAGTCAAAATATAAAACATAAAGGGTGGGGAAACAGTTGTGCTTAATATATGAAACACAATTGATGAATGAGGATACTGAAGGGTAACAGTGGGAAATAAGGGGCTAATGTTTGTAATCTAACCATGCCATCTTAAACGATTTATACTCTTCTTAGTCCATTGACTTCAATGAATTTAAAAGGGTACAGCTCTGCTTAGGATGGATCAGTTATACAAGCAACTTTTCATTTCTGCTGTACAACAAAAGACAGCTAGCTTGGCTTACTTGTTCTCTTTGATGACCATGAAATATGTCCCCACTGTTACAGCTATAGAGGCTTCATCTGTTCTGCATAATGTAATGAAGAGAATATCATAACCACGATACCGGTCTCCTGCACACAAACGTGACATGGGTTATAGCATCAAACCCCCATAGAATCACCAGACACTGTGAATCCACTGAAAACTCTAGAATGTATGGCAGTTCAGCAGTTTCACCTGTCTCTACAGATGTCTTTGCTGAATTTTGTTTCCAAGAAGGTTGCAAAAGAAAAAAAATCAAATATTGAGAAGCTGCAGTACATGATTGGTATGCTGGTATGGAGGAGACGTGTTGAAGGAGCGGAGGAGAGTCGATCAGCATTATGACTTGTTGAACATCCCTGAATATTGCATGTTCTACTTTTAAAGAGGTTCATTTATACTTGCAAAGTTTTAACATTATTTTAAACATTTCCTTTCCCCCTTTCATGTTCAGCTCTTCCTAGGTATTCTAATTCTGTGCTTATTCCCAGAAAACATGTGAGAAAAACATCTTAAAAATGAATAAATAACAGGGAGGTTTGTGTGTGAAATAAAACATTAACCAAATTACTGAATATGACCACCAAGTACACATTCTAATATCCAATACATTATTTCATTAAGGTTGATTTAAGGTCCATCCAAACAAATTCGTGTTGAGAAACATTTAAAGATTTGGGCATCTATTTTGGAAACTTCCATAATATTCAGTAAAGAAAATGGAAATGAACACCTTATAATTAATAGATCATAGTCAGTTTCTAAACAAATTTATTTCCTTCATGAGACTATTGTGAGAAGTGGAAGGGTTTGGAATGACAGTAACACATCCAGATACTGCTTTATGAATTGGAAAAAAACAGTATTTGTAGATACGTAGCATGGATACAGAGCTGAAAAGCCATAATTAAGACCTTTTGCCTGCTGTGGTACACTCTAATAAGTCTCCTAAGAATGGATTTAATGTGCGAATTAGCTTAATCACGAAGGAATTAAAGAGAATACACCACAATTCATGTGAAAATTGTGCTCTAAATACAGAGGCGATAGAGAAAAAAGGTCTTGGAGTAATTTCTGTATCTGATCAGCAGGCTTGTCTAATCCATTTTACTGTTGATAGTGGCATGACATGACTTCAGATTAGTTTAATAGGGATTAAAATGGCATAGAGTATATAAATTTATGAACCTGCAAGTACAAACATGCTTAGGAATTCTTCTATTTTACAGTTCAAAGTAAAATCTGGATGTATGTATAAACAGGCATCATTGAGTGGGAATGTGCGAAAAGAAGAGAATTACTGTGCCATTTTAGTGTTAAATAAACTTTCCCCTCCTCCCATCACCCTGTAAGCAGCCTCTGTTGTAGAAGACTACAAGGTTTGGCCTCTGAACAAAAAATGTGCAGGGCCTTAACCCAAATTCGCTTTGGTACAGCTGTCAACAAATGCAGGCCCCTAGCATTCCACTTCATCAGCCATCACAGTCTGTGCATAATGCCTTTGAAATAAGCACTGCCAAGAAGAACAGGTCAAAGACGGCCAAATTATGATATCACACCAATAAAACCCTGTCGGTGTGACATACATAAAACACTCTGCAAATTGCTTTTGTTAATTTTAATTTATTAAGAGCTTCTGAACTCTGTTTTTATTCTGTGACATGTTTTCGTTTACCTCTCATGTCCTTCATTAATTTGTTTCCTCTAAAAGAGGAGGAGGAGATCTTTGGCAGTTTGAAAGTGCTGAAAACATATATTGCGTTTTACATGTAACAGCCTGTCACACAGGAAGGCTCCCACAGAATCTCTGTTTCAGTGCATGGACTGAAACATCTCTCTCTCTCTCTCTCTCTCTCTCTCTCTGTGTCTCTCTCTGTCTCGTTTGCTTAGCCAGTGTCTAGATGACTGGTGACCACCTGTTCATCTGCTACAGCGCATAAAATGTAGATGCCTGCTAAACTGAATGAGGAATTTATTTATGAGAAGGAGTTGTCCAAATCTGAGACTGTTGTTCTTCAGTTGGAGATATAAATGAGAGAAGGTAGTGGTATAGCCCACCACTCCAGCTCTGGTCAAAGAAGAAAACCATAAGGAGAGCAGCCATGCCAACAAGGAAGCTTCTCTATAGATGAAATAGAGTCACACGATTACTCCTTTTGACCTGTATAAAGACTTCTAGGTAAGGCTTACTTGCTGATCTAACCAGATAGTATGCTTGCCTCAACATGGCTGAAATACGTTGGTACAAGTTATTCTCCTCCTCTGCCATTTCAATATGCCATTTTTGTATCCTACTTTCTCCCCAAATGGGATTCAAAGTGACTTGCAACTAAAAAAATAATAAAATATAAGAATTTATTTTATTTATTTTATTAAATGTATAGTCCACTCTCCCCACAAGCGGGCTCAAACCAGATAACATCAGGTATAAAATATAAAATCACATATGGGATAAAACTACAATTAAAATCAGAGTTTCATAAAGACAGCACCAATGTGGCCATTCATACTGCCCAACCCACATAAACATATTCTGTGGTAGGAGATGTAATACAAAATACAAATATACAAGAATACAAAAGTAAATGAAGAGAAGGGAGAAGGAAAGCTTCTGAATGCAGATCTCTCTTTTTCTCTGCCAAAAAATCTTCCTGCTGGTTCTAGGCTACAACCCTCAGGCCAAGAGCCCTTCATCTCTCGCTCCAGGCATGCCTAGGCCTTTAGTCCCAGCACAGGAGAGATACAAATACTCAGCCTAGATGTAACAAGCTGGCAGCTATCTTCCCAAAATCCGCCCCCTGATGTTTCTCAGCATGAGCTCTCTGTTTTCCTCCACAATTTTCTGAGGCCTGAAATTCTCAGACTATTCATGGCCAACAGTTGTATATCAGTGGCACAATCAATAGGGCTGCCAGGTCTCTTGTTTTAGTATGTGGCCTTCCACAGGCAGCTTGGGTTCCCTGCTACCAGTTGGGAGGGTGGCAGGGGGGAAATGGGAGGAAATATGCATTGCTTCAACGTGCAACATCACTTCCAGCATGAAACTGGAAGTGATGTCATCACATCAGAGTGATGCTCTAAGATTCCATAGCAACTCTTAAGGTTTTACCATAAAGTTTCAGTGGGATCCTAGAGTGTTATTCCAATACAACAATATTCTGATTTCGCACTAGAAGTGACATCATGTGTTGAAGCAATGAATATTTGAATGTCTCAGTCCTCCAGAAACCTACTATTGATGGCCAGCATTGTGATGGCAAGTTAATAAGAACTTAACAGCTGGCAACCCTAGTACCTCCACCTAAAATAAAGTGGCAGCATGACACAAAAGGAGAAAGAGATTTAATTTTGTGTATGTGTTCCAGACTGATAAATGGATCATAAAGGGTTATAAAAGGGCCCATCACTGAGTCCAGCCTTTCATTCATTCATTCATTCATTCATTCATTCATTCATTCATTCATTCATTCATTCATTCATTCATTCATTCATTTATAGTCCACCTTTCTCGCTGAGACTCAAGGCGGATTACACAGTATGAGATTAGTGCAATCAGTAGACATGGGCCCGATCCCAAAAAAAATTCCGATTCAGCTGTTCGTGGATCTGGGCTGCTGCTGAACGCAGGCCACCAATTCTAAACGATCAACTCTCGTTTCTGGTCCGCAATCGGGAATCGGGGAGGCCAGTGCCCAGGGCAACCATAGTCAGGCTCTTGTGCGTGTGCGCGCGCTCCTGAGTCACCCCTGCCCATGCAGCAAGCCAGCTGTCCCAGTGCACTGTGGAGCTGGCGGCAGCGCGAGTGGCTCGGAGGCTGCCTGCGCCGTTCATCTGCCCCACAAGACAAGGGGCAGCTGGCTTGCCCGCGTGCCCCTTGTCCTGGGGAAAGGCGAGCTGTGCAGGCGGCCTCCCAGCCACCCGCACTGCCTTTTGCCTTTTGCCTTTCCCCAGGACAAGGGGCAGCTGGCTTGCCCACGTGCCCCTTGTCCTGGGGAAAGGCGAACGGCGCAGGTGGCTTCCCAGCCTCCCACGCTGCCTTTTGCCTTTCCTTTGTGCCCACCCCCTTCCCCCTCCCTCCCCTGGGTTGCTGCTCCGTGGTTGGAAGGAAGCCTGCTAATCAAGGAAAGCTGGGCTTCCATTCGTGTTTCCCGGGTGACAGAAGGAGGGCAAACACAGCTCATTTCCCTGACTCCGTTGCCCCGGGAATAAATTACTAGCGCCAGAGTGTCTGCAATTCTGAACAGAAACTGACCCATCCAATCAAGTCCCGAACAAGCAAATTCCCGACTGCTGGATCGGTTGTCATGGACAGAACCGATTAGCTGAGTCACGATGGTGAAAACGCCAAAATCGGGGGGGGGGGGTTGAAATCATAATTCAGATCATGCCCATCTCTAGCAATCAGTATTAAATACATTTTAATACAGTATCAGGGACATTTCCATAAACAATGCCATAGGGTAAATAGATACAAGTTTAAAAGATAGCATTAACAAGAATCCAATACAGAGTAGAAAAAATACTGAAACAGAACATAATCAATTCTAGGACTGACATTTGACAACATGGAGCAGAGGTGGTACATAGGAGTACATATTTAAAGCAACAGATAATATGTAAGGCAATATAGTGATGAAGTCTATGGTCTCTAACTCATTAGCATCTGAGACCCCATCCCTACAATACAGCCCTCCCATTTGAGTAAAAAGCCTTTGTGAATAATTCAGTTTTGCATTGTTTACGAAAAGCCAAGAGAGTGTGGGCTCTTCTGACCTCCTCAGGCAGGTCATTACACAGGGTAGGGGCCACCACAGAGAAAGTCATGTACAGGCTGCTGTTGATTTTGCCTGTGTGCAGGCTGGCACCTGCAGGAGACCTTGTTCAGATGAGTGGAGGAACATAGGGAGGCAGTCCCATAGGTATGCTGGACCAAAGCCGTGAAGAGCTTTTTATAATAACCAATACCTTGAACTGAGCACAGTAACTGATAGATGGAGTGACTGTAGGATGGGAGTGATGTTCATGCTCCTGTTTGCTCCTGATAACAGTTGAGCTGCAGCATTTTGCACTAATTGGAGCCTCCTATGTATAGTCTCCTATGGGAGACCTATGTATAGTGCATTACAGTAGTCAAGCCTTGATGTTACCATAGCATGGATCCAGGTAGCCAGGTTGGCTGTGTCAAGATAAGAAGCCATCTTCCAGGCTAGAGTGAGGTTGTAGAAAGCATTTTTTGCCACTGCCTTAACTTGTTTTTCTAGTAATAGCACTGGATCCAGTATAACTTCTAGGCTTTTAACTGAGTCTGCGAGGGTCAGACAAACTCTACCAAAAGTGGGGAGTACAATATCCTTCAAGATCTCTGCCTTCCCAACAAGCATCACTTCAGTCTTGTCTGGATTCATTTTCAATTTGTTTTTCAACCATTTCACCATGGCTGTCAGGCAGTGATCTAAGATTTCTTCTGCATCCTGTGGGGGCCTGGATAGCGAGATATAGAGTTGGGTGTCATCTGCATATTGATGACATTCAACTCCATAGCTGTGAATGAGTTTTCCTAAAGGTTTTACATAGAGGTTGGGTACTGGCTCTTGATAGTAGAAGTCCCTTCCAGTAGTCAAGCTGAGCAGTGTAAAGGCTGGGGGGTATGCTGATGGCTGCTGCTGTGCAAGCCCTTGAGCTATGATTGAGCCCAAATATAGTGTTTAGCACACAGTGGTTATCCCGGAATAAGCTTTTGTTTGCTGAATTTTAAAAGTTTGATAAGTTCAGCACTCTAATTGCATCTTTCCCTGAAAAGGAAAGAGCCTATGGTTTTCAAATTTTTAGCAGCTCATCAAATGTTTATTTTATTATTTATTTAAAACATTTTATGCCATATTTCCATGCAGCTGAAGTTCCTCAAGGCAGCAAACAGTCAAAACATTAAAACAAATTGTCACACTTGTGCTCAGTGGGCACCTGTCACCTGGCGTTCTCCTTTTTGCCCACCCTCATCCTCAGCGGCTGTGAGCCCTTAATTTATTCTCCTACATGTAGCCAAAGAGTACCATCTGGCCCCACCTCACCTAGGGACTGGTTCTGCCTGGTGCTGTTCTCTGTTGGTTGGTCCTCTTCACTTCCATAATGCTGTATTATCTATTCCATATTTGGGGGGGGGGCTTAGTGTGAATTGAATTTCTGTGCCTTGCTGTACCTTGGTTCTGAGAAACTATGTAGTCTATCCATTTTAAAGGGTCTTGAATAGAGATGGGCACGAACCAAAATATGAACCAAAATTAAGCACAAACCAGGCCAGTTCATGGTTCACGAACCATGGTTTGTCAGATCCCATTTCTGATGAACCACCACGACCTTTTAGGCTTGTTTGTTTGGTTCATTTTTTGGTTCATCACTGCAGACAGCCTGGTGCCAATCACTCAGTTTCCTAGGCAACAGGGGATGGACTTCCTGCAGACCTTCTGCTGACCCAGAAGTGATCATCTGCTGGCCTGGAAGTGACCTTCTGCTGACCTGGAAGTGATCATTTTCTGACCTGGACGTGATGTTTTCACAAACCAAACGAACCGGTTCGCGAACCAGTGGCAGGTTTGTGAAAGTTTGTGGTTCGTGAAATTTGACAAACCTCGAACCACATGGTTTGGATTTTTTCTGGTTCGTGCCCATCTCTAGTCTTGAACAGAAGGACTCTAATAATGCAAGTACGTGCCCTGTTTGGCACTAAAATTTGGCACCCTTCATTATAGTATAGGAAGTATTTTATTATTTTTTGAATGACTTTTGCTCTTTGGGTATATTTTCTGCCTTTTACCTCTAAATGCTATGTATTTTCTGTTTCCTTCTACAATGAATCTTTTGAAAACTTTTGATTAGAGTTCTGCACTTAAGATTTTCTTAATGCACCTGCCAATCTGGGTTCAACTCTTGCTCATGTAATCTAAAAGAATATTAGTGTTAATTTGCTCCTGGTACAGGAGAATTATAATAAGATGATTTAGTTGCCTCAAGAACCAGGTTGGTGGCAGCAGATTGGTAAGCTGAGACAGTAGTTCAGGCCAAAGAGACCACTGCATGTTTCCCCAAGACTTTGTTCTATGCAGTGGTTCATAGGATCAGTGAACCTTCATTGAGTGCTTTGGCTTTAAAATGTTATGGACAGACATGCAAACATTTGTATAAAATCAGTATTACGGCAGTTATCCAAAACTGTAAAAGGTCACATCATAAAACAGTTTCGGTTAAGGCAGTACAAAGGAATTTTTACCCTAAAACCTAAATATATTCTAGCCAAACAGTGAGATGGGATCCTTTGAAAATGGCCCTTTAATAACAGTGTATTCAGCAGGTATCAGTAGATCTTTGCTCATGACACTGTGGGAATGAACTAGAATACTTGAGTTATGAGACCAAGATTCGTTTAGATTGGACTGTTGGGTAAAAGCACATTAGAAAAGGCTTCACAGAGATTTGGCAGGGTAGGGGGAGAAGCTTTTATTGAAGAAGCTAAGAGTCAAAGGTTTTGTGACCAAATGTTGGACACAGAACAAAGTCAAGAGGAACTTTTTTTATTCCCTATAGATGAGAAGATTTTGGAATGAAGTCAGCTGTGCAGGTCATTCATGCAGTGACACTAAATTATTGCAAAAACATATACTTTGACAGATTCAGTTTAGGAGATGTTTGATTCTAATTCAAAAGGTATAGAGGCACATACTGAACACTAAGATTAGAGAGTAATTCCTTCACCAAGCAATTCTAGGATCCTTCCTTTACAATACTGAATCTTACCTGACAGCACATGAAAAATTTCGTTGAACTGATATGAAATGTATTATGGTTAGGGGCGCACAGTCAGATATTGCTGACCCTAAAAGTTGCATGAAATTGGATCGCATAGGATATCTGTCACAGTCAAAGGTTTCCTGGAATGATTCTCAGGTATCTTAACACTGTGAATTAATTATCAAGGATTTAATCAAGCTCTCCTGATCTCCCCTCTTTTTAAATGTTTCTCCCCATGCCCCAGGAAACAGCATTTCTCCAAACCAATGTTACCCTTGGAACTGATCACACAAGTTGTCTTGTTCAATCACAGAGTCTTTCTTGGAGGGGAGGAAATTTTTTATGTATATATATTTTAAATTTTATTTTATTTTGTCAAAGTAAAAAAAAAGGATACAAAAAGAAAGAAGGGGGAGGGAAAAGTTAATAAAGTCAAGAAGATTTTGCGACTTTTCGCTACAAGAATTCTTAGAATATAGAGTGCACAAAAACTTAATCTTTTCCAATATTTATTCATATAGCAATAAAGATTGCAACTGTTAAGTCCCATTACTATACTACACCTTACTATACTACACATACTTAGCGCCTCCCACCTCCTTCTCCACACTTAGTAATAAAAATTAATAATCAAAAAGGAAAAAACTCATTCCATTATTACTACAATATTTCATTTTATCTCTTGATGTAACTGATTAATATAGCAATCCTCTCTACTTATCCCTAGCTTTATCAATGTTTCCATGTCTACAAACTATTTTAGCAATTATATATTCGATCATATATTCATACATTTCCCCCCTTGTCAGACTATAACCTCTTATAAGCTATACACAATAAGTCAGTATGTGATCTTATTCCAATTTGTAAAACTGCAACATCTTATTTATTCTATTCTTTATAAGCAAAATAATCCCCTCATTTCTCTTCAAATTCTCTTAATGGTCTTCTGTTTATATAACTCGTCAATTTTGCCATCTCTGCATATTCTGCCATCTTGTCTTGAGGGGAAGAAAATTTTAAATGGCAGTTGTCCATTATATTGGCCATTTTGTTCCGTGTGAGTGTAGCGTGTGTACTATGCTTGCTGCTCCTTGCATCTTGGGAGAGACGCCTTACTTGGATCCTGCCTGGATGGAATTTGCTGGTATCGTGAATCAGCATTACCACTAGGGATTATTCTAAATTTCTTAACCACGTTTTTTTGACCTGAAAAATTCCTTGTAAATTTCACTTCTTTTGTGAATATGTATTTATTTATTTTAAACATTCACATGCCACCTTTCTACTCAAATAGGAGCCCCAAGGCAGGACATATCAAGGCATGAAAACTTTTAAAACATTAAAACAGCAACTTAAACACAATATTTATTCTTTCCCACCATTTTATTGTGGTACGGAAATTTTCCTAAAAGTACACAAATTTTAACAATACTTGTGCGTCAATAAATCACTGTGTATATATTATAGGTGTAAATAACATCACTGTTTACATAAATAATGTATGAATTATGTACAAAACCAATGTAATAAAAAACCCAGAAAAACCAAATGTAAACCAAATCTGAAAAGTCAACATAAAAAAATGGAGAACCAAAACAGCTGATAATCATATGAATTAGTATTTTTAAAAAAGCAAAGCAGGGAACATTAATTCATCCTTACTGCCCACTCTCAGGTATGGCCACCTGACATTTCTGTTCCATGGTAATCAGCTTCATTTATTTATTATCAGGATTTACATCTTACATCCCTGGAGCCCTTTATTCTTCAATCATTTTGAGGCAATTTAATACATAACACGAGATCTGTAGAAAGGAGCAGTGCTGGGAACATTGACAATCACTGTGGAAAACTTGTCCTCAGTGAATTGCTTCATTACCAGCAGCTCCATAGGAGTGATCCTATTGTCTAGGAACAAGATAAGTAATGGACTTCACCACCTTAGCCTACAACATTTATAGCGCAATCCTGGTTAGGATTGCACTGTTTAACAAGCAATCCCTACTCCTACACCTGCCTGCTACTGTGAATCAATAAGCTAGATATGGATTGAAATCCAACTTTTGCCTTAAAGAGTTTTGCAGAGGGAGGGAGGAAACATAGCGCAGCAATGGTAGTAAAGCAGATTTTTTGCATGTAAAAGCTTTCATATTTTTCTTTCTTTGTTTAAATAGATCTTGGGTATCAGGACAGAGTAAGGCATTAAAGAACAGCTTCCTAGTAAAACTGGCATTACTGGACAAGATCGATCAATGGAGATAAGGAGGCCTTCATGTATTCACCATTGGCATGCCAAACATTTATTCAGAAATAAATCCTAAAGACTTATGACAACAGGGAAAACTTGCAGAGGCTCCATTAAATCCTAGACACTGTCACAAAAATATTTAGGGTTTCAAGAATTATGGGAAATCTTGTTCCCATAGTTCTAGACATTCTTATTAGCAGTTCACAATGACATTGGGGAGAAGGAAGCTTTTTGTAATATGTCTGATGATATCCCTCAGGAGGACTGTGATATAGCCTAAATTCTGAATTATGTCATTAATTTTTTTTAAAATTTTGAGCATTCCATAGATCCTCCCCATATTAAATTGTTTTGCTTAAATTATTATGAACTGACCCAGAGGGACTTAATTTTTGTAGTTGATTTATAGTTTCCAAGTTCAAATTTCATGTCAATTATGTTTGAATAAAGAAAACATCTCCTTTTCCCATCAGACTTCTTCAGTCTAATTGTTCGTATGGACATTATCTCCTGGATAAAGTTTCAAAATGTTGGGCTGAAAGATGGTGAACCCATCATAGTTTCTGTATTTTAACACATTTTTATGTTTTAAATTTTATTGAATGAATATGACATTCTTTACACTGAACTAGGATACAACAAGGTATTAGAATGCACGTTAAAGAGAAGATATTTTAAGCAGCCTATTTTATTGCACTGTATATATAAAAAATTAGTTGTCAAAATAGATGGGGGGGACACCTTGTATTTTAAACACTTTCTGCTGCTTTAAACATTATAAAGGCTGTGTCCCTCCAACAAATGTAAGATTGATTATGCAACAAAGGACTGATTTTATATGTATGGCATGGTAGAACTACATTTCTCATCATTCCAGATACTTTAAGGTTCAAACTGACTAGGCAAATGCCATCTCTACCTCTGATTTCTGAAGGCGTTCCATGTTCTTCTGCTGACTTCAGTGACAAAAATAATTTGTACTTATCTTCAACTCTAATAGCTTTAAACAGTCAATCCAGTTTAATGTGGGATTTGCTTCTCTACACGATTGTTTCTGCTAATGCATTACATTCTGGTTAAGAAACCCATTTAGTTTGATAGAGGAAAGTTCAGGATTGTATAGCCAGGCAAGGGCAAGTAGAACAGGTTAGAAAGTAGGTTTTCAGATAAACAGAGCTCTCTTTTGTCATTTGTGGTTTGGAAACTGCTCATTGTGGAGGGGATATTCATCCTTGCCCATGAATTTGGTTCTGGTAGAATATATTGATCAAAACATAGTCTGTTCCTGTTGAAGACTCCTTGACTATGTGTGCAAATTGATACAGTATTATCAGCAGGGGTCATTTCACAGAAAAAGAGCTGCAGGAACTCGTTAGCATAACTCATTAGCATAATTTATTAGTATATGCCATGCCTCTTGCCATCACCGGAAGTGTGTCATTAGCATAATTGATTTGTTCAGGCCCAAAATGGCTGGGATTCGGTTGCTGCCAGATGGGGGAGTGTTCCCCCACCTGGCAGTGGCCCAATCAGGGCTGTTTTGGCCCCAATCCAGGCCGAAATGGGCCCAGAATGGCCCCCAATCGCAGCCATTTCGGACCCAATCCCGGCAGAAATGGGCCACAAATGGCTGAAAATGGCCATTTGGGTGCCTTTTGGGCCCACATCAGGGCTGAAACGGCCAGAATCGGGTCAGTGCCGGGCAGGGGAGGGGAGGGTTCCCCCTCCCCAAATGGCCAAAAGTCAGGTGGGCAGGGCCACCTAACAGTGACCTTTTGGGGGAAGTGCCGGAACTCCGTTCCTGTGCATTCCCCCTCCAAATGAGCCCTGATTATCAGATATAAACATGATGATGGTAATGTATTTACCAACATCAGTAAGTAACTGTTCAGTTTACATCATACCTTAACACAAGAAGTATGTAAAGTCTTGAGTTTTATTCCTGAGGTGTGCAGAGGCCTTGAAACACTATCATAGGCCTTTGCTTGTTCAAATGTATCAGTTCGTAGCCATTTTTCTGAGCTTGACCAAGCTCTGCTTTGGTTGACATGATAATTATCATTTTCTTTCCCAATTACAGTCTACAGGAATGGGTAAGTTTGAATCTTTGAAGTACCTTTTCCTCATAGATGTTGTCAGCAATAGGGTGCATGTATTGTGTGTTGTTTCAGAGTATCTGTTGGTTGAATCTTCTCTATGAACCAGGACTTCCTAGGAAACAAATGCTCGTTACTGTGTCTCATTGACTTCGCAGAGTCCATAGGTTTTAACATGCAGAAGTCCTCCAAAAGCCTGCCACAGCATAGTCAAGGATATTTGTGAGGGTTTCTGCAATATCAGAAACCCATGTACATCTGGAATTATGCTCCACGTGTCCCAAGGTGTCTTTTTGCTTCACTCAAGAAAGAGGTCACACTGTACAGAGTAAATTAGTGAACGTAATGCTCTCCTTAGGTCCAAGGCACATGAATGCATCAGTGATAGCTGCCCACACCAAAAGATACCCACAGCTCAGACTTTGGAATATATTGCATGGTTTTTTTGAGATTTTGCAGACCCAAATAAAGAAGAACCCAGAACTATTGCTACTGAATTTAAGTATGGAAGATGTCCCTATGCAATACAGAACATTACTATTTTACATGACGACGGCAGCAAGACTTTTATACGCGCAGAAATGGAAGGTGCAAGAAATACCAACTATTGAAGACTGGATTTATAAATTGCTGTACATGGCGGAAATGGATAAAATGACAAGAAAGTTGAGAGATCAGAACTTAGCAGAATTTTTTACTGATTGGGGAAGATTGAAAACATATCTAGAAAAGAAGTGGGACGTGAAAGGAGAATTATGGCAATTTGAAAATTATTAGAATGATTTTTTTTAATTGGAAGAGACAGAATCTTTACCATATGAAGTGAAGTAGTAGCTAATTGTGAGCCTAAATTTAAGTGGACTTGGAGTTAATAGATATTGGTAAAATTAATAAAGTAGATATTTTATTTAATTGTTAGCTTAAATTTAAATATATTTGAAGTTAACAGATAGTAATAGATAATAGATTTTAAGTTAATAATAATAGATTCGAAGCTAACAGATAGGGCTTAGTTTAACAAAGCAGAATGTAAATATGATATAATGAGTTACAGAAAAAGGGGATAGATTAGGAATAGATTAAGATATAGGGTTGGAAAGCTGTTGGAAGTCCTGAAAAAGGGGGGGAGGGAAAGGGTGGGGGGAAATGATATTGAGATGATATTTGAAAGTTGTATGTATTAATATTCTCACCTAATAAAAATTCTTTTTTTTTAAAAAAAGGAATATATTGCATGGTGAAGATAACAGTGATACCCACATGTGTCTACTGTCCTGAATATGGTATTTTGGTGCCCAGTGTGTGCTACATCTGAGAGATATAGTATCAGGAGGGTGTCAGTTTCCTATTGCTAGCATGACTTTTCTCGTTTCTGCTAGGGGAATTCTGTATTAGGACCCTATGGATGCTGAATACCTCCTTGCCATCTTTTGGAATTAGGAAAATGTATTTTGCCAATTTTTTCCTCATCAACTCTGAGGAAGCTATGTCAGTTACTAGGTATCCTGACACAAAAGCAACATGCCACTTCAAGCCTTTCAGTTTCAGTTTATTCAGCTTAATAGCCCATAGCCCATACACTCTAACAAAGTTTAAGAATTAAAAATAACAGTTAAAGAAAAGGTTGCCATGTATACAATGCAGCTTTTACAAAGGCTACTCAGTAATTGTCTTAATTTTGAGGAGTTGGGAATGTTTGGAGGTATTATTTTGATTGTGTTCTGGGATTTTGGATTTTTCTTTTGGACCAGCACAGGTGACAGCTTTCTGCATCCACCATGACACGTAAGATGTCATGGAGCTTACGTGTTGCAAGAGATGCTGCAGGAACACTGTGTTGACCTATGAATGCTCAGGAGATTAAAACCATTACAGCACCAGGCAGTATCACCACCATCACTTTGGGGGCTGCATCTGGATATTGTGTCAATATCTTAAGATTCTCAAGGTCTGGTTTTCTGGAAAATTTCATTTAATTGAACTTGGACAATGATGACGCCATATCTGATACTTATGTTTGAAAATGTGTTTAAGATCACCATCTTGAAAGTGGTATGCAGTGAACAACCTGGAGAATAAAGCAGAGCCATCTTCAGTGTTGTGACCTGGGCATGCTATTTTAAAGATTGGTGAGTTTATTTATTTGAAAAAATATAATCTGCCTTTCTGGAGACCTGCTTGATGCAGCTTATGAGGACAATACAATACAATACAATACAATACAATACAATACAATACAATACAATACAATACAATCACAAAACTAACAGCAGAAAAATAAGATGGGTAGCCATGTTAGTCTGTCTGTAGCAGTAGAAAAGAGCGAGTAGCACCTATAAGATTAATAAAATTTATGGTACAGTATGAGCTTTCATGAGTCACAGTTTACTTCCTCTGTGACTCATAAAAGCTCTTACCCCACCACAAATTATGTTAGTCTTATAGATGCTATTGAACTCTTGCTCATTTCAGCAGAAAAACAAGTCAGGGGAATAAAAACAGCCTGAAACAACACCACTCACCAGCATAAAGGGTCCTCAGGCTAGAACCAAATGATAAAAACAGCTTGAGAAATGGAACCCCTTTGAGTTAAGGCCAGAGTTAAAAGAAATGTTTTGTCCTGCTGTCTAAAGTAGGGTTGTCAGGTCCCTCTGTTCTCCTGATGGGTCATTTGGGACCCGGCACTTACCTGCTGCTGCTGAATTTCAAACCCTTGCACATGCTTTGCGCACGTGCGCTCCGGCACCAATGTGATGATGTCACTTCCAGAAGTGACATCACCATGGCAGCTGCGTGGTGCTGTCACTTCTGTAAGTGATGTTGTTGCACCTGCTGTGCAAGTGTTCCTGTGCTTGCATGACTCTGCTTTTGGCCAGTTTGGGGCTAGACATGGGCACGAACCACAAAAAAACTGAACCATGAAGTTCATGGTTCATGGGCTTTCCACGACCAGGAACCAGGAACTCCCACAAACTGGGGCAAGTTCATGAACCAGTTCGTGGTTCATGGGGTTTAAATGCCCCTTTCCGGTCGCTTAGCAGCAGAACGTTAAACTATCCCTTTAAACTATCAGCTGGCAGGCAGCAGGGGGGGATCCCCCCCTCACTGCCTGCCAGCTGATAGTTAAAAGGGACCTGCCACTTGCAAGTGGCAGGGCCCCTTAAACGGCCCAAACCCCACAAACCCCAGCCCCCCTGGTTCATGGTTTTTTTTGGTTGGTATTCTGATTCATGCCGATCTCTATTTGGGGCCCAAATCAGCCCCAAATGAAGTGCAGGGATGCTCCTGCGGCCAGTGCAATGACGACACTTATGGAAGTGACGTTGCCATGCCAGGTGGGAGCACATGCATGGTGCGCGTTCCTGAGGAGCCTGCTGGTAGTGGGCAAGCTCTAGGAGTTTGCCCCCTCCCGCCAATTGCTGGGCGATCAGTGGATGAGGGGGCAAATCCCCAGGAGTTTGCCCACCACCGGCAAGCACCTGGGAACCCTAGAAAGGAGAGTAAGGCAGGTACCTCAAACAGAGAGACTTCTGAAGAAGAATACAGCCACTGAGAAAGCCCTTTCTCTGGTTGCCAACCAGCTCATCTCTGCAGGCATGGGCACAGAGCAGAGCTTGGGAAGAAGATGGTATCTGACAATCTTTCTCTTACCCACATGAGATTCCAAATCAAGGTTTCATTCTGGTGTAGAATCCTGTCTTATATGAAATAGAACAAATCAGAATATATAATTTTGTCTATCTCAGACATCACAAGGAACTATAGTTTGTTATGTGTTGGGAAGTCTTCAGGCTTTAAACTGCGTATTAGGAGAGGAGGTAGGAGACTGGACAAACCTTCGGACTGCCAAGGCTCATTCATAATAACCAAACATATATGAATGCAGCTTGTAAATGTAGAATACAGGACTGGTAGTAATTTTCTCTGGTTTCCTCTGCAAAATGGTATTGTTCATTTCCACCCCTCTTTTATGATATTCAACACTGCATTGTCTATGCAACAAAGCTCCAAACTCAAGAGCCTAAAGGAGATTGAACCTGAATGCACAGCAATGCACAGTGTTTTTTCTCTTTTCCTTGTAGCATATCAGTCTCTCTGAAGATGCCGTAGAACTGCAAACTTTTTCAAACTTGTGTGTTGAAAAGATGAGATGGCTTTGTGCATTCAGAGTTTTCCCTTTGGAAAGAAGGAGCAGGTTTTAGACTCGCCAGACTTTGGTTTGGTGTATTGGTTAAGAGTGCAGGACTCTAATCTGGAAAACCGGGTTTGATTCCCCACTCCTCCACTTGAAGCCAGCTGGGTGACCTTGGGTCAGTCACAGTTTCTAGGAGCTCTCTCAGCCCCACCCACCTCACAGGGGGTTTTGTTGTGGGGATAATAATAACATACTTTGTAAACCACTCTGAGTGGACATTAAGTTGTCCTGAAGGGTGGTATATAAATCAAATGTTGTTGTTGTTGTTGTTGTTGTTGTTGTTGTTATTCCAAGTCCCAAATGATCAGAAGGATATTATTGCAGTTTGTGGCATCATGATCTTAATTCAAACAGTCTTCATTAATTTCTCTGGTGCAACATGGTTGCTCACTTTTTTTGGTTAAAGTTCACTGTTTTTAAAAATTGCCCATTTTGAATAGTTACATTGCATCAAAAGAACAAGAGGAAATATTTTTCAAGTTTTATTACACAGAGAAATATTTATGTCTTGTTTCAAATTATTTATGTTTTGTTTCAAAAAGTTCTCATTCGTTTATTTCCCAGCCATTTCTGCTATTGTGTTGAGGATCATAAGAGACTGAAGTAGAAAGAGGACTGGTTTGAAGAGATTGTAACTGCAAATGTATACTACACTGGCATAAGCACTATACATTTCATGGTTTCTGCTGACTTGACTGATGGCTCTTCCCTCAGCAAACCATATGTCTGTTATGTGCTCAGTACTTGGCTATTTATAAAAAAAAAACCCTATAGTATCCTTTCAGAACTCATTATTGTGTCAAACAGTGGCCATTTCTACATGCCCTTAAATGGACGGCCCACTCATGGAATGTTGGCGACATCTCTGTTTGCAAAATATTTGTAGGCCATTTTGCTTCCATTTTTTGGCACCTTTCTTGTGACCATGTGTTCTTAGCCTGGGCCTAGTGGCTCTGGGGAAGCCTGCACTAAAGTGATTGCAGGGCCTACAGTTCCCAGGTTCCATTTGGCCCTTGAGATTGGGTAAGAGGAGATTCTGAGGGAAAATTGCACCAATAGGAAAGTAGGGAGATGGTGCCTGAGAGAAAGGATAAAAGGCCTCACAACAGTGGGAGGGCGTTCACTCCTAGGGAGCAGAACCGAGGAGAGGCTGCTGCAGATGGAGTGTTCCCTCATCCAGAAGGGGTGAGACAGTTGGAAGCTAGTTGCCAGGAGACAGTTAAGAACAGTCTAGTTAGACGCATTAGGGTGTGTTAGTTTGTTTATTCACCAACCTTTACTATTTTTCTTTATTTTACGAAGTTTTGAACACCAGTTACTAATAAACCTTTTAAATAAAGTTCTTTATTATTCTGCTTGAGTCCTCATGCCTCATTCAGTCACATAATAAATAAAATCTACTGGGAAAGAATAAACAGAAGAGGTTGATTGGGTGCTCTGGACCTTCCAAGGAAACCTGAGCGGTGGCAGCCTACAGATAGCTTCCCTAGGCCTCAGCGAGCTGTGACACCATGGAAAGTGCATTCCCAGAAAAAGTGCTGAAAAAATTGGAAGCCAAATGGCCCATAACCGTTTTGCAAATGGAGACGCCTGCACTCCTGGGGAAAAGCTGCCAGTGTTTGGTGTGGAAACGGCCAGTTCCAACCCTCCCATCAGACACTACCTAAAAACATCAAAGGAAGACTATTAAAAACATAACTATTATCAAGGTATTAGAAGACCAAATGCCTTTCCTGTAGAAAGTCATCATAATATGTTGCCATTGTTTTAGGCTCTGTATGTAAGTCCATTTAAGGTATTCAAGTGATAGCACCTAAATAATGGCTTTTAGTATTGTATTGTTGTTCCCAAGAAAATAGCATTTGATAGTTTTATAGTAATGGATAGGATATAAGAGACCCAGGTTCAAATTCCCATTCCTATGAAATCACTGGGTGACCTTGGGCCAGTCACTCTCCTTTAGCTTCATTTGTTTTACAAGGAAGGAGGAACTATGCACACACCCCTGAGTGCCTTGAAGGAAAGGTGAAATAAAGATGGGGAGGGAGAGAGGGAGGGAGACAGAGAGAGAGAGAGAGAGAGAGAGAACTTAATGTGGATAGTCTTACATTTTACCTGAACTAATAAAGGTGTATGACTCACTCATACATAGATTACTGTGTTTTAAAAAGAGGAATTCATCAATTCAACATCACATAACCATCGCTAGAATCCTGGTTCTATAGCAGACAATACTATTCACAAAGCATCCACTAATATGAATGGGTGGACCAGGAAACAGGGTTGTGCCTGCTGGCCTTACCTTTTCTATACATTTATGCAAAGATCTGGACAGTCTACATGCATGCAAATGACACCATTTCAAAATGTTCATGCTACCCTAGCCTCTGGCTAGTTGGACAGAAACACACATACAATTTGTACTTGTAGGAACATGTGGGGGTCGTGGGATAGCAGGTACAATACTGAGGTCCCTATTCATTTCTTTTCCCTCTTTGATTGGAGGACCTTATCCTTCGGTTTGGTTGCCCCTTCCACATGTTTGTATCCAGGGACTTAGAGCCAAAACACACGAGAAGAAATACCTAGGTTCAGCATGTGTTCTCTTACCTCAAGGTTTGCCGGGATCTGTAGGTGTCCTGGAAGCTTAAAGTTTAGCATTTACAGAGCAGCAGGAAGGGAAATACAGGTGCCTGTATTTCCCTTCCCCTTCCTGCTGCTCTGTAAATGTTAAACATCTTCTCTTACCTCAAGGTTTGTTGGGAAGTGTAGGTGTCTTGGCAGCTTAAAGTTTAGCATTTACAGAGCAGCAGGAAGGGGAAGGGAAATACAGGCGCCTGTATTTCCCTTCCTGTGTTACCAGAACTGTTTTTTATTAATGGGGGAAATTAGCTTTAGCAGTCTGTAACTAAAATTAGCGTGGATCTAACCTATGTTTACGGAGGTCCCGATTCCAGACACTCTAGTGACAAAGAGGCAGACTACAAATAGGTTCAATCACGTGTATTTACTAATAGTGTGGCTTAAGCCTGAACTTGCACATACATACAAGAAAACATACAAGACCTAGGAAATACAGAGTAGGAAATATAGAGACTTTCGCATTAGCAGGTTCCCAACGTTGGTGGGGAATACTCACAATCCTGAAGCGAAGCAGAGACACAACAGCGAGGTGGCCCAATGCCAGCACTGGGACCACAGACGGACAGCGAGGGGTTCTGGATGGGATGGCACGCGCCCCATGCGGTCTGGGAGACCGGCTTAAATACCCCAAAACGTACCCTGTGGCTGGTGCTGTTCTTGGTGGTTCTCACAGATTAAAACAAAGGTTCTAATGGGTTACTGAATGGCTTGGATGGGCCACTTTGGTAATCTGATTGTGATAAGTGACACCTCAGGAAGAGGGGACAAAAGAGGGAGGGGGAAATCCGAGTGGGCTGAAAGGATGTTCCAGAGGACAGGGCTTGTCCTGATGTCATCAGCTCTGGAATGCGGAGGTTTCTTTGAGATGCATTCTCTAAGTGCTTGGGATGGTCGGCACTTAGTTCCTTCTCCGGGGCGGCTCCTAAGATATGCAGAGCGGGGCTAGGTACACTCGCTGCGGACGTGGTGTGCCCGCTTCACCGAAATGGCTTCCCAAAGCAGTCTTCTTCCCTGGGTCTTCTGGCTGCCTGAGAACATGGATGCCGGCTGGGCATAGCTGGGGCTGGATAGCAGGCTGCCCGGTAGCGAGGGCAAGCTCGGGGACCGGCCCGCGGGAGGCTCCAAGCGGGAACTGACCAGGGAGCGCCTAGCCAGGCTCGCTGGAGGTCTCCCCGGCAGGCGCTTGGCTGCTAGCAGCGGCTTGGGCCCATATGAGGCAGGCTTCCATGGAGGCAGGGGGAACAGCACTTAAAACACAGTCCAAGGCAGGGAACAGGCATGGTCCGTGGCAGATGGCACTGCAGGCACGGGGCACACTTGTAACAGAGTCCAAACACACACTGGGAAGTCCAGATATAGGTCTGGGCAGGGCTGCCCAGGAAAAGAGTCCTTTGTGCAGTTAACCAAACATGGAGTCAGTAAACTACACAGTCTATTGCAGCAGCAAGGTAATCAACACGCAGGCAGGAAACTGACACGTGTAACAGAACACACACGTGCAGGGCAGTCTTTGGTGTAGCAGTAAAACAGCAACGCAGGAAACTTTAACACAGTTCATGGCAGGCTTTAAAGCAGGAGAGGGGGCCTACTTGGCAACACCTGCTGCTCTGTAAATGCTAAACTTTAAGCTTCCAGGACGCCTACAGATCCCGGCAAACCTTGAGGTAAGAGAACACGTGCTGAACCTAAGTATTTCTTCTCGTGTGTTTTGGCTCTAAGGCCTCAAATACTTCAACCTAAAAAACTGTGTGTTCTCAAAGACATGCCTCTTTTGGGGCATGAATTTCCTAACTTGTTTCAATGGAGATGCACATACTCCTGTAGATGCAGATTTAAATGTCCAAGCTGATGGTGACAGGAACTGATTTGTGTGTGCATATTGGCACATACAAGTTTTTGCTTGATCAGGGCCATTCACTCCTGAAGAGGGGAACTTGGACATTTATGTCTAGTCTCTTTGCAGCATAGCTACTAGAGCTCTGCTTATCAACCACTGGTTTCCATCTATTACTACTTTATTGTCTTCAATCCACAATTACTTGTGGTTGCAGAACATGGGGAACTTTAATTTGTAGGAAATGTAGCTAAAATAAAATTTCAAAAAAAATCTGTCTCAGGTGAGCAAACTGAGAAAAAAAGGAGAACAATGCAAAGAGAAAGCTATCATGTTCCTCATACAAGCAATTCTACAGACAATTTAAAAAGATGGCCGATTTGCTTAGAGTCTTACAGTACAGGGGTGTTTATCTAAAGGCTAGGCTTTCAGTTTCAAATTATTACAGCACCATCCATTTCAAATGATGAATTTTCTGAAGTAAGATAAGTCTTTGCAAAGCTGAACAGCTCTTCCAGAATTTGCAGAGGTAAATTATTAAAGTTAATAACCCAGAAGTATTTAGTACATTTCCAAGCTTGCCTTTAATTGGCAACAAAATCCATTATAGTCCACAAATCCTCCCTAGAATTATTTCTCATTATGTACCCAAAATGCATTGATTTTTTTTCCTGCTTCTCTTCTCATTCTTTTGTTCTGGATCTTTGTTAGTTGAATATAATAGTGTTTCTTATGGGACATACAAGACTCTGTGTTATAAATAGCTTAATTAATCACTGTTTGGGAAATGCTGTGAATGTAAAAAGGCTATGCCTGTTTCTTTTTCTTTCTTAACTTGGGATAGTATTATCCCACTGAATATATATGAAGATTTAGGTAGGGTATATATAATCTATTAGATGTGCCCATTTAGAAAAAGGTCCAAAACATTTTTAAATGAGATTCATATTGATAATATGAGCAAATTACGGAAAATAAAGGTTTCCATTTACTCCTTCCATGCATTGCTCAATTACAGCTGGAATGTAATTTCAGGATTGCAGCTCAAGCAACATTTGCACAAAGCTGTGCCTTGATTTAAGGGAGGCATTTAATCCTTTTCAGTGTAGTTGAATCAGACCTTTCATGCACTTAGCAAATATTAATGGACCTTGAATGACATGTGAATCATTTGTTCCGGTCCTTGAGGGTCACCCTATAAATGTCCTCCATAGGAGAGGTGAAATTATTGGTTTGCAGAGTTTCGATTATTCTTGATAAGAATTTGATTTTCAGTCCATTTCTGTCTTCCATGACTTCAGAGAAAACCAGATAAGCTCAAATCCACATTGTACTATAAAGGTTCAGAAACAAGGGTTCAAATGTTATTGTCTCTTCTCTATCTACCTTCTGTTTGAAACAATGATTTTTGAAAATGTGTCAGTAACAGTTACTGGAACCCATAGTTAACACAGATACATTGCCTTTTTTTGCATCCCATAAGCCTTCCTTGTATAGTACAGAGAAATGTATGAATCTTTCCTTTTTCATGTCTTTATCATTGGGGTTCCAAATTTGCTTACTTCTTTTATGCCATTTTGACACCATTTATATGGTATTTATATGCCAATAATATGCAATTCATGTAAGAATAGATACTAATTTTAATACTAGTAATTTAATAGAATTTTGATAGTCTGGTTGGGTAAAAGTTGAATGCAGTTGCATCCTGAGTGGGGAGAATCCAAGTGAGAAATAGGGATTTCCCCATTAAAACAACATGTTCACAGAACTTGACAATATTCCTAATAGGGCAGTTTCTAAACTCAGAAGGATTTTTCATTGAGAACATTGGAGACGGAAGAATTTTGGAGAACTGCTTTCCGCCAGAGCTAGATTGATCAATGGGCAGAATCAATATTTGATGACCTCAAATGTTCTTCTTAAAATTTATTTTTAAAATTTCTGTAACACCTTTTCCCCCAAATAGAGTTTCCAAGATGGCAAACATGAAAATATTTCAACATTAAAAAACATTAAAAATAAAGTATATATACAATAATTTGATAAAAATGTATAAAAACAGATAACATCAAAACCAGGGAGGTTTCTTCACTTGAGACAGAAGACAACAATAAAGCAAGACAGATAAATCTCCCTGGGGAGGAGTTCCAAGGTGTTTGGCACCACAACCAAGAAGGCAGTTTCTTGGGTAGTTACCCATTTATTTATTTACTTGTTAGATTTATTTATTTACTTGTTAGATTTATCTATTTACTTGTTAGATTTATATCCTGCCTTCCCCACAAACGGGCTCAGGGCGGGTCACAACATCATAAAACCACAATTTAAAATACAATAAATAACAGTTAAAAATCATAAAACAATGAAATCACTAGATCTTATCTAGTCTCAGTAGACAAGGGCACCCAAAGCAGAGTGGATGGATATGTTCATATGGGTAAAGGCAGTCCTTACGGTATGCTGGTGAAGAAAATGGAGAAGAGAATCATGTATACCACTCCAAGCTCTTGGGAGGAACAGTGCAATAAATAAAATAAAATAAATCTTTTGTATTCTAGTAGATATTTTCACAATTAGGTATCATTCCTACTTGCCCGTAAGGTTTTATGGTTTAACTAATCAAAACTCCAACATAAAATGCCTACATTGACTATATTTTAATGAAATTTTCAAGTATATATGAAATTGCACTATGGGAAGATTATTCTTCTCCCCCACCTTGTTGTAAAATGACCTTGGAGGTGGGAGCAGGGCCAGCGCCACCATTGAGGCGGTGAAGCGGGTGCTGTGGGTGTCAAAGGGGGGGCCAGAGGGGGGGCCGGGGTGGAGGCGCACGCTACGGAGCTGGCGTGCCTGGCCACGGCTGCTGCAGCTGGCCAGCCCCACGCCGCCACTGCCACACACACCCCGGCCGGGTGCAGCAGCCATGGGCCAGGCACGGCAGGTGTCCGGGGCAGCGTGCGGAGCGCGGGCAGCCTCTGCATGCTGTCCCAGCAACCCGCTGGCCAATGGGGGCAGCTTTGCTGTGTGATGACGTCATCACGCGGTGACATCATCACACAGTCTGGGGGCACTACGTGCACATATACGTAGGGCAGCTGCGGGTGCCAGAAACCCTGGCACTACCCCTGGGTGGGAGATAGGGGGTTAACAGGCACTCATGGACTCCTCTGCCCTCTCCATCTTACTCCTTCCACCTTCTAGAGGTAAGGTCTAGCATGTCTTCATCAACTAACTTTGAACCTCCTTTTAACCTCAGTCCCATTATCTGCACCAGCTTGGCCTTGCCAATCACTTTTATCTTCCCTGAGAACCTCCTTCTTAAAATCCTGCTTCAGGACCTAGCCCTGGTCAAACCCAGCCTCAGAGAGATTATCCTGCAATCAAACAGCCCATCTCCCCTTTTTGCCTTTCTTGGCCCCCCACCCTATAGGAGCAATGAGGGTTTAAAGGGCCATTTTTCCTTGGCTCTACTCCCTGCCTGACACCATCCAGTTGGGTGCCAGGTGGGGATTTAAATGGACATTCTGGCCCTACAGCATGGGAGCACCTAGAAGGTTAGGCTGCCGCTACAGCTATCATCTGATTCCTTCTCCAGTTATTGTTGGGGTTAAGAATCAGATGTGTACTTAAAGAATCCGTTCTCCCTGCAGGACTCCTGTGCCGGTCCCTTCCCCCTTCCCAAAACATCCACCAGTTGGGCAGGGCAGAGCCATTATTCATTACAGTGGAAAGTACTTGATAATGGGAACAGTAAGAAGAAATTATACCTTTATTTCTTAAAAGCAGATTTTGCTGCAGTTGGATAGTGATCATTGAATGCAATGCCCTGCCCCAAACAATGTAAGAAAAATTTGTCTTGAAGAGCTGAATGGATAGATCATTTTTTCTGACTTGGTGGGAAACCATCTAAATGTTTTCCATAAGTAATGTTGGAAAAGAGATTTTCCCCATGAGATGTTGTTAACTGATAATATACCTAGTTTTTAATCTTTCTCTGACATGTGAGTCATAGATCGTTTATTTGAGCCATAGGATTCCTGAGCACTTCAGCATGAATGACCTTGTTCTACCATACACTCTGCATTGTGGTTGACGGCTGTCAGGGAGAAAAACTCAAAGCAAATGCAACTGAACACAGGTGAGAGCACATTACTGTGCCTACTCTGTGGCAGTGACGGCAGTGAAGCAAGCTCACTTTCTGCCATCATTGCATCTACACAATTGCTATCTGGTGGAGCTTTTGTGGGTTGCGGGTTTTATCTCCAGACCCAGAGGATGCTGACCTAGAAAACATACAAGACTGCTGCGATTCCTTTGCAATGCATTTTGCAATTTCTTGCATCCTCCATGACTTAGGCACCATAGTTGGACTGATTCAATAATAATAATAATAATAATAATAATAATAATAACAACAACAACAACATTCGATTTATATACCGCCCTTCAGGACAACTTAATGCCCACTCAGAGTGGTTTACAAAGTGTTATTATTACCCCACAACAATCACCCTGTGAGGTGGGTGGGGCTGAGAGAGCTCCAGAGAACTGTGACTCGCCCAAGGTCACCCAGCTGGCTTCGTGGAGGAGTGGGGAATCAAACCCTGCTCTCCAGATTAGAGTCCCATGCTCTTAACCACTACACCAAACTGGCTCTCTAGATGTTATTGGAGCACAGTTTTGGCCCTAATTATATAGATGACTTTCTGTTAACCAGAATATTTATTGCATGTGGCCAAAGGCCATCACAATCAAGCAAATAAAACAAAAACATAAACACCAAACAAGAAAACAATGACGTTTAAAATACATAGGTGAAGGAGTCTCAACAATTAAGCACAGCTCCAGCCCTGAATTTCTTTGCTGCCAGGTCAAACTGTGCTAGTCTATAAGAGATACATAGATCCAATTTGGAAAGGAGGAGGGGGGTTAGTTTTTCCACTACAGAGGAAGAATCAATGTTTTAAAAGATTTCACTAAGGAATTTATTTCTGGGCTCTGTTTACAAAGGGCAGAACAAAATATAATGTGGAAGGTCTTCAGGGACTGAAGCTCCACAAATACAGAAATAGACATCAATTGGTATTTGTATGTAATGACCATCAGGACATGGTTTGAAACCTTGGAGATGTTAAAGGCATTCTAAGACTAGGAAAGATGATTTTGGTCAAATAAGAGGCTCTGCCATGGTCCCTCTTGAACAACTTGAACCAGGAGAAAATTTGGAACAGAGTGTTGTGCTTCTGTCCAATGCAGCATCCATCTTAAAGATCCAGTCTCATATATTGAGACCAGGAAAGGGGACACCCCGAAAGTCAACCATCAGGGAATAACAACAGAGGATATTGTAAAAGCCAGCAGAGCAAACAGCATCTGAATGCATCAGTGCATTGCTTTGCCCTAAGAGTGGACTAGCAGAGAGATTTCTTTGTTTTCTCCAAATACTAAATAAGGCCAAGTGCAAACAGGCTCACATAACCCAAGTTCAGCCTGTACTAAAGCTGCTGGAGTGCCACTTGGCAAACCTAGAATCCTCTTTAAAAGGAGATTTTGAATTGGTTCCAGGGTCAAGGTCAGATGTTCATTCCAATCTCAGATCTCTGCACTATATAGAAGCTACCTTACACTGGAACTGTTTCAAGTCTGGCTCAAGTAAAGATTCTCCTTTAGAGGTGTAAAATTTAAAGATGGCCCCAGTGGTTTTAAAATTGAGGCTTCTGTTATGGCCAGGTGGGCTTTCCATGAGAGGGTTTCACAAAATGTCACCCCAAGATACTTAAAGGTTCTGCATTGTTCAATGCGATCGCCATCTATTGACCATTTAAATTGTCAAGATCTCTTCCCAAAGACCATTACTTTGGTCATGGCAAAGTTGATGTTTAAGGCCTTGCCCTTACAGAAATTGCCCAGTTTGTTCAGCATCCTACCAATATGAGTTAGGGACACCAAAGCCATGCCATCTGCATACAGGAGGTACCTCCATGTGGAGGTATTGTGTGCATGTGCAGAAAGATGAAAACTCTCCTTCCCCACATTGTTTTTGCACAGGGAAAAAGCTTGAGAGAAAGGCAAGAGCTTTCCCTCCCCTAGTGGCAGCTTTCTGAGCCCATTTGAATGCTGTTTTTTTAAAAAATAGAAGCCAATCCTCGAGGTGATGTGTGTCTGCGCAGAGTATGGGTTGTCTCTGTGCAGAACTCGTAAAAGAAGTAACATGTAGAGTGGCAGTGATATTTGGGAGTGTAGATGTCTTAGTGGAGTAACTCCCTGACCTTTGTCCCATTCAGATATAAACCAGGAAGGTACAGAACCTAGAAAGGGCAGGGGTACTTTCATTGAAATCAATGAGAAGTAATAGTGAAATTGAATTATGAAAACAAAACCACAATAATGAAACAAATCCATATAAAACAACCCAATAACAAAACAACCCCTTTGGGATTAATATTAAAAACAAACTCCCATGCACAAGTTTAAGGATTGTGTGAGACCCCTCCAAAAGAAAGCATTCCTAGATCTAAATGACCGAAATTACAATTGCCCAGTGATTAGTATTCCATTCTTGGGCAAGGGGCTTGAGTGGGTAGTGGCTACAAAACTTCAGGTGGTTTTGGAGGAGATGGATTATCTATAACCATTTCAATCTGAATTCAGGCATGGTTGGGGGATTGAAATGTCCTTAGTCACACTGGCTGATGACCTTCACAAGGAGACTGACAAGGGAGTGCATTCCTCTTAATTCTCCTGGACTTTCAATACCATCAAACATGGTGTTGTTCTAGAGAGGTTGGGTGAGCTGGGAGTAGAAGGCAGCACTCTTAACTGGTCAATTAATTCCAGAATTTGATGCTGGGGGACAGCTGTTTGACCCCCCCATGGAATTTGTGTTGTGGGCTCCTGCAGGGTTCCATCTGGTCCCCTATGCTATTTGCCATTTACAGGAAACTGCTGGAAGAGCTCATCCAGGGATTTTGAGTGAGGTGCCAACAAAATGCAGATGGCACCAAGATTTATTGCTCCTTAACAGCTAAGCCAGGTGGGTCTTTGGAAGTCCTCCTGAATAGGTGCCTGGAGAAGATAATGGGATGGATGAGAGTCAATAAACTGAAACTCAATCCAGACAAGATTGAAGTGCTGCTGGTCACTAGAGAATTTACTCAGGAACTGTGGAGCCAGCCTGCCTTTGAGGGGTTTTCAATCCCACTCAAGGAGCAAGTTCTTAGCATGGGGGCTGCTACTGGATTCTGGCCTACTGTTGGAGTCTCAGGACTCCTCCATGAAACATAATGCCTTTTACCAGCTTCAGCTGGTTTGTCACCTACAACTATTCCTCAAAAACCATGATCTGGCCACAGTGATCCATTCAAGTTAGATTAGCATAATGAGCTCTATGTGGGGCTGCCTTTGAAAACAGTTCAGAGACTTTAATTGGTCCAAAATGTGAAAGACAATTGTCAGGGATTCTTTACAGCGATAGTATAGTTCCTATGCTGAAAGATCTGTACTAGTTACTCATCTGTTTCTTGGCACGATTCAAAGTGTTAGTTCTTACCTATAAGGCTCTAAACAGCTTGAGGGTGGGGTACCTGAAGGATTACTATCCCAAACTATCCAGCCTGCAAGTTAAGATCTGTCTCTCAAGCCTTGGTCTCTGTGCCCTACCTTCAGAGGTGAGGCCAGTGAATAGAGTCAAGACATTTTCTGTGGTGGCAACACCTTTGTAACATCTCCTTTGAGGCTTACCTGATGCCTACTTTACGTTCTTTTAGACACCAGGCTAAAGCACATCTGTGATAGACAGGAGTAATTCCAACTCCACCTCTCCTGGGAAACAGCCAATAAGAGCTGGAGGAATGCTGGTCTAGTGACATTTGGAAAAGCTGTTAAGGCAGTTACTGAGGAGAGAAGGTTTTGGGAAGCTGCTGAGGAGCAGCAACAGAGATATAGCTGGCTGTCAACTCCTATTCTGTTACATAGTAATCTTTCCCTGTTTAACCACAATCTGAAAAAGTGAGCTATGGCTCACAAAAGCTCATACCCTACCACAAATGTTGTTAGTCCTATAGGTGCTACTGGACTCTTGGTCTTTTCTATAACCACAATATATTTATGAGTTTTGAAATAATTCTCTCCTATGTTCTATATTATAAATAAAAGTTATTTTTGTTCTGTTTTAACCATGGCTAGCATGAAATTGTTGGCTGAAGGGGAAAAAAAACACGTGCACAGAACTCAAACACTGTGGTCACAACAAATGAGTCAAGTATAAATAAATGGTGGCAGCATATTAGGGAAAGTAAAACTCTGAGTTCCCATTCCCCTATAGCTTTGTACAGTATCTGGATAAGGTGAAGTAAATAGAGGGAATGGGCTGCCTCTCTGGTGGAGCCTCTGGAAAGGGGACATGATGTGGATTTGGGTCAGGGGCAGGGCTCTCTGCCTGATAAATAGAGGTTAGACAGGTGACATGTTTTGAGTGCCTTAAGTGCCTAGGAAGCCCCAAATCTGAAAAGGGAGGTTTATGGTGGGTGACAGTGTGTAAGGCAGTCAAAACATCTTTTTACTCAGGCTTTTAATTAGGGTTTTTTTAAATGGTTCATTTCTGATATATGGATGGTTTTTATGCTGCTTATGTCCAGTGGCTTGTTTTTTACTGGAAGTGTTTCAATGGTTTGTGTTTTAATGTTGTGGTTTTCAATTGTAAATCATCTCGAGCAGGACTCTGAAGAGGCAGCATAAAAATATTCTAAGCAAAAATAAATAAATAAATAAAGTTTCGTCTAATCTAGTTTAAAAATATTTGGGCCATCCCATTATAATAAGTAGCCTTGAACTATATGTCAGTCTATTGCCACTACCCTGTACAGCCCTATGTGGTTTGAAATTAAAGAATGATCACCATACATGGTATGAAAGAGACTGCACTGTTTATGTGGAATAGCACAGTTTATGTGAAGGTATTCATTAAATCCCCTGCTAATCCAAATGCCACCGGCACCAATTATACAATTATGCTATTCAAGGCTTTAAATGTAAGTCATGTATTGTGCTGCCAATTTCTTTTTACAAAGGTCAACATCTCACATGTGATTATATTATTTTTACTCAAATGTACATTTTCAGTGTACATATCACTGTACAATTTTATTATTTATTTATTCTGTTAGACTAATAATTTTAAAATCAATAATGCATCTATATTAATCTTTTAATTCAGCATCCTTAACACCAGATCTATATAGTTATCAGTCTTTCTGTTCAGGATATCTGCTTTTACTTCTGTTTATTCAGTGAGATGTTCTAAGGTTATGTGTCCTCCTTGAGATTACACAGAGAAATACATTTTGGACAAGATTGAAAACCCCACTCATGGTTCCTTATCCCTAACTATCTCCTCTTATTACAGAACTTGTTTGACAATCTTTTGCATGTACAAATAATATTTTTATTTCCGAGTCAAAGTTCCATATACAAGAACATTTGAGACAGTACTTTTTCAGTGAAGTCCTAAACACTTATACCCACTGCAATGTATTTAGAAGAGGTGTATCTGTGTTTAGGATCAGGGCCGGCGCGCCCATGGAGGCCAGGTAGGCGGTGGCCTCGGGCGCGCGGGCACTGGAGGGGCGCTGGAGGGGGTGTTGGGGGCAGGGCCGCCTGTAGCTACTGCTGCAGCCAGCCGGCCAGCCAGCCAGCCCCTTGCTGCCGCCGCCGCCGCCACACACCTCAGCCGGGCACAGCCTCTGTGCGCCGTTCGAGCAGCGGCTCGCGGCTTCTGCGCCCAGCTGGGGCGCGTGGCGGCGGCAGCACGGAGCTGGCTGGCTGGCTGCAGCAGCAGCTGTAGCCAGCCACGCCAGCTCAGCTGCGCGCTCCTCCGCCCCAGCCGGGCGCAGAAGCCGTGAGCTGCTGCTGGGGCGGCGCACGGAGCAGCCTCCGCGCGCCGCTACAGCAGCAGCCCGCAGCTTCTGCACTCGGCTGGGGCATGTGGCGGCGGCGGCACGGGGCTGCCTGGCTGGCTACAGCTACTGCTGCAGCCAGCCACGCCAGCTCAGCTGCGCGCTCCTCCGCCCCAGCCGGGCGCAGAAGCCGTGAGCTGCTGCTGGGGCAGCGCACGGATCAGCCTCCACACGCTGCTCCAGCAGCAGCCCGCAGCTTCTGCGCTCGGCGGTCCGCGCGCAGCCCAGCCCCCCTGTGGTGCATGATGACGTCTGCGATGATGTCATCACGCCTCCCGTGGGGCGCGTGCGCGCCCGCCGCCGCAGGCGCTGAAACCTCTGGCGCCAGCCCTGTTTAGGATTATATCTCAGTTTACAGATGTAATAATCAGCATACATATACAGACATGAAAAATTATCCACCTGGTACTTTCTAAATCCAAATGTTGAGTTCTGTAATTTAACTTTAATTTAACTTTATTTTATGAAATTTCAAGGGACTATTTTATGGTAAAGGAGGAAGCCAGATTTCATTATCAGAAATACCTGGTCCTGAATTTGCTTTGTATCATCAAGCTTTGAGAGGCTCACACTAGTTGCCATGACATTTGAACCAGAACTAGGTGCATGATGCTTTATTAGCAGGAAGGTAGAAAGCAAATCATAGGAGATCCAATATCTTACTAATGTCCCAGTAGGCTATAAAGGGTAATTGGAGCTAAGCAAGTAAACTCTTGCATTCTTCCATATTAGATTATAGAAATAAAGGGTTTTTATTTTTGGTCTGGGAATTGTAGTTATTTCAGTATTATATTCTGTTCTATAGGTGACAAGCTCTATCACATTGGTATCATAGTGCTAAACCTCAAAAGGGGATGCTCATATTCTGTTATTGCCTTGGCAGAGTGACATTTTCTGTAGAAAGCAAAGGAAAAGAAACTCAAAATAATAATTTTCAATAGCACATCTGAGAACATTTGAATCATAACTTCATGATTCAGCAGTAGAAAGTCAATTTAGAGAAGCATCAAATCAACAAGGAAGGATTTCAGTCAAAATCAGGTAGAATGCAGAGGAATGAATTCAATTATGCTGAAATATGGACATGGTAAGGCAAGCTATGTACTGGGAAGCAGCAGCAGGGCACAGGGATGGAGTCATCTAAGCAAACCTACAGGGAGTAATGAAGTATTGGCCTGGAGAGTGGAGATGGAGCAAAGGCAAAACAACGAGAATAAAAGGTAAAGAAGAGAGAGCAGCAGAAGACATTAACATAATTAGTGAATCTTGCATGTAGCATCCCTCCCATTTCCATGGTTCAAATAGCAGATAAAAGAAGCCACTCAGAAACTGAGAAGGAGAGGATAAAATCCCTTCTTGAAGTGAAGTTTCGCCATTAAAAAGATCCCAGGGTAATGAACAGAGACCAGATGTGTCTGAATTCAGCTTCAGTGGTTTCTAGACGAGTGTATAAGTATTGCATTATAACCCAGAATGAATGACCTCTATCAAATGTCAAAGCATTTGTGACATATGCAAAATATGTCACAACTTTTTAAAATGTCCAATTAAATAATATTTGAATTGGATCCAGTACAAGGACCTTATGAGCCCCACACAAGGATCCCCTGTCTTCCCACCCACCCACCTTCAACTCCCAGTAGCCATTTCTGATCCTAGGGAAATTTATTCTTGGGATTGCAGGAAGATCAGAAGGCTTCAGGGTAGAGAGGGAAAAGGGATAAAATTGCTCCCTTTTGCTTTTTCAGTTAGCAGAGCTCTGCTCACACAAGAGGCAGAAAAGAGCAGTTTTACCCCTTTCCCTCTTCCCAGTTAAGCATCCTGACCTCCTTGGCTATTACTCCATATAGGTTCTGCAACCCTAGGAATAATCTTTCCTAGTGTTTAAAATGGCAGCTGGTGGGTGGGAGAGCCAGGAAAGTACTGGGTTTTAGTTAAGGCCCATTAACTAAACAAACTACATACAAAAAGCTCTCATCCAAGATAGACAATCAATAACTGTTTACTTGTCTAAAGAAATATATTTACATAAGTTTAGTGGAGAGAAAGAACTAGTAACTGATCTAACTAGCTAGGATGGCTTTAGATTGAAAGTAAGCCATCTCTCTCAGGAGGAGACACCATGCTGCATGCAGGGAAGAAGAGAGAGAGGCGGGAGAGAGAAGGGAAGGAAGTTCTCCTGGCAGGAAGGAGACTGATAGCAGCCTATCTATCTAACTGACTCTGTGGTTGTTGCCTTCCTTCTTCTCGGCTGACATTCCTAAAGGCCTGAGCAAGAGACATTGCAACCCTTCTTCTAACAAAAGGCCCACAAACTTCAGCGCTTTCTGCTGACATTGTGAGATCCAACCTAACGTGACCCAGCTTTAACAAAATATACAGGAGGTTGGACTTCAGAAAACCTTTAAAAATGTATTTGCATTCATTTCTTGGACATGATCAGCAATGTCTCTAATTCAGGTTCCTTTAGTGGATAAAGCAGAAATCAAATGAATAGTATGACCATAGGATCTTAGTATACTTGACCCAAAATAACTGTATATTTTTAATGTGAGATATTAGGTATTAATATTCTATTTTTGTCATACAAATGTTATCAGTACAAAACCTATTATTACTATATAGTGAATTCAAGGTTCCCATATTGCAATTCTTATAGCAGTCTGAGATGGACAGGTCCAGTTCTGTCAAGAAGTCAACCAGTGAGTGCTGATGAAATGCAGGGAGAGAGCAACAGTTGATACAGCCCTGTAAGGTAGGTCAGATTTTCATACTGCAGGTAGAGGGTTGAAAATGGGGAAGGTTTGCTTAATGATAATGATCCCAGAGAGTTCATGGCCAAGATGGCATTTGAGCCGAGGATTTACGAGCCTTTCGATTACATGTTTCACATGTGTATTACACTGGTTCTCACTCACAAGAGTGCATGGAAGTTTTAATAGGCATTTGTAAAAGAATTCCCGTCACTTGCATCTTCAGTCTAGTTTTTTGGGTCAAGGAAGCTTCACGTCTGTAGCTGAGGAATTTGGCCTTTAGAATTTGTTGTTATGAAATGCAAAGGGAGGTATCATCTGTGTAAAGAAGAGTATTTACACATTTCTCGCAATAACAGGGACCTATAAGGAGTGCTTGTGTAGCTCAGAAGAACTGTGGAAAATAAGTCTGTTTTAATTGGCTTTATGATCTTGCCAACTGCACTGGTAGATTTAACACACATTACTATCTATTATTTTGTACACTGTTTTTATAAACCATTTAAAGCATTTTTTCTATGTAATCACAAAATCCTTTATTAAAGTGCAAACAAGCTGTATTTCATGTAACAAATTATTTTATTTTATTTAAAATTATTTTTTGTAATAAATTACAGCGCAATCCTAAACAGAGTTACTCCTTTCTAAACTCACTGCTTAAATTGCACTTCCAGTAACTTAGTAGTCATTTATAGATCTTTTCATTTAATTCTCTCACAAGTTTCTTGAAAATATAATATACAATGACAGCAGGAACCAAATTGTAATTTAAGGCATTCTGAGGTATACAGTTCCCCAGGTGCATCAAAGTGCCACACTTTGGATTCATTGAAAATGGTGTATGAGGCAGCAGGGAGGCAGAGAACAGAGATTCTCTTCCTGTAGGACAGCTGGCTGTGCACTAGTGCCACTGCAAATCTGGCCACCAATAAAAATCACAGCCAACATACTAATAGAGAATAGTAGAGGCAGCCACAAACCGAAATATGAACCGAAGTTCATCATGAAACAGTGGTTCGTGGGAGCTCATTTCTCACAAACCGTGACTAATTTTAGCCTGGTTCATTGGGTTCATATTTTGGTTCATCACTGCAGACAGCCTGGCACTGATCAAACAGTTTCCTAGGCAACAGGGGGGATGGGCTTTCTGCATACCTTCTGCTGACCCGGAAGTGACGTTTTTGTGAAACAAACAAACCAGTTTGCAAACAGGGGCAAGTTCCTGAAAGTTTGTGGTTCGTGAAACAGAATGAACCACGAACAGCACGGTTCAGAATTTTCCTGGTTTGTGTCCATTTTTAGAGAATAGGACAGTATAAGAGGAAGAGGAGGCAGGAGGAAGATGAGAGAGTGGTAACAAATGAATGAATGGCATTCCCAATATGTTTTAATTATCACAAAAATGGAAATGAAATGGTCTTATATGTCACCTCCCCCCAGTCCATTCTTTTGGTAGCAAATCCAAACCCCCAATATCCAGATGTAATTGTAAAGCTTGGTGAACCAAGCATGAAAGCAGGTATTTGCCTGGTGTGAGTGTGTGTGTGTGTGTGGGGGGAGAATAAGCAGAACAGTTACAGTGCCTTCCTAAGCATACTTGTAAGTTCATTGAAATCAATGGACTTAAAAGGGTTTAATTCTGTTTAGGATAACACTGTAGATGATCTCACTTTAGAACTGCACAAAGATAACTCTTCTTCTGACCTGTAGGTATCTTTTTGAGATGCAACGATGGGGACTTCACTGTAAACTCTGTTGACTTTAGTAACAGCACACAAAAGCGTTCTCTCTTAAGGAATGAGCACTGAATTATTGCTTGTAGATCTGAAATAAAAGTACAAGTGGTGACAGTTATCATTAAATTTTACATATTTATTTGCTTAGCCTAACACTAAATATTGAAGTGGAGAAAATGGATTGCTAATTTCTGTGTCTTACTGTTCCTTATAAAAGGATTGACATTACTGCTGATTTGGTCCACATCAGTTTTCATTCTCTGGTTTAAGTTCAGGTTCTCTGCTTAGTAGAATACTAGAATACTAATGCAACTAATTATGGTAATTTGCTATGAGAGGCCCATTGAATGTTTCATGCATATTGGCTATTGAAAGGTTCTTCAAATTGCACAGTCAATGACCCAGAAAGCTGGCTGGGAAAGAAAGGATCAGGAGATCTTTGAATGCAATGAAGTTGGAAAACAAGAAAATTAGTATGTATTAGGTTACTGGGTGCCAAATGGAAACACTAGTTTCACCATGTCTTAACTTGCATAATTTTCCAACTTCTTTCTTCTTCTTTTTTTTTAAAAGGCCGATGGAAATTAAAAACAAAGCAGAAATATTATTTCATCAGTGTCATGCCCCTTGTATGTTATACTTTACTAGACTAAACTTTTTGCTCCCTAGTATTTCAAAAAAACGTTTCATAAAAAATCATATTCTGTGATTTCTTACAGAATTTCATGATGTTCTATAATTTTACCAAATGAAACTCTCTGTTAAAGGGCAGTGCACTGCTGAATGCCAGTTAATGGGGACTTTGCCCCTGTTTGTGGGGCTTCCAGAGCATCTGATTGGCCACTCTGAAAAACAAGATGCTAGACCAGAAGGATCTTTTGTCTGAAGAATTCATCTTTATATAATGAATTTATATAATGAATTTTCCCTAAATAATAACATTTGCACATACTCATAAGACGCATCACTAATAAGATGAATAACGAAGATAAAATGTTTCATCTCGTAGAATAATCCTTTTCTTGAATTAGGAAGATCAAATTGCTCATATAACCTTGGTCATACCAGCAGCACAAGGCAGCATTGCACCAATATGTCAATAGTAAGAAACTGAGCACAGTTGTGGCAGTGGCAAGTAGAAGTAAAAGTTGACTAGAATTCCATATTCGCTCAGGTATTAATTCAACTCCAATAATAGCATAAAGTTACCCTTCAAAGGAAGAGGGGCATCTTTAAACCCTTCTATTTAAGATCACAGAGAACCTCAGATGATGTCCTCCTCGCCTCCTTTTTAGACCCCACAGCCGTAACAGAAGATAAGATTTTGACAAACCCCACAGGGTACCATAGCCTGCCAGGAGTCTATAAGCCTCCGCAAGAAAACAGAGACCTCATATCTCAAGATGTGTGGCATGGTGTTGATCACTCTGCCTTTGTGTTTAGAGAACTAGAAGTTGATTCCATAAGTGATGGATGACATTCCACAAATAGCAAACAGCCAAAAGACAAGAACAAAAAGAAATGAATGGCAGTTGAATAGTATCTCTTAGAACCCTAGATGTCCCTAATTTGATTGGAACCCTGATTTAGGGTTCCAGAACACCTCAGTCTGGACATTTCATTCACTTCTGCAACTGGAATGAAAAAAAACACCCCACAGAGGCAGGGCCGGCTCCAGCGTTGTCGGCACCAGAGGCAGCTTAAGGGCTGCCTGTGTGTGTGTGTGCGTGTGTGCGTGTGTGCATGCACATGCACCAGACCATGATGATGTCACTGTGTGTGATGTCATCATGCAGGGGCTGGGTGTGCGCACTGGGGGGCTTTCCAGCCCTCCCGTTCAGTTGCTCTGCTAGCCAGGCACAGCCGGCCGCCCTGTCCACCGGCTGTGCCTGGCCAGCAGAGCAACTGAACAGGAGGCTGCCCACTCAGCTGCCCCACACTGCTGCCACCAGCATGTGCTCCTCCTGGCTGGTGGCAGTGGCAGCAGCTCTGTGGCAAGCGCCCCTGCCCCCGGGCTGGCGCCCCTGCACTGCCTTAGCGCCCTGAGGCCGGCCTCAATGGGCAGGCCGGCCCTGCACAGAGGTGGTGATTTAACCCTAGACCTATGCAGCCCAGAAGTAAAGCCTATAGCAACAGAAGACCACAGTATAAAACCCGTCGTTCCTCTGTGAGAATGAAACCTTTGTGTTCCATTAGGGCTCCTATGTCTTTGTTGACAGCAATGAACAGGTGCATACAAACCCACCATGGAGATGTGCTGGTAGGGAAAGTTTCTGTCTGTCATGGAGCTATCAAGTCAAAGAACTTTCCAAGAACCAGAAGTCTGGCAAGCCTGTCCTTCTAAGATGCTTTTAGAACTCATTCCACAGCTGCTAGTATTCTATAAAAGCTGTGACTGTTTCATCTAGTTCTCTGTTCTCATGCCATTTGAGAATACTGTCATTGCAACTGTCACATGTCTCTGTTGTTGTTATGACGGGGCATGCATATTGGAAAAAGAAGGAGGTTCTTCATCAACACATAGAAGTGGGGATCAGAATTAGCATAGTGCTACTCCTTGCTGATGCCCAGGCTGTATGAAAAACCGAATTCAGGAATGCATGAGCTTCCTGATGGTTAAGGTCTGTATCTGATTCATGATATTTGGGCTCAAAGCAGGAGAGGTTTGTATGTGCTAATGCTACAAGTATACACTTTTTAGCTCTCTCTTTGTAATCATTTTATCCCAGGCCTGGACCTTCTGGTGCTGTTTCATGAGCTGGCAGAAGGGCCAAACAGAACACAATTATCCAGGAGCTGATCCATACAGCCCCATTTGATGTTTGGCAATCACGATAGCAGGTGAAACAGGCAAAGTGGATAATTTCAGCTTCAACTGGTGGTGTGAAGAGGCCTTCAGTTTTGCATAAAACTCATACACTTGTATCCAGCCCAAGATGGTTATCAGGACCCCATCACAACAGATAAAAAATGGATAGAGCAGGAAGTACCCACATTTCAGCAGTATCTCACTCTATGTCTCTGTATCTTCTCACATGCAATATACAATGTAGATCTAATAAGGATCTATATATTAGCCAAAAGCTGCTGGAATCTAGGTATTTAATTTTCACCATGAACGAGATGTGACAAAAAATCTTCTCAATTCCTTTGGAGTCAGGTATTTTATGCTGCCTTTGGGAATATAATCAAAGTAATGAGGGATTAGTATGCATCCCCTGTGAGTGTAAAAAAGAAAATTGGATCACAGTAGCCATGAGCAAATGAAGGAGTGGGTGGGTGTGGCTAGATCAATATTTCTGTTTCCAAGTTTCTCTGTTTTCCTGACTGGGACTGAATGCTGTTGTTGGAGAAATGGGTTTGGTACAGAAATGGTAAAGATTACTGATCTTGGAATTCTCCTTGAAGATAAAGCAGCAACTAATGACTATCAAAAAATAAACAGAATGGTTTAAAAATACTTTTGTTCTCACTTTCTGTGAGGAAAATAAAATAAGCCCAAATCACAGATGAAAAGAATGTGCAGAAAACATATATTTGATAAAGTTTGGAAAGGGTTCTCAAAGACAAGTAAAGCACAGTTCTAGTCACTGTGTATAAATATACAGGTATCTTCACATATATACCAGAAAGGTAAAGAAGCACTTATTCCAACCTTCGGTCATTAAGCAATATTTGCTTGTGTTGAAACTTGGAGAGGCCAAGGGTTGTCTCACAAAATCTTAACTTGATCTTTATCAAGGTAATTAGTCATACTATCAGTTGTAATGGAGTACCAGTGGAGAAACAATCAGACACATGGATTTGAGAAAGAAAATTCTGGAGTTACAAACAGTTCAAAAGTTCATCTGCATTTGATAAAAAGGATTAATACTGTGAATTCTATAGTCTAAGAATGTTGTTAAAACTCCATCCAGTGGCAGTAATGGTATCCTCAAAAATGAATCCTTTAAAAGCAGAGGAAATTTGGCTGAAATAGCTTGACCTTTACCAAGTAGTTCCATTTTTTATTGTGTGTCACGTCTAGACATGGGCACGAACAGAAAAACAAACATGGTTTCTGTTGTTCATTGCCATCCACGAACAATGAACAATGAACAATGAACATTGATGAACATGACCTGTTCACAAACACGTTTGTTGTTTGTGGGGGCCAGCAGGCTCTCTTCCAGCCATCAAGATCCCTACCACACCACTCCCAGAAACCCTACCTGAGCAGACAGCAGGAAAGGTACCAGTAATAAATAATAGCTTGGCTCAGAGCCTGGCAGCAGCCCTGTAACTTGAAGGGATAGATCCCTATCCCACCACACACAAAGAAAATTCAAGCTCCAATGCACTCTCCCTGTCTCACTCTCAAAATGCCAACAGCAACTGTCTCCCTCACAGTCTACAAAACCAGAGCTGGGAGCCCCCCTCCCCCTTCTCTTTGCTTCCTTTTAACAAATTTGGAGCTGCACACTTGAAAGGAAGACCTGCCTATCAAGCTAAATTGGGCTTAGATTGGGGTTTCCAGGGCAACAGCAGGAGTTCAGACAGAGTTCAGACAGTCCCTGCCTCCGGTTGCCAAGGGAATTGATTGCATGTGCCAGATTGTTTGGCTTGACGAACAGCAATGAACAGGGCTTGCAACGACCACCTGTTCGTTTAGAATGGGGCCTCAAGAACCATTCGTGAACAGTTGATTGGGCTGTTTGTGGCTTTTTTTTAGTTTGTATTGCTGTTCGTGCCCATCTCTAGTCACTTCTACCTGTTCTTTATATATATCACACTAATTGTAACAGTATATACTAATTTTATTTCATTTATTTCTCTCTCTCCAAAGATGCTCTGCTTGGACAGTTTTGCATCATTTATACTGTTGCTAATATTCTGTATTGTTACCATTGCCAAGTGTTTTTATAGTTTTCATTGAAGTATATAAGAGCAAGATCTTGCAATCATACCAGGAGCATGTTTGTTTTCTAAAAATCTCCAGAACTTTCCCTCCTGAATCCCTGCATCTATTGTGCAGGACATTGGTGAAATTCACTAATGTAAAGAAATGTGAGATGGAACAAAAATAAAATTGGAAGGAACAATATAAAATGATATAATCTTTGACATGGTACATGCCCCAAAATTATTATTCTCAGTCTGCTAGAGGACAGCCCAGAATCCACAATGTGTAACAAGTACACATTATTAACATAAGTATTGAGAAAAGAATTCTAGGGTAGAAGGCAAATAAAGCCCGGGGTCTCTGTTTAATTTCATCTTCAGTTGTCACTAACAGTTGCTTCTGTGTAGCTGGAACTCTGCACCAGTGCCATAACACATTACAAGAGCACCCTATAGGCAGGGCTTTTTTTCTGGGTAAAGAGGTGGTGGAACTCAGTGGGTTGCCCTTGGAGAAAATGGTCACATGGCTGGTGGCCCTGCCCCCTGATCTACAGACAGAGGGGAGTTGCGGAGGGCAATCTAAACTCCCCTCTGTCTGGAGATCAGGGGGCGGGGCCACCAGCCATGTGACCATTTTCTCCAAGGGCAACCCACTGAGTTCCACCACCTCTTTTCCCAGAAAAAAAGCCCTGCCTATAGGAATTCTCATTATTGTATGTACCGTGTATATGCCTGGATAGACTTGTGTATGGGAGTTTGTTTCATTTTTATTATTAATTCCCAAAGGAACAGTTTTGTTATTGTTTCATATGGTTTTATTTCATTATTGTTTCTTTTATTATTGTTTTGTTTTCATAATTCTATTTCAATAATATTTCCCAACAGTTTCAATGGATTTGTACTTTCTTGGTTTTCTATTTGAACTGGACAAAATAAAAACTACTAAATGCTTCAGAAAGAACTAGAAAACACACACACAACTAGAAGCTGTATTCAAGAAGAAAGCTAAGAAAGTAAGAAACAAATAATATAGTATTAGTAGTACACTGTACTTTAGCACAAGAAAACTTGCAATTTATATCCCTTTGAGTTGTTTGCCTCTGTCCTGCAAACAGGCAAGCGGCAATATATGAAACCAACATTTGATTCAAAATCCCACCCCATAAGCTTCAGGTTTGGACTACCTCACACATATATGTAACCTTGGTGGCTATTGTCTGCAATCAATCAAGAAAACCCAGAGGCTCTGTCTCTTTCCAGGAACATAGCTTTATATGCCCTTATTAGGAAAACACAGCAAAGACAAACAATTGCCCTTCTGCAATAACGAAAACCTGCTAAACAAAACAAAAGAAAATCATGGGTTTCTTTAGTTATAGGCTGTTTAGGTAAGAAATTTCTTTTGTTTTCATATTAATTGCTATAATTACAAAATACTGCATTTTTGTTATTATTGTCAGAAATACACAAGTTTATGCCTGGATTGCAACTTTCTGGGAACAATTGTTCCTTTGCTTCCAGTGGGCATTTCCACATGATACCATCAGTGCATGCGGTGAGCCCCCTTACATATATTACAGAAACTTTGTGGAGTCCTTGGCAGTTGCCAAGTCTGCATTTTTCCATCTTCATCAGATCAGGCAACTTGCCCCCTACCTGACACCCCAGGACCTGGCTACAGTGATCCATGCAATGGTCACCTCCAGGCTAGATTACTGTAACTCACTCTACGCTGGGCTACCCCTGGGCCTGATCCGGAAACTACAACTGGTCCAGAATGCGGCGGCACGGGTCCTGACTGGTATACCTTACCAGTCACACATCACACCTGTCCTGCGCCAGCTGCACTGGCTTCCGGTTGAATTCCGAATCAGGTTCAAAGTGTTGGTTCTTACCTTTAAAGCCCTGAGTGGGTTGGGACCGGCATATCTTCGGGACCGCCTCTCCCTGTACGTTCCCCGGAGATTGCTTCGATCAGTGAATAAATATTTACTTGTGGTCCCCAGCCCTAAGGAAGCCCACCTCGCTTCAACCAGGGCCAGGGCCTTTTCACCAGGGCCTGGTGGAATGCTCTGTCAATGGAAACCAGGGCCCAGCAGGACATATTATCGTTCCGCCAGGCCTGTAAGACAGAGCTGTTCCGCCAGGCGTTTGGTGATTGAAGGGGGCGGTGCCATGTCGGCCTCCCACCTTTGGGGTGGGAAAGGTTCTCCCCACCACTGCACCTTGTTAATTTGTTTTATTATTTGTATATTGATTTTAGTTTTTGTTTTTATCAATTTTAACTGTTCACCGCCCAGAGCCCCTGGGGATGGGCGGTATATAAATTGAAAAAATAAATAAATAAATAAAATAAATAAAAGCAGTTTTCACCATTGCTATAACATATGTAAAAGTGTAGTCTTCCAAACTAAAAGGAAATGGGAGGGAGAGTATGTAGGATGAGTTTACTATCCTTGCCTCTAGATGTAGCAGATTTTCCAGCTGATGGATGTAGCTGATTTTCCAGAACAGAAATTACAAAATACAATTCATAAACACATTAGATTATGTCTTGAATTCAATGAAATACATTGCTCATTACAGGCAGCCCAATAGGTTCACTCCCAGTTAGGGAGCTGAAAATTACTGTGCATATTTACCATCTCTTTTGCTGTATCTGTGTCATCATAGATACATTTGCTGTATAGTCAGGATGATTCTTGAGAGAGTTGTGGTATGTCAGTAACAGAGGTCATTGACTGACATTGTTGGTAGAGATTAGAATGGGAATGAGAAGCCATCAGACTGTCATGTTACCCGCCAGCTATATTTATGTTGTAGAGCCAGTCTTACAACTTCTCCAAGGGCAGTCAGGAGTTGGCTAAGAGGTGCTGATTTGTTGACAAAGCATCAGACAGTGTTTTACCCAGGAGAAGGCAGCTTGCATCTCTGTGAATATTTGCCCTTTGGCTGGGGTGGGGGTGGAGGGCACTAATTCAGGTCTTAAATGTAATCCGTTTTGTTTTCACTTTATAGCACTGACCCGATTGCTGGAATGATAAGATCCTTTCCTGTCTTTATAATCTAGATATACATTGAACTTTTATACCTAAAAAGTCCATCCACTGTCTACCCTATTAATGGTGTAGTCTCAATATATTGCTACTTTATGGCACATACATTGCTATATATTTCTACTAAAGTCAAATTCCTCTAGACCAATCTGGTACTGGTAGATTATTATCATCCTAAGAAATGAATTTGTCCAGTCTGGTAGTTATACGGTTGCTCTGAGTTTTCAAATTACAATATTTCTGATAACATATTAGTGTTTTTGCAGTAAAATCCCTCAATCATCCTTCTCCCCCCCCCCCACTTTTTTGGGGTGAAGCCTGCAGTCTGAAGTCTGCAACTGGTAGCATTATGTATTTATTAAGATACATATACTTCACCTTTCTCCATGGCAGAAAGTGGCTTTCAGACCTAAAATAAACACAATTCAATAAAACTCCAAATACCTCTCCTAAGAAAAGTCTGCAGCTTACACCCATAGCAAATAAAACAGACTTAAAGTGCACCCAAATATCTCTACATGTGGAACCCCTCTCAGCTCATCAGGGAGCCTGTTCCATGAAGTGGAAGCTGTCAAGAATCCAAAGGGTTCACAGGATGAGAGGGGCCTTCACAAAGGACGACCTACCCCCAAATCAGTAGCTACCACCAGTCCTTTACTAAATCGGGGCCAGAAGCATAGGAATAAATCCTCCATCCTTAATGGACTGTAGCTGGGGTCAACTGTGCTGAGCTCAACCAAAAAGTTACAAAGGCATCACAGGGCAAATTGGGCCTAGGCATTATTTTCAGATTGAAGGTACAAACCAATAAAACACCACAGAAATATAAAATATATTTATTAATAAGGTGAATAAAATACTACTTTCAGAGAGTGTGTAGAAAGAAAAGGTAAAACAACAAAGAGCTGAATAGCCTAATACCTAGACATACCTGACATGATCTTATGCCAGTCTAAGATAACATTTCCAGGTTTCAAGACATAGTCATAAATCCAGATTGCCAAGTGTAGGGATACAGGCTGGACCCCACATTCCTCAGCAACATGGGGTGATCTGGTTGACCAATCAGAGCGTGGCTATGATGTAGGAGGATGATACTCTGCAACTGTATCATGCACAAAGATCATTGCACCAGCTTCTTCCTAAGAACTGAAACTGAGTTCAGATAAACTTAATTGGATGGAATGCTCTGATCCTGGCTCCCCCATCCACCCACTGTAACAGATACAAGCTGTGCACCTGGTGCAGATAACAAGGCCAGACATATAATACTGTTATAGGCCAAAGCAGGCATGTTTCTTCACAGGAGCTATGATAGAAAAAGGCTCTGATTAGAAGTAGACATGAACCAGGAAAAAACCCGAACTGTGCGGTTCATGGTTCATCGCGTTTCCCGAACCCCAAACTTTCATGAACTTGCCTGGGTTCGTGAACCAGTTCATTCAATTCATGATTCGTCATTTCCCCAGGATCCAGAATGGCCCCTTTCACACTCAGAGATGCCAAACTTGCAGGGACTCTTCAGCTGGCTCTCCTCCAGCCACACTCCAAGTTTGGCAAACTCTCAAAGTGGGTGCCCTCAAAAAAGTCCCGTTAAATATAATGGGAGCCATGAATGCCAATTGACTTACATAGGCTCCATTGGAATACAATGCAGGCAGCACCAAAAAGTTATGGGATGGAGTTAGAGAATCTTCCTCTGAGAATGGAATGACAGCTCCCAGACATGGATTATAATGGTGGCTACTCCCTCCTCATGGGCCCGGGAGGTAATCAATGAACCGGACCACCTCCCTTCTGTCCCTCAGGGGTGGGGATGGCCCACAGCATCCCCTTCTGCCTGGGGGGCAGCCACCATGTTGGAAATGGTGGGTTTTGTCAGTGGCCACCCTCTTGACATGGGCCCAGGAGGTGGTCAATGGACCGCCTCCCTTCCTCCCACTGGGGGCCATGGGCTGAGGGGTGGGGGTGGTTGGTAGCACCCCCTTGTGGGGGTATGCTTTGTGCCTAAGGAAATGGGACAGCCCAGACCCTCCTAGGCAATTATTCTCTGAGTCTGGCACTGGTACAGAGACTGGGGTGGAGTTGGAGCCTGGCTCTGGATAACCAACTTCCACTACTGGGATGCAGCTAGGGACGGCTGCCATTGGTGGACCATGGGGAAAGGAGATTTAAGTTGGCCTCAGGTCAGGCAAAACCCACCTCCCCACCTCAGGTCAGCCAAAACCCACCTCACCGACGAGGTGGCTGCAGGAAGCCTGAGGGTGGGCGACTGAGTCTGGCAGCAGGACAGAGACTGGGGTGGCTCAGAGCCCTGATACCTCCCCAAGGCCCAGGGAGGGGTAGCCCAGCAGGGGGAGGTTAATCTTTATGAAGGACAATTGATCCATCAGGGCTGGGTCCAGGCGTGAGCAGCAGGCATGGAGCAGATTCATTAGATATGATGGGAGCCAGCCACAAATGCCAATTGACTAGTGTCAGGCTCCTGGCCGGGTTCGTTGGAGCCTGGGAGTGGCATGCCCTCCATGTTTGCCTGGGCAGCGGCTAGGGCTCAAGGAAAGCCTCAGATATGGAGGGAGGAGGGGGTTGGAGACACCCCAGATCCCTCTCTCCCTCCACTAGGACAGCCAGGGTCGCTCCCTCTCTCTCTGACCTTGTCATGCTCTCTTATCTTTCCAACTCACTGGTTTGTTCCCAACTAATCACCATTTCCTTGACCCTGCCATGTTTAAAGGCCCCCCTTGGCACCCTCCCCCAGTCAAGGAGAGGAATATTCTTTTCAAGGAATACAAGAATATTCTTTTCAAGTAGAGGAGGACAGAGGCAGTCTATGAGAGGAGGTTAATTTTGGGGGGAGGGGAGAGAAGATGTTCTTTGGAGAGACAGGATATTCTTGGACAGGAAAAGAAAAAGGCAATCCATGAGCAGAGGTTAATCCTGGGGAGAAGCAGACCTTGGGGGAACAGCATTGCATTCCAAAATGAGGAGCCCCTAAGCCTGGCAGTGGCACAGAGGCTGAGGTGGGGTCAGAGCCATGATACCCCCAGACAGTTGTTGATGGGGGGGCCAAGGTTAACTTCCAATGTGGGGGAACCTGGATTTTCAAACCCCAAGTTGCGGTGAGGGGTAGCCCAGCAGGGAGAGGTTGAACTTTATAAAGGCCGATCTGGCTGGGTCTAGGCATGAGCAGCAGACACCAAGCAGGTCTCCCAGGTGGGAGAATAACCACTTACTCTGGACACTGGGGGGGGGGGGAGGAAGTTCATGGCCATAGATGACAAGTCAGGCCAGATGGCAGCTTTGCATGCCCAGTACTCCAGGGGATTGGAGTCAGGGGGCTGGTGAGGCTCAGCAAGGTACTCACATACCATCACCTACGCCGAGTCCTCTGCAAGGGCACATGTGAACTTCCCAATGCTGCCAACCACCCAGCTCACCACCAAGGACCAGTAGGGGGAGTTGTTGGGTGGGTTCTTACAGCCTGGGGCACTGGGCTGATTGCCCTCCTCCTTTGCCACCACCAACAGTCCCTCTTCCATGCCATCTTCCCTCTGGCCAGATCATTTTGCCTGGAAACTACACACCTCTCTGAGGAGGTCCTGCATCCATAGCTAGGGCTCAGCATTGTGCATGACAATGCTGCCCTTTATACGGAGGTCACACATGCAGGCCAATCTGTAACCCCCTCTTGGCAAAGAGGATGCAAGCAGTTGGCCATACCTGCCTGCAATCTCCTCACCAAGTCTTTGACCCTGGGGAGAAGGGCTTCCCCCTGCTCCAGTTCTTTGGCCAGCGCCTGGTCCTGCCCAAAGATCAGGGGGATGGCTTGCCCCAGGCTGGCTGTGTAGGAGCAGAGGAGGTTGGTGGTCTCTTGAAACGGCTTAAGGCATGGACCATTTGGGAAAGAGCTGGCCAGTCTGTGGAGCTAATGCTGAGTTCCCCCCTGCATAATGGGCACAGAGGACATGATATCCTGCACCACGTTTCTTTGCTCCAACAGATGAGCCATCTTGATGTAGGTGGAGTTCCAATGGGTGGGCATATCTTCGAAGAGCTGGTGCTTGGGATCCCTCTCTTCCCCCCACCTCTCATGCAGCTAGCAGGAAGAATGAATGTTGTTGGAAAAGTAGCCAGCCGGAAGCTGGAAGTTGTCCAACAAGTCATGCATGTCCAATATTCCCTGGTCCTAGGTGGGGTTGATGCTCCAACCCAGTGCAAAAGCATCCCTCATGATCAGCTGCAGCTTGTGCTTCAGGCAGCCAATGCCCTCAAAGGATGTGACATCCATGGCTTCCACCATGGTTCTACCGGTGAATGTGACCATGTAGCCACAGACAACATCACCCATGGGCACCCACTCCCTCAGTCCAGCCTTGATTGCAGTGGCAATGTTCCTCCCCCATATGGTCCTCATCCATCTGCCGCACCTGGAGCAGAACCACTCTGTAGCCCAGTGGCATGGCTGTCCCCTCCTCCCAGGGACCTGATTTTACACTGGGGGTCCTCTGGTCCTCCGGTTGCCACCATTGGGCAGTGAGGGCAAGGTATTCATGCTGATGGATGCTCCACAGGTCTGCTGGGAAATGCACAGTTTGCCCTTTTGCTCTGGACAGCTTGTCATGGACCAGCTCTACCACAGAGTGGTAGATGGGTGGCAAGACTTGCTGGCCAATGGTCTGCTGTGAGGGCATGGTATACTGGGGGCTACATGACACAGCACCTGCCGAAAACCCACACCATCCACAATGGACAAAGACAGTCCATCCAAGGCAATCATCTCCACCACCACACGAGTAAGCACCTCTTGAGCCCTCCCCCGTTTCCTTTTCTTGGCAGTGCCACTGACCTCGAGGGGAGCCTGTCTGGAAGTTCGACTCCCACCCACAGAACCCTCAGTGTGAGTCTTCTTCTTCGAGGTGGACTCCCATTCCCCTCCCCCTTCTCCCTGCTCAGAAGCCCTCTTTGTCCCCCCGCTGGATGGTTCTCCTTGCTCCAGAGGCAACAGACTCGGGTGGTGCCTCTGCAGATGCTTGCTAGACAACAGGTGCTTGGGGTCCAAGCCCCTAGGCACCAGGACATTGCAGTGCCAGCAATGCACCACACAGAGGTCATTGGGGAGGGTTGTGAAGTGCTGCCAAAGTACATTCCTGAAATGGGGACCAGGACAGGTATGGCTGGGCCATGAGGACACAGCATGAGGTGGACTGCAGGCTGAGGTTGGGATGTGGAGGAGCTGGATGTTTCTCCAAGACCCCCCGATGCACCCTGAGATCCCTTCTCCTCCTCTTCCTCCAAAAGTCTTAGCAGCTACTCTTCCTCGGGCAACACTGACAACTCCTCTGCCTCCTCCATCTCCACAAAGTGCATCTTGAAAAAGAGGCTCTTTGCTGGGCACCAGTGGACCAGCAGGATGAGCTTCAGACTTCTTCCCCCCACGGCCACCCTTGCCCTTCACTCTAATCCTCATGGAGCTAATAAGAAGAACCCTCAGCCAAGGAAGCCACTAAGCTTGGCCTCAGAGCCTAGCAGTAGTCCTGGGATGGGGTGGGGGAAAAGGCCCCTCACCCACCACACAAAACACCTTCCCAGCCAGGAAAGGTGCTCAAAGTAAGAAAGAGACTGTTTATCAGTCTCTTTTTAAGCAGCAAGCCAGCAACTCCACCAAAACACTCCAAAAGCCTCTCTCTCTCTCTCCAACTGCCAACAGCAGTTCTTCCCTGTCTCTCTGTCTGTTGGAAAGTAGAACCATGAGGCGGAGAGCTGGTTATTATACTTGTTGCTCTCCATAGAGCAGAATAGGAGCTCTGGTTGGCAGGCAGAGCTGCCTATCAATGTTTTGAGGTCTAAGATTGGTGTTCCCAGGGCTGTAGAATGTCCACCCCCTCTGTTGCCTAGGGAATTAATTCTTGCTCATCACATAGAGAAGAATGGGAGCTCTCTGGTTGGCAGGAAGAGCTGCCTATCAAGGTTTTGAGGGCTAAGATTGGTGTTCCCATGGCTGCAGAAGGTCTGCAGACATTCACCCCCTCCATTGCCTAGGAAATTAATGAATTGGTGGCAGGCTGTCTAGCTGATTACAAACTGAACGAACCAACCTAAAAGGTTGTGGTGGTTCGTGAAAAGGGGGTCCCATGAACCAGTGGTTCATGAACATTGAACTGGCCCAGTTCATGACGAATTTTGGTTTGTAATTCAGTTCAAGCCCACCTCTAGCTCTGATCAATGCCAGATGGGTTACTGTAAGTAGGGGAACAGCTAGTAGGAGTCAGCCTGAGGACCGCAGTTGGTGCATGGGGATATATGGGAAGAGATGGTCCTTTAGGTACATGACTCCTAGACCATAAAGAACTTAATGAACATAAGCAGGATCTTGAACTGAACTCTAAAACAAACTGGCAGCCTTGTAGCTGTTTTAAAATAAGTGAGATATATTCACAATCAGTTAGCCCCTGGCAATAAACAGGCTGCCTATTTTTGAACCAGCTGCACCTGCTAGGTTGTCCTCAAGAGCCAGCCAACACAGAAAGTATTACAATAATCCAAACACAAGATTACAAAAGCTTTGGCACTACTTGTTAAAACCAGGACTACTTTTTCCTTGGAAGTGATTCCAGCCATGCTTCAAGGAACAGTGTTAGCATAATGGCACCATGTAACCAATCATAATTGCTCCATAATATTACAAAACCATTTTAGACTGAGGGTACACTTCCTGTCCTCACTCTGAATGGGCAAACATGCCCCAGTTTGAGCCTTCTTCCACTAACTGATTGACTAAACTGTGGCTGATGAAATATTGTGGGGTTGTGCAATATTGAGCGCCACATCCTGGAAAGTTGGTTTTACTATATTTGTACTACATTTGATATATTTTATTGTATATTACTCTATGCTTTTATTTTTATTGTATATGGATTTGATGTTCACTGCTCTGAGCTCGCTTGTAGGGATGGCGGGTTAAAAGTCTAATAAATCAAATCAATTAAATCATTTTGCAAAACCTTCCACCTTTCAGCTCAGCCTTAGCATTAGTGTCTCATTCTTCAAAGAATTCTACATATAAACTGCCACACTAATCTCCCCTATCTACATCATCATCATAATTTTGCATCACCTGTATTTTGTGCATGATAGAGTACAAACTGCCCCCCCCACCAGTACCTCAGAGGTTTGTGTTGACTGCACCTTTCTTGAGATTCAGCTTGAGACCTGCACCTAAAATTGCCATGAGAATTTGATGTGGGTGTTGAAGGCGATTTTCCAGTCAATGCTGAAAATTACCATGTCATTTAAGTTAGCTGTGGCAAACTCTAGGAAAGGCGTTAGACCTTCATTTACCGAAGTTTGAAATGTTGCTGTGTCATCATAGACCTGAAGGGCATCTGAGAGAAGTGATAGAATCTCCAGGGCATGACAAAGGCCGTTCTACTTGAGATTTGGGGTGAGAGGTATCTGCTAGTATCCTTTTGTACGTTAAGCATTAACAAGAATGTGGCCTCACTGAGCCACTCCAATACTGGCAAGGTATTGAATCCTTTCATTAATTTCTGCATCCGTGGCCAGCCTCAGACTAAACTTACTTTATGCTTTGGCCAACTCCTCCTTCAATTCATATAAAATCTGTGTTTGACATGAGGGTACCAATCCTATCAAATATCCTACTTATTCCATACCTTATTCGTTTCCGTCATATAGGTATTTGATGGGGGGCACTACCAGTTCTGCCCATAATTTCCAATAATGATAGCCTGAGCTGCCTGCTTTGTCTTTGAAACCCTATATAGTGCAGAATGATCTCCCTACAGCCCACCATCTTCTCCACCCAACTCCTGTTTTTTTAATAGACCCTGTCTCACATGGCTTTTGTCCACGCGGGTCCCATGATTCCCAGCAAAGCCTTTTTGGGTCGTCAAAGGGGCCCTTCTTCCCTTTTTCATTATCAGAAAAGCTGGTTGGATCCAATCCAGTACCTCTCATTGGTGCCTCTGGTGCTGCCCCTACATTACCTGGTTGATGTACTTAGACATCTCGGAGGACTCCTGAGCCATCTCCTCACACTCTGAGGCTAGCAACTGATGTGTCCATGTTCATATCCAAATAGGCATGCTGTGGCTGGGGTGTGTGGGGGGATGAGCTCCTGCTAGCTGATGAAAACACTCACTTAATGAACTTACAGATATTAGAAATTATCCACAGTTGAAAAAGATTGCCAAGTCCTGCACATACTGGTGGGGAGCCAAGTAAGTTAAATAGTATTCCAGCAACTAATACTATCCCAGCAAATAACAGGAACACCCACTTAATTGTGAGCAAGTAGATATAGTAAAGCTTAAAGAACTTAATAGAAATAAAATGCCTCTAAAACTAGTGATATATCAAAATACATATATGAATATTCTTCAGTGCTCAGATTTCGCCTGCAGTGCATGAAAGAATAAATAGAGACCCAAGATATTTTCAACCATATAAATATTAAATATTTTAATGTTGCTGATTGAAGCATAAACACCAAAACAGTTGGATCTAAACAGAAACGTAGATTTATCACATTATAAACCATGACAGGGTTTTAATCTGAGCAGTGGGATGTTTGCAGTGAAGATCAAGTTGACTGTTTTATTATTCACAGCTTTGGAGTTTTTACTTAAATTAGTTTTCATAAATTTGCATCTCTTCAAATCACCATTACCTAATCACTATCACCTATTGATTTCTTTTCCAGGAACTGATGTAAGGCACATCTTAAATCAGAGCCAGATGACTCTAATGTCAGAAATCAAGTACCCTGGTTTACAATTTTTGATTGCTATAGTTCACAGGAGTGATGGGCTTCCATCCCCACTGGTGCCCTACCGGCTATTATATCACACAAGGAATATTACCAAATGAGCAGGAACAGTGAAGTCTCTGCTGCTGAATTCCTGTAGTGATAATGGCTGTCCCAGTGATAGCAGGATGAGAAGCTCATGTATATCTTCTGCTCAAGGGTAACTAACTATGTCAAATATCTACATTCTTTTTCTTCTGCTTTTTCCATCTACAGCTTTTCTACAGTAATTACTATAGTCTGATGTTGTATGTTGTATGTTACAACAATTCCATATTGGTAAATATTTAGGGCTGATTGAATATCACACAGCCCCACAAAGAGCCTGAAAAATGTTCCACATAGGGGCCATAATACTTTCCACATGGGTCTGCTTATCATATGGATAATAATCCACACTGGTGATGCTCTAATTAATGGGCACCGGCACAGAGATACACTATGAACGTGATCAGTCTTCCTCATAGTTACATACCTTCATATGGAACGTTGCTGATCAGAAGTGGCTCATGACAAGGGTTAGCATTCATGTTCATTCCAAGGAAGGACAATTAATAGATATTGTCCTTTTGAAGTCTTAACATTTGAAGAATGTTAAGACCTTTATTCATTGTAGAAGTAGACAACATGAGAGTTTGAAGTACATAATCTCACCCCTGAAGTAACGCCACTAAAGAAGAGTCTTGAGCACACAATTATTAAGGATTTTAAAAGGATTTTACAATAATTAATGGTTTGCGCTATACTTGATGTGCCTCTCTTTTTTACTTTGCTGGTTTTTCCTGCCCTATTTGCATTACCCTGGGGTTATGTGAACTTACAGCAGGAGGTGCCCCCTGCGATAGGTTGTATAATCTATCCAGGGTAAAGTGTGTAGCTTCCATTTACAAACCCTGATAATAATAACAAGGTATAAACTGATCAACGTAAAACTCTGCTTTTAATTTTTTTTAAGGTAAGTTGCCTCAAGCATCCTTTTGTGGCCCATTCTGTAGCACCCTGAAGCAGCCATCTCCTATGCACAGTACAATTTTACACGTTGCAAAACTGAGACAAAAGTAATCCATATGAAAAAGTAGGGAATATCAGAGGTAGAATAACACTGTAAAACTTAGTGTCAGGGCCTATCCTCAATCAATACTTGGATGCAATAAATGATTTACAGCTGATACATTGCTAGCTGCTTTGAAATAGATATATGTAAACATAATTTACTCAAAATCATTTCCATCAGTCTCTTTATGTTAACAGTGCTGGTATTTATGTAAAGGTAGTTTCCTGTTGGCAATATTTCTTTAGCAAACACAGTAATCCTTATCTGCTCTCCCTTCACTATAGGGTTGAATGAGTTCTTTCCAAAGAAAGAACTGGTAACTGGTAGAACTGGTAACTCCACCAGTTCTACCATGTCTTTTTAATATACCTTAAGGGCTGAGACACATGACTGCTCATTTTTTTTTAACCACAAGGTGACTTATGATTAGAGGTGGGCACGATCCCAAAAAAATTAACGATCAAGCTGATCGTGGATCCGCGCTGGTGACGACCCCAAATCACCGATCCACACCGATCATCTCCCGTTTCCGATCTGTGGATCAGGGATCGGGGAGGCCAAAGCGGGGCGCTCTGCTATTCCCAGCTATGTGGGAAGGTGGGTGGTGGCGGCCGCCGGGCATGTGCAAACACTCCCACTCAGCTCCTCTGAGCCCTCTATTTACCAAGTATTACCATTCTAGTCATGAAAAAGCCAAATCATTTGTACTACCTGTCTAATTAGAGTTCCAACCAGCTGAGAGTTTAAAGGCGGCTGTATTTTCTTTTGCACATTAACGTCTCCCCCTTATTGTTCTCAACTGCTTGCAAAAGGGATGCAGTCGCTGGGCTGGGAAGCCAGGAGGAGAGAGAGATCTCTTTTCAGTGTTAACTCTTTCAACGCACTGAATGAACTCAGAGAGGAGCGCCAAACAGCTTCAGCTGATAGCCGCTCTCAAAGCCAGGGGTTTTTGTTTTCTCTCTCTCTTCACCCCTTCCTCTCCCAATCACTTTGCTTATATTTTTCTCAGGAAGCCACCTTTTCACTCTCAACTGTTTGTTTTTCCTTCCTAGGGGAAATATTATCAAGTTTCTTGCCTTAAATTTCTTTTGCTAAAAAGTTAACCTCAAGCTGCAGTATGAAACCTCTGTTTACTTTCCAGACTGCGCACTGCCCATTTCTCTCCCTAGCTCAAGCAACAATTTTCCCTATTCCAAATCACAAAACAAGTTTCTCTCCTCCTTAATTACAGAAACACCTTCTTTTACTCTTTAGACCTGGTCTCTCCTCAGACCGTTTCTCCTTTTTACACATATATTAATAAGCAAAACAAAAATTCTGTGCCAAGACAAAGGGGAGGGATAAGGAATTGGGGTGTGTGTGTGTGTGTGTGTTATGAATGTGGATTCAAAGCCAAAAACCAAAACAAAACAAAGAAATCCCTTCACCAAGCACACAATTAGTACAAATCTGGGATGGAAGGCGGCTCGACTCTCACCGTGCCACCTCCCCCTTTTCTGTTCTCTCGTATACACACACTCACACAAACATCAGGATCCCCATAGTTTGTTTTGACAAACAAGACAGATAAGGATAGGGGGGCCAGGAGGACTGTGTTTGGCCATCAGAGCTGCCTATCAGGGTTTGCAGGGATGAGATTGGAGTGCCCATGGCTACAGAACACCCCCTTCTCTCTCCCTCCCCTGGGTCTCTTCTCCCAACTAGTGGTGAGTGTGTTGCTGCTCCATGGTTGGAAGGAAGCCCTGCTGATCAAGGAAAGCTGGGCTTCCATTCGGGTTTCCAGGGCGACAGAAGGAGGGCAAACACAGCTCAGGCATTCCCCTGGCTCCGTCTCCCCGGGAATAGATTACTGGCACCTGAGTGTCTGGATCCCCGTTCAGATCCCGATGGCCCCGATCAAGCCCCGATGAAGGGCCCCCCCCAAACGCTGGATCGGTCCTTGTGAACAGAACCAATCCACCGGGTCCTGATCGCGCGAAAGCCATTATCATGGGTATTTTTCTATCGAAATGCCAATCGTGCCCATTTCTACTTATGAGTTCATCAAGTGTTCCGTTAGTGGATGTTCCTAGTTTTGTCTCCTCTGCCACTGCAATACCAAGATTTGGAAGGCATTTGGGAACTACTATTTGTTATTATTTTATTAATAGCAAACAATAAAAATTGTTGCTTCATTATATATGATGCCAGGTTGGCCTTGAAAACACTATGGGGAAGAAGGGATAAGTGTCTGCACATTCAACCTATCAGAAATATCACATGGGCAGGAAATAAATTGCCTTTGAGTTAACCTAAATTAAATATTACCACTATTATGTAGCTTTATTTTCCACAGAAATAAATATATATGGTCTTATATATACTTTAGTCATCTGCAATTTTAAGATAAAGCTACAATAGACCTACTGTAAAGTAGTCTTATAGCAAGTGGCACATGAGTAAGAGAAAGCAGTAGTGGACCAACTCCAGATCTCCTTGGGTAACTCAGCTGCTTTGGACCCGTTTTTGTTTGGCTTCAGGCCAGGCTATGGTATGGAGCTGGCCCTGTTGGCTTTAGTTGATTATTTCTGCCAATATAAACAAAGGCCATACCTTTGTGTTGTTCCTACTGGATTTATCTGTTGCTTTTGAAGCCCTTGAAGGCAGACATAGGTATCAAGGGATGCGCATTACACTGGTTCAAATAGTTCCTTATAAACTGGACTCAAAGGATTGCCATTGGAGGCCCATTATGATCAGTGTGGGACTGATCTTGTGGGGTTGCACAGGATGCAACCTATCCCACATGCTTTTTAACCTTTATGTAAACCCCTTGGGACAAATAGTTAATTAGTTAAGACTGAACACATTGAAACTAAACCCTGGAAAGACATAGGTAATGCTGGTTGAGAACATGGAGATCTTGAAGGACATTGTGCTTCCTGCTTACGATGGGATTCAGTTGACTGTTGCTGACTTAATTAAGAGTCTTGAATCTGATCCAGCATTACTGCTGCAGATGCAAGTTAATGCAGTTGCTAAAATTGCTTTCTTCCAACTTACTCTAGCCTGGAAGATTGCCCTTTATCTTGATATGGCCTATCTGGCAACCAGGATCCATGCCACAGTAACATCGAGATTAGGCTACTGTAAAGCACTTTATATTGGTCTCCCCTCAACATCAGCTTAGAGAATCCAGTTGAAAACAGAAAGCCATTGCTAGTCTGTTATCAGGAGTTCGGCAGTGCATGCATATTACTCCCATTCTGCAGTGACTCCATTGGGTGCCCATTAGCTACCAGCTGGTTTTAAGGTTGGCTATCATATACAAAGCCCTTTTTGATCTCAGTCCCTCATATCTGCATTTTCCCTACTGTAGTCAACCACCGCAGCTTCACTCATCAAGGCAGGGCCTTCTGCAGGTGTCAAGCTATCAATAGGCAAAATCAACAACTCTCTATACATGTGCATTTTCCATTGGGCCCCCCACCTGCCCCAGCTCCCCACCTGTATTGTGGGGATAATAATATTAACTTGTTCACCACTCTGGGTGAGGCACTAATCTGTCTAGAAGAGCGGTATATAAGTGCAGTTATTATAATATGAATGGCCTGCCTAATGCAGTCAGAAAGGCTCCCACTTTCTCCCCTGGCTTTCTGCAAACTATGCAAAACTGAATTATTCAAGATGGCTTTTCTACACAGATAATAGGACTGGGCTGATCTGGATGGCCCAAGCTAGCCCCATCTTGGCAGATCTCAGAAGAAGCTAAGCTGGGACAGTCTTGGTTAGCACTTGGATGGCAAGTAAGTTCAGGGTTGCTATGCAGAGGTAGGCAATGGCACACCACCGCTGTTCATCTCTTGCTTTGAAAATGCTATAGGGCACCATAAGTCAGCTGTGATTTTAGAGCACTATCCACTACCACTGTAACAAAACAGTTCTGAAAGTGTTAGGGACTGTGGACTAAACTGTTGTTTTGTCCATACTGTCTATTGCTGTAAATTGGATCCTATTATGCAATTTTACATTGTTTAATACATCATGTTAATATATATGCTTTGCTTCAGTTCTGTTTCTAGTCTGATTGTATTGTTCATTGGGTGTCCATTTCTATTGATTATATTGATTTACTCTATGTAATCCACTTTGAGTTCCGATGAGAAAGGACTATAAATACTGTAAATGAATAAAATAAATAAAAAGATCTCAGTCCTAATCATATCATATGGAACCAGTTTTCATGATCCTAACACAACTTACTTCCATGAAAAGTACAGAAGATCAGACTGTAAGTGTTGAAGAAATTTAGAGGATTAGAGTCTGCTTTGAACTTCTGATGATATATGTAAATTCAGAATAGTTTCTCTGCAGTGGTTATTTGATTACATGACTTTAATCTACAGCAAAGTAATTGCCGGTTATGTTATCAATTAAGAGGAATGTTTGGATTTTTTATGATCTGCATTGTGTGTGTCCTTTTACTCTTTAGGTTATCTGCAGGTAACACTTATTTATTTTTAGCACTCTTAATGGTATGCTTACTTTACAGCATAACAACCCTGCCTCTTCTATAAGGTGAATGACTCACATTCATTAAAATGAATCTCTATATATTTGGCTACTCACATAAGACAGAGGTGCATAAGGAGGGGGAATTAGAGGACACTGAATTCATTAATCCACGAAGTGGCTGGGATGTCAAGCACAGACAAGTATATCTTTTCTCATTTGTGCCTAGTAGAGGAGTGATTCTTAAAAGGGCTTAGCGTATCTGAACACTGAATTACTAACATGGGTGTGTCCCCTAACTCAGTAGGGGAAAAAACCTGATCTATAGATATAAACACTCAAATAGATTTACAGCCAAAAAACATATCCATTCAGCTCTGTTTTATATTCATGTTGATTCAGCAGTTCTTGTCATTCAGATAAATGTTGTCAGGACTTCATTTATCACTGCAAGCAGAAGGTACAGAAATGCAGTACATGATTAGCAGTACCAAGAGGACTCTTCAGTTTTTTTTTATCCATGGTAATTTCTTCTGTATTGGGGCTTGAAAAACTGGTCATGTATTGTCTACTTACCTACCATCTTTTCAAACTCTACATTGCTATAAAGTCTGACTAAAAAAAAATTTCTCCATTTAAATATAACAAGGTATTGCTAATATGGGCTATGATTGACTTGGATGCTCATCTGACTACATTTCTTATGATTTTCAAGTAATACATTCTTTTTAAATCTCATCCTTCTTCCCAGGACACTGATTCCTAATGTGGTGCCCATGGGCACTGCGGTGTTCACCAAATACTTGGAATTTTGTACGGGCTGGATTCAGCCAACTTTTTCAGTTAATCTTACCCAATTCTCCTTCTTGCTACAACCATCTCACATGATTTTTGTCAATGCAGGTCCCATGAGGCCCAGCAGAACCTTTTTAGTGGCCAAAGGGGAATCCTTCCTCCTCTTTTTACCAGTGGAAAAACTGGATGGATCCAACCCCATATTTTGATATTTTATAATATTGTTTTATAAGTTTTTTTAAAAAAATCTGCTATTTGGGCTATTATTGTTCTATTAATTGATTTTGCTTGGTTGTTATAAAATTGTTCTATTGTTGTTTTTAATATTTTTATACTGCTTCAGATATCTTTAACAGATAAAACACTTCAGTTATTTTCTATGTTCAAGAGACCCTCCATCATGTTTTTCTTCCCAGCTTTGATTACTCTGAAAGAGCACCACCTTTTTCTAGTATACCTGGTTATAATAATTTTTCACATTGTACACTATAATTAAGTATTCCACCAAAATTATATTTTTATAGCAGGCAGACATTGTTGATGTTTTATGTGCTACTTTTATTAGTAGATTTCTGATACCGTACAATAACTCTGACAATATGCTAGGCTTATTTTATTTTTCGTGTGGAAATAAATAATAATTTGCATGTTAATAGCACTTTTTCATATAATGATTTCAAGAAGAGATGTTACAAATGTTAATTGACTGAGCTGTGCAGTTCCAATCTACAGTAAAAATGGGCTCTAGATTCTATACTAGGCCTCAGAAAATGAGCTCGTACTTCTAACATTTCTTATCACCTTCATTTCTAAATTTGTACTGTGTTATACAAAGTGACAGAAGTCATTATCAAGGCTGGGATAACAGAAGCATCTAACAGAGCTGGTATAAAGGATAGGTTGTGGGGAGAAATCACATGTGATTCCTGAGAAATTCACCCACTCAGTCATTCACCCTTTCACAACTTACTAGAAACAAAAGAAATGAGGGAAAATCAACTAAGAGCTATATTCTTAATGTTCCCAGAATCCATGACTCCTAATTAGAGATGGGCATGAACCAGAAAAAAAATGAACCATGAGGTTCGTGGTTCATCACATTTCACGAACCACAAACTTTCACGAACTTGCCCCAGTTCATGAATCAGTTCATTTTGGTTTGTGAAAATGTCACTTCTGGGCCAGCAAATCACCACTTCCAGGTCTGCAGAAGGTCACTTCCAGGTGAGCAGAAGGTCACTTTCAGGTCAGTAGAAGGTCTGCAGGAAGTCCATCCTCTGTTGCCCAGGAAACTGATAGATCAGCACCGGGCTGTCTGCAGCTATGAACTGAAAAACAAACCAAATGAGCCAGTCTGAAGTTCATCGTGGTTTGTCAGAAATGGGATCTGACGAACCACTAATTCATAAACCACGAACCAGCCTGGTTCATCACAAATTTTTGTTCGTATTTCAATTCGTGCCTATCTCTGCTCCTAATATGTTTTGGCATCTTCACTTAGTTACTAGATACTTAAAAAGTAATTCCACAAATTAACCCTACAGAAGGAGCACATGTTGAGTCCCTTGTGGAGAAATTAAGAATGAAAATGTTTTAAATAAAAATAAAAATAAATAGGTTGAATACTGACACCATGGTAACTTTCTATGGGACTGTCAAATGGCCATTTTGACATAGAATCTGGTATGAAAGTTAATTTGACTGATTTTATCTCATGATAAACCAATTGACTGAATAGTTTGCCATACTCATCTATGGGCAAGCCCATGGTGAATAGAGTGGACTTTAACATTTACATAGGTCAGGGATCCCCAATATGGTGCCCAGGGGCACCTTGGTGCCTGCTTACAACTTTTCTGGTGCCCTCCAAGATTTTTTAGGAAATGAGTGGGACTTTCATCAGAAGGGTTTCTTATTGGCCATTGGAGATCTCTTTGGCTATATAAATTGATTTAAAAAGTTGCTTTGGCAGCAGCTGTCACCACATCACAAAGATGGTTGCTGTGTGACTGAAGGTAAGCTGCCTGTAAGCAAGAAAATATTTATAAATATGTTCATTTTAAAAGGTATTCCATTAAACTGAGCTTTTGCCTGAAATTTTGAAGTGTTACTATTAGTGTTATGAATAACCTCACTCCCTGACATTTTGTGGTTAGCTCTGCCTTCTGTGGCAACCATTTTGTGGATGGCTACTCCTCCCACAACAGCCATTTTGTGGTTGTGCTCACCATCCTGTTTCAGAATTCCAAAGGTTTGCAGGATCACAAGGGTTGTGGCCCTTGGCATTGGCTTATTAGTGATCAGTACTTGGGCTGAACCACTCAAGCAACAGGCTCATCAAAAATATTGCCTGGCAGTTCTGATGAGTCAAGATCTAACTGCATATAACAATGACTGGGACATAATTCTTTTCAGGGCTCTGCTAGTGATTAAAAATGAATGTATTCTCCTACCTCAATTCCCTCCTAGTTACTCTGCAGATAGCATTTCACTCTTCTGGTCTTTTGCACCTTTTTTTGGAACTGTTTTTTTTAAAAAGTTTGACTGCATGTTTCATTATGAAACAGCATTTCATATATGTCTGACTGAATGAACAATGCAGTCATAAACAGTTGCCTGAGATTGTGTTTAGATATGACAGTTGCATGGCCATAATTTTGTAAGACACCTCAGATCGGTTTCTGGAGAGACAGCATATAATTATTTTCTAAATAAATAAATAGAAGTATTAGTCTGTTACAGTAAAAATAAACATTTTTTTATAATTAGTAAAGATATTACTATGCCATTTCCACTGAAAGATCAAATAACGTATCCCACACCAAACAATGGGTGTTTATAATGTTCAGTAAAGGTGTTCATAAATCATCTTTTTAAAAAGCTACTAAATCAAATACCAGAGAGCAAAATCATTAAAAAAGCAACTAGCTTCCTCCAAAGCCCTTCTTTCTTGTGATGCTTCATCACCTACCGGTTCAGTGTACGTTCAGCCCACCTGAGAAATCCAGGAACAAATGCCAACACTGCCATGAAAGGTTGCTTGGTGACTTTGGGCCAGTCACATTTACTTCACTGAGTAGTTATGCATATAAAATGGATGAGGGGAGAATGACGTAACTTCTTTCAGTTCCCTTTGGGGAGAAAATAAGGAGAAATATCTAAATAAACCAATATTTTTCAGGGGGCTATTGAGCTGTTAGCAAGTGACTCATGGGGTTACTTTTTGAGTATCCAAACAGTACACACAGTAGAGCACCATCAGCAGAATTTTACACGTTCATGTTTCTTAGACAACCCCATCATAGACCTAGTTTTCCACTTCTCCACAGATCTGTCACTGCTTTTATTCAACCAGCGATTATAAATAATAACTGTACTTTTTATTTTAAAAGTTTACAGGTTAGTGTTTAAGTCCATATTATTGTTGAAGTTATGTTTTTACATACCCTTATGAGAGTCAGTACCCCCTCCAATGTTATTTACCTGATCTGACCATCCATGACTCAGTGTGAAAACCAATTTCACCTACTGCACAAATGCAAAACGACTTGCAAGGGAGAAATTAATGAAACCAAACTACCACAGCTACTGTGCAGCCACAATACTGTTCAGCAGTGGCTTTAGGTAGATGGTGCTGAGGTGAAGACATCTGAGGCTCAGATCAAGAGTGCTCAGCTATCATACATATTATGTTTGTCTGCCCAACCTGTTCACTACAAAGTTGACAACATCCTTACAGTTTTTCCTAAAGGATAACAAAGATCGTATAGAATTGGGGCTGCCACAGAAAGACCTCACCTGTACGTTTGCTGATTAGCTTCCTTTAAAGAAATGTTGGTTGATGGATCCTGACAGGGCTAGTAGAAAGACCGCGAGAGCCTTGTGGCACTTTAAACACTAAAAAAATTTCATTCTAGCACAAGCTTTCATAGACTAAAGTTTATTACACAAAAGCTTATGCTAGAATAAATAAACTTGTCTGGCCACATATCATACTTGCTCAGCTAAATAAATCCTTGAATTCCTTTGCAGGAAGGTGGGAGAAAGTGAAATCTCAACCCATGGGCATGTGTCCAGATCAAAACAGAAGAATATGTGTGAAGAAGACTGTTGAGGAGATGAAACACACAAACTGGGAATGGGACGAAGCAGGAAAGTGAAGCACACAGGGGGGCATATTTATGTGTATGTGGATAAAACATGATTCCGTCTGTTGTGATAAGAAGAGAGGAAGAGGAAAAAGCTGTAATTTTAGCATCATATCCGGTGAAAGTTGATGCCTGATATCAATTAATGCATGTTGAAATATGTAGATGATAAAATGATGTGAATAAAAACTGATGTGTAGGCCATCTGTCCAACAAGATGCTTAAGCCTGTTCACAATAGAAAGAAAGAAAGAAAGAAAGAAAGAAAGAAAGAAAGAAAGAAAGAAAGAAAGAAAGAAAGAAAGAAAGAAAGAAAGTGAATACCCAAGGACTTGCAGAAGTAACTTCACTTCTCTCTGTATCCTCCTCCACACACTATGTTCTCTTTCTGTGCTCCTGGCAGCACTCATATATTCTCCCTTTCCCTTGTTCCCATCTTTCCTTCCCATTCCCAAACCAACCTTTTTTTAAATTTACCCCCATCTTCAGCTTTATTTATTTATTTAGTTTATACCCCATCTCTTTCTCAATGGGGACCCAAAGCAGCTTTCATCGTTCTCCTCGCCTTCATTTTATCCTCACAACAATCCTATGAGGTAGGTTAGGAGGGAGGGGAGGAGTGATGGACTGGGAAGGCAAAGGGCCTTCTCCCAGCGATTTACTGATGAAAACCAAGGTTTAAAGGTAGACAATATTGTGATTGTCTATCAACTCCTACAATGTTCACGGAGTTCTTTTATATATATATATAAAAGAGATTATATAATAGTTATATGTATCAAAATAATGATATTTAACAAGTATATATAACAAGATATATAAGACAAAATATATCTTCCCGATATACCCTTCATTAAATTTTTAAAGACACTGTCTAACTGCAATAATACTTGCTTATGTTGGGGTCCATTTATATTCAACATATAACTCAGTATCTAGCAACTTCACTGAATTCTCCTTTCTTAAAAGTACAGGTGATCCTTCTGTGGGGGGGGGGGAGGGCTGAACCCCCAATGTAGTCCTTGTTTTTTAGATTTCAGGTTGTTGGAGGGTTTTTTTGCAAATCTGGGGCTTTTCTCAGTTTTGTAGAAAGAGCCGACATCTCTGTTCATGGTTCCATTGTCCAGATTTCAGTATCCACAAATGGGGAAATTTAGAGAATTGCATATACTGATAAGTGGAGGACCCACAAAGACTTGTGGGGGCATCTGATTTTCCTCTCCCCCACTGTCTCCTCTTTCCCTTCCCTGACAGCCGCCAAAGACTCTTCCCTTTTCAGGCTTTGTTCTTTCTTTCCTCATCCCAGGGCAGGAAGGAGTGGACAGAGGGTAGACTGGGAAAGGGCCCTCCCCCTGCCTTTTTCTAATAGAAACCAAGGCACCAAAGCTGGCAATACTGTTGTGTTTGCTTAGCAGCCCCCACAATGACTACTGATAAAGTATTTGTTTCTTAGAGCTAAAGGCAATGGCTCTATTATGGGTGTGTGTGTTAACACCCCAATATTAATTAAGAAAAAACAGTTTTGCTGCAAACCTGGAGCTTTTCCTGGATTTATGGATCCACAGATTTGGCCACGTTGAAAATTACATTGATACCATTATAATCAACAATAAAAAAGAGGCCTACTAAAATCTTTTTAAAAAGTAGAACATTTCAAAACTGCACCAGCACAGCAGCAATAATTACCCAACAGACAGCAACCAACTATAATCCAAGGAATTGTCAAACAACATAAAATTCTATGACATTGTTTATAGATATGTCCTTGATACTATGGTTGTTGTGGGTTTTCCGGGCTGTATTGCCGTGGTCTTGGCATTGTAGTTCCTGATGTTTCGCCAGCAGCTGTGGCTGGACTCTTCGGAGGTGTAGCACCAAAAGACAGAGATCTCTCAGTGTCACACTGAAAGACAGTGTCTGTCTTTTGGTGCTACACCTCTGAAGATGCCAGTCACAGCTGCTGGCAAAACGTCAGGAACTACAATGCCAAGACCACGGCAATACAGCCTGGAAAACCCACAACAACCATCGTTTTCCGGCCGTGAAAGCCTTCGACAATACGTCCTTGATACTGTATGGAAATGTCCTTGATATTGACTGTACTAATCTCAAACTATGTAATCCTCCTTGAGTCTCAGTGAAAAAGGCAAACTATAAATAAATAAATAAATAAATAAATAAATAAATAAATAAATAAATAAATAAATAAATAAATAAATAAATAAAGGGGACAGAGAATGAAAAAACACATACCTCGACGTGAAATGTATTCATTAATTTTATTTAAAGTCCATCCTTCTCACTGAGAGCCAAGCTACAAGAGATGAATTACATGAGGAGCACGTGAAGGGAGTCGCAGTGTTAGCTGGAAGCTGAGTTTTAAAAGAGATCGGAAGGCTTTGTCAATTTCCCCTCTCTACAGAGCCAGGGAGATCTACTCAGAGGGTTTGTTAATTTCCTCTTTCCTTTGTCAGTTTCACCTCCCCTTCTAAGGGGTGAAGAGGAAATAAACAAACCTTCTGAGCAGCATCTCCCTAGCTCTGGAGAGAGGGGAAATTGACAAAGCCTTCTGATCTCTTTTAAAACTCAGCTTCCCAGCTAACATTGCAACTCCCTTCACTTGCTCTTCTTCATGTAATTTGTCTATTGTAATTTAGGTCTGAGACTCAAGGCAGATTTACACAGTGTAAATCAATACAATCAAAAGGATAGGTCAGGCTTCCTCTGTAGATCATGTGTGGTATCTGGTCAACTATGTATTAACCACCTGAAGGTAAACTCTACGTGGTTTATTGACTTAAGAAGGGGTTTTGATTTCTTTTCTCATGTTAGGCTGTGGGGGAAAGTAGCAAAGACTTCTATAGATCATTAACTACTTCGGTTAATTTATAAGCTTCATCAAAACAATACTGCACAAGTGAGAAGTGGTATTAATGGACAATTGACAAAGATGATCAAAATGAATATAGGTGTTTTACAAGGTTGCTATGAGGGATCCCCCTTCAGCATTCCTCCACTATGAGCCAGATTTTCCTGCCAAAATTCAAGTTTGCCTGCTTTGACTGAGCAGCCCCAAGTGGCATGTCACTATGGTTTGAAACTCTGTTTGTCGCACCCTGATAAGCAGTTATAATTTCTGGGGTTTTAGCCCAGCCCAGGAACTTGATGGGAAGAAGCAGGAGCCCTCTTCCTTTGTGTTGGAAATGGCACTGGAGACTGTATAATGTTCATAAAGAAGAAACTTTATTCAACGGGCAGGGATGGAATAAGTGTAGTACTGAGGTAAATTTTTGTTTATAATACAGCTTACACTATGAGTAATAGGCAAAATATTTTCCTTGAAGCTAGTTTCTTATGTTCCTGGTTCTTATCAGTGAGAGGTGTTTTATTTAATTCTTTAGTTACAGCAACAATGTCTCTTCACAGAGTTCCCTTTGACAACTCAGGTTTCCTGGAATTAGATTAAAATTATTTTCCCTTCATAACAGATCCGGGGTCCTCCTCAGAGCCAAACTCCCTTTTGAAACTGGGCAGGAATTAATTTTCTCCTAAGAAGATATATCCCTTCTGCTTTTGGTTTGACAGGGAGTCTCAACCTACTACCCTATCACTCTTGCCAACACACACTCCCAGTTCTCTTGTGGCTGTGTAAATGGGCTTCAGCTTGTGCTGACCCTTATACTTGGAATTCTTAACTCAAAACAATGATGTTACAGTTATGGCAAAAGATTCCTTTTCCCTCACTCCAGAGGGGAAGCTGTCTGATCTTCCCTGTCAGACTCTCACACCCACTCCCTCTGAGAACAAAATCCTGTCATCAACCAACTGTCTGAAGGTTGAAGGTTGGTTCTCACCGACCAATCAGAGAGGAGGCAGCAGCCTGTCAATCAAGCTTTCATTCCAGGCAGACTTCCGGTTTGGGATCCATGGAGGTCTAACGCAGCTCTAAGTGCAGAGCTGACCGGGCTGCCGTTTCAGCGGCCGGAGGGGCACAAATAGCCCCCGGCCACCTGCTCTCAGGCGGAGAAAAGGCAAAGAACGCTCAAAGACCTCAGGGCGCGTTGATCTCGGGCGAGGGGGGGTTCTGCGCTAAGGATTCTCTCTCATCCCTTGAGGTCCCACCCTAAGACAGGTCGGCTAAAATCTCTGCGGCAGAACCGGGGCCAGTGCGGCTGGCATAAGACCTACATGCCCAAGCTTCAACAGGGGAAAAGTAGGTGGAAAAGAATTTGAGATCGAAGCAGTGATTACAACCCAGAAAGACGCTTGAAAAGGTAAAGATCACTATCTCTCGAATTGGGATGGATTACTTAAAGTAACGAACTTTTAAAGTGAAACTTTAAACTGCAACAGACGGAATATAATGAGGGGAAGACTCGGCAAGAAATAGTTTAGAAAAAGGACTAAGTTAAATGAAGCTATTAAAGAAACTGGACAATTGTTTTTCATACCTGTGGTCAGAGAGTGATAGCAGGCTGTGAGAAAATTTCTATCATCGCGAGAGCTGCAGTGGAGAGACGGGAAACAGGAAGTGCGTCACAGTGATAGAGCTGCTGGAGAGAGTCGACCCTTATTGGAGACAGGAAGAAGGGAATCGCCATTTTTGAAAAGGGAAGGACTTTGGCTTCAACAGGAGAGGAAGTAGGACATCTTGGATTGCAAAAAGACTACAGAAAAACCATAGAGAAAAGACGCCCGACATTTTGGACTTCTTGAAACATCTTTTGTTTTTTTTAAGAATCGGGACAGTTAAATTAATTTAAAGGGACATAAACTTAAACGCCACGGAGCTAAGGAAACGTGCAGACTTGTGGGAGCGAGGTAAATCAAGCCCCACGATGTCGAAAAAAGAGTGGCAAACGGCTATTGAGAACCTGGATAAAAAATTTCTGGAGATGTTAAAGGAATTGAAGGAGACAAAACAGGAGTTGGTGAGGGAAGTCAAAGATGTCAAAGAGACAGTAAAAAATGAATTGGCAGAAGTAAAGAAGGGAATGGAAACAATACAAAATGATTTGCAAGCAGCGCAGCAAAAAGTTAATGTAGTTGAGAAGGTGGTGGAGAATCTTACAGAGACGCAACGAATGGATATGAGAGCGATGAGGGGAAGGATGGCAGTTGCGGAGAGCAAGTACATGGAGAAGCAGCTGAGGTTTCGAGGTTTGCCGGAAATAGATGGAAAGACAGCACAAGAACAGGTTACAGAGGTGTTAGCTGAATACCTGGGAAAGGAGGAGGAGGAGGTTGTGGCTATCCTTGATGTGGTGTATCGAATAAATTCCAGATTGGCGACCCAGAGGAAACTACCAAGGGATGTGATTGTGCAATTTACGACAAGGAATTCAAGAGAAATGATAGTGAGCAAGCAGTTTCAAGATCCATTGATAGTTGATGGTAAGACGGTTATCATCATGAAAGAGTTACCCAGATCGGTGCTGCTTGATCGGAAAAAATATAAAGTTCTAGTTCAGAATTTGAAGGACATGAAAGTAAGATACAGATGGGAATTACCGGAGGGGATATCCTTCGAATTCGGAGGAGTGAAAAAGCGCATCAGATCTGAATTTGAGATGGAAAAGTTTATGAGAGACAATGAAAAAGACTTACCAACAACAAGGCTATGAATATGGAGTGTATGTCAGACTGTGGCTAGATAAGGCACTCTCTGCAAAGTTCCCTTTAGAAGCAAGAATAAGTCCAGTGTCTGGCAAAGGAAGTTTTATTGCAGAAAAGGTCCATTATAGTCCACTTTCCTGAATAGGAGACTCAGGATGGTACATGATCATTGTTACCAATGAAGAGCAAGCATAGGATACAGAGTAACAATACCCATCTGGAACAGCCTCCCCCCACAGTTCTCAAAACAACATCTTTCAGTCCTGGGAAGCTGCTCTCCTTCAAGGCCAATGCTTGGTGGAACGGTGTTAGACACAACAATCTCCTCTGGTGGGAATGCTGCCTGGGAACTGGTGCACCTGGGGAGAAAGCACTTAAACACTAGAAGCATTAGAAAATGGAGTCAGTACAGTTTAGATACATACTGGACCTGACATTCTGCCCCCCTTAAAATAGATCCCCCCCTGGCTTATATGGATAGCGAGTATGAAAAGCTTTGGTTAATCTAGGAGCACGAACATGTGCAGAGTTCACCCATTCATCGTAACCAGAATCAAAGTCCTTCCAGCGAATGAGGTAAAAAAGCTGGTTTCGCTTGAGCTTAGAGTCCAAGATTTGTTGTACCTCATAGTGTATTTGGTCGTCAATCAAAGTTGGAATGGGTGGAGCTTTGATGTGCCATTTGTTGTCGGTGGGAGCTCTCTTTAGAAGGCTGACGTGGAACGTATCATGCACATGGCGCAGGTTTTTAGGCAAAGTTACAGCAACAGTTACTTTATTTATTATTTTGCGCACAGGAAAAGGTCCCAGGAATTTTAGAGCGAGTTTGCGGCTGGTTTGAGCTAGCTTTAGGTTTTTTGTGGAAATATACACATGATCTCCAGGTTGTAATTCCCATTCGGCCACACGATGGCGATCTGCGTATTTTTTGTAATCCAGTTTGGCTTTTTCAAGGTGTTTCTTAATAAGAGTCCACTGCTGCGCCGCCTCCCCCCACCATGAAGATACATCTGGCAGTTTAGAGGAATGGAGAGGGGGTGCGTCTAACGGGAAGGGATCGAAGTGAGTCCCGTACACAATTTTGAATGGAGCCTCTCCCATTGAAGCGTGTACACTGTTGTTATAGGAGAATTCGGCTAGGGGGAGAAGGTCCACCCAATTATCTTGTTGAAAATTAATGTAGCAACGAAGGAATTGTTCTAAAATTTGGTTAGTCTTTTCGGATTGTCCGTCGGTTTGTGGGTGGTGGCTTGAACTGATGCCTTGTTCAATATTCAACATTTTCAAAAGCTCCCGCCAGAAGTTGGCAACGAACTGTCCGCCGCGATCCGAAATCACCTTGGACGGAAAAGAATGTAATTTCACGATGTGTTTTAAAAACAGATCCGCTAGCTTTCGCGCGGAGGGTATAGCAGTACAGGGGATAAAATGTGCTTGTTTGGAGAACAGATCTACCACCACTAAAATACAATTATGTCCTTTTGAGATAGGTAGATCAGTAATAAAATCCATGGATATTACGTCCCAGGGTCTGTTTGGCGTTTCCAATGGTTGCAGGAGACCCGGAGGCTTCCCTTTCCTGGTTTTGGCGCTGAGGCAAACAGGACAGGAACTAACGTATTGGGAAATGTCTTTGCGCATGCCCGGCCACCAGAATTGTCTTTGGACGAGATGCAAAGTTTTTAGATACCCATAATGTCCAGCAGTGGGAGCATCATGACAGCGCTGCAAAATTTCCAGTCTGAGGCTGTCTGGGACATACAACTTGCCCCCGGCCAACCAATCCCCTTGTGGGGATTGGGTCAGTTTGCTCCGCGGAGCTCTATCCCCCTCCTTCTCTATTTCAGCTTTAAGTTTCGATTTCCATTCCTGGTTGGCTGGGAGGGGTTGCTTGGCGCGGCTGCGAGTAGTCACCACGCCCCCAAGTTGCTTAGGCGAGAAGACCGTGTCGACCGTCTCCGCCCGTTTGCTCCTATGTTGGGGCATGCGCGATAGGGCGTCCGCCAAAAAGTTAGTTTTGCCCGGGAGATAATTTAGAGTGAAGTTGAATTTCGAAAAGAATTCCGCCCACCGCAATTGCTTGGCATTCAGTCTGCGTGGGCTCCGGAGGGCCTCCAAATTTTTATGATCTGTCCAGACCTCAAAAGGGTATCGCGCCCCCTCCAGCCAATGTCTCCAGTTAGTAAGGGCTGCTTTTACTGCAAAGGCCTCCTTCTCCCACACATTCCAATTCCTTTCCGCCGCAGAAAATTTTCTAGACAAGAACGCACAAGGACGCAATTTTCCATCCTCCCCCTTCTGTAGCAAAACCCCCCCTATCGCCGTATCGCTGGCGTCGACCTGTACTATGAAGGGGGATTGTTCGTTGGGGTGGGAGAGGATGGGTTCTGTTACAAATTGCTCTTTTAGGCAGTCGAAAGCCGTTTGGCAATCGGGGGTCCATTGTAATTTGGAAGAGGGCTTCTTAGCTTGGTCCCCTTTATCTTTGGTTTTCAGCAGTTCTGTTAAGGGGAGCGTGATTTGGGCGAAATTTGCTATGAAGTCTCTATAAAAGTTGGCAAAACCCAGGAAGGATTGCAGTTCTTTGCGGGTGGTGGGCGTTTGCCAATCTTGTATCGCCTGTATTTTGGCTGGATCCATTTTCAGACCCTCTTGGGAGATACAATACCCAAGGTAAGTGAGTTCTGTTTTATGGAATTCACATTTGGACAATTTGATGGGCAGTTTATTCCTCATCAAGGTGGCTAGGACCTTTTGTACCATTTGAACATGTTCTTCCTCGGTGTCCGAATAAATTAAAACATCATCAAGGTACACCACCACCCCTTTGTACAGAAATTCGTGTAGAACTTCGTTTATCATGGACATGAATACAGACGGGGCTCCCGTCAATCCAAAAGGCATAACTAAGTATTCATATTGTCCGAGGGGCGTATTAAACGCGGTTTTCCACTCATCCCCTGCCTTGATACGAACGTGGAAGTAGGCATCTTTTAGATCTAATTTCGTAAAGATCTTACCTTGGGCCACGACGTTGAGAAGGTCTCGGATGAGCGGTAGAGGATAGGCGTTGTTGGTGGACACTGCGTTCAGTCCCCGGAAATCTGTGCAGAGTCTGAGTCCCCCATCCTTCTTTTTTACGAAGAGGACCGGAGCGGCGTGGGGGCTAGAGGCTGGGCGGATGAACCCACGTTGAAGGTTGGTGTCGATGAATTTCCGGAGCTCTTCGCGTTCATGGAGACTCATGGGGTAGAGTCGTCCTTTGGGTAGCGAGGCTCCTGGTAAGATTTCCACCGCACAGTCCGTTCGTCGATGCGGGGGTAGAGTGTCCGCTTCCTCCTCCGAGAAAGCGTTTAGAAAAGGCCAGTAAGGTTCGGGTATTTGGTTGACTTCTTCTTGGGTAAGGAGGGCCTTTTCTTTCTGAGTAGGGTCTTCGCCCCAGTTTTGATTCCAACGGTGATTTTCACAGTTGGCGTGACTGAAGGTAATGCATCCCTGTGCCCAGTCTATGTAGGGGTTGTGATCACATAGCCATTTGCTGCCTAGGATTAACGGGTACTTGGCAGTAGAGCTGATGACAAAGGACCTCTTCTCCCAATGTTGTCCCATGCCTGTGATCACCGGGATGGTTTCAGTTGTAACAGGATTCATGTTGGTGCCATCCATTTGTTCAAAGATTACTGGATTTTGTAAATCCCGAGTTGGTAAAACCAGTCCATTAACTAGAGCAGGGGCTATAATGTCTCTCGAGCAGCCCGAGTCGATTAGAGCTTGCACCCGAATGTGCATTTTTCTCTCTGGGTTGATCAGAGTCACGGGCATGAATAAAATGGACCCAGGTGGCCGGTTCGGTGCAGGAACGGGCTTGAGGCGGATCTGTCGTTTGGGCCCTTTTACGACAGATCCATCTCGTTTCCCGACTGGGAGCTCTCTGGATTGACTTCTGCGTTTGGGGAAGCGGGGTCGTATTCCATAACTTCTTCTGCTTCTAGTCCCCTCTCTGAGGCGGGCCTTTGGGAAGCGCCGCGGCCTCTGTTCGCTCGAGGTGCGGGAATCGGGCGTTGGAGAGTAGGAAATGGAGCAAGGGTTGGGCGCCTTAGTTGAAGCGGAGGTCTTTGCACAGGCCGGTAGGGGCATTGTGCTGCAAAGTGACCGGCTTGTCCGCATTGCAAACACAGCCCTTGTTGCCATCTAGCATCTCTCGCTCCACGGGTGGCGTACCCAGCTCCCCGTCCTCCCTTCTGCAAAGTCAAGGGTCTTCTTTGTCCCGTTTGTTGTTGTTGTTCAACCAAACGGACTTCCAAAATGCGATTCTCAACTTCGCATGCAAGTTGGATCCAACCTAACAAGGTAGGGGGATTGTCCTGCATGAGGGCTCTGTCCAAAAGTCTCGGGTTTAGTCCTTGCTTGAACAGGATGATTTTGGTGGACTCCTCACACCTAGGGCATTTGGCAGCCAATTGTCGGAATTTCGTGATATAGTCTCTCGCTGACATGCTGCCCTGTTTAATGGCCTGCAATTCTGTTCGGGCCCTGGTTTCCTCTAAGGGGTCTTCATATTGTGCTCGAATAGCATCTACCAACCCCTGGAGAGTATCGAGTTCTGGGGCCCCGATATTATATAGTCCTACGTACCAGTCCGCTGCTTTCCCTTGTAAGCGGGAGCCGAGATGTTCAATTTGGCTGGCCTCGCTGCCGAAGAGGTGTCCCCACCGGTTGAAGAATTGCACGACTTGCACTAGAAAAAAGCCCAGTTTGGAGGGATCCCCATCAAAAGTGGCTTCCAGTTTCACCCAACCCATTGGGAGGTCTTGCCTCGGAGCCGGTGCTGGGTAGAAGTCCGCCGGAAGCATCAATGGCACTTGAGGTATGGGGGGACCCGGTTGTGCTAGCGGTGCTGGTTGCGCTGGCGGCGGCATCACCGGTTGAGCCGGGGGTAGCGGCCTCGGCTGGGCTGGCGGTGGTGCTCTCGGCTGGGCTGGTGGTGGTGCTCTCGGCTGGGCTGGTGGCTGCAGTCTGGGTCGGGCAGGCGGCTGCAATCTCGGTCTGGCTGGTGGCAATGCAGGAGGTGCTGGCCGTAGCGGTGGAGGTGGAGGTGGTCGGTGCGGCGGAGTAATGATCGGCCGCTGAGGGGTGGGTTGGTGGGGTCGTAGTGGTGTAGGCCCCATCGGTTGGTTCGGAGGTGGTCTTACGGGCTGCTCCAGTGGCAAACGTATCGGCTGCAGCGGCGGGGTTAGTTGTGGTCGAAGCGGAAGGGGCCGCAGCGGCGAAGGCTTAATGGGTGGTGGGCCGCGCGGGCTTGCCCCTCTTGGTGTCGTGTCTCTGGGACGCACAGGCTGGTCTTGTGGCGCCGGTAGATCTTCCCCCGGGGTTTGCTGAATAGGAACCACTTCTAGCGGTCGTTGCGGTAATTCCTCCTCAGAAGGGGCCGGGAGTTCTTCCGTCTGACCCGGCCGAACTGTTGTTGGAGAAGCGGGGGGGTGTATCACTGTCGTCTCGGTTGGACGGGTTGGTCCCTCTCCTTCTCTTGGCTCCTCCGCTGGAGTCTCCTCGGGAGACGGATCCCCGTCCAATTTAGGGGGTTCCGTTGGAGTCCCTCCGGGCACCTCAGCTGGAGTATCCCCGCTCGGCGGAGTTTCGTTTAGTCCAGGGTGTTCCGCGGGCGATTCTCCCGGTTCTTCAGGGTAGGATTCCTCCTCTCCCGAAGGTAGCGGCTGCTGCGGGTCGACCTCCACTGGATAGGACATGACACTTTGAAGGGTGGCAATTTGTATCGCCATTTCTTCAGGCGAGATTCTCTCTCCTGCCCCCATTGACGAGATTAGGTGAATGGCATGAGCCAAACTTTCCTCCATATCGATCAGCCTAGCTTCCAACTGTTGCATTCGGCTAGGACCCGGTTGCCCCATCACGGAACCTCCCTCAGTTGTACTCACCGGGGAAAACGGCCCCCAGGGCGGAGGATCGCCTTGATCGACTCGCGATCTCGCTGCTAGAATTCCTTTGGCTAGGCCCGTCACGGCCGAGATGCCGGAGTCTACAGCATGGGTACGGCTTTGTATTTGCACCCAACTTTGCTCAGGAACTTCCGTTGGCTCTTTCCACGGGGCAAGTTCCGAATAATCCCAACTCAGGGCGCCGCGGTGAGATGTGTTCCCGTCCGTCCGTTCGGTCGTCCGGTTCCAAAACAGCCACGGTTGGCTGCTGTCCAGCTCAGGGACCGTCTCTAGGCTTCGGCGCCCGTCCATCGAAACTCTTGGATGTAGCCCTCCGGCCCGGCGCTCCCGTGTTTCTCGGGGTCGGGCTCCCCACTCCGACGGGGTGGGTAGCGAGAGCAAGGGAAGAGCTGTAGCCCTCGGCCTTGTCCCCTCACTGCTGAGGTCGATGAGAGGCGGTGTAGGCGTCGAAGCACCAGCCCCGGCTGGCACCTGCGATTCTTGGGGTTGCACTGTTTGACTGTCGGGGGACGCATACGGATCAAACAAAGGATCCCTGTCCGGGACTACCTTGGATTCCGCTGGGCCCGACTCAGGCATGATTGGTAACAAAATGTCAGACTGTGGCTAGATAAGGCACTCTCTGCAAGGTTCCCTTTAGAAGCAAGAATAAGTCCAGTGTCTGGCAAAGGAAGTTTTATTGCAGAAAAGGTCCATTATAGTCCACTGTCCTGAATAGGAGACTCAGGATGGTACATGATCATTGTTACCAATGAAGAGCAAGCATAGGATACAGAGTAACAATACCCATCTGGAACAGCCTCCCCCCACAGTTCTCAAAACAACATCTTTCAGTCCTGGGAAGCTGCTCTCCTTCAAGGCCAATGCTTGGTGGAATGGTGTTAGACACAACAATCTCCTCTGGTGGGAATGCTGCCTGGGAACTGGTGCACCTGGGGAGAAAGCACTTAAACACTAGAAGCATTAGAAAATGGAGTCAGTACAGTTTAGATACATACTGGACCTGACAGTGTAAACTATTATCTTGGAATGTAAATGGACTTAATTCACCTAATAAGAGAAAAAGTAGTTTCCACTGGCTATTAAAACAAAAATGTGATATTGTGTGCTTGCAAGAGACCCATATTAGAAATCAGGATGTAAAATATCTTAAATTGGGCAAGTTGGACAATGAGTTTGTAGCGGCCTCAAAAAAGAAAAAAAGGGGAGTGGTACTATACATAAGAGAGGAGCTACAGCCAAAGCTAATGATTAGAGATGCGGAAGCCAGATTTATAGCAGTGGAATGTATATGGAATTTAAAGAAAGTGTTGGTGATTGGAATCTATGCACCAAATGGAGCAAAAGAGAGCTTCTTTGAGGATTTAAGGAAGCAATTAGATGAACTCTCTTATGATCAGATAATCCTTGCAGGGGACTTCAATGGAGTTACAAATTTAGAACAAGATAAAAAATCAGTAACTGCACAAAAGAAAAGAGGACTATTACCAAAGACTTTTTTTGCATTAATGCAACAGGAAACTTTGGAAGATGTGTGGAGAATGCAGAATCCCACAGGTAGACATTATACATTTTTCTCCGCAAGGCATTCTACCCTATCACGAATTGATATGATCTGGGCCTCAAAGGACTTAGTGCTTTGGACTAAGGATGTAGAAATAATGCCCATGGTAGGCTCAGATCATAACCCAGTAATGTGGAAGTTTGGAAAAAGAATTAAGAGGAAAGGATGGAGAATAAATGAGGACTTGTTACAAGAGGGAGAAAATATGGAGATGTTGAGAAGGGAAACTAAATTCTTCATACAGCACAACATGAATCGAGAAGTACCAACCAACAAGGTATGGGATACATATAAAGCAGTAATTAGAGGCATATTAATGGAATTAAATGGAAGAGCTCGAAAGAAAAGAGAGGAGAAGAGACAGGAGATTATGGAAAAAATAAAAGCAAAAGAAATACAATTAAAGAAAAGACCAGGGAAAAAGAAAATCTATCAAGATATTAAAATCCTTCAAGAGCAGTTGACGGCAATGAATAATAAAGAATTGGAATGGAATCTTAAAAGAATGAATCAAAAGTCGTTTGAAGGTGCAAATAAACCTGGGAAATACTTGGCATGGCAATTGAAGAAGAGAAAGGAGAAAAAGACAATTAATAAAATATGTGAGGACAATAAAGTGCATCTGGAAAAGACTGCTATAAGTAGAGCTTTCTATAAATTTTATGCTAAATTGTATGACAAAAAAGAAGTGAATAAAGATTCAATAGCGACATATTTGGGGAAAATTAAGCTTCCAGTAATCTCGGACGATTGGAGAGCTAAATTGAACAGTGAAGTAACAGAGGAAGAGATAAGGAAAGCAATACAGTCAACAAATTTGGGGAAGGCGCCGGGACCTGACGGACTTACAGCTAAATTTTACAAGGTAATGGTCAATGAGCTGGCATCACTATTAAAAGAAGTGATCAATGGTGTTCTGAGAGATCAAAGAATTCCAGATACCTGGAGTGAAGCTAATATATCATTGATCCCTAAAGAAGGACAGGACTTGACTAATGTTAAAAACTATAGACCTATCTCCTTACTTAACAATGACTACAAAATCTTTGCGAAGGTCTTGGCAGAGAGACTAAAGGGATGGCTATCCGAAGTTATTGGGGAAGAACAAGCAGGTTTTTTACCAAACAGACAAATTAGAGACAATCTAAGGACAGTTATAAATGCTATTGAATACTACGACAGGCGTTGTGATAAGGAGGTTGGTTTCTTCTTTGTAGATGCTGAAAAAGCATTTGACAATTTGAACTGGGACTTTATGTTTGCCACTATGGAACAGCTACAAATGGGAGAAAGATTCATAAGAGCAGTGAAAGAAATTTACAGAGACCAGAGTGCAGCAATTGTGGTGAATGACGAGTTGACTAAAAAACTGATTATTGGCAAAGGTACTAGACAAGGTTGCCCGTTGTCTCCACTGTTGTTTATTTTGGTTTTGGAAATTTTAATGATACAGATTCGAGAAGACAATGCAATCCGTGGAATAAAGATAAAAGACTTTTCCTACAAGGTCAGAGCATTTGCAGATGATATAATGTTAATTGTGGAAGATCCAATTGAAAACATGCCTAAGGTAATAGAAAAAATTAAAGAATTTGGAGACTTGGCAGGTTTTTATGTAAACAAAAAGAAATCAAAGATATTATGCAAAAATATGACCAAGTTAAAACAGCAGCAATTGATGGAACTAATAGACTGTGAAGTAACAAATAAGGTGAAATATCTGGGAGTTGAACTGACTGCAAAAAATATAGATCTATTCAAGAATAATTATGAGAAATTATGGACTCAAATAGAGCAGGATTTGATTAAATGGAATAGATTGAACTTGTCATGGTTGGGAAGAATTGCAGTAGTTAAGATGAATGTGTTGCCAAGAGTGATGTTTCTGTTACAGACAATACCAATCATTAGGGACTCTAAGCAGTTTGACAAATGGCAGAGGAAAATATCGGAGTTTGTGTGGGCAGGCAGGAAGCCTCGAGTGAAAATGAAAGTATTACAGGATGCAAAGGAAAGAGGTGGAATGCAATTGCCCAATTTGAGACTTTATTACGATGCAATTTGTTTGGTATGGTTGAAAGATTGGAAGAAGCTGAAAAATCGCAAACTGCTGGCCTTAGATATAAAAAATTATTTGGATGGCATGCATACTTATGGTACGATAAAGTAAAAGCAGATTCTATGTTTTTGCACCATTACATTCGGAGAAGCCTCTTCTCAACCTGGAAGAAGTACACAGACTACCTGCAAGAAGGAATCCCCTCCTGGGTGGTTCCATATGAAGTAATAGATCCGACAACGGTTGATAATGAACAACAGTGCTTAACGTACAAGGAGATAACGCGAATAGAACTTTCTAAAATAAGAATAAGGACGCAACAAGAGTTGTCTCCAAATTATGACTGGTTTCAATATAGACAAGTTAGAGATCTTTATTACTCGGACTGTGTGAAGGGAGGGATAAGAATGGAGAACTCAGATTTAGAGAAAGCAATTCTACAAGAAGAAAAAAAGGAAATCTCTAAGATATACAAAGTACTGTTAAAATGGTATACGGAAGATGAAGTAGTTAAAGTGCAAATGGTGAAGTGGGTTATAAATTTTAATAAAGAAATAACAATGGAGGCGTGGGAATATTTGTGGAAAAATACATTGAAGATTACGACATGCACCAGTATCAAAGAGAATCTCTACAAAATGATTTATCGTTGGTATCTGACACCAAAGAAAATTGCGCTAGGGAACTTGAATACATCTAATAAATGCTGGAAATGTAAAAAGCATGAGGGATCTCTGTATCACACGTGGTGGACTTGTGAGGTAGCTAGGCAGTACTGGGGGGAAATAATAAGAGTAATGAGTGAGATTTTACAATTTCAAGTTAATAAGAACCCAGAACTCCTGCTACTGAACTTGGGAATGGAAGATATTCCAGCACAACACAGGACATTGTTATTCTACATGACAGCAGCAGCTAGACTTTTATATGCGCAGAAATGGAAAGTACAAGAAGTGCCAACTATTGAGGACTGGATTTACAAATTGCTGTACATGGCGGAGATGGATAAAATGACAAGAAAATTGAGAGACCTTGACCCGGGACAGTTTAACACGGACTGGGAGAGGCTGAAATGATATTTGGTGAAAAAATGGGAGGTGGGAGGACTGTGGCAGTTTGATAATTACTGAAACAATAACTGTACAATGGAGAATAAATATACATTAGCATACATAATATAGGTCTAATTGATAGACTTTTGCTGAATGTGTACATGAATTGTTTGTTGGATAGTTTTATAATGGAGAAATTAGTTAATCAAAAAGGACAAGACATGTAAAAGAAAGTAAAGAGTATCATATAGAGTATAAGTCAAATTGATTGATTTATAATAAATGTATGCAATGTTTATAGAAGTATTTGAAGTTATGCATAAAGAGGGACAAATTGTTTGCCCCATTTTGAAGCACTTAGAAAGAGTAAGATAGAGTACAGAATACCAAAATGATTATTATTATTATTATTGAAAAAGATAAGTTAAGATTGTCATATTTTTACCCATTTGGGAAGAAAATAGAGATAGCACTATGTTACTATAGATAAGCTTAGAAGAGTTTGAAAGTATATTATAATAAGTACAATAAGTTTGAAATGAGTAGAGGGAGAATAGACAAGGGGTTGGAAAACTGTTGGAAGTCAACAAAAGGGGGGGAAAGGGAGGGGGTTAGAATTGGAAAATTTAAGGGAATGATTGTAATAAATTCTATATGTGTCTAATCCAATAAAAATTTTTATATATAAAAAAAGCTTTCATTCCAGACAATAGTTAACTCAGAGCCAAACTACAAGTGATGCCTGACACAGATTGGACACTTGTCAGCTTCCCTCAAGTTTTGATGGGAAATGTAGGCAGCTTGGAGAATGTTGGACAAGTGACAGTTGAAAAGTCCACTGGACAGCAGTCGGAGAGCCAAGCTGCAAGACCAGATGCCTACATTTCCCATCAAAACTTGAGGGAAGCTGACAAGTGTCCAACCTGTGTCAGGCGTCACTTGTAGCTTGGCTCTCATTCCCTTCCAGCTCTCTGATTGCTGCACTTAGGAAATCTTCTTTAAAGTGCATTTCATCACAGTTGTCTTCTGGCTCCTTTCCTTTTTAAGTTGTATATTGATGATATTGATAGCCATATTTCCAATGAAGTTTTCCATCCTTCTCATTTGTCTCAAGCGCCTCTTTCACATTTGTTTTATACAGATGATGCCTTGTTGATATCTTGATCATGCCTTGGTTTAAGTTGTTTACTGAAGTTTTTTGCACTCTGTTGCTCCCAGGTGTCCTTACGGTAAATTATCAAAAGACTAAAATTTTAGTGTTCTCTAAAAGTCTTCCACCATGTCATTTACCTTGGTTTATGAATAGTCACATGATTGAACAGAACAAAATTCATTATCTAGGTATTGTTTTTTCTTATAATCTGGTTTGGACACATTTTATTAATGCTGCTGAGAAATTTCCTTTAGTTTGATTCTTCAACCCTTTTACAATTTTATCTAGGCTCAAGAGGTAACTATGTACCAGCTGCCATTTGGTCATTTCAGGCTAAGTTTGTTCCATTATTGTTATATAGTACACCCATGGCTATAGTCAAGGTTAATGGAAAGACCACCACATAGCCATGGAAAATTACCCTCGGAAACTCACTGTCTCTTGTAAGCCCTTGCCTCACTTCTGAAAGTGGGGGGAGACAAAGGAGATCCTGAGATTAAAAATATAGTGTCCAGGCAGGACTATATAAATAATTAAACATACTTTACTTTAGAAGACACCTTTAACGATTTCTAGATCCTGTAGAACCTTGGTATCAAGGTATAATTTGTGGATCAATGTGTTTTCTCTTTAGATAAAGATACTGAACCCCTGGCCTACTTCCAGCCTACTGTAACAGCAAAGAAGATCCCTACAGAATTAATCTCATCAGTTTCATTCAGATGCTTAATCTTATTGAAAATCAGACACTACTTCTTGCTGCCAACTCTATTTCATTGCAGTTTATATTTTCACATCTACAGAATTGGAGTGGAGTCTGGTCATGCATCAAGGCCAAAAATAGATAATTGAAGCCATGAAGTATTACAAACTAGCTGCAAGATAGGTGACATCATCCATACACTGCAGAGCTGTCTTCCAAGCTCACTTTTTCAGCATGAATGTCTATGGTAAGAGTTAGAATAATCGTCATCTTTAAGGAGTGATAAAGAGAGAGGACTTCAAGGATATTAAATAGCCCTACTTCTACAGGAAGACAAAGATAATAGGTTTAAAGTTCTTGTACCTACTGCAACAGTGAATAAACTAATCCCCAAAACTTCTCAACGTCCCCTGATGTTTCAGCTATTTTTTAAAATTTGGAAGCAACATTTCATTGGAAAACGTCAATCCCATTATTGACATCATTAATTCACATGAGTCATTTTAATGGGACCTGTGCATTTTATTGCCATATTTTAGGGCTTCATTAGCCAGTGACTGACATGCAGTGCCATCCTAAGCAGAGCCAAGCCCTTTTACACTATTTCATATGGACTTCAATGGAGTGAAAATGGTGAAGGGGGGGCATGGCTCAGTGGTAGACATCTCATTTGCATGCAGAAGGTCCCAAGTTCAGTCCCCCACATCTCTAGGTAAAAGCCTCTGCCTGAGATCCACTGCCAATCTGAGTAGGCAACTGACCTTGATGGACCAGTGGCCAGATTCTGTATACGGCAGCTTCATGTGTAATGCTCTTTAGGATCCCACTGTAAATGCTGCATCATTATATGAACAGTGAGAGACATTTTGTTACCAACAGCAAAATTTTACTTTCATGTGTGAATGAAACAGTAGAGATACATCATGCCCAAATCAAATCAATGTTTGTCGAAGGAGTCACATACAGCAGAGAATCTGCAGTCATAAGTGACCATTAGATGTATATGTATATGTGAAGTGCCCTGTATTTGAAATACAAATACATAGCTGAACACTGAGTCTCTAGTATTAGAAACCCGTGTGTAATGTTTTGCATCTAAATGGTTTGGATGTTATTTCTGCTTGTTAATGTGGGGTTTTTAAATATTGGTTACAGTGGGTTTAAATGCAGACCTCTGTGGAAAGAATGGAGTCTGCTGTGATTGGATGGTAGCTGTTTTAAGGGGGGCTGAGTGAATTGCAGTTTTTAGTCAGTTGCCTGAAAGAAAGTCTTTGTTCTGGTTCAGTCAGGCCAAACTGCGTGGAGCCTGAGAGAGTCTGTGTCTGTGCACTTCTGAGAGAAAGTATTTATTCTGCCAAATTCAATGAACCTTTATGGAGTTCTGAGAAATTCTAATTGAGTCAGGCAAACTGTGTAGAGACTGAAATAGTCTGTGTCCATGTGTTTCTGAAAGAAAGTTAACCAGCCAGGAGATTCTGGTTAAGTCAGTCTTTGAGTGTCTCAGAAAAAGGATTCTGGTTAAATCAGGCACCTATGTGTACACCTAGGTCAGTTTGTGTATATCTGAGAGAAAGATTAATTTATCTAGGTCAGGAAAGCAGTGTGAAAGGCCTGAGTGAATCTATGTTGGTGTGGATGAGAAGAGAGTTTATCCTGTCAGTGAAGGCCTGTGTGAAAAATTACTCTGTGTGACTGAGTCAGTGAATATACCTTTAAGAAGATATAATTATTTTTTAAGAAATAAAGGTCCCTTTTGACCTCACAACTATCCTCACCTGCTGACAATTCTATCAAATAAGCCGTCCATTCCATCTAATAAGCCGTCCTATATTGCTAGTTAAACTGAGGAGGTCTACAGCAAAAGCCTTCAGTGGTAGCAAAACCCTTTTGAAAGAGTCAGACAGGCATCAATATAAAGGTCACGCAAACACAGAAGAAAAAGTGTTCTCAAGGTAAAAGCTTGGTTAAAGTAGAGAACACCTGAAACTCTGTATGAGTGGAAATAAAAAGAGCATTGGTTTTGACCAGGACTCTCCTGAGGTATAAGATAAAGCAAGGAGGAGCTAGATTAAAGGTCCAAAGGTAAAGGTTAGAAAAAGGTTAAAAGCAGCAGATCATTACACCATGTTTTTCTATCTCCAGTTAGAGAACAAAAAACATGGGTTTCATGTACTATTATGCTAGCAAACAGGGTTGCCAGACTTACCCTGCTGGCAAAGGAACCCTCACCACCAACATCATGGTGGTGCTGGTGACGTGTTCACATTGCTGGCAAAGTGCTGGTGTCATTCCCTGTACACCCAGAAGTAACATCAGCCATCACCAAGGACACTCTGGTATTGTTCAAAATCTCTATTGTTTTACCACAGAGTCTTCAAGAAATGCCAGAGCATCCCTTGTCACTTCTGGTTTAAACTAGAAATGATACTGGCTCACAGGTGTGAAAACGCAATGCTGGCATGCCAGGCCTTTCCCTTTCTTTCTCCCATCCCCAATTTATCCAACTGCTGCCCAAGGTGCTGGTGGGCATTGAAGTAAATTGCCAGGAGATTGCCTTCCATAAGTTAGCACCTGACAGTGTTATTAAAAGTGCCCATCCTGAGTACCCCCTACTATGTAACGCAAATGAATCTTTAGTGTAGTATATACTGAAGTAAAGCCCAGCCCAATACTGTCTGAAACTTTAATTTTTAGAGGCAATAGCATTAATTCAACTAAACTTTTGTGGTTGCATAATGTATAGCTCTCTTAACATAACAGTTAAAAAAAACCCTCTAGTTAACACTTTTTAAGTTAGAAGGCTAGCAGAAAATCTGACAGCAATGTTATTCCCCACCTGTCAAACTGGCAGAGACACAGCACTCGGCATCACTTCTTTACAGAAGCTAACAAAAGTGGGAAAGTGATCCAGAGATGCTGCTGCCTACAAATAGATTTGAATAGCTGTGACACTAATATACACTGTATGCACGATATATTTACTAATAATATTATGTTGAAACTCTAGGATTATATTTATTAAACTGATATACAGTTTGCTTGCGAACATCCAATTTTCATTGATGGCCTGAGGATGAACAAGAAGAACTAAGAACAGGGTGTAAAGAAGGTGTCTCAGTCTCTATCAATGCTGCTGAGAGAAAAGTTGAACAGTAAAACAGAGTAGGAGGATCCCTGAAGAAGCCGAGGAAGCATTTGACAATGTCAGTCTGAGACCTGATCAAGAATGGGCAGAACTACATAAGAGAGGTCTTTAGGATACTGCCAGCTAGGTCCTCAGATATGTCACCAACATCTTATGATTAATTCTAATAAGCAAAATATGGTAGAAGTATCCCAATCAATTTCTAGAAACTTTGATTTAAAAAAATCTTACTATAACAACAACAACAACAACAGTTTCCTTATATACTGCTCTTTTAGACAGATTAGTGCCCCAGTCAGAGTGGTGAACAAAGTCAGTGTTGTTATTATCCCCACAATAGAGCTGGAGACTGGGGCTGAGAGAAGTGGTTTACCCAAGGCTACCTGCTGAGCTCATGGCAGTGGTGGGATTCAATCCAGCAGAGAGCTGATTAGCAGCCTTTAAGAAATGTCCATCTGCTCCCCTGTCTTACCAAGAAAGAGACATGGAGTAGAAGAATTTGAACGGGTAACCAAATGCCATGTGCCCAGGATTTTTCCAGACTGCTAAAACAATAAAATCTTGTAGGCTATATTTACTCATCCAGGTTCAATATGTTTTCTAGAGTTAATGTTTCTGTTTACTATATTCAGAGTGGGTTCAAAGCAATGTTTTCATGAACAATGGGAAATGATGACAAAAGATCTTAAAATGTTTGAGTTTATGAGAGAAGGAAATGCAGTGTAATTTAACTTCATGTTTTAGTGCTTCTGCAGAGACATTTCATTAATCCTGTCGCTCATTGGTTTTCTCAGGAATATGCCTGCAGTCAGCGCTGTCAAAGTCACATTGCTGGAATGTCAGTGACTGAACAGCATGTCTAGAATAGACGTACAGGTATGAAGTATAATGCCAGTGAGAGTCAAGCATGCCAACTTTATAGAAGATCCCTGATATGAAGTGTGTGAATAAATTGTTCTGAAATTGGTATTTCAGGGCAAGATCTTCCATAATGGGAAAATGGAAGAAATCAGTTCTTACTATTCACTCATTCTCATGGTTTAAAAAAAAAGCAATTTCTCCTTTTGGTGGGAGAAAGTGCCATCAAGTCATAGCTGACTAATGGCACCCCTTGCTGGGGCTTTCAAGGCAAGAGACTAAAAGAGGTTGTTTGCCGTTGCCTCTGTCTGCAACCCTGTACTTCTTTGGAGGTCTCTCATCCAATTACTAACCAAGGCCCACCCTGCTTAACTTCCATGATCTGATGAGATTCTGCTGACTGGTCTATCCAGGTCAGGGCAATTTCCTGTCTTACTCAAGATCAGTTCATAGATTGCAGGACAGCAGATGACAGATTTTTTTAAGTCAGAGAATACGTCCATATATAGCCTTGGGCACCTTTGAGTTTACCTTGAGGTTGCAACTAGTGGGTACACATTTTAAAAATTTTCATGTTTTCAAATTCATGGCTGTGTTAAGTGAAATGTTTATCATGACTGGGTAGTTTTCCAGTGGGGTGTTGTGGGGTCAGACTTGAAATTCATTTGTTTTCTTTTGTTCTCATGATTTTGTGGCCATTCTTTTCAATGGAAAAGGAGAGGTGAGACCAACTGGAGGCTCTGGGGCAGCTGTTTTTGCACTCAACAGCACCAAAACACACAGAATACAGTCCTTCCTCTGGATCTTTGATTCATTGAGTTTCCACCACACACAAACAAGGGAGTCAGTATTAATCGAGCCTAGAGTAGACAAGTGTTGGTCGCTCATGCTCATTGTTTCACTGACTCCTATGGGAGAAAATTCCAAGCAAACCATTAGCAGCGGGCTGGCAACCAAGCAGAAGAGCATCACAACTTGCTTGTGCTAGCCAATGACATTTGGAAAAGAAATCCTGCTTTTGACTTTTTTGTTGTTGAGGTCCCTTTAAGAGGGCAGAACCCAGGTTCTTGCATATGATGAGGTGCAATAGCCAATTAAATTTGATGCTCAACATTCTGCTCCAAATTCTTGCCATTTGCCACTCAGTTGGAGACTCACCAGCTTGTTTAGGTCTGCCAGGAACAGACTTGCATGTACATGTAATGCCCCTTTGCCTGTTGTCACCTGTGGGTCATCTAAATTTTTTCTAATTATTTATTTAGGCTAAATTCCCTCCTAATATAAATACCATGATGCTTAGCATCTGACTATCATCAATCATGCACACACCAATCTGGGCCAAAAAATTTTTGCTCCTGCATTAATAAGTGATATGCAAAATTCCACTCTCCCCGTCGTTTGAGACAAACAGAAAAATGTTTGCATAAGAGTCTCAGATAGCTTTGAGAGAGGCTGATAGATTGCTCTCCCCCCTGTATTTCCTATTCTTGACTTATAAAGTTGGAAGACCGGCAGGCCCTGTCTCTCTTTCCGATTAAAAAAAAGGTAATGAAAAGTTGAAACGAAAAGAGGAGCTGAACTAAGGTTGGAGACAGTCTCAGTGCTCATTTACTGTAATCAGATCAGTCATCCACATGGAAAATTAATCTAGGAAGACAGCTCTCTGACCATATGGAGACATTATCCAGCATTCAACTAAGGGTTAACATTGTCAATCTGTTTGGTAGATGAAGCTCCTATCAATGCTCTTCCTCTTTACTTTTGCAGGACTTGTACAATCCCAGCTGGCAATCAAAAAAATCCCAGTTGAGCATACCAGCAGAAGGCCACTGAATGACCCTCTTAGTCCAATGCCTTGGCCATCACTGTGACTCTCTCAATTTTAAAAACCAGTCATTTATTTCCAAATATCACATTCATTTGCATAACATGATCCTTTGCTATTTTGCATAGAGGAGAGACGCCTCTTTCCTTTCTGTGCATAAATTTCACAGAAAGGATCTGTCGGCCATAACAGTCAAAGGTGGGTCTACTGATTAGTTGCCTGGGGAAAATAATTAGGGGAAAAATGATAACTGAGAAGCACCTGTGATCTGCTGTGATGAAACAAGCGGCACTAGTCAAGATTCAAAAGCACTCAAAATTGAAAAACATCACAGGATGTTTAGAGGAGTTTCTATGACCACCAAGCAGCCCAGACCAGCATCTCCATTCCAGACAGTCACAAGTAGACATGGACATGAAAAGAAAAACAAACAAACATGGTGTTCATTGTTCATTGCCATCCATGAACAACGAACACTGATGAACATGATCATGTCACGAATATGTTCATTGTTTGTGAGGGCCAGCAGGCTCTCCTCCAGCCATCAAGATCCCTACTGCACCACTCCCAGAAACCTTATTTGAGCAGGTAGCAGGAAAGGTACCAGTAATAAATAATAGCTTGGCCCAGAGCCTGGCAGCAGCCCTGGAACCTGAAGGGTAAATCCCTATCCCACCACACACAAAGAAAATTCAAGCTCCAATGCACTCACCCGGTTTCTCTAACAACAGCTGTCTCTCCCTGAAAGCCAGAGCTGGGAGTTCCCCTCTCCCCTGGTCTTTTCCTCTTGTAACAAATTTGAAGCTCCAGTCCACACTTGGAATGAAGATCTGTCTATCAAGCTAAATTGGGCTTAGATTGGGGTTTCCAGGGCAACAGCAGGAGTTCAGACAGAGTTCAGACAATCCCTGCCTGAGTTGCCATGGGAATTGATTGCAGGTGCCAGACTGTCTGGCTTGACGAACAGCAACGAACAGCAACGAACGAGGCTTGCAATGACCACCTGTTTGTTTAGAATGGGGCCTCACAAACAGTTTGTTCACGAACAGCAGATTGGGCTGTTCGTGAGTTTTTTTAGTTCGTATTGCTGTTCAAGCCCATCTCTAGTCACAAGTAAGGCTTGAAAATAGGTGATATGAATGCTCTACCTGGCCCTTGGTAGTGAGTGGTAATGAGCTCTCTTTCTCTCACTCTCTGTGAACATTATCAGCTGAGAGCAGTGAAGGCCAAGACAGGCCAAGGCTGCCAAAACCTAGAGAGTGGCTAGTAGCATTTAATGTTGCATTAAAGATAATGTTGCATTTGCCCCTACTGGGTACTGTTAACTGTACCAGATTCCATGCCACATTGGTTGGTACCCTGCCTCTGTTACCACTAAAAAATGGGGGAGGAGAAGTCTTGGTCACCACTTAGTAGCTGCTGGGTAGTAATACATGTATCACTTTTATATCACCACTGGCATTTTTATACCTTCCTAGGGAATACATGAAATACCTTTCAGTTATTCCTAGTCGACCCTGAACACCATCTATGTTAACATGAGAAAGAAGAGCTATGAGAGAGTGAAGGAATAATATGATTCAGAGGGAAAACCTAGGAGTTTTCTCCTACCATGCACATTTCTGATTTTTGAATGAGGCATCTGTTAGAACAAGAAGAGATAAACCATTTAAGATGAGAGCTCTTCTGAAGAGCTTTCAGTTTTAAACAACTTCTTGCTTCCAAAAGTGTCATTGCATCCTCTTTAGATGAGTGATATTCTATTGTGTTTCCATTATATAGGTAAATTGCTTTGGATTTGTTTCTCAAAGGAAGTAGCCTTTTCTTCTTCACTGTTACCTCCAAAGAATAAACAAATCCATAGCATAACAATGATTTCCTTTTTTCTTTTTCCATATCCTGACTTTAAAGAAAGCCTAGTATGACATAGGATATTTAATTAAAAGATATTCAACTCATCCCATGTCACCATTGTCAGATATAATAAACTGATAACTAGAAATGCAACATTTGTTTCAATGAGGCTTGCATCAGTAAAGTGCTTTGAGAATCGGAACCATAGTGATCTTCAGGTGAGAGAACACCCAATTATAAGAAATCCTTTATATAAGTATTTCTTTTTTCCATCCCCTTCTTTGCCCTTTAGTCACTGGTTCAACTTGAAAGCCTCTTTTGCACTATCTCATGCATTTGGCTCTGCAGCATATCATGAATTTCATTTCAAGAATACATCATATTTGGATCTTTGCCACCGTATTCTGATAAACCAATATTTTCTCCTCTTGCCTCCCCCTCACCCCTAATATCCAGTCTGAAGAAAGGTTTTAGAGAACATGGAAGATTGCATATTTGTGGTATTTGGCTTGTCCTGATAAAAGGACAACTTCTGGTTGTTGACTATGTGCATCACTGAAAACTCAATTAATCCCAAGAATATGCTTGCCACAGATAATTTATATCATTAGTCTTCATTCAAAGCTTTCTTATACTCTACTACTGTAGGAATCCTTGCTCTTCTTTTCATATTTAATAATTTGAAACCCACGAGTGTATTACATCTTAGACTAGGCAATGATGTATTTCCTTGTAAATGTTTTTAAAGGAGCTGCACTAACAGGCAGTACTGTGAAGGGATAAATACTGCCCACAGTTCAGCATTAACATAACTAAATGAAACAGTCCTGAGGGGTTTTGTCTTAGCTCCGTACTATTGCTAAATATTTAGTTACAATTTTTTACATTCATACAGGGGAAAAATGAATGAGGGTGATGGGCCTTTGAGCAAAAGAGTAAACTTGGAACTTCATGGTGGAAGACTGTGCTACATCAAAATGTGTTTGTATTGTACCTTATAAAGAAAAGTAGCAATTCCAAAAGTATCACACAGTAATTCTGTACTTCCCACCAATACAGTGATTGGAAACATGGGCACAAATCAAAATATGAAGCAAATTTCATCACGAAACAGGCCATTACATGTGTCATGAAACAGCATTTTGAGGAGCCGAAGTTATCACGAAATTATCACGAAATTCACGACTTTTTGGCCTGTTTTGTTAGCTTCATGAACAATTTGTAATTGCTGACAGGCTGGCGCCAATCCATTGATTTCCTAGGCAACAATGGGCCCAGACCTTTTGTTGCCATTGGAAACCCCAATCATAGTCCACTTACCCTTGATTGGCAGCTCTCCTAGCCATCTGGAGCGCTTCCTTTCTGCCCTATACAGCCAGGAGCTGGGGGGGGGGGGTCAATCCCCAAGGCAACCAAGGAGGTGGGCCTTCTGTAGCCATGGTCACATCAATCTCACCCCTCCAAACCCTGTTAGGCAGGTCTGTCAGCCAACCACAGACCTCCTGTTCTTTTTTTAAAAAAAACAATTTTTATTGGATGGGTTGACATACAATTTATTCATATCTTACAAATACATTTCCCCCTTTGTCCCTAAGTGCATCCCAACCCCTCCCCCTCCCCCCTTTTCTGTGCAGACTCCCGACAGCACTACGGTCCCATATTTTCTTATCATTTGTTCTATATTACTTTTCCTTTATCCCTACTAACTAGAGGTAAAATCCTAACTTACCATTACTTAATACAATTCTATAACTATTAATAAGCTATTAAAAAGCCATCAGAACATATTTCTTTTGCTCATATACATTTCTTCAAACCATTCATTTATAATTCCCAGTTTTTTTTCTAAATACATTTAGCTTAATATTTTCCCAAATAACACTATAGATTAAAATTAACAATTTAACCTTTCTCTTATTTCCTTCTACAGTTATATATAGATTTGCTTAGTATCAATTTGCATGGTTAACTTTCCATTACATTTCCCAATTTTTCCATTTGTCTTAATTTGCTAATTTCTTCATTTAGCTCACGACCTTTCATTTGCATCATACATCCCAATTCTACAAACAGACAAACAAACAATAAAAAAAAACTATTAACAATTTTGCCTTCCTCTTAATTCCTTCTACCGTTTTATATATAAATGTATTTAATATCAATTACCTAGTTAACTATACATTACATTTCCCTTATTCACTTTAACCTAATTTACTAATTCTTCAATTGACTTTTAACCTTAAAAACCCCATACATCCCACTTCTAAGAAATGAAAAATAAACTCTTCAGACTTTAAACTGTGGCCTTAGTCTTTTAAGTAACTCCCACTTGTAACTTGATTCTTGTATTCGTATTGCTTTTCTCGGCTTTCTTCTTCGCTTGAATTCTTCTATCACTTGGTAGCTTCTTCCACTTGAAGTATCTGGGGATGGCTCTCTCTTTCATGCTTGCTGTTAATCCTTGCACTTGATTCTTTAGAAATGCTGATACATCTTCATTCAGATCTTCTTGCAAGTACTGCTCCGTTTCTCCTCGCCCCTCGCATTTTTGTTGTTTACATCCTGCTGTTTTGTAATCAATTTCTGCCGCCTGCTCGTCTCCTTGAGTTGTCTGCCTAGTTGCTTGCTCTTCATCTTTCAATTCCACAACTGTTTTAAATATATCCTTAGTGCTTTTAATTAAACTTTCGTTCATTTCCCGAATAAGTTGAATCAACGCTTTATGTCCCTCTGCAACTTTTTCTGCCGTTTCTTCTCCACTCTCTTCAAATTTACACCAGATTCCCCCCCCCGACATCTTCTTTATCTTTTCCTTTAAATATTCGTATTATTTTAATCTCACCAGATATCGGGCGGAGAGTCTCCATGGCAACTTTAAGGTAGTTCAAAGTGATGAATATCCCCTTCCTCTTGCCTTCTCGCTGCTATATCTCACGTTGCTTCTTCAGGGACTTCTTTGCTGCTTTGCTTCCTTCTTCCTGTTTTCCAAATCAAGCCTCTCTAGGCAGTTCTGCTCGATGTTCTTCTTGCTCTGTTCTCTTGCGATGTTTACTCAGCCGTTCCTCCACCTCCTCCCCTTTTCTCACAGCCAGCTATCTCTCTCCAAACCGCAAGTATGCATAAACAAAAGTTATTTTCTCTTCTTTTATGCTTTATAATCTTTCAAATTTCAAATCTTCCTTCAAGATGTCTTGTTCCTGTCTTATTTTATCAGCTCAGTCCACAATTTTCATTTTTAGTAAAGATTTTCCTTCTCTTTTTAAATCCGAAAGCCAAATAAAATTCTTTTACCTCGATTTGTTCCGTTTGGGTCTTTCATGCTGCCTCATTCATTACCCATTAGCCAAATCTGATTCTGAAGCTTGGGTCCTGGCGGGCTTATGCCGAACAACGACTCAAAGAGTGCTGCAGAGATGTTAGCTCGTCCTTCCTCGAGAGTACCTCAAAGTGGTGTGGGAGATCCATCATCCTGGACCCTCCCCCCTGCTGAGATCTTGCTCTCTCTGGAACTTGTAGCGTTCTGGCTCCTCTCCTGCCTGGAGAGAAGTGGCAGCCGGTGATCTGAGCACCTGGCCTGCCCAAAACAGTCACTCTTGACGGTCCAGCTCCCTGGACCACTTCAGCCCACCATTAGCCAAACCGGAAGTCTCCCACAGACCTCCTGTTCTGATCTATGTCTGTGTTTTGCTGGGATTGGAGTGGAAGAGTGTGTAGAAGGATTTGGGATTGTGCTTTTGGCTGCTGCTGCTTTAAAGAGACTGAAAGAAGCCACTTATTTCCAGCTCTTGGCCTTGCTGTGGGAAGGTCTTTGGGTGAGGATGCCTTTTTTCCTCCACTCCACCCCACCCCTCACTCTGTCTTCCCAGCCCAGCTCCACCATGGCCAGTCCTTCATCCTCCTCTGATACAGCAACTCCCAGTCCCCATTTCAGTCATGCACTCTAGCAGCACTTCCCTTCCCACCCTTCCTGATCAATGTATTGCAAACTGGGAGGGTGGGTGGAGGAGAGCCTGCTGAAGTCTCCCTGCGAGTTTGGCATCTCCGGGTATGAAGGGGGCCATTGAAATGCCCCAGGTTCTGATGAATCACAAAACTAACGAATCATTTTGGCAAACGTGTCAATTTCATGAAGTTTCATGATTCGTGGATCGTGACGAAACATGAAACTCTTGTTTCAAGCTTTTTCCGTTTTGTGCCCATGTCTAGTTAGAGTGTCAGGCTAGGATCTGAGAGTAGGGTTGACAGTCTCCAGATGAAGCCTAAAGATCTCCCAGTATTACAACTCATCATCAGACTACAATTACTCTGGATAAAATGGCTTCTTTGGAATTTGGACTTTATGGCATTACACTGAACTGAGATCCCTCATCTCTCCAAGGAATTTCTCAACCCAAAATTGGCAAACCTATTTTGGAGACCCAGATTCAAGTTCCTATTTTGTTTCTCTCTTAGCTTAACCTTCTTTTCAAGGTTGTTATGAAGACAAAATGAAAGGATGTATGCCAACTTAAGCTCTATGGAAGAAGAAGAGTATGATAAAACACACTAAATAAGTATTTCGATAATTTATTTCTATACTATTTCTATTTATTTTTATATAGACAAGTCACCAAATGAAGGTTAAGCAAAGAATATGTATCTGAGGAGAAATGTGACTAGTATTTTTAGCCAATGGGCTTAGAAGGCTGTAACATAGGGTTGCCAGTCTCCCAGCAGACAACCCCACCCCCAGGGAAAACCTGGATGTGATGTCAAGCCTCGATAGGAATTGCCAGAAACTCCAGTGAAAGTTTTCTGGCAATTCTTAGAGAGGACTGACATCACCTTTGGATTTTCATGGAACTGATGTGACACCATCATCAGGGGCCACTCCCATGTGCCCACCCCAGGTTTCCTGGTAGTTGCCAGACTTGGCCTGGAAACTTTAGTGTAACTGCTTAAGATTGTACTGTAAGTTGCCAGTCTCTGAATCAGAGGCCTTTACCAGCTGAGTGGAAGTAAAAAGACAATCATGGCAAATGACTTGTTGCCACATATAATCAAAGACCTAGTTCTCAGTCAAGAGACCAATTTCCTATAGGGCAGCTTGTGACATCAGAGCAGCCATTTTTTACCTGCAGACTTAGAATTTTTGCACCCAAGCAATATGTATGAAATTGGCATCAAATGTGATACCCCTAGGGGATAGCTCACCCCACCCAGAAAGCACAAGGGAAAGTGGAAGATAGGGTGTGTTGGAAATGACCCTCAATAGACTTAGAAGAAACCACGGAGGATTCACATGTGTGGAGGGAAGATTCAACTAATGATGAAGCTGCTTATTTTAAATTTTATTTTATTTTTTACATTTTTTCAATTATTAAATATATTCAAATATACAAAAAAACTACCAGTATCCATAAGACAGTTCTAAAAATCTAAGAGTCTATATACATATACATATTAAAAATATAAAATTACAACACTCGAAAATACAGTATACTAGACCAGCATTTTTCCTCTAAAGACTCTAACATTTACTGTATACAGGTGCTTATTTGATCACCCCCTCCACACACTTCACTATCAAGCCTCTCATCTTGCACTAGGGTACAGAACATTAATTTTTAAAAATAGGCAGGTTGTATTTTTATATAAAGGTTAAAGGTTTCCATGCCGATGCCATGACCCCTGAAAAACACCTGGAGCTCCATCTAAACTAAGGAAGGTTGGCTGTGCTCTGTAACTATGCAGATATACAATGGTAATTAACTTTTCTGAGGTTATATGGGAAGAGTCTTCTGCATTATTTGCAACCTTTGCTTTTGCAAATCTAACCACGTGTGGAAGTGCTAATGCAGTCTCTATTGTATGGGTTCTATGGGGCTAAGTTAGGAAGGAAACTTTCACACAATTTTAAATTAAGAAAAATGTTCTTTATCACCAAACCAAATCAACTATTTTTGTCTTTTCTTTAACTAAACTCGTAAGTGCTACACTTAAACACTGGCATTCATATCTGGCTGGTAAATGGGCAATTGTTCTGGGTTTTTTTGTTGGTGGTCAGTAGACATGGGCACGAACAGTAATACGAATGGAAGAAACCCACAAACAGCCCGTTCATCTGTTCACGAACAGGCTGTTCGTGAGTCCCCATTCCAAATGAACAGGTGGCAGTGGCAAGCCTCGTTTGTTGTGTTTGGCCACTGTTTGGGAAGCCAAACACCCAGGCACCTTCAATCAATTCCCCTGGCAACTGCAAGGACTGAACTCTGTCTGAACTCCTTCTGGCTTTCCTTCTGGCTTTAACCCTTCAGCTTCCAGCAGACAGTCCATTTTTGCCACTCAGAAGAGAAATAGACAGCAAGGGGGGGACCCATGGATCATACCTTTCCTGGGCAGCAATCTCTATGAAACTTGGGGGGGGTGCCTTCAGAGGACAGTGAGGACTATGTCCCCCGCAAGTTTGGTGGATATTGGACATTGGGAAGGTCAGTTTTGTAAGCCCTCAAAGCAGCTTCCACCATAGAGTCCCGTTTTTGCCTCTGTGAAGAGAAAATGACAGCAAAGGGGGCGGTGCTGGCTCTCCTGGTGCGAGAGGGATGGAGAGAATCTCTCTGTCCCACTGGCACTGGGAAGGAGCAGCCCCGCGGTGCTGGCTCTGCCTGCTATCAGAGGGACAAGGGGAGTCTCTCCTTGTCTTTCTGACAGTGGGCAGAAGTGGCCCCATGGCAGCAGCAGCTCTGCCCGCTGTCAGAGGGATGAGGCGATTCTCCTCATCCCTCTGACAGTGGGCAGAAGCAGCCCTGCAGCGGCACCAGCTCTGCCTGCTGTCAGAGGGACGAGGCAAGCCTCCTCATCCCTCTGACAGCGGGCAGAAGCAGCCTGTGGCACCGGCTGCTGCCAGGTGTGAGAGGGACAGAGAGATTCTCTCCATCCCTGTCGTACCCAGCAGCAGCAGCCCGGCAGCGCTGGGGTGGGGCAGGGGGTGGGGGTTGGCGGTTGGGGGGTGTTTAAAGGGCCCTGCCCCTTGCATGTGGCAGGAAAGAGCCCTTTAAACTATCAGCTGGTAGGCGGCAAGGTGGAATCCCCCCTGCCATCTGCCAGCTGATAGTTTAATGGGATCTTTAAAGGGCCATGAACATGAGCACCAAACATGTTCGTTAAGGGGGCTCGTTCTGTTCTGTTCATTGTTTGTTGTTCATAGATGGCAACGAACAATGGACAGGGTGTTCAGAATTTTTTTCCCGTTCGTGCCCATGTCTAGTGGTCAGTTGTAGTTTGGATTGTTGTCATTGCATTTATTATTATATATTGCGTTCATTTATTGCACTTATTATTATTTCTGTCAAAAAGAGTCCAGTAGCACCTTTAAGACTAACCAGTCTCTGTATCAGGCATCTGACGAAGAGAACTTGATTCTCGAAAGCTTATGCTAAAATAAAATTGGTTAGTCTTAAAGGTGCTACTGGACTCTTTTTGATTTTGCTACCACAGACTAACACGGCGAACTTCTCTGCATCTATTATTTCTGTATATGTGTATCTTGAGTTAGTAAACATCGTTATACCAGAGTTCTATGAGTGGTCTAAGGGGTTTCTATAAACTTGATGAGGTGATGTTGATTCCTCATAAGATAAAGTAGTAACATGGGAGAGCTGTAAGATCTCCCTTTTCTACAAGTTGTTTCCCTCCTGCTAACCAGGGTCAGCGTCCCCATGGGGTCCAATAGATATAGGAATCAAAACCACTGAGTGTCCACCCAGTTGTATAATTTGGTTTGCAGTTTGGACACACAGAGAAGGATGCTTCTAGTGGCCATGGAATAAACTTGGGCAGCCATTTCAGGTAACACAGCTCCTTATGGAGTGGATTTTTTTTGTCAGAGCAGGGGTAGTGCCTCCTTTTCTTTTAACCCTAGTTATCATCTCAGGCATTTCATTTGATTACAAATTTGTGTAAAGTATATTTCTTATGAAATAATAGATTTTTGATAAAGTCTGCAGTGTGGGCTGCTCCATACCTTGGGATTCCAGCTTTCTTCCCACACAGCTACATCAGACAAATTACATTTGAGATAAATTTATCACATTTAGGGGAAGGCTAATTTCCAGGTTACAAAAAAAATCCAACCTTGCTGATTATTGGCTGAGGTATTTTCTCAGCTTCCACAGATTTTTCACAGTCTACTTTCTCAGATTCCCAAGGTATGTGCTTTAAGAAGATCTATGGCCATCTTAGCTCTGTCTTTCTTACTCCTCTGTGCCAAGGGCTCACACAGGTAGTGCATATCCCACAGTAAAGTTTGTTTTCCATGGGGCCAAGGCCCAGGACTAACTCTGCCCCAAATAGGAAATATACATCTATTTTTTAGTTTAACACTATCCAGCGATGTTTGTGCAGATTACCATTCTCTTATCTCCCTTATCTGTCAACACAGCTTTCCTGTTGGTATCTCAGGTTAAGGAGAACAAGGAACATGGTGTCTTGGGCACCTATCTGACAATTTAGAAGAAGATTCAACTTCTTGTCTAGACTGCTTGTTCCTAGGTTCCTGTTGGACTCCTGTCCATCCCTATTTTGGTCATTCAGTGGCTGATCCACTGATGGGGCTTCAGATATCTTCTTGATCTTTGACCCTATATCCTCCGAGTCAATGTGTGGGTCAATACCCTGAGACTAAGAATATGGAATCATCCCACTTTGAATCAGTGTCTACACACAAGGAACAGAGATGTGCTCAAAAAACATTGTGTCCAATACAAAACATTTTTATACAGGGTCTTTACAAAACACTTTATAGCTTTATAGGCTCTGTAACAGCTGCAAGTACTATTGCTATATTTTCCTCATTTCATTTCTATTAACATTCTTCATTTTAAAAAATTCCTTACAGCTCTTCAAATAAACAGTAAAGCTCCTACTGACTTCAGTCATTCACAATCTGCAACGTAACAAATAAACCATAACTCACCAAGTGAATTACGCAATTCAAAATAGCACCATAAAACCATCAAAGCGATTTAAAGTATATAGTTACAATATTTAACTCTATGACCTCAAGCAATAATAAATTCCTCTGGCAAAATGGAGAAGTATCCATATTGTGCTTGCTGGGATTGTGTGTCAGGTTCTCACATTTATGGCATGATATCCTGCTATCATTAAACTCTTGAGATATGACCTATGACTGAAATATTTCTGTTCTATTGGTTTGACATACACCTATGACAAAATGTATTTGATATCAACTGATATCAACAGAAAGGTCATAGAGTTTAAATCTGTCAGTACCTCTCATGTGACAGGCAATATTATCTAAGTTGACTGGTGGTTTTGTTAGTATTATAAATATAAAAAGTAGGCCATGGGGTTCCATTTCCATGAGTCACTATAGGGGAGGTCTCTGCAGAAGAGAGTAGGGCTGTGGAGATGTAGTTTCAAATTCCCAGCCATGAAACTCACTAGATAATCTTGCCCAGTTACTCTCAGTTTAACTAACTTCATTGAGTTGTCAGGAAGTGTAACAGAATCAGAGTGCTTAGAGTGATAGGGGATCAACTGAGGAGTCCCCTTTGTGTCAGACTGACCTGTATCACCTAACTCCCTCTACCTTCTTCCTCCTGCCCTAATTAATCCTAGGTATACACTAATTTGCTGGCACCAGTCTGGTATTGGTCCCTTAACTTTCGGGGGACTAGACTACTATCCTTTTTATTCCCTTGGTAATGTCTCTGTTATTATGGGCAGGTGCTATCTGGATAAGTAACCAACTCGGGGATGTTAACTATCCCAGCAGAGTTTGTAGAAGCTTTATTTAAAAGACTGCATTCATAGCAGAAAAAGCAAAAGGTAGAAAAAGTTTTAAAATACCATATATGAAAGCAGATTAACAGTGCAATCTTAAAGAGAGTTACTCCAGTCTAACCCCATTGAAGTCAATGGCCTTAGACTGGAGTACCTCTTCTTAGGATTGTACTGTAAAACAATGAAAATCTGGCATAATAAAAGTAGGCAAAAGCAACTTGGCTTAGCCCAAAAACCAATGCACTGGATGGGCAGCTCTAGTCTGTACTGAGGCACAGAGCAGCAGGTTGTGCTGGAAGAAATGGCGCAATGCATCTGCTGGACTGACTGAGCTTTAAACTGCACACTTGCATCCTGTGACAGAAAGCAGTATTGTTTGATCCAAAGAAAAGAAACAAAACACTGGGTTATAGAAAAAGCCAGGCAAAGAAAAGCAACAGAAAAGGCAAAGAAAAGCAACAGAAAATTCTTCAACACATCTAAAGCTGTACTGCTTCTTAGTTCACTTACAAGATCCCTAAACAGCTCCTTGAACCTGTGTGAGGGTGCAGATTCCACTGCTGGCAGCCCATCATTGACCATCATTACAGGCTAATGTAGGAGTAAGAATACATGCCATTATATGTCAGACATGGAATCAAAAGGGTTTGGTATAGCAGCTTTTGAATGGGAAGTCCCCTAGTTTGAACTTTGCCCTTATCACTGAATATTATGTGACAAACTAAATGAACTGCAGTCTAGGGTAGAATTGAAGGGAGAGGGCTAGGCCTTTGCCCAGACTTGATGCTTATTGTCCAAGGCTTTGCTGATGGTTACCTCAGAGATGGTCATAGAACACAAACAGGCACGTCTGTCTCCAACCAGTTCTCAAAATAATTCCCCCTCTATCACAGTGGCAGGCATTTCACTAGTATTATATAAGCGTTTGTTTTTGCAAGCAGTCAGTGTGTTTATTCATCTATTATATTATCATGGATAGACATATAATAATTGTATAGTGTACAGATTTCAGCACCAGAGTTTCTCGAGAGAGAACAGTGAATGAGAGGACAAGTGAATAAATGTTTGTCCTGCATTTTAATTTCTCACACCTCCTCCACACTCCACCTCCATTCTTCACAAACACAACTGTGTTTCCTATCTACATGCCTAGGAAGCAAAGGCAGTTTATTAGCAGGCTCCATTTACCAGTCACTGTTATTCAACCAGACCTTCCCATTTTGGGGCACTTATACAATTTGCAGTATTTAACCTTTTGCTTCACTCAGAAGTAAAGCACTGAATTTCAAGCAGGGAGAGCTTAACAGTGAGTGCAAGCCATAAAATGGCTGTGTTAACTTTTGTTTTCCTTTCATTAGATACTAAATGCTGGGGCCCACTGAAGGTTGGCACAGCTCATCTCTCTGGGGAAAATGACTGCAACAATAATTTTGCCATTTGCAGTCATGATGATACAGTCTGTTTATGGGCTGCTTCTCATTTCACACTCATTTAACTTCCCAGTGAAGGGAAAGTGGCACTGACATGCTACTGTCATCACAGGAGGAACAGACTGGATGTGGACATAGTAATGCAGGTGCAGGTGCTGGTTCACGGAAATGTCATTTCCACACAATTCTGTATGGTCTAACTGCAATGCTCGCACAGCGATTCAATGAGGGTTAGTGCTTTACGGACCAGCCTTGTATCAGAGATAGCAGATTCAAGTGAATTGACTACAAGTTTGGTGTAATGATTACAGTGCCAGACCAGGATCTGGAATACCCCGATTCAATACCTCAGTCTGCCACTGAAGCTTGCTGGTGACCCTGGGCCAGTCACACTCTCAGCCTAACCTGCCTTGCAGGGTTGTTGTGAGGAAAAATTGAGGAAAGAAGAAAGATATAAGCCACTTTGGTTTCCAGGCTGGGTATAAACGAAGTACATAGGTAAATAGTAAACAAAATAAGGGAAAGCAAAAAGTTGTTTTACCTGTGTCAAATTCTTATAATGAATTGTGCAGCGCTGGGAAAGACATTCCATTTCAATAAAAAGATGCCCCTTTATAATGTTATTCAGATCCTAAACATAAGAGTACAAACTATAGGTTTCAATTTACTTAGAAATGTGTAACTATATTCCCCCCTAATTTAAATGTAGTATATGTGGTATAGTTACCTTTTAAAATGTTCTAAATGTTTGTTTAAATATTAACTATTGCAACTATTGTAGGAGACAAAGCAGAATCAAAAATTGTTGGAAAATTTGGACTAGGATCACAAAATGAAGCAGGAGAGCGGCTCATAGAATTTTGTGAAGCCAACAACCTGTTCATTGCTAACACATGCTTCAGGCAACCAAAAATATGATTGTATATGTGGAAATCACCTGGTGGTCAATACAGGAGCCAAACAGCTTACATAATTGGAAGCAGAAGGTGGAGAAGATCTATTCTGTCTGCTAAAACAAGACCAGGAGCTGATTGTGGTACAGATCATGAGTTGCTAATATCAAAAATTAGAATAAAGCTGAAGAGAAACATTAAAAGAATCATAGTGCCAAACAGTAATCTAAGTAATGGCCATTTTCATGTGTCATTAATGTTGTGCACAATGTCGTGCAACATCGCACAACACTCAAGGAATGGTGGCATCTTCAGAGTGTGCTTTCTGAAGTCACCCCATCATGATTCTGTTTTCGTGGCTTGATGTCAGAAATCACACAATAAAGACACTACCGTTCCTTGAGTGTTGTGCGATGTTGCGCGATGTTACTGATGTGTGAAAATGGCCAATATTCCTGAAGAATTTAAAGACCATGTAAAGAACAGATTTGCAATATGGATAAGTTTAATTGACTGTGAACCAGAACTATAGACTGAAACCAGGGATATTATCAAAAATGTGCAAAGACTATTCCTGTAGCCAAAAGAAAGGAGAAGCCTACATCGATGACTGAGGAAACTCTTAAAATTGCTGAAGACAGATAAGAAGCAAAAGGTGACAGAAATAGAATCAGAATTCTAAATGCAGCTTGTACACAGAGATAAAGAAATCTATTATAATAACCAGTGCAAAGAAATAGAAGAAACAGTCGTGTTTTTGGAAGAGGAGTGTAAATCGAAGACAAAGAAAAAATTATTAGCTAAAGGTTATAAATGTCAATGGTTCATTTATGCACAATGGTTAGAAAGGTTTAAATTGGATAAAAAAGAATGGGTATTTCAGCAAGAGAAAATGGATTTTGAAAAAGAAATATGTACTAATGATGATCATACAATTACAAAAATGTATAAATTATTGTTGAAATTTGATATGGAATAAGAATCTGTCAAAGAACTTGTGACAAAATGGGCAAAGAATTTTGAGTATAATATACAAACGGATCAATTGGAAAATATGTGGGTTAAGAGCCTCAAATTTACTTTGTGTTCCACTCTCAAGGAGAATTTTTATAAAATGATGTTATAGGTGGTATATGTCTCCAGATAAAATTGTAAAAATGGCTAAAGGTGTCTCAAATGTTGGAAATGTGAACAACATGAAAGATCATTTTATCATCTTTGGTGGACTTGCAACAAAGCAAAATATTTTTGGTTACAATTACATATGTTAATTTAGAGAATTTTAAAGGTTAATCTACAGTTTAAACCCAAGTTCTGTTTGTTAGGAATTATGGACAAAAAAAATGGAAAAAAGTATCGTGTTTTAATTCTATATATAGTAACAGCATCATGGTTTTTATATGCTCAAAAATGGAAGCACAAGGATGTACCTTCATTAGAAGATTGAACAGGAAAGATGATGGACTTAGCTGAGATGGCCACACTTACAGCGTTCCCCCAGAAGTGCTAGGTGACCACTCTATGCTTTTTCTGCTCCTGAGGTGCAATGCTGCAGATGAGTTCAAAGCTCTGTTAGTCTCATGCTGTGCTCCCTACATACTGACCTATGGAGCATCCTGGCTGTGGTTTATAGCACTGGGGGAGCAGTGATTGGGTGCTGGGGGAATGTCTGCCACTGGGGAGTGAGGCTGAGGCTGCAGCCAGTATCCTGTGCTCCACCATGGCTTTTGGCTGGTGCCATGGCTGTGGGGAGGCACTTGGCCTTTTTGGTTGCATGGGCGCCTCTGGGCTACACCATGGTTTTTACTGGCATAAGTTTCCACTGGTGTGCTGGGCACTCCCAGGCTGGAGCAGTTTAGGCAGCTGACTAACTCCTGCCACAATCCCTGGCCCTTAGAGTTCCACATCAGCAAAGAGATTTACACCAGCAGCTCACTGGCAGCTGGGACCGTTTTTGCGACTCCAGGGTTAGGGTAGCTGTGTAGCAGCTAGTTGGCTCCCTAAACTCTTCCCCTCTCCCTAAGGATTGTGCTGTGAATCTCTTTGAGTCACTTGTAGAATTGTTGTATCTCTCTTTTGCTAAAGAAGTTCAGGTAAATCTGAACAGGATACTAAAGGTAGCTAGACTTCAAAACATTGGCAGGATATTATCATAAGAGTTCACATAATCATTAGAATTTCTCTGTGAGAAAGCCTTCAGAGATTATTCCAATGATGCATGTGTTATTAAAATATAGAACCAGTCTGATATATTTATAGCCTTGGGAGTTGTTATATGTTTTTTGCATTTTAACAAATGTTCAGGATTTATTCATCTTCATTCAAACCAAGTAGAAGAAATTAAAAAAATAATCACCTTTCTTCTGAAGATATCACTTGTAGCATTGTTATCAGTAAAATGACTGAATTAATCTTACAGAATCTGTGGTATTTCCGCATGTAATAATAATGTTTCAAGGTCATTCCTAGAACTGGCACAAATTCTACAGGTTGTACCTCCTTTTGATGAAGATTCTCCTTAGCAGTTCTCAGGAGGCCTTTTCTCACGACGCTCTTTTCAACCTCAGATTTTGTTGGCAGGAGTCCCATTTCTGAAGATGCATGTTAATAACTATTCTCACAGTTGCTGGCACTTTGAATCATCTATCTTTTCAGTTTCCAGATTGCAGTTTTACAAGACCAGGAGGAGTTGGATAAAGGCTTTCAGCTACTTACTCTGAGACATGGCCCAGAACCACCACCACCCTTCCCTCCACACACATAATGGCTGCTTCCACACACATTGGATAATCTGCTTTCAATACACTTTAGTGAACATTTGTAACTGCTTTTCCATTTGTGGAACAAAAAATCCACTTCCAAAGGATTGCTAAAGTGCATTGAAAGTGCATTATTCAATGTGTGTGAAAATGGCCAATGTTTCATAATTCTTGGCATTTTGAGAATGGTTTGGAGAGAACTTTGGCCATCGGTTTTTATTGCAAACTCATTAAAATGGCTCCCACATCCTTTGTGTTCCTGCCTTGGAATAATTTTTCTCATGCTTGTTCTGCAGGTTAGATATTAAAAAGGGAATTTTCAGATACACTCAATAGTATATATGACTTTGGGGTACACATTGATCAGGGCCAGTTCACATATTACAAAGTCCATGTAGAAAACCACATGGCAACAACCACAAGGACTTTGGATTGAATGTATCCCTAGAGTTCTGTGCCGAGACTCATTTCCCAAGAAACACAGAAACTTGGTTCAGATTGGGACCACAGTGTGCTCATACAGAAGCCTTCTACTCCATACTGTTTTCCTGACCCAAAACAGCCTTTGGAAGCTATTATTCACCACGCTGGAAACTTATGTGTAACCATCAATACATGTGAGTTTGTGCAGCAAGCACATAGAGGCTCCCTGAGGCTATTACAGGTCAAGAAAGCAGTGCAGGGGGGTACGTTCCTTCTCTTCACACCCCACAGTCGTCATCTGAGTACACACACCTGGGAAATGTTTCCAGTTGGAAATGCCCAGAACACATCTGCTAAAAGTCCACATGGTGAATAGGCTCTCTGATGAAGCCCAAACTGGGCTGCTGGGGTTTCATGTTCAAATCCTATGATGTCTGAAGGAAAGCTACCACAGGCAAAATGCACAGAGATTTCCTGTATCTTGAGTTTGTGCAAAAATTACAGCTGAAGTCCAAATCATTTGCACATCTGGTGCTTGCTGAACTATCTCAAAGTGCTATAATGGATCATGGGCATGGAATACCATGGTTTCATTATGAATATTCCAATTTTTGCTGACTTTCCTGACCTCTTGCACCCTTTCCTGCACAGAATGACTTCCTATATATTCTGTAAGGGAACCAAGGTCACTTCCACATGTTCCTTGGGGCGGGGGGGCTTTCTCTGTCCTGAAGCCGAGGGCCAAGCTACACATGACGAATGACACTTGAACGGCAAGTGGATTGAGTGGAGGGCAAGTGAACAGGGAGCAATACACTTGCTGTTCAAGTGTCATTCGTCATGTGTAGCTTGGCCCCGAGTCTTCCCAACTCGCTTTCATAACTCACCTTCCATACGCAGCATCCTCATGCATTTCTTGTGTGTTCATAGTGGAAGGAAAAAAAGGTCCCAAAACAGAAAACACGTTCTTTCTGCACCTCGGCACAAATGAAGTTGGTGCAGTCCTGCCCAACTTTCCTTTTTTTTTTTTTTTGAGTGCATTCGGGATTTTGCTATATCGTTGTCCTGTCTTTCAGTTTTTGTAGAAACTGGGCATGCATAGTACTCTGTTCTCTACCGTTGATTTTCCAAAGTTTTAAATGCAAAAGTGTTTAATAAATATGCGAACAGTAGAGTAGCGCAATCACACAATTTCATATCTTCCTACTATATAAAAGGCAAACCATGTTCCCTAGCACTCACTCCTTATCCCCATAGAGGCGCAGTATGCAGGGATAAGAAGTGAGTGAGGGGCAAAACAATAGCTCAGGACAGGCTGCGGGAAGGCTTAGTGCAGCAACAAGGCCCTCCCAACATCCCACAGCAGCAGGGGTGGTGCTCCCCACTGCCTCCGTGGGGTCTTGGGAGGGCCAGGCACAAGCCAAGTGGTGGCTGAGGGATCAGAGGAGGAGGGAGCCCCTGCTCTCTTCCCCATCCCCCTCTTGACTGATGCCACGGGGAGAGGTGCTGGTCATTTGCCACTCAGTGTTGACCCCTGCTGTGGCAGGTTAGATTTGGGTAGACAGAGTGGGCCATTGAACACCCGGTGGCAGCTCCCCATTTGTGGGGAATAGGGGTCTGTCAGGTATCAGCTGGCAGGCTGTACAGCTGCCAGCTGAGAGGGCAGACTGCCTGTGGGACCCCCTGTACAAGTCCTTCCCTCAGGCTTCACAGCTGGGGTGTATGGAGCTTTAAGGGGGGAACCATTCGCCTGGCTGGCCGGGTTACAGCCATTCGCATGGATGGCTCGCACCGGGGGCAGGGCTGACTCACCCAGACAGGTTGGGGAGGAGTTCTGGGGTCATCCCTTGGTCCTGACCTGTACCCCTAGTGATGCCCTTGCTGTTATTAAGTTTAATGTTTGTCAATAAATGGCCAAAATTTATACCGAAGCCTTGTCTCTGTCCTTTTATTCTGAATTGGGGGGAGGGCAAATACACCTTCAAGGTTGTTTGAGGGTAAATGAAGTGCTGCCAGGGGAATCCAGGGGAAGGGGGTGTTCTGACTCCCTCACGTTAAGGATCTCACAAAACTGGAGGTTTGGCAATTTATTACTGTATCTGGTCTGCTGCTCCAGGTTGATGAGAGCAGGAGGTAGAGGGGATGAGGGTATGCAGATCTGCAAAAAGGAAAAATGTAAAAAGCATTACATAAAATAGGCCTTCAAATAGCAGACACACCTTCATGACACAAAAATTTACTTACTTCAGGACAAAAGAGAGGAAGCACAAGAGACAGGGTTAAAAACAAGAGATACATTCATTAGGCTCTGAACAGTAAGACTATACATCATCATAACTCCTAGGGTTCAATAAACTAAGCACACCCTGTACTAGTATTTGCATTGATAAAACTGCTCATATGCTGTCACATCTACAGCAGCCAACCTAGTGTCTAGATGAGGGGGTCTCACAACCCTTTTGAGCCTGCAGGCAGCTTTGGAATTCTGACAGTGTGGTGGGTGCAGCCACAAAATGGTTGCCACAAAATGGCTGCTGCAGGAGGCGAAGCCAGTGACAAAATGCAGCTTACTTCAGTCACACAGTGAAGATCACTGTGGCCATTTTCACGTCTTTAAAATAGTGCAAATGCTGGCAGTTTCGTCATGTGATTTCTGACGTCACCCCATCATGATGATGCTGTTTTCATGGTACCCTTGTAACTACCTGTATCCAGGTGATGTCAGAAATGGTGCTACAAAACCACCAGCTTTCGGTGACTCTTGTGCTATTTTAAAAACGTGTGCAAATGGCCTGTGCTGTGATGGCAGATGCTGCCAATATCATGTTTTTAAAAATCTGACAGCCAATCAAATCTCCAGTGGCTGATCAGAAGCCTTACTGGGCAAAAGCTCCCCCTGGCCTTGCCCACTTTCTAAAAACACTTGGTGTTGTCAGGTATCATGGTTCCCATGGTCACCACTTTGGGGACCCTGGTCTAGATTATATCCAGCCATACTATGATTACCTCCCATCTCTGGAGTGTACAGTGCACCAAGAAGCTGCAGAGATTGGCGCATCACATGTGTCACTTCCATCACAGTATATTAGAGGTACTCATGCACTGCTAGGTCTCCTTTAATCAAACCTAGGCTTCTCTGGCACACTAAATTGTAAGCAGTCATAGCTCTCTTGGCTTGCTAGAGAACATAAGCCAAAGCCTTGCCTTAGTGTGGCAAACTAGTACAACCTTTTAGTTGTCCATCTGAAAATCATAGCATAAATACGTATAAATCAACCTGTATCTTACAGTGATCAATTTCATTTTAAAGGTAAGATTATCCTTGTTGGTTTGTCTTAATTTCTATAGTACCTGTCCTTTTCAAATGAGTGTCCTCTGTCTCTAAAAGTATCTGTCTAGTACATGTTTAGATATAAATATATACACACCCAGAAGGTGATGTAACACTACAGAGACAGAACGAACCTCTGCTTTCCTGCATTGCCAAGCCAAATCTCTGCATACTTTATTAATTCCCATTTAAAAGTCCTTTGCCTATGTAATTGTTAATATATAGGAAGAACAATAAGTTTTCTGTGTGGATTTCCACCACACCATTCTGCATTCTTTCACCTAACTTGGTTACAAATATCCTTCTCTCACAGTGACCAGACAGAACGTTACAATGACTAAAGACAATTCCAGCGCCTGCCCTATCTGGTGTCTTGAAAAAAACAAACGGGCAGATACTCAGCTCCCGTGACTTGAGGTATTTAAGCTGACCTGAATATCTTGCCCCTCCCGCCCACAATGCCTTTTGCAATTCTTCCTTTAATGCACAGTTCTCATTTATATCTGCATTTTCTCTTTCTTCATAGGACTGAAATGCTACACTTACAACATTCTAGGGAAGAACCAGTGGATGGGCTTTCCTTATGTGCAGAATCTAAAACAGCACCTGCAGTTCTAGAGAAGGCAGAAAGGTGGTGAAAATGGAGTGCCTCTTCACCCACTGGCTTCCATTACTACCACCATCAGAAGTATCCTCAACCATAAGAAATGGAGGAAAGAGGAGGAGGAGGAGGAGGAATATGGAAAGAAGGGAAGCCAGAGGATTTAATGCACAATTCAAATAGAAAAATTGCAGGGCTATAATTCTCATCTTTATATTTACGGTGGGCATTACAAGCTCCCATACCTTTACTCAGGGATGTTGCTATTCTAATATAAAAAAGCAATCAACAGCCAAACTGATTTTGTTCACACTGGTAGCTTTGTGTTGAACTAAACACCTCAATCAGCTCAACAATTTGCTCACAGGTCTTGGGGAAGAGAATCTTGGACAGCACAGGTGAGCTGGTTTTTCTAGCACTGTGGCCCTAAGCCTCCCTTCCACCTGTGAGGCAAGTATGATCATGCACAGCAATGTCCCAGTAGCCATTTCTATTGTGCTGGACATCTCTGCTCGATACTCACGCCTCAGGGTTAGATGCTGCTCTTTTGGAGTACCCATTGCAAAGAGAGGAATAAAAGCCTCCTAGCCTACATGGCCTCCTTGATGCAATGTAAGTTTGGAGGGAAGGAAAGCTGCAGTGGTTGGGGGTGGCACCAAGTAAAAGACATTATGAACTGGGCCCAAACTTAAGTCAAGTTTGGTTTGGGCATGTAATGAAAATGGGGGCATACCCCTAAACTTGCAGTTAGGAGTGTTCATTATTTGGAACCCCATCTATGTTGCCACCAAAACTGCTAAAAGACAAAATTACTACACAATACACAAAAGGCAATCATATCAGATAGGTTAACCCTGGAAAAGGAATATCCATTTATGTGAATCATCAAACAGTCACTATTTTTAAACAACAGAGGCTAGGAAAAGGGCTGGAACACATTGCCTTAAAAATCTCTTTAGAACTTGATGTTAAGGTGTGCATTAATATTATTCCATCCCTGTTTTTAAAGCATATATGCATTTGTTTCCCCCAACATAAAGCTTTCCTTTTTTATTTTTTAACTCCTGCTGTCATCATTACAGCCAACTCAGTAAACATTTTCTGTATAAAACTGATTATTTTGACTTGGTCCCTTAGGATGGACATATTTTTACCTCTGTTATTATTCAGGATGTTGGAGGATATCCATTTGCTGTTTCACTGATTGTACCATTTTGTTTTCTCCAGCATTTTGTACATCCTCTCTGACGATTACATATACACATGCTCTTTTCCTCTTTACAGTCATTTTAAATCAGCATGCTCTTTTATCCGTGCTCAGCCATATTGAATTAGTCTCTCAGTCATCTCACATCAGATTCATGCTGAGCAGCCAGCCAGTTTTGCTTCCAAACATATATTCCCACTCACATTCCGTGGCCTGCTGGCTTGCACTTGTTTCATTGCCTCTACTTTTAAAAGTAGAAAGAACGGACACTGAAGGGGATTTCAATTTGTGGAAGAACTCTGCATAAATTTCTTAGAACACGGGGTTTTTTTTCCTTTGACAAATTTGTTACATGTTCTCTCTTTTTAAAAATAATCTCACTGGAAATTTCACTTAGTGGAAGAGCCTTCCTTTTAAATATAGGCTTATTATAATATGAAAATGTTTGACCCTGAGTAAGGGTTGCCAGGCCCTCTCAACCTCCTGCTGGGGGACTGGCTCCTGGCAGTTACCTCTGGTGTGTGTGTGGGGTGTGTGTGTGTGTGTGCTCCTGCAAGTGTGATGACATCACTTCTGGGAAGTGATGTCATCACGTGGCCCCTGGGAGCATGCCCACGCTCTGCAGGGGCTCAGATTGGGGCCGCTGCAGAGCATGGGAGCGCTCCTGCCCTCCACAGCAGCCCAAAATGTGCCTGTTTTGGCCCAAATGCACTCATTGCAGGCTCATTTTGGTGCAGATCAGGCCCGTTTTGAGGCACTGCAGATCATGGGAGTGCTCCTGTGCGCTGCAGCGGCCCAAAATGGGCCCAATCCGTGCCCAAACAGGCCTGAAACAAAACCAATTTGGGCCAAAAATGGGCGCGATTTGGGCCGCCATGGAGGGCAGGAGTGCTCCCACGCTCCACAGCAGTCCCGATCTGGGCCAAAAAGAGCCTGATCCAGGCAGCTGCTGTGCACAGGAGCATGCAGTGCCGCAGGGGAATGCACACGGAAGGTGCATGCCACCTGCTGGCCAGGTAAGTGGGGGCAGGGTGTGGGAGCTGGGGACAGAGGATCCCCCGCCAGGAGTCTGGCATCCCTACCCTGAGTAAATTCATCAAAAAAGGAAATGCAAAATGGTGCAAAATAGTATTTTGAAAAAATCCCAGTGCTTTTAAGGCAAATAACTGCCCAAATGGCATGATATGAACCTAATGATGTGGATACTAAGAAGAATGTATGTTTGCAAGGCATGTATTAGGAGATGTTATGTTTTTCATGTAAATAAATTTGTGTTTTATTTCTGTTTCCTAATGTTTGTTAATATATGTTTTACTTTGGGTTTAAATGCAGGCTTCTGATGTGAGAAGGAGGGGAGCTGGATGGGTGAGTGAAGTGTGCTGTGATTAGCTGGTAGCTGAACCCTAAGGAGCAAGATGAACTGTAGTTAGTCAGAATGCTGAGGGAAAGTATTCATTCCAGCTGAGGCAGGCAAGCTCTGTGTATCTCAGAGAAAGGCTATTCTGTCTAATTTAGTGGTTCTGTCTGGGTAAGGCAATCTGTGTGGAACCTGAGAGGGTCCTGTGTCTGTGTGGATGAGATAATATTTTGTACATGATCAACTGTGTGGAAAATTAATCTTTATGACTGTGTCTGGGCATATATCTTTAAGAATATATATTTTTGAAATCAGCAAGCTTATGAACCTATTCTGAAACCAATACACATCAATACTCTGCAACCATAACTCATAAATTTTACATCTAGTTAAGCAAAACTCCTGTTTCATCTGGAATACAGAATCCCCTTTTTACCTTACAACAACCCCCACACACTGATCTTCCTGTCATACTACCATCTATAAGTAAGCCTTCCTATAATACCAGTTAAATGGGAGAGCTCTAAGACTAAAAATTTTGATGGCAGCAAAAAACCTTTTGGGAGGCACCAATACATAAGACAAACAAACATGGCAAAATGCCACGGGTAGTGTTAGCAGTGAGATTAAAACCCCTGGCTAAAGTACAGAACACCTGATGCACTGTGTATGAGGCAGGAGGAGTTTTGGTTGTGACCAGGGCCCTCTTGAGTTAAAAGTTTAAGGTAAAGTAAGGAGGAGCTGTGAAAAAGGCTTAGAGAGCCAGTTTGGTGTAGTGGTTAAGAGTGCAGGACTTTAATCTGGAGTACTTCAGCCAGTAGCCAGTTTTGTGTAGTGGTTAAGAGTGTGAGGCTCTAATCTGGAGAGCCAGATTTGATTCCCCTCTCCTCCACTTGAAGCCAGCTGGGTGACCTTGGGTCAGTCACAGCTTCTAGCTCTCTCAGCCCCACCCACCTCACAGGTGTTTTATTGTGGGGGTAATAATGATAGACTTTGTAAAGTATATACTTTGTAAGCGGGTGTTAAGTCATCCGGAAGGGCGGTATATAAATCAAATGTTGTTGTTGTTGCTATTAAACAAAAACCTTGCAGGAGGACTCCTGGAACACATGGAAGATCCCCAGATGTGCTACAAATATTTATGGATCCAAAGAACATTACCAAGATAGGAAACACAAAAAAAAGTCGAGCAAAGAGTTCGGCTGTGATCAGCCTCCAAACTGGTAGTTCCTGAATTCTCATCCTTAGGAAGTCATTTACAGCCCATATATGTATTCTGCCAATCCAGACCAGCCCATTCACTAGGCCTGGCCTTGCAACCAGTGGGAGATTGGAGTTGGGTACTTGAGGAGTGGGTGTTAATGGCAACACATACACATGCACTCTTCTGGAGGGGTTTCTGCCAGGTCTTTATCAGTAGTATGTGTATCATGTTATAGTGTTAACACTATAGCAATGTACCTACTAACAATTTTTTAAAAAAAAAACGGGGGGAAAGCTCACCAGTGGTGGTAGTGGTAGGAAATGCTGGGTGGGAGGCAAAAGCACAGAGAGAAATGATCATGGAGAAGATCCGTTACTGCAGCAAATGTCTTTGCAGTGGAAATCAAGGAATTGCCTGTGTGTGCAACCAAATGCAAAACACATACAAGAGTACTTTGTGACTCTGGCATATTCAAATTAGTTATGGCCTTCTATCTAACTTCCCTCCAAACATGACAACACTTTCTAGCATATGTTCCCCAGCTCTGTTGCATATTTTATTTGTATTATCTTCTGGACATTCGTATCAAGTTTTATTTCCTTCTTTTGTGGCTTGATTTTATAGATAATTTTGTTAATGAATAAACTTACCTATTTAGTATCAACATTTTTATCAATATAATTTAAAGTTTTGTTGCTCCTAAGCACATTCATAAGCCTTAAAACCTTTTCTGGTAATATCCACTCAAATGACTGGTATTCCTCTAGATGTCTCTATGAATACCTCTCTGTGGAGATCTTGCTCTCTGTTTTATACATCATTGATAAGTGGAATATATTTTCTAAACTTCTGAACAGAATCGGCCCTCCAGAAAAATCACTGGTCTTGAAAGCATTCCACTCCAAGCAAGCCTTGTTTGATTTTTCCCCTCTCTGGACTTGCACTGTGTTCTCACACTAGCTGCTCTGAACACATGCATTGAAATTCATCAACAGATTTCACCAGAGTGTGTTCACCCTGAAGAATGCAACATTTCTTTCTGATCAGATGCTTCTACATTATGTTTGCTTGCTTTGTGTTCATAGCTTAACCTTTACCCTTCTTGCTGCAGTTCTCTTATTGAAAACATTAATTCCTCAAGATTATCTCATCTGATAAAACCTCAGTGGTATGTGTAAATCTCGAGTGTCTAACCTTTGTCATTTTTATTCCATTTGTGGAAAGCTGCTTTCAGATAGGTTGTAAACAACATAGGTGACATCGGTATTTGCCTCTCTTTAGCTCTCCTGCTTACAGTTATTGAGCTATTCTTACTTTCCACTGCTTTGGCGCCATTTGGATTATATTTATCACAGACAACTTTGGTAAGTTTCCATCCAAAATCCAGGAGTTTACCCAAAAAAGTATCAATTAAATTCCAAGAGCCACAAGCAAACATTCTATTTGTAAATATAAGGAAGAACGGAACCCAAACTGAGGCTGACAATTAGCAGTCCCATGTAGGAAGTGGTGATGTGTTAAAAAAAATGAGGAAAACATCATGGAGGGAAAGGGTTAAATGCTTCTTTCTCTGCTGTCACTCCACTGATCTCCAAAGCAGCCACAAGGGCTGCTTGAGAGAGAGAGAGAGAGAGAGAGAGAGAGCGACTCTGTGGGAGATTCATATCACAGATTTACCAAGTCACATCTTGTCCATGACCCTTGAATGCTTAATTCTATACGAGTTGGAAAAGTCATGCTCCTAAACAAAACTGATCATGTTGGAAGAGCCAGGAGAGGCTGAAAAGGATTTTTTGTGTGGAATTTGGTCTCCATTGGCACCTGCAAAAAATAATTCATCTTGGTAGTTTCCACATGGGGAGAGACTGGTGTGATTTCCCCATTATTGGTGTGGCTGCAGATCAAGTGCAGCAGCAACAGGACTTCCACATGGCAGGTTTCCTTTCATTTGCCCTGCCCTGGCCCCATAGCAGTGGGCAGCACCTTCCTTTGGACCAGTAGGGATTTTGCAATCTTTTAAAAAAATGGAGCTATAGTATCATTATAGACCATTGTGACAATAGGTGAAACAGGTTCTGTGAATTTTCAGCTTTCGTTCTGTAAAAGAGCAAGTCTATAGCTCCTTCCCACTTATATTTCCACAAGGGAAGGGGCTAAACACCTATTGTTACAAAGATATACTGATATTCCAGCACTGATTTTTAAAACATAAAAAGCACTGTGGCAGAGGGAGGAAATGGCTGATACAGGGAATGGGATCTGTGGATGGGAACATTTGAATTTTCCCACCATACTAAATTTATCAGGCTTTACTGAAATCTTCCCCCAAACTTCAGAATAAAGCAGGTTTGAGAAAGTGTGTAGAAAGCTAGGGAGATGCCCAAATGTGCACACTGCTATGAGGAAGCAGTAAACAAAGCCCATTGATCTCAGGGCAGAGGACCAGTGTTATATGACCCCTTTCTTCTCTTGGGTAGATTTTGTTTTTAATCTTTCCCTTACACCCTCTGGGTAGATTGCTGCCACCAGGAATATTATATTCCAAGATTTTTATTTGTTTTCCCTTTAGTAATGCGCCTAAGCATCAGGCTCCTTTGTGGTTCTATGTGGCCCTGAGGATAGGAATGGGATATAGCAATGACAGCTACTCTGGGATATAACAAAAACAAAATAAACTATTATTTTTCCAAGAAGCATATCGGTTTCATAAAAGTAGTTCTCGGTTCTTAAAGTTACTTCATTTAAACTCATTCATACAGATCTCTTCTAAGGCTTCACACCCAGTTAGCCTCTTTCTCTGACTCAAGATTTCTCACAGACATGCTTAAAGTTAATCAGGCAGCACTCAGCTAGGCTCTCTTTCTATGACTCAATATGTTTCACAGAAATGCTTAAACTGCTCAGGCAGCCCCTAGCTTGCCTGCTTTCTCTTGACTCCGTGTTTCTCTCAGAACTGCTTAAATTTATTCAGGCTGCACACAGCTTGCCTGCTTTCTCTTGACTGAAACTTTGCTTTCCACTCAGTCTAAAATGCATTCCACTCTCAGTCATCAACCAATCATATCACTCACTCATCCCTCTCTTTCACTCCTACTCCTCACTTCTCTCACACCAATCATTTCAAGATACATGCACCCATTTACTTAAAATCATTACAACCAGTATCAGAATCACAGAATCACAGAGTTGGAAGGGGACATACAGACTTCTAGTCCAACCCCCCCTGCCCAACGCAGGATGAGCCTAAAGCATCTCTGACAAATATCATCCAGCCTCTTCTTGAAAACTGCCAGTGAAGGGGAGCTCACCACCTCCCAGGCAGCTGATTCCACCTTTGAACTACGGAACTGGCCCTTGAATTTACCCCCAGGGCCCAATCTATGGTTGCCGGCACCCAGAGCAACCGAAGACCAGCCACTCGCGCACGCGCAGCGCTCATGCTCCCGGCGCTGCGTGATGATGTCACTTCCGTGACAGCATCAAGCAGGGAGGCGCGTGCCACCCCACAGCAAGCCGGCTGTCCCGGGGCGCTGTGGAGCTGGTGGCAGCAGCGCGAGTGGCTGGGAGGCTGCCCGCACCATTTGCCTGCCCCACAGGACAGGGGGCGGCCGGCTTGCCATATGCCCCCAGTCCTGCGGGGAAGATGAATGGTGTGGGCAGCCTCCCAGCCACCCATGCTGCCTTTTGCCTGCCCCACAAGACAGGGAGCGCACAGCAAGCGCCCCCCCTGTCCTGCCGCCCACATGCTCCCAGGGCTGTCAGCTGCGCCTGGTGCCCCCTCTTTGGCAGCGCCGGGGTAGACTACGCCCCCTGCCCCCCCATCGATCTGGCCCTGTTTACCCCTTATTTAATGGACCTTTATATCTTATTTGGAGAGTGGATAATTGTGCCCCTATCCACATTCACAAGTTATTTGATACACTGGCTGAATCTGCTACCACTAAAGAAAATATACCACACTGGTAATGGGTCTGTGAGACCAAAACAAATATAAATGATTTACTTCAGATTATTTGTAAATCATGTTTTAAAGAATAGTTGGATTAGGGGCAGAGAGCCCAAGGAAGGAACTGCGGGTAGAATGTCACAATAGATATGGTTGTTTTAGGACCATTCATTTCCCTTTCATAATTTATTTGCTTGCTGTGGACCTTAACTTTGCAGAGCTGGCTACCTCAAGTCAGAAAACAAATTTCAAAAGGTGACAGCTCAAATTTTTATGCCTTTTATTTTCTGAATCATGAAAACAGATTACCATTATGTCTCTCTGCAGCCATGAGGTTTGAAAATGCTGGACCAATGCTGGAAACTTCAATGCATTCTTGGCAAAAAAAAAAAACCCCAGACTCTTCAGCTCTGGAACTGTATATTATATAAGATCCTAGCACAATCATGGGGACTGGTGTAGTATAAGAAAATAGTTATAGCAAAACAGCAAAAGAGGGGTGGCCCTGGGAGGGACAAGAGGGACAGTTTGGGCAGCAGATCAGTTAGGGGGCACGCCTTCCTTCAGTGGGGGCACGCCTTCTTCCCATCCGCCTTCAGTGATGATGATTCCCAGGACATTTACTTTGCTTGTAAGGTGCAGGAATGGGTTTTGGGGAGCTGTCACTGTTTTCTCACTTTTGAAACTGGGGGCAGGTGGAGCATTTCCCATCCTAAGAGATGGAAGACTAGGGCCAGGCAGGAAGAAGAGGAGTGTACTTTTTTAAAAAAAATCTTTAATTACAAGTAGAAAAATACAACACACCAAAACAAACAAACCCACAACCCAAAGTTAACAAAAAAGAACATCCAAGATACAGCCAATGACACAACCCAACATGACCACATCAATACTGGTGGTAAGTAATAATTCTAAAAATATATCATATCTTGGTAAACTGAATCTTTCAGGAGAAGGTCAGCTTCTGTCATATAGTTTACTAAAGGGTGACATGTTGCTACAAAGGTATAGTTGCTACACATCGCACTCCGCATTTTCTCTGCCAATTTCCCTAAAATGAAATAATCCCATAATCTATTTTGCCAAAGTTCAACTGAGGGAGGCAGTTTACTTTTCCAATGAAGAGCAAGAATAGATTTTGCTATTGATAGTAAAATAGAAACTATAATACATTTTGGGAGTTCCTACTAACCCAAAGTTTAATAAAACCGACTCAGGAAAAAAAGCACTTTATAACCTGTTATCTTGTAAATCTGTTGTATTATTTTCTCCCAATAATTCTGAATGAAGCTGCAAGACCACCAACAATGTATAAAATCACCACGATTGCCACAACCCTTCCAGCATTTAACCGCTGGAGAACCAGCTATCCCTTTGATCCTAACCGGAGGTAAATACCAACGAGTTACATTTTTTATCAACTGAAAACGGACAAGAGTGTACGCTTATTAATTGCCTTATGGGCTGCACAATATGCATGGGGTGGTACAGGCTGCATATCCTAAGAGCAGTAAAACTGGTCCAATCATCTGGGAAATTACTTACAGACTCAGGTGGGTGACAACAGGAATTGATATTTGATGGAGCCTTCCACAAGTGTGCTTCTTACAGGGCAAAGGCCAGCTGGGGCCTAATTAATCATAAACAGTGGCTGTTGTTGGCTGGTCCCTACATCAAGGGTAAGTTTGATCCCTCAAAGGGTGGGGGGAGCTGGACCATAGTGGGATCACACCAGAGGGTCTGTTGGAAATACAGCCAGGGAGGTGCCAGCAGTCGTGCTTCGATTTTGACCTTTACAGGGTTAGTGATTTGGCCAACACCCAAGGGAGGCACCAGGGTTTCTGATGCCCGCGGCTGCCCCTGGCCTGCATGATGACATCACCACATGATGGTGTCATCACACAGCAAAGCCGGCCTCATTGGCCAGCGGGTGGCTGGGACAATGCACGGAGGCTGCCTGCGCTTCACACGCTGCCCCGGACACCTGCTGTGCCTGGCCTGCGGCTGCTGCACCCAGCCAGGGGCGTATGGTGGCGGCAGTGGCATGGGGCTGGCTGGCTGCAGCAGCTGTGGGCCAGGCATGCCAGCTCCGTGACTTGTGCCTCCACCTCCGGCACCCCCTCTGGCGCCCCCTCCAGCGCCCCAGTGCCCATGGTGCCCGCCTCACCGCCTCAATGGTGGCACCGGCCCTGCCCACACCCAGACCATCCTGCCCATGCAGCCCAGTAGCAGGCAGCTCTTTCAGGCTGCGTGGCCCTCTGCCAGAAGGAGGGATGGCCAACAGCACCCTGGACCTCAGGATTGTAACACTACTGAGACAGGGCTCCCTCCCGTGGGCTCCCATCTGGGAGTGGTACCTAAGAAGATGGCTTAATTCACCACCTTGTACCTTCGGGACTCTTTCATCAATTAAGCCACCCCCCCAAATTCTGTTCCATCGAGTATGCCTCTTTTAATCAGGCTTTTAGGCTCATTAGCCTCTGCAGCACAGGGGCCTTCATGGCCAATGCATTGTTCAGCCAGCTTTACAGTAGTTTCCAGTACACCCAGTCATTTCTGTCAGCGAGATTTAGATTTAACATTGCCTGGCATGTTGATAAGGCCATGCCAATGGGGAATTGTGTCACCTGTACGAACTTTAAAACCAGTTTTTAATGGGGCCTCCCTATGGCAAGACGAGTGGGACTTGGGTTCCTATTTGCTGGTACAGTTAGCCAATCTGACAGCGAGTTCTGGGTTTCTCCTGCAGGGTTGCTGGAATGCACTAAAAGGGGATGGGCTGATAGGCAGAGTCAAATGTTCTATGTGGCCTCTACTTTCAGAGCACTTCCAATCTGAGTAGCAATGTCCATTTTACAGGAACCGCTTGGGGCCAAATGGGTCAGATTTGTGGTGGCAAACTGGAAGAGGCCCAGGTCCTAAACAGACAATCCCCACACTCTGAGCAGGGCATGCGCCTTGTGCGCAAGTTTGTATTGAGATAACAACAAAATATGCTTATATACCGCCCTTCAGGGCAAATCAGTGCCCATTCAGAGTGATGAACAAAGTCACTGTTATTATTATTCACAAAATACAGAATGTCATTTTCAGCCTGGTAGGTAGTAGAAACTGGTGGCAGCATTGAAGATGCAGATGGAAAGGTTCTTCAGCTTGGCCTCAGGTTTGAGGCAAAACCAAGAACCGTTTCCAGAGAAACTGGGAACTTGGAGCACTCAGTAATATAGGGAGTTCTTGGTTTGGATGTTCCTTCCATCCTGCAAGCCTTCTCAGCTACAACTTCTAGTTTCTGACTTCAGTCAACACTGGCAGATTGGCTTCCTGTCCAATGTCTGGGACCATGGCCTTGCACCATCTGGCCTCCCTGGAGGAAAAGTGCTTTCCTCCCCAAAACATGAATTGTTGCCTGGAGGCTATTTCCTTTTAGCAAGACCCATGGCACACTTCTGGGTGTGCCCTAGGGATCAATGATGTTGCAGTACTGGATTTCAGGACCTGCTGGGTCTCGTGGCATCCTGTATGGCCCAGTAGGGGTGGGGTGGGAATGTATTTGCCCAAAGTCAGCAGCAGGGGCCTTTGGATACCCACTTTGGGTCCCCTCAGGCCTCTCTATCCACCTTCATTGCCTAGATCCTCCCCTCAGCCACACAGTCTGCTCTCCCACCAATTCATTTCCATTCTTAGGTACAGCATGCACTTTCTTGCCAGTAGAGAAGCAAGAAGGGATGAGCAGGGCTTGGCTCACATGGCTCTTTCTTATGTGCCCAGGGTAATGCCAATTGCCACTTTGGGGTCAGGAAAGAATTTTCCACCAGACCAGATTGGCCAAGGGATCTTGGAGGTTTTTGCTTGGCTCAGGCACAGAGCAGGGGTTACTTGGGGAAGGTTTCTGTGAATTCCCTGCTTGATGCAGGGGGTTGGGCTAGATAGATGATCCTTGTGTGTTGGAATGGGTTTTCCCTGGCAAGGGAGAAGTTTGCTCAGGCAGGATTAACATGGCCAGGACAATGGTGCCTGGGAAGTATGTGGGGTTTTGTGATCCATCACTTGACATTTCCTGCAGGCTAGAGGCGTTGTTTTATCCTGACAGGGTGCACCTGTCGAGATGGGAATAAGATGTTTGCAGGAGCTTTGGCAGGAGCCAGGCAAGGCCATTACCTTCCACTTATGATGATTTTGGCATTGAGCACATATCCTTTTGGGGGAAAACAAGGCCATGAGCCCAGTTTCCCCATACCTGGGGATCCTCTTCAAGGATCTTGGGGGTGATGCATTGCAGGGACAAGCCCAGTTGGTGGCAATTAGGGCATGTTTGTTCCCAGGTGGCGAGAGATCATGGAGAGGTTTGCACCCATGTGGAATCCCATGGCCTGTCATCCTGCAGTTTCCCATTTCAGTAGGTGGGCTGAAGGAATAAGGGGTCATCATCAGGTGGCAGCTGGTTGGCCACTGTTTGGATCTGCATCCTATGTGGTACCAAGCCTCCATAAACTGTAAACTAATAAAGTTGTGACCTTTTTATTTCCAAAAAGTCATCTGTCTGCCTTTGTGCCATTGCCCCTCACCCTTCAATGCTGGATGCATAAACGTATAGTTTTCAGGCCAGGGTTTTTATTGTTTGAGTATCACAAGCTTCCATAACTTTTAAATAAAGTTTTCCTTATAAATTATGTTGTCTTTGGTAATTACATGGTAGACAAAAGCAATCATATCGAGCCGACTGCAGTGTACAATGTACAAATTTGAGTGAAAATATGATAAATGAAGTCTCTTGTAAACATACACCCTTTTACTGCATGATTTTACCAGCCTAATCATCTGTCCTGAAGTAAATTATAACTGAATAATTGCAGTTCAAGGTCAAAAATCAATTAATTTGAAATTACAGTTATTTATTCAGAAAGTCTGAGTAACATTTCACCTTATAAATTCCTTGGGTGACACTAACAAGCCAAATGGACTAATCAGCAACCAGAGGTCATGGTTCTAATATTCTTCTTCACAGGACTATTAATTTTAAAATTTATTAATAAAACACTATGAAACATTCTATGTAACACTATAAGGTGACATAGAGTACAATCACAGAAATCTCTTCTGAAAGTGTGTGAGCATATTTACACATGCTACTAGGCTAATTAAAAAGCTGAGGAAGGAGGAATAAGGAGTTTTGTTTTACCAGGGCAGCTAGCATTTCATTTATGACAGGCCTCTTTATGGTTCACTGGGGACAAAAGTGGAAGGAGTGCGGGAGGGGCCGATGGGATGGATGGAGGAACGAACGAATGGACAGACAGACAAACAGACGGACAAGTGCTTTTGCCAAAGTCTGACAATATGACATGGTATATACAATCTACATTTGAAAAGGTGCCAAAATCCACACAAGAAAGGTTTGTCTCAGGAAATACATTTTGGTTCTTTGCATCCTCTAAGTAACATGGCATATTTATTGCTGAATGCAACAAAAGTAGCAAATTAAAAAGTCTCATAGGCAGCAGTCTGTCCACAGGATCTCAATATGACTTTTTAACATTCATTTAGAAGATTAATCTCTTATATTTGTGATTAATTGATCCAGAAGACATATTAGGAAGTGGGGAACACCTAAGAACGTTCTCTGCAACTGATGCTTCTGCAGACACAGCCTCGGAGTCTCCAAACTGTATCTTCATATCTTAATCTCTGAATGAATATAAAAGTGACTCCAGTATGAGCATTTGATTACATTAAAAAAGCAGTCTTCACATGTTTAAGTATTTAAAGAATGACTAATTTCTATGAAGTGATTTTATGAATACCTCCAATTTTGAAAATGACCATTAACAGATTTCCCCTCCTTCCATGTGCAGATAGGACCACAAGGCAAACAGGGCTGATATGTTACTTGAAAATAAGGACATTTTCAGCCACCAAATCCTTTTGAGTATGAGGCTGTTTCCTCCATCATATTTCTATGTAATAATGAAGAAATTACCTACTTCAGATGGAAAAACTAAAACAAGTAAATAGATTTTCTTAAGCCTTTTACTTTTCATTGTTTACTGCCACATGAACACTTAGTATGTGAAATTGCCAAGGAAAAATTAATCAGTTATTTATGGTAAGTTCAGTAGCAAAGATTTATAACATCCATTGTTAAAATACTCTACAATAATGTCCTTTCCATCCTTATTTAACAACAAAAAAGATACCGCTACTCTTTTTGCTGCTTGTACTGAAAAGCAATCACGCCAGTCCCTTGAAAGGATAACGTAGCGTACGCGGTATGGGTTTAAAGGCCATAACTTTACTAAAAAAATGTAATATAGTTAACAATTTCTGGCTTGCTAATGAACTCTGGGGGAAGGAAGCTGCCTCCTGTTTAGTTAATCAGTCCTAACTGTGGTGGAATGTATATGCCAGGCCAAAACCTTCCCATGCCGTTTGTCTGCATTATGTTCCCTGTTGGACTCACTCTGCCTGCTGAAAAGGTGAGATTGCAAAGGTACACCTCTAGACAGCAGCCCATGCTCAGTGCTCTCTCTGTTCAATTTCAGTACTAGTTTCATTATTTGTATTTTCATAACAAAGCAATTATGACTCCTTCCTATGTGTCATTGTGTTTTCACAGGTCTAACATACAACATAGGGAAAATTTAATACATCCTTACATTTAGCACTTTGAAACTCAAATTGATTGGAGAGTGAAATTTTTACCTCACAAGATGCACGAGGAGGACCTTCATTATTTTTTAAACCAAAAATATAATTTCTGGCCTGAATCTCACAAAAAAATTAACAATTCTACATCAGTTAAATCATACATTTGTTCCTCCATCGAGTTTGAAATTGGTCTCATGAATTAAGATGCCTGACCCTGTGGATATCATGGACACTCAAAAAGACAAATAAGTGGGTCCTAGGATCAAATCAAGCCTGAATTCTCCTTAGAAGCTAAAGTGACAAAACTAAGGCTATCGTACTTTGGTCACATCATGAGAAGACAAGATTCTCTGGAAAAGTCAATAATGCTAGGAAAAGTGGAAGGCAGCAGGAAAAGAGGAAGACCTAAAATGAGATGGCTTGACTCAATAAAAGAAGCCGTGTCCTCCAGTTTGCAGGATCTGAGCAAGTCTGTTAAACATAGGACGTTTTGGAGGTTTTTCATTCATAGGGCCGCCAATAGGTTGGAGATGATTTGATGGCACATAACACACACACACAGTGAATTTATATATTAATTAAAATATATCCTGCCCTTCCTCATGGCTCATCATGGCAGTTTACATATTCAAATTTATAACATCCAAAATATAATAAAACACCAAATATCTCCCCCCCCCCAAATTTCTGCAGCCTACACCCCATTAATGAAGTTGCTCTAAGCAGGAAGCTGCTAGCTACTATGTTAAATGCCACGGTCACTAACCCTTCAAATTGCCACATGGTCACCCTCCCTTCAACCTAGCCAATACAGACTGCCATCTCTGAGCTGGGAAATTCTGGAGATTTGGAGGATCTTGGGGAGGGTGGGGTTTGAGGAAGGGGGGGAGCTCAGCTCCAAAGCAGCCATTTTTTCTGGGGAACCGGAGACTGGAGATCAGTTGTAATGCCAGGAGACTAGTTCTAGGCCCCACCTGGAGACTGGCTGCCCTGTGAAACTGATCTCCCTGTTTGTTTAAAGAATATGTTTGCTGTGTACCAGACCATGAAAAACAATGCCCAGAAACCGTTTAAAAATGAATTATAGACTTGTGCATTTTTCATTATTAATTATAATTATTACAAAAATTGTGGTGTTTTGTGATTATTATAATTCATATGAAAACAAAACAAATTCCCCATGTAAGGGCTATGGTTTTCTTTTGTTCTGGTTACATTCAGTATTACAGCCTCTGCCCTCTATTGGTTTCACTTTCACAAGATAGCTAGGTTTTTTGCCCCCTAATAAGGGCATAGAAGAGAGTACAGTGCTCCTTAGGGGAAGGAGGGAGAGAGATTCTGGGGTTTTTAATTCCTGGTTTGGTGTAATCCCTAGGACTACATATATATATGAAGTATTCCAACAGTGATATATATGAAGTATTTCCACATTGAAGAATATGGGATGGGAAGTTGCCTTCCTCTCTCCTCCTTGTGCTTGCCTGGCTATGCCAATTTTTTCGCTTGCACTTTTCTGTTTGCCTGATGCTTCCAAAACTTACCCCCCATCCAAGCAAACCTACCTTAAGGTCCTCATCCTGCTGCCTGCCTGCTCAGATGCTTTACCCTCCTTGTGCCACTAAATTCCCTTGCCTGGCCAGTCTGCCTCTTCCTTATGCTGCTCTTCTACAAGCTCAGTGGCTGCTGTGCTGTCTGTGTTATTTTTCCTATCAATTCTCCCATAGATGAAGATGATCTTGGAAGATGATCCTCAACTTCAACGCAGCTGATCTGGCCACCAGGATCCATGCCATGGTAACACTAAGACTTGATCACCGTAATGCCCTGTACATAGGTCTCCCCTCTTAAGTTAACGCAGAGACTCCAGTTGATGCAGAATGCTGCAGCTCGGCTATTATTGGGAGCTAGGAGGAATGTGACTATTACTCCCATTCTGCAGTCACTCCATTATCTACCTATCAGTGAGCTCAATTCAAAGTATTGGCTATCACATACAAAGCTCTTCACAGCCTTGGTCCTTCCTATCTATGGGATTGCCTCTCTCCCTATGTACTGCTATGGCAGTTTCACTCATTTGAACAGGGCCTTTTGCAGCCGCCACCTTGCATATGGGCAAAACCAACAGCCACCCAGATACATGCATTTTCTGTGGTGACTCCTACCTTATGGAATAGACTTTCTAAAGATGTTAGGAAAGCTACTCTCCTGGCTTTCTGCAAACTATGCAAAACCCAATTATTCAAGAGGGCTTTTTACTCAAATAGGCTGTACTGTAAGCAAGTGGCCTCAAAGAGATTAATCAGTAAAGGGATAGGAAGGGACTATAGACTTTGTTGCTGTTGCTACAAGTGTGATCCTACTGGGGAGTTCCTATGTTGTTTAATGTGCCAGTCTTAGAATTGCTTATGTTCTGTTTCAACATTTCTTCAACTCTAGATTGTATTATGGTTGTTGTGGGTTTTCCGGGCTGTATTGCCGTGGTCTTGGCATTGTAGTTCCTGACGTTTCGCCAGCGGCTGTGGCTGGCATCTTCAGAGGTGTAGCACCAAAAGAGTGCTTCTGGTGCTACACCTCTGAAGATGCCAGCCACAGCCGCTGGCGAAACGTCAGGAACTACAATGCCAAGACCATGGCAATACAGCCCGGAAAACCCACAACAACCATCGTTCTCCGGCCGTGAAAGCCTTCGACAATACATCTAGATTGTATTCTTGCCAGTTTTAAATCTTTGCAAAATTGCATGTATGTACCCTATTATATTGTTTATTGAAACATCTTTTCAAACTGGCTGTACTGACTTACACTGTGTAATATGCCTTGAGTCTCAGTGAGAAAGGCAACCTATAAATAATATAATTAAATAAACATAAATATCTGTCTGAAATTTGGCAATGTGGGTGTCCAAGAGAAGTACTGCCCAGACTCTTGTCCAATTTGGATGGAAAACCATGAAGGTACAGACCTGAGGGAGGTTTTGGGAGGTCTTCCATTTAAACTAAGGGGAAATTTAAAAAAAAAACAGAATTAGGAAAAACAAACAATAATGAAGAAACAATAATGAAACAAAATCATATGAAACAACGCAATAACAGAACAGTCCATTGTGGAATTAATTTTTTAAAACAAAAGAAATGAAACAAACTCCCATGTACAAGTATAATGAATTCTAAGCAAAAGAATAGACTAGTTAAAAAATTCGGAACTCCAGAAGGTAAAATGCAGTGAAGACATAAATGTATTTATACAAAACTCATGATAGATAAATATATTCTGCATTGCAAAACAATATGTATTGTGCAAAATCATGGGGCATTTTAATGAATATTAGTTTTATGCTAGATGCTTATGTTTCTAGTGTTTCTAGTGTATGCTAGCTTTTAAAAAAACACTGTTTCCCAGTATAATGTCCCAGCAGACATGCACTTGGCTAACAAGTAAAGAACTTTGCTCCACTTTCCATAATGTATTCATGAAGGGCTTTGTAACAACTCACAGTTGCTGCAGCAAAAAGACTAAATGAGCCTACAAAGGAATTTTGGAATTAAGCACAAAACTACAATGACTATAGCTCTTATGGCCCATCAATGTCCTATAAACATTTGCATATTGCTAATATAATTCATCCTCAAACCATATGTTCAAGAGAGCTCAGCATTTTCTTTTCATTTGCTCTGAGAGTATTTTGCTAAATCTTTCAGTGATGGTTAGCATCAGAGTCCTAAACTCAGTCCTTGAAAGCATGTTCTGCTAATCTGAATGGCTGTTAATTTCAATACTGTCAAGCAAGAAATACTAGGTCAGAATTGTGATGCCACTTTAACTGTTTCTACACCAGCAATTTGCATTGATAACACTGCCTCACCTGGACCACAGTTGCTAGAGACCCTGATACACAGAGAGTTCACCATTTGGAAGCGCCTGTAGCAAGAATGTGGTTTTGGATCTTACAAGGAACTGCTATATTAGAGCAGCATGAGTTTCTTTGAACACTGCACATTTCCTTGTACTTATGCCCACAGAAGTATCTGTGGTGAGATGCATGAGTTCCAGATGCGAATCTAGTTCATGCATTACTCTGCAGCTGAGATGCACATGCCTCTACTCTGAGAATTATTCTGGAAGTGTGAAAAGATCAAGCATAAGCCACTCTTTTCAAACATATATGCAGAAATATAAGAACTTTGAGCGGAATCAATATGTACATTATATTAAAATACTTGGTTCTCACTCCAGCCTTGAATGATGGGCAAAACTGCAGTAGGTAGGCATGAGTCTACATTCTTAAAGGCCACTGAGCATTTCTGTTTAGGACTTCAATAAATTGGACAGTAGAAACACTAATTATTATACAACATAGCCTGTCTAACATGAGCATCCTGTCTAAAACAGAAATTCACCAAAGGGCTGAAGAGAAACAATACTGATGAAAGAAAAAACAAAATCCCTTGGAAAGTTTAACGGACGTTACAAAGCATAAAAGCCTTGTCATTAAAATATTACATTATTTCCTCCTGGGAAGTGATGCACTGTCTGAACTAGGGATGTGCAATTTGCATTTTTTTCCTTTGCATTCCTTTGCAAATACCAAATTTTACCAGTTTCGGTATTACCAAACTCAAAAGGGAATACCAAATCAGATTTGGTATTCCTGAAATCAAGTTTAACAAGTTAATTTGGGTTAATTCAGTAAACTCCAGTAATAGTGGCTGGGCTGTTCCTTTGCTAAGGATCAGCAAAGAAATACTGATTCCCACCTTTTTACCAGATGGGAGGGGGGAGACGAGGAGTAAGGCAAGGCTGAAGGGAGGGGAAAGGAGGACCAGTGGGATTCTCTAGAAGGACAGTGCCTTTTAAAAAACTGCCCTGCAAGGAGTTAAATAGGCAGGCTTGCATCAGAGCAGCCATTTTGTGTGTTGTGTATGCTCTGGCTGCCTGGAGAGATCTGAGACCCTGCCTGCTGCTGGCTGTGGATACTCTGTTATCTGGCCTGGGCCTGGGCTGCTTTGTACTCGATGTGGTCTGCAACTGGATCATGCTGCCCAGTAGATTCCTACTGCTGCCTGTTGAAACCTGCTGCTGCACCTGGAGGACTTCTGCTGCTGCCTGGTTTGAAAGTTGTAGATTCACAGGGTTTTTTCCCCTCTCTTTGTGGGGAGGGGGTGAGCCTGGTGTCTGGGAAGGATAGGATTGGGGAGAGGAGGAAAAGGATTTTTTTTACTTTGCATTTTAAAAACTGTTTTTGCTATGTGGGGGGTGCTTTGGTTGGGCTTTTGTGGAGGGAGCTTTAGTTTGATGTTTGTTACTGTTCATTTTGCTGCTTGTTCTTTGGGGAGAGGTCTTTTTTAAATCTTGCTGTGGGTGGTTTGTTTTTTGGTGTTATAGTTCCAGTTAATTTTATTAAATTCCCCTGTTCTTGGAGCTTTGGGGTCCTGTTTCTTTATAGTGTTTTTTGCTGGATTTTGTTTTCTATTGCCATAAATTTGGTTTGGTATTCAGTTGTTGTTGGTTGATGATCTTGGGGCGGGGGGGGGGGATGTTTCTTGGGTGCTTGGTTCAGTTCAGCTTAAATTACCTAGTGGTGTTTGGGTGTAATTTTGGGGGGGGGTTCCCTGAGAGGGTTGTGAACTTAAACAAAAATGTTTTTAAGATAGGCTAGTTGTAGGTCTTGTAAAGCAAAACTTAATGGGTAGCTTTCAAAGACCAAACAGTGTTTTCCCCCCTTTATAGGCTTGTGTAGGAATTAAGAAGAGTTCAGGTTCTAGTCAAATCCTATAAAATAGGCCACCTGTTATTGACATTTAATGAGGCTTTCCCTGCCCACCTCTGGCTCCCTTGGTCCAAGCCAGGCACATTAGGAGTAGGCTTTTTGTCATACGCTTACTTGTATATTAGGCTTCAGAGGTAGCTTGATTCCAGAAGAGGAATTAAGCTGCTTGCTAGTATAGTACCACATACCTAAATAGGGCCTTTTAAAAAGAGATTCTGGCTTAGACCAGGTTTAGACCCCCAAAGGTTTAGACCAACAAAGCAAGCTTTCAGTGTAAGTAGGTAGGTTTTAAAAGAAACTTTCATTTTTGGCTAGGTGCTTTGGGTAGGTTGGTAATTTAACTGTTTAATAAGGTTAGTTACAAGTTAGTGTAGGGTCCAGGGGGCAGAAAAAAGAGTGAAAGGAGACCAGAGAGGGGCTCTGAGGGAATGACGAGGGATAAGACTAGAGGGGTGGAGGAGAGGAGGAGGGCTGCAGCATTCCCCACACCTGCACGGAGGAGGCAAGCCCCAGTGCAGCTGCCATTCACTAGCTTGGCTTCTGGTGACAGCATGAGAGAATCATAAGGCCCTCTTTCCTGAGGCAGCTGCAGGAGCACCACACAGAAATGTAGTTCTCATACCACTGGGATGGGAAGAGTCAGAGAGAGAGAGACTAGGGAAAGTAGAGAATGAAACACTATGTGTTATAGAAGAAAGCCCACAGAAACACCCAAATGATAGTTTTCCTCATAGGGAATAATGCAGATTGGAGGTGACTAAGGTCACCTTCTTGGGGGGGGGTCGTAAAATGGACCCCAGGGTCCAATCTCTATGAAACTTGGGGGGGGGGGGTCTTTAGAGGACAGTCCCTTGCAAATTTGGTGAAATTAAGTAAAAAATGACCCCCCCCCCCCGGCCACTGGAAAAAATTCAAATTGAGTTTCCCATAGGAAACAATGGCTGAATTTTAACAAATTTACTCTGTAATATTGAACTGAACTAGTTTGGTATTCAGGGAATATTGGAATTTTTTTCTGGTTCGATATTACTTAACTGAACTTACTGAATTTTTTTCCTGTGCACACCCCTAAACCAAACTAATTGGATATTGACTTTCCTAACAGATTCTATTTTGCACACAAATGCCTTTCTATGGGCCAAGCTACAAGTGACGAATGACACTTGAACGACAAGTGTATTTCTCCCTGTTCACTTGCCCTCCACTCAATCCACTTGCCGTTCAAGTGTCATTCGTCACGTGTAGCTTGGCCCTAAGACTATTGCACTGAAATCCTAACCAGTTACACCCTTCTAAGTCATTTGCAATCAACTCACTTAGAAGGAGGCAACTCTGCTTAGGATTGCACTGTTGAAACTTTAGGCCAAACTAGAAATGTTGGGAGTCTCATGTCCACCACAGGGATGCCACCACCATTTTTAAGCGAGTTAAAAATGCTGCAGTGTGGCTGGCTGTAGTGTTTCCCCAATGCCTTTTCAACTGCTGAAAGAGATGCGGTGTGTGTGTGTGTGTCATTTAGTCACACACACACACACACACCGCAACAAGAGCCCTACTGTGCGCCTGATCAAAACTGGGCCTTCTTGACATTTTAAAATAATTCCATGGTAGACATGAAGTTGCAGTCACATCTAGTTTCGCCCTTGTATACCCTCTTTAACAGCAGTAGTTCTTTTACTGTATAGACAATCATAATGGTGAGCCTTAGTCATCTTTGCATTTTCCATTATACAGCTTTTTATGTTGGAGGAAGATAAAAGAGATTAATCTTTCCCAGTAGGCATCCAAGTGGTCACCAAGTGACACACTCAGTGGGCACCTATTGGCAACTCTCATTATTTTGGGACTTCGGATTCAAAAATTACTTTCAGGGCTGTAACTAGAGTTTATTGTCTTATGTATTTGCTGAGTTTGGTACTGTCTGGAGAAGCAAACAAACTGAAAGACATTCCCACTGAATAACCACAGACATCTACCAAGTATCTAAGGTTAGAGGTCTGGATTGTCATTTCAGAGAATCTGCCAGGCTAGCTTCAGTTCTGGAAACCCTTTCTTTATAAAATCAAACTCTGGTTGTCTCCAAAGACTAATTTTTAAAGTTGATCGGTTGGACACTGTAAAGCAAATCTGTACTTGTGAGAAAAACTGGAAAACGGAAAGAAATGTTTTTCAGAAAGGGAAGTTTGCCAAAGTCTCATTGCAATTTTCCAAATGATTTACTACTCATTTCCAAAGACTCAAGACTAGTAATTTGTTGCTCTGGTTTCTTTTTCCTTTGGGTGGGTCTGAACTGTGATGACTATTTCAGTTGTGTTCCAGATGCTAAACAACAGAGAGTCGTGTAATTAATAGACTGCACAACTAGTTGATTTACTTCTCACAGGCTGCTAACTACAGTGTATGAAAATATAGGGAACACATGAAGACTGCAAAGTAGTTGGATGGATCCTAGAATTGAAAAGAAACAAAGTAACTTCATTATGGAACATACTTTTCCATCACTGGATGATGTAAAAGTAAAACTTTGCATGGAAAAATTGAATGGATTTGAAAATTAAATTTAATGGATTTGTTAAATTACAGTGTGTTTATCTTTTTGTTATTAATAATTTTACATTAGTTTAGAATTAGCAATCAGAAGAACAGCTATAAAATGATAGTACAGGAATTCCTTTAAAAGACAAGAAGAATTAAAAGTAAACTTTAAAAACCTAGAGAAGAGTAAGCAGAAGTATTTTGTAACAGCATTTTCTTTTCTTCTTCTTCTTCTTTTGGCCTCCCCTAAAAAAACTGGAACAGAAAATTGAATATCTAGATTAACAAAAACAGGAATATATAGCATTAAGGTGAGGGGGGATATGTTAAAAGTTCTTTAGCTAAAGCATAGGCCCAGATTCTACTCAGCAAATATTCATAGACCTAGGAAGAAATTATATATATATATTTAAATTATTTTCTGGGTGTACAATAAAGATGTGTTTTATGGGGAAACATGGTGATAAACCTGATGACACAGAATTGCAGTTCCTGATAGACAGTTCTTTTATTCCATTACAAAAAAAGACTACCTGAAATTTTAACTGATAAACTAACCATATTTATTTATTAAAATATTTTTCCCCAGCTTCCCTCTTGGCTTGAAGTGACTTACAATAATAATTAAAACTTTACAAGTTAAAACTAAAATAGTCAACCCTAAATACTTCCCTCTCCTCCAAAGATGCCTGCTAATTATAGCCCATCAAAAGTCCTGGCAAACAAAGAGGACTTCCATTTCACCAAAAGATCTCAATGAGGGGGCACCCCTGACCTGTTCAGAGAGCTCATTGCACAGAGTAGGGGCACCAATGGAAATGGTCCAGAATCTGGTCAATGCCGGGTGTGCCACTCTGAGTTAGGATGGAACAGTCAGCAGTGCAATCCTAAACACAGTGTCCTGGGAGTAAGTCCTATTGAATAACATGAGGCTTACTTCTGTAGACCTGCTCAGGATTACTCCCTAAGGAATGTAAGAATAGAAGTTTCTATTTGCATTAAGAGTCAATTAAAAAATAAATATTTCAGTTATAAGAGGTGCTGAAGAAGCTAAGAAGTTTCAAAAGAACTATAAGAAGGAAAAGGACTTAATGCCACAGCATTAATGCCACATTCTACAGTCAAGGAGCAGGAACATATCCCTGATGGAAACATTAGAAAGGAGCACTCAGACATGCCAGAAAGTGTATGATAAGGGGGTGTAAGTAGTACATGGGGGGGGGGGAATAGGCTTGCCAAGTTCCCATCATCCCAAACACTGAAACTCACTGAGTGAGAATGGTGTCATGGGGTAGGGATTGGCGATGTCCCATTGAATAGTATTACTAGTTATAGAACTTCTACACATCATGTAGCACCTGTGAATGTGTATAGCCATAATGAAGTGGTATGGAAGAGATAAGCTTTTTACTGGACTAAAATAAATAAATAACAACATGGACATTAAATAGGTGCAAATAGGTAGTCCAGCTGTTGGTGCTTTCCATCTCTATTTTACATTTGCAGTAGCTATTACAAGCAGGAATGCAAACAAGTCTTAGAAGAAGCCATCGATCTGCAGTACAGTACACTATTAGCTATCGAGGGGAAAGTCATGCTATAACCATGCCTTTAGGCATTGCCAGAAACTCTATGGTAAAACCATAGAGGTAAAACATAATGTTTCCAGTGATTCCTAGCGAGAGAAGATTAACATTACTTCTGAATTTTTTTCCAGAAGTGATGTCATACCATTGCTGAAAGTGATTTTTAAAATTTTTATTTCCTCCTGCTAGCCACAGCCTAATCTGTCTGTCTATGGTTTATTAGAGAGGCTTTGGGAAAACGGCCATTAATTCATGATAAATTGCAGCTGAGTACCCATGGAAGTGGAGGTTCCATCTATGTAAATAAGTAGAGGTCATCTTGAGCAATGTTCTTATCAAAGTGAATAACAGAGTAGTTATGCCATTCCTTACTAACTATGAATTATTGCCATTTCCCTTCTCTTACAGAGCATTATATTGAACCTAATTAATTTTTATAAAGCCATGCTCCCTTTTCCCTCTACACCAACTCATTTTCATCTTGCGGATGGAAAGAACAGGACTGATTTCCCACCCATTTAGATGAAATTAGTTCTAAATAGGTTCTACTGAACTGTGACCTTATTGTGCAAAAGTGGAATCTGGCCCTGTTAAAATACGCTTCCTCCTTGAGTGGTTTTAGGCACATTTTATTATGTTCTCTGCATACCAAATGTACTTTGCAACATTTTCATAGCAGGTAATACTCATGATGGGCCCTGTTAATACTGATTATTTTAATGCAAGAAAGGGAAATAACATGTGTTACAAACCCTATTCCTGATTATATCAGAAAGGATTTAGAAGCATTGGGGAAACTCCATTTCCCAGGTATCCTGGTGCCCAGGATGCAGCAGCAGCACTTTCAGGCATAACAGAGCCTTTGCATCAGAGCCCCCGGGAAATGTAGTGTTATTGCAGCTGGGATGCTGCTAGATAAGGGTGACCTTGGTTCCAGGCTTTCTTATTACTGCTGACTGCTGCCTGGTAAGTATTATTGCAAAACAGAAGAGGCAGCAGCAGCAACAGTGAGAGCTGTTTCTGACTCTGGTGTCACTGGAAGCCAGGCCCCAATCTTGGAAGGGATTTGAGTTTGGCTCACAAAAGGCCCAGGAATTCAGAACCGGGGAAGTTCATTTCTGAACTTGCAACTCTGAAATCCATAGTCATCACTAATAATAGCATCTCTTTTTATAATTAAAAAAAACTATGTTACTGCTGAATCAGAATTAAAAACAGATGTCAACTCAAAGACAAAAACAAAACCATGTGAAATAAATTCAACTTCCTAAATATATCCCAGTTCTAAAACATTTATGCCAGTGTGCATGCTTATTACTTCAGCACTGCAATGTTTGCACTACTAGTGCTAAGTGATGTTTTATGACATTGAGTTGGTATAGCAATGCTTTGCATAATTATGTGCTGTCCTAGCAAGATGGACCAACGGCTATTATTGTTATCAGGTTTTTTAAAACAGTCAGATTGAATATTCCAGAGCATCCCTATTTGCCTTGTGAAAAAAGAAGAGAAAAGGCTACTCAAGAGTCAGTTTGAGGATTCTATGAGCAGAACCACAAGTGACAAAAGGCACAGATTGGACACTTGTCAGCTTCCCTCAAGTTTTGATGGGAAATGTAGGCAGCTTGGTGGAATGTTGGACAAGTGACAGTTGAAAAGTCCATTGGACAGCAGTCAGAGAGCGAAGCTGCGAGACCAGGATGCCTACATTTCCCATCAAAACTTGAGGGAAGCTGACAAGTGTTCAATCTGTGCCTTTTGTCACTTGTGGTTCTGCTCTATATCTAGTTTATTCCTATTAATATAACACTGGCTTATTCAAGGATACATTGAGGAACAAAGAAGCCCAACACTGCTACATACTTAAGAAACTAATTCCTCTCACAATGTTCTATATCAGCTAAAAACTCCCTTCCAAGAAGGCTACCCAGTCTAAGTCACAAAGGCACTCCCAGTCCATTTTTAAGCTTTGTGTGTGCTGTAGCTAGCAGAGAGCTATAGGTTTGCCTGGCTGAAAAGGTTTCTTCATTCTTCTGCCAAATTACATTTTTAAAACTCCATCAGTGTAACACCTCCTGACATGAGAAAACGATTTCATATGTATGTATGTGTCGTCAAATCACAACTGATTTATGGCAACCCCAGCAAGGGACTTTCAAGAGAAATGAGAATCACACTATTTGCCGCCCCCCCCCCCAAGTTGGAATGAAAGGCAGACACAATATTTGGGTTCTAAAATGGGCCACTTTATTAAATTACAACAACCAACATAAACTACGGCAAGGGCCTAACTAGCAGTACAGGTCTGGCCCAGGGGTCACTCCTGGACCTCTGCCCTGACCTGTCTGGGCAAGACACCCATTGCCCTGGGTGCAGGTCATCCGTCGTATGGCTGGGACCCGGCCTGGCCAGACAAAGTGGTTCACCTCTTTAAAGCTCCCCCACCCGGCCATACAGCAGCAGGGGGAGACTGGCTTGTCCAGGGGTTTCCCACCAGGGTGTCTGTCCTCACAACTGGGCCATACAGCAGCCAGCCGCTCCTGACAGACCCCTATTCCCCACCAATGGGGAGGTGCCAAGGGTGCTCACCGGCCTGCTCATTTTCCCCCTTACTTCAATCCTGCCCCCAGGGAATGAACTCAACCCACCATGCCAATTACCTCCCTCTCCTCACAGTGCAAGATAGGCAAAAAAAACCTCCCTGCCCAAGTGCCAATCACGTACAAGAAAAGAGAAATTCCTGCCTGGCCCCAATAAGGCAACCAGCTAATCCTGCACTGCAATAAGATGAGGTGGGTGGGCCAAGCACGAGGCACAACTGAGATGCTGTGGGGGTGGAGAAGCCTAGTTAGGCTGCCACCCCCACCCCCAGCGAAAGCCCAGATGCCCAGGTGTGCGCCGTCTGCCTTCTTCCTCTGAGAAGGCAAACTGTGGAGGAAAGCCATTGCTTTCCTCTGCAGAGTAATACTTGGTGATCCACCATCCAAGTTGACCCAGCTTAGCTTACAAGATCTGATGAGAATGGGTTATACTATGCTGTCTTCCCTCCCAAAGAATTCCATAATCAAATCATAAAAAAATCTAAAACCATAGTGCAACCAAGAAAAGACATAAAAATCAACAGAATCAACTAAAAATAACAACACTATCTTAAAGCAAACATCAACCAATTAGAACCACAGTGCAATGGTTGGGAGGGGGGCAGCAAATCAAGGGGAAACGAACAAATGCACCAATCATTTAAAAACCTGGATTTTTTTAAAAAAAATGGAACCAAAAGACATTGAAAGATAGTGCCAGACATAGTAGGAGTGAAAGGACCTTCCTTAGCTTGGGAATGCCACAGGAAAGGCCTTATCCTTCATGGCCACTTGCCACACCTCTAAAAGTAGGGTGCCACAAAGACAAACCTAAGATGATGTATATAGTGTTTAGATACATGATGTCTATCATGAATCTAAACACAGGACTAAACACAGGACTAAACATCCTGTGATATCCCCAGATCAAGACAATACTGAACCCATTCTTCCAATCAGTATGGCAGTGCACCATCAGTTTGCAGTGCAATGGCTTCAATGTGGGTAGAAGGGTGTAAGTCAGTTTGGCTTGCGCTGTCAACAAAACTATTTTGCTGCGTCTCTGTGATGCAAAACAGGACTTGACTAAGGAGTTATATTTGGCTTGGCAGGGCACATGTTCTGTGGGCCTAGAACAATATCTGATGTGAAAATACAGATGCAGAAAGTATTCTCATGCATTTATTAATAGTAAGGGCTTTTCTTTAGCATTCTTTGATTGCAGCCTGAGGTATACATTTGTTTAGAGGAAGTATAGAATAGCAACACACAATGAATTCTCACATCTGAATGGCTTCTTCGTCAATCTTTTTTTAATTGAAGTTACTTGGCAAACTTACATAGCAAGCTTAAAACTGTAGATGGAGTAAGACCTCTCCTGTACAGATTGTGCTGACTCCTTAGGCTTAACTCATTGATAACCTGTCAAAAAAGCATTGAATAATAATAACATTTGATTTATATTCCGCCCTTCAGGACAACTTAATGCCCACTCAGAGCAGTTTACAAAGTGTTATTATTAATGGGAGGTACAATATTTTTATTATAACATGTCATGGTAAATTAATCTGCCCGTAGGCCACCAAGATTGGTTTTACGTACTTTTCTGTTTCATTCAAGGAACAGAAGCAACCAGAAAATAGTTTATCTGCTCCCCCCTAACCTTCCATAGCCTTAATGAAACACATCACCAACTTTTCCAATATTTAGCAAAGTAGACACTTAAATGACTTAAAGATATGCTGGTGTAACACCTAGTCTGTTCTGTGAACTCTGCCATGCTACATGCTTTCTTGATTTTCAAACACTCCTCTGTACCTATTCTTCAAATGAGAATTTTAATTGCATATAAAGCAGCGCCACTTTCCTATTTGTTTGAAATTTGGCTGGGAGAATCTTATGGATGACTGGTATAATCTTGGAGAATTTTATTTCAATTGGGTAAGAAAACATCTTGCAGCTATAAATGTATTTCCACTGAAACCAATGGAAATGAAAAACCAGTTGGTGAATTGAAATGAATATTTTGCAACTAGTTTAACTAAACCAAATCAGTTTTTAAATGAAAAAAACCCCCACTTTTTTGGTGTACGTCATTATGAAATATTCTAATATTTGGTAGGCATGTACACAATTATTGCACATTAAGTATCGTGTGAATTTTATTCATGTAATACTGCCATTTATTTAAATGTTTTCCCATTTCTGATGCCTACAATCATATTTTAGTTAACCACAGATCTACGCCTGTTCCTTTAGGGCCCTTCAAGTGACAGGTGACAAGGCAGGCACATGATCCACACATTGCTTGTTTTGAACTTACTGTGGTGGTATCTATTGCTTCATGTCCTCCAGGCGAAAACATGTCAGGATAGAGTGCCTTGCTGATGTTCCCTATTGTTGTTGGCTTGTTTCTTGTTGTCTCTCTTCAGGGAAGCCATGGATTAGATAAACACAGCATCTTGTTGAACTCTGAGCATCCTGCAAGGGCTGCTAATGCAAGGACTGTGACAGAGTCAAAATTTCCCCCTGTAGTAGCATTGAGGTGAAATTGACAAGGGGCAGTGAATCTCACCTCTACAAGGAAGGTGCTTCTCCACTGCAGAAATGAGACAGAAGTTCTGTGAGATTTAAAACCTCTCCCTGCACACATACACACTTTCTACCCTTGGTTCACAGTTCCAACGGTTTGATGTGGCAGTTGCAGACACTGTTTTCTCTGCTATGCCCACAAGATTATACACATCCAGCTGCAAATAATATGAAGACATTACATAAAACTTATATTACAAAACGTTAAATATGAAAACATTGATGAGAATGTGAGAAAGCATCATTCCCAAGAAAATGTGACCAAAGCCTTTTTGAAACACTTTTTTATTGGGTAAAACATAATAAATTTCCTAATGTAAATTAGTCATTTCTATCACAACCCACCAGCATGGCTGCAACATTACTGAAGTCAGTGGCAGCGTCACCCTTATTTCTGAGTGTATCTGGTATAGCTCACAACCCCAGGTACGATGCAAGATCTCTGTGATATGCCAGCCATCATGAAAACTCAGTGCCTTAACCTGGACTTCTGTATTTTACAGTGGTAAGCAGAGCGGAGTTAGGAGTTAGTAGGCAGTAGATTTAAACTGCTTATCTTAACGGGAAGCCACTTTTTGCATATGCTATTCTGACCTTTACCATTATTTTTACAGAGTCATTTTGTATTTATGTTAGGAGTGGGCCAATGGCATAGCTCGCAAGTTTAGTATGTAAACAGTAGAAGCAAGTCTGCTCACTGGGAATGTTCTGTTTGCAGTACATCACTTTGTTGGCAGGAATGAGATGGAAATCAGTACTGTAGTAAAAGAGATGCATTTAAAATCCAGCCCGCTAGTGTGAAAATTGATGATGACCCCTATGGGTGAGTTATGGAAGCTAAATACAAAATGCCTTTTCAATAGGGATGTACAGATCTGTCCAATTTCAGTTACTGTGCGGTTCTTTCGAGTTCCAGAAACCCTGCTTCTTTATTCCCTTTCCTCCAAAATTTACATTTGGGTATACAACTGAAATGTAGGCAATTGTTTTATGCTTGCTTTATGAGCGTCATTTTAAATGTTAAGCACATTTCCAGCTGACTGCAGCATCTCTTGAAGTTTCCTGATTTGTAAATTGTGTCATGTATTGCATAATTAATAGCTAAAACTTTGGGGAGGGTGTAAGAAAAGATCAAGTTGGGTGCAGCATCTAAATCTTTTTGTAAATCCAGCATTTCAAACCTGCAGAGAAGACAAGACCCTCTGGAAAAGTCAATAATGTTAGGAAAAGTGGAGGCAGTCGGAAAAGAGGAAGACCCAAGATGAAATGGCTTGACTCAATAAAAGAAGCCACACCCTCCAGTTTGCAAGATCTGAACAAGTTTGTAAATGACAGGAGGTTTTGGAGGTTTTTCATTCATAGGGTCGCCATAGGTCAGAGATAACTTAATAGCACATAACACACATGCACAATTTATAAACATGAACTAAACATTGGCCTTTATGAATTTTCACTGTAAGAAGAGAATTATCATGAGCCAGGAGGGCTCAGTTGGCGAAAAAACTCAATCCACATACTCTAAACAACAGACATTAGTACTACTGATGTCTATTTTTTTTCTGTAAGCTGAATATGTTTGGCAGCCTTGATTTCATCCTTCACTTTAAAAGAACTCATTCAAATAAAGGAAGTTCAATAAACAAAAGTAAAAGCTGTGGACAAGTTTACATCGGGACCACAAAGCATAGCATCCAGACAAGAATAAAAGAACATGAAAGACACTGCAGACTTGGACAACCTGAAAAATCAGCAGTGGCTGAACATAGCCTAACTCAAACAGGGCACAGTATCTTATTCCAGGACACCAAAATACTGGACAACACTTCCAACTACTTTGTCAGACTGCACAGGGAAGCCATTGAAATTCACAAGCATAAGCAAAACTTCAACAGGAAAAAAGAAACCTTAAGAATGAACAGAGCATGGTTTCCAGTTCTGAAAAACACCAGGCTAACAAAACACTCTACACCCGACAATAGCCCTGCAGAGAAGATTAGCACATCAAGCACCAATCCATATGCAAAAGAACCTCCTCAGGATACAGTGAAGCCTCCCGCCATTAGCATTCCACACCCTGGGAAACTCTTACAGGATGAATCAGCTCAACCCCACCCCTCCTGAGTAGATATAAATGACCTGCCAACATCTTTTCCACACTGTGACACTGAGAGATCTCTGTCTTTTGGTGCTACACCTCTGAAGATGCCAGCCACAGCTGCTGGCGAAACGTCAGGAACTACAATGCCAAGACCACGGCAATACAGCCCGGAAAACCCACAACAACCAAAAGTAAAATAAATGTTCTTTTATGTTCTTACTTCTCAGTACCTTTCATATCATCCATTCAAATTCAGGAATATGGTACTGAAACAGGAGTTAAAATATCTTGCTGCCTTTGCCACAGTCTATTTTATTGTTGAAATTATACAGATTATATTTGTGGAATAATTTTGTCCTTGCTCATGTTGGTTGTATCCCAACTTCTGCTTTCCTACTAGGGCAACTTCAATAAGGGAAGAGTGTTCATGCTGGGGATGGAGCCTTTCTGGGACAGGGGGAGACTGTTTAAATAAGTAAAATACAAGAAACATTAATTCTATAGCTAAAAACGTACATTCTATTGTTAAAAAGGTAGCAAAAGATCACTGACAGTGATCCAGCAGAGAACTAAATGTGCAAGTGCTTTGAAAATAATGGGTTTAAAGCATGCCCAGCTCTGTGTTTGATGATGGTCAGTGAAAATTATTTTTAACAAATAAGAAAAGAATCTTGATTTGGGGATGTATTGCCCCTGGGGATAATCTATCTGTGTAATATTTTCCCTGTCTTTTAAAAAGGTCCATGCATTTCATACATGGTGGCAGAGTAGCAGACCAGGATCCGGCTGACCCAGTTTCCAGGTTCCAATCCCCATTCATCTTGCTGGAGGACCTTGGACCAATCAGCCTAACCAACTTCACAGGATCATTTTGAGGATAAAATGGACGAGAACAGTGTAAATTGCTTTGGATCCCTCATTTGAGAGAATGGTAGAGTATAAATGAAGTTAAAAAAATAAATTTATGTGCATTACATGTGTGTTTCAGTTACACACACACACACACTACACTTTGGAAACTCAAAAACTGCCCTGGGAATGGGATGGAGATGTGGCATTTTACTAGAATGCTAATAGATGCCTATTGCTCATCCATCTGTGGATCCAGACTTCATTTCTCTTCTGGGGTGATGGAAATGAGTTTTCTAGATACATCTTGAAGTGCACCAAAGATCTACAAAACTGAGAAAATGAGGGCAAAGCTACACATGACGAATGACACTTGAACAGCAAGTGTATTTCTCCCTGTTCACTTGCCCTCCACTCAATCCACTTGCCATTCAAGTGTCATTCGTCATGTGTAGCTTGGCCCTGAGACATTGCAACAGAAGATATGTTATTTATACTCTGGGCAAGTTAGAGACTACAGATCCATCCTTTACCATTCTGAACAAGTTTCAGAGCCCAAGAAGAGATTCAATTGAGTAAGGATTCATACCTGTGTGTATAACTAGCCCCTTCCTGCACTCATTGCACTATTTATTATTTTAAATTGTTCTGTTTATCTTTCATGCTCTGGTATCCTCTAAATGTTTAACAAATGTTCCTTCATGTCAAGCCTTCAGAATGATGACAGTTGGTTTAATGAGTCCTACAATGCCTGGGCTGTGAGGTGAAATGAGCTAAAACTAAAACGATACTGAGGTGCAATTCTGCCAAGAGAGGAAGAAGCCCAAGTGGTTTCACTTACATTGAGACCGAACCCAAGTCTTTCCAGAGACCTTGCTCTACTTTTTGTCAATGCTTAGAGATGACGGTAATTTTTTTTATCCTGGCCCACTGAAATAACAAAAATAACTTTAAAAGTAAGAAATCCTTTCCCTAAGCTTAATTATCTGGAATCTCAGAAAGGACGCTCAAGGGCAGTTCAGTAGTTTCGTAACTACATGAACTAATAAAATCCTGTGCTATATATAGTCAGGCACAGCTGTATGATAAACTTTTTATGGGTAGTGTGCATTTTTCATTTATGAACATCCATGATTAAGAGGCTATATATTTAAGCATTACCTAATGGAGTTACATGGTATCAGGAGCCAAAAAATAGACATATTTCACCTCTAGTTGATTTGTGAGGTCATAATCCTATATAAATGCTCAGACACATATTGCAAACTGACAAATTAAGGGCTCTAACTTAATTTCCTTTTGACTGGGTACTCTTTTTTATTTTCCTTCACCATTATTAGCTGTGGTCCTGACTCATCATGACTGCTAATTCATAAGTTCCAATGATTTCTATGTATGTAAGGATAATATGTTGGATTCAGAACTTTTTCACTTTTTCCTCAGTTGATCTGTGCATAATAGATCGTGGCAGTAGCTTTATTGTTCACTTTTTCCTGTCATTGGTGTCAAGAAGACTCCTCCTGGGCTGGGTCCAGATTCAGGAATGGATTCTTAAAGTGAGAAGGAAGGAGAGGAGTTAAGGACCACCACTGAGAATGATCGGGGGCTCCAGGAACTCCAAGAACTCCCAGACTCCTCCTCCAGCCTTGCAGCCTATGGATTCCAAAAACTTGGCTGAAATCAAGTGGAGGAGTTCTAGAAGACTTGCTTCTAGAACCCCTCCACCAGGAGATGCTGCTGACTCTCCAGACTCCCAATTTCTTGCCCTTATACAGCCAGGGACTGCCAGTGCCCCTGGATCTCACCCGTTCCACCTGTCAGGATCAGCAGAGGTGGCAAGCACATGAAGAAGTGGCGACTCATGGCTTGTGTTCTAATCACGGAACCAGACTGCTGTTCTGGCATACTTAGTCCCTCACAGGATAAAGACTCAATAGAGCCCTGGCAGGAAAAGGTCCAAGAACCAGCAGCAGTACAGGAGTTACTTCCCTTTCAGGCTATTTAAGCTTTGGCTTGAATTAGGAGCCTTGCTGTGTCAGTTGGTTTGTGTGGACCAGCTTATGATTGCCTAGTCTGTGAACACAGCCATCTCTAGATTTTTCTTTCTTTCTTTCTTTCTTTCTTTCTTTCTTTCTTTCTTTCTTTCTTTCTTTCTTTCTTTCTTTCTTTCTTTCTTTCTTTCTTTCTTTCTTTCTTTCTTTCTAGATTTTTATTTTTTAATTACTAAACTCAAAAAACTACAAAAGGGAAAAAGGGAGAACAAGGGGAAAGGAAAAGAACAACATATAAAAAACACACACTACAACTACAAGTCTTGCATTCCCTTCATAATACAGTTATTTAAAGTTAAACTTTCTAATATGCCATTAGATTGGTAGACCTTATAAAATACAAACTACAGTCAGGATCAAGTCTTCTTCCCCCGCCCCCTGCGTCTTGGTCGCAGCTCTCTCTGAACAGCTATAGTAGCTGCGCTCACTGCCTCCTCCCCCCTCCCCCCTTCAGATTCTGGATCTTCTCCTTGCTGAAACTCTTGATGATTAAATACAAAGTCCTTCAGTTGTGCGTCTGATGTTATCTTGTAGGCTTGATCTTTATAACTGAACCAGATGCCTTCCGGAAATAACCATTTGTATTTTATTTCACGCTTCCTCAGAAGAGCTGCAAACCTTTTGTATTTGAATCTTCTTTTCCGAGCTAGAAATGGAACGTCCTTCAATATCTTAACCTTGTTACCCAGAAAGTCCAAGTCCACATTATACGAATTATATAAGATGGTGTCCCAAGTCTTCTTAGATGAAAAGTCAATAATAATCTCACGAGGCAGCTGACGCTTCATTGCATATTTTGAAGATGTCCGGCGGACTTCCAAAATATCGCTTTTTAACTCTTCTTTAGTTGCCTTTGCGGATGACGCCAAAAGTTCCGACACCAAATCCTTTAAATTTTCATTTTCCTCCTCCTTTACATTCTGAAGATGCAATACCGTCTGAGCACGCTCCACTTGTAGCCCTATCAGTTGATTATCCAAAAGCTTTACTTCTTTGTTTGTAGTTTTCATGAGTGCTGCGTTTTCCCAAGCAGATTGCTCTGCCCCAGACGCTACGTCTTTAATGGTTTTCACTTCATTCTCAATTGTGTCAACCCTTTGACCGATTTCATTTAGCTTATCAACAAAGGGCTTCATAGCTTCAACGATCGACCGTTTAACCACCTCTTCAAGACACTCTCCTTTCCCCTGCAATGCAGCCGAGACAGATTTGCCCACAGCCGGGCTCTGCTTTTTCGTCGCCATCTTAGGGGGGGGGGGAGTCCGCCAACTAAGTTTCAAAACTCAATGAAGGGGAAGATATCCGAGCCTTCTTAGCTTCAACTCCCACCAATCCTTCACATACGCTTGAAATAATAGAAGAGATTCGCTTACTTACAGGTTTTCACCTTAAATCTGCTTGTTGCCATTCTCCATGGCCCGGCAGCACGCGATGTGCTGCGCAAGTCTGCCAGCCTCCGTTGGAGCAAACAGGCAATTTACCCCCTGCATCAACTTCAGGGGGTACTTCCCGCAGCGCTCCGGACCCTGGCCCCCTCACTGGGAGTCCTGGGGGTTAACCCTCGCAGGTCAACCACCCGGTCAGGCTGCTCGGGCGCTTCCTCCCGGACCTGCGGAGAGGAGCGTCCGACATGGCCAGGAAAACGAAACTGAGTCCTTCCTTTCTTTTCTTTCTTCCTTTCTTCCTTCCTTCCTTCCTTTCATTCATTTATACCTCTCTTTCTCCCCAATAAGGGCCCAAAGCAGCTTACATTGTTCCCCTCTCTGCCATTTTACCCTCACAGGTAGGTTAGGCTGAGACACTGTGGTTAGGTTGTAACTGCCCAAGGTCAACCAACAAGTTTGGCAGAGCGGGGAATCGAACCTGAGTTGGCCAGATCCTAGTCCATCATGCTAGCCACTACACCACAATGTGTCTCTATGACCCCAATTGTGACCCAGAGTTTGGTGAGGAGCCCTTAGCTGGCTCCAGTACTCTGTCCGCTGCTTAAAGGCAAAACAATTGAATCATCATGATAAACACAATGAACTTTCACAGGCCATTCTAAATTTCATCTGACATGGCGTTGAGCCAATGTGATATAAATCTCATGCAAGTGGGAAAACATTTATTGTTGCCTGCCTTTGCTTGGACATAGCAGACTATTGGGAAAATAACAATATATATTTTGAGAATATTTGATAAATTAGTACTATATTCATTTATCTCCCATGTTAAAGGCACTGTGTTCAGAAAGTCCTTTTATAACAGTTATGGCCTCACCATAGAATGAAACTGTCACATAATAGAGTAACAAAGGTGAAGGGGAACCTTGGGTCATTGTCCAAGTCTCTGTGAGAAGTAGAAGCCTGTCTAATACTGTCATCAAACTTCCACCATCATTGATGGATATTTTTGAATATATTCTCCTCTCCTCCATTTTATCCTCACAGCAACTCTGTAAGGTATGTTAAGCTGAGAATGTGTGACTGGCCCAAGGTCACCCAATAAGCTGCCATGGCAGAATGATTTGAACATGGGATCCCCAGATTCTAGTCCTACACTGCAACCACTATACCACACTGGGTTTCTAGCAACATGAAAAGAAGCCTTCAATTCCTATGCTCTATGCAATTTTTATTGGTGCATTAGCTGTGCATGTGTGCCTGTGCTTTAGTTGTGCATGTATGTACAGATGTTAGTATATTTATAAATTCATACCTCTTTTCCCATCTAACTTTCATCTCACAGCCTGACTTCCAGACTTTTCTAGTATTCCTTAATTACATGAAGAAGAAACACATGGTTAGCAGGTTAAGAAATTTATTGCTGCTAAAGACAGAAATAGTTTCTGCAACGAAGTTAACTCATAAGTTGCAGGGAAGATACGAGCTCTGTGGGATGGTTATCCTTCCTCGTTTGAACAGCTGGCATATGCCCAACATATTCTACAGTGCACAAAAATGTTATCCATCATTCACAGGCCATGTTCAAATTGTTCAAAAGCAACTTTTCAATTGCCTTGAAGAGAATAAGTAAGATAGAAAAGCTATTAGAGTGTATTTTACAGAGCAAAGCTATTCCTCAAAAGTGATCAATGGGTATAAGGGCATATGGTCTCTCTTGTCAAGGTTTGATGGGAACTGGGAAGAAAAGAGCTTAAAACCCACAGTTCTTTTGGATATGCCGAGTTCTAGAAACTTTTGAAGGCAATAGGTATGTTTATTAATTATGTTACAATTCTTGTTTAACTGGATGTTCAAGTTTCGTTCACTTTTTTCTCCACAGGAGCTAATTGTGTGACCATTGCTTTTCCCACACATTTGATAGGAATATTGCCGTAAAAACTGATGTATATTTTTGCATCAATTTTATAAAAATTCTGTTAATATATATGTAAATTGACATAGTGAGATGTAATGTATAAATGGCATAAAAGAAAGAAACAAAAATGGAAAATTTCGCAAAAGAATTAGGTGGGTCAAAGATGATTTTCCCAACTGTGCACAGAAACAAAGAAAAAACCACCCAACCATATTCTCTCTGAAATACACTTAAGAAAAAAGTGTGCTCTATAGATGCAAATGCTGTGAATGTATTCTTTACACTTCAGCTGTACCTATTCATCTGATTCCATAACTACAACATTGGTTCATTAAGTATAGCTTATTGTCCTGCAGTGAACAAATATATCTCCAATATCTCAGTGTCAATACAACTCCTGGCCATTTGATTACAATCCTAATCTTTTCAAATTCCATCCCAGAGTGGCATGTATCCCCCTGCCCCCACTCTCCACAGATGAGTGTTTTCCTCTCAAACTGCTTAGTAATTCATACACCTGAAGGCTTTTTTTCTATAGCTGACATAACTTACACGTAATTACTAATTTACTGTTATTTACTTTAGGCAGTACTTCAGCCAGTAGCCAGTTTGGTGTAGTGGTTAAGAGTGTGAGGCTGTAATCCAGAGAGCCAGATTTGATTGCCCTCTCCTCCACTTGAAGCCAGCTGGGTGACCTTGGGTCAGTCACAGCTTCTAGGAGCTCTCTCAGCCCCACCCACCTCACAGGGTGTTTTGTTGTGGGGATAATAATGACATACTTTGTAAACCGCTCTGAGTGGGCGTTAAGTCATCCTGAAGGGCAGTATATAAATTGAATGTGAAGATGATGATGATGCTAAGAAGCACAGCATGAGAACAACATGTTTTCCCTTTTTATCCTTTTAAGTATTGTATCTGGGGATAGATCCAGAGGAGTTAGCCGTGTTAGTCTGTAGTAGGAAAATCAAAAAGAGTCCAGTAGCACCTTTAAGACTAACCAACTTTATTGTAGCATAAGCTTTCGAGAATCACAGTTCTCTTCGTCAGATGCAGAATGTATCTGGGGAAAATTCATCGTCTCCACTGTGAGGTGAAGTTTGTTTCCATGTAAAGAAATGTGTAAGTTCCGCCTTCACATGTCATCTGGAAAGGTTAAAAACAGGAAGTGAAACTCACTCCTGCTCTTTTTTTCAGTACCTCCTGACAATATATAAATTTGCCCAGAATATTTGAAAAAATTAATAAAGAAGATATAATATTGGTGTACTACAAAATCCCAGAATGATTTATCTTTGAGCCTCATGACATTTTTAAAAAATGCTTAATAAAATAAAGCTCTAAGAAAACAACTGAAAAAGTTGTCAGTACAGTATTGCTGAATAAAGTTTCATCCACCTCCGCTGACATGATTTTCCCCCATAATAAAGCACTAATCAGCATGCATCATTGCTTAATCTACTTTGCTGTGTAAGATCTAATTGTCAGGTTGTGGATGTAAAATGCTTGCATTAACTTAATAATTACGGATGCACATACTTATATTGGTGTATCAATATAAGGACTTGATTTAAAAAAAAAATAAAGATCCAACCAAGGCAAGGGAAGAAAAATCTACTGCTTCCTCTCTCTTGCTGCTGCCAGTACCCTCCTTCCTCTGAAATTTTAGGACAGTAACACTCTAAACTGGTGAACAGGGACTGGAAAAGGATGGGGCAGCTGCAGATTAGCTAAAATGCCCCTTCTTTCCAGGGTGAGCCTGATTTTAGGCATATTTACTTGTAAGTAAGTCCTGTGATGTTAAATGGAGCTTCCATCCAGGGAATTGTGCCTAAGATTACCACACGACAATGAGAGATTAAGATGCAGCAGAGGGGGGAGATGGAGGTGATGGAGGTGAGGAAATAGTGCTTGTTGAACAACTTGCTCCTTTCATGTGCACACACATCACACTCCCACAAGGCATTCGCTGCAGATGTTGCACTTCACTGTGGCTTTGCAGATCAAGGCTTGATCGGTAGCATATGACTGAATGAATTGACAAAGGTCTGAGCTTCACCATTTTTGATTCTGACAATCTGGTAGGTCTTTCCCTCCTTCTCTCAGAGTTTGTCAAGAAGGCTGCTTGGAGCTGCCAGAGAAGACCCCAGCCATTTTCACATGGACACGCACCCGGAAGATCACATGAAATACATGGCATAAAAGCATCTTCCTAGCGCGATTTCCCGGCATGATCCTGTTTAATGGTGCTTTTTCTGATGTCATTGGGCCATTAAAGGGGATCATGCTGGGAGATCATGCTTGCCAGTTTAGAGTGTAACTTGCCCGGAAATTTCAGAGTTGACAGTTTCGAGAGGGGAGAATCAGGAGATATCCCCAAAGCCCTTATATCAATAGAGCTATATACACATGCACAAAAACAAAAGGGAGGGGTGCTTCTTAAACTCTTCACAAATCTTTTCCTCCCTGACACCCAGTAGGTTGGGTCTTGGGGAGGGGGGAGTAAAATAACTCCATTCATAGTATCATGTGAATTTTAAGGGGGGAAAACAGAAAAGCAAACCTAGGCAAGGGTTGGTGAGGATGAACAACCAATCATCAAAAAGTGGGTTGGAGGTGGGGGAAGTGGATGACACAAAAATAATAATAATATGCACAGAAAACAAAAGCAACTTAGGTTTGGTTTAAAAAAAAAGGTTGGGGTAAAAGAGGAGGAGGAGGAGGAGGAGAAAGCAGCAGCAGCAAACACTGGCAGCACAAAAATGGGTGTGGAAATCACGAGATAAACTGAAGCATTATGGGGCCAGAATTGATGGGAAAATTCTGTATGGAAAAACCCAATGTGTCACAAAAGTGCAAATGTTAACCATTAAAGCTATAAATGCAGACTGAAGTAAATAGTCACTGAAGTGTACAGCCATGGAAGTCAAACACAGCCATATCTAATTTTATCTTGCTGTCATTGGGCAGTGTGCTCCCAGATAGACAATAATAAAGAGCAGGCTGAGAACATATGAGAAATGATACATTTTTTTGACAGCCAGCTTCTGGTTCTGGTATAAACACACCCCCTCTTGCAACCTCCCTGTTTTTGCAGCCCTGAATGTTCAGATTCTTAGTGTATACAAGAGTGTTGGTATCAAAGCAATATTTCTTTGCAGCATATAATAAAAAGAAGAGAACTGGACTGAAGGTCATAATGAGGGCAGCGGCTCCAATTCAAATTTTTATTTAATGCTTACTTCATTATTTGCGGTCATTATCTCAAATTTCTCTTGGTATGTTAACTTTTCCCCCACTTCACAGTGCCACCCATACAACATGTTCAGGTCGACATTCTGCAGCCATAGAGTTGAAGAGAGGCTGCCAGTGGAGTTTCCATAACAAACTTGCTTTCAGAGTATTTATAACTCAGCTATTTTAATTTGATTCAGGCTATAGGGATCTTGGCACAGGTGCCAGGAAGTGAAACAATAGTTATCTGTATATTAAGGCTGGAAAAAATGCATTTCAGCCCAACATAAGCTGCAATCAAGAATGTTTGGCCTGGCTTTAAATTCATCCTTTATTGACACAGTTAACAGAAAACAATCATAATGTTTAGGTTATTTCTAAAATGGTTAAAAAAATCTCTTAAATTTGAAGCCAACTGTCCCCCCATCCCAGAATTCCATAGATTAAATATTTTTATATCATTCTTCACAACTGAAACTTCAAAATTTGTTAGCTTTTAAAGAATCCATAAAAGGCAATTCTTTGAAAAAAGCCCCTCACATACTATTATAACATTAAATCAGAGAGAAACATTATATTCTGAACTCTGGGTATATTCTAGCATATGCTGTATTTAAAGTGATTCATGCTGTAAACATGTTCTTGTAAAGGAGACAAACCTCTGTGTTGGACACCAAGGGGACTGGAGACTGAAGAGCGGAACTACAAGTGACAAAAGGCACAGGTTGGACACTTGTCAGCTTCCCTCAAGTTTTTTTTTTTAAAAAAAATTATTGGTGAGTTTAAATTGTTAAATTTAATACATACATTCCCTTCATATCTAATTAATTCTGTTCCCCACCCTTTTCCTCCCCCCTCCCTATTGACTTCCAACAGCTTTCCAACCCTTACCCCCTTTTATTGCTTAATACTATTTCACTTATATTTTTCTTCAACACATAGATCATAATATCTCTTACTCTAAGCATATTCTAATTCTTTTATACAAATACTCTGTCAACTATACTATCAATATAGTATTTGCTGTATACTATACCATACAACATAGCATAGCATGCATTGAAATATAACATAACATGTATTTATCTATAACACAAATTATAATATCTCTTACTCTAAGCATGTTCTAATTCTTTTATGCGTATTCTCTATCCAATATACTATCAATATAGTATTTGTTATATACTATTCCATGCAATATAACCTAGCATGCGTTGTAATATAGCATCCCAGTATAGTATACAGTGCAGTATACTAACACCATACATCATAATATATGTAATATATGATATAAATTTTCTAATATATCCGTTTTACTTCAAATTTTCTTAATCATAATATTAGCTTAGATTGTCATAGTTAAATTTCCCCCTTAATGGTAAAGTCACTTCTTTCCTCCATTTACACCACCACCCTTTAGAAATTCTCAAACTGCCACAGTTCTCCTTTCACATCCCATTTTTTCTCTAAATATTGTTTTAATTTCCCCCAATCAGCAGTATATTGTCCTAGGTCAAGATCTTTAAGCTTCCTTGTCATTTTGTCCATTTCTGCCATGTACAGCAATTTGTAAATCCAGTCTTCTATAGTTGGTATTTCTTGTACTTTCCACTTCTGCGCGTACAAAAGTCTTGCCGCTGTAGTCATGTAAAATAGCAATGTTCTATACTGCATTGGAACAGCTTCCATCCCCAAGTTCAGTAGCAACAATTCAGGATTCTTGTTTATTTGGATTTGTAAAATCTCATTAATTACTTCAATTATATCTCCCCAATATTGCTTAGCTACTTCACAGGTCCACCACATATGATACAGTGATCCTTCATGCTTTTTACATTTCCAGCATTTGTCTGACATGTTTGTATTCCCTAGCGCAATTTTCTTTGGTGTTAAATACCATCTGTAGATCATTTTATATACATTCTCTTTAATATTCGTACAAGTTGAAATCTTCAATGTATTTTTCCACAGGTGTTCCCACGCCTCCATTGTTATTTCTTTATGAAAATTTATTGCCCACTTCACCATCTGGGTTTTAACTATTTCATCCTCTGTATACCATTTCAGAAGTAATTTATAAATTTTAGATATTTCTTTCTTGCCTTCTTGTAACATCACTTCTTCTAGTTCAGAGTTTTCCATTCTTATACCTCCTTTTAAGCAATCCGAGTTGTAAAGATCTCTGATCTGTCTATATTGGAACCATCCATAACAAGGAGACAACTCTTCTTCTGTTTTTATTCTTGGAATTGAATGTTGTACTTGTGTTATCTCCTTGAAATGTAGGCATCCTAGTCTTGCAGCTTGGCTCTCTGACTGCTGTCCAATGGACTTTTCAACTGTCACTTGTCCAACATTCTGCCAAGCTGCCTACATTTCCCATCAAAACTTGAGGGAAGCTGACAAGTGTCCAATCTGTGCCTTTCGTCACTTGTAGTTCCGCTCTGAGCCAGGGGTTCTCGTGCCTTGGTCTGCATGCCTACTGAACTTCTTGCCTTCAGGAAACAGCTTTGGGTCCAATCTTCTCAACACCGCAGTGGCATCCTCAAGATGACCAACTTAGGAATGTTTGGAGGGATCCATTGAAACCTGTTGGAAGGCAGAATTGACTGAAGGGTAGGGTTACCAGCTCCAAGTTGGGAAATTCCTGGAGATTTGGGAGGGAGGGGTAGAGCCTCGAGAGGGCAGGATTTGGGGAAGGGAGGGACCTCTGCAGGGTATAACTCCATAGAGTCCACTCTCCAAAGGGAACAGTAACTCTTCCAGGAAAATTAAGCTTTCTTATGCATAAGCTTTCTTTCCCATCTTCAGGATACTTATCTTGCTCTTTCTTCATTGAGTTTCACTGGCTCCTGCAATGGAAATGTAAAGCAGGTTAGTTTTTGTTCCAATAAGAGCTGTTGCCTTATAAGTTACTATTGCTGTAGTAAGAGCCGCTGCCTTATGAGTTACTATTGTTGTTTATATACATTGGAAATTGGCAAAAATTGTGACATTTTGTAATACTTCTTGTTATCTTTTGGATATGATTGAATAGTTTTGTAGCATTGGCACTTTATATTTATTAATCACGTTCTTATATACAATATACAAAAACTATTTTCTACTGTTGTTTTCCTCTTCATTTTGCTTGGTTTGCTTCTCTAATTGAGAGTTGCTCCTTTTTTTTTTTGACGACTTGGAGGTTGGCAACCCTTCTGAAGGGTTCAATATGCTGTAACTTGTAGGTCCAAAGTTATTATTTGCAGGCTGGTTTCCTCTAGCCACCACCTGTTGTACTTCTGCTGCGGCTGAGCATTCTCTTCTGGAATTAATAATTGGACCTAGAAAAGAAGAATATATATATATATATTATTTTATTTATTATTCAATGTATAAACCACCCATCCTCAGGGGCTCTGGACTATTATGCTTATGTGATTTTTACCTACTTTGATTTCGGCCTTCCATTGAGAATTATATCCTAAATATTTGTATTTATTGCTATTTATTCATGAATATTAACCTTGAATATCTATTAATATTTATATAGAATGCACTAGTCACTTTAGTATATTTATAAATGAATATTTACAATTTTGCTTATTGACCTCCAGTGTGGCTTCTCCACCAAGTTTTTTGGTTCATGGTTCTGGGGGTGCCTCGGTTAGTTGTGTGATACCACCTGGAGTTTGGCAACCCTTCTGAAGAGTCCAGTATGATGTAACCTGTAGGCCCAAAGCTATTATTTTCAGGCTGGTCACACTTCCAGGAATGACATCATTGCACAGGTCCCAGGAGCACTCCCACGCTTTGCACTGAGCCAATTTGGTCCCCAAATGAGCCAATTCTTAATCAGCCTGGTGCAAAGAGCAGGACCCCTTCTGAGGCCTGTGCAACATCGTGCCATGTTGGGAGAGCACCCTAGGAGGCCTGTTCCCCTGCCTTTTCCCCCACTGGCCATGTGTATGGGGGGAGGGAGGAGGCTGGGAGCAGGAGATCCCTGCTGCCACCAGGGGACCAGGGACCCTACTCTTCCCCCACTCTAGAGAACACAATCCCACTACTGCCATAAGCTCAGTAGGTGGACTTGGGTAAGCTACTCCTCTCAGCCCCAGCTCCCCAGCTGCATTGTGGGAATAATAATAATACTAACTTGTTCACCACTCTGGGTGAGGCACTTACCTGTCTAGAAGAGCAGTATGTAAGTGCAGTTGTTGTTAAGTTCTCTTCTTAACTAACTCTCACTGGGGAAATGGAAAAGCTAGCTACTACTAATAATCAACCATTAATCTCACAAGGGTCCTGGCAAGGGTCCAGTACAGGAGTCCAAAGTCTAAGCCAGGGTCTGCTTCAAAACTAGTCAAAGACTTTTTTGCAGCACATGAGGAGCAGTGAGAGGGAAATCATTGAATAGTGTGGCTAGTTAATGACAGCTTCTCTTAATAAACCCTCCCTCAGATCAGAAGGGCTGGGACACCTGCCTCTCTTTTTTCGAACAACAAAAAGAAATTGCAGGTTGAGAACTGAGAATAAGCCTCCCCTGCCCAGTTCTTGATTTTCCCAGTAATTTTCCCACCCCCGCTCCCACCCCCACTTACCTGAGCAGCGGGGGGGGGGGAGTGCACCTTCCTTGCGCACTCACTGCGGCATGGCGTGCTCCTATGCGCTGCAGCCGCCGGGATCGGGCCCACTTTGGCCCAGATCGGGGCTGCTGCGGAGCACAGGAGCACTCCACAGTGCTCAAAACGGGCCCGATCCATGGCAAACCAGGCCTGTTTTCAGCAGCTGTGGAGTGCAGAAGCACTCCTGCACTCTGCAGTGCCCCAAAACGGGCCTGTTTCGGCATGGATCGGGCCCATTTTTGAGGCGCTGCGGAACGGAGGAATGCTCCTGCGCTCCGCAGTGCTCAAAACGGGCCTGTTCTGCCATGGATCGGGCCCGTTTTGAGGCACTGTGGAGAGCAAGAACATCACCCCTGAAGTGACGTCATTGTGCCTGGGGGGGGGGGCGCAGGTTCCGTGCATGCACACGCCCCTCTCCCCAAAGGTAAGTGCCAGGTCCCTGTCCCCCACCAGGAGTTTGAGGGGTACTGGCAACCCTAGTCCTACCTAAGAGAATGAAATCATTGGATGAAGCCAACAGATTTTTCCTACATGTAGATTATCACCACCAGATAGGATAATATATGCATAATTTATAATCTGACTTTACTGATTTTTTTCCTGTTGGTTTTACTGCTATTTATTATCATTTTAAAATAAATATTGTTTTAATAGAGTTGCTGGAAGTTGTCTCTGAAGCAAAAATGTGTGCAGCATAAGTGATACATATATAATAATAATAACAACATTTGATTTATATACCACCCTTCAGGACAACTTAATGCCCACTCAGAGTGGTTTACAGTGTGTTACTATTATCCTCACAACAATCATCCTGTGAGGTGGGTGGGGCTGAGAGAGCTCTGAGAGAGCAGTGACTGACCCAAGGTCACCCAGATGGCTTCAAGCGGAGGAGTGGAGAATCAAATCCAGTTCTCCGGATTAGAGTCCAGCCTCTCTTAACCACTACATCAAACTGTTTCTCCAGAGCAGGGCAAGTTCTTTACCTGTGATGACACCATGGGTTGGAAGCCACCCTGTGCATTCTTGATGGTAATTCAGTTTGGTCTTCCTTTTAAAAAAAATACAACAAATGCATATAGTTTTCCTCTATAGCCAGGCTCTTAGTGTAGGGGGAGGGAAGAGAACACTTGAAGCTGTTTTTTACATTATTAAAGTGTTTTGCTGTTTCTAATTTGTATTCTGTTTAAAACATCCTGAAACCTTTTCTCTTGTACTTGACTGTATTTCTGCAATTCACTCTTTTTTCTCCACCAACAAATTGCCTCATCTTCATAAGTTTTTTCCTCTCCTAGGTCACTGATATAACCTGAACACAATCACGCTTTCTACTTATCCTTGTAGCAATCCATTAGTTAAATTTCTGTTTCTGAACTGTTACCATTCTCAGTTACCCTTCTGCCTTCACTCAAGCCTGCTTTGTACCCATTCAAGTGTCTTGTGCCTTTCACTATTTTCACAGACTTTGTAAATGGGCTGGTCTTATTCCCTTCCTCATTTTTGGCATTTGAAAGCCACTAAAAGCGTTTTAAAATTCATATTTATGGTTTTCTTCCCCCCATCCTTCCCTCCCCCCCACCCCATTTATCTTCACAAGAATGCATTATTTCTATTTTCAATTTTGAGCTGTTACCATTCTCAATTACCCCTTTGCCTCTGTACTATACATTTGAAGTACCCATTAAAGTATCTCATTCTTTTCGCTATACTCACTGGTCCTGCAGCATGACCTGATTTTTTTTTCTTTTTAAATTCTATGTGCTTCCTGAAGGCCAGCTGAATTCTCTGCAAAGTTTTTTCACCATCATGTTCTATCAAACAATGAAATGCGCTCAGAGAAGAGAGAGGTCAAGGAATTACTGTGATGTTTAGAAGTTAATCTGAGACCGTAGTGGATCAGATGAGTTTGTGTGTTTAGAGAGAGAGTTGAGGATCTAACAAGGCAGCTCTTTCTGTGGATCGGGAACAGTGAAAGAGGAGGCCAAGGAACAAGACTTAGAAGAGGGATGGTGTACATGAGAACTGAAGTAAGATATCACCAGCTTCTGGTTAAAGGCCATGAATCTATCTTTAAGGGAAAGTCAGGACAATGAAGCTTGTGCATCTGTGGGTGGAACCAAACAATGGAACTGGAACTTCTGTTGCACCACTGATCTGAGAGCAGAACCACAAGTGACAAAAGGCACAGATTGGACACTTGTCTGCTTCCCTCAAGTTTTGATGGGAAATGTAGGCAGCTTGGCGGAATGTTGGACAAGTGACAGTTGAAAAGTCCATTGGACAGCAGTCAGAGAGCAAAGCTGCGAGACCAGGATGCCTACATTTCCCATCAAAACTTGGGGGAAGCAGACAAGTGTCCAATCTGTGCCTTTTGTCACTTGTGGTTCTGCTCTGATTCTATGAAATACACAACATACCAAAATTGTAAATAATACCATTAAGGGTTCATGAGCCTGAACAGGGGGGAAACAACAATATATGGTTTAACTAGTTTGCTCCACCCCCACCCCCCACTTCAAACTTCCTTGTTCAATTTGACCTATTTTTTGGAACAGCTTGATCTGTTTCACTTCTGATCTGAAAGCATTGTGACTATAGTAGAAAGAAAATTACAGTGGTCTCTCTAATGCCATGTTATAATGTTATGTTTTCTCTGCAAGAAACCAACGTCCCAGTTCTGAGTCCCAGAACTTTGTTGCAATACTTTAATGCACTTTTGTATTTCCCCACAGGTCTTTAAAATGTTTTTTCTAACCTAGTGAATTCCTCATAGTTGTTCGCTGAGAACAGGCATGGCTGGGAGAAAAATTTGCCAGAATAAAGACAAACATGAAATAGAACTGGGTGAGGTGAGCATTTGAGGCTGGGCTAGAAGAAGCGGTGCACAGATCCATCTAGCTCATGCATTCAACCCAGCTATGAATTATTTTAAACAACAGGCTCTTGGAATTTGTGCTATGGCAGCTTCCTGTTTATTAGAACAGGAAGATGTCTGTTTAAAAAAATAGTGGTGGCTAGTGCCCCCCACAAAGTGAGAGATCCAAACTCAACTCACCAAAGATTCTCCTTTCCTTATCATTAAAATGTTGGGCACAAAAGTGGGATCACTGAGGGAACTCCAAATGAAACAAACAAAAAACCCACGCAAGTGAGGAAGCAAGCAAGCAAACATCTTTACTCATGGGTGGAAGATGTAAAGTATGAAGAACAGTGATGGTGCTAAATCTTTTAATTACCTAGTTCAGAATACAGGTTTGCTGCTCCATATGTATGTGGTTCTGGGTTCAACCAAGCTTCTTGGTTTGGCTATAATCAGTTATGTGCCATTGCCTGGTTGAAAATCTCATGCTTGAAACGTACAAAGAATGTATGCATAGCATGTCTTTCTACACCTATTTCTTCCCTGCTTGTTACAAAGTTTTAAAATTAGTTTTGGATAACTGCAGCAATGCTATGAAGATAATAACCTATGCACAGACACTCACTTTCCATCTCTTTGTTCTGTGCAGGTTGAGCAACTATTACAACTGCAAATTAGGCATCATAGAATCTATGTTTGTTCTTTTCTGATGGCTTTGGTTAAATTCAGTGCATTGCTGTGACTTTCAACCTATTTCATCTAATTCCATCCATCCATCCAAGGTGCTGCTCCTACTCCAATTCTCTCTTCAAACATGGCTGTTTCCCTCTTCATTTGCATAAATGATTCTTTGTGCTAGTCCAGGAGACACACCCAATCAAATAGATAGTATTCAGAGAAACAGATTGGTGTGGCACAGGAGGCAAGCAATTTTGCAGCTGTGGGTGTGGTTCTGTGAGAGGCCACCAAACCCATGGAGTTATTGTTGGGGATGGGGTGGATGGCATGAATCTACTGTCCATCTGCTGGGAAATCAGAACAGAAAAACAAGGTATGCCTTGCCTTCCATATGCACCTAAGGCTGTGGTGATTGGCTGGCACAGCTCTATGCTGATTTATCTGATTGGAAGGAATAAAAATAACCCAGAAAAAAAATTATAGAAAAATAAGTTGCCTTCCACGTGCCTTTCTTAGGGCTTTGGTGATTGGCTAGGACAGCTCTGTGCTCTATTACCACAACAGAGGGAATAGATGCAGTCAGTTGTCAGGGGGGGAATTATCTGGGGGTAGCAATAACGAAGAAGCACCTGCACATTGCTGTGATGAAGTATTACTGGAAAGCCAGATAATTTTTGAATGATTTGGAGACAGAGGCACCAGAAGAACTTGTAACAGACCCATAACAGCTGCAACCTGATTTGGAAAAATGAATAAAGATGCAAAGATGGACACTACTGAAGAAGATTAGATATGAAATAAAAATCTATAACATGGAATATAAGTGGGTTAAATTCTCCCCAAAAGAGAAAGATATTTCATCATTTGAAAAAATTAAAATATGGTATTATATGTTTACATGAGACCCATATTAGAAAAAAGGGATATAAAATACTTAGTTTATAATAATTTGGGGAAAGAATTTGTATCAGCTGATTCTAAAAAGAAAAAACGGAGTATTATTGTATATAAATCCACAACTGAAACCAGAGTTGGTGATATCTGATAAGCAAGGAAGATATATAGGTGCAGAAGTTACATCAGATGGAATAAAGACTTTGATTTTGGGGGTATACAAAGAGAAGAGAAGGGCTGATTTTATAAAAAGATTGTGGACAGATTGATAGAGCTGAACCATGATTACTGCTGTTTGATGGGAGATTGGAATGGAGGGATCTCCCGACAAATAGATAAAGTTTCAGAGAAAAATATTGGAAATTCACAGATAAATTACCAAAGACTTTTTTTGATTTGGTGGATAATTTAGCCCTTGTAGATATTTGGAGATTGAAAAATGATTCTTCTAAAGAGTATACTTATTTCTCAGAAAGACATAGATCATTCTCAAGAATAGATATGATTTTGACCAGGCTTCAAAGGTAGAAATTTTACCACTGGCATTTGAATTTTTTTAACCTAATGTAAATAAAGATATGGACATAAGAATGGTCTGTGGTGCAAGTAAAGTCTTTATGAGATGCTATTTAATACAACAAAATATTAAGGTGAAGAAAAAGAGAAAATACAGAATATTATGGAACAGATTAAAAGAAAAGAGGATGAATTAAAAATTGTTCTAAGTAGTATTAAAATCACTCACCAAATAAGAATTTTACAATATCAGCTATCTATGTTAACAATAAGAGAAATGGAAATGAAATTGAATTATATTAAACAAAGACATTTTGAACTGGCAAATAAACCAGGTAGGTGATTGACCTATAAGTTAAGAAAAGAGAGAGAAAAGAACATTATATGGTAGATACAAGAAGGAGACAAGCTAATAACGTATAGTGGGGACATTCAGAAATCATTTTATAAATATTTTATTTATTTATTTTTTCAATTTATATACCGCCCATCCCCAGGGGCTCTGGGCGGTGAACAGTTAAAATCGATAAAAACAAAAACTAAAATCAATATACAAATAATAAAACAAATTAACAAGGTGCAGTGGTGGGGAGAACCATCCCCACCCCAAAGGTGGGAGGCCGACATGGCACCGCCCCCTTCAATCACCAAACGCCTGGCGGAACAGCTCTGTCTTACAGGCCTGGCGGAACGATAATATGTCCCGCTGGGCCCGGGTTTCCATTGACAGAGCGTTCCACCAGGCTGGAGCCAGGACTGAAAAGGCCCTGGCCCTGGTTGAAGCGAGGCGGGCTTCCTTAGGGCCGGGGACCACAAGTAAATATTTATTCGCTGATCGAAGCGATCTCCGGGGAACGTACAGGGAGAGGCGGTCCCAAAGATATGCCAGTCCCAACCCACTCAGGGCTTTAAAGGTAAGAACCAACACTTTGAACCTGATTCGGAATTCAACCGGAAGCCAGTGCAGCTGGCGCAGGACAGGTGTGATGTGTGACTGGTAAGGTATACCAGTCAGGACCCGTGTCGCCGCATTCTGGACCAGTTGTAGTTTCCGGATCAGGCCCAGGGGTAGCCCAGCGTAGATTGAGTTACAGTAATCTAGCCTGGAGGTGACTGTTGCATGGATCACTGTAGTGAGGTCCTGGGGCGTCAGGTAGGGGGCAAGTTGCCTGATGTGACGAAGATGGAAAAATGCAGACTTGGCAACCGCCATGACCTGGGCCTCCATCGATAGGGAGGCATCCAGGAGCACACCCAGACTCTTTACCACTGGCAAAGTTGCCAGTGGTGTCCCATCCAGGGCAGGGAGCTGGATCCCAACATCTGGCAGCCCCTGTCCCAGCTGCAGGACCTCCGTCTTCACTGGGTTCAATTTCAGCCTGCTTTGTTTCAACCATGCCGTCACAGCCTCCAAAGCTCTGGCCAGACTGTCTGGGGCCGTGTCTGGCCGGCCGTCCATCAACAGAAAAAGTTGGGTGTCATCCGCGTATTGATGACAACCCAGCCCAAACCTCCGCACCAACTGGGCAAGGGGGCGCATATAGATGTTAAATAACATCGGGGAGAGTATTGCCCCTTGGGGAACCCCGCACACCAAAGGGTGACGGGGCGATAGATCTCCCCCGAGCGCCACCCTCTGTCCCCGACACTGGAGAAAGGAGACCAGCCACTGTAAGGCTGTCCCCCTAATCCCCACGTCGGCAAGGCAGCTGGCCAACAAATCATAGTCAACCGTGTCAAACGCTGCTGTGAGATCAAGTAACACAAGCAGCGCTGACCCGCCTCAATCCAGATGCCTGCGAAGGTCGTCTGTGAGGGCAACCAAGGCTGTCTCCGTCCCATGGCCAGGATGGAAGCCAGACTGGAATGGGTCCAGGACTAGAGCATCATTCAGGAATTCCTGCAGTTGTACCGCCACCGCCCGCTCAATCACCTTGCCCAGGAACGGGAGGTTCGACACTGGGCGGTAACTGGATGGGTTGGTGGGGTCCAAAGATGTTTTTTTCAGGAGGGGCTGCACTACCGCCTCCTTTAACACTCCTGGAAAAAAACCCAGAGCTCAGGGAGATGTTAACAATGGCCTCCAAATGGTCCCGTAACCCCTCTGAGCTGGCCTTCACCAGCCAGGACGGGCAGGGGTCCAGAGGACAGGTGGTTGGCCTCATCCCCTGCAGGATCCTGTCAACATCATCCTGAGAGAGTAGCCTGAAATGGTCTAATACGGACCCAGAAGACAGCCAAGGGGTCTCCAGTTCCCTTACTGTATCAACAGTGGGTGGCAGGCCACGGCGAAGGGACAAGATTTTACACACAAAATAGCTCACAAAAGCCTCGCAGCCAATAGTTGAATTACGAATTTGGTGGTCTCCCTGAGAGAGGGAGACCAAGGACCGAACTGTTCAAAATAATTGAGCCGGGTGTGAGCTAGCGGACGCAATGGAAGCAGCAAAGAAATCCCTCTTTGCTGCTTTCACTACCACCTCATAGGCTTTCATAAACGTCCTATAAGATGTTCTTGCCTCTTCGTCGCGCCCCCGCCTCCACACTCGCTCGAGTCGTCTCAGAGACTGCTTCATCTGGCGAAGCTCCTCGGTAAACCAAGGAGCTACCCGTTTGCGGGCTCAGAGAGGACGGCAGGGGGCAATAGCGTCGATGGCTTCGGAAAGACGGTCATGCCTATCATCCACCAGCTCATCTAACGTACTGCCAGGGGGCATCGGATCCCGCAGAGCCACCTGGAAACCAATTGGATCCATAAGCCTCCGCGGGCGAGCGTATATCCGCTCACCGCCCACCCGGGAAAGGAGCAGCATGCTCAGACGAGCCTTCAGAACAAAGTGATCTGACCATGGCACTGCATCATAGGCATCCAGGACCACCATCATCCCTGCCCCCAAAATCAAATCCAGCGTGTGACCTGCTTGATGCGTGGGAGCCGAAACAAACTGGGAGAGTCCTAGGGCCGCCATGGAGGACACCAGGTCAATGGCCTGCATGGAGGCATCGTCGTCAGCATGGACGCTGAAATCCCCGAGAACCAAAAGTTTCAGGAATTCCAAGGCCCAGCTGGCCACCGCCTCCAAGAGACCAGACAGGGAAGATGCAGGTGCAGTAGGCAGTCGGTACACCACGCATATTGCCAACCTCTCCTCGGCATCCAATGCTAGGCCCACACAATCAATGCCAGTAATTTTTGGGGTGGGGAGTGGTCTGAAGGAGAAAGACTCCCGAATGAGCAAAGCCACGCCTCCCCCCCAACCACTTGTCCGGGACTGGTGGAGGACCGTATAACCTGGGGGGGGGGGGCTAGTTCTTTCAAAGTGACCGTCTCGCCCTCCCTCACCCATGTCTCGGTCACGCAAGCCAGATCCACATTCAGTGCTGCAAGATAATCTTGCAGCGTTTTGGTCTTATTATTTATGGACCTGGCATTGCACAGTGCCAGTGTCGGAGAGTGGTTTAATATCCTAGCCCCACAACAGGTATATCTTGGGATGGGATGCAGATTGGAAGGGCACCGAGCCCTACCATGTCTCAATGCCCTTCCCTTCCATAATCTGCTCCCACCACCATACCTCCTGCGTCCCCGGATCACTGGGATCCCCAACCCCAAGCCGGCCTCCTCACCAATGATCATAGTGCTAACCCACCACCCTCACAAAATCAACAGCCCACCAACATACACAAAACTCCAATACCCTACCAAATTAACAACATAGACTACAATAACTAACACACATAGTATAAAAACAATAAACAGTAACAAGGCAAGCAGTCCCCTAGCAGCAGTCTTATAGGCTGGAGCAACAAGGGGTGGGGCTGGGCAGATGGAAAGCCCAGCCCTTGATGGAAGCAGCTCCCTTGGCGGCGGCAGCAGCAGCAGTGCAGGCTACAACAACCTTTGTAGGCTGGAGCAGCAAGGGGCGAGGCCAGGCAGATGGAAAGACCAGCCCTTGATGTAAGCAGCTCCCTTGGCAGCAGCAGCAGCAGCGCAGGCTACAACAACCGTTGTAGGCTGGAGCAGCAAGGGGCGGGGCCAGGCAGATGGAAAGCCCAGCCCTTGATGGAAGCAGCTCCCTTGGCAGCAGCACTATTCAAATGTATATAAAAGTCAAGATATTTCGTTGGTGAAAATGGAGGACTATGTTAAAAAACAAAATTTACCTGAGATTTCTGAAGAACGAAGACAATCTATGAATGGACCTATAACAATTAGAAAAGCAACTGAAGCTATAAAAGAGATTAAATTGGGGAAGGTGCCATGACCAGATGGTTTATCAGGTTTGTATTACAAGTGTTTAAAGATGAAATATCAATGCATTTACAAAATATAATGAACTCTATTTTACAGGGGGTAAGATGCTAGAATCTTGGAAGGAGACTAATATAATTCTATTACCCAAAGAAGGACAAGATCTGACTTCAAGCAAGAAATGCTGCTGCCGCTCCCAAAGTGGGGATTTCCCACCTCCCTTTGCATAGATGCCCCCCATTCCTGGTGGGCCAAGCTGTAAGATCTCAGCAGAGGTGTGGAACCCCCATTTTTTAGCCCCCCTCCCAGGAAACACAGTGGGATTTTTCCCCCTGATACGGCCAATTGAGTAAACAAGTCTCCCTCTCAGAAAACCTACAGAGGAAGGTTTGAGCATGCGCAAAGAGAAAGTGCATCATGGGATACCATCCCTTGTTTGAGAGGAATGAGGAAGAAACCCATGACAGTCCAGGCACAGGGTGTCAGGGCTTGTCGCTGCCGCCGCAGGGCACGGCACCGGCTGGGCCAGCCCTGACATCAAAGGGGCGCCAGGGATACTGCAGGACCCTGCTCTGTGGAAGGAGGGGCGGTATACATCACTCAGACTCCCTCTCAGTCCACTCGCTGGCCTGCTCACCCCCTGTGTCCTCCATCCTCTCCTCCTCCCAGAACTCTGCACTCTCTGCTCACCATCACTCCTTACTCACACCCACCATCTCAGAGCTCTTCCTAGCCACCCTTTATAGGGTTTCCTTTCTCCGCCCCACCCTCCTTCCAAGCTTGTTCTCTCTCCTGACTTGGCCCAGCTGTGCCTTCCCTCAGGTGTTTCCCTCCTATCACTAATCCCTTCTAGGCTTCCTTGCCTTGCTGGCCCGGTGGGGTTGAATGCGAGCCATCCCCAGCTGAGGTCTCCTTGGCCTTGCTCACGAGGAGCTGCCCCAGTAGGCCTTTGAGCTGCTGAACTTGCCTGGCCTTGCTCATGAGGAGCTGCCCCAGTAGGCTTCTGTGCTGCTAGCTTCCCTGGCCTTGCTTGCGAGGAATTGCCCTGGCCAGCTTCTGGGCTGCCTGCTCATTGATGCTGGGCGTGGCTACCCATCTCCTCCCCTAGAATGCCTGTGGCAGCTGCACCTGGAGGGGCTTGGCTCCTAGCAACTCCTGAGCCAGGCTACTGTCCTCTAGCTGGGGTGTGGCTCTTGGCTGTAGTGGCTGCTTCTCCTCCTTGGCTGGTAAGGGCTCTGTTTGGGCTGCTGCTGGTCCCTATTCCCCCTGCCTTGGCCCTTTTCCTCTGGCCTGCTTAGCCCCCTCTTCTCCCCCTGGAGGGTGGGACTAGCTGGTCTCTCCCTGCTCCCTCCAGCCCTCTGAGGCTTTGGCCTTTCGCCACTTCCCCCTGGAGTAGGCAGGTTCTGGACCTGGTTGCTGGCTGGGGTGGCAGGGCCGCTGCCTCCCGGTTGCCTCCCACTGTTCCCTCCTGGCAAGTCTGGGGGCTGGGACTCAGACCCCGGACACAGGGATCAAGTGTCATGTGACTGCGGTGGGCGAGTGAACACAAAGGCAACAGGGAAGCACATGTAAGTGCGTTCATGTGCTGTACACATGTAATTCGTCTCATGTAGTTTGGCTCTGCATTACCAAGTATGAGTAACACAACCTAACCTCTGAGCCACCTTCATTGGTTCCAAGGCAGGCTTCACAGTCTCTCAGCCTAACTTACCTCATAGGGTTGTCATGAGAATAAAATGGGGGAGAGGACAATGATGTAAAATGTTTTTGGTCCCCACTGGGGAGAAAGATGAAGTAAAAATGAAGTAAGTAAGCAAATAAATAAAACAAGCAGCGGCTGAGGGCAGGGAATCCTCCACCCTCACCAGGGGAGATGGCAGCTCTACTTGAGAGACCGTCACTTCTTGGTGTGGCTGCATTCACTATAGGGTAAAACTCTTTGAGCCTGCAGACACCTTCAGAATTTTTTACACAGGGAGGTAGGCACAGCCACAAAATGGCTTCCACAACAGTCACAACTACCCACAAAATGGCTGCTACAAGAGGCACAGCCAATCTCAAAATGTCAATGAGGTCATGCACAACTTTAACAGTAACTCTTCAACATTTCAGGCAGAAACTCTCTTTAACAGGATTTTTTAAAAAATGAACACATTGTTTTAAAATATTTTCTTGCGTACACACAGCTTACCTTCAGTCATGCAGTGCTGTGGTGGCAGCTGCTGCCAAAGCAACTTCTTAAAAATCTGCGCAGCCAATCAGATCTTCAGAAACCAGGAAAGGTGTTGGTGGGGTGACATGGTGCCCATGGGCGCCATGTTGGGTGGCCCTGGGCTACAGAATGGTTGCCAGTCATGCTTTTCCAAGCACAAAATTACTGGAATGTAAAATATGTACCATACCTAACATGAACTCTTCCATCTTATCACATACCATATTTTAAAAACTAGCAGCCTATCTTGAAATTGGTTTGCCAGGTCAGAACCCTACACCAAAGATCCAAAGAAAAGGCTTTTGTTTGCATAGACTGGCACTAGATAGCACTGCACATGGATAATACCACCAATCAATGTTTAATATATTTATTTAAATTTCCTTGTATATATGCAAAAATATGTATGTGGATCATCTGAATTGTATGTACATCAATATCCAAACAGTGCAATACTATTATTTGAGTTTCTGCAAAAGACAGCTATAAATGTATATTCTCTTCTGCACCCCATTAATCTCTCAGTACAGGTGGGAGTTCACATTCAAAAGATGCTGATAGGGTTCTGTAGTCCACAGTTTTCCTGTGCATAACTATCTCTGGATAAACAGTTTAATGAAAACTGGGGGAAACGAAAATCTCCTGCATAAATAGTTTGTGTACAAATTACCACTGATTTGGGGCCAAATGTTTCCAAGTGAAACTTCGGCATTATGACACAGATGTGGTTTGTGATGTGGTTTACCCACCCTGATAATAGTCACTCTATGCATGAATATTTTTAGAATGTGATAAATTTTCACAGCAGTTTAGGACATTTGTGAAATGGGTGAGGCTGTTTACCAGGATAAGCCAGCTGTCTCATCTAGCTTTGTCAGTGTACAGTTTCAACTATCACATTAAACCACCAATGTACACTAAAAGTGGAAGCTTAAAGAACTCATCCAATCAAATACAAGCAAGCGTTATAATTGGCTGATGTGTTGAAGGAGGAAAACTTGGCATTTTCTTTTATTTCCATAATGCATTTTCTTGTATTCTTGAATGTTGTTTAATATTAAGAAGGTGTTGCTTAAAGCACCTGTTATCTCATGTGTCTCATTTCTATTTATATACAGTGATGGAAGTTATCTCCCTCAGATATATATCAGTGCAGTGCTGTTGTCATTCCTGGCTTTAATCAGAGAACAGATTTGATCCAACTGATATCCTAGGCAGCCAACTCTATTAGTTCATGGTATATTGCACAGGAAAAGGTATTGTCCTTCATGTGATGAAAAAAGGGGAATTGCTACATTTCAAACGTGCAGAAATCCAAAGAGCTGCAGGCAAGTATCAAGGCCAAGTAAAAACACTGAACAAAAGGGGGACAGCCCCCAATCAATTCAAGAGAGTAAGAAGATATATTCTTGATTACTCTCCTGAGTTGACTTTACCCTATTCAGGCTGGTCCCTGCTAATCTATTGGTTCCTTCCAAAGTCAAAATTTAAAGCATGGTATACAATGACTAGTTCTGAAACATGCTGTCACTCTGCTTGAACAAAAACTGGAAAGGAAGCTCAGAGCCAGACCAAGATTTTTTGTTGCATGAGTATTTCTGTTACACAACTCAAGAGATTTGCCTCAGGAACCTTTGCAATACCACATGTGACCCAAGAGCTAAATGCTAGCATCCATCCCAGCACTGCATTATGGTTCTAAATTTTGTAACATTTGTATTGACCTCCCTAAAAAGATAGCATTCCCCTGCACCCCCTTGGACCTGTGTTGTCATGAAGGGGTTTGTTTGCATAAAACAAACACAATCTAAACTACAGCAGCTCCTGCATGCTTAGATATTCTTTCAAGTACTGTAGTCTTTCCATCACTATGGTCTGATATCACATTCCTAGTAAGTGATGCAAGTTATTGCCCAAGTATAAAAGAGAGCAATACATTCTTAATGGATGCGAGATGGGAAAGAGTCACTTGGCACACAACAGGGTCAGGTTCCATTATTTATCTGAAGAATAATAATTTATGTTTTGTGAACAGAGCTCAAAGTAGAAACCTGCCTTGGGGAGGAAGCTGCAGAGGGGAGAACACAAAACCTCTCTCCCTATTCTTTGTGTTCAGTGAGCCCTCTGCATTTTTCATGTTGTTTTTTTTTAAATTATTTTTTTCAGCTGAGAAAGAGAGATTGCTCTATAAGTCTGGCTCTTAGGAAGCATGGATAGCATAGAGCTTTTCTAACTTCCAAGCAGCTCTGCCTTCACAAAAGTGTAGCTAGTCTGATTATCTGAAAATCGAATAATGTTACCAATACACCAGCTGCTTCCGCTGCCTAAGCCTCAGGATCTCGACAGCATCTGCTCTGCTAGGTACAAAAAATTGCTCTTTTCCAGTTTTATATTCTGCATCATTGCCTTCTGTTCAGCTTTCTAGCTTTGTGCATCTTACCCCTCCCTGTCAGTGTCTCTTTTACAGAGTAACATTTTGAATCTGTGACCTTACAAAACCGGAGACCAAAGGGGATGGAACTACCTAAGAGATAAAAGGCTCTGTTAGCCAAAGAGGAGAGCATGTAAGGCTGCTTTCTTTTCCAGGTAGAGGTTTATGCAGAGTTCTGTCACCCTTCCCAAGCTCTTGCAGGCCCATTAGGATTTGGACAAGGTCACAAGATCCAGAGTTAAGCCATAGGTAAGGGCAGTGAGGCCAATGAATAGGGTGGCAGGATGTTAACAGAAGGCTAGGGTTATACCATATCAAGTACTGCACCCTGTTCCACTCTCCCTCTTCAAAACAAGTCCATATCTCATCTTTTCCATCTTTCTTCCATACCTGCAATACTAGAACTACCACATCCAATTTATGGTATAATTATTAGACTACGGTCCTTTTCTCACAGACTTGTAAATCATAATGGCTGCTGGTTGCTGGTGGATTTTTTGTGCCATTTAAAACACAACTGGTTTGGCTGCTGGTTGCTAATGTAACCCCCATGAGCTAATTGGTTTAGCCCAGTAGGGTGGAGTTAGTGCCTGGAGCCAGGTAGCTGACAAAGAGGCTGGCTGCTGGGGAGCTTGATAACATTTTACATGCTCTTATCACCTTGAACTAGGTAATGAGAAACACATTACATATGAACATAGTTAGAGGTGGGCACGAACAGGAAAAAACCGAACATGATGTTCGTTGTTCGTTGCCATCCACGAACAGGGAATCACAAACAACCACGAACATGACCCTGTTCACAAACATGGTCGTGGTTGGCTGTTCGTGGGAGGGAGGGGGAGACTTGGAAGGGAAGAAAGTTCCCTGCGTCGTTTGCAAACAGTGTGGGGAACCTCCTTCCCTTCAAAGTCTCCCTCTTCCCAGCTGGCTAGAGGGAGGGGGGGGACTGAAAGGAAGAAGGTTCCTCATGCTGTTTGCAAATGGTGTAGGGAAACTCCTTCCCCTCAAAGTCTCCTTCCTTCCAGCTGGCTGGAGGGAGGGGGGGAGACTTTGTCAGGAAATCTCTGACAAGCAGTTGAGTCGGGGGTGAAGTGCCCCTCTCCTTGCTGCTATGCAGCAGCAGGGAGAAGGGCATTTCACCCCAGCAGGCTGCACTCAGCTGCTTGTCAGGGGTTTCCCCGACAAGCAGCTGAGTGGGAGATTTAAATGTCCCTCTTCCTGAGCTGCACAGCAGCAGGGAGAGGGAAATTTAAACCCCCCGGCAGGCTGCAATCAGCCCTTGTCAGGGTTTTCCCTGACAAGCAGCTGAGTTAGGGGTGAAGTACCCCTGGGCTTAGATTGGGGTTTCCAGGGCAACAGGACTTCAGACAGAGTTCAGAAAGTCAGTGCCTACTGTTGTCAAGGGAATTGATTGAAAGGCTCCAGACTGTCTGGCTTGACGAACAGCAGATGAACACAATGAACAGGGCTTGGAATTAACACATGTTCATTGGGAACGGCTCACAAACAGCTGATCGGGTTGTTCGTGGCTTTTTTTTTGGTTCGTATTGCTGTTCATGCCCACCCCTAAACATAGTGACTAAAAGTGGTGTATGAGTGTTATATTTAGTTGGTATTATTCTTGCAGGGCTGTAATTCCCCAAAAAAGGACAGAAGCAAGGGTTCCAGTTGCTTCATAATCAGGATTGTGGTAAGGACTCTAGCACTTGGTTGGATCCAAAAAGTTGAACTTACTTACCTTGAGTGGTTTCAGAGACAACCAGTTACTTGACTGAACCTAAAGACATTGTTGTCTGCAAGTTTGTTTTTGTTGCACCTATAGGTTTCATTAAACAAACAAACAAAAAGTTGTATTGTTCTGATGGTTGAAAGATGTAAAGAAATTTTTATTAACGTACATTTGTGTTAAAGTTTGCTTCCTAAATTAGCCCCAGAGAACCCATACAAAAGAGATGCAAAGGAGTTAGCCATGTTAGGCTGTAGAAGCAAAATCAAAAAGAGTCCAGTAGCACCTTTAAGAATATCCAACTTTATTGTAGCATAAGCTTTCAAGAATCACAGTTCTCTTCGTCAGATGCATGGAGGGCAAGAAGAAACTGGTCAGATATATAGGTGGAGAGGGGAAGGGGGCATAGATGCAATCAGTGGCTTCTGATAATGGGATCAGTTTGCTTCTGATAATGAAATCAGTTACTTCTGATAATGAGATAACCATTCATAGTCCCTATTCAATCCAAGCCTAACTGAGTCAAATTTACATATGAATTCCAATTCAGCAGCTTCCCATTGGATTCTGGTTTTGAAGGTTTCTGTTCAACTACAGCGACCTTTAAGTCCTTGACGGAATGTCCTGATAGATTAGGAAGAGAATAGGACGTCAGTCTCTGGAACAGATAGGTGGAGAGGGGAGGGAGGAGTAGATGCAAACAGTAGCTTCTGATATGGAGATCAGTTTGCTTCTGTTAAGGAAGTCAGTTACTTCTGATAATGAGATAACCATTCATAGTCTCTATTCAATCCCAGCTTGACTGAGTCAAATTTACATATGAATTCCAATTCAACAGCTTTCCATTGGATTTTGTTTTTGAAAGGTTTCTGTTGAACTACAGTGACCTTTAAGTCCTTGATGGAACGTCCTGGTAGATTGAAGTGTTCTCCCACTGGTTTCTGGATGTTGCCATTTTTAATGTCAGATTTGTGTCCATTTATTCTTTTGCGCAGAGGTTGGCTGGTTGTCAATGGACTGTATTTTCCTGAGGAAGTCAGTGGTGTCCCGTAAATAGCTGGGTGTGCTGGTGGCATAGGGCCTGAGGATAGAGTCCATGTATCCTGAGACTCCTACTGTGATAATGCCAATTCCTGAAACAATGGGGCGGCCCGGGTTACCTGGTTTGTGGATTTGGGGTAGTAGGTAGAATCTTCTTCCATTCTCAAGTGTTCTGTGTGCTTCTTATTCACTGTTCATTATTTGAAATGTCTGCAGTTCTTTTCACCAGTGCTGCCTTTTTAATTTTCCTGCCTATTTCCAGTGTGTTTTCTTTTTGTTTCTTTTTAACAGAAAGTGATTTTTGCTATAGCACTGCAGAGGTGAACACTGGTATCAAACATATGGTATTTTTAAAAAGTATTGTATAAAAAAAAAGTGCGGCACTGACAGAAAATGAGGGGCTGATTGAAATGGCCACAGTGTTTCAGATACAGTTCGTAAACTGATGTAAATGCTGTTTGAAACTGTCTCCCAACATTGCTTTACACAGTCAGGGCAGTAACAGATCACAATTAAGTTAAACAGAACTGTAAAAGGGCACATTCAAATCTCCACTCTGCTATGAATGTTGCTCGGGCCACTCATTCTCCTTTGAGCATACCCTACCTCACAAGGTTATTGAGGAAGAGAGGACAATGTATGCTGCTCTGAGATTCTTGGATATGGCGGGGGATAAATATGCTAGATACTAGATGCTTTTTTTTTTTTACATAGCTGGCTTTTAATCCCTTACCTTTCAAGGTGCCCACCTGATGGCTCCTTTTGGCTGATGTTCTCTCAGACCCATCCTAAAGAAAAATGGCATTTAAAAATTCTTTGTATTCACTATTCTTTCATACTTAATCATAAAATTTCAAACTTGAGCCTAGAAATAAAGGCTTTTTGTGTCACAAAAGCAGGTTCTCTAAGCACTATGGATGTCTTTTTTGCTTCTCTTTTTGTCTGAGATAAGAAAGTTGTTTACCTGAAATGAATTAGTATAATTTGCTACCAGCGCCCCTTGACACACATGAACACACATGAGGCTGCTTTATACTGAATCAGACCATTGGCCCGTGAAGGTCAGTACTGTCTACTCAGTGGCTGTCCAGAATCTCAGGTAGAGGCCTTTCATGTCACCAATTACCTGACCTTTTTAACTGGAGATGCCAGCAATAGAACCTGGGACCTTCTGCATGCCAAACTGGTGCTCTACCACTGAGCCATAGCCCTTCCCCTAACGCCATCATTTACCCCCTCCAGTCACTTTCTTCATTCTGCCAAATTCTATCACTTGACTCCCTGGGTACCATACTTGAGAGGATAAGCAAATCTGCCAGTTTTGTGTCTTCCAAGAGTTGGCAGCCCTTCTAGTTATCATCCTTAACGTCACTTGCAGTTTCACTGGGCTTCTCTGCATTCCTGACTCTGTCCTTCTGAGTAGCATCAGAGGCCTTCATAATTCCATAGGTAGCCACTCTGTGTCCACTGATGTGCTGCAGTTCTACTTACAGAGTAAAGAACCAGGTTGTTGTTACTAGCAATGTATCGTAACTAGTGTAACAGGTGCAGAACATACCAAGACATAACAGGACTGATTTTGTTTATGGCCTTGCCTTGGCATCCATCTTGGGAAAGGAGTGTGCTCCGTCTGTTTTTTAAACAAATAAATCTTCTTGCCCACTACATGGCAACACATATGAAGCAAAATATAAATAAGAGAGTAGAGCTTCATGAGGGATGAAGGTTGGGCAGTAATTTTGGGGATGAGAAGTGTGTTATACAAGCATAAAACAAGCTCAGGTTCTGGTTTTAAAATATCCATTTGTAAGTTGCTCTTTGTGCTATTTTTTGTAGAAAGGTAGGCTATAAATCTTGTAATGAATGAATGAGCCTGGAAGCCAAAGTATTTGAAACTGTATCCTCAAATCTGAGGCACATTATGGAGGGAAAGGCTCTGGGGATTGGCTTTGGTGAACCCTGACTTGTGCTCGATCACAGGTCTGTTTTCTCAGTCCATCAAAATAAGCAGCTGATTTCCTTGCATCATTACAGCTTCTGAATTTATAAAATGACTTCATCAGCACTCAATTAGAGCATATGAAATAATGATGCCATTCACCTAGGGAGTACTTTATGGTGCATTTATTCTGAGTTGGAAAATATTTCAGCATAATGTATTGCTACCTTTTTAGAAAGAACTTTGTGGCTGACATTTTATAGTGTAACTTATACAACTGTTTTCCTTGATTCACTGCCACAAAGCAATTCTAAAAGTATAAAAAATGTATTAGGCCCTGATTATAAATCCTATGAAATCACTGTCCAAACAAATTTCCTACACTATGAACCACGCACTACAATTTTTTTTTAAAAAAAAGAGGCCACACTAACTTTTTCTCTTGTGCGTCTCCATTCATCCCAATAGGACAGGTAAAGGAGAACCTATCTTTCATGTAACTGCATGTGAAATAAATAAAAATAGAATAAGAAACTATGGGCAAAGGAACTTGGGGTAGTAGATTTCATTTATTTAGATGGGAAAGTGTACATTTGAACCTGGAAATATAGTGGAGATATGCTATGTGGAAAAAAGATTACATATTTGAGAAGGACTTCTAGACTAGTACTCGATTTGTAAAGGATTTTTAAGTGGATACTAAGTTATAGTTATACAGTTAAGGAAATACTAATAGTAATAATAGCAACAAGTAATGCTTTGGAGTGTTTAAAGTGAGTTACACGCTTAATCATAGTAACCCTTACAATTACAGCTGGGGGATACAGAGGCTGAGAGTTACGCCAATGAATTTCTGGCATAAGGGAGAGTCGAACCAGGAGCCTCCCTGGGTCACAGCTCTTTATCTCAGCCTCTCTGTAATATTAGCTCTCAAGGTCAATCATTTTGGAAAGAATCAGTTTTTCACAAGGGCAGTGCTTGGTTGATTACAGTTTTATTCTTCTAAATAATATATCATTTCAGCTACTAGTAAATCTTCTTTTCTTTGTAGCTTTGAAGGCATAGGTTTCGTTGCTGATTATTGCTTCTGATGAAATCAGTGTTTTGCTTCCTATAGCTTTAGAAAAGTCGACTCACAAAATAAAGGAGAAGGAGGAGTATTTTCTTAATTGCTCTTTCCTGGTAGTTTGCATTTGCTGAAGCAGCCTGTACCTTTTCTGCTAGAGACTTGTGCAAAGAATGAATTTGGCTATATGAGAGCCATCAGTCAGGCCCATCCTGCTATGCAGCCTACAAGCTGCAATTGGGTGCATTCAGTTTCAGGATCATTACAGGAGAAAAGTCCTCCTGATGGCAAAATTTGTTTAAAATGATATGTGAAACAGATTCAGTCCCATTTTCACCTCACTCAAACACATCCCCTGTCTGTCCAGTTAGGTTCTGGCCAATGGCTTTATCACCACTTCTATGTGCTATCTGCTGGCAATGACAATGCTGTGGTGCAGATGTATTCAGTTATTCAGCTACAATACCATTTTTCATTTTGCAATGCCAGGCAATGTTGCTCATGTTCAGCAGCAGTCATTGCTCCCAATTTGTGCTGCTGTGATGTTTGCAACAACAAAAAAGTGTTCAAAAACTGAACATATCTTGCTCACCATGCCCATTGTCTGACCCTTCAGTTCACACATTCACAAGTTAAAATTAGCTATATTTTGAGTGGCTTTACCTCATTCAATCCACAGCTGACTGGGAAGCTCCTGTTGAGGCTTGCTCATAATTCACTGGATTACTGGAACTGCAATTGAGTGTTATTTAATATCAGCTGCATTTAAATGTATGTGTTGTATTTAGACCTGTGCAGTCAGCATTAGTCATGAAAATGGGACATGTGCTGCTGACTTGACAGATTGAATTACAGTTCTGGGAAGCAGTGCAGGGCTGTGAAAAGTATTTGCAACCCCATTTTGAACAGTCAGCTTTGGGAGTCAGGCAGGCAAGATAATGCAAGAAAGAGAAGTCAAAGAAACGTCATGCAAATTTATCCTGAAGGATCAAGACAGTGATGGGAAGCACCACTTTGTAAACTGGGTAGATGGCAACCGGGGGAAGAAGAAACATCCACAAAAGTTCTAGAGCATGCATGTACAAAACAGCTGTGCAATACATTTTAGAACAATTTTGTATGCTTAATAGAAAGTGAACATTTTTCTCTTTTTCAAAGTGCTTACAATTGGCAATTAGACTTCATCACTATTTTAATTCCTTCAGATTTTATGGATCCTCCAATGAATTACACTGTCTGATCTAGTCTACAGTGTTGATGCAGGATTTTTTCTAAACCATATCATAGCTGCCACTTGTTAAAGTACTCACTATGCATTTTAAGCTTAACCTATAAATCTTTAATCCAAACCTTGTTCGTGTAACTATTTTAATTCAACAGCACTCAGTAACTAAGGAATTCCATTATTAATATTGCCTTCATACACACACCTACACACAATATATATTTCTTATGCAGCAAATGCACCTGATTCCAGAATAAGCACAAGAACAGTGAAGGTTATACTGAAATGTCAAAAGAAGCTAAAACGAACTCCTAGAGTCTGAAAAAGGATTTGGCATGAATAAAGCACTGTGGGGGTGGCCAATTTCACTCCTAGTGAACCAGGAACATACAGTAATATTCAGACTTCTGTTTTCTACAGTCACTGGCTTGTTGGTACTGAACATGTGTTGAAGTATTGTGCTGCTTCCACCATAAGGAGACAATTCTGAGTTTTGTTCATCTCTGTGCTGTGTCACAGATGGCCTGTAACCTGAAATTACCCCATAACGAAAACACGGTGATTCTGTAATGGGAATTTTTGTAAGAAATAGTGTTCACATTATCTTGATATGCTACAAAAAGTGATTAATGGCACTGCGGCCTCCAAAGACTGACTTACACAGATACTGCAAAACACCAACTGACTTTTATGCCAGTTAAGTTTATCTTCTAGTTCATTATGTTCCATTTACAGTGAAATTCAAAGGAATTTTCGGGATTTCTTCTCAGGCAAAACATATGAAGGATTTTAGATAAAATATAAAAACAGCAGATTTGTCAGGAGAATGTTACACATCTGTAATTGTCACCTAGAAAAACAAAATGTATCACCTACTAGATATAACACAATTCAAAACAACTTAAAGTCCCCAATCAGGCAAAAAGTCCACACAAAGAGCTGCTAAAAGAATTTCAATAAATTAGCAACATTTCTCAAAGAGATTTGCACATCTATATGAAATTTCGTGCAGCCTATAAACTCTCTGATACTTTTCAGTATGTGAGTATCACAAATCATGCATTTAGAAGCTACAGTTCTTGGAATGTTCAGGATCAGACCAGCAAGAATGTGTATGGATTTAACATCAAAATTGTCTTTAATCCCCTCAAAATCCCCTGCAATATTTTATGCTGTCTTCCATTTTATTATGTGATTTAGCTTCATGAAAAACACATACATATCATTGTTCCCTTTTCAAGCTAATTCTTAGAATTTGGAATTTATTAGGAATCGGCTTTTTTCCTGGGAAAAGAGGTGGTGGAACTCAGTGGGTTGCCCTTGTAGAAAATGGTCACATGGCTGGTGGCCCTGGCCCCTGATCTCCAGACAGAGCGGAGTTTAGATTGCCAGCACAGAGGGCAATCTAAACTCCCCTCTGTCTGGAGATCAGGGGGCGGGGCCACCAATCATGTGACCATTTTCAAGAGGTTCTGGAATTCCGTTCCACTGTGTTCCAGCTGAAAAAAAGCCCTGTTTGGAATCAATACTAAGCTGCACAAATGTGATCAATACCTACAATAAAGGCTAGAATAATGGCCAATCAAGGATACCATTTAAAAGCGTATAGCTTGATTCAGATGCCAAACTTTGGTTCAGGGAAGATTACTTACACAACCATTTCTCCCCTCTCTCTTTATCTTGCACGTTGTGAGCTCGTTAGTCATTTTCTGATTTTCAGAAAATCAGAGTTTACTGTTACATCAAAAATGATAAACTATAGTTTCAGCAAGCCCTGTGAATCATGATTCCACGATCTGGGAACAAAAGAAATTGTAATCTTAGTTTTCAGGACAAATCCATGGATTGTATTTAGCCGAGTGTTTCTGTGAACAGAAGGATTTCTACCAATGGAACATGACTTTGTTGTCTTCCTAGGGTTTTCAGGTACCCCTCACCTCCCATCAGGAGGGTGGAGTTGCTGGCACTGACCTTGTGTGCCACATGAGCTCCTCTTTGTGTGTGCACATGCACACTCAGAGCCAGCATGATGACATCTCTTCTGGAAGTGATGTCACCATACCAGCTGTGTGAGCACTCCTGCACTCTGCATGGGGCCGATTTGGCCCATTTGGGGTCCAAATTGCCCCCAAATGAAGTGTGGGAATGCTCTCACAGGCGGTGTGATGACATCACTTCCAGAAGTGACATCACCATGTTGGTCGTGCAAGCACTCTCGCACTCTGCACAAGGCCAATTTGGCCAATTTGGGGCCCAAATCAGCCCCAAACGAACACAGGAACGCTCCCGTGGGCGGTACAATGACATCATTTCCTGAAGAGATGTCACCGCAGTGGTTGGGAGCACATGTGCAGCGTGTACTCCTGAGGTGCCTGCTGGTGGCAGCTTGCCCCCTCCAAACAATCGCTGGGCGATTGACGGATGAGGGGGCAAATCCCCAAGAGTTTTCCTGCCTCCAACAGGCACCTGGGAACCCTATGTCCTCCCCATCCCACTGCACATACCAGATTGCCCCCCCCCTGTGTTGTTCCCCTGTCCCTTAGGAGCAACATTTCAGGGGGCAGATTTGGCTGCAGTGGGAGGAGGAGGAAAGGCAGTCATGCTCCATGGACAAACATGTTTCCATCCACAGAAACACTCAATTGAACCCAAGCTATCTATGATGTAAGCCCCACTCACTACCTGACCATGAGACAGTTTTTCCCTCCAAAACAATTAAGATTGTTTGCTGTGGCTGGGTAGTGTGTCTCTGGGTATAATATTAAGTTCCTTTTGTCTTTGTTAAAGTAACCTAAGTCTGAAACTACCTTTTGTCCCATGCTTTAAAACATATACATATTTGGCTTATATCCAAGCCCAAATATTTGGTAGGGGAGAAGCAAGAGCCCATGTCTTCTTTAAGTGAGACGGCACTAGAGGCTGAGTAAAGTTCAAAAAGAAACAGCAAGGTTTATTAAATAGGCAGGGTTAGTAAATAAGTAGGCAGGGAAAGAAAAGTTGAGGTAAATTTTGATTGTAGAATAGAATACTTCACAAGCATTAAGCACAATGATCTTCTTAAAGCTTAGTTTCAGTAGTTACAGATCTTAAAAGTGAGAGGGTGGTAGTTTCAGACTTAGGTTACTTTAACAAAGTTTCTTCATAGATTTCACTTTACAGCTTAGATGTTCTGACTTCAATACAGCACTCTTTACCCTTTACACCAGACCTAGGGTCCTCCTCAGAGCCAAAACCACCTTTGTAGACACTGGGCAGGAATTATTCTTCTCCAAATGACATAACCCTGATCACTTGGCCGAAGAGGAGTCTCTGCCAACAACACCCCCCCCCCCCCAGTTCTAACTCATCTGTGTAAATCAGTGCTGGCTTTTACACTTCAGTACTTTAACTGAAATCTCTTTTAAACCTAAAGCTATCCCAGTTAGGCCAAACTTCCTTTTTTCCCTCACACAGAGGGTTATTAGTCTGAGCATCCTTGTGAGACTTCAAATGTCAACTCCTCCAACACTTCTGTCAGCACCAATTTGTTACCTTCTCACAGGCCAATCACAGGGAGGGGGAGCAGCTTGTCAATCATTCTCCCTTCAGGCAGTTTTTAACCCTTTCCCTTCCACTCTCTGGGTACTGCACTTAGTAAACCTTTCATTTAAAAGCTCATTCTGTCACACTATCATTTTCCAGTTCAGGTTTGCTGAAACTTCAAAAATGACGATTTATCTTGCAGTGCATGAACAGATGAGGGAAAGCAAAAGAGGGAACACACAAGCATGCTTGATTTTTAAAGCCTCATTCACACGCTCTTAAACAAAGTTGATTGTGCAAAACATTTCAATAAAATTGAATGGCAATAAACTGGGACTTCATTTTATTTGCCTCTTGAGGAAAATTCTTAGTTTAGGGTTACCAGTCCCCTGGTGGGGGTGGGAGAACCCCTGATCCTAGCCTCCTCCTTCCCCCACCACCACTCACTTGGCCAGTGAAGGAACAGGCATGGGAACAGGCCTCCCAGGAGTGATGTCATCACACAAGTCCTGTGAGTGCTCCTGGGCTTCACGCAGGACCCACTTGACCCATTTGGGGGCCAAAATCTGTCTGGTATGAAGCCCTGGAGCATTACCGGGTCCTGCATGATGATGCCACTCCTGGAGGCGATGTCACCAAGTGGTACTAGGAGCAGTCTGGTGTTTTGTGCATACAAAGGAATTGAGAAGGTAAGTGCAGTATCCCTTCCTACCAAGAGGCTAAGGAGACTTGGCAATCCTACTTAGTTTGCCATCAAATAGTTATATTTGCAAATAGTTAATCTTTGCAATTATTAAGCTACTTTTTTAAAAAATGGAAGAGGATACGATCAGGAGTCAGTGGTCAAATTTTCCATGCTGTAATTAAACCACATTTTATTGAACATACATGGGCCTGGCAAAATAGACAAGATTCAGACATAATGCCAAGCTATGTGAATGAGGCTTTAAAAACAGGAAGGCTATACAGGTTGAATCCTGAGTAGAGGTGGGCACGAACCAAAATACAAATCAAAATTTGTCACGAACCAAGCCGGTTCATGGTTCATGAACCGGCAGATCGTTAGAGCCCATTTCTGACAAACCACCATGAACTTTAGGTTGGTTTGTTTGGTTCGTTTTTTGGTTCATCACTGCAGATAGCCTGGCACTGATCAATCAGTTTCCTAGGCAAGGGAGGGGGGAAAATGGGCTTTCTGCAGCCCCGGAAGTGACCTTCTGCTGCCCTGGGAGTGACATTTTCACGAACCAAACAAACCAGTTTTCAAACCTGGGCAAATTCATGAAAGTTCATGGTTTGTGAAACGCGATGAACCACAAACTGCATGGTTCTGTATTTTCCCGGTTCATGCCCACCTCTAATCCTGAGTATGTTGTATACTGCATGGTTACCAACTATCTGTCTTCATAAGGCACTGGTTTGCAGCATTGCGCAGAGTGAGTTTGATGATATCTATGCTGGTGAAAGTAAATGCATTATTTTCATAGTCTGCTTTGCTGCAAAGGTCTATGCAATGAAATAGAACCAGAGACTTGCCTAGAACCTAAGCCTTTTGTTTATCCTGCAGGATGAATTCTAAAAAACTGCAGGTGCAAAGCCATAAGAAACTCATTAGGTTGCAAGGGTTTGCTGGAAGGCCGTGATGAAAACTAGTAGGTTTTCTTTCTGCCTGCAGTGCCTTGTGGATAAATCCAAGAAGAGAGTACACACTTCATGTCACTATAACACAATTTTTATGATTTCATGGGTGCTGTTACTTGTTTTTATAGTTATTCCAGATTTATTTTTATTGCGTGTTGCCTTTGGCAGAGGCTTCTCCTGAAAAGAGGTGGCTAAATTTTAAAATAAACAAATAGCAGGATTGTTGGGCTAGTTCTTAAACAAAAACAGTACTGTTCTGCTAACTTCACCATGCCAATCTGGTCCTGTCACTAGTCCTATGGTTGCTTATTCGTTGAGCTGGGCTCTCCATCAGCTAGGGTTGCCAGATGGGTTGCACCAAAAATACTGGACATACTTGATAAAAATTTATCAACCATGCAGTGATTACATGGCTTGACTAGGCAGCTTGCCAAGAGGGAGGCAGAAAAAGAGGCAGACCAGTATCACTGCTTCACACTACACCAATGCTGGCAGGCAGGTCCCCTGCCAGATGGAGCAATTTAGAGATTCTGGGGCCCTGGACAAAAGTCAGGGATGCCCCTCCAACCTCCTTTATTCCCAACTCAACTCACATATTTTAACCTACCTTATAGGGTTATTCTGAGGATAAAATGGATTAGGTGAGAATATTGTAAGCCACTTTTGGTACCCATTATGGAGAACATTGGGATATAAATGAAGTTAATAAATATTTGCACCATTGAGATGTGTAAAACAAAGTGACCCCCTCCTCCATCCCACCCTTCCTGCCTCTAGAGTCAAGGAGGTAGGGAACTGAGGAAAAAAGCTGCTGCCACTGATTGCCGACGGAGGGAGGGATGCATGGGAGGACTGATAAAAGTCCTTTTTGCACTTATGGTTTAAATTGCCCTTTATGAGCATTTGCCTCAATTGCAATGGCTACGGCATGGCACTCCCACGTTCCACACTGTCTGAGGCAGTTTTTATTTGGCGTCTTATTTTTCATTTTAGATGGGCTTTGAAGCCTCGGTGCAGTTTCTGGCTTTGGGGGCTTTGTAATTCATGTCACATTAAAAAAAAAAAACTTTGAGCATGCATAGGAACATTGCAATGTTGGAACCCATCCCCCCTGCTTTTACTGTTTGGGCTGTCCCCTGTCCACTGGAAAGGCAACTGGTGGCATAGTTCTGGGGGGAAACACATGTCACTTTTATTTATTTTTTTAAAGCCAAGCCAGGAAAGGGTTAAAATGCTGCTGCTTCATTCTCTTGCTGCCATTTTGATAAAATGCTTTTTTTGACATTGGCAGAAGACACCAGGAGGGAGGGGAAAGCAGCCATTTAACCGTTACCTGGCTTTTAAAATGTCCTCTGGAGTGATTTTGGGAACTAACACACCGATTTTGGAACAGTGACAACTACCTCACCCTACGTCTAGGATACAATGGGAATTTAAGTTTTTCATCACACCCACTCCCAGCGTTTGCTTAGACTGTGCTCTCTCTCTCTCTCTCTTTTAAATTACTAACAATACAAAGGAAAGAATGGGGGCAGAGGGAAGGAAAGAAAAAAAAACAGCACATAACAACACAAACACTACATCTACAAATAATGCTTTCCCTTCATACAGCCATTTTTTAAAATTAAAACTTTGTAAAATACTGTTAGATTGGTAGACCTTGCAAAATACAGATTACAATCAAAATTAGGTCTTCCTCCCCCCCCCCCCCCGGGCAGTTCTCTCTGAACAGCTGCAGTCGCCGTGCTCGTTCCCTCCTCCCCTCCCCCTTCAAACTTGGAATCCTTTTCCTCTTGTTTAGCATCTTGCTGGAACTCTTGATGCTGACCCTCAAAGTCCCTTAGCTGATCTTCTGATGTTATCTTGTAAGCTTGATCTTTGTAACTAAACCAGATACCTTCTGGAAATAACCATATGAACTTTATTTCACGTTTCCTCAGAAGAGCTGCAAACCCTTTGTATTTAAATCTTATTTTCCGAGCTAAAAATGGAACGTCCTTCAATATCTCAACCTTATTACCCAGAAAGTCCAGATCCGCATTGTATGAATTATATAGGATAGTATCCCGAATCCTCTTAGATGAGAAATCAATGATGATCTCGCGAGGCAGCTGACGCTTCGTTGCATATTTTGAAGAAGCCTGACGGACTTCCAAAATGGCACTTTTTAACTCTTCTTTAGTTGCCCTCGTGGGTGTCGCTAAAAGTTCCGAGACCAGATCCTGCAAATTCTCATTTTCCTCCTCTTTCATGTCCTGGAGACGCAAAATTGTCTGTGCTCGTTCCACTTGTAGCCTGATCAGCTGGTTCTCCACCAGCTTTAGTTCTTTGTTTGTTGCCCTCACGAGTGACGCATTTACCCGAGCAGACTTCTCTGCCCCCCCCCCGCTGTTTCCTTAATGGTTTTCACTTCGCTCTCAATTAAGCCAACCCTTTGATCCGTTTCATTTAGCTTGTCAACAAAGGGCTTTATGGCTTCAGTCACCGACCGCTTCACCAGATCCTCAAGAGATTCTCTTTTACCCTGCAGGGCAGCCGAGATTGACTTGCCCAAAGTGGGACTCTGCTTTTTCATCGCCATTTTAGGGGGGGAGACCGCCAACCAAGTTCTGAAACTCAGTGAGGGGGAAGAAACCCGAGCCTTCTTAGCTTCAAATCCCACCAATCCTTCACGTACGCTTGTAGTAACAGAAGGGATTCGCTTACTTACAGGCTTTCGCCTAGTTCTGCTCTTTGCCGATCCCCGTGGCCCGGCTGCACACGATGTGCTGCGCAAGTCTGCCGGCCTCCATTGGAGCAAACGGGCGATTTACCCCCTGCATTGCTTCCAGGGGGTTCTTCCCGCGGCGCCCCGGACCCTGACTCCCTCACTGGGAGTCCTGGGGGTTAACCCTCGCGGGTCAACCGCCCGGTCAGGCTGCTCAGACGTTTCCTCCCGGACCTGCGGAGAGGAGCGTCTGACATGGCCGGGAAAACAAAACCGAATCTGCTTAGACTGTGCTCTCCCCATTTGTTTTTCCCAATGAGATAGAGAGAGAGAAGCTATCTTCTGGTCTTGAAATGAGAGGTAGCCAGCTTGGTCAGGGGCATGAGGCACAGCAGGCAAAGCAGCTCCCCAAGTGTAAAGAGGAAAAACCCACAACATAAATGAGCAAAAGTTAACTGCCCATCTTGCAGCACAGGGGAGAGCCTCCAGACATGGACAATAAAAGCGTACCCACTGGTTTCAAGGAAGGAGGAAATCGCTCTGTTGCTTGAGGTGGGGGACTTGATCTTCTCCTCTTCCTAGGTGGGGAACAATGGAAATGCCAACTCCAGAGACAGTTTATCTTCCACCAGCCCACTCTCCACATCTGAGCCCTGGAGTTTGATTCTTGTTTGACTCATTTATTGTCTCGCTTCCTCGCTATTTTAACCCACCCTGACAAGGGGCTTGACAGCCCTGAAGCTATCTTCTTCTCCCAATTCTATCCCATACAGTTTCATGAAAGAAACATCTGTTTTGTTTTGGAAAAGATATAAATACATTATATCATAGTAACAGTCTTGCAGCCTTGATTGAGTGCACTCCTGGACTCAAGCAGTGTGCAGGGGCAGAACGGTCATTTATTTTATTTTATTTATTTTTATTTAATAAACATTTGATAAAATAAATTTACAGGAAATTTTCCCAGTGGGCCAATGCTCTAGTGTGCCACTGGTGGCCAGAAGCAAGCGCTAATCCCCAGCTACTTTGCTACTGCTTTAGGAGCTGCTTGGCTCACATCCTTCAATAACAATGAGCATCAGCATCACCCCATCAAATTGCCTTCACCCAGATGGTGGGAGGAAGCAGTGAGTAAGCTAATTCCCATTGCTGACATTGCTGAAGGCAGTGGCCCTTGTGTAACAGTGTTGTCGGGACCACTAAGTTTTGCTTGTTCCAGAGTCATTTTAACTTCCCAGTTCACTCCTGATAATATGGATCATCCACCACCACCCCAAAACTTAGACCCTGATTTTGAAAGCAATCCTGCTTTATTCGGTGGGCTTACTCCCAGGAAAGTGTTCTTAGGATTACTGCTTATGCTATTGAGATAATATATGTGAAGTGCTTTAAACATTTGAAAGTACTATAGAAATGCTGCCACTGTTTTTCTTTAAGTTGATAACCTGGCATCTAGATGAATAAGAAAAAGGGTTAATGAGAGTTTATTAATGGTTATGGGCTTTTTAAAAATGCATTCACTTTGTTTTTAATGATTTCCCCCCATATTCTCTTGCTCCCTTTGATCAATGCTTATTTGTACAGCATGGGACAAGTGTTAAGAGGCAGCCATCATGTTTTTCTTTGCTTAGTCGTAAGCTCTATGGGGTATCTCAAGGAAACATGAGAGAAAACTGACTCCTGCAGAGCTTGTGTTACATATAAATTACTGGGTTGATAACAGAAAAAACTTGAATCTCCCAGAATTTTAAATATTAATGGAGATTTTCTTCTGTGTTTTATATGCTGCAAAAGAAAGAGGAAGTACTAAAAATCAATGTGTAGTTTATAATATACGGCTTTGGGAAAATCCCCACTGGATCAGCATAACATATATTTATGAAGTATTGCATGTTTTGTTTTAACCATGAAATTTCTCACTAATGTCAGTGGGATCCAGGCCAAAATCCCACTCTGTGAGGAAATAAAGTTTCATATTAGTTACTGTAACCGGAAGGTTGTGACTAGGGGTGTGCAAGCCAAAAATTTTCGGCTATAGCCGAAAGTAGAAAGCCGAAAGAAGATTCTCTATCGTTAAAGCCGAAAGCCGAAACAAGAATCTCTTTCGGCTTTCGACTTTCGGGATTCTTTCGGCATTCTTTCGGCATTCTTTCGGCTTTTTTCTATGGGAAAATGCCTCCGTCTTCCAGGACGCCTGGAGGAGGCATTTTCCCACCGAATAAGCCCAAAATTGGTGGGGACCTTCCTCTAACCCTTCTCTAACAACCACCCAAGGTTCAGACAGATTGGACTTTGGGGGGCCATGTTATGGCCCCCCAAAGCAGGTCCCCCCATCCTCCCATAAGAAAGCGAAGGAGCAGCATATTGTTAGCATGCTGCTGCTCATCTTTCTTCATTATTTCCTATGGGGAAAAAATGAAGAGGCAGGCTTCCTTTGCCAGGGGTGGCATTTTGCATGCAAAATGCCCCCTTACCCTCAGGGGCCCTTCTCCCACCCCTCCTCCCACCCCCCACCAAGGCTCAGCCTGATCCCACTTGGGGGGGCCATTTCATGGCCTCCCCAAGTAGGTGCTCTAATCTCTACCACTGACAGCTGGGGGAGGCTTGTGTTGCCAGGGGTGGCATTTTGCATGCAAAATGCCCCCCAGCCCTCTGGGGCCCTTCTCCCACCCTTCCTCCCACCCCCCACCAAGGCTCAGACTGCTCCCACTTGGGGGGGCATTTCATGGCCTCCCCAAGTAGGTCCTCTCAGCCCCTAAAGTCCACCCCTTACAGCCCCACACAAACCCAATTCCCCCCCAGCTGCCACACACAGACCCAAATCCCCACATTAGCCCCTCACAGACCCAAATCCACCCCCACCTGCCCCACACCCATAACCCCAGGAACAGGCTGGCAAAGGCCAGCCCTCTCCCTTTGTTCCCTATGCTGGGAACTTCTAAACTCTCTTTCCCTGGGCAATTCTGCACAGCCCAGGGGTGCCACAATGGTGGGCACACTTCTGAGTGCCAGCTGGCCCCTGTGAAAGAGCACCTGAACCACAGACACCCTCCCTCAAATTCCCCCACCACCTACAGAGATGGCTGGCCAGCCAGCCCCATTGTTCCCTATGATGGGAACCAACTGCACAACAAAGAATAAAACAAGAACAACACAAAATAAAGTTTTAAAAAAATTATTTTCTCCCTTCCAAAGTACAAGTAGGCAAAGCATTATGACACATTACACCAGCAGTCCCCCACACAGAAAAATTAAAACAAAACTCACTTAACATCAGAGAATCACAAAACACGATTCCTGTCAAAAACACTTTATTTCTTGAACAGCTTTAGGTTACACAGCAGGGGGGAACACCAAAGGGCATGGCAGCACTATCTTACACAAAAATAACACAACTCACTTAACATCAGAGAATCACAAAAGCACAATTCCTGTCAAAAACACTTTATTTCTTGAACAGCTTTAGGCTACACAGCAGGGGGGGGAACACCAAAGGGCATGGAAGCAGTATCTTACACAAAAATAACACAACTCACTTCACATTAAAGAATCACCCCAAAAAATTGCTGTCAAAAGCACTTTATTTCTGTAACTGCTTTAGGTTACACAGTAGGAAGGCACCACAGAGAAGGAAAGCAGTGTACTACACAAAAATAACACAACTCACTTCACATCAGAGAATCACACAAACACAATTGCTGTCAAAAACGGTGAAGTGGGTTGCATCATTTTTTGTAGTACATTGCTATCATGCCCTGTTGTGCCCTCCTACTGTGTAACCTAAAGCTGTTCAAGAAATAAAGTGTTTTTGCCAGGAATTGTGTTTTTGTGATTCTCTGATGTTAAGTGAGTTGTGTTATTTTTTTGTAAGATAGTGCTGCCATGCCCTTTGGTGTCCCCCCCTGCTGTGTAACCTAAAGCTGTTCAAGAAATAAAGTGTTTTTGACAGGAATTGTGCTTTGTGATTCTCTGATGTTAAGTGAGTTTTGTTTTAATTTTTCTGTGTGGGGGACTGCTGGTGTAATGTGTCATAATGCTTTGCCTACTTGTACTTTGGAAGGGAGAAAATAATTTTTTAAAAACTTTATTTTGTGTTGTTCTTGTTTTATTCTTTGTTGTGCAGTTGGTTCCCATCATAGGGAACAATGGGGCTGGCTGGCCAGCCATCTCTGTAGGTGGTGGGGGAATTTGAGGGAGGGTGTCTGTGGTTCAGGTGCTCTTTCACAGGGACCAGCTGGCACTCAGAAGTGTGCCCACCATTGTGGCACCCCTGGGCTGTGCAGAATTGCCCAGGGAAAGAGAGTTTAGAAGTTCCCAGCATAGGGAACAAAGGGAGAGGGCTGGCCTTTGCCAGCCTGTTCCTGGGGTTATGGGTGTGGGGCAGGTGGGGGTGGATTTGGGTCTGTGAGGGGCTAATGTGGGAACTTGGGTCTGTGTGTGGCAGCTGGGGGGAATTGGGTTTGTGTGGGGCTGTAAGGGGTGGACTTTAGGGGCTGAGAGGACCTACTTGGGGAGGCCATGAAATGCCCCCCCAAGTGGGAGCAGTCTGAGCCTTGGTGGGGGGTGGGAGGAAGGGTGGGAGAAGGGCCCAAGAGGGCTGGGGGCATTTTGCATGCAAAATGCCACCCCTGGCAACACAAGCCTCCCCCAGCTGTCAGTGGTAGAGATTAGAGCACCTACTTGGGGAGGCCATGAAATGCCCCCCCCAAGTGGGAGCAGTCTGAGCCTGGGTGGGGGGTGGGGGGAAGGGTGGGAGAAGGGCCCCTGAGGGTTGGGGGCATTTTGCATGCAAAATGCCACCCCTGGCAACACAAGCCTCCCCCAGCTGTCAGTGGTAGAGATTAGAGCACCTACTTGGGGAGGCCATGAAATGCCCCCCCAAGTGGGAGCAGGCTGAGCCTTGGTGGGGGGGTGGGAGGAGGGGTGGGAGAAGGGCCCCTGAGGGTGAGGGGGCATTTTGCATGCAAAATGCCACCCCTGGCAAAGGAAGCCTGCTTCTTCATTTTTTCCCCATAGGAAATAATGAAGAAGATTAGCAGCAGCATGCTAACAATATGCTGCTCCTTCGCTTTCTTATGGGAGGATGGGGGGACCTGCTTTGGGGGGCCATAACATGGCCCCCCAAAGTCCAATCTGTCTGAACCTTGGGTGGTTGTTAGAGAAGGGTTAGAGGAAGGTCCCCACCAATTTTGGGCTTATTCGGTGGGAAAATGCCTCCCCCAGACGTCCAGGAAGACGGAGGCATTTTCCCATTGAAAAGCCGAAAGAAAGCCGAAAGAATCCCGAAACGTTTCGGCTTTTTTCTTTCGGCTACCCGAAACGTTTCGGCATTCCCCGAAACGTTTCGGCATTCCCCGAAAGAAGCCGAAACACTTTTATTTCGGCATTCTTTCGGCATTCTGAATGCCGAAACGCACATCCCTAGTTGTGACCATTTTTCACTGAAGTTCATCTGGTAAAGTACCACTGCATATCAAGAGGGAAATAAATCATTTTTCCTTCCCAGTTGGATGTTTCAATATTTCAGAGCTCCATATTCAGTTTCTTAAGTAAGAGGTGCATTTTGAATGAGCTTGGCTGCATACCAAAAAGAGCCACTGACCTGAGAGGAAACAAGGCAGGAGCCCAGCGCATCTCAGTTTCTGCTGTAGATACACAGGTTATGCATGCACAGTTTAGGACAGAGTGCAAAAGATTACATTTTAATAAGGAAGAAGGGAAATGGAAACTTTGTCATTATCTTAAGCAGAAGGGCACCTGCTGAGTGGAAGTCAAATTGGTTTGCTTGCTTACGGGGTCATTAAAGTCATAATTTAAAGTTGCTTGTGAAGGTTCAAATTCAAGACACTTTATTTTCAGTCCTGGCCAGTAGGAAGTAGCCCTTTCTTTTCTTGGAGATGGTGGCAATGAAGCTTCTTAATACAGCTTGAAAAAAACATCTATAAATCCAAGCTGACTCCCATATGAACACTTAATGCAGCTGGCACACTTATACAACATCTTGTTTACAAATTGTCTGCCCAGTGACAATCTGAAGACGTTTAGATTTCAAAGTAATTACCTCCCATCCACTTGTCTAAATACTATTTTTAGATATTTCATCTCTTACATCAAATATTTACCTTCCACTTACTGTAATGGACCAAATATATATTTGAGGGTGTTGTATTCTGCTGGCTAGATCTAGTAATCTTATAATAAACCCAAACTGGGGAATCGTTTGTGCCACTATTAACACATCAAAGCTTCAAAGGAACTACTTTTTCCAGTTTCCCCCACTCCTTAGCTGACCTTGAAATAGCATCCAGGACACCCAAGTTGCATTTTCTTTTTGGCAAAATGCATAGAGAAATGGCTAAACAACGCTCTTTGTCATCTGCACATTAGTGAATGGTGCCCCCAGAGTACAGTCACTTAGAGTTTTCTTTCTGTAAAGAACAAAAAAGCATCTGGGCTCCAGAGTATAAGGAACCATAGAACATGTTCTATGCCAGGTGAGACTTCATTGGGAAAGAGTGCCTCAGCAAAGGCCCCTTTCCTTTAAAAGGTATTTTTCTCCAAAAAAAATGTTACAAAGGCAGCCCAGTTTTGTTAGTTTCAGTATAGGTAGTTTCCCCTCAAAGGACTTCTCTAGTTGCAAAGCTTCTGGCTTCTCTTGTCTCTTCTCCCCGTCCCCCAATGATCTCTGATTAACACTTCCTTGACTTCAACAATTAAGAGTTGAGCTTATGTAACCTCTGCCATTTTCTCTTAAACATTTTATTTTTATTAAAAGTTTAGAATTTAGAGCCAAAGGAGTAAAATGTCACAGAGCGTTGGGCAGTTAATAATACTGCTCCTATATTTCCAACTGCAAGAGCCCTTGATTGAGGGAATGGCTGATTTCTTCGCAGCTCCAAGCCAGAGATAGGGAGCCTCAAGAACAGCAGCCCTATGCTTCTTCTATAAGTGAACATTTTGGACTTGCTGTTCCTTTTATTCAGAGTGCCCTTTCTGAAGGGCATTGAAGATCCTGTCTCTCCAAACGTTGTTGTGTTCGTAGGTCCCCTATGGGATGGGGGGGGTTCCCTGTGCCCACCCCCACCCCCCACCACTACTCACTTGGCCAGTGGGGGGAAGGCAGGAGAACAGGCCTCCTGAGTGTGCTCCCGGGATGGTGTGACGATGTCACTTCTAAAAGTGACGTCATCATGCCGCCCCTGAGAGTGCTCCTGCTCTTTATGTAGAGTTGTTGAGTTTATGATTAATGTTTGTTACCTTGAATATCATCTTTTGAATGTTTTCTTTGTGAAGCAATTTAATATTACTTGCCAAGCCACAGGTGGGCTGTCATTTATTGACTTGAATCCTTCCCCTCAACTGTCTAATTGGAAAAAAGATAATTTAGGAGAGGGCTCTATGTAGCCAAGGTTCTGCTAGGTTACACTTAGTTTGTACTTTAAGTGTCTATCATTAATGCCAGTTTTCTAGTTTGCTCCAACAAACTTAATGTAAACCTGAAGGAAAATTCTGTTCCAGAAAAGGGGATTCTCATACCTGAAAAGGGAAGCATGAAAACATTACTGCTAGTTTTTCTTGGCCCTCGCCTCAGGCCTGCTTCACTTTTCTCTCACCTTGCTTTTCTTCCCTTACACTCTGCTAGGCTCAGCTTCCCCATAGTAAAAGTAGCCTTATTACTTGATAATTATGGGTTAAATGGCAGAAGCCATGCTATCAAAGCAGGGGAAGAAGAAATACGTTAAATACACTGGTTCCATTTATTTGTTCTTCAGCACAATTAGGAAGGGAAGATAGGAACCCACAGAATGAGTCATGTGATGAGTCAGGCCGTCTTGCCATTCTTTGGACTGAAGCTAGGTTCCCCCAGTCAGAGCTTTGCAGCTAGAAGCCAGGATCCCTATTCACCCCCATCACATAACCATGTGGCAAGTACAATAGCTATTTTTTAGACTGAGAGAAAGCAGGAGCCCACGCAGAGCCCTCCTTGTCTGAGTTGAAATGTATTGTTCTTGGATGCTGCTTCCCTGCCATTGGTTGCATACTTGAACAGCAAACCTCCCCATCCTCTGGAAGAGATTCTGCTCTTTCTGGCTTTGACGAGGAATATTCAGTCCATGGGCCTTTGTTATTTAAATGGCTGTCCCAGGAGCAGGTTATCATCTCAGACTTAGTTTCATGTTTTGAGGAGGAGGCACAGACTAGTGTTTTCCTAGGTTGTTTAAACTTTTGAGAAAAAGGCACAAATGTGTGATGGAGGGGTAAGTTACTTATCAATTTCCTCAAAGCCAAATTTATTAGGAGTTTCTAAGCCGGGCGTCTCAAGCCTATCTGTTCCAGAGACTGACGTCCTATTCTCTTCCTAATCTATCAGGACATTCCGTCAAGGACTTAAAGGTCGCTGTAGTTGAACAGAAACCTTCAAAACCAGAATCCAATGGGAAGCTGCTGAATTGGAATTCATATGTAAATTTGACTCAGTTAGGCTTGGATTGAATAGGGACTATGAATGGTTATCTCATTATCAGAAGTAACTGATTTCATTATCAGAAGCAAACTGATCCCATTATCAGAAGCCACTGATTGCATCTATGCCCCCTTCCCCTCTCCACCTATATATCTGACCAGTTTCTTCTTACCCTCCATGCATCTGACGAAGAGAACTGTGATTCTCGAAAGCTTATGCTACAGTAAAGTTGGTTAGTCTGAAAGGTACTATTGGACTCTTTTCTATTTTGCTACTACAGACTAACACAGCTAACTCCTCTAGATCAATGTTAGTCTACTGCAGCCAAAAAAATTGTTACTTAGGCAGATGGTGGTTAGCTGTGGATTGCTCAGTGAAGATACTTCTCATGGTCAGATATTATTACTAGACATGCTTGAGCATATGCCTATTCAGCTCACATTGTGATTGCATGTTACAGTCTCCAAAACTGAACATTCATTGGGCAGTTCACGTGCATGGACAGCCCAAACCTTTCCAACTGTAATTGCTGTTACTATGCATGTACAGAAAAACACTACTTGTCTTAATGAAACATTTGAAATAAGATAACATAGAAATAAAGAATTTTACCTTTGAGCTTTGTTTTGATGATATACCTGGAAGCCCAACCATGGTGTCTGTGGGAGAAGAGGACAGAGTCCTCTCCAGAGCATATTGTGATCTTTTAAAAAAGCAATTTCAAGCCTGAACTGAAGTCCACCTCTCCTGAAGGAAGAGGGAAAACTGAAAATACACATTACAATTATTGGGTGGTTTAAACAGAATTGAGGAAAGAGCTAGAGGGGAGGTACCAAGAAAAATAGCATTCCTTTTTTGCTTCTGGCTCCTGATTCTGAGATTTAACTCCTCCCCATCTAGACACGCTGAGGAAGATACCAGACCATTTATACACCTAGCAGCTGTAGGAACTCTGCGGTTGTACAACAAAAAAATCCTTTTTCATAAACCTACATTTATTTATTTATTTTCCTATCTTTATAGTCTGCCTTTCTGTTGGAATCTGTGCAAGTGTCCTATGCTCAGTCATGAAAGAGTTAAATTGTTGTTCTGTTTGTTTAGTTAGATAGCTAGTTAGCATAGAACCACTTAGGCTTCCAGAGAACTTCCCGCCAGAGAAAGTGGGAGACTTTAGTCTTAATGAAGGAATCCAGGATTGTCTATTGGATGAGCCAGTTTATTGGGGGGGGGGGCAATTAGCTAGCAACATATACTAAGGTTTTATTGCTCTTTTTCACTTCTGCTACAATTTACTACTTCACTAGACCATGCAGTCTAAGCTCAGTCTACTCCTCTTTGCAAACTAAGCTTTTCTCTCTCTAGGACCTAGTTTAGACATCAAGATGTAGTCAGAAACTGTTTGTTGTTTTTCCTACCAAATGTACCTTTTTTACCCTATTATATAGTAAAGTATTTTTATAGAGCTAGAATTACAGAAGTCTGTCTATTTATTTCCATTGTGCTATTATCAAACTCTGCTACTCTGCAAACTTATATCTCATTGCTGCTGCAACCCCCAACACTTTCTCACCAAGACTCAAAGCAGTTTCCACAATATGATGAGACATCTAATAAGCAATGTACTAGGACATGGATAACAGAAATCTCAACAAGAATAGAATATTAGACATGATACAGAATGCAGATACAATGCAGAAAAATCAAATTAGTAGAAAATAATGCAATGGCAGCAGGATTGTACATACAGCAAACACATACATATATCTTATGCACTGTGGTATACATCTTATACACTGTGGTATAGTCTACAGTCCCTTCTCCTTCATAAAGCACTTTCCAGAATCATTCTGTTATAGCATAGCCTTACTACCTTTATAGAAATACTCTCCTGAAGAATTCTGTTTTACATAGGTTATGAAATGACAGAAAATATGGGAGCCTTTGGGACTTCCTCAGGCAGGCCATTCCACAAGATGGGACCCACAACAGAGAATGCACATGTATGTATGCACATTTGCACCCATTGACAGACCTGAAAAGATGAGTGAAGATGTCACAGTAGGAGGAGAGGTGGGTCCAAAGTGTATCCATATGAGGGTACAAGGCCATGTTTAGTTTAGTTTAGTTTATTCGATGTTTAACCCACCATCTCCACAAGTGGGCTCAGGATGGGGTACAACAGTCATAAAATACAATTACATAGCAGATTCTACAATAGAATTCAGCAATTAAAATTATATATATACAAAAACTTGATATAGTTGGCTACATGTTCCTGCCCCCAGCATACAGAGAGGAAGTAGACAGACACACGAGCTGTACTCGAATACCGGAGACCGGTGGGAGGTTCAATGATGGTCCTGATGCTGGCCTCAACTGTAAGCCTGGTGGAACATCTCTGTCTTGCAGGCCTGCCGAAATGATACAAGATCCTGGCGGGCCCGAGTGTCCTCAGACAGAGAATTCCATCAGGTTGGGGCCAGGATCGAAAAGGCCTGGCCCTGGTCGAGGCCAAACGAGCCTCCCTAGGGCTAGGAATCACCAGTAAGTTCTTACTTGCTGAACGAAGTGCTCTCTGGGGCACATATGGGGAGAGATGGTCCCTCAAGTATGCTGGTCCCAATCCGTTTAGGGATTTAAAGGTTAAAACCAACACCTTGAAACGGATCCGGAATTCCACAGGGAGCCAGTGAAGCTGCTGTAGGATTGGTGTAATATGTGTCCTGTATGGAACACCCATCAGGACACGAGCAGCAGCGTTCTGGACCCATTGTAGTTTCCAGATCAGACCCAAGGGAAAGCCCTGCATAGAGTGAGTTACAGTAGTCCAGCCTGGAGGTGACTGTTGCATGCATCACTGTCGTTAGGTCCTGGGCTGAAAGATAGGGGGCAAGTTGCCTGGCTTGCCGCAGGTGGAAAAAATCAGTCCGAGCAACAGATGCGACTTGGGTCTCCATGGACAGGGAGGAATCCAAGATCCTGCCAAGACTTTTAACCGATGAGACGGGCACCAGCGGGGCCCTCCCAAAGGCTGGGAGATGGAACCTCGCATCCAACAGCCCAAGGCCCAAGTACAGGACCTCCGTCTCCGTGAGGTTCAACTTCAGTCTCCTCTGTTTCACCCAACCAGACACGGCCTCCAAAGCTCTCAGAAGAGCATCCGGGGCAGAGCCAGGTCGGCCGCCCATCAACAGATACAACTGGGTGTCATCTGCATACTGGTGACAACCCAGTCTGATACTCCGCACCAGCTGGGCGAGGGGGTGCATATAAAGATTGAACAACAAGGGGGAGAGTATCTCCCCCTGCGGGATGCTACATACCAGTGACTGGCGCATGGACATCCTCTCCCCCAGCGCTACCCTCTGTCCCCGACTGTGGAGAAAAGAGACAAGCCACTGCAAGGCCATCCCTCGGATCCCCACACCGGCGAGATGGTGGGCCAACAACTCATGGTCAACCATGTCGAACACCGCTGAGAGATCTAGCAATATCAGCAGTGCCAATAGGACTTTGCATGTGATAGCCAGTTCCTTGAACTAAACCTGGTAACTAATGTGCAGTCAATGAAGTGACAACAGAATGGTTGTAATATACATGATCCACTTAGATCCTGATAATAACCAAGCTGCAGTTTCAAGGGGCAGACCCATGGAGAGTGTATTACAGTAGTCTCGATGTTACCATAGCATGAATCCAGGTGGCTAGATAAGTCAAGTCAAAGTAGGGGGCCATCCTCCAGGCTTAATGAAGTTGGAAGAAAGCATTTTTCAGCTGCATTAACCCCATTAAAAGTGGGAAGCATGATGTCTTCCAAAACTTCAGTCTTTCCAACCAGCATTAACTTCATCTTGTCATGGTTCAGTCCATTTTTTTCCTATTAGCCATTTAAGCACAAGCTGTTAGGCAGTAGCTCAAGATCTCTACTGTATCACCAGGAGATTTGGATTTAAAGACATAGAGCTGCATGTCATCAGCATATTAATGATACCCAATTTCAAAACTGAGTGATATCTCCTAAGGACTTTCATAGATTGAACAGCAAAGAGGACAGAACTGAGCCCTGTGGAATCCCACATGACAAGTCCCATACTAAGGGAAACTGGTTTCTAATAGCAACCCTTTGAGACCAGTCCATAAGGAACAGAATAAATCAGTCCAAGGCACATCTCCTGATACCTACTTCTACCTCCAAATATCATAACAAGATGACATGGCCCACTGTATCAAAGGCTGCAGATAAATCCAGCAGGAGCAAAAAAAGAGGCATTGCCTTTCTTGATGTACAGGTTGAGATAATCAAATAAGGCCCACCAGCAATCCAATGCTTGGACTAGCACATGTTTCTTCCCTATTCCTCCCAGACGAGAGATGGTATCTCATGATGCACCATCTCTTTTTACATGCTCAAACCTTCCACTGTATCTTTTCTGAGAGGGAGAATTTTTTACTCCATTGGACGTATCACAGAAAAAAACCCTGCTGGGTTTCCTGGGGGGGGGGGCTAAAAATGAGAGTTCCACACCTCTGCTGAGATCTTGCAGCTCAGCCTGCCAAGAAAGAGGGGCATCTATGCAAAGGAGGGTGGGAAATCCCCACTTCCCAAGCACCCCCCCTTGTTCCCAGGAAAGACTCTTCTTTTTTTCCTCTGTATATAAGACCAATCCATTCCATTAATGGATCAGAGGGCTTTCCTCCTAGCCCTTCAAGGCTGTCAGATGGGTGCCAGGCACAGACAGCAAACTTCCCTATACTGCACAGTGCAGTAGAATTCAATAAACTTCTGGAGCCGTGGCAGCAGCATTTCTTGCTGTCAGTCAGAATCAATTCTTTCCTGCCATCTCCAATCTCCATTATTCCCTATGAGGAAAACTATAGAAGCTATCCAGGGGGATCGGGGTGGCATTTGGCAAAATAAATCTACAAAATTTCCAGGGGACCTAACTACTAACTATCCTCTAAATACCTCCCAAATTTCAGAGAGATTGGACCTTGGGGAGCCATTTTATGCCCCCCAAAGAAGGTACCCCCAGCCACCGCATTTGTTTCTACTGTGGGAAGAAAATGACTTCCACTGCAGAAATCAATGGATCATTGTTTCTTCAGAGTCTAATCTCCCTGAAACTTGGGGTCTTCAGAGGACAGTTAGAAGTAGTCCCCCTGCAAATTCTGTGTATTTTGCTTGCAAAATGCCACCCCAGCCCCCTAAATAAGTCCCCTAGTTTTCACATAGGGAATAATAGAGATTGGAGGTGGCTGGAGGCAACTTTTGGGGGCATAAAATGGCCCCCCAAATCCCAATCTTCATGAAACTTGGGGAGTCTTTAGAGAACAGTTAGGAGCAGGTCCCCAGCAAATTTGGTAAAATTTGGTCCTAAAATGTCCTTCCAAATCCCCAGAAAGCCCCAAATTGCATTTCCCATTGGAAACAATGGCCAAATTTTACCCAATTTGCTCTGTATTGTCGAGCCAAACTGGAGAATGAAAACCCCCCACCCGGTCCTTTTCAGGTTCATGTATCAGTCATGTGTTTGAACTTTTTCTCAGATGCTTAATCGTGTTGCCATGATCTTTCTTCCCACCTCCTCCTTATCCGGACCAAAGATGCTACATAGAGAGGAGGAGGAGGAAGTTAAGGGGGAAGGAGGGTGCAGGAAGAAGTGATAGGGAAGCAGCGGTGTCAACTAGAAAATGAGAGATTTTAAAACATGACAGATTAAAAGCAAAACAGTTCGGGTGAAAGCTGATCTAAAGGCAAAAAGAGGGGAGAGGAAAGTGGAAGCTGCCCACAATAACGAAGCTTTGCAATGACAACTCGCTGATTATGACCATGGACACTCACAACCACGACTACACTAGTAAGCCAACCTGTGCATGGACTAGGGCTACAGGACATGTGTTCACTTGGGGTAAAATGGACACAGGCAGGTAAGTGGTAACAGAGAAGCTCTATTAGGGCTGGAATAGCATCTTATAAATTTGAACAATATAATATGTATGTTCAAAGATTCTACTGGAATTCTTTTATAAAGAAATTGTTTAATGACAGCTGGGGAAAAAAAGGAACAGTCTTGCCTTAAAAATGCAACATCAACCCATTAATGGATTGTTTCATGCACTACAAAAATCAACAAGTACCCAGCATGTATATAAAGTGTACCTCTTATATATCCTATAATAGGCAAGACACAAATGCACAATTTTGACATCTACAGTGTCTTATTGTAGCATGTATTATACAAAATGTGTGTGTAGTAAAAATGCTTCTCAAACAATATAAAGTACGCTGCAAGTACACACATTATACAACACAGTGTACTTGAATACTATTTGAGGGACCTAAGACTAGACTAATTTTTAAAAAAAATCTAGCCATAAATTAATGGGACATGACTTATTGAAAGATGTATAGGATTTGCAACAAATAGTTGCTAAAAAGAAATACACTACCTGCCAACTTACAAAGCACTCTGTCTGTCAAAGAAGTCATTTGATGAAACAAATTAACCAAATGCCTTAATTTAAGCATCAATTTGACTGAAGCATTTAACCATCTGAATTCAGTTTTAGTTCAAATGCCAAGTATGTGAAATGGCAATCGGACTTGAACAGACACCTAAAGGATACAGCCAGTAATGGATCTTACCTTATTATATTAAGAGTCACGATGAGCTGTACTATTTTTAAAGAAGTTCAGATAAAGAGAATGTGTGTGTGTGTGTGTGTATCTCGAATGATGGCCTAGATCTGAAGATTATAGAAGGATTAATGCTTTTCAGCTGATGCAAGTGGTTGTGCTTAGGGATGCCATGAACTTCACTGTGGACAGGTTAGGCAGGCAAACATACCATGTTTGCCAGCTATGACCCCTTGTTAGCTGAATTTCAGGTGACTTTGCCTTGCTAATATCCAGCTCAAACTGCTGCCCAGCAGCTTTTGCCATTGCACAGTAGCAGTTTCCGCTTCAGTTCCTGCTGCTTTCGAATCTGCACAGCAAGTGAAATTGATTCTTCCCCGAGGTCATGGAGGGCGGGTCAGATAACAAAATGATCTGAGGCAGGAATTTAAACTTAAGGCTGTTCATAAACATGCATGTGTGGAACAACCTCAGTGATAACAGAGTTGAAAGAACACCTTAAAAATACAATTTTAATTTATATTAGCTGGTTCACCACTTTAGTCCATTTGCTGTTTATTGATATGATTGGCTGCGAAGTGGTGAAGAGATGACAGAAGGGGATGGGGGAAACAAGACAATCTATGCAAGAACCTGTGAGCATGACATACTGCTGATTTGTACTGTAGCCTCTGAATACATGAAAAGTAACCCACCAAACAAACTCAAACTGCTCTGAACAGCTGGACAACCTGTCAAAAGTTGGCACTCTGCTTGTCACAGTGAGCAGAATGTGAACTACACTGCGGCTGATTCCGCACACGGTGGATAAAGCACTTTCAATGCACTTTATCAATAATTTGAGGTGGATTTTTTGTTCTGCACACAAAAAAATCCGTTCCAAATGATCTATAAAGAGGATTGGAAGTGCATTATCCAACGTGTGTGGAATCACTCTGCAGCCCAAACCTTATACACTTCCCCATGAATGTGCAAAGCTGTTTTATACAGAGTCAGTCTATGAGTATATCAAGATCAGTATTGTCTGCTCTGACTAGCAAGTGATCCTCCAGGGTGTTGGGCAAAGATCTTTCACATCCCCAATTATGTTGAATTGGAAATACTGGGAATTGAATCTTGGAATCTGGGACCGCGGTGATTGTATTTATTGCCTCCTCAGCTCAACACAGCCGACTTGGCCACCTGGATCCATGCTATGGTAGCATCAAAACTTGACTATTGTAATGCATTATACATTGGTTTCCTCTAAGTTAACTAGGAGGCTCCAATTGGTGCAAAATGCTGCAGCTTGACTGTTATCAGGAGTGAGCAGGAGCATGTGCATCACTCCCATCCTATAGTCACTCCATTGGCTACCTGTCAGTTACCATGCTCATTTTAAAGTATTGGTTATTACATACAAAGCTCTTCACGGCCTTGGCCCGACATACCTATGGGACCGCCTCCCTCCCTATGTCCCTTCATGGCAGTTTTGCTAATCTGAACAGGGTCTCTTGCAGGTGCCAGCCTGCACATGGGCAAAATCAACAGCAGCCTGTACACAGGCTTTATCTGTGGTGGCCCCTACCCTATGGAACAGCCTGCATGAAGAGGTCAGGACTGAGCTCCCATGCTCCTGGCTTTCTGCAAACAATGCAAAACCAAATTGTTCAAAAAGGCTTTTTTCTCAGCTAGAAGGACAGTATTGTAGGGAAGGAGTCTCAGATGTTTTGCTAATGAGTTAGGATTTAGGAACCATAGACTTCACTATTATTTTGCCTTACATGTTATCTGTTGCTTTAAATATGTACTCCTATATACTACCTGTCCTTCATGTTGTTTAATGTCAGTCCTTGAATTGATTCTGTTCTGTTTTAGCAATTCTTCAACCTGATATTGGATCCTTGCTAATGCTATGTCTTTGTAAACTTATATTCATTTACCCTATGACATTGTATATGGAAATGTTCTATGACACTGTATAGACAAGCCTGCCCTTGTCTTTGCTACTGATTGTACTAATCTCACACTATTTAATCTGTCTTGAGTCTCAGTGAGAAAGGTGGACTATACATACATACATACATACATACATACATACATACATACATACATACATACATACATACATACATACATACATACATTAAAATGTATGTTTATTGAAAATTATCTTGCCATTTTCATTTTAAAAATAATAAGACTCGAATTGGAAGCTGCTATACAAGGAACTGTGGTAAATGTAGTAATTTTTAAGTAAAAACAGTAAACCAGACACTGATTTAAAAATAACTACCGAATGCAACAGAGAAAAATATTGATATGAGACTTCTGAAGCAGGTTAACAAGAACGATACTCTACAAAGCACATACACTTTCTTCTTTTTAAAAAATTACTCACGTTGATGTAAGCTGATCTAAACAAATAGGCAACTATATAGCTTCTTTTAGTTGAGACATCGCATAGTCTACTGGTACGTAAACAGTCTGCTTCAGCAGATAACCCACATGAATCAGTTATAAAGAGTTTTTTAAAAAAACTATTATATGATCAGATGGCACCCAGAAAGTCTCAACGGATAGATATATAAAGTAGAAATATGCATCTCCAGCATCTGTGCAAACCAACAACGCCTGATGACTAATAGAAGACAGTCGGAAGTTAATTGGCAATGAAGATGATCTGTAGGAGTCACAGAAGGGTTCTTTTGAAGTTTATGAATGAGTGAGGAAGAAATGATGTCCCTTATATTTACTAGAAAGCTTCATTGAAAACCTTTCTGAGAAATAAAAAGGTCAAAGCCAGGTACCAATATATTTTTAGGTGGGCCTGACTAGGATATGTAGTAGAGGTACGTGCATGTTTGCCTTTGAACATTGACATTTCATTTCAATACCTGTAGCCCTGTGCTGGAATATAGCCCATGAGACCTCTGAGTGTGCTCTATTAGAGATTTTAGAAAAATGCTTTACAGTGGTGACAATCTTACAGCTGAATTTTGTGCCAGCCTTATAAACCTGAGATTGCTGTGATTTCAGATGTTCTTTTGGAGGCTGTAGTTCACTCACAAGTGCCCTATTATCCTCCATCTATTCAATGAGGGCAGGTAAAAAGAGACCATGTTAGTAGTACCTCTCTATGCCATAGTTATAGAATTCATTCAAAAACTTGAAATTTAGAAAGATCTTGTTCTGAAACTTAGAGAGAGTGCTTGAATCCCTAGTGGCTCTAGATGTCGCAATGACCTCTTAGCAACAGTTTTTTAGAAGTTTAGATGGCAACCCAGCTGGTAGGGTACACTAAACTGAGGTTTGTGGATTAAGAACTTTCAACCATAAGTCAAGCACTGTATAGGGAATGTTTTTGGAGACTATTTATTTTGATGTTAAAATGTAACTTGCCTCAAACTTCAGACTGGCATAAGGGAAAACTCAGTGAATGAATGAAACGGGACATAATTTATAGACACACCATAAAACGCATCCCCTAGTCACCTTCCCTGCTTCACAACAGAAATGACAGGATCAGTCACTTGAATGCTGTGTGAGCTACCAGTCTTAACCCCATGCTTGAGACAAGTTTTGTGCCATGTTTAATTTTTCAAGTGTCACATTAGCATTTTTGTCACCCTATTTGTCTGTACTGGACACAATTGTCTTCTGTTTCAAACTTGTAGAGTTGGTTATTCTATAATTTTTTTCCAGGTGATTAAGTGTGCCCAGCCATGCTATGAGAAACAAACCTACAGAAAAAGAATCCATGATAGACCCTAGGATCAGTCTGGATTTTCTTTCAAACACAACAGACAACTGCAAGGAAGATCTATATATGAGAAGTCAAATATGGTTCCACATCCAGATCATGAAATACATCTAAAGATGAGTTATCCAGTATTATCCCTTTCTGTGGTACTATGTAAATAAGGATTGTTCATTCCTATGCATCCTGTTATGTCACCTCACCTATGCTATTTAACTGCAGTAGGAATTGATTGGGAGAGGCTGTCCAGGGGTATGAGCTATTATTTATTTGTTTGTTTGTTTGTTTGTTTGTTTGTTTGTTTGTTTGTTTGTTTTTAACCCGCACTCCCCACAAGCAGGCTCAGGGCGAGGTACAACATTGACTAAAATACAACTTAAAATCAATCAAAAACAAATAAAATACTGTGCCCCTTTCGGGGCAACCAGCATGAGTGGACTCTCCATACTCCTTGTAGAGGGAGACCGGTGGAAGGCTAGGCAATGATGGGCTAAAATTAGCCTCCACCATATGCCTGGCGGAACATCTCTGTCTTACAGGCCCACCTAAATGATACAAGATCATGGCGGGCCCAAGTGTCCTCAGACAGAGAGTTCCATCAGGTTGGGGCCAGGACCGAAAAGGCCCTGGCCCTGGTAGAGGCCAGCCGAGCCTCCCTAGGGCCAGGGACCACCGGTAGATGTTTTTCAGTTGAACAACGTGCTCTCTGGGGCACATACAGGGAGAAACGTTCCCTTAGGTATGCTGGTCCCAGTCCATTTAGGGCTTTATAGGTCAAAACCAACACCTTGAACTGGATCTGGAATTCTACTGGGAGCCAGTGAAGCTGCTGCAAGATAGACGTAATGTGTGTCCTACATGAAGCTCCAGTTAGGACATGCGCAGCAGCATTCTGGACCCGTTGAAGTCTCCGGATCAAGCCCAAGGGCAATCCTGAGTAGAGCGAGTTACAGTAGTCTAACCTGCAGGTGGCCGTTGCATAGATCACGGTCATTAGGTCCTGAGCTGAGAGGTAGGGCGCCAGTTGCCAGGCCTGCTGAAGGTGGAAAAAGGCCGCCCGAGCCACAGCTGCAATCTGGCCCTCCATAGACAAGGAGGAATCCAGAATCATGCCCAAACTCCTAACCGATGGTACAGGCACAAGTGGTGCCCCCCAAAGGTCGGGAGAAGGATCCTTGCCTCTGACAGTCCATGGCCCAAGTACAGGACCTCCGTCTTCGTGGGATTCAACTTCAGTCTGCCCTGTTCTACCCACTCAGACACGGCCTCCAGAGCTCTCAACAGGGTGTCAGAGGCAGAGCCAGATCGGCCACCCATCAACAGATACAACTGGGTGTCATCTGCATATTGATGACAACCCAGTCCAAAACTCCGCACCAACTGGGTGAGGGGGCGCATATAAAGATTGAACAACAGGGGAGAGAGTATTGCCCCCTGTGGGATGCCGCACTCCAAAGGTTGGTGCGTGGACAGTCTCTTCCACAGTGCCACCCTCTGTCCCTGTCCGTGGAGAAAAGAGACAAGCCACTGCAAGGCCGTCCCACAAATCCCCACATCGGTGAGGCTGTTGGTCAACAACTCATGGTCGACCATGTTGAATGCTGCTGAAAGATCTAACAAGATGAACAGTGCCGACCTGCCCCGATCCATGTGCCTACGGAGATTGTCTGTGAGGGCAACCAACACTGTCTGGTATGGGTCCAGGACAGAGGTCTCTTCCAGGAACACCTGTAGCTGATCCACCACTGCCCACTCAATCACCTTTCCCAAGAACGGGACGTTTGATACCGGGTGGTAACTGGATGGGTTATTGGTGTTCGAAGATGGTTTTTTCAAAAAAGGCCTCACTACGGCTTCCTTTAGTGCCCCGGGAAAAACCCTGCACCTGATGTATTAATAATGACCTCCAATTGAGCCCCCAACCCATCAGCACTGGCTTTCACCAGCCACGACAGGCAGGGGTCCAGGGAACACATAGTGGGCCTCACCAGCTGCAGGATCCTGTCCACCTCCTACCGAGAGACCAGTCTGAAGTGATCCAAAAATGGGTCGGAAGATGGCCAAGGGGCCTCCAGTTCCCTTACTGTATCGATCGTGGCTGGCAGATCGCGACAGAGGGACGAGATTTTATCTGCAAAAAAGCTCTCAAAAGCCTTACAGCTAATAGCCGAATTTCCAATTTGACAGTCTCCCTGCAATAGGGAAACCAAGGACCGAACTCCCTGGAACAATTTTGCCGGCCGTGAGCTTGCAGACGCTATGGAGGTGGCAAAGTATTCCTTCTTTGTTGCCTTCACAGCCATCTCATAGGCTTTCATAAATGCTCTATAAGATGTTTTCGCCTCTTCGCCCCGATTCTGCTGCCACGCTCGCTCTAGCCACCTCAGTTTCCGCTTCATCAGACATAGCTCCTCTGTATATCAGGGAGCCAGTCTGATGCGGGGATGGAGAGGGCGACAGGGAGTGATTTCGTCGATGGCTTTCGAGAGATTATCATGCCAGTCCCCCACCAGCTCATCCAATGAACCGCCAGGGGGCAATGGATCCCACATGGCATTCTGAAAGCCAATTGGATCCATAAGTCTCCGCAGGCAAGCATAAATCTGCTCATGCAGGAGGGGGCCAGCACACCCAGATGAGCCCTCAGGACCTGGTGGTCCGACCATGGCACTGCTTTAATAGTGTCCAGGTCCACCTGAATCCCTGCCCCAAAGATCAAATCCAGTGTGTGGCCTGCTTGATGAGTAGGAGCTGAAACAAATTGAGAGAATCCCAGTGCTGCCATGGAAGACACCAGTTCCAAAGCCTGAGAAGAGGCAGTGTCATCAACAGGAACGCTGAAATCACCCAGGACCAACAGTCTAGGATGATCCAACGCCCACCCCGACACCGCCTCTAACAAGCTTGACAGGGTAGCTACAGGTGCACTAGGCGGTCGGTACACCAAGTAGATAGCCAAATTCTCCTCAGCATCCCACACCAGGCCAACACAATCAATACCAGGGATCTTTGGAGCAGGGAGAGTCCTGAAGGAGACAGACTCTCAAATGAGTATTGCCACCCACTCCCCTGACCATCCGTCAGGGACTGATGAAGAACCGAGAACCCTGTGGGGAGCAAGCTCTTTCAAGGCAACCATCTCGCCCTCCCTCACCCAGGTCTCGGTCTCGCACACCAGGTCCACTCCTTCCGCTGCAATGAAATCTTGCAACATTTTGGTCTTATTATTAATGGTCCTGGTGTTGCACAACATCAGTGTCAGTGGGAGGCTACACCTCCTAGCCCCACTACCAGCATGCCTTGGGATGGGACACAAGTTGGAAGGGCACTGAGCCTTACCATGTCTCTGCAACCTTTCTTTCCAACCCCACATCCCACCGCCATACCTCCCTCGACCCCAGAGGGAGCAGCAGAGCACAGGCAGCTCTTATGTTATCAGTATGCAGATGACATTGAGTTCTGCTTCTGTTGTTTGGCAGAGTCAGATGAGATGGTGGATGTCCTAAACCCATGCCAGGAGATGGCAATGGAATGAAGGAATATGCTATGTTCGGTACAGATAAGACTGAGGAATTTGTTGAAATATGTACCTTTTAAATATTTATTTTAAAATGGCATGTGTCTGGCTGATGCGCAATCATGTAATTTTGAATTGATTTCAAGAATGTGATGGCCTCTGGCTAATAAACTTTGTTGTTGTTGTTGTTGTTGTTGTTGTTGTTGTTGTTGTTGTTGTTGTTGTTGTTGTTGTTGTTGTTGTTGTTGTTGTTGTTGTTGTTGTTGTTGTTGTTGTTGTTAAGACTGAAGTCCTGTTTGAAGGCAGGAAGGCCAGCCAGAGTGCTTGTTTGTTCTGATTGAAGTTGCTGGTGCTTTTTAATCTGAGGCTACAGATGGAGGGAGAGATCTCTGTGGCACACAGGGTTTTTTTTCTGGGAAAAGAGGTGGTGGAACTCAGTAGCATGGTGTGGGTTGCCAGCACCCAGGGCAACTCCCGGCAGGAGGTGGTGCCCCTGGCACCATGGGTGTGCTTCCGGGACCCTGCAATGATGTCACTTCCAGGAAGTGACATCATTCATCACACAGGGTGCAGCTGCCCCCTGGGAGGGCTCCTGCAATTTGGGCCCGCTCATCTCCCTTCCCTCTTACCTGGCAGCCCTTCAGCGCAGCTGCCATGCTGCCACTGCCCGCTTACCATGCTCCTCGACCAGCAACCACTGCAGGAGGCCCAGCTTGGTGCCCAGCGATCCAGCCACCCCATTGGCATGGTAGGCAGAATGGGCAGCCTCCCATGGACACAGCACAGGCTCTCCTCGGTGCGTCACCCCCTAAACATTTTGTGCCCAGGGTGACTTCCCTTGTGTCCCCCCCCCACACTATGCCACTGGCCCAAGCAAGCCCATGAGCTCAGGTTGCCAGGGTGCAAGGCTGGAGCAGAGGAATGCCGGGAAGAGGAAGTGCCAGTGCCTGGTCTCTGCACCTGGGACAGGAAATCTGCACCAACTGGCCAAGCCTGCTGCTTCGTCGCCTGGTGCACCCTCACAGGTGGGGAGGCTCCCTTCTGCCTCTGTACAAGGAGAAGCACTTGAAGAAGCAGTGGTAGAGGCAACTCCTTCCCAGAAAGCTGGGGCACAGAGCCTGCTCCTGTTTCACCACTGCTGAGGCTCAGTGTGCCGTGAAAGAGCTGGGTGCCTTGGGCTGTGCATAGGGAGAAAACGGGTTTGGGGGTGGGGCCATCAGACACATGATTACTTTCGAGAGATGCCAGAACTGCATTCCACCACATTCCCACTGAAAAAAGCCCTGGTGGCACATAGTATCTTTAGTCAGCTTCATCTGGTTTGCAATTGCAGCCCTATCCTAAGAAGTAGTTGTCCATGCTCTGATCATATCCAAGTTGGACTACTGCAATGTGATCAATACACGACTGCAGATGAGAATTTGGAAATTTCAGCCATTTCAAAATGTGATGGCTAGACTGCTAGCCAGTATAACTTGATAGGGACGTACCTCACCATCGTTAGAAGTTTTACACCAACTTTTGGTTTGCTTCCAAGTATAAGTCAACATGATGACATAGCTGGGACTAGGATACATGAAGAACTGCTTTCTCCTTCATATACACACCCACCAACTGAGGTCCCTTCTCTGCATGCCCCCATGTTTTGTACATAGATGTGCAGCGCTCAAAAGACAGGACCTTTTCAGTAGTGGTGCCTATTAGGGATGTGCACTTCAGGTTTCTGATTTGGGTAAGATACCCGAATCGGACCCAATCCTTAAAGATTCAGGCTATCCGAATTGGGGCCAGATTCGGAAATCCCAAATCAAAGCTTTCCGAAGCATTCGTAATGCTTCAGAAAGCTTCTGGGCTGAGTTGAAAGGGCCCTGCCGCTGCTTGCAAGCAGCCAGGGCTCCCCATCCCCCACCCCCACTTACCTTGCAGTCGGCGGGAGCAGTGGCTCCGGCCCTCCCCACCACCCTGCGAGGCCGTGGAGCGGCAGTGGAGGAGGAAAAATCCCTTCCTGCCCCTCAAATGGCTACCACGGTGGCCATTTTTTTTATTGTATATTTTTGTGCATTTCCTTCGAAACATCCTTATTCCCGTACATATATACCCATTGCCCAACCCCTCCCCATAAGTTCATATACAGTTTCTATATCTTCGGCAGAAGTCCCCTGCAAGAATCACTCTTCTATCCATCTTGTTTCTTCACATCCGGATAAGAGGAGTAAGTCTCTGAGTCCTCTCCTTCTTCTATTCCTCCTTGATTCTCCTTCCTCTTCCTCCTCACTTAATTCATCGCCGAAGATATTGTATCCTATAGCCGGGGAGGGTTGAGAGTTTTAGTGTATTTTGGATGACTATTTCCCATCCAAGTTATTCATCTGTATTTCCATACCCTTATCCCTCCCGCCCTCCCTTTAGCTACTCATCCTTTCTAGCCAGGGGCACAAGCTTAGGAGCTTCCACCGAACGTCCCGTTGTTGATCCTCCATGACCCATTTTAAATATAAATGCCATTTTTCCTTAATCTTTCCTATTCTTAATTCCCATGACTCATCCTGATTAATTATGGCTATAATGTCTGATTGAATGTATTCAAATAAATAATCCTGCCAGTTTAGTTCCGTCCACTTAGTTTTGTCTTTCCAACCAAATGCTATTACTGCTTACCGGCTAGCACCATTGCTTTAAAAAAGTCCTGTCCTTCTTTTCTGATATCTTTATGACCTAAAGTACTACCTAACATCAATTCTGGGTCTATCTTTGGTCTTATTGCGAAGAACTTATAAAGTTGCTCTGTTACCTTCTCCCAAAAAGCTTTAACTTCTGCACACTCCCACCACATATGGGAGTACCATCCTTTCCCGTTTCTGCAGTGCCAACAGTTTGAACTTAGTCTTGAGAACATATTAGCTAATATAGCCGGGGTTCTATACCACTTCGTGTAGAATTTCAATTCCAGCTCTCTGAATTTATGCACTTTTATCTCCTGTATACCTTTTATAATTCTGTCAACCCTTCTATCCGCTAGACTAATTTCTACGCTCCACTTCCCCTGAAGGAGGGTTCTTGTCCGATCTTTATCAGACATCATCCTTCTATATATCTTGCCTGCTAATCCTCTTTTTGTGTTTATCATCACCTTTAATAACTCCTCCATTGGTTCCCCCGCCGTCAGAGTCCTATTTTCGATTATCTTTTTAAGTCTATTATGTAAACCTATTAGCTTCAACCAATATTGCCTTCCTATTTCATCATGTAATGTTTGTAATGGTTTAAGTGACTGCCCACATAGTATATCTTGCAATCTAGTGTACCCTTTCTGTTTAAGTAATCTCCACCACTTCTCATCTTCCTCCTCCTCATCCAATGCCTCTAATAATACTTGTTTAGATACTCCCTTTAACCATTTCGGTTGCCATTTCCTCCAAATCATTAATGCTGTTTTTCTCGGTCCTGGTTCTAACATACTGTATTTAAACTTTCCTCCTGTAAATACTCCAAATCTTCCAACCCCTTTATTTGCCTCATTCTCGATTCTAACCCATTTTTGTTCACTTCTCTCCCCTATTTCCATTAATGTTTTTATTTGAAATGCTTCATAATAATTTCCCAGTTCTGGGACACCCCATCCCATGTCAGATCTATGAGCATATATGAAATATCTAGAAACCCTACTTTTTTTACTGCCAAAGACCCATTCTTTTATTCTCGCATTCCAACTGTTAATTTTTTGTCTATTGATTTCTAAAGGTATCATTTGAAACAAATATAATAACTTTGGGGTCCAGAACATTTTCACTATATTAATCCTAGCTGTTATGCTTAATGTCTTCTTGCCCCACCTCCTCATTTCTTTCAATATTGTGTTCCACGTCCGATTATAATTCCTCTCTACCATCTTATTAACATTTTTAACTATATCTATCCCTAAATATCTGAATTTCTTGACCCCTAAACCTATTCCTGTCCATTTATGTATCGCTTTCCTTTCTTCCATCCTCACATTAATATACATTATCTCTGATTTTGCCATATTAACTTTTAATCCTGAGTTTAACTCAAAGTCTTCTAATATAATTTTTGTCTCTTTGACTCCTTCTTTCGGATTAGATATAACTATGATCAGGTCATCTGCAAATAAGTTTAATTTAATTTCTTCCTTGCCTATTTGACATCCCTCTATCCTCCCAGAGTTCCTAATGCGTTGAGCTAGTTGTTCTATAGCCATTATGAAGAGGAACGGGGAAAGCGGACATCCTTGCCTAACTCCTCTCTGAATTGAGAATTGTGAGGTATGTTCCCCATTGAGTCTAACTACCGCTGTGCCTTCTCTATATATTTCCTGGAATACTTGTATAATTGATTGACTAATTCCATATTTGGCCATAACTGTCCATAAAAATTGATATGACAGTGTATCAAAAGCTTTATAAACATCTAATTTTAATAAAGCCAGTTTCCTAAATTTACTATGACACAAGACATTGATTAAATTTCTTATTGGGTGTGCAATGTTTCTACCCTCCATAAAACCGTATTGATCCTCTTTTATCACTTTCCGAATAATATTCTTAAGTCTATTTGCCAATATTTTGGCAAAGAGTTTATAATCCTGATTCAGCAGGCTAATCGGTCTATATGAACCCACTTCTTGGGGGTCTTTCTTAGGTTTCAAAATCACCGTTATTTCTGCTTTCCTCCAGGTATCCGGGGCCTTTCCTCCTTTTAGTATATTATTAAATACTTCTTGTAATTCAGGGATCAATACCTCTTTCATTTCCTTATAAAATTCAGCTGAAAAACCATCTAACCCTGGAGATCTACCTGTCTTTAAGCTACCTATCGCCTGCTCAATCTCTTGACACTTTACATCCTCCTCAAGCCTCCTTCGTTCAGTTTCCGTTAACACTGTCCCTATCTCTTCCTCAAATTCCTTCACCTCTTTTTCCTCATATAAACTTTTATAAAATTTCTCAAATGCTCCTTTTATCTCCTCTGGATTCTGTGTCACCTTTTTATTTATCTTAATACTCCTCACCCTTTGTCTCTCCTTTTCCCTTCTCAGGTAATTTGCTAATCTCTTGGCTGAATTAAGTGTATTTCTCTGGTATTCGTTTTTTACCATAACCTGCTTTTTCCATAATGCCATGGAGTCAAGAACATCCAGTTTTTTCCGCAGTTCCCTAATTAATTTATGTCTATTGGGGCAAAATTTCTTTATTTGGTCCTCTTGCAACTTACTTAATTCCTGTAGTTTCCCTTCCCTATCGGCATGCCATTTTTTCCTTATCTCCTTTTCTTTCATAATACATTGCCCTCTAATTACCGCCTTAGCCGCATCCCATAGTGTATTTGTCTCCACTGTTCCTCTGTTCTCTTTGAAATATAGCTTTATTTGATCCGTAATATATCGCTTGTCCTCCTCCCTAGCCATAATCATGTTGTTGTATCTCCATGGTCTTCTAACTTGTTTATGCATTAGTATTATTTCTACACTTACCGGGGCGTGGTCTGAAATCCATGTTGGATGGGTGGTTACTCTTTTTACCTCCCAGGTACTCATTCTATTTATAAGTACATAGTCTAAACATGAGGTGGTTTTATGTCTACTTGAAAAATATGTGGGTTTGGGCACTAGGTTAAGAACTTTGTGTACTTCAGTCAGATCCCATTGTTTCCAATTAATTATGTTATCTTTATTAAAATCCTTATTTAAATCTCCTGCCAAAATTACCACTCCTTCAGAGAAGCTACGCGCTTTTTTTAATACCTTTAATAAAAAGGTTTTCTGTCCCATATTTGGAGCATATATGTTTATCAATGTTGTTAATCTATTTTCAACCAGGCATTTAACCATTATGAACCTCCCTTCAGCATCTCTTATCACTTCTATTACTCTTATATCATTCCTCTTGTGAGCCAGAATTGCCACACCTCTTGATTTTGATGATCCACGTGCCTCTGCCAAGATCCCCCAATTAGGGTCTCTGAATAAAGGTCTTTTATCTTTCTTTGATTTATGTGTTTCCTGGAGCCATGCTATATCTATATTCTGTTGTTTAAGAAATCTAAGAAGTTTATACCTTTTTAAATCCGAACCCAGACCATTGACGTTCAGTGTCAGCACCTGTAGCATTTTATCCATTTTCAAACTCAGATTTACCTTCCCTTTGTTCCCCTGGCCCGATATTTAGTTTGATATTCCCCTTTGTATACCCAACTTCCCTTCCCTTCCCCCTCCCTCCCCCTCCCCTTCCCTTGTGTAGAGCCATGAGCTGGGGATGAGTACTCATCCCTTCTCTACACATCTGGGGTAAGCGCACCCTCCACTCCCCGAGTTATATTAATAACCATTTTAATACTATTTTAATTTTGTTTGTATACTTCCCTTAATATGTCTCAGTCTCGAGACAGTCTTGGCCTCTTGTCCTGACGGTTAGATGGACCTTCCTCAGAGTCCGGTTGCTGTGGCCGAGGTTGATGCGTTTCATCCATCGGGATTGACTCAGTATTCCTCACATTTACTCCCAAAGTTTCTAATAGGTCCCGTGCCTCTTCAGGGTTCCTCGCACAAAGCCTCCTCCCCTCTTGGTAAATAACCAGGGATGCTGGGTACGCCCAGCTGAATTTAATGTTGCTTTGGTTAAGTTTCTGTGCAAAAGGTTTCATTTGAGTCCTTTGATAAAGCGTTTCTTTGCAAAAATCTTCCTTCACATAAACCCTTCTGCCTTTAAATGTCAGCTCTTTATTTTTCTTGAGTGTTTTGAATATCCTCTGCTGTAACTTCTCCCTCACAAGCTTCATTATCACCGGGCGCGGTTCCCCCCCCCCATTCTTCTTGTTTGGAGTCTGTGGGCACGTTCAATATCTTCTTCTTCTATTTCCAGCTCCTGTTGTGATAACCATCCCACCAGGGTCTGCTCTAAATCACATGCTTTAACTTCTTCAGAAATACCAAAGAAAATAATGTTCCCCCTCCTATTACGGTCGGATAAGTCTACGTATTGTTTTTTCAATGAATCAATCTCCACTTTGTTCTGTTGCGCAAGAGCCTTGGCTTCCGATGCAATGCCTGCCACCAATTTAACCTCTGAGCCCAAATTTCTCATTTCTGCTGTTAGCTCAGTTAAAGAAGTTTGTATTTTGGTCTGGGAGTCAAGCATTAGTGCTTGAAATTGTGCCAGTTGTTCTGATAAGCCTTTCACAGTAGCCGCCATGTTATCTGTCTCGGCTCGTCCTCCCTTCCCTTTTAAAACTAAACAAGTTCTGTTATCCTCTCACCTATTCTTTTCACCAAGCTTCTTCTTGTTGTGCCAGACGTCTCATAAATCAGTTTCAGCAGTTTCAATCAGCAGTTTACATTCTTTTAAAGCTGTTAACTTGGATGTCCTCAGGAGAGTGGAGACAAGGCGTCCAAACGCTAGCGCGTGCGCATTGCCCCTCTCCCACGGTGGCCATTTGAGGGGCAGGAAGAGCCGTAGGAATGGCTCCGGCCCGCGCTGGTGCCTTGCAAGGTGGCAGAGCAGCAGTGGCGGCGGAGCCGGAGCCAGCTCCAGGCCATCACAGCTGACTTGCTGCTGCCATGCCACTGCTGCACCGCCACCCCTGCCGCCACCACAGATCGCCGCAGCAGTGGAACAGCAGCAGCCTGCCACCCAGCAGATAACCCTCCCTGACAGCCAGGTAAGTGGGTGGGGGGTGGAGGGGTTGCCCCAGGGGTGGGTGGGTGGGTGGGAGGGGGGTGAGGGAGTTGCTCCCTCTCACTTAGGTATGCTCTGAATATTTACGGAGCATACTGAAGCGAGTACAATACCATAATTCCGAATCCCTAATCTTTTCAGGCTGCACACCCCTAGTGCCTGTGCTGTGACATTCCATTCTCATAGAGGCTCACTAGGTACTTCCTAAGTTCTTTTAGCCACTAGACGAATATGGTTTGATTAAACCTTTTCACCCTCCTACAGTTGGCTTTAACTGCTCCTTCTTTTAATGTTTTTAGACTGTAGTTTTAGTCTTGTTTTTATGCAAATGTTAGATTATTTATAACCTTATCCTTTTAATATGACATTTTATTATGGGTTTGAAAATGGTTGATTGTGCTTCTCTTAATTATTTTATTGGTTTGTTATATATGATTTTGTAGAGAGGCGGGATATAAGTATTTTAAAAGATAATAGATCATGTAATATGGGTGGACCCACACATCCTCTTCTGTTGTCTCAAGAAATGCTTTTGCTTATCTTATTCAACATACTACAACTAAATTGGAGCCAATAAGAGGGGCAAAGAAAGAAAGGTGGGAGGAAGATGTTTCTTTTAATCAAATAACATGAATTCCTTGTTTAAGAGCCAGGTAGACTACAATCAATTTGTGTTCTTAATGTAATGTAACCATTTCATCTTTGAGTCTACACGTCCCAGACTGTATCCATTAAATGACAAGAATATAAGAAGATATAACATTTCAGTCTATAACCAACTGAGAAATTCATGGGAATTATATCACTGATGGAAGAGGATAAGGAACCCAGAATCAGTGATGTCTGGAAGCTGCCATTAAGGACATTTGGAAGAAGAGAAGGCTGTCCTTTGATTGGCATTGCTGCAAACTGGATTTGGCTGCTTTAGGACAGAAGCACTTTGCAATAGTGACAAATTGCTTTGCAGTAATTTGGGAAATGTTGAAATATGGCTTGCTAAAATATAACCTTGGGAAATAAATGTGAAATCCTAGATAATGCATATACATTTGCCTTAGTCTCTCAAAGCAATAAGGATCCATCAACCCCACATTTACAGTAGGAAATCTTAGTCATTCAAGCAGCTTATGAACAGCTTTATTTATGTTAGTGAGAATGTTTGCATAAGCATGTGGAAGGGGACAATATGACTATGTAATGACATGCTAGTTCACTTGCCTAAATATATAACACACTGATGTTGAGAGGGAAAGAATATACTCAGCAGAAATGTCACTTTTGAAAATACAAATCAAATCAGAGTTTTAATTTTAGAATTTGAATTTAAATATCACAAACCTATTTTTGTCATCACTAATAAATAACCATGATTCAGTTTTGGAAGTGTCTCGTGCAACTGATTCCTGGCCAACAAGACCAAAAGTCTAATCTCTAGAAATTTATATGAGATTTATAGTGCCAGAGTCAGTGTCTTCAATGGGTTTAAAAGGTTGTAACTCTGCTTTGAATGGCATAGTAAGAGAGTCACAGTTTCATACAACAGTATACACGTTTCCATAGCATAACAAGTCCAGCACCTCAAATTTCTACAGAAAATTGCACATGGCAATTTCCATATGCTTAGGCACCATCTTCTATTTGCATAGCCATATCTTGACTGAAATGAGTCCCAGAGAGGGATCTCATTCCTCCAGTGAGGGTGGGGGATTTCCCACTCCCACCTTTTATACACACACACACCGCTTACCTGGCTGGGGGGGAAGGTGGGGAACAGGCCTCCCAGGTAAGCTCCCAGCGCTGGTGCAACGGCTTCGCTGATGTCATCATGCTGCCCCAAGAGAGCTCCTGCACTTTGCAGTGGACCAATTGGGGCTGGTTTGGGGCTCAAAGCAGCCCATAGCAAAGTGCACACACATCCTGGCCTTGCACAATGACATTGCATTGCATTGCACTGGTTTGGGCGCACAAAGAGGATCCCCGAGCACCAGGAAGCGCTGGGTCCCCCCTCTCCTGCCAGGAGGGTAAGGGGACCTGGCAACCCTAGTCCCAGATCATTACAATATAACCTTTCTTTTCTTTTCCTTTAGTTTGATTAAAGCTCTTTGACTAAAAGTCTTTAGCAGTCAAAACCCGTCTGTTGGGAAGCATCATCTAGACACAACAGTAAACCAGTGAAAGAATCTTGGAACAGCAAGGGTAAAATTTGGAGATCTGTCAGATAAAAGATGATAATATAACAATATCTAAGGACTGGTGCCTAGCTACATAGGCCATTCTGACCTAAGTAGTCCATAATAATTTATAACATATACTGCAAAATGGTGGTGGGGACTTAGACATGGGATCAGTCATGACTACCTTCTACCGATCTATTATACCTAATGGAAGTTATAGATGTTGCATTCTAGATGATGCACAAATGTTGGTCACATGGAAATAAATATACACACTGATTTTTGACTGACAGTTAAAAGCAAAACCTCCATCGATAGATGGAGAGGGAGGGAAGGACAGAGACTATATTTGTGTTTTAGTTGCAAGCTTTGTATTTCCTTGGTTGTAAGAATCAGCTAAACATCCCATTAATCCCATCTTCATCCATGTGCCATGTGTTGTTGCTTTTAATTTGCTTGTTGATTCCTATATAAAGATGAATACAGCCAGCCTATAGTTCATACCAGTATATGTAAAAATATACTTCTTAGCAGGGCTTTTTTTTCTGGAAAAAGAGGTGGTGGAACTCAGTGGGTTGCCCTCGGAGAAAATGGTCACATGGCTGGTGGCCCCACCCCCTGATCTCCAGACAGAGGGGAGTTTAGATTGCCCTCCACGCCACTGAGCAGTGCGGAGGGCTATCTAAATTCCCCTCTGTCTGGAGATCAGGGGGTGGGGCCACCAGCCACGTGACCATTTTCAAGAGGTTCCGGAACTCCGTTCCACCGAGTTCCTGCTGAAAAAAAGCCCTGCTTCTTAGGAAAGACTACAACCTAGAATACACACCAAGGTCACTGAAGTACTCTTCTATGGCTGCATTTTACAGTCAGTTGTTCAACTACAGATGTATTTTTAAGGTACAGTAAAAGTTTCAACTAATATAAACCAACAAGATTAGATAAAATGTCAAAAATTATGATGGCCTACCCATTCAAGGCCTTCATTCCTTCAAATTCCAAAAGTAATTGATGGTGGCCAAAGGCACAGTATATAATAACCAGTTTACAAGATTTTTTTTAAAAAAACTGATGAAGTAAATCCAGCATCTCCAACTATTAAATCACATGGAAGACTGGCGTACTGATTAAAGCTAATGTTCATACTGTACACCAGCTGCGTTAGAAACCTGTTAAAAATAAAGTTGGGAAGAACATAAATCTAATGTAAAATTGACCAGTCCAAAGACCTTCATTTTTCATGAAATACAGATTAAAATCACTGAGAGAATAACTTCCCTGAGGGCTTGGAAATAGAAGCTAAAAGTTAAGTGTCAAAAAGTTTTGCTATTAGATGTCTATAAATAATAATGTTTCCTTATCAGTAAACGTAGCATTCTGTGGAAAAATGCCATAGTCTAAACTGCTTTCACTCTCAAAGAATTACCCAAACGTATAAATCCAGTGTCTGATTCATTTTTGTATATCCAAGAGTTAATATCATTGAAGGCTATTTGATTCAAAATTATTTGTAACCATTACCAACAATTTCCATGTACTTAACCTTGGTTCTCTTAGATGCAATTCATCAGTAGCCACAGCAAATGCTTTATTTGAAGGTTCTGAATTTTTGAAAGAGTTAGCCTGGATGCTTTGAAATAATATCAGATATTGTGCAAAAGCATTTTTAAAAAGTTATTGCACTTGAAAATAGAAATGTCTACTGAAACCTTGCTTTTAAGAGGTTTCAGAGCAAATACTATTGTCAGTATAGTGTATATCTGAAATGATTTTGAGAAAAGGCAAGGTGGAGATACAAATTCACTCTCTGGTTATAGTTACTTGTGACTTCAGTGAAATCTCTATAATGCTATCTAGTTCTTGTCTGAATAAGGAAGGCACAAGTGACAATCAATAAATGAGACAAATTGAAGCGTTTTTCTCCAACCATTAGCTCTTGAACACAGATAATGATCACTTTACAGGCTGACTTCATGTTGAGCCTTACTTTTTGAATTAAGCAGCATAATCTCCTCTGTAGTATGAGATGGGTGATATAGCTGAAGCTTGTAAAATTATTTTAATTCCTTGTGCCTTTAGACAGTCTGCAGAGATGGCATTGAGCTGTCCATAAGCATTCACAGTTGGATGTTCTCTTTTTACTGTATCTTTTCTAGACTTGGTAGACCACACGTCCATTGAAGGGGTGATACATTTTATCACTTGGAAAGCGCATCTCCATTGGAGAAGTATAGAGCTCTACTTCAAACAGGGGGGACACTGTGAGGAGTGTTTTACACACACATTCAAGCTAGCATTTGTTCAGTAAGGTTACATTGTGATGAGCATGCTTTCCACCCTCTGTCCAAGCATTACTCTCGTTATCTCATCTCCATCTGAATATCTGAATACCTCAAATTACTTTACAAAGCCATAGGTTAAGGCATGTTGGTTAAAAATTGTTCAGAGAGAACCAACATGGTGCAGAGGTTTGAATCCCCCTTCCACATGACTATGCATAGTATTGCAGTCTAACTGTAGAGACGTGTTCTCCTTCCTCTTCCAGCCCCACACTTCCCTTGTCTCTTTGGGCATAACCAGATACTACTTTTCATGCGCATACAGTTACTTGAGTCTGTATTTGCTGCTGCTGAAGTTAGCAGCTGAGAAACGCTCCCACATCATTGCTGTCACCAACCTTGTTGTCTTCTCTTCTCTGCCCTCCATGCATGCAGACTGCTCCCCCCAAGGCCACCTCATAGCATGGTGAGCTGGATGTAATGAATCATAGACATGGATGCTATTATGATCACCCCCCACTTTTGTAGATTTTCCTGACCCTTTGTGGCCTTTCCTTCATTGAATGACCTACTCTGACACTCAGAGTATTCTTGACATTTGATGCAGAGCAAGGAAACGTACGCCTAGTGGAAGTTTCTGTCTCCTGCCTGCTGAATCCAAGGGAAGGGTTGGGAAACCAGTAAATAACCTATAGACAAGCTCTGTTTAGTTGCCATAGGGTCTTTCTGTTGCTTTTCTTTGCCTGGCTTCACCAGTGTGTGGGACTCTAATCTGGAGAGCTGGGTTTCATTCCCCACTCCTCCACTTGAAGCCAGCTGGGTGACCTTGGGCTAGTCACAGCTCTCTGGCACTCTCTCAGCCCCACCCACCTCACAGGGTGTTTTGTTGTGGGGATAAGAATAACATACTTCGTAAACCACTCTGAGTGGGCGTTAAGTTGTCCTGAAGGGCGGTATATAAATCGAACGTCATTATATTTATTATTTTAAACCATTTGACCCGTGGAGCCGGCCCTCTTGCTTTCCTTTTGCTGACGGCATGTGCAGCTTTTATTCCAACCCACCTGCTGCTGCTGCTCTTCCGCTCCCCCAGTGTAAGTTAAGCAGCTGCTCTGTGCCCCGGGCATCTGTGCAGAGAGCCCCATCACTTTGCCCTGACTCTTTATGCACTCTCGCCATCTTTTTGAACTGCATTTCTTTTAGGCAACTTTTTGCATGCACGCACATACACACACATTTTGAGTGAAAAAGTTTCACTCAAGTTTCTAAAACTCTGCCAGAGCATTTGACATCTCAGACCTGCTCAGTAATCCAGGCAATGTTCTTCTCATGGTGAAGGAACCACTGTCAGGGACATCAAGGCGAAGGGCAGTGCTTCCCCCAAGTCAGTTAACTGCCTTCAAGGGTGTCCCTTCTTTTACAGGGAAACTGCATTTTCCTAGAATTAGTACAGTATTTTGTTGCTGGAAAAATTATATTCTCATCCCACCCACTCAAGCTAGCAAACCAGTTGTGATAACTTTCTCAGAGGTGATTCGTTTTGTGATTACACAAGTGTCAAGGGCACCTGTTGGCTAGTGCCCATGTTTGAGATCATTCAGCCTTCCATTGAATTTCCTGCACAGTTCTGAGAGCTAAGAACTGTAATATTAACATTAATAAATATGTAAAAGTAGTCGGTAGTTGACCTAAATATATCTATCAGATAGATGTGTACTAGATTGTTCCAAAATAGCATTATGCATTAAATGGTGACACTTAATGCTAAGATTGGAATATAGACATTTCTGAGAGTGGTTAAGTTTGTTGTCTCTGGCTAAAACTCTAGATTAGAGAAACCTCAGTGGGCTTGTCACACATCCAAAGAATGAAAATTTCAAACTCTGCTTATTATTAAATCCAGACATTGGTTAGCTAAAAGTGCATAAACTGATTATTTTCTTTTTTTCCCCCCTCTTGTGGTGCATAATATATTGAATCCATACCATTGTTTTTAATAAATGGATATTGCAATACAACAATATAGAAAATTCTTTGAAGTGAATACATGTTTCTGTAAATTGAAGCCATGGTAAGGAAGTAATAATGGATTTTGAGTAATCAGTAAAAATAATCCAATTATATGCATTTTCGACTTGTTGGAAGATGTAGAATGGTGAAGGAAAATTACTTACCTGTGCCAAAGACCTCGGGTACAGATGCCACAAATTACCACAAAAATAGATATCTGTAATTTTTGAAACTAGACAGCTGAAGAATCCCATCTGAGTTAGATGGATATTGTGAAGAAGCTTCCAATGCAGGAAGCAATCCTAAGCAAGTCTACTCAAAAGCAAGCCCCATTTTATTCAGTGTACTTACTCCAAAAAAAAAGTGTCCTTAGGATCGCAGCTGCAATGTCCTAGAGCAGAACCACAAGTGACAAAAGGCACAGATTGGACACTTGTCTGCTTCCCTCAAATTTTGATGGGAAATGTAGGCATCCTGGTCTCGCAGCTTCACTCTCTGACTGCTGTCCAATGGATTTTTCAACTGTCACTTGTCCAACATTCCGCCAAGCTGCCTACATTTCCCATCAAAACTTGAGGGAAGCAGACAAGTGTCCAATCTGTGCCTTTTGTCACTTGTGGTTCTGCTCCTAGTTACAAACTGAGATGAAGCTTGATGTGGTCTTGGCTTCCCCCTCTTCTCATTTTCCATCTTGTCAATCCTAATGTGTACATTTTACACTGTAACCCACTCACCCACCCTGGGGGGTGGGGAATGGAAGGGAATACATTTTTGATTCAAAAACTCTGTAAAGTGCCATGCACATTGAAAGTGCAGTGTAACAGTTCCTTGCTCTTTATATATATTTGGAGGATGCAACAAGCTATGAGTTGACAAATGGATTTTTTAACTTACAAGAGAACAAAGCAATAGGTAATCTAATATATTACAAAAATTTTGAATTCAGAGGATGCCTTTTTAACAAAAATGTTTTTGTGCTTGATAAAATATTAATTGTAACCCTTTGATTCATGTATCACATTAGCAATTACAATGCAATAAATGTAATGGAACTGCCAGTATTTTCTACTTCTTGCCAATTTATGTCATTCTCATAGACTAGTTCTATAGACACCGAAGACCACCACAAAAACTAAAAACAAAGAATGAATGTGACCTTTTCAAATTCATGATCAAACTGGAGGTAGAAACTTGGAGGTTAAATCAACGTTTCTTTTGCTTCTCCAGACGCCATCTGCTTTGTTTTCAGTGATGGGAGTGTTTCTAGATCATTTCTATAAATAAAAGCTCTATTACCAACTCAATTGATTAAGTCAAAGTTGTGCATTGATTCTGCCTGTATCATCAAACCCATAGTGATAGATAGCTTGCAATAAATGATTTATGTTTTTTGTTTTTTTTTAACAGAGTAAGGCTCTTGGCAAGCCAGGAGCTGGTGCTATTCAATACATGTCCATGTGAATTCAACATAGATTTCAAGATGCTTCAACAGCCGAAACTCTTGGGAAGAAATATCATAACAGTCAATACCACCTTCCAGTAAATCCCTGCAGAAAATATGGAAGGTACTTTGTATTCCTTTACAGTTCAGCAGTAGGAAATGAATATTTTAGAGGGGGGTTTCTATAGAGATGGCATAAATCTCAAGTGTAGTCCATGTTAAGAATGTTCTTTTTTTCAGTAATACCACCCAGGAAATACAGTGTATATTACAAAAGGAATAAAAGAGAGAAAGAAGCATGTTAAGTATCTATTAAGTTTCAGATTCCGTTTTTAATAACCTTAGGATTTAGTTGTCTTCAAATGTTTTCCTGTAGTGTACAGCAGCACCTTCCTAAACCCTGTCTTTGAACAGTTTAGAATGACAAGTAAGAGCCAAGCTACAAGTGACGCCTGACACAGGTTGGACACTTGTCAGTTTCCCTCAAGTTTTGATGGGAAATGTAGGCATCCAGGTCTTGCAGCTGTAAGGGAGAGCCAAGCTGTAAAACCAGGACACCTACATTTCCCATCAAAACTTGAGGGAAGCTGACAAGTGTCCAACCTGTGTAAGGCGTCACTTGTAGCTTGGCTCTAAGTCCTATACCCATATAAATCAAAACTATGCTGGTGTATCCAAAAGATATGCTAGTGAATCTGTAGATGCACTGACATTGTGCTAATATAATTCCAACACCAGCAAGACAATTTGGGAGGCATCAGAGGTGTGTTGGGGGTGGAGGACCACTTTGTCAGCTTCTTAACCTTCTCCAGCTCTGGGCCATCTCCTGACGCCAGCGCAGTGTTACACCATCAAAACCCCTGACATATCTTTACAGCATCCCATGGAAGCCAATGCAAGGGACAAAAACAAGTGCCTTCCCATGTTGTCATCAAGTCCCACAGCAGCTTAGGATACCAACAAAGGCTGCTATGAATCACATAGACCTCTAGAGCACTATATAAACCCCAGGCAAGACACACACAGCTCAGATGAAGGGGCATATGTCATGGGACTATATTTCCTTGGCTTCGTGCTGAAAACATTGAGAACACACTGAGGAGTGGCTTTGGTTATGAGAATAGCAAATAAAGGCACTTTGCTCAAAAAGGAAGCACTAAGCACAAACAACCAAAGAAAAAGAACAAATATTGTAGCACATGTTTATCATTGCTCTGCACAGAGTCCTTCCAAGTGCTGCATTTCAGGATACAAAAACTCCACACCTCCGATGCTGGTCGATAGAACAATGCACCCAGCACAGGAAAGCAAGGGAGTGGGGCCTGGCCAGAGGCAAGGCAGAAGAAATGTTCCTCCATCCCTCCCTGTACCTGCACTGTGAATTGCTGTAAGGATCTTCCCTCCTTCAACAGTTGCTAGCAGGAAGTTTGTACAATATAGATGGGGGGAGGGGGGTTAGTGCGGGCAGTAACATAGCATTGCAGTGTAATGCCATGCTGGTGTAACCTCCTCCCTAGCAAATGGGGGACACAGGAGCCCAATTACAGTCCAGGGTGATTTCCCTCATCATATCTGCAGGATCTTCTCTCTCCTTATCCCCTGCCATGACTGCTTCTATTTTTTTTAATTGATTTTTTAAAATCAAAAAGCAGAGCAATTGTAAAGCATTGCTTTCAGCATGACACTATTTGGTGTAGCGGTTAAGAGCAGCAGGACTCTAATCTGGAAAACTGGGTTTGATTCCCCACTCCTCCACTTGAAGCCAGCTGGGTGACTTTGATTCAGTCACAACTCTCTCGGAGCTCTCTCAGCTAGGGTTGCCAGGTCTAGGTTGGGAAACTCCTGGAAATTTTGGGGGGTGGAGCCTGGAGAGGGTGGGGTTTGGGGAGGAGAGGGGCCTCAGAATGATATAATGCCATACAGTCCATGCTCCAAAGCATCCATGTTCTCCAGGGAACCTGATCTCTGTCACCTGGATCAATTGTAATTCTGGGAGATCTCCAGCCACCACCTGGAGGCTGGCAACCTTACTCTCAGCCCCACCTACCTCATAGAGTGTCTGTTGTGGGGATAATAATAACACTTTCTTGCTAACTCCTCTGTGTGTGGCACTAATCTGTCCTGAAGAGTGGAATATTAGCACAAGATTGTTGTTGTAGCTGCTGTTGTTATTTCAGCGATCTAGAGGAGTGCTATTGGACTTTTTACTTATTGCAGCTAGGCACTCTTAAAATCCTTAAAGTGACAGTGAAGTAAGGTGGCCTGTAGGCTCTCCCCTCTCTCCTGTCCATGTTCTCCATTTTGTTGAGAAAAATCTTACACGTAGCACGCGTGTATACATGTAGATTCCTCCCCCACCTCCAGCCCCAGTCACATCAAGCTTGGCATTTAATGTTGAATGTGAGAAAATGGCAACTTGCAAGGTGATATGCTGTTCCCAGCATAAGAAAGGGATTAAACAGCACAGAGGGAAACCCCAATGCCCCCATGATTTCGCAGATGATTCCCCACCATGGGTGAGTTTTCCAGTACAAAAAATGGATTTGTCACTTTCGATTGTTATTCCAGTCACATTTTTTATGAACCTTGTTTTGCCTCCAGTGCACCTGAAGCAATCTGTGCAAGTGCACGAGAGTGCGATGTGGGTACTGTGAGTATGTTGTCCAATCAATGCATTGGTAATAATTAAATGGCAGCTTCCATAGCTGGCACAAGACTTTTTTGCCTCCAGTTAGTTCAAACATCTAAAGCCGTCTGCGTGGAATATTTTCCTGTAATTTTATCCTGGTCACAGAAATCTCACTTGGGGGATCGTTTCCCCTATTAAATCAAGCATATAATTTTTTTTACCAGTCTGCTGGTCTGATCTTCAGTCATATGACATCTGGATTCGATTATTACAGCAGCCCACATATTAAACTAAAGACAACGCTAGGGATAAGAGCAGATGACTTGTGCAAAATTTGGAGACTGATGTATCCAGTGTGGCCTTCTAAATTTCTATCAAATGGAAGTCAATTACTGCATTCAGTTTGGTGCAATAACATTTTCTTCCTGAACATTTTGTATGTTGGGTGTGTTTGGGGGGAGGGATGAGAACTGCTGGTTTGATTTCATCTTGGCACTGCTGGTTTTATTCATCTGCATTGTGAAGAGGTAAATGACCTTGCAATAGCCCTCTTCATAGACAAAGCAAGCGAAGTGTCTGGCAAATGGCTCATTTTTGGAGACCTATTTCCACCCAAATTGTATAAAATGGGCTTGTCGAGAATGATGCCTCCCCCAGATAACATTTGTGACCTCTTTCAAGGCTGTTCTTTGGCCATCGGCTACTCAGAGCAGAAATGGACTCTTGAAGAGCACTGGTGGCATGTGAACTTGTGAGGTGTGCAATAAAGGTCATCAGTGTTGTGCATGTCATGTAGGGATAGACAATTCCACATCTGCCCAGATCTTTGGACTGCTCTGTGTCACTTTGAGCCATGAAGAAAGTCAGGACAGGAGACGTCAGTGCTTTGATAGGAATCTCTGCGGATTATTTCTTACCAAAAGTAGGCAGGCCGAAAGCAAGAAGCATCTTCTTAGAAGGTGCTCCTTGCTTGTGAGCTGCCTACTTTTAGTAAGAAACTATTACATGGGCTCAAGTAATTGCTTTCATTTATCTATAGATGAATGAATCAATGGACGGCATTGTCATATTCTTTTAAGTTAGTTAATGTTAAAAATGTAAACAACATAAAATTTGATGGTTGTTGTGGGTTTTCCGGGCTGTATTGCCGTGGTCTTGGCATTGTAGTTCCTGACGTTTCGCCAGCAGCTGTGGCTGGCATCTTCAGAGGTGTAGCACCAAAATACAGAGATCTCTCATAAAATTAACATAAAATTAACATAAAATTAACATAAAATTTATATAAGGCCTTTCAGGACAACTTAACGCCCACTCAGAGCAGTTTAAAAAGCATGTTGTTATTTTCCCCACAACAAACACCCTGTGAGGTGGGTGAGGCTGAGAGAGTTCCTAGAAGCTGTGACTGACCCAAAGTCACCCAGCTGGCTTCAAGTGGAGGAGTGGGGAATCAAACCTGGTTCTCCGGATCAGAGTCCTATGGTCTTACCACCACACCATCCACTACACTATTACGGTCTAATAGAAGAATAAAATGGAAGCAAGGATACTCTAGTAATATTTTTTTACTTGAGTGCTATACCGAAAAACGAACCAAAACACTGAGGTATACCTCTTGCTAGGTTACTTAGCTGATATAGCAAAGTTAACCAGAGGCCTGGGGTTTCTTAAGCACAATCCTGTGTCAGATTCAGTCCTAGCTAGAGTCATCCATAACACCTTGATGGGCTGTCCAACCATGGTCCTGAGGCTGCTCCTCAAGAAACTCCTCACACGAAGCAAGTGCAAGATCTTCCAGCATGTACTGCACTGTGCCGTGCTACACATGAAGACTGGCCCAATGAATCGCATAGAGACCTTTGGCAGGCTTCCCATGCCTCCTCTCTCCGCCCACTGCAGTTTGACAGGCCCCCATAACATCCCCTGCTGCTGCCTCCATCACTGATGTACTCCTCCCACCCCTGCCCATTTGGCAGATGCTCAAAGCCAACCATGTGAGATAGAAAGTGGCAAAGCTCGGCCCATGGGCAGTTGCAGCAATCGAGCATGGCTGTCTTGTCTGCTGGACATTCCCATGGCAAAGTTCATAGTGTCTCTCACCACAACTGGAACCATAACCCATTGAAGGTTAGGCCAGTACCTTCCACAGTAACAGGCATATCTTGCAAGAGGGTTTCAGCCTCAGCTCCCCTTACTTTAGGAATTGCAACCAGCCTTTCAGTCCTCAGGCTACTCAGTGGCAGTTTCAGAGAGAGGGAGGAAAGAACTGCAACCACCCCCTTTTCTTCACACCATTCAAAAACTTCCAGAGATGAGTATTGAAAGAATGATAGAGGCATCTACAGACATCTGCACACCCACATCCCATCCAATCCCTACAAAAAGGGGTGGGCCAGCTGCTTTTTTCTCTCTTGTTAGGGTCCTTACAGGAGTTATAATCAAAAGGAAGCTTCTTCCATTGTGATGTTGTAGTGCAGTGCAATGTATGGTAAATTTAGAGATAGGGAGTTGGAACAGGTGAACAGCTGTCATTTCCTATTTTTAGCTCCAAACCACACTAAAAGGAATGTTTTCAACAAAAAAATTCACACACATTTCTAGCAGTTTTTGTTTTTGTGTACCAAAAGCCTATTCTAAACATGGAAGAAAAATTATCCATGCAGCATTGTAAATGGCTGATATATTGTTTAAAAATGGGTTGTCATGCCTATGTACTCATCATGGCCTGAGTATGCACTGTTTGTGTGCTAACACAGAATATTTAACAGGTAAGTGGCTGGATTAAACATGATGCCAGCAATATGCCCTGGCACATGGATACCTTATTTTTACATACCTGGCAATCACCTTAATGGTTGTTGTGGGTTTTCCGGGCTGTATTGCCGTGGTCTTGGCATTGTAGTTCCTGACGTTTCGCCAGCAGCTGTGGCTGGCATCTTCAGAGGTGTAGCACCAAAAGACAGAGATCTCTCAGTGTCACAGTGTGGAAAAGATGTTGGCAGGTCATTTATATCTACTCAGGAGGGGTGGGGTTGAGCTGAGTCATCCTGTAAGAGTTTCCCAGGGTGTGGAATGCTAATGGCGGGAGGCTTCACTGTATCATGAGGAGGTTCTTTTGCATATGGATTGGTGCTTGATGTGCTAATCTTCTCTGCAGGGCTATTGTCAGGTATAGAGTGTTTTGTTAGCCTGGTGTTTTTCAGAACTGGAAACCATGCTCTGTTCATTCTTAAGGTTTCTTCTTTCCTGTTGAAGTTTTGCTTATGCTTGTGAATTTCAATGGCTTCCCTGTGCAGTCTGACAAAGTAGTTGGAAGTATTGTCCAGTATTTTGGTGTCCTGGAATAAGATACTGTGCCCTGTTTGAGTTAGGCTATGTTCAGCCACTGCTGATTTTTCAGGTTGTCCAAGTCTGCAGTGTCTTTCATGTTCTTTTGTTCTTGTCTGGATGCTATGCTTTGTGGTCCCGATGTAAACTTGTCCACAGCTGCAGGGTATACGGTATACTCCTGCAGAGGTGAGGGGGTCTCTACTGTCTTTTGCTGATCATAGCATCTGTTGTATTTTTCGGGTGAGTCTGAATACTGCTTGAAGGTTATGCTTTTTCATAAGCTTTCCCATCTGATCAGTAATTCCTTTGATATATGGCAAAAAACACTTTTCCTGTAGGAGACTGTTTTTCCTTGGTTGTTTGATTCATTCTGGGTTTGATTGCTCTTCTGATTTCATTTCTGGAGTAGCCATTTGCCTGAAGTGCGTGGTTTAGATGATTAATTTCCTCATTGAGAAAGTGCGGCTCACATATCCGTCTTGCACAATCCACTAATGTTTTCATTATGCCTCTTTTGCACTTATTAATCAGATTTTCCCAGAGGATGTAACAGCCTTATTCCATCGTTGTCTGACAACCAGTTACTTCCAATGGGATAACGAATTCTATGAACAGATGGATGGGGTGGCCATGGGGAGCCCTCTCAGCCCAGTTATAGCAAACTTCTACATGGATCATTTTGAAAAAACAGCTCTAGAATCAGCACCCCACAAACCTAGTGTATGGTTCCGGTTTGTGGATGATACATTTATCATTTGGAGCCATGGGGAGGAAGAATTGATGGGGTTTTTGAATCATCTCAACAACATCCACCTGAACATACAATTCACAATGGAGAAAGAAATCGAGTGAAAACTCCCATTCCTGGATACCTTGGTCATCCGCAAAGCAAACTTTCAGTTAGGTCACAAGGTCTACAGGAAACCAACTCACACTGATCGGTACTTACACAAAAACTCCAATCACCACCCCCGAAAGAAAAGAGGCATAATCATTCTCTGGCCGTGAAAGCCTTCGACAATACATCGAATCACCTTAATATTGGGCCATAGAGACTTCCAGTGAAACAATTGTAACCTTCTCTTTGAAGACCCTAGATAAAGCAAGGGTTTCATTTCACAAAAACTCCTACAAAAATCTCTCAGATTACAAATATCTAGTGTTGTAACTTTCCTATTTAAATTTAAATGAATATGCACAGGAAACAAAATCTTCTGTAGCTCTTTGGATATTCTGCTGTAAAGCTGAATAATGTCTAATGCAGTTGATAGGTAGCCAGTTTCTTTCTGAAATTAGCATAGTTCAGTATTAGCTGGAAAGGATGCATTAATATAAACTGTCAAAATAAAAATATTTATTAAAGAGCACTAAACAATCTGCTTACTCAACCATAGATTGTGTGTTATATTTTCTCAAAATAACCACATTATGAAAGCCACCAAAGCAAAGAGATTTCTTAATGGAGAACTGTAAACAATCTGCTCACACAAACAAGCAGCTAAGGTATATAATAAGAGCAGCCGCACAATGTTTATGCAAAGTATGGTGATGAACCTCTCACAGCCTTTCACATCCCTTTCTGCTCACTTGGGTCGCCAGGTCCTCCCAGTGGGAGGGAGGGAGACCTGGCTCTTATCTCCTTCTTCCCTTCTTTTTCCTTTACCCGCGCACACTGTGTGTGTGTGATCCTGTGGCTGCATGGTGATGTCACTGCATAGGCGCAGGGATGCAAGCCCACTTCACAGCAGGCCAATCTGGGCCTCAAACTGGCCCAATTCAGCCTGTTTGAGGCCCAAATCAGCCCATGGCAAAGCATGGGAGTGCTCCTAGGGTGGCGTGATGACGTCAGTGATGTCATCATGACACCCCGGGAGTGCATCTGGGAGGCCCGTTCTGGTGCCTTCCTCCCCCTCCGGACAGATAAGTGGGGTGAAAGAAGGTGAAAGTGGGGGAGACTGGAGACAACCTGGGCTTCCATATGAAATTGACATGATTTTTCTTTGTGAGTATGCAATGATATATCTATATGGTTATAACTTTTGAAGGGATACTGTGATGACTCTTGTTATTTATATGAATTTAGAGTTTGTGACTACCATAAGGAAAGATATCTGAAATGGGAAGAACATGCTAGCTTACCTGGTTACAAATGGAGGGAACTTGGAGAAGTATCCCTACTTTTGGACTTTTGGAATAACAGTTACCACCAAATATCCTGATATATTGTACTTGTGAAAGACAAGATATGCACCATTTATTTCTTTAAATGTTTGGATTGTAATCCGAAAAAACCTCTTGTACGCTGTGTACATTTTAAAAAAGCACTGAGGGGCACTATCACTTTATACTAAAAAGGCACTGTCACTTTTGTATCATTTTTGGAGTGTTATAAAATGTTATTATGACTACTGGCTACTTTAGCAATAAGCACAGTGCACTTTAATCTGTATAGATTTTTGGATGATATGTTGACTGAGTTTTCCAGTTGATTTGCTTTGATGTTTTGGTATATCAGTTGCCCCAGAAAAAAACTGTATTTGTTATGCTGTGCATCTTTCATAAAAACAAATATATATACAAAAATTAAATGTGTTAAACGCTATTATACCTTATTGTTGACATGAAATACATATAATTATCCCCTATTTAATTAGTTTGCAATGGCTGTTTGTTTCTTTATCTGGGTAAGGGGACCTGGCAACCCTAAAAATTTACAGTGTAGCTATGACCATTAATAGGAACACAAAAAATATTCATGTTAAAGCAGTGAATGCTCAGTCCTAGTTTTCACACAAGAAAATAATTTTTCTCTAATATGATTGCCAAAGGTACATTGGCTAGAATTTGCAACCATATTATCTTCTGTGGTGCCTCCCATAATAAAAACCATCACACGTAACCACAAAAACCAAGAGAATCAAACACATTATTAAACATTCTATGATCAAATGCCCTCTGTGATGCACTGTAGTGCTGATTTTCAATAAGTTTAAATAGCCTATATTTCTGTAAACTAGACTTCAAAGAAGTAACTTGAACTCCATATCCTCCTTATTATTATGCCTTTTAACACTTATTTCCTTTGTGCCAGAATATTTTCAACAGCTACTGATTATAATTGCAAAAAAGGGCTCATGTTGCAGTGAGAAACAATGAAAGCTTATAATTAATTCATTTTATTCAGATGCATAACTCCAGGCACATGCAGGTAATGTATTTATAAAAGATTAAAAGATAAATACATTCAACAGTGGGGGCCCTGATTCCAATGTAGCTGCAAAGAAGAACGAGTGGCCTTGATGGAGATTTATCATCCCCTCGCTACCACCACTAGTGAACAGATACTTCAACCTGAAATTGAACTTTGGTGACAATTATGATACAGATACACATACATGTGGCTATTCCTTCCACACTGGTTTAGTGTTCAGAAGGTAGGGATGGTACTGAATTTCGTGAAGACACTGTTTCAATTCAAAAATCCCAGTTTCTGACATGGATCCTCCCAGCCTGGGAACCAGTTATTCCCCCACTCCACCCCAAACTATGGCAATTTCCACACACCCTTAAAGGGATGGCACATTACCAGAATGCTAGCACCATCTCCATTTGCGAAACAGATGCGGGCCATTTGGCTTCCATTTTTTCAGCACCTTTTCTGGAGCCACAGGAAGTGCATTCCCCCAAAAAGGCGTCAAAAAAAACAGAAGCCAGACAGCCCACAACCGTTTTGCAAACAGATATGTCTGGATTCATGAGGAAAAGCTGCCAGCGTTTGGTGAGTGGACCATCCCTTTAAGGGCATGTGGAAATGGCCCATATTGACAAAATTTGATAGAATTATTGGTTAATTATGACACCTGTTTTTGTTAGGACAGCATATAAATAATATAAAAGAAACTGGGAACACCAGCAGAGAAACTGGATAAAACAACAACATATGAAAACAAAAAGAAATGATAAGAGAGAGATTCATAAATAAGCCTGTTTCCATATCTAAATCTTTTGGGGGTGATTGTAGCAAGAGTGTTTTTGCCACAAATAGCACAATAAATGGCCTGTGCTATATGCTAAAACAGGTATTATTTTCTGAAACATCAGAATATATACTCTAATAGCCTGTGGCCAGTTTTTCCTGTTTTAATCTCCAATAAAACAGCTATCTGAAGGTTTTCCTGGATGAAATTTTGGTTTGGGCTTTGCCAAGCCTCCAAGGCTATGCTCAGCAAACATTACCGTTTTATATTTGTTGAGCAGATGGTACCATTGATAAGATGCTCTTTGATACGTTCACATCACACATGCATGCTCATAATGAAAGCAACATCAAATAACGATTCTCATGGGTAAAATGGTCAACACAAGTGACCACATCTCACATCACATGAACTACATATTTTTGAAAGAGAACTATTTGGTTACAAATGGCAAGACATGAACTAACATGTAGGAACACAAGATGCAACCTGCAGACAGTTACAGAGACCTCAGTATGTCAGGCAGGGCCCAAGCCATTCAGTAGTTTTTAACTAAAATCTAGCGCTTCTAATTTTGTCAAGAAGCTTATTGAAAATTAGTACTACTAGTAGTACTACTGGAATGGATCTTATTAAATCAGATTAATTTGGAAAACATACAACAGATGTCCCCACATTAACCCAATTTTAAGATAAAATGTGAAGAGTATACCAGCTGGAGGATAAAATATAATATAGACAGAATTTTTAAAAGTCTTAATTGGAATGTCCTCTGTCTCACTTCCAAGAACATCACGGAGAATGTGGTGAGGCGCAGAGGCTTTCTAAAACTTTTTTTTTCTCTCACAGAAAATTCTCCACATAACCCACCACCACTACTTTATACAGCTTCAAAGCAGATCGCTTGAAATGCGGAACACTATAATGCATATCCATAGCAGGGCCCAGAATTGCTGGGAATGTGAGGTGGGTGCTGTACATGCTCATGGCAGGACCTAGGATGGGAACAAACGATGTAGTGTTTCTTGTATTTCAGTATTCAGGGCCTGAAGCCTGAGGATATGCCTCGGAGCCCTCTTCACGGTCTTGGTAATCTTTAAGAAAGGACAAGCAATCAGACAGGCTTATAAGAACACCTATAGATACATTTTTATTGACTTGGGCTGTAGTGGGGATCTGCGACTGATGATGAACGCATCCAGAAAAGGCGGATGCTGCAGATCTGCTATCTAAACCGTCTGATTTTACATTCCACTCCAACAATACTAATATACTATGATAAGTAAAATTCCTTAAGATTAGTCTGCAAAATATAGAGATGGATGATCAAACATACACACTTGAAATCAAATCTTTCCTTCCATTTTAATAAAATATATACACTAAGAAAAATATCTATCAAAATAATTTTGTTCAGTTTGGGTTCATTATTTGGATAGCAGTTCCTTTTCTTAGTGCGGATATTATATTCAAGTGGCTGTTTATTTCTGCATTATGCCCACCCAGGGCTTTTTTTCTGGGGAAAGAGGTGGTGGAACTCAGCGGGTTGCCCTAGGAGAAAATGGTCACATGGCTGGTGGCCCCACCCCCTGATCTCCAGACAGAGGGGAGTTTAGATTGCCCTCCGCGCCGGCAATCAAAACTCCCCTCTGTCTGAAGATCAGGGGGCGGGGCCACCAGCCATGTGACCTTTTTCAAGAGGTTCCGGAACTCCGTTCCCCCACATTCCCCCTGAAAAAAAGCCCTGTGCCCACCAATTCAATAGTACAAACAATTCCCCTCTTGCATCTACTCCAGTGCATGCAAAATGGCTACGGCATGGCAGGGAGGAAGCAAGGGTCTTTGCTGCTATCCTTTCCTGTCTGGGAAACAGTACCTGTCCCTCTCCCAGTGTATTCACACAAACCAATCTTTGGTCTACAAAATGAAATGATTAATTCAAATATGACCCATACTTGTATAGAGAATCAGAAAGCCCTCCCAGAGCCTGGGATGGTAAAATGATTAGCATAAATGCTGTGAACTGAAATGCTACTGAGATGATGCTGTTTTGGAGGAACATATGTTAATTCTTCTGGTTGGATGATGTTCCTGTCAGGCATATAAAGACAGTTCTTGTGGAAGTGAATCCAGTGAGACACAGAAAAATGATCAAAGTGGAATGTTTCTTACCATTACAGAAATCATTGCAGTTGGATTATTAATTATATGAAGATGTGCAGGGGTCAGGTTGGTTTTTGATCATTTTTCCAAAAGGATATTTCTGGTATTTTTATTTCTTTTTGCTTGCTTACATTTCTGGAACGTTTTTATCTCAAAATGTAGCGGTTTGCTTAAGTATTTTTAATGGTTCATATATACCTCTATGTACATGCTTCAAAACAAAATGTAATGTTGTGGACCTGGCAACTTTATCCCAAATATTTGTGTATGTATATTTTTAAAAAGTATATACTCTTTGCAATGGAGCTACATCGGCATGTTTTCCTAGGAAATACTTAGTTGGATTTATTAACAAACAGAGGGATGCCATTCTCTTTGCTTATCCGTAGAGGCTCTGATGCAACTGAATCTGAACATTAAGCTTTTTGAGAAACTACAGTGTGAATGGGGGAATTGTAGAATAAGTGGCTTTTGCATATACAGTACTTCCATTGACAACCAATCTGGAAACTGATCAGATATGAATGGAAGACTCTGAGTAAATCAGGTTTTCTTGTCCTCAATTAAGTCTGGATTGGCTCCAGGAGCTAATCTGATGTCCATGAAAGAACTATACTGTATTCACTTGAAGATACTATTGCTGTAAAAAGCTGTTTGTCTAGATTTTAATTGGGGAACCAAAAGCAATTTAGTAGATTATATTTTTAAAACACTTATTGAAGTTTCTTCAAGTGATAGTTGCAAAAACAATACAAGTTTAGAAGTTATATTGGATGCTGTTAAGAATTTTTAAAAATATTATACCACTTTTAATTCTTTGGTTGAGAGTGATATTTGGTTTATAAAAATACTAAAGTTTCAGACGTGACCCAGCATTTGTAAGGATTTAATTTGCACTCAAAATCCAAAGAAATTTCCCATGGGATGAGGAGGGCATCAAGGTGACTTTCAAACAAATTCTTTTTGCTTCAGTAGAAGAAAGAAAGCCAACTCACAGGATGGAGGAAGAACAGGCCATGACTTCCAACCTAATAAACTGGCATATGAGTGGTTGGCAAAAGGCCACCAAGCTCATTTTTAGGGGAGCCTGAGAGAAAGAATGGTGCAGGAAAAGGCCTGATGCTTGTCATCTTAAGCCATTATCCTCGGAATGTGCTAGAACCATATTCCAGCTGTTTGCTTCTATAGAAGGTTTTTTCCCCTCTAAAGTTGAGCTCCAGCCTAAAAGCAAAGTGCAAATTGTGATCGCAAACATAGCATAGTTAAGAGATAGCTACGGGGAAGGTCATCACTTGGTTACCAATATCAATCAGGTGCCTAGTTCAGATTCTACCCGGGCCCTGTAAACTGAGAAATTGTCACCCGTAAGAAATGAGCAAGCATGTACAGCTGTGCATCAACTTCCAAAAAGGGAGGCAGAAGAGAGGGAAGATATGCTGAGAACAACATAATTCCTCAGCCCCTTCAATAGGCCACAAGTAGAACAGAGAGAATGAGTTTTCTCTGCAGTTAGTCTGCCCAGGCAGAGCCTTTGGGAACAGGCCAAAATATTCATAATGTATGCTGATATAAAAATGTCCCTGAAGGACTCAAAGAAAGAGAATAAAATACATGAATAAATAGGGCTCATATTAGGGTTGCCAATTCTGCTTTGTGAAATTTCTGGAGCTTTGGGAGCAGTGCCTGGGGAGGGCAGAATTTGGGGATGGGAGGAAGTTTAACCACAGTATTGTGCCCTGAAATCTGCCCTCTAAAGCAGCTGTTTCCTCCAGGGGAACTCATTTTTGTAGTCTAGCAATCACTTGTAATTGTAGGAGAACTCCAGGACTCACCTAGAGGTTGACAACACTATGTGTAATATTACCTCTACTATGGATTTGTAGCATCTCCAGACACTCATGTAGGGTTGCTAGTCTCTCCTCTGCCTTGAACTGGGGGCAAGGGATCCCTTGCCACTGCTTAGCTGGCCAGCAGTGGAAGAAATTGTGGGAATCAGGAGGAAGGGTGCGATTCCTGGCAATGTAATGATGTTATCAGTGATGCGCTGATGTTCCTATACACCTGGAAGTGGAATCATCATATCACTGGATGATGCATTAGTATCTGGGCAGAAACCCTAGAGTTTTTTCCTACTACCAGAACAGTTCTGGTGGGCCAGTGACCTGATGACATCACTTCTGGAAGTGACATTAGTGCATTGCTGGTGACATCATTGCATCACTGGCAAGCATACCCTGCAGTCAGTAAATCCTGTCCCCTGACCCCTGACCTCCACTGGTTGCAGAGGGTCCTGACAACCCTACACTCAGGAATGGGATCTGGGTTTAGTTTGGTACTTGGAGCAAAGTCCTTACGCATATGCAAGTGAGAGAAAATGTCTGCTATCCTAAGGTCTGCTACTGGGGTACAGAATGATTAAAAGGATATGTTAAACAATGCACAATAGCAAGAAGCTCCTGACTAGCCATATTACACCAATGGACAAACAACTGATTGTTAACCACAGGGACCATAGCTTTGTTATCATGCTAGAAAGACAGAAGTTCCTTTCTTCTTTTTTTTGGCAAACTTCTCCCATGACACATCCAGCACTGGCAAAATGTGATGCATGACCGGTCCCTAGTTATCCTAGTTGCATTATGCCCCTTAGGCTTTACTTCTGTTAAGGATACCCTCAGCTTCCCTACAAAGGGAAAGAAAGACCCCTTCAGTGTTTTCCACTTAGGCTTCTGATATTAGTGATGTGAATCACTAATAGAGATGGGCATGAACAGCAATATGAACAAAAAAAAAGCCACGAACAGCCCAATCTGCTGTTCGTGAACAAGCTGTTCGTGAGGCCCCATTCGAAATGAACAGGTGGTCGTTGCAAGCCTTGTTCGTTGCTGTTGGTTGCTGTTCCTCAAGCCAGACAGTCTGGCACCTGCAATCAATTCCCTTGGCAACCAGAGGCAGGGATTGTCTGAACTCTGTCTGAACTCCTGCTGTTGTCCTGGAAACCGCAATCTAAGCCCAATTTAGCTTGATAGGCAGGTGTTCCTTTCAAGTGTGGAGCTCCAAATTTGTTACAGCAAGGGAGCAAAGACCAAGGGGGAGGGGGGCTCCCAGCTCTGACTTTGCAGACAGTGGAGAGACAGTTGCTGTTGGCATTTTGATAGAGAGTGCATTAGAGCTTGAATTTTCTTTGTGTGTGGTGGGATAGGGATCTACCCCTTCAAGTTCCAGGGCTGCTGCCAGGCTCTGGGCCAAGGTATTATTTATTATTGGTACCTTTCCTGCTGCCTGCTCAGGTAAAGTTTCTGGGAGTGGTGCGATAGGGATCTACCTCTTCGAGGGCTGCTGCGAAGCTCTGGGGCCAAGCTATTATTTATTATTGGTACCTTTCCTGGTGCCTGCTCAGGTCAGGTTTCTGGGAGTGGTGCAGTAGAGATCTTGACTTGGATGATGGCTGGAGGAGAGCCTGCTGGCCCCCATGAACAGCCAACCACGAACATGTTCGTGAACAGGGCCATGTTCATGGTTGTTCAGTTCCTGTTCATGGATGGCAATGAACAATGAACATTATGTTTGTTTTTTTTCTGTTCATGTCCATCTCTAACTATGTCCACTAATCATTCCCTGTACAGTTGTGGTAGGAAAACCTCATTGACAGAGCAATCTGAAACAGAGCTACACCCTTCTAAGTCCATTGAAGTCAATGACCTTATAATGGTGCAGCTGATCACGATTCAATTATAAGTTCATTTCAGAGTTGAATAAATGACCAAAAGCTGATGAGGAAAACTCAGCATGGGTTCTGTAAGGGAAGATCTTGTCTCACCAATCTGTTGGAGTTCTTTGAGGGAGTGAACAAACAAGTGGACAAGGGAGACCCGATAGATATTGTTTATCTTGACTTCCAGAAAGCTTTTGACAAAGTTCCTCATCAAAGGCTCCTAAGTAAGCTCAGTAGCTATGGGATAAAGGGCCAAGTCCTCTTGTGGATCGAAAACTGGCTAATTAATAGGAAACAGAGAGTGAGTATAAACGGGCACTTTTCACAGTGGAGGGTGGTGAGCAGTGGGGTGCCACAGGGGTCAGTATTGGGTCCAATGCTTTTTAACTTGTTTATTAATGATTTGGAATTGGGATTAAGCAGTGAAGTGGCTAAATTTGCAGATGACACGAAATTGTTCAGGGTGGTGAAAGCCAGAGAGGATTGTGAGGCACTCCAAAGGGATCTGTCGAGGCTAGAAGAGTGGGCATCCATGTGGCAAATGAGGTTCAATGTAGCCAAGTGCAAAGTAATGCACATTGGAACCAAAAATCCAAAATATAAATACAAGTTGATGGGGTCTGAACTGGCGGAGACTGACCAAGAGAGAGATCTTGGAGTCATGATAGATAACTCACTAAAAACGTCAGCACAGTGTGCGACTGCCATAAAAAAAGCTAATGCTATGCTAGGGGTTATTAGGAAAGGGATTGAAAACAAATCAGCCGGTATCATAATGCCTCTGTATAAATCGATGGTGAGGCCTCATTTGGAGTACTGTGTACAGTTCTGGTCGCCACACCTTAAAAAAGATATCATAGCACTGGAAAAAGTACAGAGAAGGGCAACTAAAATGATTAAAGGGTTGGAACACTTTCCCTATGAGGAAAGATTGAGGCGCTTGGGGCTCTTTAGCCTGGAGAAAAGACGACTGAGGGGAGACATGATAGATGTTTACAAGATAATGCACGGGTTAGAGAAGGAGAGAAAGATGTGTTTTTCTCCCTTTCTCACAATACAAGAACTCGTGGGCACTCTATGAAATTATTGAGCAGTCGGGTTAGAACAGATAGAAGAAAATACTACTTTACACAAAGGGTGATAAACACATGGAATTCGTTGCCACAGGAGGTGGTGGCAGCTACAAGCATTGCCAGCTTCAAGAGGGGACTGGACAAATATATGGAGCAGAGGTCCATCAGTGGCTATTAGCCACAGGAGATAGATGGTATTCTCTTTGTGGGGAGGTGGTGCTCTGTTGTCTTGGTGCTGGAAGGAAGGCAGTGGGAGGGCTTCTGGTGTCCTGGCCTCACTGACAGTCCTTTAGATGGCACTGGATTTCTAGCCACTGTGTGTGACAGAATGTTGGACTGGATGGGCCACTGGCCTGATCCAACATGGCTTTGCTTATGTTCTTATGTTCTTAAATGTGTTAGGAAAGCTTTTGCAGTCATAGACCATTCCTGCTCCATTTAGCAGCTTTCTGCTAAATTTCTATTCAAGGCCTAGTTTGTAGTTTTTCATTGCAGCACCACCAGCCTTTTTAACCTGGTCTTTTCCTTTGGCTGTGATATCCCAATATTCATATTTATAGAATTTTTAAATATCCCTTTCCGAGCTTCTTTGTTTATAAGCTAAACAGGACTTCTCTTAAGTATTGTGTTTAAATTCTCAGTTCCGGCTCTATTTGCTCTTATTTGCATTTTTGGATTTCAAAAATGCTTTGGAAGATGGCACCGATAAACATTTTATTTAAAGGCAGTATCGAATCGAATCAAATCGAATCGAATACCTTTATTGGCATAACAGGACATACATATGCACAGTCAGCAAGGACTTATTTAAAGGCAGTATATAATCAAGAGAACTTCTGGCATTGTTTATATTGTAACAATAATGTAAATTTAAATATTAAATATTAATTCCTTTTTTGCATTATGCCACCTTTTGATAGATGAATTCTATATTGGGTAAAATTGGGGACTGCTATAAAGCTGATGTGAACTGTGAGCTGTGCCTCTAACCCAGTGAGCCTTGTGTGTAGCCAGGGTAACTCTGAATGCAGTTCCTAATCCAGACAGGGATAATGCTGCACATGGAAGTCAAAATATTGATCAACTTGTCTGTGTAGGGCCTTGTCCTAGGAAGGAGAAACTACAACTGTCTCCTATGGGCATAACAATTTATTTGTTATTTATTAACAATATCAGCGGTCACTGCTCTTCAAGAATGTTTGTGTTTAATTGAGTTTGTTCTTAGCATTGTTCAGAATTTACATTTTATGTGGCATCCAAAACTTATCACATCATTAAATGACTTTATGGAACTGAAGACAGGCATGTTCTTTCTTTTAAGTATATACATACCTTTACATTCATTTGTTGATGTGGTTCTCTCGAGCCTGATTCAGAGACGGCTCAGTATTTGAGTTTTTTCAGACATGTTTAGGAAGTGTACGACTTCCTTGTTCCCAAGTCTGTGGAGCCTCCTGTGCTCTTCCCCACAGTTCCCTGGAATCTCAGTTATTCGGGGGGGGTGTCCACAGTTCACTTTGCTCTGTGATTACTTGTGCTCAACAAAAAATGGAAAGCACTTCCAGATAGGCTGTGACCCCTTGCCCCAATATTTTTTTAAAGGTGAGCTGCCACTATTTGGGGGATCTTAGGTGACCAATGTACCTTATTCTAATTCTCTTATAAAATAAGCAAAAGAAATCACACAGAACAACATTATATAGCATGACTACAGTGACCTTTGTGTAGTTGGGCAGGGTGTTAGGCACAGTCTCACATTTAAAGGAGTAGGGATATTTATGTTGAAAAAGGAAAAATAGAAAGCAGAAAACCACAAAAATGCCCAAGTTAACAAAAGTAAAAGGACGTAAAATCCAGAATTCTAAGGCTTACATGAATTGGAGGAAGAGTTTCTTTATTTCAAACCATTACCAATATCGCCTCAGGCCATGGAGCCTCTTCCAGTCAAACAAACAAAAGCCACAGGAAGGGCTTCCATACTGGTTGTACATCCATTCAAAACACATCAGCTCCTTAACTTCATACACAATGCCTTCCTCTCCACTCCCCTCTCACTAACAAGAGAAACAAATTTAAGTATCCAGCTTGTCTTGTTTAGCCAATAAAAGAAAGAATTAAGACAGCCAATCACAACAAATAAGACACAAGGGGATAATTCTAGACTTGTGACTTGTGTAGACAGGCTATTGATGACTTTCATCCATCAAGTGCAGGAAGATCCTACCTTAACACTTAATTGGAAAGGACTGCTGAGAGTGTCAGTTACAGAAAATTACTCTTTTCACATTTACATAAACAGGTTTTCTAAGAGCTAAACTAGACATTGTATGTGACACTAGTCAGAACGTGAGAACGCATCACATCTGGCTGTGACACTGAAAAACTGTGAAAGTTACCTTAAAATCGCTCCATTTCTCCCCTGAGCTGTAGAATGCTGCAGTGGGGGAGGAGGGGCTTCCAGCTTCCCTCCAAGCCATTTTTGCCTTCAGAAATGGCTGCAGGGAAGAAGGGGACGAGCGGGAACCCCCTACAGCCATTTACATTGATGAAAATGGTGCAGAGGAAAGCTGGAAATCCCTCCTCCTGCTTGCGGCAGTTCACAGACCTTTGGGCAATGGAGCAATTTTAGGGGACCTGCACACTTCTTTGAGGTGACAGTGAGTCAAGACTGGCTCCTGTGTCCCATGTAATATATTGTTTGGACCTTACAGGCTGGTGTAGAGGAAAGAAGGTAGAAAAATAGAGTTGGATCAGGTCCACCAATTTAAAATAGTAGCTGATGACAGCTGTGGTTCTTTCTGCAGCATGTGTATGTGCAGAATTTTATTGTACATTCTGAGATCTTAGAAGATCTTACATCCAAGCATTAGACAAATTTGTGTTCTGGGCAAGATAATTCAGTAACATCAAAAAAAATTGTGAATACTTAACATTTTGAAAATGTGGCATTAGAATAAACAACTACAATAAAAAAAAACATGGGCCTGCTGTTGTAACAGATCGATATGAACAAATTACCAAGGGTAAACATATTTTATAGTAAGGGATAAAGGTAACTAGAAATTCTTACCCATTCTGTGTCTCTTGGGTGGCTCAAGGCAGAAGATGAGTGGTACCACTTTGGCCATGTTCTTACTAATATTGTTTACCAGCCCATACCAACTTACTTTAATCTCTGCTTATAGGGGAGGAAGCCAAATGAGTGAAGGACTCCAAGAAAGATTTTTCAGGTTGAGAAAGGATAAAGCCACCCACTATCACCACTTCTCAGTTTAAATTCCTTTCTCCCATAGCTGTTTTTCAATTTAAAGAATAGCATCAGGGCTCAGTCACGTGCACTTAATGGTAACATTTGGTCCTGAAATGAAGGGTAGTGGCCATCATCCCTTCTTGTTCTCATTTTTTTGCTTTATTACATTTCCTCCTCTCATTTTTATTAACACTTCCCCTTTGTCCATAAGCTTCTTCGGATGTGTGACCTTTTTCCCCCTTATATTGCTTAGGAAAATTTAACATTCTCTTTATTCTAATGGTGTTGTTTAATACTGACATGTCACATTAAAAAGTTGCCACCTGTTTTCTGAATGTGGCAGCTTTCTTCAGTATTAAGAGCACTATTTATCTGGTCTCCACACGTGTATACTTCAGCTCAAATCTAAGCACAACTCTTTGTAAGCACCTTTATATTTAGGGCTGGATTTTTATGGGAATAGCAGACAGTGGGGCCCTCTGGTGTCTCTATTTTTTGAATATTTGTACTAAAAGACTGCTTACCACAGTTAACATGTATCCTTTTTGAGTTTTAAAACAATAGTTGAGTGATGAAATACAATACAAAAAGGAAGTATAGTGGCTAAATATTTAGTCTTTATGATGAACATTTCCAACATAGACTGCAGAGAATCCCATACCTTTCAAAACGCAGTGTTCTGCTTTTTTAACATGTATATAGGTGCAATCCTAAGCAGACCCTTCTAAGATCATGGACTCTTCTTTGCGTGGTGCTGTAAATCCCTAAAAGGCTGGTTCTAAGGCTTCTGAACCAAGTGATCAGAAGAGAGATGAAGCATATACTGCATCAGGAAATTGTCACATAACGTAGTAAAATGTTTCACCTGCACTAGGGAAAATGTTTAGAATTAAGACATTAAACATTTTGAAGCTTTTACAATGCAACATTGGGACATCTAGCTGTTTGAAGTATTCCATTAGCCTGAACAGTATTATACACATAATTCTTTTACAGCATTACATTCAAGTTGGTGGTTATCGATCAACTTAGCCTTTGCAAATGGCTTTTAATTATGTTGGTCCTCCACTGCACAGATCCACCCTTCATCACTTGGTCTCTCCTTCAAATCCAAGCTCCCTTTCTTACTACTGCCATATAACCCAGGCTATTACAGCCCAGTTTCTCCCTGTCAAATCTCATCAGCACCATTTGTGTCAAATATAATATACCTATTCCTATCTACCATTTTGTTCTAGGTTACTGAGTAGTTTTGAGTTGACCATCATCTCTGTCCATTTTCTGGACCTGTATTTTCAGCATCATGCTACAACTTATGCTTTTGCCTTTATCTGCCAGTAGAAAAATCATGCAGTGCAATTATCAATTGCTTTCTTCCAGTGTGCCAGTTTAGGATCTGATTCCCACACTAGAAACCATGGGTTCTTTTACAGAACCATAAAATGTCTCCAGAGAATATTCTTTCCTCCACCGTAGTGAGGGGAAAGAGGATGAAGATAGGGTTTGAGCCAATATCACCAGATGTGGGTGGTGTCAGTATGGGGATTGCTTATGTCTTCCTAAACCCACTTTGTTGTCTTAATTTGAACTTCATGGAGAAGTACAACAAATGCAGAATGCAGAATCTGGATGGGCAGAGCCTGATTGAACGAAGAATGTTAGGGGGGGAGGAATTCAAACAGAAAAAATCAACAGATACAAATGTGGGTCAACTTTTCTGGGGACACACCCCAGTGATATTTTCAATGAAGTAAGAAACTATTTTACAGGAGGAAATGCATCTCAGTTCCCTATACAATTAGTCAAACACAATCAATACCACGTAAAACACCATACAACAGTAACTTAATGCACAAGGTTGCCAACCTCCAGGTGGGGCCTAGTGATCTTCTGGAATGGCAACTGATCTCCAAACAACAGAGATCACTTCCCCTGGAGAAAATGGCTGCTTTGGATGTTGGACTCCATGGCATTATGCACTGTTGAGGTACTTTCCCTCCCCAAACCATACCTTCCTTAGGGTCCACCCCCAAATCCTCAGGAATTTCCAAAGCCAGATTGGCAACCCTGGACATAATATGAAATTTCTGTTTCATTAGGTCCACATAGCAGAGGACTGTATTCTGTCTCTGTGAAATACACATAAATAATCAAATAAACATAACCATGTACATTTAGTGGTCTATTAAGAATTATCTCAGTGACACCTCTGGTAATAATTTTAATGCATTTTATAGTCTTAGAGGAAAATCAGTATTTCATTAAGACGGGCCTATTGGTAGTTTATTAAAATTGTTAGGATTTTATTCATTATTGATTTTACAAGGTTTTTTAAGGCTGTTGTGGGAAAGTGAGGAGAGGAGGAGGCCCAGACATCAGCCCTCATAAACACACTTTAAACAATGTGCTTTCACAGTTGCTTAAAAGTCATGGAGCAGCTGCACTGAAATTGTAAAATCTGCAGGTTTGTTATGCCAATGATTTTCGGTTGGCCTCAGTCATAAAATAACACACTTTTCACTGAAGTTCTCCACAAGCTAGAAAAACACATCCAGACTGATGAAAATCAAGCTTGGAGAAAGAAAGAAAATTCTGCCGTGATTATTACAGAACTATATACACAATACTTTATTTTAATTTCATATTGTTGTGATTCTTTCTAATTAATAGATTTTCCCCAAAGATGAAAAGTAATTGGAAAGGCAGCTGTCAACTTAACATGTATAGATTCTTATTCTTATGTATAGATTCTGTAATTCTGGAACCACCTAACTGCAGTGTTATTTTTTTAGTTTTAATATATAATACTTATTGCTGTTTTTAATTGTTTTTAATTGTTTAATTTTTTTAAACTGTTTTCAGTTTTTATAAACCACTTCGGGCCTTGTATAAGGGAAAGGCAGTATAAAAATCTAATAAATAAATAAAATTCAACATTGGCATAACCCCAAACTATGTTGGCGTAAGAGGGAGATATGCCAGCATACCTGGAGATATACTGGCACAAGATAGTTTCACGTAGGTAGCCATGTTGGTCTGCAGTAGAACAGTAGTATTTGAGTTCAGTGGCACCTTAGAGATCAACAAGATTTTCAGGGTATAATCTTTCAAGGGTCAAAGTTGTCTTCTTCAGATATATTTCTCAAATGAATCTTAAGAAGGGAGCTTTGACTTTTAAAAGCTTACACCCTGAAAATCTCTTTAGTCTCTAAGGTGCCACTGGACTCAAATCCAACTGGCACCAATGTGTACTTTGCTATGCCTGCATTGGGCCAGTGTAATCCAGGCACCAGTATAGAATTGGGTGGCATCAGGGGTATGGGAAAGGGCAGGGCATAGCTGACATCCTAAAGCTCAACAGCCTTTATATTGCCCCCCCCCCCAGCACTAGCATAATGGTGAAACTTTGAAGTCTCATGGAGAATGAAAACACTACTTACTCCACCACCCCCATCTCCCACCATGTCTCCAAGCCATGGCACAAATTAGGATATTTATTAAATCCAGTCATAGCTCTCTCTTCCACTATATAAGCCCCAACTGGGATGATCATAGTTAGCTAATAGGGTGCTTGGTTGGGACTGTATTTTTGTGACTTTATGTTGAGCACACTTCGAATATACATAAAAATTGAAGAAGGGGAACCAACCCTCATCTGTGTAGCTGTATGTGCGCCACTGATCTCGGGCCACTCCTATGTCCCTGCACTAGTTGACTCACACTGGGCTCATTTTTGGCTCACACTGGGCTATCATTGGTATGTTGTACCTTGATTGGTGAGTTGCAATGGAGTTACTATGGACATTCATGCTATTGGTAAGCTCTCCACACCTTGGAACAAGATATCTGTTCACATTTTCCCTCTGCTGAGCAAATATAGGATACTGACTAGCATTACTAGCTGGGATGGTACTGCAGATATACCAGCATTGAGTCTTAGAATGGTTTTCTAGAGCTCCTAAATCATAGTTGACACTGTAACCACTACACAACTTTGACTCACTAAGCAGAGTTATACCCTTGAGAGCGAGTTTGGTATAGTGGTTAAGAGAGGCTGGACCCTAATCTGGAGAGCTGGGTTTGATTCCTCACTCCTTCACTTGAAGCCAGCTGGGTGACCTTGGGTCAGTCACAACTCTTTCAGAGCTCTCTCAGCCCCACCCACCTCACAGGGTGATTGTCATGAGGATAAAAATAACATACTTCGTAAATGGCTCTGAGAGTGGCATTAAGTTGTCCTAAAGGACGGTATATAAATCAAATGTTATTATTATTCTATTAAAGTCAAGGATGTAATTCTGCTTAGGATGGAACTGCAAGTCCTATAAGAAAGGTCTACTCATATTTATAGTCCAGTGGAAAAATCAAAGTGGAGCAATCCAAACTAGCATATTTTCCTTGTCTAAATACTATCATCATTCTGCATCAGTTTCTGGATAGTTGTCAACTGTGCAGTATTCCATACACTTTATATAGGGGACGATGAACTCAGATGAATAAAATCAGCAATGACTTGTAATTAACTAATAGTGACTTGGAAATTGCGTGGTACAATTGCAGTGCAAGGAGTATCCACTTGGGTTGTTTTATTTCAATAGATACATAGGCTAATTAGTACACTTGCTAGCAAGCAGGTTTTATTCCTAGTGCATGTACTAAACACTTTGTACATACCCATTTCATAAATGTATTTTGTGAACAAAAATCCAGAGTCAAACTAAGCCTAGCAGATTTTTCTTGTTTCTTTAGCCTGTACAAAAAGGACACATTAAGGTCTAGTATACTATGCTCTCTGAGCACAGTGAAATGGATTCTAAATATAGCACCTACTTGAACACAAGATAGATGTTTCAGAAAACTGCTGGAACAATGTAGGTCTTGGAGGCACAGTGTCAAGGAATCAGTAGAAAAATCTGTTGATGTAATCTTTCTGACTAAATATTATAAAATTAAAGATGCCAAACTAGGCTTCTCCATGTAAAGTGCATCATTAGTCATGTAGATCTGCCTTCCTTTGCTTTTAGATTTGAAAATATGTATATGAATATCAAATAGTGTGGGTGTATGCATGTGTGTTAAAGATGGTGGGGATACAATGCTCAAAAGGTGCCATTCTAATCGCCAGAGATTACTGAAACATTTGCCATTGATATTGGTATCAAAATTGCAGTTGTGCATGAAGAACATAGGAAGCATCTTTTATACTATAAATGAGACATGGTGCTCTGCATCAAATAGAGATCTTGATTCAGAAAATAGTAGTACACTGTAATGTGTTGCAGGTGACTAGTAACATGTGGTTACAGTTACAGATAGAGCACTTTCCTGTGTACAAGACAAGCCAGATAGGAGTTGAGGAGAGGCCATGACCCAGAAGTACAGAATGTGTTTAGTATACAGAATATCCCAGGTTCAGTACCTGTCACCTCCAGTTAAATAACCTGAGGCCAAACTACACAGAATGTTTTTAAATGGCTTGTGTCTGCCAGATTCACTTTTTGTGCAGTCACACAGGGGGGAAATGTTGCTTCTAAACCTTGGAGAAGCCAAATTGGCTCAGGACAACACTGGGGGTGAGGGGTGGGGTCAGGGAAAGATCTTTCTCTAGAGCCCAAAAGGCCTTGGTGGGGACTTATTTACATAACCTCAAACCTGCACATTCCCATGTATATCGAGCAAGTTATGCAAATAACACCCCACTGGGGCCATTTTATCTTAGGCAAAAGGTATGGGGAGAAAGGAAGGAGCTCCTCCTCTCCTGATGTCCAGGAACAGATTGGGAAGTAAAAAAAGGCCTCTGGGGGGGAAAAGGCTTTAGAATGCCCCCCCGCCCTGATGCTTCTGGTCAGCTCTAAGGACAGAGTGTTGTTGGTCAAAGTGCACAGAACTAAACAGTGCCCAGAGGTAGCAGGGAAGGGTAGGTGAGAGTGTTGCATCTTCCCCTGTGAGAATCCAAGTTGGGTTTTATCTCACTCTGTCTCCAAGGAGCTCAGCAGGGCGGCATAACTAGTTCTCAGTTCCCTTATTTTATAGTCCTTGTGAGTTAGGTTAGGCTGATACCGAGAGAAAGACAGCAACTGGCTAGAGATCGTGAAGTAAACGCCATGATTGAAAGGGGATTTGCCCCACTTCTCCCAGCTCCTAGCCCAACACTCTAATCCACTACATCACACTAGCTGTCAGATATTCTAGGTGGGGACAGAAAGAGGATGGTTTGCCTAAGGCCACCTAGTGTGAGTAAGGGGAGTTAAGAACAGGCTTCCTCACAAAAGATCATGAGATGCAAGAACAGGATGAGAAATTTCTATTGAAAATTCAGACATAATCAAGATAAGCTCCTGGTGACCAATCACAATAGAAATAATTGGTGACCATATTTAAGTTTCACATAGCTTATGTTAGTCACAGAGAGTACTACTTCTATTCCATAGACTTTGACTTCTATTCTTCTCTATATATGTGTGCATGTGTGGGGATCTGCTTTGGCCACAATCCATACAACCCCCCTCCCCTTCCTCATGGCTGGTTTTTAAGACCAAATAACAGAGCCAGTTTGGTGTAGTGGTTAAGAGCAGCAGGACTGTAATCTGGAGAACCGGGTTTGATTCCCCAACTCCTCTGCTTGAAGCCAGCTGGGTGGCTTTGGGTCAGTCACAGCTTCTCAGAGCTCTCTCAGTCCCACCACCTCACAGGGTGATTGTTGTGGGGATAATAATCACATTGTAAACCTCTCTGAATTGTCCTGAAGGGCGGTATATAAATTGAATGTTGTTATGTTTTCATTATTATCACAGAATTTGCGAGTCATATGTAGTTTAATCCTTATCAAAGTCAAAAAATGAAGCTATTTTCATATCTTTTGAAAATAATAATCACATTGTCCTGTGCCAGCGCCCACAGATATTTTTTCACACATTTTTCAATAATTTACAGCAGATGTGTTTGTACATCCAAAAGATAGCAACCATGTTTTCAACATTTTCACCTTTGGACAGTAAAATAAAAACCACTCAAAGAAATATATGTTTATATTTATTAACAACAAAATGTATAAACACTCTTCTGAGCTTCCCTGGGGAGAGCATCAGTGCAGCTTTGATGCTGAAACATGGGAGCATTTTTTCCTGGGGAAAGATTCTGCAGAAAATAAATAATGAATTTGCAAAACAGCCGCACAATGAAAAAATTGGTCCCTGATATATTGGGTGATTTTCTACAATGTCAAATATTTTAGGTCTAGGTATTAATATTCAATAACCAGAAATATGACTTTGACTGAAGATTCCTCTAATTATACACTAATCAATATCAGAACCTTAGTTTTCGGGACAAAATGGGCTCTATCCAGTCTGTGAGATCTTATGCTAAAATAAAAGCTTGTTCATCTTTAAAATGCCACGTCTCCTACTGATTTTTGTTGGAATAGGCCAGCATAACTCTGGAATTATTACTGATTTTGGATATATAAGAAGAAAGTCAACAGAGAGTGAGGACATACAAGCAGGAAAATTCTATATGAGTTTGCTTTGCTGTAACACCCCTACCAGTGCCAGGTCTGTGTATGTGTGTCTGAGGACCTTTTGCCTCTCTACTAACTTGCAGCAGGCTCAGGCAAATTACGCAACACAAGAGACATGATATTCCCTCACTAACTGCCTGCCTGACTCAAAATTACTGGCCTAGAATTAGCAGGAAAGCACACCATAAAAACTCCTTGCTCTGGGTCTGTGGCTGGGGTTGCTGGGTGTCATGTCTGTGCCCCATCCATGCCACTATTTGATGCTGACCTGTTGTTTCTGAACCAATGTTTCATGCTATAACTTGATGTTATATTGCCAGTGCCATAACCATTTCTTTCACAGGCTTATTGAAGCTGGTGCCTTATTTAACGGACTAAAGAAACTTTCAGTGCTTCTGACCGTGTATACTGCTCACTCCCATGCACTGCTATGTCTCAACTTTGATCTCTTGCTTTCTCAGTGTCTCACCTTGATAGTACAAATATGTGAGATGTTCTCCAGACAAGTTCACGCCAAACATCCTGTTTTACTGTTGGGAGGGGGGAAGCAGTAAACGTGTGTATTAAGAGGAAGGGTTTTCCCACATGTTACTATTCCTGTCAATCTGTTCTTACTGCTTAGATGCTTGCCTTGCTTCTGAGTAATCCTATGGACGTATCTGTGGAAATGATCTGATTTCTGAATAAAGCCATTTAACCAAGAGCCTGGATTTCTTGCTGTAATGGTCCAGGGATCTATCTGCCATAGCCTGTCATCCATAGCCTGACACTGGGACATGTAGTTTTGTTTCAAGTATGAGGAAGAAGCATTTAGCTCCCAAATCTATGCTATTGTAAGGATGCCAAGTAACTCTCAAAGACTTCACTGCAAGCAGTAAAAGCACTTCATTGAAAAGCTACTAGTATCATGCACTTACTCCATCTTTGCCAGGAATAATGGTTACATACAAGCTCCATACAGATATAGGTCCCAACGCTCAGGCACCCTCTAAACTCCTCTTCCCAGTCTAACCATCATCTACGCTTGGCAGGAAAGCCTCTAGGCAAGAAAAGCAACAGGAATGATGTATGGTATTTCCCAAGGTCGTGTAGGCACCTCTTCCCATCCTAATGGGGGAGGCCTTTGGTGCAGTTCAAAGAAGCATACTGATAACAGCAGGAACAACCACCTCCCTTGCAGATTTTCCCATCACAGGTTCAAACAACAAGCCGTTCAAGTAACTAATGATTTCAACCATTAACCATACATATAAGCATCAGACTATAATCATAACAACAGGGTGTGGCTGGCCATGACAGGTGATGCTAGGCACCTGACAGCTATGTAGACTCTTCCCTGTGTTGGCAGAATTCAGGAAACAATCCAATCCATGCTTTGGAATTTGCTGGCAATGAATGTACTGCAACATGATTTTTGCTGAAGGCCATAACTGACTGCAGGCCATTAATGCAACAGATAGGCCTTCAGAGCACAAGCACTCACATATACTAATACACAGATGAGAGAGAAAAACAAGAGGCAAATTGAACTGCAAGAGAAAGCCTTCAAATAAACCCTAAACATTAGAGAATGCTCCACAGCTCCCCTTAAGGTACAAATGGACGAAATTACTTTTTCAGCAGTATTTACAGTAACTAGACTCTTAGCAGGTTGTTGCTGCTCCTACACCCTACACCACAGAAGTCCACAGTATTTATTCTAGCATGAGCTTTCATGAGTCAGAGGCAGTGAAAGAAAGAAAATAATTTTTCTTCATTTTTATGTATTAAAGAAGGGGAGGGGTAAAGGGAATAATTGCGAGAAGAGTTGCCTTTTATCAAAAATCAGATGTGGTTCTCTTCTTTCACATTTATGTTTTAACCTATTTGTTAGCCATTGTTTTTCCAACTTCATGTAAAGCAACACGAGGGCTTATGTGTCCCAATCTGCTTAGGTGTTCATTACATCTGTTTATGTGTCCATTTCAAACCGCTCTATTTTTTTCTGGTATGGATATTGCCCCCCTCCTCTGCATGGCCAAAGGGGGGGGGCACCACTTCCCGGGAGTGATATTCTTGCATGCATACTCCCAGCGGGCGCAATGATGTCACTTCTAGAAGTGACATCATTGCATCCGCTGAGAGTGCAGCCGCTGTGCACTGGCCTGGGAGGTTTTTTGCCCGTTCCCCAGCCCCCCCCCCCCCCGCTGACCAAGTGAGTGGTGGCAGGGGGCAGAGGCTGGCAGGGATTCCCCACCCCTTCGGGGGGGACTGGCAGCCTTACTCTACCGCCTTTCATTGTGGAGATATAAGAAAAAAGGCATATATTAGCAAGGGAAGGGGCTAGAGACTTACCTTTCAAAATAGCACTGAAGAAGGGTATTTCACTGTTTTTAATGCTCCACATGCACACAATACTCCACAGACAGCAGCAAAAACAGAGACAACCCCTCTCTACTCGCTATTTTGGAAAATTGCTTGAGGGGGGGGAGGCAGGAGCCCTTCCTCCCCCTACAGTGGCATTCTCTTTTTTTTTTTTTAACAGCCCTGCTGTGTGGCTGCAAGACACCCATTGTGTCTGGGAAACCTGAACTCAGCTCTTTAAAAACCTGCACAACCCATAGTCAGTTGTCAAATGGTATGAGTCATGTTGCTGTTTTCATATATGGATAGGATTACACATCCCTATCCATACTATGCAGTATAAAGGGGGAAAACATTTGTTAGTTCCATAACAATTAATTGTTGGGCTTTGTATATATCATTTCAACAGTATTGTTGTTAGAAACCCCTTTGGGAGTCTTGGGTTTTGTTTTGTTTTAGTAGGGATATAGAATTTTGCATTTTTTCATTACTATCATTTTCCTGCATGGTTGGGAAGATACTTTGACCCTCCATTTTCTTTAGCAATTTCCTTTTCCTTTTTTTCTTTTTTGCCATTTGAACACCATTCTAATGCCATTAACTGAACCAATGCAGGCTTCAATTTTAACAGTAATTTTTCTGTCAAATGTCTTTAATGTGGTTTAGGAAAGGGATGGCAACAGTTTCATTCCAACTATGGGAAAAGAAACCATAAAAGAATCTTGAAATTTCAAACTGAACCAGAGTTGTCATGAAATCTGATACCTTCCCTGGTTTGAATTGGCAAGGATTCTATCAGGAGAGCCATGTATACAACATCTTATCTTTTATGCACATTTTGATACAAAAAGGGGTCCGGGATTCTTCTCTCCTCCACAAAAAGCTGTCTTGTGTTGAATTGACATGTGTGCTTACTTTGTTTTGGTAATTATTATAAATACAACCCCCCTCACCCAGCAATGATGGCAGTAAAAATCTTTTCACAAAAGAAAATCAACAGTGTATTTTGAGTTGATCATTCCTATGTCATGTAGTTTAATTTAAGGAAAATTTCCTAACATGACAAATATTCCAACTTAACCAGTGATCCTACCAGTGAACTTCTTGCCTTTATACTTAGCACATGGCAAATTATGTATTGGCTATAATATCCATTTTGGAATAGCACACACCATTTCTAACTGGTGTGATTAACTCAGATGGTATTTTCAGGATCCATTTTCAGGCCAGATGACGTATCATGTTGCTTCTTCTTCTCTAATGAAGGTGAATTTCAGCCCTGGCAATTTCTCTGCTCATCAAAACTCCAAAATGACTTCCTGAAGTTTCTGTAGCTCTTACCTCTGTATTCTGAGCTCACATGTGTGTAGATTGCTCATGTGTGAGAAAAACATTGCCAAATAATGGCAGAGCATTATTGAACTGGTCTTCTCTGGGACAACAGAAGATTTCAGTTCTCTTTTGTGCAGACGACGTGGTCCTAACCTCCCTGACCAAGATCGGCTTGAGGCGACTCTTATATCAGTTAGGCCATTATTGTAATGAAGAAGCTCTCAATGTCAACTACACAAAGACAAAAGTAATGGTTTTCAGGAGAAAGCCAAAAATGGCCCGTGGAGCATCCTTGGCAACTTGTCTTATAAATAAGTGGAAGGCTCAAGAGGACCCAGATACAGACCTTGATGGGACAATGGTCTGGGACACACGGAGATCTCCTGAAAGCAAGGGAAGTCGCTGCATAGGGCCACCCTAAGCAGTTACACTGAAGTCAATGAACTTAGAAGAGTTGGCACTGTTAATACTTTGTCAAGCATAGAAAATTCATTAAAATATAAACTTTTTCCATATATCAACTTCAGTATTGCTTGAGGAGGCCTTATTCTTTACTCATAGTATAGATATTTATACCACTAGTGACTTCCAATATTATGATATAGTCATATTTCTTTCAGCTGTAAGGGTAAATGTTGAACAGTTCCACTGTAATACAAACAAACCCAGGAGTTCCTCTGTCAGTATGGTTCATGAAAACTGAAATTAAAAATAGCTTAAAGGATTTGGTTTTTAAAAAATAACTGTTTTGAGTCCTTTGCAGCAGAAAAATAACAGCTTTGCTGAGAAACTAAACAATGGGCAAGTGAGGAGAATATTGGGAGATGATATCTTGGGGGAAAAAATAGCAGAATTACATCTGCACAGAAACACAAACAGCTCAAGGAATATCTCAAAATAAGGATACCATCTGCACAGGAGAGTATAAATAGCCCAAGGGATATCTCAAAAGAACAAGGACAGAATTCTGCAACAGGCAGTATGTAAAAAATATCTTTTATAGATATTTTATAAAAGGATAATGTACTGCCGCAGAACCTGAACACTTATGCCTCTTTGCAATACAAGAGGGAAACCTCTGGAGCACTGAAAAATTAAATTGGGCTTCCACCCCATAGGCAGGAATAAATAAAGAGTACTTCGCAAGAAGGACCTTGCAGCAGTTTCTCAATTTGGGAGCAGTTTCTCAAGTTGAGATCCAGTGTGGTGTAGTAGTTAAAGTGTCGGACTAGGATCTAGAAGAACCAAAATTCCCACTCTGCCACGGAAACTTTCTGGGTGACCTTGGGCCAGTAATACTCTCTCAGCCTAACCCACATCACAGGATTGTTGTTAGGATAAAATGGAGGACAGGTTAATGAAAGCCACTGTGAGTTTCCATTGGGGAGAAAGGTGGGGTATAAATGAGGTAAATAAATGAAGTAGTCCCAACCCGGGAGACAAGTACCCTGGGGGGGGGGAGGTGCACAGGGATCCACAAATCCATATGTGCTCAAGGGCTGCCATAATAGTACAATCACTATTATGTGAGAGGAGTGAAATTTTGATGTTAACAAGGAGTCTTCATATACTCAAAATGTTTGGAAACTACTGCAGTATGTGAAACAATCAGTATGCTGCCAACAGGAATGACATCACAATCCTACTGAACTACATTACATTAGTTTCTAAACCTATTTCCAGATCTTTATTTGTTCTAATCAGCAGGTCAAAATCAATCCTAATAAGTTATTTCAGTTGGCCAAGAAACTAACTTCAGAATACTTAATTGAGCCACTCCAATTTTCTATTAAGGGTTTAGCTATTTGTGTGTTAATGAAATTCAGATCTGAATGCTTTTGATTATTACTACCATTAGATGTAACAATAAGTGAGAGTTTTGATTAAAAGTTTGATTACAAGTTTGACAGGAGAAGCTCTTATATTGGGGAAAAAAATGAAAATTGTTTTTAGATAATCTCAACAGAGGCCAGAATATTGATGAGATGGTAGAAAATTCAGGAAATGCCAGAAAAATTAATACATGTAAATGGTGATTTTGAAATCTTGAATATAATCCCTTTTTATTCTTTTGTATTCTTTTTGTATTCTTATGAACTTAACATGAGTTGAGATGTGGGGGAAAAAGATCAACGGGAAGCTATGTTTCTGAACTCTGCTGGGTCACAAGAACTTTCTCTGCACTCCATTCTAATTTGCAGTTTTGCTATAATAAAAGCTCCAGATATATTGCTACTGTCTAGACATTTTATCTGAAACAAGTGTCCTTCGTAATCCCAGAGGACTTTTCTATTTTATTTCCAGTAAATCAAAGTCTGTGAGAGCTTTGGTTCTTATTAAGACATACCCTTCACAGTCCAGTGATTGCCAACGGTGGCAAACCATTGACAGTTCATTTACATATAAGTGATGACTTCCATCAGGTAGATTGCTCCCCCCTCCTCCAAAAAAAATCCACAATGGACATTTAGAGAGCATATCCAGTATTTTTTGCTCCTAGATGAGGATCAAGTGCCAATTTATTTATAGAAAACTAACAATGGATAGGTAAAGGCATTTATTCAATGACCTTATCCCGTGTTTTAAGGATTGTAGCAATATAGTGTTCCTTAATTAAATGCAAGTTTTGTTTCCTCTTAAAAAAAACCATACAGAATAATTTCATGAGGAAAACTTTTATTTGGTGGCATATGTTAGTAAACCACAAGCCAAGGATAAAAATGTGTCCACTCTAATAACAATCCAAATGATTAATGTTATCTGCTAAATTTTCACATATTAGGTTTCTAACCCATCCTAGCTGATCATGCTTCTAATCTTACAGCAACCTATGTACAATATAGACTCTGGAGGACTGAGTTTTTTTAGGTTATTTTCTTCTTTTAAAAATAAGACACTTTCCATTATATACTGGACATTTTCATCAGAAGATGCTGAAGTTAGAAAGGAAGGTTGCTATCCAGTATCATTATAATCAATGAGATGGGCTGCTATTTACTTCCACTGGATATGAACTACATTCCATGTTATTCACTTAGAAATGAACAAAGTGATTCAGTCTCACGGTTTTTTTCTTTCCATTGTCGCATTGATGCAGCTACTAAGTCTGCAGCAATCCGAATATCAGCTGCCTTTAATGCCGGGTGTCCAGCCACTGTAAAACAAAATGTACAGATTTCTTGGTAAATTAAAAATGTACAATTACAAGTCCATCTAACAGGAACACCATGGACAAAGGCAACTGTGCGGATTTTACATGATATGCCATGGATGATACCACATTTTTTTGTCAATATAAAGGAGTTCAATGTCAACAAAAGCCGTAATACAGATTTTCAACAAAATTGCAAACTAACATGTGATACAGTTGGAGCCTAAGCTGATTTATACCATTTTAATTCACTCAAAAATATTCACCATGTCATTTCACAATGTTAAAGTATAGCAATCAATTGTTAAAGAAAACATTACTTCCCGTCATTGAAGTCTCTTAATTCTTCTCTGCCATTAGGCAACATTGTACCCTTTGTGACAAGATTTATATTGTATCTTTTTAATAATCTCATTTTTAAGAAGGTTGATATTGGGGCGGAGTAGGGGGAGTCAAGATATGTGTTTTAAAATAACGTCTTTGCCTTTGTATAAGCTGTTTAGGATATCTGATTCCAAGAAACAAGAGGGTAAATGTTATTGTGGCAGCAGCAGCAAAGTAACTTTGAAGAATTTAATAATGCTTAACAAATTGTTAGTTTAAAATAGCACAGAGTACCATGGGCCCACAGAAATTATTAGCCATAGAAAGGATTCAACTAACTGCTTGACCCTTTCTATCTTCCTCTAGAGGGCAGGAAAGATCCTCTAGATATAGATACATATTGGAGCCTAGGTAGGAAAAATAAGTACAGTGAAAATTAACCTGAGCTTCAGAGAAAATACCCTGCACAAATATAGTGTGAGGCAGGACAGGGGTAAAACTGTTCTTTCCTCAGTGTACTAGCAAACAGGCTAACCCCAAGGAGGTTAGGTAGATGTGGAAAGAACACATTTTCCTAATTTTTTTTTTAATTCCCATTGGGGACCCAAGGTGGCTTACATAATTCTCCTCTCCACCCCAAGAAGGTTAGGCAGAGAGATGAATTCTAAAATATTTTAATATGACTATCCATTTGAAAAGGAAATATTTTCGGATTTATTACTAAAAGACCAAAACCCTTTACCCCAGTGTGGAAGTAATAGACTCATTGTCAAAATAAAGAACTGGCAAATGCTTATTTATACTTTTTATCTATCTTTTACTTTATATCCCACTTTTAACCCTAATCAGGTTCCAAAGCAGCTTATGACACTATTACCCGCCTTTCACCTTATCTCACAGCAACTACCTTGTGAGGCTGAAAGATCGTGATGGGCCCAAGGTCACCTGGTGAGTTTCCATGGTAGAGAGGGAATCTGAACCTGGTTGTCCCAGATCCTAATTCAAAACACTCTATCGACTATGCCACAGCAGCTCTCAGTGTGTCCAAATACTATGTAACTATGAGTGTGCTCCTCTGCATAGTCTTGCTAAAAGGTAATTAAGCGGCTGATGAGTAAAACAGAGTTGAATAAAAACATAGTGGGTGAATACATTTGTTAGCCAATTTTTTTCTTCATAGAATGCTTATATGATTTGCCATGTGAACATATGCTACTTTCCAGGAAAACCATTTCATGACTGCTCAGGAAGTCTGCACTGCATCATGGCTCTGAGCTAAAGCTACAGTGGGGGATCCAGGCAGCAATTCACAGCAATCCCACAGCACAGAAGAACAAGCCACCATGACCTCACTAACCATTCAGAATTCTTTGAAGTTGTAAAGCAGATAAAGCAGGTAGACAGGACTGAGTATGTACAGTATGCATACTTTGAAGCAAACAGGTGCATTCTCAAAGATCGATAATAGCACTAGTGTGATTTACTTTATATAAAAAGAATGTGGAGGAATCAATGGAGGAATCAGTGAAGTAGCAAACTGGTGATGATCCCAAATTAATTCTGATGGTTAAATCCCAGTCAGACTATGAGGAATTCTGAAAGGATAACTCCATCCTAGGTGAATCAACAACAAAATGACAGGTGAAACTTGACATGAATAAAAGCAATTGTAAGACGTGCACTTTAGTAGTATGTTCAGGACAGTAGTATGTTCTTCATGCAAAGCATAAATCTGTCACATTTTACACTGTTCTCCATTCTTGTATCTGTGGAATAATTTTTTAGGTTTATTTCTACTTTATATGGTATAGTTGAAATTTATATTATACTCTGTCTTGAGATTTCTGTGTACTTTTTTCTGTTTTGTTTTTCATATGGTATAATATCTGTAAATTTATTTTAAAAATATTTATTGCAAATTATTTATTTCTCATTGGGGACCCAAGGTGGCTCGCATAATTTTCCTCTCCTCTCTTTGATCCTCACAACAACCCTGTGAGGTAGGTTAATCTGAGAGGGTATGACTGGGCCAGGGCCACCCAGCAAACATCCATGGCAGACCGGAATGCAAACTTGGGTCTTCAAGATCCTAGTCCAACACTATCCACTACATCATGCTGTCTGCAATATAAATGAAACAGAATCTCTCTATTTTGAGGCAGTCCACTTCTGATTAGCAGATACTAGTGAAAAACAAATGGGCAGAGTTATCTCCATTGTGTCCATGTCTGGCCATTGATGGAGATAAAGTACTGGACTTAGATGGACTTCTGGCCTGGCCCAGCAGAGCTCTTTTTATCTTTTGGACTTGGAACCCTGCTACCATTATGCCACCCCTTTCTTTTTGCTTCTGTCTTTGATCCTGCTTCCTTCAGTGATGAAGTGACATCAGCAGGACATGCAGAAGCATCCTAGGGCTACAATTCTAAACACACTTACTTGGGAATAAATTTCTTTGATCATGAGTAAACATGCATAAAATCAAACTGTGTCTTAATATACCTTCAAAGAAAGACAGCTATTCTGCTAGCTTTGTACAGAACAGGAAAAAATGCTGTGAAAAAACAAAGGTATGAACGACTTCAGGCCTTTTCCAGAGACTCCCTTTGTGGTTTGGCCTTCAGAAAACTGATGGTGATTTATAACAAGAATCAGTGTGGGTGCAATGTACATTTTTTTCACTTTAGGCTTTGGAGAACACGTTTTTTTCTATTGCTTCAAAAACTACTAAAACTTGCTTGACTAGGGGCGATTGAAGAAATACATTTGTACTCCATAGAATCCTCAAACCACTGGGAACAGTTTTTAAAATTGTCTGCGTCCAACTTTAGAGTTCAACAGCAAATCTATATTTCCTACACAGGATCTTGTACTGGTGTGAAATGTACATGTTTAATAAATCTCAGGGGCATTTCATAATATAGTTTAAACTGAGTTATGTGACATAAAAATAATTTAAATAGGAAAGATGACAAATAAGTGCTGCAAAGTTCACATGGCCCATAGCTACTTTAATATATAAAAATAGCTTTTTAAGAATAATCCCAAACCAAAAGTGGAAACTGAAAACCAGGATGATAAAAAAAAATGAAGGAAGGGCAACAGCTGGAAGTCATAATTGCAAATAACCACAGACTGAAAAGTTTTTGACTGTATTTGGGGGAAACTGAGTAGAATTGTATAAAAGATTCTTGTACTGATTATGGGGATATAATCTGTTACTACCTTCTATTATCTTCAAATGGGACTTCAGATATTTGGAGATTATTTCACAGAAGAGCAATTGACCTTCTGCAAGGAAATATACTTAAAATTCTTACACAGTATGCAGGATTCTTTTGCACAAATTGCTCATGGGATTTAAAATCTCTGAAGTCAAATTCTGCACTGAATCTAACCAGATCATTTTTTCTTAGATTGCTTTGGCAGATATTATACTGAGTGATTGCTTTTGTGTAAAATCCAAAGCATATGTTTAAAAGTCCTCATAAAATAGTCACAGTGAGTATCAAAACTAGCATCACCAGCGGTCACACATGCCATTTTAATGTCATTCTTGCAATGTTTTTAATAATTCTGTTCATCACATAAGAATTCTATGGTAACATATTCTGTGAGTTGTGCGGAATAATCAGTCTTGGTTTAAGGAAGACCAAACAAAAAAAATCCCTACATATTCAAAATTACCAAGCCAGACGAAAGTCCCCATTACAGTGAAATCCTAAACAATTATACTCTTCTAAGCCCCTTGACTTCAAAGGATTTAGAAGTATGCAACTCTGCTTAGGATTGTGCTGTCCGAACTTTCTCCCTGGTTTGGTATATGAAGGGAGCATTTTTATATGAAAAAATTAAAATATTCCATTTTCCATCCAGTAGTGGCTATTGATTACTGCTTGTGTCATACAAGATCCATGAGTGGAGCAGAGATTGCAGAGTAGGACCTCCCATCTCACGTTACCCATTGCAGCCCACTGTGCCCTTGGAAGTTTTGTTCCTGAGGATCAGGAGAATTTCAAAGGAGGTAGAAGGATCTGCAGAGGAAGGGGAAACCAGCAGAACTTTCTCCCTCCTCCAACTGGAAAGCCCTTCCATAATTAGAAAAAGGACACAAGTGAAGAACACAGTATGAAGCATTTATAAGGTAAGAGACAGTGCACTGTACCTGGAAAATTATGAAAAAGATCATGATTATATTATCAGCCCAGAGAAGACTAAGGAGATGGTTCAAACTGATCATTTCTTCTTGTACGGTTCAAAGTGCATTTTCTTGATCAAGAATGAAAGCCAAGCCATTCACTGTATTTATACCGTGTTGTAATGTGTAGAAGCAGCCTCTAAGGGACAGCTTTCTGCTTTGCGTGTTCTTCAGTCTTGGCCCTTCAGGGCTCCTGTAGCAAATTGGTGGCTGTTGAGGCTGGACTGAGAGACTGACAACAAAAGAAGGCTGAGCCCGAGTGAGAGCCAGAGTGTTATTTGCATATAAAGCAGGCATGTCATGGTGTTCAAAATACAACATACCAGAAGACAAAGGCCATTTCCACATACGTTGAATAATGCACTTTCAATGCACTTTCGCAATCCTTTAGAAGTGGATTTTTTGTTCCACACATGGAAAATCAGTTTCAAATGTTCACTAAAGAGTATTGAAAGTGGATTATCCAACGTGTGTGGAAGCAGCCAAACTCTTGCCATTTACAGATCATGGATTTTGGATGTCCTTATATTCATATGCTATTGTGGATTATCATGGGAAGTACTTCACCTTTATTTTCAAAATATATCCTGCCACATGTTTACAAGGGCTGCTTATGCTTTGTAAATTTTAAAAAATCACAGTTAAGAAAAGCACGTAAACAAAATATGCAGTGTTCAGTTAAGAACAACATTCTGATCAGCTCTTTCATCTTGACATGGTCATATTTTAGGTGGTGTAAATGTATCCATTAAACTAGCTTAGGGATTCTCAAAATGTGGGCACCATGGCGCCCACCAACACCTTTCCTGGTGCCTATGAAGTGACCATTGGAGATCTGATTGGCTGTGTAGCCAAGTATCATTTCAGTAGCAGCTGCCACCAGTCTTGGTTTTTTTTCTGTCTTTTGCTCATCTTTCCCAGTGTATTTTTGAAAACTTACTCCTCTTCTTCCCTCTATTTCAGTTCCTCTGTGTGTGTGTATGTGGGCTCTGCCTCCTACAACAGCCATTTTGTAGTTGGCTCAGCCTCCCATGACAGCCATTTTGTTAGTCTTCCCTGGTGCCCACCAATTCCTGCCTCTGCCAATCACCAGGAAATGGGCCTACAAGAAAGGAGGCAGGCTAGAAAAATTGGCACCTGCACGCCAGCTTTCCCAGCTGATGCTATCACTCTCTACCAGCATGATCTGGAAGAAATGGTGTTGTGCCAAGGCTGATTCTTTAAAAATTGCCCCAACACTATGTTTCAGGTGGCTTGTGAAAGAATTGGCCCTGGTGCCATGCCATCACTTCTGGGTTGCACTGAAAGTGACATCATCAGATAGGGCTGCTGGTATGCATCAGGAAGATAGGTATCTGTCACCTCCCACTAGTTGCCAGGGTAGATCTGGCAACCCTACATTTTGTGGTTATGCCCACCACAGTTGCCAGCCTCCAGGTAGTGACTGGTGATCTCCCGGGATTACAACTGGTCCCCAGGCCACAGAGATCAGTTCACTCTATGGAATTATGCCATGCCAAGGTCCTTTCCCTCCCCAAACCCCACTTTCTCCAGGTTTCTCCAAGTTTCACCCCCAGGTCTCGACTTGGAGCTGGCAACCCCCCTGTGTCAGAATTCCAAAAATGCCTGCAAGCTTAAAAAGGTTGAGGACTCCTGATCTAGCTGCTTTATCTAGCTGAAAAGAAAAACCACTGGAAAATGTGTTAAGGAGTTATTTTAAATTTCTATTAACCTTAATAGGATTTTTACAAGGGATTTCACACTTAATATGGATTCAGCACAGCATTTAAATAATATTAGGAAGAGAAATAAGATTAATCCTTTAAGCAGCTTGGATGCAGGAAAAGATAACCATGTATCAAGGAGAAGTGTACTACATTCATGCAGTACTAATAAGCAAATATAAAGGAAAGGAATTGCAAAGCATCACTTTGGTATATAAGCAGTTCCAGCTTGTCTATTAACCTTGAAAATGTTTCCATTTGTGTTGATACAAAATGAACAAAATTTAGATTTATTGTTAATGTACAAATAATTAATATGTGTTATAAAAAACGTTGCAATCACTCTTGACAGATATGGAATAGTTCCCTTAATGATGGCTCTAAACAAAGCTTATTAATATGGGTAGTACATTTCTTTCTAGCATTTACATTCAGCATGTACATGTATACAGCAAAGATTAATGGGACCTCAAGGAAAACATTCAAGCCATGCTATAATCTCACTGCCCACAATGCAGGTGCACAGTAATGAATTCATAGGGCTTTATCGTGGATGAATTCCAGAGATGGGCTAAGGCCAGCAGGTGATGAATATCCTGCCCTCCACTCTAGTTAATACATACATACACCAATTTAGGCATTTCTTATATGCATATTTTTAACAAGAAACTCTGAAATACACCCTATGTTGCTGGGCAATAAATTCTATGTTAATTTTTTAAATTGCTAATATGGGTACTTTATGATCTCTGCATGAGTGGTTATCTAGAAGTGAAATCTAGATGCAAAAATGTGTTTGTGGTTAAATTTTAACGTTACATTTGCTCTGATCTTTTTAATTAAGAGCTTCAGAAAAATGCAATCAGAATTCTAAATTACCTTGTTCACAATATCTGTTGGTTCATGTTGGACACTGTTTAATCACCTCAATGATTTGCTTGCAATTCAAATGTATAGTATTTCAGCAGTTTTGCATCTGTGCATGGGGAATATTGAGCATGGTGATTGGGAGGAGGAGGGGGTCATCACCACTGCAGATGCACAGTAAAACAGGGTTAACATACCTGTAACTTATGTTCATCGAGTTCTTCTGTGCTGACACACATGGGACTGCGCAGGCGCAGGCCAGCCACCGGAAGATTTTTTATCGCTTTCCTCAGCTCCGAGGAGGCCGTTGGGCGCGCGCCTCAGCGACCGTTTCCCACCCAAACGGTCACATGTCCCAACAGCAACCAATGGCCCCTTCCCTCAGTTCAGCCTTGCCGCCGCTATCCCATACAGAAATTTAATTCTCCTTTGAAATAATTGCCAATTGAAGAATCTCTCTCTCTCTCTCTCTTTTTTTGGTAATAGGAGTTCACAACAGGGCAGGAGGGAGGGATGTGTGTCAGCACAGAAAAGAACTCGATGAACATAAGTATGATATGTTAATATGTTAACATGATATGTTAATATGAACAGATATGTTAACCCTGTTTTCATCTTCGTTCTTCTGTGCCTCCACACATGGGAGAGTACCAAGCTTCACACAATAAGGAAGGTGGGGAGAAATCCAACTCAATTTTATTATGTACCAAAAACATTAGCACAAGATAAATAACTTGTTCAAAAACATTAAATATGTTCAATAAACTATATACGTATATACATATACAGAGTTTCATTCTCCATCATTGGAGCAAGGCATTCAAGTGTATTGTTATGAAAACAAGGAGTGGAGGACAGCCTTGGCCACAGCAACATCTTGCTCTGCATTAACATCCATAGCATAATGTTTTACAAACGTGTCAGCAGATGACCACGTTGCTGCTTTGCAGATGTTAACCAGCGGCACACCCCTGATCAGCACACCCCTGATCAGCGGCACACCCCTTTGAAAGGCGAATGGCTTCGTTTTGCAGCAGGGACACCACCGCCTTCTTATCTGCAGGCAAGTCAGCGACATAAGACGTCAGCTTCTCCCACAGGTACAGCTGATAGCCAGCCATGATGGTTTGGTAGTTGGCTATACGGAGGGCTAGGGCCAAGATGGAGTACTGGCGTCTGCCCAGGGCGTCCATCTTCTTCCCCTCCTTGTCTGGCGGGACGGAAGAGGAACCTGACCGTCGGTGCTGGATTTCCTCGGCAATCAGGGATGAAGGTGGAGGATGTTTGACAAGCGACTGCCACGTGCCTTGCTTGATTTTGTACATCTGCTCAATCCGCTTCGACGTAGCTGGCAGATCTGAAGGCACCTTCCACACCTTCTCCACTATCTCCTCCATGCCCTCCAACATAGGGAAACCCACTGTAGCTGGGTTGTCACCATAGATGCGACACAGGAGCTTGTCCTTCGTCTTAGGCGTGGCTGAAGAAATATCGATCTCCAACGCCTTTGCCATATGGGCCATCTGGTCGGCGTAGATACTGAGGTCCTCATAAGGGGAACTCGTACTGGGAGCCACATTGTCATCCGGAGACGGTTCCGACAAGGAATCAGAGAGACACTCGTAGTCAACAGCAGCCTCCTCCTCATCAGAAGCAGGAGCCGACACCTCATCAGCTAGAAACCATGGAGGTAGCCACTCACGTTGCCTGGATGTTGATGGCCTCGGATCCTAGGAGTCATACCCCGCAGGGGCCCCCTTCCATTGGCAATGGTATGCAGGTGGAATATAGGAGGCCTGCCGGTGTCGTGATGCCAAGGAACGCTCGGAACCGACACTTTCCACATCGGAGAAAGGGAGTCAACTCCGAGTGGAGGAAGCTGGAGCCGCGGACGAGCGGTCTCTGGGTGTGCGTCGGATCCGACGAGGGGCAGCCGGGCTCGGTTCCAGTGACGGGGAACGATGCTCACTCGAGACCACAACATATGCACCTGGATCCGACACCTCCTCCGGAGTAGAACGGTCTGGTGAGTTCAGATGAGGGGAAGGTGTGCGTGGAGATACTAGCACAACCTCATCAGCCGACTTGCGCCGTGGGGACCGAGAGTGTCGATGTTTGGACTTCTTCGGCTTCTTCGACGGCGGCTCCGAGCTGGCTCTCGGATCCAACGCCCTCTTGGTGGAAGACTTCTTGCCAGCAGTGTGTGGTCTCGGAACCGCAGTAGCCTTCGGATCCGGCGTTGGAGTCAACAGGCAGGTAGGATCCGGCCCCATCGGATCCGATCCCGAAACCGACTTCTTCAGATCCAACTTCGACGATGCCCTTTCTCTCGGCGATTTCGGAGACATCGCCACTTGTGAACCCACGTTTGATACTGCTATACTTGCCGGTCGAGATGTTGACACCAACTTAGCAGAGGCCACAGAGCCCGCTCGTGAATGCCGTTCAGCCGAGGAGCTAAGGGCAGCCTTTGGGGAGGACAACGGAGTTTTTCCCGCCACCGAAGGGGGTCTGGGAGTCTCCTCTCCATCCAACAGTTTCTGCCACAGTGATGCCTTCTAGCGCGCAGACCTCTCCTGTCTGGCCTTATGGGTAAACTTCTGGCAGATCTTACACGCTGGGACAATATGACCCTCCCCAAGGCAAAAAAGGCACAGATCATGCCCATCTGTTTGGGCCATCTTCATCTGGCACTGAGCACAGTGCTTGAATAAGGCCTTAGAGGCCATGTTTAAGGTGTTCAGCAATACTTGTCATCGAATAACAGTCCGAGTCAATACACACCGAGTCCAAAGTCCGTCCAAATCAGTCAGAAGAAGAGTAAATCAAGTCCGAAATCCAAGTCAATACCAAAATAATCAATCATGAAGCAAGCAATCACTATAAAGCACGGAGCTGCGAAGCAGACGTTCCCTTCTAGCAGCGGCAAGAAGAGAACTGAGGGAAGGGGCCGTTGGTCGCTGTTGGGACGTGACCGTTTGAGCAGGAAACGGTCGCTGAGGCGCGTGCCCAACAGCCCCTTCAGAGCTGAGGAAAGCGATAAAAAATCTTCCGGCGGCTGGCCTGCGCCTACGCAGTCCCATATGTGGAGGCACAGAAGAACGAAGATGAATAGTGTATTTGCTTCTTTGGATTATGCATGCCCCAGGGTAATTGTGCGCAAATAATACAGCATTTAAAATTGGAGTGTATGTGCTTTTTTATAAGTTCAGATGTTTCCCACCCATTAAGTATGCTTGGAGATTAAAATGGGGATGGGGAAAGTCTTGGCAAAGTATTTGCAATAGGAATTAAATAGATGTTGACTTAGCCAGCACACATGTGCAAAGTATTTTTGATCGCAAAACATGAACATTGAAATGGGCAGGGCTAGAACAGAGACACAAGCCATGCAGCTTCCCTCCAGCCAGCAGGACTGAAAATTCTTTCCAACCAAATTTTTAATATATAGCAAAGACTGAGTATGAGGTATGGTGGATGGGAGAACAGTGTGGGTGCCCATGTGTAGAATATTTTCAATCCAGTTTCCAACATTTTAAAAAAACTGAATTTTTTTTCAAGTTTCAAGGGTCCTACTTGCAATTTTGAAAAACTGTAATCTGAATCTATGGGTAATTGAACTTATTTTTTTAATAATTAAAAATTTTATTGAAAAAAAGAAAATACAGTACAGTAATAAAATAAAATAAAGTAGGTGCATAATATAAACGTTATGCAGATTCTAAATTAGACAATAAATTGAAAGTTATACAATCTTTTACAACCAATAAGAATATAAACAGTACAGATATAAAAGTCTTGGGAATAAAACAAGCAGTACATTTAAGTTTCTTTAAGCTAATAAACTAATTATTACCTATTTGGCTTCCCTAAACCTAGATACATAACATTTCTCCTTCTCTCTTCTTCCCTCCCTCCCTCTAAGATACTGTATCTATTAGTTTAGCCTAAATAATCAAAGAAATCCTTCAATTTTTCCAGAAGTCGGTTATCAGCCTATTTTGTAAGTAAGTATTCAGTTTAGCCATTGAAGCATATTCATGAACCTTTTCTCTCCACTCTGGGAGACCAGGACAAGCATCGGTTTTCCATTTTCCTGCAAATAATACTCTTGCTGCTGTCACCATATAACGGAAGCGATCTCCTTGTTCTTTTCTCAGATTAGTTGGTAAAATATTTAAAAGCATACTTTTCAGATTTAATTCAAATCTGATTTTGAGGATCTTTTGCATCTCTTCATGTATTTTTACCCAGTATTTCCATGATTCCTTACAAGTCCACTGCATATGGTAAAATGTTGCATCCATATTCTGACACTTCCAGCAACGTCCACTGTAATCCTTACTAATCCTTGCAATATCTTTGGGAGTAATATACCATCTAAAAAACATTTTATACTAATTTTCTCTCAGTAACTGGCAGCCTGTAAATTTTATGTCTTTAGTCTATAAGTTTTCCCATAAGTCCATCGGAACAGTTTCCCCAAAATTTTGCATCCATTTTATCATACAAGTTTTGACTTGTTCCATTTCTGTCTGGTGTTGCAGTAATATTTTGTAAATCTTCCCCAATAGATGCAACAAGTCTCCAGATATTAACAACTCATATTGTGTTTTTTCTCTCAGCCTGCCACCTTCTTTGAAAATTTGATCCTTTAATATTGATACTATTTGGTGGTAAGTCAGCCAAGGAATGTTTTTGCCATGGGCCTGGATTTCTTGCCAGGTTTTTATGTTTCCTTCTTTATCTATCAGTGATTCATAGCTAAGTTGATGAATTTTGTTCCTAACTGCTACGTCACAGTAGGCATTAATTGGCAACATCAATGGGGCAATTGGTGGGCTCAGTCTATTTCTGCATTGAAACCGTATTTTAAGCAGATTGTCCATTAAGCAGATGTAGCCATAAAGCTTGGAAACATCCTCAGGTTTTGTGGGCTTGTTAATATTGAGAGTGAAGAATTGCATTCCAACGAACATTTATCATACATGGACTGAGCTCTAACACCTGTGATTTGATTTTCTTGTAAAACAGATTGAGGACTATGTGTAAATGATTATGAGTGTATATTGCATATGAATTGTAGATTCATAATCCAGTCTGTTATCCAAACCAACGCTGCTGCTTGATAATACAATTTGATATTCGGTACAGAGAGTCCTCCTCTATTTTTGTCATCTTGTAATACTTTAAATCTTATCCTTGGTTTCTTCCCTTTTGATATAAAGTCATTTATGCCTTTCTGCCATCTATTGAGAATCTTTTGTTCAATGCAAATTGGAATCATTTGAAAAAGGAAATTTAATTTAGGTAAAATATTCATTTTGATAGCCGCAGTTCTTCCTAACCATAAGATATTTAAATTTTGCCATCTCTGCAAATCTTCAGTAATTCCTGTCCAAACTTTTTGATAATTATCTTTGTAGAGGTTCTCATTTTGTGATGATACATTTATCCCTAAATATCTTATTGGCTTTGTAGTAATGGTACAGTCGGCTATACTTCTGATCTTTTCAGATTCCTCTTTCGTTGTCAAGAGTAACATTATCTTTGTTTTCTTCTTATTCAGTTTATATCCAGAATGCTGCCCAAATCTAGATATTTTTTCCATTACGTAAATCAGGGAGGTATGTGGATTTGTCACTGATATCATCTGCATAGCTTTTTATCTTAAACATCTCTTTCCCCTCCTTTATTCCAGCAATTCTTCTATCTTATCTGATTCTCACCACCAGAACTTCAAGAGCAATGATAAACAATAATGGTGAAATTGGACATCCTTGCTGTGTTCCTTTTGTTATTTCAATCTTCTTCGTAAATGAACTGTTAACTAAAATTGCAGCTTGCTGTTTGGTGTAAATACTTTGAATCCAATTCAAAAACTCAATCTTGCAATTCATTCTGTGCAAAGTTTTCATAAGAAACTTCCAGGAGACGTTGTCAAAGGCTTTCTCAGCATCAACAAACATAAATGCAGTTTTTTCACCTTTTCGTCTTGAATGTTCAATTGCATCTGATATTATCTTTCATATACCTCTTTGGGACAAAGCCTGTTTGGTCTTCATGTATCACCTCTGAAGATGCATCGTTTCAATCTTTGAGCCATTATTATTGTAAATATCTTATAATCCACGTTCAACAAAGATGTAGGCCTGTATGATTGCGGTGTTAATGGATCATTCCTCTCTTTATGTATCAAAGTTATATTTGCTTCTTGCCATGTTGGAGGTAAGATCTTAGTTTGTATTTTGTTCAGGTGATTGAACTTTAAGAGTGTTGTGTGACAGTCCTCTGTTTCAGTCCCATTAGATTTGCAATTTACACCATAAAACACTTGAAAAAACTATTAATTGTAATACTGATCACAAAAAAAAGTTCTGAAGTCCATTGTGAATGCCCATGCTTTCTTGTGGCTCTCCCTGTCTTCTCTGCACCATCCACACAATATTGCAAGCTGGGTTTTTTTTTCATGTGCTTTTTGAAAACAAGATGTTAAATACTAAAAGAGGTCTGTTGAGATTAGCCATGCCCTCTGTTTGCTGTCCTTCCCATTGAATTGTATCAGAACCCAATATTCAACATTAGTAAGTATTCAAAGCAATATTGAGTTGAGTACTTACTAATGCTGAGTATTGGATTATGATACAATCCAGTGGGAAAGATAGCAAATAATGTGTATGGCTAATTTCAACAGATCACTTTCAGTATCTTAACAAAATATGGCCCTGCATAATACCCAAGCATTGCCTTGGTGCAAACAGGTTATATGCCTCAATTAGCCCAAAAGGTACCCAAGTCTCTGTAGCATTATTCTTTCAGCTATTCTGTGTTCCAGGCTGATCCCAACATTCCCCTCAGGACTACTGAAGAAACAAGGAGTGCGTGCGTGTGAGCATCATGACCCATTGTACTGGAAGAACATATAAAGGCCACTTACCCTCCCAACCCATTTATTAAACAGCTTTATCTAAACCTATATAAAGCATGTTTCAAAGACAACTTTCAATGGCCAAAAAAGAGAGCATGCAATTAGTATCTGAAATAATTGTGATTACATTTTGTGCTAATATTAGGACATAAAAGAGAATAATAACACCAAACTGCATTATTGTCAAGGCCACTCAGCTGGTTTTACAAAGCAGTGGAGAACTGATCTTAATTGTTCCTTACATTATGATGCTCTGCACAAACAGCTCTCTGTCACCCTTATATAAATGTAAAGTGCATCAGAGTTAGTATTTATACAGCGGTTGATAAGGATTTCATGCTTCCTTTTGGCCGCCTTATAAACAAGCTACTGTTAGATTTTCATTGAGCATGTTTTAGCACAGACGTTTAGCTAATGAGTCTCTCTAGATGTATGCAAGGATGATGCAATTACCTTCTATTTGCAGAGATTCAAATCTTTCCCGTAAAGTTTTATATTGTAATGTCTTTGATTAAGAAAATGTTTATTTTGCAATAAACATCACAAGTTCCTTGGATCAACTGGATATTTTTAAGAGTGACTTTTAGGAGTTTATCAATGCTTTGTCTTCAGTGTCATCATTTTCAGCTTTAACATTTTCTCGCACAAAGGCAAATTCACATGCACAGACACAGTATAAGACTTTCATTCTTGTGCTGCCACTAATCCTTTCTGTAAGAATCATTTCAATCCTCTTCTCAGTTTTATTTGTTCTGACACTGATGCATAGCTATGGTTCAGTTAAAGGAAGCCTGGATTCTTCTTTCAGATTAAATGGATCCACACAGTTGTATATATCAAATTTTAAGTTGTTAGTCAAGATAGAAACCATTTTCCCTTTCATTTGAATCATTCTTACTAAAAATCTAGAATAACCTATTGTGTCACCAGCTCCCTCTTTCTCTTTCAGTACCTCCTGTGTTTACTTGGGATGCACATTAGAAAATTAAAATCTGAAAAATCTGAACTAACAGCCCAATCCTGAGGGAATGGGTGAAAAGCACTCAGGAAGCGGACTAAGGGTTACACCAGCATATCCCAGATGTACACTGGTGTAATCCCCCCTACGACGGTGCCCAGCCACGGTGCCACTCCACTATGGCCACCCTCTGGCGGCCAGTCACAGAGGCTGGTCACAGGTGTAAGTCCCCATGCTGGCACCCAGTGGGGTGGGGTGGGGCGTGAAGTAGTTGGCTTCCTAAGATGTCATGGGCCTGGGAATGCCCACCACAGCAATGGAAAGTTACGCCACAAAAAACACTGGCATAGCCCATAGGTGCCCATTTTATGGGAGAAACTCACTCGCCCCCCACACCCAGCCCTGCCCAAGTGTCCCAGAGGAGCAAAGGATGCCAACTACCATGGGGACCAATCTGCTTGTGTCCCCATGGTGGCCAAGCCCCCAACCCAGCAGCCAATCAGTCCTCCACACATATCCTCCAGCCAGAGTGGCCATGGCCCCAGGTAAGTAGGGGCACGGCTAGAGGCCCTGCCTAATACTTTTGATCACTGCATTGCAAAAGTAAGGGTAGAAAGAGCTTTTTTATTTTTCTCCAGTCTCCAAACCGGACAGGGACAAATTCAATGCTTTTAATCTCTGCATTTCAAAAAGGAGAGGAGAAAGAGCTCCGTTCTTTTCTCTATAGCTCAAGCCCACAGCTTGAGGTGGAGAGAAGAGTGGGCTTCTGCTCGTGCCTCTTCCATCTTTTGCTGCATTTCAGCAAATCTGGGATGCAGCAAAATGTCCAGTATGGGAAATCAGAAGACTCTGAATTCCAGCTGATTAATGCGGAGTTTGTTCCTGATTTCTTTCCTTCCCAAAATCTTTCCTGGCTATAGAACAAAATTTCTCCATCAGAAGATCAGAAGCTGACTCCCAGCTGATCTCTCAATGTTTGATTTCTGATGGCTGCAAGCAGTCTGTTACTACATGTTCACATGAACAGGCCGCAAAAGAGATGGTTAACTAAGATTGCCAGGTTCCCTGACCCCCTGGTGGGAGATCAGAGGCCTGGAACTTACCTTACAGTTTCCCCTGTCCCATTTATTTCCCCCTGCTCCCAGGTTGTGCAATGACATCACTTCTGGGAAGTGACATCATTGCACGAGTCACAGGCTGCCCTGGGAGTACTTCTGTGCTCCCTAAGGGGGCCGAAGCAGGCTCAATTCAGCCCTAATCAGGCCCAAATCTGGCCGAATCTGGCCACAGCGCGATTTGGGCCCAATTCAGCTTGATTCAGGCTCCACAACGGCCCGATTCGGGCCCAGTTCAAACCAAATCACGTCCAAATCTAGACAAATTCAGCCCCAATTGGGCCACTGCCATGTGTGGGAGAAAACCATGTTGCCTGGGAGTGTGCCATGCTGCCTAGGACTGTGCTGCACCACCCAGGGGCACACTGCCCGGGGGCACACCCTGGGAAGTGCATCCCCCCCTCGCTGGCCAGGTAAGAGGGGTCAGGGAGTTGAGGGTAGGAGCAAAGGATCCCCTGCCCCCTGCCCCCTCTACATGGAATGACTTATTGGTCAGAAGACACAACTTACATCATTGTTATGTGCCCTCAGATTTGGACATTTTCTAGGGAGTTTTGTGCCGGTCTCTGTATTGTAAAGAACTACTGTTGACTTGTATGACTGATTGAATATACTTTAACTATTGCCTGTCTATAACACTGATTGAAGACACTTTTTCATGTTCATGAATTTGTGCTGTATGCCTTTAACATTGTTGCATAAGTATTAGTGGATATCCGGGTGGGGTGTACACTGTTTTTGCATTTGCTTACTGGGTATCAAGCTTGTTGTTTGTTTGTCTGGGTTTCCAAGTAGGGGACTGGCATCCCTACAGACAACCCATTGATTAATTGACAGCCTAATCATCACTGGCAAAAGGGAACTGAGCTGAACTGGGAGGTGTTCAAGCATCCTTAGTACTGACTGGATATAGACTGGATATATTCTATCCCAAAACTTTTATGCATTTGATAAACCATTATTGACCTAGGTAGAAACTTTTATCTACTTTCACATTACGTTCTGAGAGGAAAAATTAAACCAAGTAAGTAATTTCCTACTTACTCCACTACCAACAACAATCAACAATTTTAATAATAAATAAAAACTTAAATCTCCATGTGCAAATGCAACTGTTATGGAACTGTGGCTATAGCCAATTCACAAAACTATTTTTACAAGATGGTTATAGGATTAATGGACCATGGCCCAATGAACTAAGAGCTCAGCAGGGGGCTCTTGTGTGCTCACAAAAGCTGTAAGCATTCTAGCTGTAAAGCAGAGCTTTTTTCCAAGCTCCCATACATTCTGTCTCAATCCGGTCATACCTTTTGACCAAAACACATAAAGTCACCTTGGTCAATTGGGGCAAAAAAATAACACAAATGTACATGTTAACTTACAAGAAAGTTTCTGACTTGCTGTCTTTTACCCAGGGAAAAAACCCTCCCTTGTAGTTCATTAAATTTGCTTAGCAACTGCTACAATTTTTTATGTCTGGAACAGAAATTTAAATATCAGATATAATCTTAAAAGCAGAGTGACTAGGACTCCAGTGTATATTTCTGCCAAGCAAGCATCTTAATGTAAAAGGTCTGCCATTCCTATTTTTTACAACTCACCTTCTAAAATACTGTATAACTCAGCTTGTATAATGAGATAACATTTTCCATTTAACTAAGCAAGAACAAATACCATACCATATTGCAGATTTTATCATTAGGTGTTCCAGCATTTTAAAAGATGTTAATGAAAAATTCTTTATTTAGACATCAGTTGCTGACTGAAGACCCTACTAGTTATGCAATACATTTGAATTTCTAGAGCCATGAAAAGCAATCAGTATTCTAACATATGTTCAGGAAGTCAGCTGTTGAGAGTACATATGGTATATATATTCATTTCTTTGAAATTCTGTATTGGGTTCAACCACATATAGCTTCAACCTTCTTTAAAAGCCAGCCAATACAATCAGATGAAACAGTGTTTCAGTTGCTGTTTATGGGTGTTTCCAATAGGCAGAATGAATGGTGGATCTATGAGGAAACAGCAGGGGTCCGTAGGCAGCATTTCTCTTTCTTGTGCACCACCACCTGTAGATACTTGGAAGCTGATCAGCTCCATACTTTTAAATACAGATTATTTTGAAAACCAGAGTGTAGTAAGACACAGATCTAGAATTTACTACAGTATTTCTTTTCATGGATATCTCATGCAGGGCAAGAACAATTGCTTAGACACTTTTGCTATTCATACAGTAATAATCCTTAGCATTTATACCACACAGGCCATGTCGATAAAGAGATTTACTTCATTGACATGGCCTGATAGCAACACTGTGAAGTAATCCAGTTTTATCACCACATGGCAGCTGAGGACTTCTTTGCTCAATCTCTGAGGGCCAAACTATACATGATGAGGCAAATTCTGTGAATAAGCTCCCAAGTATTCTTACTGGGAATACAGTACTTTATGGGGGAGGGTTAATTCTTCTCGTGTACCAGTTTCCCAACCTGCAATGCCCCATGGAGTTATTATCTGCCCTATTGCAGAGAGGCTGTGGCTAAGAGGTAATGCATACGTTTTGCATGCAGAAGGGTCCAGCTTCAACCCTTGGCACCTCCAGTGAAAAAGACCAGGTATTGTGTGCTGGGCAGGTCCTTTTCTTGACACCTCAGAGTAGGCAGTACTGATCTTTATAGACCAATGGTCTGATTCAGTATAAAGCAGCTCCATGTCTTCATGTGTCAAAATATACATATCCAAATTCATCTACTTTCAAGTTAGGAAATGCCCCTGGAGATGAAGAATACCCTTGGTCTTCCTCTTCTAAATCAGAGGCTTACATGCTCTTTAAAAGGAAAAACACTTGGGATGCTCATTCACAGAAATCCAAATGTCTCATCTGATTTGGTGTCATTTAGAACCAGGGTGTATTGGTGTCAAGTTCCAGGTGCCTCCTATTTAACAGGGTCAGATCGAGGGGGGCAGGGGGGTAGTCTGCCCCCGGCGCTGCCAAAGAGGGGGCACCGGGTGCAGCTGCCAGCCGCTGGGAGTGTGCCTGCAGCAACGCTGGTGGCTGAGCGTCCACCAGCGCCATTCGCCTGCCCAGCAGGACAGGGAGTGTGCGGCAAGCTAGCCGCCCCCTCAGCCAGGCAGGTGAATGGCATGGAGAGCTGGGAGGCTGCCCATGCCATTTGCCTGCCCCGCAGGACAGGGAGTGCATGGCAAGCCATCAGCCCCCTCAGTGGGGCAGGTGAGTGGCGCGGGCAGCCTCCCAGCTGCCAGCGCTGCCACTGCTCTGCTGGCGGCATGCCCGCCCTGCATGATGACGTCATGAAGTGACATCATCACGCAGCGCCAGGAGCACATGCACTCACAGTGCGCGCACAAGGGCGGCCAGACTTGGGTTGTCCCAGGTGCCGGGAACCCTAGATCCGGCCCTGCTATTTAATCGGCTGTCAGGCTATTTCCTCTACATGCTGAATTGTCTGGAAATTAGGGTTTCTGAAAATGAGCATAGTGGTTCTTTTGCCACAGATTAACTCCATACTATAAACATCAAGTAGAAAGCTACATGTGAGGTGCAGAAACAATAATTATTGTAATAAGACACAATAACAAAAGGCACAGTGGCAATAGTTACATGCAAATCAAATATAGTCACACAAGTAAACAATGCCGGAGTGTAGCCTCACTCCGCTGCAGTCAAGTATAATAAAGGAACACCCCACAAGTCCAAACCACCTTGGTTAGGCAATAGTTAAAGCCAATTGAAGTCAGAAAGAAGTAAATGCCATGGGTTCGTAGGACCAGGGGCTGAAGGCGCCCGTGTGGCACACCGGAGAATCCGTCCAACAAACAGGGCCGGCAAATGCTACCTGTTGTTTCGTGGATTCATTCGTGGATTGTTAACAGATTAACTCCAATCAACTGCTATGAATCTGGGATATAGAGACAGAATTTCAAGACTAGGTTTGCATATGCCTAGTATAATTTGTCACTTCTTTTTGTTCAACAACTGACCACTATGGGCTAGCTTTCACTCAGATGATAACTTCGGTGTGAGTTGTGCCATTCCAGACAGCTGCTGGGAACATGTGATTGATTCTCCATTAAAAAGTCCTTCTAAATTGGGTGGTGCTGGTGGTGGTGGTGGCGGTGGTAGTTGCCTATTGTGACATTCTTGCTTTCTGTGTATAGAGATCTTTTTAAAGAAAGAGGAGCAGTCAATGATCCACGCTCCCACTTAGTTCCAAAGCAGTTATGTATGATGTTCATTGTTCTTTTCTTTTAATTTGTCTTTAATCCTATAAATACAGGTTTACCAGTGTGATAAGAAAAAAAACAGCATCCACACCAGATTGCAAATTGCCTGCTCCAAAATCAGTTTTGCCATGGTGCTAGTGAAAATCTAGTCTAAAGTTCCCTTGCAATTACTTATACATTGCTTGGTTCATTGGATCATAGCCATTTAGAATCATAAGAAAAAGGCACATGAATAGGAGATAATATTGCCAGTGATGATTCTTGTATCAAATCTACACATTAAAAATATATTTCTCCTAATTTTAATTATTACCAGATTATTAACCATAACATTGAACAGAAGCAATAGAATTTATCGCTGATCTTTTAAATATGGGGGTTATGGTTCCTACAGTAGCCCTATTCATATGTTCCAGTGAATGCACATACATCCCCCTGTACATGTGTACAGCTGAAGAACTGTATGCATGGAAAATATACCATGTGATAAGGACATTTTGGATGTTACATCTGATGGGGAACAGGAGAAAGGGGCTGCTTACCTACCATGTGAGCCCCAACTCTACCACCAACATATTGCCATGTTATCTAATTTAGTGCACATGTACTTTTTGTGCAGATCAAACTGTCCCTCCCCCAGAGATTGGCACAATTACAAAGAGTATATACTGAATATGCATAGAGAACAGGATCATGGTGGGATGCTCTGCCCCAATCTACACATATTCAGTGTAAGGTTGTTTAGAGATTACATGTGCATAAATGCCATTGGTAACCCAGCTTCTTCACAAGTCCTATTGCATATGGAGAATTCTATGTCTATATACATGTACATGTGTGTCATATATGTCTGTCTACATATCTGCCATGAGTATTTTCTGTGTTCTGTGCTGGGTAATGATCCTCTGAGAGTACACTAAGTTGCCTATTGATAGTCTGCTTGGCTGGGAGTTGCTTATCTCGCAGGTGCCTATGGTTTTCGTTTTCACAGCTGCCTGAGAGAGCATCCTTGAAGGCCGGCTGAGCCTGGGACTGAAAATGACTTCATTTTTGCTTCTCTTCTCCAGTCCCTCTCCCCTCCTGTCTTGAAAGCCCTTCCTCTCCCTCTTGACCCCTTCACACCAGAATCTCAACCATCCTTATCCCAAAGGCGGGCACTTTCCCTATAATTGACCCCTCCAAACTCCCATACATCACTTCTGCCAATGACCTTGTCTGAGTATGCTGATACTGATAGATCTCTAATAAAGTTACTTTAATTCATACCCTGGAGTGTGTGCAGTGGAGTAATATGGGGATCTAACTGCGAGAACCTGACACGTGTAAGTTCTAAATACACCATCCAGTTAGGGTTGCCAGGTCCGCTGACACCCCCCCCCCGAATGGGAGGTCGGAGGTCCAGCACCCACCACCTTTTCCCAGCCCACGTAATAACATCACTTCTAGGAAGTGACATCATCATGCGGCCAATGTGCCACCCTGGGAGCGCTACTGCGCTCTGCAGGGGGTTGAATTGGGCTACTGTACTCCACAGCGGAGTGATTCGTCCCGAATCCGGTATGATATGGCTCAAATCAGCCCAAATCTGGCCACTGTGGAGTGTGGAAGCAATCCTGCGCTCTGCAGCAGCCTGATTTGGCCCAAATCCAGTCAAATTGGGTGCCGCTTGGGCCACTGCAGCACACAGGGGTGCAACACACCACACAGGAGCATGCCCCAGGAGGCACATCCCCCACCAGCCAGGAAAGCAGGGGTGGAGAGTGGGAGTGGAGGATCCCCCGCCCCCAACAGGGGACTGGCAACCTTGCGTCCAGTGTGTGTATACTGGAATGGAGCTTGCCACTACAATTCTTCTCTTTGTACCACTATAAAAACGTCTGTTCTCACAATCATACACATGCTGATCCAAAGCATCATATATTTTAATGTCAAGTGTGGCCCCATCTGTGGATACTTAAATATATGGATTGGGGCCACATTGACAGAAGAGATTTTTTTCTCCCAATTTGGGAGACCCAATAGAGGTGGGGGATTAAATCCTCCCCAAAACAGAGGAGTTTTGTCTGCACGCATGCAGAGACAGCACAGTTCCATTAGAGCCATTGCCTCATGGCAAAAGCAGTGGCACTACAAGTGGGAAGGGAGAGTGTGGTTGGCCCTTTGCCAACTGAGGAGGGGGAGGATGGGAGTGGGAGGGGCAGTGACTGGGCCAATGAGTGACTGGCCTGGAAGCAAAAGGGAATGGGATCCACCCATGGGTTTCATTGCCGCTGCTGCCCCTAAATCACTTCTGGTAGTTGGGGGAGGCTAAGCTGCCTAGCCAGGCAAGCAACATCAGTACTTCAGCTGGGTGAGCTGCCTGGCTGAAGAGTGGCTGGCTTGTTGCCAAAACCCCAGCAGGAATAACCATAAGTCAGCTATGACTTGACAGCAGTCTCCAGCACCTCCAAGACCAGGAGAGGGGGCACAACTATTTGCAAAGTTGTTTTGACCTTTGAGAGAGAAACTGTGGCTAGTCCCAGGCCCAGCAGCTCATTACTGTTCAACAGCAGCCACCCCATGGAAGCCAGTGTGGTGTAGCAGTTAGAGTTTCTGACTAGGATCTGGAGACCCAGGTTCAAATCCTTACTCTGCCATGGAAGCTGACTGAGTAATCTTGAGCCAGTCAGACACTTTCAGCCTTACTTAACTCATAGAGTTGTTGTGAGAATAAAATGGAGGAGGGAAGAATTATTTAAGCTGCTTTGGGTCCCCATTGTGGAGAAATGTAGGATATAAAAGAAGTAAATAAATGATAAATATAGGCTGAAGATGGGGGGGGGGGAGCCGGAAGGGAGGTTGGTTGGTGTTTGGGAAGGAAAGAAGGAAGCAAGGAAAGCTGACAATATGGAACTTGCCAAAAAGAGGGACAGAGGAAATAGTGTGGGGAGGGACGTCCAGAAGAAAGTGAGGTCCCCTCACAAGTCTATGTAGTTCCCCTCTGTGCAACTAGGCTCATCCTGGCAGCTGGCACCGTGCAGTGTTTTCCCAGAGAAAGGCTACCAGGGGAGGGAAGAAGAAAAAGCTGGACACAGGGGGAAGGAGGGGCTAATAAAAGTAGGTTAGCTAGTGGGCAGGGAAGATAGTAGGAAGGAGAGAAGGAAACAGGAGAAGGGGACTGTCTACGGGGACTTTTGGAGAAGGGGAAGATGAAACAGAAAATGAGATGTCCTGTGCAAATCCTTGTGGGTCACCCGCTTGTCAATATATCCAATAGTCCACATGGCCCCATCTGTAGTTTGGAGAACCCCCTCAGGTTTGTAGAAAAATCTGAAACCTTTAAAAGGGGGGGGGGAGGTTCTAGAAAACTCCAAACAGAGAGTCGTTGTCTGACAACTATCTGCTGGGAGCCTCCCACCACCACAATGCGCAAGCCAGCTAAGGGAGCAACCAGGTAGGCCAGGAGGAACAGGAGGCTATACTGCCCACCATCCCATCCTCTCTCACTGAAACTGCTGCTGAGGTGGAAGTGCTGGAGGTGGCCAGGTGGGTGGGAGGATGGGAAGTCTCCACATCCCCTCTCTGCCCCCAGACCCAGGGAGAGGAATAGATGAGTGAAATTTCCCCGATTCTTTTGGCGGATGAGGGGAGGGGAAAGCAGCAAGCTGTGTAGCGAGCAGTTGTTGGCATAAGATGAGATTTCCTCCTCCTTGTGTGCCTCTGTGGTCCCCACTTATATAGAATAAATTCAGCATTCCCATAAACATGTTTGTCCAACATGAATGTACACACAAATAATGTAACCTGTAAGAAGCCCTATTTTTCCTGCCCATTCTTCCTTCTTTTGAATCTTCTTTGAGCTCTGTACATGTTCAAGATAAAACAAAGACCCAGTAATCAGAAATCTTACTAATTTCAATAATATTCACTTCCAGGTAATACACTGATAAGTGATATATAATCATCAAAGAAATATGAACTGTAAATCATCTATATACTAAAAAGTATATACTAATAATCATGATATTCAAACTGTGATGAAACTGCAAGTTTCTGACTGAGGAACTGATATGGGCAAGGTAGCTAAGATCATGATTCTTTACTCAGACAATGGGAAACAATGGAGAATGGGAACCATATGATGTACCAGGGGCTTCATAAACCACTTGGATTGCTCTTATTCATCCTTGAAGTAAAATAATACACAGGATTATTTGTGTGTTTGTACCTCAGGAGGAATAAAGAGGCAAGGATACAGCACTATAATATTTATATATGTGTTTATCAAGTGCTGGGAGCTTAGCAACTTACTCTATTCAGATATATGGACTATCATTATATCGTCTTGCAATAAATACTGAACACATTTCAAAGATCAAATTAAAAGGCAGTTTCATCAAATATAATGGACTGGTAAATTTTCTGGAAATCAATCTTGTCAGTTGTTTTTATGTTCCAGAGACTCCAAGCATGAATCACAAATTTGACATTCCTAAATTTCTTGAACTGACAGCAACTTTGAAGCTGTTCTTTTGTCTGATTAATCAGGAAACAGTTCCCCCACTTGGGGGAAAAACATACTACTCTCACTTTCATCAACGTTATGCTTGCATACTATTACAAAGGAAAATTATATGTTATCCTAAAGCAGACGGCTCCTTTGACAAACAAAACATCTACTTGTTCAAAATTTCAGTCAGTTTTGAGTTTGCCTTTTTCAAAAGCTATTTTGGTTTCTCTAGTCCTACAATGTGATCATCCATAAGCTTGGTCCTTGTGGTATACAAAACCAACTGTCTACCATGGTTGAATAATTTTATATTAATAATATTAATGTGATTTAATTATTCAGAAAATGTATATGTATATGCCCACCTTACTTCTGACCAAACTAAGACTCGGGTATATTAATAGCTTCTGCACAAAAGCTCTCTACCTGTAATTCTTTGTCACAATTTTGAGGTTCTGGTGCTTTCACCAAGGATCGGTGGCTTTGATACCAATTTGTGATAAAATGTAATGAGCCCAATCCAGTCCCTCCATGTGTGGAAAAATCCTTATTCCACATGGAGATCCTTCAATTATTGGTTCCTTGTCTTACAGTGAACTAGACCCTGGGAAACAAGTCACCTTTAACATTTCCTTAGTCACCACCAGGGGTCATTTTCTAGAAAAAGAGCTGCAGGAACTAATTAGCATGACTCATTAGCATATGCCACACCCCTTGACATCACTAGAAGTGTGTCGTTAGCATATGCCACACCCCCTGACATCACCTATCCTGGCAGCTTTGGACTCAATCCTGGCCATTCAGGGCCGAAATTGGGCCCAAAATGGCAAAAAGGGGCTGAAAATGACCAAAAATGGGCCCAAAATGGTCAGGATCGGGCCGCTGCTGAGTGGGAGAGTGATCCACCACCCATCAGAGGCCCAATCCTAGCCGTTTTTGGACCAATCCTGGCTGTTTTAGGCCCGATCCAGGACATTTTGGGCCACATCCAGGCCGAAACGGGCCCAAAATGGCCAAAAATCAGGTGGGCGGGGGCACCTGGCATGTGACCTCTTTGGAGAACTACTGGAACTGCGTTCCTGCGTGTTCCCCCTCAAAATGAGCCCTGGTCACCACCCATTCTTCAGCTCACCACACTTGCTCACACACTCTTGTAATAGCAATGTACTCTTGTGCTAACTGGATACCACAGGAAATTTGAGAGAGCAAACCACAGGTATCTTGTCTTAGACAAGGCAGCCACTGTGGCCATTCTTTCAAATGCCTCTAAATAGGCTTCCATATCGTCTGAGGGCACCATCTTAAGTATGCAGAACATCCCACTGCCATTTGCCCAGTACATCTGGCCAGCAGCTGGTTGTCCAGCCAACATAGTACAGGCCTACTCTTGCAGCCAGAGATTTTGGGTGACCTGCAGATGGTCCATAATTCTCTGCATCAGTTCCCTCAACCATTAGCCAACCATTCCCCAAACTGCATCATACCCAAATCTGACACAGCCACTGCCTCAGCCTTTGGTCCTAGGGTTATAATCCTATCCACTTCCTCCGGGCAGGGCCTTTCAGTCCTCTTTTAGTAATCCTGGGTGAGCCCCCATAGTTGTGACATTTCCCCAAGGCCTCAGAGGCAGGACACTTAGTCTTAGGCTGCCAGCATCTCTGAGTTCTCATCCAGAGTCTTCTTCAGTGGTGCACTCCCTCCACCAACCTGACTGTGGTCTGCAGTACCTTAGTCCCTCCTACCAACTACTGTGGGGAGGGGGCAAGCTCCCTCTCAAGTCTTTGCCACACTAGTGTTGTGAGGGTTGTCTCATGGGCTAGCTGGGCAGCTCTGTGCCCTCTCATGGGCCTCGGTCTGGCAGCATTGCCTCGGCCTTCCCAGGAAGTAGGCCCCCACTGGGCATCCACCTGTCCTCGGCCCCCACCAGGGCCCATTGGCCTCCTTCTTCACCTCCTGACCACTGCCTTGCTCTTGCCCTACTCCATGCTGACCTCCAGCCTCACTCCCTGTCAAAACCACTCCCCTCTATCTCCTCCACTTCCCTTTTTAAACCTCCCACCTCCCTGGCTAGTCCACACCCTGCCAGCGGCATCTTGCTGCCTCTTCTGGCCTAGCCAAGTTCCTTTCCAGCCAGGCCACTGGAGGGGCGATGGCACTTCTCAAACCCTGTGGGCTCAGCCAAGGCCACAAGGCCTGCCACCATGCTCTGAAGCTTTCCCACTGGGTCCCCGGGGGGCTGCACTGCCCTGTGCTGAGGACTGCCATGGTGCAGATTGTAGCACCTGAAGCCACAGTGCCATGCAGTGAGTTGCCACAGTAATATTGGGAGGTAGTGTGTAAAGGGTCACAATCTCAGTTTTTCTGCATTTTACACTTGTAGTACAATGTTTGAATAGTCAATTAGAGAAAGGTTAAGTTGCACCAGTAATGCTCACTATTGGGGAAATTTCTTGTTTCCCAGAAAAGCAGAGAACTGAAGTGTAATTTCCAGGAGCTGATATTTGACTTAAGGGGTCGTTCATTGATGAAAAAACTGAGGAGCTGGTACTTTCATTGTACCTTCTAAGCATTGTGATTGATATCATAGCAGGAACTTTGCTGATTGCTGCCTGACAAGTTATGCATACTAAAGGAAGTGGTTAGTGGGTTGTGTGGGGTCATGGTTATACTTAAGCAATTACAAGACATCAGGTACACTATTAGCCATGACAGCAGAATGGGAAACTTAATGTTCAGAATATCAGTTGCATTGGAGGAAACTAGAGGGAGAGCCTTTGGTAGGCTTCCTGGAGGCATCTATTGGCCACTGTGGGAACAGAATGCTGGACTAGATGGAACTTTGGGCCAAGCTACAAGTGACGAATGACACTTGAACGGCAAGTGAACAGACTCACGTGTATTCCTCCCTGTTCACTTGCGCTCCATTTGTGCTCCACTTGATCAAGTGGAGCGCAAGTGAACAGGGAGGAATACACGTGAGTCTGTTCACTTGCCGTTCAAGTGTCATTCGTCACTTGTAGCTTGGCCCAAAGTTCCTGATCCAGCAGACCTGCTCTTAAGTTGTTATGGATCAAGTCCATAGTATCTGTTCTGCTAAACTGCTCCTTTTTGTATGTATGGAAGTGCACCTTCTGTGTTTCCCTTATGTGATATCCTTCACCACAAAAAAAGTATCCAAGATAGATAGTCCTTTTTCAGTCCCAAAGAATCTGAAAAACATAATTTGAAGTTCACATGAACCAAAGAGAAGGTGTGACCTACTGTCCTGAAAGAACAGCAAGTGGCAGTGGTGTCTTCATTTCTTTGTCTATTTTTTAATTAAACAGTAACTGAAATGTGCAAACCACCTAATTGGTTGAAATAAATGGGACTGCTGCAAAGGAAAAGGCTGGAGAACTGCATGTTACATTCTGCTTTGCAAATACCTTAGAAGACAAATATTAATACTATGTTTCTTTTAAGAGTACAGAATACAGCTTATTTTAAAATAACTTTCAAAAGCCAAGAAACTGATCTTCAATATATACTTTCATGAGCAAACAATATTACACTTTTATCTGGCTATCAAGACCCCCCCAGAGCAAATTTATTACTAATATATCCCACACCCATTGTCTGGAGATTTTATAAATGCCACATTTGTTTCTTTTCTCACTATCTTGCAACTGTATAAATATTAACCTTTCTTTGTATTAATTACATTCATCTCATTCATTCAACAAATACATTAAGTGATATTCATTATACAAGATCTATGAAGAAAACATGATCTTTCAAACATTTTCATACATGGGACAATAGGAAATGTCAATAGTCGTAATTTTAATCTTTAGCTGAATTTAATGAACAGAGTGATATATAAAGAAAAGTAACTTTTCACAATCATGGCTGCGTCCCAAGAAGATTTCTTCACAGTTCTTTCTAGCATAAGTTTCTGCAGGATGATTGCAGAAATACAGATTACACGCAGAGCACTTAACCATGTTGATAGAATAATTTTCTGTTCTGCTACAAAGTTAGCAAATATTTTGCAAAATTGCAAATCCCAGAGCCAGTGTAGTGGCTACAGTGATAGGCTAGGATCTGAGAGACCCAGGTTAAGTTCCCAACTCTGTCACAGAAGATTGCTGGGGGACCTTGGGCCAGTCACACACGCTCAGTCTAACCTACTTCACAGGGTTGTTGTGATAAAAAATAGAGGAGAAAAGAATGCTATAAGCTGCTTTGGGTCCCCACAGAAATAAAATAAATAAATAAATAAATAAATACCTGAAAACAATATTGAATTCCAAAACAATCTTGTCTACAACTATTCACAATACAATTTTCCTAGGATTAGTCATTCAAGTTTAAAATAGAAAGATATAAGAAAAGACAACAGAGTTTCTATATTGTTCCCCAAAACTTAAGTCTCTTCTCTACCGACACTTCTGTAACTGCAGAAAATTGTACTGCATTTTAATACTGGTCTGTTCAATTGGATTTATTACGGTTCTATTTTAACTGTATTTTATTTTTGTAATTTTAACAACTGTACTTTATGCTTGTATGATAAATACCTATTTTTACTGATCTTAACTCTGTATTGTGATGGCCCTTGGCCATATACAAATAACCTTACTTACTTACTTACTGTAACTATTAATCTTCAGCCATCCCACCTGAACTGATTTAAAAAGAGAAAATTGTCTTATAAGATCTTGATTTTTTAAAAAAAAATCTAAGTTTTTTTTTTTTAAAAAAGAACAAGACATTGGACGGTATGTGCAGGGATAGACTTGCCCGATATGTTAATAAGAACCTGAAGGCCCACTGACTGAACCAAAGCAAGCTGAGCCAAAGGACCCAATGCCCAGGACAATGCCCGGGGCCCAATCACCCATTACCATCACCACAGCCTAGATCCAAATAGCTCCTATGATGCAACCAACACTGCAAGGGCCACAGAGCTCAGCTTGCTTCAGGGCTACTTTAATGTTCACAGTTCTCCCTGGGATGTGTCTTAACACTGAGGATCAAATCCTATATTTTGCACTCCTAAACTAAGTACAAATTTATCAGTTCACAATGCAGAAAATTTGGGGAAGCTTTACCACTTGGCGAAGACCCTAACCTTTACTTGTATCATGTTTGTAGTGATGCAAATGGCCAAGGAACCACTGTTATGTGGCAAACTGAATTTCTTTACTCACCCTATAAAAATAGCAATCAGAGGGGTCATCATGGCTCATGGCCAGAGCATCTGCTTGGCAATCAAAATGTCCCTGGTTCAGTCCTCAGCTTCAGGTAGTGATGATGTGAAAGACATCAGACTCTGGAGAGCCACTGCCAGGTAGTAGACAATACTGACCTTGATGGGCCAAGTGTCTGATTCAATGTAAGGCAGCTTCATGTGTTCATGTGAAGTGACAGTGAATTTGTCTGTCCTCCTGGCTAGACAAAAGAAATTTTATTGCACTGGCAAAGCTATGCTAAGTCCGAGGCTGCTTCCAGACCAGGGTGGTGTCCCATGGTGGCAAGTGCCATACTGACATTAGCACAGTGTCAGTATGGCATTAAACCAGTGGACTCCCAATATAACTGTATATGTCTATGTTACACTGTCATGGAGATTTAGCTGCCATAATTCCTAGGCAATTCCAAGATTGCCTCAAGCCTTTTGCTGAGGTACAGTTTTAGAGGCTATGGGAACAGTTAACAAGTGCTTTGATGTAAGGACACTTTGGTACAATCCTATCCTGACTGCCTAGGGTTGCCAGTCCCCTTACCCTTCTGGTGGGAGGAAGGACCTGACACTTATCAGGGGTGATCTCCTTGCATGAGTGCTTTACACATGTATGATCCCTCCAGGCAAGATGACATCACTTTCAGAAGTAGCATCATTGTACCTGGTAGTGGGCATGCTCCCTATGAAGTGCAGGAGTGTGCCTGCCACTGGGTGCAATGATGCCACTTCAGGAAATGACATCAATGTGATTAGCAGAAGCACGCCCACTGTGCGCTGACATGCGAATTTTTTACTCCCAGGCCTGTTCTCTGGGCCTTTTCCCCACACTGGCCAGGTGAGAGGTGGCAAGGGACAGAGGTGGGGAGTGGGGGCATCCCCTGCTCCCACTGGGGGATCGGCAGTCATAAGACCACCTATTTTTTGAGACAGGATACAATTTAGTATCTACAACCATTGTTGAGAATTCATAAACATGACCACTGCACAGTTTTTATTGTCTTCTCATTTTCAAATTTCTATTGGAAAGAAGATTAAAGAGGCATTACTCTGTTTTGTTAGTAATCCCCTTCTTACTTTTAAATTTTATTTATTTTAATAAAATGGTAATGTTGAGTTCTGGATGTCAAACATTGTTTTGCATAAGATTCCTTTTAAAGCTAAATTTGATTTGTGGTGAAACAAACTATGATCTTTAGTTATAATGTACAATTCATTTTGAGAAAAAATGGTTCAATTATTTTTCTAATCTTATTCTAACAGTAATTTTACTTCTTTTTCCCAGCAAGATAATCAATATTTGTCTTTGCAAGTCAATCTGAACAGAGATAATCAGGAGCCAGAGGAATTAATACTTTCTCTCAATATGGGCCTACCAATAAAACTGTCTCTGAAATTGGCATTGTAGGATCCCGCATTTACTTTGCCTCAGCAATTTCCAGAATAAACCTGAAAAGTTTACTGCTAAAACATTCCTTTTTGTGGTTCATAATGAAAATTCCTGTAAACACTACTGTATAATTGACATTAAAGAGACACACATATTACAAATAAAAATAATAAATTTAAAAGAAATGCCACTTTATATGATACAGTATTAAACATAAGCACAGAAGCATCTTTCTTCAGCACTGCATTAACTAACATGCCATTTGTGTATATTCAGAGTTACATAGTCACTGAAATCAGATTTAGTTCTTTGTACAAGCAGCATAGTTGCTACCAAAAGCTGCAGTTTCCTCCATGAGCCCTCTGGTTTTCAGGGATATGCCCCATTCCACCCAATCCTGTGCTAGCTGGCTAGTGCCTGCCTCCACCCTCCCCACAGGACATCACAACAGGTGAGTCATGGGCACCAGAACAACCACAACCTCTGCTGGAGTGTCCACCAGGCCAGCTTCTTGGGAGTTTGCTTTGGCAGAGGCTAGCGCATCCCCTCCACTGTGTCTGTGGCCATCCCCCAGAAAAGTGGGCTGTTACATCATGTTATATCGTTTATAATCTTCAATATTGTGAGAGTAAAAGAGGAGACACAAGACTATTAACTTCAGTGGCAGTCACACAACTCTTACAATGAAATTCTACACAATTGAAAAATCAATGGGCTTAGACTGGAGTAATTCTTCTTCGGATTTCTAATGTGTAATTTTAGCCTGAGACTTACTTTGAATGATCAGGCCAAATAGCCTTTAAAACTGCTAGAAAAAGAAATGCACAAACTTCCAATCGATTGCTACGCACACATATGTTGAAGGTTTACTGATCACAGAAGATCACAGGAACAGAACCAAGAAACTAAGGAGGTCTGGAACTTGTGTCAATGTGTGAATTAATAGTGGGATGGATAATAAATTTTCAAGGCTATCTTTCCAAAAATGTTTACAGGAAGAGAAGTCACTGAGCCACAGAAAGACTTTCTTTAATAGAATAATCTCTTTTCAAGGCAACTGCTGCAATTCTCTTGTCAAGTAGTTTAATAACCACCATAACTCAAAAAGATACAATATCCAGTCACTAAGGGGGGGAAATCTATAAAGACTTCCTGAAGTAGACCTTGATGTCGACAAACAGCGCTAGTAAACACCCACCAGGCCATGTTTAAGTGTGGGACGGAATGCCACTTTTCATTACTTGAGTTTCAGAGAGGAAAGGTCATACTCAGAATCCCTCATCTTAGGTTTTTCTTCTTGCAGTCTAGGCACTCCAAGGGCTATTTTAGGCCAGACACAAGATGACAATTTCAAACCAGATGAACAGAACTCTAGTCTGTCCCATGTCCAATAAAGCAATTGGCAAATGTCGTGTTGTAGAATCACTTGCAACAGTTTAATTGTATAAGCAAACAGCTATGATTCAAATAATCAAAAGTCCACATATTAAATATGTGCTAAATGAAATAAGTGATCAGAACACCAATTCAAGTAACTTTTTTTTACTTTTCACATTTAAATTGGGGTTGTTCTAATATTAACCCTGTTCTGAGACCGCATGAAATAAATTTTATGAATAGTAAAAAGAATGTGGAGCTACAAGCTTTTCTAAGAAGTTTGACTGCTTGATGATATACACAGAAAGATGGTTCAGTTTATAATACTGTACCATAACTAAGTCATATTTGCTATATCTCGCTCAAGAATGAAAATATAGTTATTAAATTAATGGAATATAGCTTGGGTGAAAACCTAATCATATGATGTTATGATTACAGTATAACTCCCAGAGCCCACTACACAGGAGGATTACATCTTAGAAAATCATGATTAGAGATGGGCACGAACAGAAAAAAAAACGAACATGATGTTCGTTGTTTGTTGCCATCCACGAACAGGAACTCACGAACAACCATGAACATGTTCATAGTTGGCTGTTCATGGGGGCCAGCAGGCTCTCCTCCAGCCATCATCCAAGTCAAGATCCCTACTGCACCACTCCCAGAAACCTGACCTGAGCAGGCAGCAGGAAAGGTACCAATAATAAATAATAGCTTGGCCCAGAGCCTGGCAGCAGCCCTGGAACTTGAAGGGGTAGATCCCTATCCCACCACACACAAAGAAAATTCAAGCTCCAATGCACTCTCTCTATCAAAATGCCAACAGCAACTGTCTCTCCCTCTCCAAAGCCAGACCTGGGAGCCCCCTCCCCCCTGGTCTTTGTTCCCTTGTTGTAACAAATTTGGAGCTCCACACTTGAAAGGAAGACCTGCCTATCAAGCTAAATTGGGCTTAGATTGGGGTTTCCAGGGCAACAGCAGGAGTTCGGACAGTGTTCAGACAATCCCTGCCTCTGGTTGCCAAGGGAATTGATTGCAGTTGCCAGACTGTCTGGCTTGACGAACAGCAATGAATGAGGTTTGCAATGACCACCTGTTCATTTCGAATAGGGCCTCATGAACAGCTTATTCGTGAACAGCAGATTGGGCTGTTTGGGGGCTTTTTTTGTTTGTATTGCTGTTCATGCCCATCTCTAATCATGATAGGAAAGAAATGTAATAAAGTGCCATTTCATGATGAGACAGACGTGGAGCTAGGTCTCCATGAAGAACCGATATTATTCCCCTGAATCAAGTATTTGTCTCATGACTCCACGGGCCACAGGAAGCACATCCAGGCTAAGCTCTCTACTGCATGATTCTTTTACAAGGTGAAAATGTAAAACTTCGTCCCTAATCCTGTTACCAGCTGAAATTCACATTTTATAAGAAATTAATTTTTCCATAAGTGGTTTTACTGAAATACTAGCTGTTTGAGTTGTATCTATGTTTCTAATGGTCATACAGATACGAACACAACTCTCTCGAGTAGCATATACCCTACATTGTTCAAGGTTAAAGTAGAGAATCAGTATCAAGCTACATGTTACATGGGCAACCTATGATCAGACCTCCCAACATATTTTTATGCCTTAAATAACCACTTTGGGCCTCCAGTACAAATTGAGGTGGCACAACTAGGAGGAGTGGATCCTTGTCTCCCATACCATTTGCATAGTAGACATCAACCCACTGTCCTGTAAATTAGTCCTGGCAGGTAAATAGAAAGGCACAATATGAGTGTCTGTATATCTTTCCAAACTGAAATAATATGTCATGGGAGAAGAAGAACTGATCAAGGATCCTATACATAACCCATACCCTCAGATACCTTAGTCTGTCTGCTCAAAGAATAAGTTCAGACTGAAGCTTGTTACTTAGAAAATAAATAAAAGATCTTTATTGCAAGAGATCATACAAGAGGCTTCTAGTTATCTATCTAAGCTAGAATGGAGTGAGATTGTAGAAATCTTGTCCAGCCGCATGGTGGACAGGAGAAGAGAGAAGGAGAAGGGAAGTAGCCAGAAGGAAGGAAACCCTGAGAATAGTATTTTGAGAAACAGAGCGACAGCTGCAGAAGTGGACAAAGGAAAGGTCAGAAAGCAATTTATTTTGCGCTTTATTGACTCACCATTGCCTTCTCTTAAGATTCCGACGTCTATGCTAGCATTAAGTGACATTGCACAGTCCATTCCTTTCAACAAAAGAATATTTAGATCCTATAAAAATCTTACCTATATATTTGTAACCATCTTCCCCATCGATGACTGGTCTCACCCAGGTTGACCTAGCAGTAGCTGCAGTTTTTAGCTTGAGACCACAAGGGGGATATAGCATGAAAACCATTTCAACTGCTTGATGCTTCTTGACACTTACTACTTTTGATTCACTGTCTGAAAAATGCAGAGAAGGACATACTTTGTAAGCAACAACATTCAAGCAATGTCAACTGACAATTGATGTATTACTCACCAACGTACCTATTCAGCAAATGCTATAGTGATCTCCTTTAAAGTTTCCAACACTTGGAAATATTAGGCACCAGCATTACAGTATTTAAGTCCCATAATATTAGGTTTCAGCCTACACACAGTTACATAAATATTCCAAATTTGTGGGCATCAATGTCAAATGTAGATGAACAGGTGATCAACGACCTGAGATTTTTTCTAGCCTGGTGTATGTGACTGTTTAGAAAAACCAAAGAGGACTTCATATTTTTATCTATTTATTAGCATTTATTAGCCTCCTTTCTACCTTGCAGGAACTGATGGTGGTTTACAATATAAATAATCATACAATGAATAAAAAAACATTTAAAAACACAGTTTAGGAGAGCCAATCGACATAAAAACAAAATTAATTAAAAGCAGTCCTTAATAAAAACAGATATATATGTTTATTATGAGATAGACTTTTTACGATAACTTCCTAATAATAAATTCATACATAGATATTGCTAGCTGGCAGTTTGGTTTGGGAGAAATTTTCAGAACCTCACTTGAAATCGAAGGCTAGGAGCTTACAATACTGAAACCATAAAACAGTACTAGTGCAGATTTAAATGACATGAGGGAACAAAATACTTTTCCAGACCATTGGCTGAAATATAAAAAAGAATAACATTTTCACTTTTTTTAGTTGCATTTTCATGGCCCTATCAATCAATTACAATAGCCACTGAGTTGTTTCAGATTTAAAACAATACTGAAAATGATTAATATGTTAGTTTGGTTTTATAACTTTATCTCATGCGATAATTCAAGAGGAACAATCAATCATGAAAGGAAAAAGAACTTAGGCAATATTAACACGTAAAAGAAATGTAGGTTGTATTAAGTTTTTCATTATTTCAAAAGCATATTACAACAATTTAAGATTAAGGGAATGAGCAGGAATGATTGGAGGAGAGAAAGGAGAGTCCTGTTTTCAAAGTCCACCAAATTTCTCCCTTATTTATTTATTGCATTTATATTCCAATATTCTTCCATTCTGTAATTCAAGGTGGCTTACAAAGGTTTTCCCAGAAAATCTTCCATCCAGGTACTCTCCAGACCCAGACCTGCTTCGTTTCGGTAAGGCTAAAGTATCATGCGCACTCCAACCATACCCTGGGATCAAACCTGCATCCTCCTGACTCCAGGCAAGGAAGATATTAAAACAATGGAGAATTCTTTCAGTGCTGTGAAATGTATTATTACTACATGCAAGCAAAAGCCATGAATTGCTTTTCTATCATCACAGTCCTGGTATTTTGCTAATCTGACATCATACACTGAATTTGACGTTTACTATAAGCATAAGTATGCATTGATGTATGTAATATTTCTGATAACCAATCTTAGGTTTAATTTTAGTTTGATTATGTTGAGTGTGTTGCATTGATTATAACAGAAATTGGGGTTCTAGATTGGGGTGGAGAGCCCAACTGTAGAAGCAAATTAGGGAAGCACATAGTATACCAAGAGCCTAAGGGCACCACTTTCCATCATTTAACTGTTTTACTGAGCAATCCAATGCAAAATTACTTTTGTCTAAAACTACTAACATCAATGGGCTTAGATTGAAGTAACTCTACACAGGTGTTCACTGTTAAAGAGAAGGCCATTGCCTGCATTTTTGGAGTAGCTTTTTCAATAGGTTCCAGGACCACAGGAATACAGGGCATTTTGATCTCCACCAGATGCCCAGCCCACAAGCACAGTAGTAAAGTAGAAATAAGGAAGGAACAACTGCTAACAACTAAAATAATATAACAGTACCCTGGATCATTCTTCATCCATGAATGTGCTACTATTAAGCTGCTTGGTGAGAAGAGCAATAACTCTTGAATTTCCTCCAGGATAACAGGAAACCTTCGGTTGGCCCTTGGGTGCAAACTTTAGAGATAAAGAAAGATTTTTGTCTAGCAGTCACTGTTTAGTCCTTGGAGCTGGATGTGGGAGGTGGGTTTAATCTGGCTACAAACGTGGAGAAACTGGGAAGAGATAGTCTGTCATGATGGAAACTCTTCCCTTCATAACAGCCTTGTGTGGAGTCTCTAATCTGTTGAGATCATTTGCCCTAGCACACCAATATGACACGAGACAATAAACAAACAACAATATGTGAGTTCAACTAGTTTTGTGTATTATTTAAAACAAGCTATTTTGAGAACAGGCTGAGACAAAGAGATGGCGAACTGTTTCCAAAGTGGGACAATAAGCCAGTAAACCATCTCCGGGGTGTAACAAAGAATTAGGAAGGTTTGATTAAGTCTTCCAGGACGGAACTTAAGGTTTCAAATTATGATTGATGACCCACAAGGTGGATGGGTGAGGCTATCAGTCCTCTGAATTGCTTAAGAATAGGAAAGTGGTTAGGGTTAGGGTGATATCAATAGGGTGGGATGTGTTGATTAATTTAGGAACTCTGGGAAGGCCCTATTGTATCAAGATCCTTAGTGTGCAAAGGAGCAAGGGAGGGGGCCAAGCTGGCCTTGACTGTTTCTCCCCATGTTTGCTGTCAGGGGTCTCCATGCCCCCACTAGACGACCCTTTTTGGATAGAAAGGGAGCATACAAATGTCATTCATTAATTCACTCATTCATTCATACATACATACATACATACATACATTCCTGAGGATTGTATTAGATATTGTCAACATTACATGCTGCTTTGTATATGAAATAATACATATCAATTAATTAAAGGGGACTACTTTTGAGCCTATTCTTTACACTATATATAGTTGCTGAAGGAGCAATGTTTAGAGACAAGAAATATATTTATTCTCCATGCTAATACAAGTTTTGCAGATTTCCATGGAAAGATAGTATAGAAAAGTTAGCTTTTTGACTCAGACATTTTATCAGATATTCCTCTCCTGTTTAACTAAATGGAGCTACAAATGAACTCAAGGTTGATCTTCAACCTCCTATCAAACTTTCAAGAGCTCCCAAATACAAACTTTGAAAATTTATCACTACAAGTATTTCAACATAGAGTTCATTTGTTTCAACATGAAGTAAGTGAATGTCATACATTTTTGTCATATCATTTTTATTGAACACTTCTGTTCATTAGTAATAAAAATTATAAACAGCAATTCATTCATCAAAGTGAAAAATGTCCTACTCGTGTACCAAGTAAAAGTGAGCCAAAATAGACTGCCTTATTCCCAACTTAATGGAGCATCTATTGCTTAGTTACAATGTTTTGTAACATTGTAAGCTCATTAGTGACAATTCAGAAGGTCAGTATTAACTGTTGAAAGGTAAAACAACTAAGCATGTCAGAGACAGGTCAACAGGATGTTATGATTAAGAAAATGCATAAAAGAACACTTGGCTCCAGGGCCCCATTAATGCAGATGTCTTATTTTGCAGTACGGAATCCACATGAGGATTCTGGAACAGAAGGAAAGGGTGGTACAGCATCATGGCAAACATGTTGAATGATCCGTAACTATTCTCCAATAATCTTGTTAATAAGGCTACTGCAACTGCACTGCACTTCAGAGGATAATCTAAAGGATCATTCAGTAGTTCAAGAGCTACCTTCTAAGTCATAATAAACACTCCAAAGGGATAAAGGGTAAATAATTACATAAAAGACCTAAACAAAATACTTTTAAAATGTAAGGGCAGTAGGAAGGGAGGCATTTTTTAAGATATGCATTTATGCTGACTAATGCACCACAATTTAACATACAGTCGACATTTTTTATTTTTTTTACTACTTTTCAAGTACCATACTGTAGTAGTCTGAAGAGAAAAAATATTACATCAATGGAGAGTTGTTAATTTATTGCATAAAAACCTTCTGATGCAAACTTCTGGGTTCTATGACTGCTCAAGCATACCTGACCAGCCTTGATCACCTACCCTTGAACCAGTCTAACAGTGCAATTCAAAGCAGTATTACACCCTTCTTAATCGATTGAAGTTAATAAATAGTCTTATAAGGATTACACTCTATATTAGAGATGGGCATGAACCAGAAAAAAATGAACCATGCAGTTCATGGTTTGTCGCATTTCACAAACCACGAACTTTCACAAACCTGTCCCTGTTCGTGAACCATTTTGTTTGGTTCATGAAAACGACACATCCAGGTCAGCAAATTGTCACTTCCAGGTCAGCATAAAGTCACTTCTGGGCTAGCAGAAGGCCACTTCTGGGTCAGCAGAAGGTCTGCAAGAAGTCCATCCCGTTGCCTAGGAAAATGATTGATTGGCACCAGGCTGTCTACAGAGATGAACCAAAAACTGAACCAAATGAACCAGCCTAAAGTTCGTCGCAGTTCATCAGAAATGGGCTCTGATGAACTGCCGGTTCACGAACCACAAACCAGCCTAGTTCGTCACGAACTTTGGTTTGTATTTCGGTTTGTGTCCATCTCTACTCTATATGACTATGTTGGTCCTGGGAGAAGGCTGACGGAGGACCAGAATGAATATGATGGTTTGCCAAGAGAAGTGTTGTATATGTAAATAGATGTGCTATAGCAATTGAATACCGCCTGTTTTTAACTAACTCATCTTTTCTTACTCTGTCAACAAGAATGAGACTTTCGTAGTATAATTTTAAATGCAGTGCTAGTATAGGAAAACTGTTATCTATCTTATAGTATTAGACTCTTTGTTAAGTGACACAATATAAAACGGTCTTATCTGACTTACCAGCGGGCCAAGTTGCAGCTGGGTCGCAAAGCGAGAAGGGCTGACTATTCGGGCAACACAGTGGCTGCCATCATGCGGGGCAGAATAATAATAATAACATTTGATTTATATACTGCCCTTCAGGACAACTTAACACTCATGCAGAGTAGTTTACAAAGTGTGTTATTATTATCCCCACAACAATCACCCTGTGAGGTAGGTGGGGCTGAGAGAGCTCTGAGAAGCTGTGACTGACCCAAGGTCACCCAGCTGGCTTCAAGTGGAGGAGTGGGGAATCAAACCCAGTTCTCCAGATTAGAGTCCTGCTGCTCTTAACCACTACACCAAACTACCAGACACCCACACTCTACTGGGTGCCCTATGAGGGCACGGGGTATTAGGGGTGTAATGGAGCCTGGTTGCTGTCCTCACAGTCTGTCCTGTTCTCGCCACTGTTCTAGGTTGTGCCAATTATGAAACAATCACCCATCCGCCCACACTATGGTTGTCAGTGTCAGCTGGAGTGCCTGTTACAACTTTCTGGGTAATTTTCAGGGCATTGGGCCAGATCCAATAGGGTGAATTCACACCATCTGGGCAGCTCACCCTTTTGAGGACCCCTTAAGGGATCTGGGAGGAAGACAAAGGGTACATGCCCAGTTGGGGAGCTGTTGGCAGGCTTCCCTCCTGAGTAGTAACTCAATAAAGTTTTGGCTCATGGTAAAAATTAGTTGATATTAGATTATTAGAGGCACAGAAGGTTTATGTAATAGGGGGAGCAAATGACGTCATATGTCTTTTTCAAGGCTTTTTATTATTGAAAGAAAAACCCATTCATAATAAGAAATAAAGTCTTTCCTTACTTAAAGACAAGTCCCCTAATGAACTTCTGGCCAACAACCAAAAACCATGTAACAAAGACTAACTCAGGAACCACACTTGAAACAAACCTGGATGCCAACTTTGTCCTCATATACACTTAAGCAGTATGATCACGGGACCTAATAGCATCAGCTATACTATTGTGGGCTCATTTGCTTGGTGGCCAGTGTCATATATATCACCATTTACTAACAACGACTTTCTACTCTCTACACCAGACAAATCAGCCCCTATGCAAAAGAATAAAATGGATACAAATCTGGTATTAAAAACTGCAATATTCAACCCTGTGAGGTGGGTGGGGCTGAGAGAGCTCCTAGAAGCTGTGACTCACCCAAGGTCACCCAGCTGGCTTCAAGTGGAGAAGTGGGGAATCAAACCTGGTTCTCCAGATTAGAGTCCCGTGCTCTTAACCACTATACCAAATTGGCTCTCAATATTCAGAAAGTATTGTGTGAATATTTTAGTCTGCCAGGGAATTCAGGGGTTGGTCTAAAAGTCACTAGTCTCTTACAAAAGAACTTCGAAATGAGAATTCAATAAACATAGCTTAATCGACATTCATCATCAAGTTCAATCCTATCTTGCCTGCAGGACTTGAGATGTCTCTCTTGCTGTGGTGCTGCTAATATCTTAACATATCCAATCACTTCCAAATGATAGTTAGTTCAGCTATATCTCTGCACTTTTCTAATTGGATCTGTTTGTCATCTTTCACCCTTCACCTTTGAAGATGAGGTCTACAACAGCTGGGATTAAGTCCTCAATAGAAGTGCGTGTAATAGAAATCACAAGCCATAAAAATTATGAAAACAACTGTTTCTGAGTCTTACTTGTGACTCTAATAATAATATTATTATAATAACATTCGATTTATATACTCATTCCAGAACATTCCCAGCCAATCCTGAGCTGCAGAGAGCTGGCCTTCCTCCCTCTTTATGGGCTGTAGGGAGACTTTTCTCTCTCATGAAAGTAGAAAAGCCTTTTTTTCTTGTGAAAGTAGAAGCAGGGACCTGTAAAATTCTTTGCCAAATTTTCTTGAAACTTTGGGGATCTTTGAAGGCCAGGCAGAAGACTCTCCACTGCAACTTTGGTGACATTTGGTTGAACAAGGACAACTCCACCCCCCTCCCCAGTCCCCTGCAGGAAATAATGGAAGTGCCGCAATGGCTGGGGTGGTGGTGGTCTGCAACAGAATCCGTCCTCACTTTCTGAAAGGAAGCAAACAACAGTGCCATTTGCCAGCTTCTCCAGTTGCAGCCTTTCCTGAGCAGAAAAGGTGTGGCCAATGTGGTACATGCTCTGGTTGCATCTAGATTAGATTGTTGCAAAACTCATTATATGGGTATGCACTTGAGAGGTATTCAGAAACTTCAATTGGTACAGAATGTTGCTGGAGTGGGTCATAAAGACCCATATCATTCTTATCTTGACCCATCTACCCTGGCTCCAATCTGATTCTGCTAGAAGGTGCTGCTGCAGACCTTTAAAGCCCTGTAAGCTTGGAACTAACATACCTGAAAAACCCTAATGAACCCATTGTGGTTATCTGCGGAGGCCCTGCTTCATTTGCCTCTGCTAAGCAGGTGGCAATCCATGAAAGGGCTTTCTCTGCTGTGGCACCAAAACTCTGGAACTCTTTCCCCAGGGGGATTCATCTGTCTCCATCTGTCACCAATGGTGACTCACCATCTTCTGCTATTGGGTGAAAACATGTTTCATTCTGCCAATGATCCCTCCTTCATGCACAATGTTTTAATTGTTTTAAATGTTATAATTATTTTAACTGTTCACCGCCCAGAGCCCCTGGGATGGGCGGTATATAAATTGAATAAATAAATAAATAAAATTTTTGTCTCTGTATGTTTTTAGCCTTGGTTTTAATTGTTTTAATAATGTGTTGCTGTGATTATTGTTGTTTTGGTTTCTTTTAATGGTTTTACAGTATAATTTTATTATGTATGTTTTAATTTATTATCTGCCTTGGTGGATCTTATGAAAGCAGAAAGACAGGATATGAATTTTGTTAAATAAATATGAATACAGTGCCACTGGGCTCCAGTTTCATTTTGCTACAGACTAACATGGCTACCCATCTAGAATTATCATCATGAAATTATAGGTATTGACTAGAGATGAGCACAAACCGGAAAAAAACCAAATTTCACGAACCACGAACTTTCACAAACCTTCCCCTGGTTCGTGAACCAGTCCGTTTGGTTTGTGAAAATGTCACATCCGGGTCAAAAAATCATCACTTCCGGACCAGCAGAAGGTCACTTCCAGGTCAGCAGAAGGTCTGCAAGAAGTCCATCCCCTGTTGCCTAGGAAACTGATTGATTGGCACCAGGCTGTCTGCAGTGACGAACCAAAAAAACAAACCAAATGAACCAGCCTAAAGTTCATGGTAGTTTGTCAGAAATGGGGTCTGATGAACCACTAATTCGTGAAGCATGAACCAGCCTGGTTTGTGCTTAATTTTGGTTCGTATTTCTGTTCGTGCCCATCTCTAGTATTGACAAATCTCAGATACTGAATCACAGTTCCTGTCACACAGAGAAATTATCTGACCTTTCCTTATCACTTATTTTTTGCATCCCATCTGATCTGTGGTCTGTTCATGTCCCCCCCGCCCCAGGCTGCAATTGTTATTACCATAAGGAAAAATGAAGATAAACTCTATGTTGTGCCTGAAGATATTTATAAAAACTTATCTTGTGAGATTTACTGGTGTCAATCAGAAGGAGCACTATAGCAGTAGTCTCAAGTAACATGCTAAACTGCTAGACCTCCTGGGCCTACCATATCAAGAACTACCAAACTGTGAGTTCCTTCTGCATAGGTAGGAGAAAAGGAGACCTGGTGGTGGGAAGAGCAAAGCAGAGAAACATAACACTGCTGCTGCTTCCTCTGGTAGAATTTGCAGGCCCCAAATATATGAGAGTTAGGGTTGCCAGGTTCCCTAACTAGGGTTCCCAGATGCCCACTGGTGGTGGGAAAACTCCCAGGGGGTTGCACCCTTGCCTGCTGATCCGCCAGTGATCAGCAGGAGGTGGCAAGCCCCTGGAGGTCACCCAGCAGGCTCCCCAGGAACATATGCAGCACGCACACTCCCAAGGGACATGACATCACACCTGGAAGTGACATTGTCACGCCAGCCACAAGAGTGCTCCAGCACGTTGTTTGAGGCTGAAGTAAGTGCCAGACACAAGGCCAGTGCCAGGTGTTCCCCCCCCCCACTCCTACTGGAAGGGTATAGGGACCTGGCAACCTTATCCCTTTACCCTCGCAGCTATGCCTCAGTTTTTCAAATCTGACAAGGACTTTCTGGAGTCAGGCAACAATATGGTAATTAGGAAAGAAGATGAACAAAATCAAGATGAAACTGATCTCAATACAGAGTCAGAGGCAAGTAATTTTCAGACAAGTGTGTTTAGTTGTGTAGACTCTTTGAACACTTACAGTGACTGCGGAAGAAGCTGAAAGAAGTTTCAGCAGGCTAGCACTCGTAGAAAACTGCAGGTTTTCTACAATGGGGCAAGAATGGTTAAATAGCCACCTTGTTTATTGAACTTGCAAGAGAAATTGATGGCGGTGGGAGCTAGTTTATGAGTTTGCAGTGGAAAGGATTAGAAAAGTAAGGCTTTAAGATTTTTGCAGCCACATTGGTCCATTAGATTAGTTTTAAAAACATATTGACAGGATAATCCCTTTTTAGTGACCCCAAAGCTGGGTGGTGTTATTAAACAAAAGTAGCAAAAGCAGGCATTTTTCATAAATGTAGAATATGTAACAGTAATTTCATAGCTAAAATAAACACTTTTCATGGTTCATGGGATTGTACTGTTGGTGTTTTTGCTGGGTCTGAAAAAATAATGCTTGGGTCCTGAGTCTGTGTCAGTTTGTGGGTGAGTGAGAGAAATCTTAGTTACTGCCTCTATCCACCTTAGTAAACACTTAAAGAAAGTGCTATTTCTCCCACACCCACACACTTCTGTTTGCAGTTCAGGTATCCTGCCAATTGCTGAAGGGGCAAATTTTGAATATTTGCATCAGTTTCCCCCCATCTCTCTAACCCTGGCTGACTACCAGTATATACAAGCAAAGCATTTCCTTCTGATCCCTGAAGGATATGTAATTGGCTGTAGTTCTGGGGGAAGCTATAGCCCCTGTACTTCTATTCCCCCTGCACCTACCCCAGATATCTACCCATAGATACAAGCAAAGTCCCATCTGTCTAGTATATGGTTCACTAGTTCCGAGTTGGGAAATTCCTGGAGATTTGGGAGGTGGAACCTGGGGAAGCCATGGTTTGGGGAGGGAACTCTGCTGGATATAACACCATAAAGTCTGCCTTCCAAGGCAGCCATTTTCTCCAGGAGAACTGATCTCTGTAGCCTGGGGATCAGTTGTAATTCTGGGAGATCTTCAGCTACCAACTGGAGACTGGCAACCTAGTCTAGCACATGATATTTGCCACACCACATACTGAAATGGCTTGAAGAAGCAAGACCCATGCTCATACAGAATTTTTAAAAAATCCCCCAATGGAACAGGAAATGGAGATGATGGAATTTGGGGGATAAAGTGGAAATGCTGAGCACAAAACCAACTATCAGAACAACACTGTTCTTGATGGCCCCATCATATATACATTGTTGTTGATGATACACATATTTCTGATGCCTTGTCCCAGTCCTTCCCGCTTTTAGAAACGCAGGCAATGGAAACCACACAGCAAAGTCAGGATAACCATCAGATCTGAAGACATTCCCAAATTGCAGAAATAAAATTATTAAAACAATTTTATTCAGATTTGGAATATTTCTAGTATTTATAAATGGACACTTATGACATTCCCTCACCCTTAAACAATATAAATGGCACTAGAGACATTTTTTAAAATTCCAAAAATAGCTAACTAATTTATTTATTTCATAAGGAAAAGATCAAGTGAAATCAGGTAATTCAACATATCAACATATCTCTGTGGTAAAATTAGACAATGCACAGACTTCAGTTCTTACGCTCTTCACAGATACTTAAAGGCTTATGTTTTGAGGCTTTGGTTCCCTCGTTTTCCTCCAAGCACTCTAGGATACTTTCTTATAGTCTTCTCTTTCCCTTTTGGAGTTAGAAATGCTGGTACCTACTTTCTAGTACCCCTACTCTTCACACACCAGTGCTTTCCTTCAATCATTAACTGAATCTGAAGGTCTCCACAAGCAGTTTCCAACCACATCTGATCAGAGATCTCTTCACTCTCCAGAGCTACTTCCCTGTCTAACTGGGTAGAGAAAGTCTCCTCTCCTTAGAAGATCTATGTTCTTTCTTTGGCCTATTTGGGGGTAGACATGGGCACAAACAGCATTACGAACAGAAAAAACTCACGAACAGCCTAATCTGCTGTTCTCGAACAAGCTGTTTGTGAGGCCCCATCCTAAATGAACAGGTGGTCATTGCAAGCATCGTTCATTGCCTTCGGCAGCTGTTCGTCAAGCCAGACAGTCTGGCACCTACAAACAATCCCCTTGGCAACCGGAGGCAGGGATTGGCATCATATGAACAGAAGAAGAATACTAAACGCGCAATATAGGACTCCAGTATGCCCATTGAAGTCAATGGATTTAGAGTGGCATATCTTTGCTTAGGATTGTGCTATAAAATGAGTTGTTCATAGGGGACCAGATCCAATAAGAGTACAGGCACAGCAGCTGCAATAGCACATGCACTGTCTCCCTGATCAGCTCTACTTAGCTATATAGGATCAGGGAAGTTAAATATTCCAAGACAATGCACATTCTTCTTAAAATTATCATCATTAATTTTGTAAGGATCTGAAGAATTCATCATCTCTTCCATGGTATCCTGTGATGTATACTCAAACATGCTCAAAAGCCTTGTGTTTGTTTAGCGCAGAAAAGAAATGCAAAAGCCAGTATTAGCTGTGATAGTCATAGACTATAGCACAATGGATCCTATACATACTTTCATACAACTATATTAGCAGTGGTAATTTATTAAGTTCAGAAACAGTGCACATTTTATGAATGCACACTTGGTGATGGATCAAAATGACCAAAGTATTTTTCCCTCAGTTGTTCTGACTTGAACAAAAGATGAATGACATGAAGGTGATTTTCTCATTTCTTTAAAAGCTGTTCTTTGAGACATCTGTTAAGTCTCCCATTTGTGCAAATGATTAATAGACCATGATTCTCATTGAAAAAACAGAAACGCTATAAGAGAATCTTTGACTCGGATGGGATGACTTTTTAAGTGATTGCCTCAGCTGGAGATGAAGGCCAAATAGGTACTGAAAAGATGTATTAAGACAACAAACTGCATGGATCTAATTTTCACATCTCTTGAAGAAGGATTCTATTAAACTCGCTGGGATTGATTGTAAATGTACATTTTTTCTCCATCAACCTGAAAACATTAAAAGGTATTTAACTACTATGGAATCTTATAAAGAGATCATTAGCAGAATCTACCCAAGAAAACTAGAGAGTTCCTGTCAGAATTAAGAAGAGGGGAGAGAGTGCTGAAATTAACAAGGGGATACAGGAGCAAAAAGCAGGACTGGTTTATTTAAATGGAAAAAAAATTTTATAACGCTGAGTGGATTTTTTATTATGTAGAATTTTAACCTATCTTGGATGACTGGTCTACCTTTACACTAGGAGTGCATTTATATTTCTTATGGCACTCAAATACATGCCTAACTACAAGACAGCTGGTCATTTATTTATTTAAACTATTTTACCATCCATTTATGGAAAGCATGAGCATTTTCAGAATCTAAGATTACCATGGGAACCAAATTTTTGAATCCCTGGGGGGAACAAATTGGTTATGAAATAAAGTTTAATATATAACAAATCTGAGATGATTACGAATACATACATGAACACATGAAGCTGCCTTATACTGAATGAGATCTTTGGTCTATCAAGGTCAGCACTGTATACTCTGACCAACAGCAGTTCTTTTACATCACTTTCTAGCTGATCCCTTTAATTGGAGATGCCAGGGATTGAATCTGAGAGCCAGTTTGGTATAGTGTTAAGAGTGGCAGGACTCTAATCTGAAGAACCAGGTTTGATTCCCCACTCCTCCACTTGAACCCAGCTGGGTGACCTGGGGTCAGTCACCGCTCTTCCAGAGCTCTCTCAGCCTCACCCACCTCACAGAGTGATTGTTGTAGGGATAATAATAACATACTTTGCAAGCTTCTCTGAGTGGCTGTTAAGTTGTCCTGAAGGGTGGTATATAAATCAAATGTTATTATTATTCTGCATGCAAAGCATATACCCCCTCTTTTTATGATGGCTTCAGTTACAAAACTGTCAAAAATAATATTTTCAGCAGCCTAGTTATGCTTCCAAGAGCCAGTTCGGTGTAGGGGTTAAGAGCAGTAGGACTCTAATCTGGAGAACCAGGTTTGACTCCCCACTCCTCCGCTTGAAGCCAGCTGGGTGATCTTGGATCTTGGAGCCACAGCTTCTTGGAGCTCTTCCACCTACTTCACAGGGTGATTGTCATGAGGATAATAATAACACACTTTGTAAACTGCTCTGAGTGGGTATTAGGTTGTCCTGAAGGGCAGAATATAAATTGAATGTTGTTGTTGTTGTTGTTAATGCAATATAGCATTTCTGGCCACAGTGCTCTGAAACAAAGTCCATAAACCATGAATCATCACCCTTGCCTCTTCATTGTATTTATTATTTATTTTAAAACTAGAAACAGAGCCCGTTGTGCAAATAAATACAATGGGATCTAGAAAGCTGGGGGGGAGGTGGTTAGGAAGGGCTGGCAGGTGGGGGGGGCAAGGGGGGTCTGGGGAGAGGTGAAAAGCAGGAGGGGTCTGGGGAGGGATGGCAGGTAGGGAGGCAATGGGGTTTGGGGAGGGTGGAGGGGTCTAGGGATGGATGGCCAGTAGGGAGGCAATGGGGGTTTGGGGAGGGCTGAGAGGCTGGAGGGATGCAGGGAGGAATGGCAGGTAGGGAGGCAAATGGGGGTTTGGGGAGGGTGGAGATGCAGGAGGGGTCTGGGGAGAGATGGCAGGTAGGGAGGCAATGGGGGTTTGGGAAGGGTGGAAAGGCAGGAGGGGTCTGGGGAGAGATGGCAGGTAGGGAGGCAATGGGGGTTTGGGAAGGGTGGAAAGGCAGGAGGGCTGTGGGGCGGGATGGCAGGTAGGAAGGGCAAGGGGGGTTGGGGAGGGTGGAGAAGCAGGAGGGGTCTGGGGAGGCCTGGAAGGCGGGGTGAGGGAGGACAGAGCGGGTTCGCTCTTCCCTCCGCATGCACGGCTCCAGTGGGCCTCGCAGGGCGATGGGCGCATTGCTCATGCCCCATCGCCCTGTCCCTGCTGAGAGCGCCGCGGCGCAGCGCAGCTCCGAGGGGAAATGGTTGTTTCACCTGCCCGGGCCCCGCTGAGAGAGCCGTGGCATGGCATGGCTCGGCAGCGCTCCGAGGCTGACAGGCGTTTTGCCTCCGCCCGGCCCCTGGCGAGAGCGGCGCATTGGGGCTCCGAGGGGGACGGGCGCTTTGCCTGCCTTTGCCCCGTCAAGAGTGCTGCGGCATGGCTCGGCAGGGCTCCGAGGGCTTCGCCTGCCCAGGCCCCACTGAGAGCACCGTGGCGTGGTTTGGCAGGGCTCCAAGGGCGATGGGCGTTTTGCCTGCCCAGGCCCCGCTGAGAGCGGCGCGGCTCAGTGGAGCTCCGAGGGGGACGGGCACTTTGCCTGCCCAGGCACCGCCGAAAGCGGCGCAGCGTGGCTCGGCAGGGCTCCAAGGGCGATGGACATTTTGCCTGCCCAGGCCCCACCAAGAGCGGCGCGGCTCGATGGAGCTCCGAGGGGGATGGGCGCTTCGCTGTCGCCCGGGCTCCACCGGGGCTTGAGCGCGCCGCTCTTCCTGCACTGCCCTCTTCTTCCTGCTGGGCCCGCGACCTCCATTGGCAGCCTTCCCCGGTGCCCTTTCATGCTGGTGCGCCCCGTGCAGGTGCACCAGCATCAATGTGAGTAGTCGGATAGACGCTAAGGGAATTATATAGTAGGATATTTATATCTTGACTTTCCTTTACAGCAATTCTGAAGTGCCACTGTAGTTCTTAGCAAAAAGGAAAAAAAGTAGGGGTAGTACTTTTAAGACTTTAGGAAGGACAAGAAGGGAATGTACTGGAACAGTATGTGCTCAGCAGGTTCCATCTGAAGAAACTCTGAAGGAATTTTCTGAAGAGACTTTAAGGAACCATCAAGAGAACTCTGGCATTTTGTCAACCCCCGAAGAATAGGGTGCAAGTTTCCATTTCTAAAGATTCATAAACTTGGACTCGCTCCTAACAAAAGAACTTGTGGTCACAAAGCAAAGGAAACAGAACTGGCAGAAAGTCGAGACTATAAAGGAAGAGATTATTATATTTAATGGCTTTTATGTATTAGCATTATTTTGCAATTCCTTAATAATTAACAATCAATAAACCACCTTTGATTTTATGTATAAGAGCAGTTTCCACCATCATTTTGCTCCCTGTCCTCTCTTAAGACACCAGCTGTTGAGTAGCTGAGGATAGAAGCTGGCATCCTGGGTAATAGGGCAGGCAGAGCGTGGCTTTCAGTACCCCTGCCTTACCTTCAAGTCAGCCTCTTACTGGCAAAGCTTTCCTTCTTCCTCCCTTTCTCATGGCACTGTGAGATTAGATAGTCACTTTAGGACAGAGCAAAACTGGGGCGGGGGGGGGGGGGCGCTTCCTCAAATTGGCTGGGAAAAGAACCTCTTTTTCACATCTGTCATACTGCAAACGTGGGGCAATGCCATTAAATAGCCCTGTTCCATGGTTGAGACTAATTAGGTGCTAACTAGAAGTTGGCAGGATTAGTACAGGTTTTTTGTTACAAGTTTATTAGATCGGCAAACATCTTGATGGTGTTTATGGATGGAGAGAGGTAACCAAATGTTGTGTCTTCAACACCATGACACACCAGCTTTATATATAATAAACAAGTTTTTATTTAGCTCTTACTCGGGCTCAGCCTGCATTTCTAGTCAGCCTCTCAATTCAGATTCAGCAGCCACCAATTTGCTACAGGAGCCCTGAAAGGCCAATACTGAAGAACACGCAAAGCAGAAAGTTGTCCCCTAGAGGCTGCCTGTACACATTACAACATCCTACCCCCCAATAAGTTTTTACTAGACTCCGAACCCAGAATACCCTAACCACAATACGAACAAGAACATGAAGAACAACATAATCCCTTAAATATATAGGAAAAACTCTGTGATGTGTACAATGTTGCTTTGGTCTCTGAACCAGTGATGGCGTTCCCAATGGGTCTGCAATTGTGGGAGACAGAATGATCAGAGTCCTCTTTGTTCTGTACAACAGGAGACACAGTTTTCTCCAAATTCTCCACACTCAATAGACAAGAGGGCTAGGCAGCTTCACTGTACTTGCCCCATCATAGAACATTCACAGTTAGTATATTGTTGTCTTACTGCAGAAAGGTCTGATCTGAAAAACTGGAGGAAAAATTGGTGTTGTTTAGAGTCTTTTTGTTCCCTTTCTTTTACCTCATTACATTTCTGGCTGCCTGATTTGTATTTATAGCCCCACCAGACATGACAGCATGGATCCATGACTGCGAGTGAATTATATAGTTACATATGTTTTGGGTAGAGTTCCCAGATGGTTTCAGAAAAAATGCTGGACATAATTCCCTCCACTGCCTCCTCAACTCACCAGAGGAAACGTGCACGCACTCCTGGCCCTGGTGCGATAGCATCACTTCCAGAATGGAAGAGTAGACATGCTTAGGATTGCTCCCACAGTTGTGGGCTTGCTCTCTCTCTAAGTTACATGTGTGTGTAATTAATAAATAATATAGAATAATTATAAAGCCTTTCTCCATCTCCTGCCCCTCTCCAAGACCTATAGCTGGGACTGTGTGGAAGAGAACAGGCTCTTCTCCTACCTTACTCAGACCTTTCTCCCCCCTGCCTGGTGGCCCCGACTCACCCAGGCAGATGATGCCAACGGTCCCAACATGCACAGCAGCCAGAGATCTGTAGCCACCGCATCCATGGCAGTTCCCTTTGCCCTTCGCCAGTGGAAGCCAAGGACCTCTGGAGATGCTACAGCTGCTTCCTCCTGCTGAACTCAGGGCAAGGGGGAGGAGCTACTGGTCCACAGCCAGGTTAGGGGGCAGCGGAGCATCCCATTGCCTCCCCATGGCTTGTTCCAGTGCTGGATATGGGACTTGCAAGAAGGGTCCTGGCCTGCTACCTCCAAGGCCCATCCTCATGTGACATGCAGCTCTGAATGGCTGGTGGCCAGCCTGAGAAGGGTGGGAAGAAGCAATGAGGTTTCCAAGGCAGCTAGGCCTTCTGCAGCTCCACCCTGCTATCAGAGCAGCTTCAGGGAGCTTGGGTTCCAAGCCTCCAATTGATTGGCTGGCTGTGCTGGAAGCACAGGGGCGGGGAGGCAGGGAGGCCTGCTCTCCTCAGTGAGGGACTGCTGGCACTGCTGCCAGCTCATGCACACCCAGTTGCAGCAGCAGCCAGCCTGGTGCCACTGCCGGCGTGCCTCAACCAGCCACTCCAACCCAAGAACAAAAATTCAAGACATTCATATGTCTGGTATTTCCCTTCCATTTCCACTGGACAGTCCAAGAAAATACCAGACTGTCTGGGTGAAAAATGGACACTTGAAAACCCTAATTTTGGGCCTCTACATCCTATCAGAAGAAGCAGCAACACTTGTTCCCCCTGTCTTATGGTACTTTTCTTTGCCCTTCTCACCAGGTATCGTTCCCTCCTGTCCTTGCAAAAGGAACTAGGTCTGATAGCTCTTGATATGATAGAATCTGGAAGTCTAGCAATTCAGAATGTTGCTTGAGACTGCCATTCTAACCCTGCTTCTGATTGACTCCAACAAATCTCACAAGATCTGGACAATAGACACATGGTATCTGGAGATCGGGGCCATCCCCTCATCCAGCCTTCCCCTTCCCTCCACACCTCACCTCAACTTTGCACTGAACAGGTGCCCCAAGCTCCTGCTCCTCATCTGAGGGCTGGAGCCCTCCCCAGCATCAATAGGAATGGAGGCAGCCCCCAGGAGGCAAAGGGCAAATGCGGAGCATCATGCTGATGCCAGGGAGAGCCACCAGGACCATCATGACACTCTCACAGCCATCTGCGGGGACAAGGATACGAGGAATGGGCATGGCGATTCCACCACCACCGCTCAGCTGTTGGGTAGAGCCCAGGCCAAACCCAAGCATTTGCACAGCCCCTGCCTCATATGGGTAGAGGGCTGGATTCCCAGCAGGGAGGCAGAAGGACTCCAAAGAAGAGGGCCAATGGGGAACTGGCAAAGGGACCTTGGAGAAGTGGCCTAGGGCATGTAAGGCATTGCAGCCCATGACCATAGAGGAGACAGTTGGAGTTGCTGCTCTCCTATGCAAGCATTCAGGGAGAGAACAGGGAGAGAACAGGGAGAGCCCAAGCATCCCAGCAGGGAAGGAACGTTTGGAGTGACATCACTCCCTCCCCACTTTCCAGTGCTGAGGCCTATGAGGGCACTCTGCCTTGTGTCCCTGGCTGCCCCCTTTTCCTGGTGGAAATTGCAAAGACTTGGAATGATCACTGATGAAGGGAGATAATGTCAAAGCAGTATTACAGCTGTACATCAAGAAGACATAAGTAATTACTGCTGAGGAAATGCACATCTTTAAGATTGACAATGAAGAAATTGAAATGGTTAAAGATTTTCTATTCCTTGTCTTAATCATGAACCCAAAGGGAGACTGCAACAAGAAATCAGAAGGAGACTGAGTCTTGGAAGGACAGCCATGAAGAAACAAGAAAATATCATTAAGGATAAGGATGTGACATTGGAGACAAAGAACAAGGTAATTCATACTATGATATTTCCCATTAATATATATGGATGTGAAAGCTGGACTATGAAGAAAGTGGAGAAAAAGAAAGTTGATCATTTGAAATGTCGTGTTGGATGAGAGTTTTACAGAAACCATGAGTGGCCACAAAGATAAAATATTGAGTTCTAGATCAAATCATGCCCGAATTCTCCTTAGAAGCTAAAATGACGAAACTAAGCTTTTCATACTTTGGTTGCATCATGGGAAGATTCACTGAAAAAGACAATAATGCTAGGAAAGGCGGAAGGCAGCAGGAAAGAGAAAGATCCAAAATAAGTTAGCTAAACTCAGTAAAGAAAGCCACATTATCCAGTTTGCAAGATCTGAACAAAGCTGTTAATGATAAGATGTTTTAGAGATAGTTAATTCTTACGGTTGGAAGTGAATTGACAGCACATAACACACACACTCAATGGGGACTGCAGCCTTGTTCTTGGCCTTGTAAAGGGTACCTTCCTCCCCATATGGGAGATGGACAGCCCAGCCAGCCTGCCTGTCTTGCAGGGAGTCTGAGGAAATGATTTGCTTGTATCTGTTGGAAGGCAAGCAGGGTATATGAGGGAAACAAAGGCACAGAGACTATGGCTCAGCTCCCTGTGATAGATACCATCCAAACTCTACTACAGACCATCCACCCTCCATATCCCATGAAACATGTGTAGTGCAAAAGGGGGGCATTGGGCTGTAAGGCAGGAGCTTAGCCTTGAGCGCTCCAAAGCATAACAGGTGGCAAGATGAAAAGAAAAAACATTACTCTTCCTACGCCAGAGGTATCTCTTTATATCTGGACTGGGCCCAGAACTTGCTGAAAAGTGTCCCTTTTCCAAAGGCTTCCATCCGCACTGCAAATTCTAGCAATGGCACCAGACCGCTGTCTCATGAATATGTTCAATGTAACTTCTTTTTTTACAAAGTCTTAAAAATTGCAACTATTGTACAATTACTTTTCATTCATAGCAAACAAAATGCCTGTGACGTGTACCATGATAAAATATATAAAATACATCCAAATTAAATTGAAAGCAGTATGAACTTAGTGCATAACCTAAATCTGTTCCAGCTATAACATTTTACATAACACTTGCAACTTCTATATCATATGTTCCAAGTCTATATCATATTAACTAAGCAATCCTCAACTACCAAATTAAATAAGCAAGGCCTTATGTTTTGTATCTCATTTTTATTGCATCATGTGGCTTATAACTCTGCACAGAATTTGCTCTACTCAGATTTACTAATGAATCCAAATGTGTGAGCATTGGCAGAATAATGAAAAATTAACAAACAACATTTGTTACAGTCCTAAGTTTTCCATCAGATCAAGTTCCACCAAGAACGAATTAATTCAATAAGAGCAAGAATTTAGATAGACTGGATTGCTAGTCTTCATATGCAAAAATACATTAAATCATTCATAGTAATATGCATTTTGTAAACTATACTCTAAAGACCTATATGCATTTTTTTTTGTTTAAATGGGCATATGCTCATAACTCAAATTTACTTGCACATCTCAGTTGCCCAGAGAATGTATTTATATGCTTTTATGCCACATCAAATGTAGTAGAGTTTCTTGTAGCTAATAGGCTAGACTAAAATTGAATCACCAGCCTGCTGGTTAAGATTTGGTAATAGAATGCTAGAAACCCCTTCTCCCTGAGTAAGACAATTTAATATTTTAAAAGGGGGGAAAGCATTTGGTTGTATTAAATAAAAGTTTTTTAAAAAAATTTAAAAAGCGGGGGGGGGGAGCCACTAAAAATATTTTTTTTATTATATGCTTACACAAGCATGTGCAATTCTTTTCTCCTCCTCCATACTCTTTTTCATTTTTCAAAGACATATGTATGTATGCATGTATGTATAAATAGGAGACAAAAGTTTATTTCCATCTCCATCAATCTGCACTAGTTATTATTACTAGAGATGGGCACGATCGGCATTACAATAGAAAAATATCCACGATAATGGCGTTCGTGCGATCGGGACCCGGCAGATCGGTGCCATCCACGGCAACCGATCCAACGTTCGGAGGGGGGGCTTCATTCGGGCCATCGGGATCTGATCGGGGATGCAGACAATCAGGCGCCAGTAATCTATTCCCGGGGCAATGGAGCCAGGGGAATGCCTGAGCTGTGTTTGCCCTCCTTCTGTCGCCCTGGAAACCCGAATGGAAGCCCAGCTTTCCTTGATTAGCAGGGCTTCCTTCCAACAACGGAGCAGCACTCACCAGTTGGGAGAAGAGACCCAGGGGAGGGAGGGGGAAGGGGGTGTTCTGTAGCCATGGGCACTCCAAACGTTTTTTGCTTTTTTAAAAAAGGGGACTTTGTAGGAGGAATGGCTGTTTTTCTGTCTGTCACTCTCTGTTTTTAACCTGTTTTTAAAACACTGTATTTTATGGGAAAACCTCATTCACAGCTCTGTGTGTGTGTTTAAAATTTGCTTTTGGAAGACTGGCTGCTTGCTTTTAAAATCGGGTAGGGAGGAATGGAGGATTCTGTCCCTGCTTTTTTTTAAAAGCTCCGGGAATATATATTTAACTATCAATTTTTATATTTTTATATAGTGCATAAGTGCAAAGTGCAAGGTGTGGTACATAATTATACGCAATAATAAATATTCAATAAATACAATAAAATGCTGATTTCTCTGTCTCGATATGCAATAAAAACAATAAAAGTACAAAATATTTATCCTGATTGTTATGAGGTTATTTTTCGAAGAATCAATGTCCATAGGCTATATAAGGTGGAAATGTGGCAGCATACAAAATTCCTTATATAGAGTTCCAATGCAGATGTTAAGAAGCAGGTGTTGGGAGGCTCCAGTCCAAGCTAAAGATAATTCCAAAAGTGCCGATGGGATTATGCGTGCATATTTATACAATTCCCGTTTCATATAACATACTTCTTCATGGGCACAATAAATGCAGACGGCCCCCAATTCACTGGTAACTCAAGTATTGCTGCTTATGCCATTCTAATTCAAATTCAATACACAAGACGCATGGATTGACAGACGTACGTCCTGAGGGGAGGCGGCTTGTCGCCGGGTTAAAAACTTCCCCCCCTCTGCTCTAAGTGTGTGTGAATGTCCTCTCCCTGAGGGGAGGTGGCTCGTTGCTGAGTTAAAAACTTTTTCCCCCTTCTGCTCTAAGTGTGTGTACATCCCCTTCCCTGAGGGGAGGTGGCTCATCGCCACCTCCCCGTGCCCGCCGGGCCCGGTGGTCACCGCCACCACCCACCTTCCCACATAGCTGGGAACAGTGGGGCGCCCCTCCGCTTTGGCCTCCCCGATCCGATCCACGGATAGGAAACAGATGATCGGTGTGGATCGGTGATTTGGGGTCGTTGCCAGAGCCTATCCCCGATCAGCTTGATCAGTAATTTTTTTTGGATTGTGCCTACCTCTAATTATTACTCACCCTTACTGATAGGCCTAGCAGCTATGAGGACAATGCCTATATGCAAGAGGAAAAGAGCAAAAAGCAAAAAGAAAATGTATATGTTCAATGACAGACAGGAAGGGGAAGAGTCATGAGTCCCTGGATAGCAAAGATGGGATTACCCACAAAACATGGACTTATTTAGCCAGCGTTGGGATCATTGCCAGTACACAGCTGGCTCTGAAATCTTAGAATAACCAGTATTCTTTCCTCTCTGTGCCCTGTAGCCCTGTCACTGCCTATGCAACAATGATGCCAACAGGAAACAGAGCTCAATTAACAGTTGGATCCACTGTGGCTTTGATCTGAGTAGGGACCTACTCTTTTTGTTTGTTTGGCTACAGCTGATTTTTAATCCAAAATGTCCCTCTGAACTATAATCTCTTGTCTTTGTGCTGTGAAAGAGGAGGATGCAGCAGTGCATTGAGATTCCTTATTTTATTACATGACAGCACTTCAAAAGCTACACGTTGGGAGCTGTTAGGCATTTATTTACCATGGTGGGTTAATCTTGTTCAGGGAGGTATAGAAGATCAGTAATGAGCACTTCAATATATAAGCTAATTGCAAGGATAAAACCAAATGAATAATTACCTAACTCCAGAATGGGACCTGGGGGAATTTTTCTTTAATAAAGGTTTAACTCACCAGTGATAATGAATGCAATCTCACATACTACTGAATAACGCTATTAACATAATGGCTGAGATACAAGAACTATAATTAGAACTTAACGGAAATGTTAATTACCCACCAGTAGGGTAGTCAGCTGAAAGGGAATTTTTACCCCTACCCATAAAATGGGCTAGTAGGAAGCTAGTGTTAGGAATTCATACCAAGTATCTCCCACATGCAACGAGAAGATTAGCAGGCAAAACACCAATAGAGGAATTCTTCTTTTCTGTTCCTCTCAGGCACTACTGTGATCTTAATAGTTTGTAGCCTAGGTTCTATATATTAGGGCACAATTTTTAAAAATGCCTAAAAGTGCAGAGTACAACAAGGCAGTCCTCCAAAGTAAACAATTTCCCTGTTTTAGGAGGGAAAGACATGATCTCCCCCCAATATTTGGTATCCTATTGCTTATTTTGCCATTTGTACAAGTCCTTTACAGATATCCTCCACATGCATTGACTGAACATGTAGAGAAGGAGAACGGGCATGACCTGCCCCCTTTTCCACATGACCACAAGCTTGTGAGCATGGTGCCTACAGACAGAGAAAGCATCTGAACATACGTGCACCCCCCCCCATCATGAAAGATGCTGCTTTGCAACCACTGCTGATTACAGTAAGATAACATATGTGTAGACACTTCTTCCATGCATTTGAACCATGCATATGACCCAGAGAATTCACATAGATGGGGTGTGTGACCAGCATGCTTGTACCCACTTTCCTTTCCTGAATGTTCAGTAAATGTGCAGTGGGGTTGTCTGTACAGTGCTCCAGAAAGCTGAAGTTGTATAGGTAAGTAGGCACCATGCTCACAAGCTTGTTCATAGAAATGCCTCCTTCTCCCTCCATCTGGCTTCTCCTTGAAAATTCATCAATATCATGGTGTAACATTATGAGAGCCAGGGTTTCCGAGTGGTTAGACTAGGATTCAGGAGACACAAGATGATATTCCCACTATGCTGTGAATCTCATGGAATTAATATATTCTCTCCATGTAATCTACCTCACAGAATTGTAGTGAGGACAAAACAGAAGAGGAGAATGCCCTGAGCTCCTCAGGAAGAAGAGCATGACGAAAATGTGTAATTTGATAATTAGATTATTCTTCATTTCTCTTGGACTACAAAGCAGCCTGAGGAAAATCTCTGAGAAGCAGGTATCAGATTTATTTGCCTATTTTTAAACAATCATTTTTCTAAAATAGAATTTTATTGATTTATTTGTTTTACTTAAAGCATTTTAAAGAATGGCTCTGAAAAAAGGGCAACAATGAAAATGATGCAATGGCAAAAGTGGGGGGGCGGAACTCTGTGATGGACAGAACTGGTCCCAGTTCCACCTCTCCTCAGAAATAGTCAATTAGAGTGGGCAGAATGCTGGGCCAGTGACCGCTGAAAGTCCATTGGAAAGGAAGTTATAGAAAGAGTAGGGTTTGGGGAGCTGTTGAAGAGAGGCAGTAGAGAGATATTGCTGGCTGTTAAAAATCTGTTCTGATACATATTAACAATTCCCTGGTTAAGCACTATATAGCTATGATGATTTTCCAATTATTCACTCCAACTTTGTACAGTTTATTTTTGTTTCTAGTTAACCATGGATGGCCTGAAGTTGCTAGCTGAGGGAAAATAACACACACAGACAAACCTCAAACACTCTGGTCATGATCAAAGGGCTAGTACAGTTTAAGTATAAGGTGCTAGCATAAACTCTATGTTCCCTTTTCCCAATAACCCTGGGCAGTAGCTGGGCGAGGGGAAGTAAACATAGGGAACAGTTTGCCTGTCTGGTGAAGCCTGTGGAAGAGGACAGAGGTGACCCTGTGAGGATTTGGGTCAGGAGGAGTCTCTGCCTGGAAATTGGAGCTTAGACAGGTAGTGTGTTGTGATTGCCCTTAACGGCCTGGGAAACCTCCAAACCTGTGTAGGTATGTTTCTGGGGCTGGCAGTGTGTAATGGGGGTCACAAGTTTACTGTGGGTTAATCCTTGCCTCATTTTACACCTAAAAGCAACGGACATCTTTTAATATAGGTTCAACATGCTCATTATATCGGATTCTGGTTGACAACCTAGCTACTAGCTATAGTTTTTAACTAACTTTGAAAAGGCAGCCTCAGAGCCAAGCTACAAGTGACACCTGACACAGGTTGGACACTTGTCAGCCTACCTCAAGTTTTGATGGGAAATGTAGGTGTCCTGGTTTTACAGCTTGGCTCTCCATTACAGATGCAAGACCAGGATGCCTACATTTCCCATCAAAACTTGAGGGAAGCTGACAAGTGTCCAACCTGTGTCAGACGTCACTTGTAGCTTGGCTCTCACATGATCGTTAACATAGCTTTAGATCAAATTGCATGAAATGATCCATACAAATTCAGCACTGGGTTGATCTTCTGGGCTCAGAAGAAGTTGAAAAATATGTTCTTTTAGAGGATGCCATGGAGTAGTTTCAGTATTTGGTAATAGGCTGTTATTTTCTCTCCTACTCAGTAAGCTTTCTACAAGTACAGTTAACATGTTAGAAAATGGGGTTCAAGCTGCTTCAGCTCTTGGTGCTGCCATCCATCCAGTCACCCAGCTGTTTTAGCTCTTAACCCTCTCTTAGAAAATTTCTGACTCAGTGCTCTGGCTACAGTCAGTAGAAGTGTTCCTGCAATAGCAGTTTTGTAAAGATGGAGCTTTCAAGGTTGCATTTGCTTTCGGCATCTGTGAGTAGTAACAATGAATGAAAAGACCTATTTGATTAGCTTGCCAATTCCCTGCAAATAAAACACAGCCCTTGGGGGTTTGAAATTGTTCACCAGCTAGATGAAGTAGTATTTTTATATGAAATTGTCCTTCAGGCAAAACATGCTTTTTTACCTCACAAAATGCTCTAGACAAAAGGAACTAGAAAAAACCTATTAATCAAGGATTTCTATTCTAGCATGATGCTAATTCACTTTCAAGGCCCATAATAAAGTGGGATTTTTACTCTGTTAATTCATTGTCCTAATTGAAATTATGTTGCGCTTAGGAGAGGGATTAAAAAAATGTTACCAGGGCTACAGATACAAGTATTAAAATGAAATTTCTTTAGGACTAAAAGTGAATGTGTGCTCAAACAAAATCTCACATATTGTTAATACAAAGCTGGGCACCTATTTGTTAAATTTGTATCACACCCTTTCCCCAAGGACCTCAGGATAACATGCAATTACCCACTTTATCCTCACAATAATCCAGTGCGGCAAGCTAGGTTGAGACCCAAACCAGAGATGATGCTGGAAATTGCATAAATGAGCTTTTCTTTTTAAAAGTGGGCACATCAAACTCCTATGGGACAAGACTATGGGATAGAGATGTCGATTCATGGGTGGGGATAACATGAATGTTTCTCTGACCAACTTGACAAAAGGGTGGGAAAAAAGGCATGCATGCATACATACATACATAAACACATAGGACAGAGTTGCTATGGCCCAGCATCTGTTTACAGAAAAAACTGATTCTTTAGTACTGGCCCTGGAAAGCAAAACATGGATGATGTATGAACAGCAACTAACATTGCTCCAGAGTCCTTAATACATACTCTATACTCTATGACACAATACAATATTTGAACGGCTCTGACAGAGGTGATGCAAAGGAAGAAAGGATGCAGAAAAGAAGAGCCGTCCTTTATACACTGATTGCAACTCAATGTGTGTTTGGGAGTCTATAGCTAATGCCATTTTAGCTACTTCAACTGCAGAAGCAACACCTTCTGCATATAGCAGCTAAAACTGACCTGTGAGAAAATGTTGTACACCTTATAACATCATAAAAGTAAGATCAGGATTCAGATCATGCATATATGCCTCCTGCCGCTTTCTAGAAGAGAATTTTCCCTTCTTTACAAATCCTCTGTTTGGTTTATATTGTTTCTCTTATAGTCACTTTCATCCACACAAACCAGGGTTGTGCAGCTCTGTGAGCCTATATTTATTGACTAGTCAAATCTACAGTAAAAAAAAAGTGAGAGGCACAGCAGTATTTAAGATCCAGCTGATTATCCTTCAGTGGCAGATGACTAACAGCTTACCTCAGCAGTATAAAAAATGCTACCAAAGGCTTCTTTGTTTTGACTATCCTTATTTATTATCCAAGTTCACAGCTGTGTACACTGCAGGCAGTAACTAATGAAAGACTTAAAATGCATGTCTTCTCACAGTCCCCAAGCTTATGAGAAACATGGAAGGACCACTCCTGCCATTCTCAATGAAGAGGGATAATTATTCCCATCTTCAGGATTTTGGTGCAAACATTACTACAGTCTATTTGCATTTACCCCTTTCCATCAGAATAATTATAATATATTGTGCTATCTGTGATAACTCTCTTGTTTCTCCTTTATGCACACACTTTATGCTTCTCCCAATATAATTCATCACCTTTCCACTGTAGATCATGCAGCAAATTACTGACACACACTCCATGGCAGAGAATAAGGATAATGTACTGGTCCATAAAGATATCCTGGATCATCTATTTCCATCTGGGAGATCAGAAGGGAGTCCAAACTATTAGTTATTCACTGTTTTTTTAATGCCATACTATAAGCAATGCATAGAGCTAGATTTTCCCTCTGCAGGGAAATTGGATTTAGCAGAGAAATACTATGGCAACTGGCAAGTATATGAACTTTACAATGGCAAGGACATCGCATGGGCAGAGAGTGGAAGGCAGTTCAATCAATCAGCTGTGTGTTTATGAACACGTTCACACTATTAAGTCACATCACAGGGTAGCGAGCACAACTCATACCAGCCTCATCTCTGCCTACTTGCTTAGCAGAAGTGGTGAATTATGGGTAGTACAGGAGCCAGACTGACCTCACAGGCAATGAAAAGACATTCCTCATAGTGGGGTTTATCCTATGGAGTGTATCCTAATCCTACCCCATCCTACCTCTCCACTGAGCAAAGTTTGAAGTCTTTCTCCAGTGTTCAGTGGAAGGGCCACTTAAGTTGGAGGAAGGCTTCACAGGCTACTGGAAGGCTACTGGGATGGGATTCACACCACTAACTATTTTTTCACACTATTTCCTGTATTTCCTGTTTTATTTCTTTAACTGTCTATTAGTATTTAAATATAGGTTTGTCACAAGTTATGTTCAACAAAATTCCCCCCTCCCCAAAGTACAAACTGAAGGAGCCAAACCTGAGTAATTTTCATGGGAAAGAAAGAAGCAAGAGGAAAAAGTAATTTCAGCAATTATCATTATATGGTCATCATTACATTAACAGTTTTGATCAATAAAGTATGTTCATAAATCACGAGAGTTGCCTCAGTTATTGTTCAAATCTCATAAATATAGCTGGAAATGGGAATGAGGAAATAAATTAAGTTCAGGCAGAAAGGGAAAAAAACACAGATTTTATGTCTGAACCGGTAATATCCTACCCAGAAATAAACAGTAACACTAAATATTTCCTCCCCAAAGACAGGATCAGAAATTATAATGAAGATCTTCTCATTGCTCCCCCTTAGCATAGATGCCCTGGTACGATCCCATTTAAGACCTTAAGGGTAAGAAAGAACCAGTACTCTGAATTCTGTCAGGAAACAGATGGGCTGGCAACATAGATCTTGCAACATGGGGGTAATCCAATCCCTGTATCGAGTCCTGGCAATAATCTGGCTGCTCCGTTTTGGATCAACTGAAGTTTCCAAACAGTTTTCAAAGGCAGTTTCCATATAAAGTGCATTACAGCAATCTAACCTGGTTGGGGTCAGAGTGCCAGATCATGCTTTGACTTGTGCATCAGCTGAAACTGCTAAAAATTTCAATATATTTTAGAGGAAACCTGAGCCTGCCAGACCATCAATGGGAGACTGGGGGAGGGCAGAAACATGGGGGGTAGCCATTGGCTATTGCATGATGTCACTTCTGGGAAACCTAGAAATAACCTCATACCTTTCTAGGAATTGCCAGAAACTCTATGGGAGAAACACAGAAATTTTGCTCTGAGAAGGAGAGGCAAACAAGAGGAGGGGGCAGACATCCCCCACCAGAGGGCTGGGAACCCTAGCCTTCAGCCAGGTTTTTTTTTAATATGGCAAGTGAATATTGGCATAACAATATAACATTTTATCAATATGCATAACAAATTCTCTGAATTCCCAACTTTCATTTTGAAAAATAAGTCTATAGCCCTGTTTTTTGTGGCGGTATCCCTTTCTTTATAACAAAAGGTGCTAGACTTACTTATTCAGAACATTTATACACTACCTTTCTGGTACCTTTGTGGCTTACAAGAATTGTATTTTTTTAAAAAAAACCTGCTCATTTTAAACTTTGCAACACAACTAAAAATGGGAGGAGGGGTAGAGAGAAAGCTGCCCAAAGTTCTCCCTGAAGCTAGCTGTGACATGTCCCTGTTGTTGCAGACAGTGTTTCCAAAAGGGATGTGCAAAACAAAACAAACAAGCCAGAAATACACCCAGAATTCACAGTTTCATTTTGCTTCTGGAATGGTGACCCCTACTGGGGAAAGAAGCTGTGACAAGCCCACTCCCTCCCAAACGTTTGTGTGTTTTGTCTCAGTTCTTACCATGTAGCAGCAGCAGCACACACAGGCAGGCACTGGGCCAGTAGCAGCATCTTGTGTTTCTTAACAGCAAATCTACCATCCAATCAGATTTCAAGGAGAGAGACTGCACCCTTAGCATTATACTAATTAACTCTGTTGATGGGAAGGAGAATGTGCACTGTGCGCAGAGTGCATTTTTTATTCAGTGCTTCCGGGGCAACGGCATTGTCTTCCTCCCAATGAGGTCACTGAAAGGGGAGGAACACCATCCCCATCCCCATCTCCTGCCCATCAGCTTCAGAAACGTTCCTTCAATCTAACTCCAGCCTTTTTTGCATGGGAGATTTTTGCTGCTTTTGGCTCCGTACCTCTTCGGGTTTGCTTCCAAATTCTTTGCCCTTAGCACCCCCTTCAGATTTCAATGCAATGTTTCCAAGGTTCTCTTCCAAATTTTCTGCCTGCACTTTTTCTGCACAAGCAGAACATTTGGAAGTGAACCCTTGAAACGCCGCATTGAAATCTGTAGAGGGAGTTAACTTAAGCATTACAATTCAGCAGAAAACCCGAAAAACTATGGGGCCAAAAGCAGCAAAAATCACCTGTGCAAAAAAGGCCTCCACTGGAGGGAAGGAGGGAAGGTGAATTTTTTTGTGTGCTACCTTGGGAATGGCATTGTCTCACTGCGAATTGGGACTTGGGGGATCACTGCCACTGACTGACCTCTTGTCATCTATCAGCTTTGGAAACATTCCTTTAATTTAACTCTGTGAAGGGAAGGTGCGTCTTGTGGGGGGGGGGTGCTACCCAGGCATTGGCATTGTCTCCCGAGTCCCTACTAATCAGGTCCTAGGAGCATGACCCCTTCCCACCTATCAGCTTCGGAATACAAAGATATGTAAAAGGAGGGTTTTTATTTAATGCCATTGCTGTGCTTTGCTAGTTGGAGCATTGTCCTGCTTGGGCACTGCAATGCCGCCGCCACTGCAATGTTAGTACGGCATTGCCAACCAGATTCCCACCGTAGCATGTGCCCCCTCACCTTCTTTGAGCTCTGTTGTTGTGTGTGAGCAGTGTACTTGAGGGAAGACTCAGTGGTTCAATGGTTTAGAGGGAGGACTGTGTTCTGTGTCAGTTTCTTGCCACTGAGTGCAAAAAACCCTACCCCAGGGCCTCATTTCCCCAACTACATTGAAAAGAACAGTATGAATCTGCATGTGTGTAGCCAACACTCATATGCAGAACAGAAACAAAATGAGTGATAATGAAACATATTAAATTCAAGCTGGCAGTGGCCCACCCAAAACAAACCTGTAACAGAACGAAGTTCATTTGGAAACTCCCAATTTGAAACTGTAATAAAAATTTCCTCTGTGCACACCCCTAGTCTCCAAATCCCAGGAGTTCTCCTGGAATTACAGCTGATCTGCAGACACAGAGATGAGTTCACTGGAGAAAATGATAGAGCAGAGTGAAGCCACTATGGCATCACATCCCTGCTGAAGTTTCTTCCCTTCTCAGACTCTGTCCTCTCCAGTCATTGCCCCCAAATCTCCAGAAAATTCCCATGCTGAATTTGGCAAGCCTAGTGGCAGATGACCTTTTTAGAGGCTACAGAGAGTCCTGTGGATATCACCCTTTGCAAGACATAGTTGATGAGCAATTAATGTTAACTCTCATTGGAGTGGAAGGCTTCCCCTTTCCCAAGCCACAGCACTTAAATAATCCCAGCTTCTCTTCCTCCTTCTGCACCTCTTCTAGAAGACTGGATGAGGAGGAAAAGACAGCAAAAGTCTCCACTCCACCCCTCTGATAGTACTTCTGGTGCTGATGGTCTCTTATTCCTAGAACCTTTTCCTCTTTGCATGCTTACAAAGGATGCTGACGACTTACCGGCAAGCTGGGATTGGCACTGAGTGCAAGATGGAGTGGAGGCGGGACTAGCAGGAGGAGGAGTGTCCGTCCGGTGCTAGTCAACTGCATGGTCAGTGCCATTACACTAGAGCATCTGCAAGAGCAGCTGGTCACCCTCCCACCCACTGCTGTTCCAAGACTATTGGGGGGCTCTGTCACAACTTTATGGGTTGGCAGTTTTAAGGCATTGGGCCGGATCCCAATAGGGTGAGTGGGGCCCTTGGGTCTGCTCACCCCGACGGAATTGGAAGCAACGGCGCCAGGCAGGGCCGGCATCGGAACAATGTGTGCCGAGGTGCCAGTGGGAAGCTGGCGGGTGATGCATCAGTCGGCAGCCAGGCCTACGATGCCAACGGGGATCCGTGCCCAGATGCCAGGCCAATGCTCCATCCAGCTGTAATCAATAAAGCTGTGGCCATTTCTAACCCAAGCTAGTGTCTGGTGTGATTCTTAGCCGGTACGCAGTCTGACATAGCACATAGGTGACAATACATATTATGCTGTCAACAGGATGAATGGAGAAAGAGGATCCTTTGGCCAAATAATCTATTCTTATATATGTTTACAAATAAGTAGGCAACCAACCATACTTACAGTCCTGGGGATGTGGAGATTCCCTCTCTTTTACTGTTTCTTTCTCCAGTATGACTGAGTTCTAGTGGCAAATGGGGTATAGCTTCTGTGAGTGTGGGTGTACAAGTGTACAAGTCTCCCACTATACCCATAGCGGGAGATCTCCCATCCTGGATCCTCTATTCCCCACCACCACTCGACAAGGTGACAGGGGAAATGGTGGGGGTGGGGGACCTTGAGTGTTGCACTGATGCTGCAACATCAGTTGTAGCACGAGCCAAAAGTGGCTTCATCATATCAGTGTGGTGCTCTAGGATTCTGCTTTGGGTGAATCTTAGCATATTGCAGTGATGTGATGACATTAATCTTGGTTCACGCTGGACATGACATTGTAGCACTATACAATCTCCCACTGAATGCCAGTTCTGGGCTGGCAGTCCTCGCAATGGATTCAAACCAAGAACAAGAATGGATGGCTAAAGAGATTTTTTTCAGTGTGAATGATATCCTTATCTCTCCCCTTGGGATCTGATTGATGAATGCTGTTCAGGAAAACAAGATGCTACCCTGCGAATAGAGCCCAATGCTTGCCTGCTGCAAGGTATGAAAAGAAATGAAACACACCAACTTTTTGGTGGTAGTGATTTGTCACAATTTTGTTTCCCAGATTTGGTTCAGTGTTCTGGAAGCAGCTTTAACAAAACAAAACAGTGATTTCCAGGTGTATTTTCTGCTTATTTTTTCCCATTAGGCAATAGGTACACCCCTAGTACTAACTCAAGGGGTCCAGTTCCCTGATCTGCACATATAAAGTATTTTACTCTTTAATCACCCGTTCTTATATATGTTTTTAAATCTACTGCCAGATATGTCTTACTAGCTTTGTATCATGGAAAGTCAGGGCTTGAGTAGGCTACTGATTTCTGATACAGCGATTTACCTAAGCATTAACGTTATCTTGTGTCTTTACAACATACTACCTTGAATTGTGTTATTTCTTTCTATGATGTGAATTACATATGAATTATATGAATTACATAGTATTATATTCTGGTTATGGGAAAGATCATTGTGCAAGCCAATACAGTTCACAAGTAAAGCATTTTAATGCCTAGGATCTTTTCTAGTATAACTGAGGATTCTTGGCTTTGGAGTATATTGCTTTGGATTTGGGATGTTTTCATTAGTTTTATTAGTAATGTTACAAAAATGCAACTGCCACATTGCTAAAAAAATTATTGCCTAAAGAATTTATTTTCCACTCTGTATATAATGCAAGAGGAGCACGAGGAAATGAAGCAGTTGTTCCAAGGGGAAACGTTCCTGAAAATGGGTGCGTTGGTACTGGGAAAGGGCAGGCCTCTAGTGTAGCACTACGGTTCTATGCTTCCAGCGCTAGCGTTCTGGGCTAGCGCTTTGTCTTTTCTTTTTAAATTTTTTTATTGGATTAGATGTCATTAAATTGTACATTACAATCAGTTTCCTTTAATTTTTCCAATTCTAACCCCCTCCCTTTCCCCCCCTTTTGTTGACTTCCAACAGTTTTCCAACCCCTTGTCCCTTTTCCCTTACTCATTTCAAATTTATTCTATCTATCAAACGTAAACTTTCACTTTCTTCTAAGCTTATCTATATAACACAGTGCTCCTTCTGTCTTCCTACTTACTTTAACAACTAAATAATGCATAACTAAATAATACATTCTTGGCATATTTTCTTTTAATAATAATCATTTAGCTAATTTTAGTACTCTATACTCTATCTTATAATCTCATCTTCAATATGGGACAAACAATTTATCCCTCATTTAGCATAATTTTAAATACTTCTATAAACAGTACATTCAATATAAGCCAACCAATTTAACTTATACTCTATATATTACTTTTTCTACATCTCTTATCTTCGTACTGTTTTAATTATGTAATTATATAATTCTTCCATTATGCAACTATCCACCAAAAATAGTCAACCAATTTGATCCATATATACCTCCAAACTAAGACAATTTAATACATAATCTATACATTAATATATATTTTCCCACCTTACTTAAATTTCTTCATTGCAATTATAAAATTATCTCCATTATACGATTATTGCCAGAAATGAAATTAATTAGTTTCTATCCTTATAATTAGTTAATTTCTCTCATTATAATTCTTATAATAACACCTATAATACTTAATGCTATATATAATAGTCTAATAAAATAATTGCTTAGAAATTCTCATTTAACTCTCCGCCTCCCGGTAAAGTCACCTCCCTCTACTTTTATTGTATTTCAGTAATTTTCAAACTGCCACAGTTCTCCTCCCACCTCCCATTTCCTCACTAAATATTGTTTCAGCTTCTCCCAATCCGTGTTAAACTGTCCTGGATCAAGGTCTCTCAGTTTCCTTGTCATTTTGTCCATTTCCGCCATGTACAGCAATTTATAAATCCAGTCCTCAATAGTTGGCACTTCTTGCACTTTCCACTTTTGCGCATACAAAAGTCTAGCCGCTGCTGTCATGTAAAATAGCAATGTCCTATATTGTGCTGGAATGTCCTCCATTCCCAAGTTCAGTAGCAGGAGTTCTGGGTTCTTATTAATTTGAAATTGTAAAATCTCGCTTATTACTCTTATTATTTCCCCCCAGTACTGCCTAGCTACCTCACAAGTCCACCACATATGATACAAGGATCCCTCATGCTTTTTACATTTCCAGCATTTATTAGACGTATTCAGATTCCCTAGCGCAATTTTCTTTGGTGTCATATACCAACGATAAATCATTTTGTAGACATTCTCTTTGATATTGGTGCATGTCGTGATCTTCAATGTATTCTTCCACAAGTATTCCCACGCCTCCATTGTTATTTCCTTATTAAAGTTTATAGCCCACTTCACCGTTTGCACTTTAACTGTTTCATCTTCAGTATACCATTTCAGCAGCACTTTATATACCTTAGAGATTTCCTTTTTGTCCTCTTGTAAAAGTGCCTGTTCTAATTCCGCATTCTCCATTCTTATCCCTCCCTTCACACAGTCCGAATTATAAAGATCTCTGATCTGTCTATACTGAAACCAATCATAACTTGGAGACAACTCGTCCTGCGTCTTTATTTTGGGTTTAGAAAATTCCATTCGAGTTATCTCCTTGTATGTTAAACACTGTTGTTCATTATCGACAGTTCTCGGATCTATTACTTCATATGGAACCACCCATGAGGGGATTCCATCTTGTAGGTAATTTCTGTACTTCTTCCAAGTTGTGAATAGGCTTCTCCGAATATAATGATGTAAGAACATAGAGTCCGCTTTTACTTTATCATACCATAAGTATGCATGCCATCCGAATATTTTTTAATATCCTTCTAAGGCCAGTAATTTCCGGTTTTTCAGCGTCATCCAATCTTTCAACCACACTAAACAAATTGTGTCATAATAAAGTCTTAGGTTGGGCAGCTGCATTCCGCCTCTTTCTTTTGCATCTTGTAACACTTTCATTTTCACTCGAGGCTTTTTGCCTGCCCAAACAAAATCTGATATTTTCCTCTGCCATTTTTCAAACTGCTTAGAGTCTCGGATAATTGGTATTGTCTGTAACAGAAACATCACTCTTGGCAGCACATTCATCTTAATTACTGCAATTCTTCCCAACCATGACAAGTTCAGTCTGTTCCATTTAATCAAGTCTTGCTCTATCTGAGTCCACAGTTTCTCATAGTTGTTTTTAAATAAATCTATATTCTTTGCAGTCAGTTCAATTCCCAGATATTTCACCTTACTTGTTACTTCGCAGTCTATTTCCATTAATAGTTGTTGTTTTTGTTTAGTCATATTTTTACATAGTATCTTTGACTTCTTTTTGTTTACATAAAATCCTGCCAAATCTCCAAACTCCTTAATCTTCTCTATTACTTTTGGCATATTCTCCATTGGATCTTCCACAATTAGCATTATATCATCCGCAAATGCTCTGACCTTATAGGAAAAGTCCTTTATTTTTATTCCACAGATTGCATTGTCTTCTCGTATCTGTATCATCAGTAGTTCCAAAACCAAAATAAACAACAGTGGAGACAACGGGCAACCTTGTCTTGTTCCTTTACCTATAGTCAATTTCTTGGTCACCACGTCATTCACCACAATTGCTGCACGCTGGTCTCTATAAATTTCCTTTACTGCTCTTATGAATCTTTCTCCCATTTGTAGCTTTTCCATGGTGGCAAACATAAAGTCCCAGTTCAAATTGTCAAACGCTTTTTCAGCGTCCACAAAGAAGAAACCAACCTCGTCACAACGTTTGTCATAGTATTCAATAGCATTTATAACTGTCCTTAAATTGTCTTTAATTTGTCTGTTTGGCAAAAAACCAGCTTGCTCCTCCTCAATAACTTCAGAAAGCCATCCCTTCACTCTTTCCGCCAGTATCTTCGCAAAAATTTTGTAATCATTATTAAGTAACGATATAGGTCTATAATTTTTCACATTAGTCAAATCTTGCCCCTCTTTGGGGATCAGTGATATATTGGCTTCACTCCAAGTATCTGGGATCCGTTGATCCTTTAAAACACCATTAATCACATCTTTTAGGAATGGTGCCAGTTCATTAGCCATTACCTTGTAAAATTTGGCTGTAAGTTCATCCGGTCCTGGCGCCTTTCCCAAGTTTGTTGACTGTATTGCCTTTCTTATTTCTTCCTCCGTTACTTCATTGTTCAATTTGTCTCTCCAAGCTTCCGAAATTACTGGGAGCTTCATTTTCTCCAAATATGTCGCTATTGAGTCTTTATTCACCTCTTTTTTATTATACAATTTGGCATAAAATTTATAAAAGGCTCTGCTAATAGCTGTCTGTTCCAGGTACACTTTATTGTCCTCACAGATTTTATTTATTATTTTCTTCTCCTTTTGTCTTCTTCAATTGCCATGCCAAATATTTCCCAGGTTTATTTGTGCCTTCGAACGCCTTTTGATCCATTCTCTTAAGATTCCATTCCAATTCTTTATTATTCATTGCTGTCAGCTGTTCTTGAAGAATTTTAATGTCCTGGTAGATTTTCTTTTTCCCTGGTCTTTTCTTTAACTGTGTTTCTTTGGCTTTTATTTTCTCCGTGATCTCCTGTCTCTTCTCCTCTTTTTTTTTCCTGGCTCTTCCATTTAAGTCCATTAATATGCCCCTAATTACTGCCTTGTAGGTGTCCCATACCTTGTTGGTTGGTACTTCTCTATTCATGTTATATTGTATGAAAAACTTTGTTTCTCTTCTCAACATCTCCATATTTTCTCCCTCTTGCAGCAAATCCTCATTTATTCTCCATCCTCTCCTTTTACTCCTTTTCCCCAACTTCCACATGATTGGATTATGATCTGAGCCTACCATAGGCATTATTTCCACGTCCTTAGTCCAAAGCGCTAAGTCTTTTGAGGCCCAGATCATATCAATTCTTGATAACGTAGAATGTCTCGTGGAGAAAAACGTATATTGTCTGCCTTTGGGATTTTGTCTTCTCCATACATCTTCTAAAGTTTCCTGTTGCGTCAATACAAAAAACGTCTTTGGTAATACTCCTCTTTTCTTTTGTGCAGTTGCTGACTTTTTATCTAGTTCCAAGTTTGTCACTCCATTGAAGTCTCCTGCAAGAATTATCTGGTCATAAGAAAGTTCATCTAATTGCTTCCTCAAGTCCTCAAAGAAGCTTTCTTTTGCTCCGTTAGGTGCATAAATTCCAATCACCAATACTCTCTTTAAATTCCATATACATTCCACTGCTAAAAATCTGGCTTCCGCATCTCTCATCACTAACTTTGGCTGTAGCTCCTCTTTTATATACAATACCACTCCCCTTTTTTTCTTATTAGAGGCCGCTACAAAATCACTGCCCAATTTATTCAATTTTAGATACTTTGCATCCTGCTTTCTAATATGAGTCTCTTGCAGACATACAATATCACATTTTTGTTTTAATAGCCAGTGGAAAATACTTTTTCTCTTATTCGGTGAATTAAGTCCATTTACATTCCAAGATAAAACTTTGCACTCCATATTCATAATCTTGTTGCTGGTAAATCCTTTTCATTGTCCCTTATAAACTGCTCCATCTCTGATTCAGATCTAATGCGCTTTTTCGCTCCTCCAAATTCAAAGGACACTCCTTCTGGTAGTTCCCATCTGTACCTTATTTTCATGTCCTGCAGAATCTGAATTAGAGCTTTGTATTTTTTTCAATCTAACAACACCGATCTGGGTAATTCCTTCATGATAATAATCGTCTTGCCATCAATCTCCAATGGATCTTGAAACTGTTTAGTCACAATCTTCTCTTTTATATTTCTGGTCGTGAATTGCACAATCACATCTCTTGATAGTTTCCTCTGGGTCGCAATTCTTGAATTTACACGGTATACCACATCTAGGATAGCCACAACTTCCTCCTCCTCCTTCCCCAGGTATTCAGCTAACACCTCAGCGATCTGTTCTTGAGCTGTCTTTCCTTCCACTTCCAGCAAGCCGCGAAACCTCAGCTGCTTCTCCATATGTTTACTTTCCGCAACCGCCATTCTCCCCCTCATCACCCTCATCTCTGTTCGTTGCGTGTCTGCTAAGTTCTCCACCGCACTTTCCACTACCTTGACTCTTTGCTGTGTTCCCTGCAGGTCATTTTGCACTGTTTCCATACCTTTCTTCACTTCTGCCAGTTCATTTTTCACTATCTCTTTAACCTCTTTAACCTCTTTCACCAACTCCGGTTTCATGTCCTTGAGCTCTTTAATCACTTCTAAAAGTTTTTTATCCAAATTCTCTATCGCCGATTGCCACTCTTTTTTCGACATCGTGGGGATTGCTTTGGCTCGCTCCCACGAGTCCGCTCTCTTCCTTAGCTCCGTGGCGTTTAATTTAATGTCCTTTTAGTTTAAATGTCCCGGTCTTTCCAAAAAAAAAAAAAAACTTTTAAAGAGTCCAAAATGTCGGGCGTCTTTTCTCTATGGTTCCTCTATGATTTTTGTAATCCAATATGGCTTACTTCCTCTTTCGCTGAAGCCGTGGCTCTTCCCCTTTCAAAAATGGCGATTCCCTACTTCCTGCCCTCTGGCAAGGGCCGCCTCTCTCCAGCAACTCTATTGTTGTTACGTACTTCCTGTTTCCTGACTTCCCACAGCAGTTCTCACGATGGTGAAACTTTCTCACAGCCTGATATCTCCTTATAGCCACAGGTATTCAAAACAATAGTCCAATTTCTTTAATAACTTCGTTTAACTTAGTCCTTTTTCTAATATAATTCTTGCCGGGTCCTCCCCTCCTTATACTTAGTCTGTTGCAGTTTAAAAGTCTACTTTAATTCTTCTTTACTTTAAGTAATCTGTCCCGTTTCAAGAGATAGTGATCTTTACCTTCTCATTCACTTTCCTTGGGTTGTAATCGCTGTTTCAATCTTAGATTCCCATCCACTCTTCTTTCCCCTGTTGAAGCTTGGGCATGTAGGTCTTATGCCAACCGCATTGGCACCAGGACTGCCGCAGAGATTATAGCCGACCTGTCTTAGGGTGGGACCTCAAGGGTCGGGAGAGGATCTGTTGCGTAGGACCCCCCCTCGCCCGAGATCAACGCGCCCTGAGGTGCTTGAGCGTTCTATGCCTGTTCTCTGCCTGAGAACAGTTGGCCGCGGGCTTGATTTTGCCCCGCCGGCCGCTTAAACAGCAGCCCGGTCAGCTCCACGATTAGAGCTGCGTTAGACCTCCATGGATCCCAAACCGGAAGTCGCCTTGTCTTTTCAACTGCCTGAGACTATTTAGCTGACAATAGATGCCACCATCCTTCTGGTGCAGAAATCTGGCTTCAGCTGGTTGAGTTGTGCATTTGTTTTATGGTATATACCTTTGTGTTTTTGTAAGTGGTGGTTTTGCTCTTTTCTTACCCACCTACTCTTGCTAGGAAGCAGTCCCCTTCCTAAACTCCATATAAGATCAAACAAAGAGGCCACCTGGTCATTGTGGCCTTCTAGTAGACTTTAGAGGTCTGTGTTCAAATATTTGTTGTTTTTTGGGAAAAGTGAGAAATCATTGACTGAGACATAACCTGAATTCACGTCTCCTAGAGTTACAATCAGCCCTATATTCATTGGACTTTTCTAGCTATAAGACCAGCTTAAGCACTAAAAATCAATTGAGATAGGGGTTTTTAAAGCTATGTTTATCTATTCTGTTATAATAAATGAAGTGATGTTTCCCAACAGAACCTGTGGAATAATTAGACTAATTTTCTAAAATTATTCTAGTGTATTCAATTACAGATTTTAATTATTTTAGAAAAAAATAATTCACCATGTTAATGAAGGAGACAGTAGTAGGAATCATGGCAGAGGAGAAGTTTCCTGCTCCTGCATTTCAAACACCTTATTAGAAAATGTAAATCAAATATTTGATGAATACTAAGATCCTTTGGGATGCTACAATTAACATTACTGTTGTGACACCAAGAATCAGGTTGAAGTAGAGCAGAAGTCAGTTAAGGTAAGTGGATTTCAGTGCCAAAGGGAACATTAGCTCTTTTGAAGAGGCCTCCAGGGAGTTACCTAGCACTGAACATGTTTTCAAAACGTCTAAATGCACAGGTTGTAATGTAAACCAACCATAAAACCTAGAAATTCAGATTATGAATTCTATATGTCCTTAGAAGCAATACATTTGAATTAAAAACATTCTCTCAGAAAGATTCTTCCAGTTGAACATCCCTCATGAAAAAATATTACATCTAATCAAACTCTACAAATGTTTAATACAATTTTTAAAAACCTCCAGGTATTTTGCTGTTGACATGGAACATGATTCAGCCAAACTTTTTAGGGTGCAGTCCTATGTCCACTTCGAAGTAAGTGAACTTGCTGGGACTTACTTCTGAATAAATGAGTATGTGATTGGACTGTACATCTCTGCTGAGAGAATTACGTCCATGCAGGCAAAGTTAAATCATCACCCTGCAGCAGCCTGTGCTGCAATCGCTTCTTTTATACTCCTAAACAGAACATAAATGTGTAAAAGAAGCAGATTTTCACAAAACACAGCAAGATTCTCCTGTTACAAAATGATCTCGGATTTCCTATCCCTTGAGAAAAATTGACTGAGGCCCCCTTGATACAGATATGAGAGCAACTACCTCAGGGGTGCTACACCATGCAGATGTGGCACATCACAATGACCTGAGCCAATCTGATTGTACTGATCAGCACTTTTGGGTGAGGTGCTGATTGTCTGGGAAAAATCCACACAGCTGGCTCCATCAGTATGTCTGCACTATTCAGATACTTACCTATTGCCTACAAAGACCTGCAGGAATGCCTCTACCACTATGCTTTGCTGTGACAACTTTGCCCATCTGAGCAAAACCAGTTCAGTGTAGTGGTGAAGAACACGGGACTAATCTGGAGAGCCAGGTTTGATTCCCCATTCCTCCACTTGAAGCCAGTTGGGTGACCTTGGGCTAGTCACAGTTCTCTGGAGCTCTCTCAGCTCCACCCACCTCACAGGGTGTTTGTTGTGGGGATAATAATGACAGACTTTGTAAACCACCCTGAGTGGGTATTAAGTTGTCCTGAAGGGCGGTATATAAATCGAATGTTATTATTATTTTAAAGGTTCCACCTTGCAGACGGTAAGATCATAGCTGCCTATTCCCAGGCAGTGAGGGCTCCCTCCTTGTGGAATGGCTTGTCCAAGGAGGCCAGGCTTCCACACAACTGTCATTCTACAGAAAGTGCAAAACAGCAACTTTCAAGAGGGCATTTATAAATACATTAGAATTGTAGTAGAATAGGACAGCTCAGGAAGGCACTTTTATAATGGAATATGATTGTAATCCACTGCAGTGATTAATGCATACACCACCTGCTTCTACTGTGTAGTCTTAAGGCTTGTAGTCCACCTTCTGTATTGTTTATAGTATAATTTGCCTTAGATAGTTTGTTGTTCACATTGTTCTCTAATTTTGTAATCCTAGTCCTATTGCATTGTTATATTTTGCTGTCTGCACTGTTGAGTACTGCACCTTGAGTATCAATGAGAAAGGCAGACTACAAACACATAAAATAAATATTGCTGGCATAATGAAGAAGGATCCTTCTGCAGATTTGTGTGTGAGCCTAGGGGGCTTAAATGAGCAGAATGCATTATGGTCAAGGGTTAGGGAAGGGAAGAATAGTGTTGAATATGCATACTTCCAGAATTCTCCTCCTGCAAATTTCTCACTTAATTTTAGAATTCCAAATTATCTGACAGGCTTCCAAAGTGGAACCAATAGATTAGCATGTAAACTTTGTTGCAGCTTTCAGTTTCTTCTGTTTGTACCTTTTTCAGTAATTTACATTACATGCTCATGCTCATTAAGAAAACATTTGGGGAAGGAACAGTCAGGGCCGGCACACCCATTGAGGCCAAGTAGGCAGTTGCCACAAGCACTGGGGAGCTGGAGGGGGCGCCAGAGGAGGCACTGGGAGCTGAGCGGGAGGGATGGAAAGCCACAGCTGCTGCAGCCTCCCAGCCCTCCCGCCCCATGCTGCTGCCGCCGCCAGCACACGCCCCCAGCCGGGCGCAGCAGCCACTGGCCAGGCACGGCAGGCGTCTGGGGCGGTGCAAGACAACCAAGCAGGAGAGCTGGGAGGCCACCCATGCAGCATCCCAGCCACCCGCCGCAGCAATGGGGCCGGCTCGCAGTTCATGCTGTGTGATAACATCACACGTGACATCATCACGCAGTGTGGTGCACGCGCGCGCGCGCGCGCGCCTGCACCCAACCACGGGCACCGGAAATCCTGGCGCCGCCCCTGGGAACAGTGCTGATGATGTCATAGAGGCAACTTCAAGATTCTTTGTGAGTGATACACATGTTTTTGATACAAATGAATCCATCCACCTTGGGAAGGTTTCTGCCTTCCCCCACCTGTGCCTTCTTTGACCTCACTTACATGGCAGCCACGCCCCCACTCCTGCATTGGTCCAGAAGACAGCTAGGCTTCATCTGTGTTGTAATGTATATAAGCAGCCTCTAGGGGACAGCTTTCTGCTGTGCATGTCCTTCAGTCTTGGTACTGCAGGGCTTCGGTAGTGAGTTGGTACCTGCTGACTGGGAACTGAGAGGCTGAAATGCAGGCTGAGCCAGAGTGAAAACTAAATAAAAACCTCTTTTTTTATAATAAGCTGGCATGTCTTGGTGTTCAAGATACTACATATGGTGATGAGGATAAACTGAAGCCACATATTGGCAAATGGCAAGCCTCAGAAAGGAGTGTCTTTATTTTTTGGTTGACTTTCTAAGTAATTCCTCAAGATAGGAGAAAATGGCTGCCACTGTGGGGACGGTTTCACAATTTGATCCTCAGCAACAAATTTAGGAGAAATACTGTGAAATTATCACACATTTTTCACTGCAAATGATGTGATAAATGAGGATAAAAAGAAAGCAATTCTGCTCAGCAGTATGATGCCTTCCACTTATAAAAACTTCCCCAGTTTGATTCTGTTGATTCAGTTTAGGAACACTAATCACCGACTGGATGCGAATTTTGAAAGTCCCCCAAATATTTTCCTCACAATGATGAAATATAAAATCAATTACCTGCAAGGACCAATTGCACAGTAGTATTTAGTTCCTCTTGAGGTGGAAAGAGACCACAGTCCCTGAAAAATGTAGGTAGCTCATTTATGGCCATCTCTTTCCAGTATTCTCTCTTTGCAAACATGGTTTCATAAACTAGGAAATAAAAATGAATTGCATTTCAGGCAGCGAGTTGTTCTTTTAAAATCATCTGAGAACTTTCACAAATTTTGAATTAACACAGAATCTTAGACTCTAGACCAACCCCATGCTCCATGCAAAAAACCCAAAAAAAATTAACATGCCAGTCTGACCTCTGCTTGTAGTCTTCCCATGAAGAAGATGCCACACTGAGATTTCCCATAGCACTGGGAAACATGGGGCTCCAACCTCTTTGATTTGGGATAGCAGTGATGCTGTCCCATTTTTTTTCTTACAGATTTACCTCAGCTGAGGCCCAAGACTGAAAAAAACCTGGTTACAGGTAAAAATGTTCAGGGGAGGGGGCGTTAACAGAGGAGGATCACAGTGTGTTGGAAGAGTTAAATAAATCCTCCATCAATTTCTCACCTTCAGCAAATCCCCCCACTCCTACATTCATATTAACTGCCCGATAGTTGCTAAGAAACTCATGCTAGTTGTTACATAACATGGATTTGTTGATAAAACATAGGTTCACTCACTACTGACTTTTTTATTTAAAAGAACGGGGAATATCAGATTGTGCCTGTTATGAGTATGCGTTCTAGATATGGGTGCAGAATCTGCACATCTTTTTCTGGACCACCTCTAAGTGTTCCAAAGGGATTTTCAAATGTTTAAAAACTGCAAAATTCTTCATCAGGCACTAGGGTTCTGAGTAAAAATAAAATTAACACAATCTATTGTTACACATCTAGAATGGTATCCAGATGTGCTACATTTTATAGTACGAAATAGGATATAGCTTTGTTCAGCACTGTTTGATGTCACCCATAGAGAAGGCTCCAGGCTGAAGTTTCAAGAACAAAGTGAAATCCATCTGTATTTGTTCTCAAAGCAACCAGGTTATAAGTTCATCAAAGAAGAATACACAAAGCATACAAAGTCCTTTCATCTTTAAACTGTGATGGCTGCTAGATACCTATGTGGAGCTTGAAAGCTTTTGAAACTTTTTTTAAGTACCAGAATTGGTTTAAGAAGAGGTTTAGGATACTATTAATGGAAGCATTCCACAGTACAGAAGAGAATTCCTTCCCACATGCCAGCACGGGCAGGTGACCCTTGGTCATTCCTTAGCATACCTGCGAGTCTTCATAATTCACAGTCCATAGGCCATGCAGCTATTGCCAGCAATGTACAATTCCTGGCCAAGAGGTTTTCAAAATTAGTCCAAGTAGCCACAAAACCTCCTGAAAACAAACGGAACTATACATTGTAAACCATGGACTTTCCAGATCCTAGGTATGCCTAGGTTTGTTTACCTTCATTCACGTGTGAAGTGTTTTCCTTTTAAGGAAACACTTCGCATGTTATGTCCATGCATACCAGGAAGCTGGCAACTGCACATAGATCCTCCCAATATATACAGTCGCCATGCTCTCTAAAAAGGTGTGATGTATGTGTATGTACAGTTTTGGTATGCATGAACCAACCACTGGATTTTCCAGGGTTCTGGTTTATGCATATTGAGGATGTACATGCATGCAAAATACATACATTCTCCTTTTCAGATGACGTGACTGCACAGAGAGCCAGTTGGGTGTAGTGGTTAAAAGCGGCAGGACTCTAATCTGGAGAACCAGGTTTGATTCCCCACTATTCCACTTGAAGCCAGCTGCGGACCTTGGGACAGTCACAGTTCTCTGGAGTAGAGATGGGAACGATCCGCATTACAAACATTAAAAACCCACGAAAATGACGATCACGCAATCATGACCCGGCGGATCGTGATCATCCATGGCCAACAATCCAGCGGTTGGGAGAGGCCTGGATCGTGGCGTTCGGGCTCGGTTCGGGAATCCAGACACTCAGGTGCCAGCAATCTATTCCCCTGGCAACGGAGCCAGAGGAATGCCTGAGCTCTGTTTGCCCTCCTTCTGTCGCCCTGGAAACCCGAATGGAAGCCCAGCTTTCCTTGATCAGCAGGTCTTCCTTCCAACAACGGAGCAGCAAAGCAGTTACAAGTTGGGAGAAGACACCCAGGGGAGGGAGGGGGACGGGGGTGTTCTGTAGCCATGGGCACTCCAATCTCATCCCTGCAAACCCCGATAGGCAGCTCTGATGGCCAAACACAGACCTCCTGTGTTGCTGAATGGGACCCATGCTTATAAATAGCCATGGACTCCCAGGCTGGGTTTCACTTTCTGCTAGCAGTGGAGTGGGACAGAGCTCTTGCTTGCCACTTGCTAGCCTTTGGGGAGAGAGACTGAGAGTACAATTGAGCTTGGCATCAGCCACCTTTCCTGTATTGCTAGGAACAGCGGGACGCCCCTCCGCTGTGGCCTCCACGATCCACGATCCATGATCCACGATCTGGTTCGGGAATGGGAGATGTTTGTTGCTGTTCGGGAATTCAGGATCGTGGTCTACACCAAACCACGATCCTCTGGATCGGTAAATTTTTTTTGGTTCGTGCCCATGTCTACTCTGGAGCTCTCTCAGCCCCACCCACCTCACAGGGTGTTTTGTTGTGGGGATAAGAATAACATACTTTGTAAACTGCTCTGAGTGGGCATTAAGTTGTCATGAAGGGCAGTATATAAATCAAATACTGGTGGTGGTGGTGGTGGTGGTGGTTAGGAGCATCATGATATGCTCTTGATATGCACAGGTACCAGGCTCTTGATATGCACAGGTACGTATGCATAGATGTCATGTCTGAAACAGGCTAGAGATAAATGAAGATGGGCATGTATGTACAAGACTTAGGTTCCAGAACAAGAATGTCTTGGTGATAGACATTTGTTCTCTTTATTGTTTTGTTGCGCCATCAGCAATCACTTGACAAATTGAAATGGAATGACTGCAGATGGCAAGTTGTATTTTGAAAGCTCCCTAAATATCTCATTGCTAGCTACAGGTTTACTGAAAATCTAACAGGCCTTGGACCTATAATTTTGCTATATATAACATCCAGAATGAGAGATTATTAGAAGTAGATGGCTGTTCAGACATGTCTCTGAAAATGGACTTCCCCTCCTCGATCCCCATAAGACTTAAGTGTCAGGAAATAAAATAAAATTGTCTAATGGAAATTCCTTTGCCTGCCTCTGGCAACCAATGGGGTTTTTTTTAGTACTAGCAGCACTGGCATTGCTGGTATAATATCTGCCCCACAATAAATAAGCCAGAGCTCTTTATCTCAGTAATAGGCCAGTTAATCTTTCCCAGAGCTTTATTTATCCGATGACTTGACTTGCCAAAGCTTGCCAGCCTTCAAGTGACCTGGAAGCAGCAGGCAGCAAAAGGAACAATTCTTTAAAAATTGGCCCTGGTGCAACCTGTCACTTCATGGTTGCACCAGAAATGATATAATCACCGGGGGGGGGGGGCGGTTACACTTTTGTGCCTATTTCATCCACATGCCTGTTGGCCTATCTCCTCCCTTTCTCAATGCCTTTCCCCCCGCTTCAGCCAGGTGAGTAGTGGGTGGGAGGCACCAGGAGTATCCCCTGTCCCCAGCATGGGTCCTTGATCTCCAGGAGACAGAGATCAGTTCCCCTGAAGAAAATGGTTGCTTTGGAGTCTGTACTTTATGGCATTATACCCTGCTGAGGTCCCTTCCCTCTCCAAACCCTGCACGAGCTCCATCCCCAAATCTACAGGGTTTTCCTACCCCAGAGCTGGTAATTCTACTTGCCATCTCCTATTGGGCCTCCTAGGTTGCTTCCTTCACTACTCCAGATTGCATTTACATAACCCCTTCTGCGTTGTTTCCTCAAATCTGTGTGTTGATGCTAAACATACAAAGATGATCATTTATGTATAACTCTACATCACTGAACACTCTGATCATGCTATGGATATTATTATCATTATCACCACCACCTATTCTATTTACTAGTGAACTACCACATTTTTATTTTTTCCAGCTGTCCAGCTTACAAGGGAGTTGAGTGTTCCAGATGTTCTTGGCAGTCAGCAAATTAACAGTTGGCTTGTATATTCTCAAAGCTAAAATAGCCATGTTTTGCTTCTCGGTCCCAGAAGTCTTTGGTACATCCTGAAACTGATTTTGCTCCCCCCACCCCCAGCATCATCTATTCTAATTCAGTTTGCAGCTTCTCTTGTCCTCTAATTCACAACAACTACAAATTGCAGGCTTGAGCCTTGTCCATCATAAAATAAAAGATCTCTCTTCACCCACCTTCTTGTTTGTTTTACTCACTGAGCAGTTAGTATGATGAATGAATACAAAAGCTTGCTCATCGCTTGGACGCATGCTGATTGGTCCAATGAAAAGTTATTATACTCCTCTTTCTCGCTTTTTTAATCCTATGATGCAATGTGATTGCCTATTATCTTTACCTATTCTTCAGTTATTTTACTATTGCTATTTAACTAATTCAGTGTATCTAACTACTTCTTCCTAACATTTAGCAATCACCAGTGTGATAGATGCTGCTGCTGTACTGAGAAAGGACCAGCCTTGCCATGCTGACCATATGTTCACTCCACACTCTGTTCCCAAACATGTCTCCTTTAGCTCAGTCCCCTGGGACACATGATCCTGTCTGCTTCTCAAGATATATCTCTATGACTACCAGAGCCGTATGATGCATTTGCCAATTTGCTCCATCATTTCCTATCTCAGAGTTGATTTAAACATGCCAACCTTCACAAGAAGGCTGCCAACCATTCTCCATGGCAGCACTCCACATGGCATGCATAATGCTTAAACATTTACTAATGGAGGCATCTCTTTAATCGTGGGCAGTTTCTGTGTACCAGTGCCCAGGATATGCAATGGCAGGCATGCAAGCGTTGCAAGAGATTAGGGAAATGCACTCAGTCAATTGATTTCAAAAGATGTGCTCCTTCTGTGCCATGTAGAAAGTATTTTGGCAGCTTCCACGGGACAGACCTATTGTTTAAATTGGGGCTCCTTTAGGACAGCACACAAATTTGGCAGATGACCTTAAAACATAGAGGTCTGAAAAGCAGAGGGCCGGCTGAATCTTTGCCCATGACTTTCTCCCCCAGATACTTTTCCCAGGTTGTTTTGCTCCCAGCTGTGCTCATTTCATGTCCTGAAGCTGGCTGAGGGGAAACACTTTTAGCAGAAGAGGTTGTAGGATGAAGGGCAGGGGAAAAGGTTGTTCTCCTCCTTCCTGCTCCTGTTTTTTCTGCTAGAAACCCCACTGTTACTTTATTTCAACCTGTAATACTTTCCCCAGGCCTCAGTTGTTATGGTTCAAAAGAAGCTATCTTATGAAGCAAAAATACATTATTTTCTTTGAAGACAATGTCAGAGTTTTCACTCACAGAGTTCCATAACATTCTACCTGTAAACAGGGCAAATTAGAAGAAACTTTCCCTTCCAAATTGACTGGTTAATTGCCATCGCTAGGGGAGGGTCCCTAAACAGAGTACAAGCATAAATGTTTCTTGTTAGTTCATCTTGTTTATCCATCAGTTGCTCTTAGAGCAATGTTTGTTTGTTTGTTTGTTTGTTTGTTTGTTTGTTTGTTTGTTTGTTTGTTTGTTTGTTTGTTTGTTTGTTTGTTTGTTTGTTTGTTTGTTTGTTTGTTTATAGTCCGCCTTTCTCACTGAGACTCAAGGTGAATTGCATAGTGTGAAATTAGTACAATCAGTATCAAGGACATTTCCATAAACAATGCCATAGGATAAATAAATACAAGTTTACAAAGACAGAGCATTAGGGTCCTTATACCTCTCGATTTGCTGCTCTAATTACTAGTTTGATGGGGATCCCCCACTACTAGACACAAATCTACCATTATCACATGCAGTTCTGCTCTTACAAACTTGTCAAAGCACCCCATTCTAAAGCTGTATGCTGAACTGCCTTGTTAAGTTACCTAAAAAGACAGAAGGTTGTGAACTCTTAGAAAACACAAAGAGTAGGAGGGGGCTACATCTTCTGGCAATTTAAATACTGAAATGTAGGCAGAATTGTATTTAGAGAAGAGAAACATGGACAACAACAGATTATGAGTAAGAGATTCTCTGAAAAAAATAAAACAAAAACCTACATTTTTTCTGGTCTAGCCAGTCTTCTAATTGTTCATATATGAGTGGTGTACTTAGGTCCAAGAACCCTGAACGGCGTTTAATGCGACACATCATTTTACGATATTCTTTCACTACCTCTGATAAACATGTTCCATGGCTCTGAGCCTGTAATTACAAACATATTTCATTTTCATTAATTTTAAAAATAAGTTGAGGAAAGAACAGATGTGGGTATAAATGATAGATATATAAGATGATCATAGAAATGGTGAAAATAGATGAATCTCTTGCAATTATAAACACACAGAGAGAAAAAAATCAAAGAACATATAATAAACAGTGCTGAAACTTAATAAGGCAAAATTCTAAAATTTGCTACATTCAAAAGCCAGTCCTATAATAAAATTACTACACGAAAGAAATGCAAGAAAAGCTACAATGAGAAGAAGCACATATTAGTTTTGGTATAAAAAATATGATGAGAATAGCAAGTATATCCATCAAGACACAAGAGAAATCAAGGAAATTATGGAGAATGAGGAATAAATACAAATGGAGATGACCAATGCAATCCTAAACCAGTCTACTTAGAATCCTGCTCAGGTATTTTCCTAGCAAACAGGGAATGTCACATACAACAGACTTGTTTCAAAGTGTAAACAAAGCCTTAGTAGTTTATTGTATTCTTTAGCATAGTTTTATTGGACTTCTCATTTTTTTTGTTTATTTAATTGTATATTTTTAAGTTGTTATTGAATTCACACCATGGATAAAAGTGGGGTAAAAATGCCTAAACAAATACATAAAATAAAGGCTGTGGTATACTGAACCCTGTTGAAATCCTTGGAGCTTCAAGAACTGCAACTGGAGGTTTGGGATACAATGAGCAGTGCTTTTTTTCAGGGGGAACGTGGGGAAACGGAGTTCGGGAACCTCTTGAAAATGGTCACATGGCTGGTGGCCCCGTCCCCTGATCTCCAGACAGAGGAGAGTTTAAATTGCCCTCGGCGCCGCTGAGCAGAGCGGAGGGCCATCTAAAGTCCCCTCTGTCTGGAGATCAGGGGGCGGGGCCACCAGCCATGTGACCATTTTCTCCGAGGGCAACCCACTGAGTTCCACCACCTCTTTTCCCAGAAAAAAAGCCCTGACAATGAGTATATCTTGTTTTGGGACAGCAACCTTCTCACATATGGAAGGCAAGAAAGACAGACTTTGCATAGAAACAACCACAGGTGCTGTTCTTCCCACTGAAAAGACATGAAGTAAAAAACTATATCATGGAAAAGAGGGAGATAAGACAAAATCCAGCAGAGGGAAAGAAGCAGGAGATGAGAATAGGAAAGAGCAAGAATACTTTACCTCAAACCAGTTCAGCTTCCCACCAGGCAAGTTGTCAGGTGGACTATTTATGATGAAAGTAAATAATTAAAATATAACAAGTGGGAGCCCCCAAGGATTTGTGGGGGGCATCTAGGGACCCAGGTGCCCACCAGACATGGGCAACCTCCCAGTGGTTTGCCTGCTTGCCTACCAGTCATCGCCAAAAGAGAATACAATACAGGAGGGACAAAATATAGTAGTTTCAAAGAACAAAACTTTTAACCTCATATCCATTTCGCTATACATTACACTCTAAAGCCAAACGTTCTCATATCAACTTGTGAACAGTTATATCACATGAAATTATAACAAAATTTTCTCTGTGAATCCAGTTGACGTCCCCAAATGGAGGACATAGGGGTGTGATGGCAAAGGTAAGTCTTTAGCAATTGAATGTTTGTTGTGCGTATTTTCTTCCTTTTTATAGGTGGTCTTGAGACACTCCAATTCAGGAGGATGGAAAGCACAGTCCCAAGTATAGCCCGGAACCAAGGCCGGCAATTTTCTAAAGTTCTTCGTCCAAACAGACTTCCTCAGGGGCAAGAAACCTTGTTGAGTTTCATTGCTAACACACCAAAAGCAACACCCAATGCGACGTGGAAAAATCCCACGTAGGATAAGAGGTATAAGAGGTTAAAAATTTTGTTCTTTGAAACTACTATATTTTGTCCCTCCTGTATTGTATTCTCTTTTGACAGTGTCTTTTCAGGGGGGAGCCAACTTTGTTTATTCCTGCCTACCAGTCACCAGCAACTAGTGGGAGGTATTTGTTTAGGCATTTTTACACCACTTTTCTCCATGGTGTGGATCCAGAAGTGATGTCATCAAGCCAGCCCTGGGAGTGCTCCTGTGCTTCACTTGAGGCCGATTGTCAAAGAATCAGTCCCGTGCAGAGCACCAGAGCACTCTCACAGCCGGTATAATGTCATCACATCAGTGCTGGGAACACAGCTTCCTGCTGGTAAGTGCCTGGAGGGTACGGGGACTTGGCAACCCTCGGAGAATCTCACTTCCCCATCCCCCACTATATCCTCTTTTCCTTCCCTGAAAGCCCTAATAGGCTATCCACATTTCTCCACAATGGACACCCAAAGAAGCTTACTTCATTCTTCTCACCTCCATTTTATCCTCAAAACAGCTCTGAGAGCAGGGATAAAATATTCAGAGAATTTGTACCAAGGTCACAGCAGAATAAGGATTCAAGGTCTTAGTCTGAAACTCTATTACTGCCCACTGGGCTTTGTGGGGTGGCTGCTGTTGGGTGGTAGCAAGCCGCCTGGTGAGTACTGCCAGGTCTGACCTTAATGAGTCCTCTCTTAAAGGCCAAAAGAGACCCAGAAAGGGACCTACCCCCTATTGACAGAAACCAATTCTAGAACACTGGCAAAACAGTTGGGGATGTCTAGCAATGGCCACTGGGGGCAACTTATTCTTAAAGCTACAGGTGCTCCTTTTATCATTTTGGAGGGATTTAACCACCACAGTCACTTTTTAAAAAAGATTTCAGACTTTATGCATACCTGGATCATTTTTCAGATTTATTGAAAGATATATCCCATCCATTCATGGTTCTAATCTCCAGATTTAAGTAGTCTGAGATTTGGCCAAGTTGAGAGTTAGATGGATTGATCATCACCACTGTCAGAAGAGTGGTATAGTATGGTATAGAGCTTAGATTGTCCAACTAGGATCTGAAAGACTCCAGATTATAGATGGGCACAATCCCAAAAAAATTAACGCTCGCCAGTGCGATCGTGGATCGGCGCCGGCAATGATCCCGATTTAACGACCTGCACCAAGCTTCTCCCGTTCCCAATCCGTGGATCGTGGATCGTGGAGGCAAAAGCGGAGGGGCGCCCCGCTGTTCCCAGCGATACAGGAACGATGGGTGATGCCGGCGGCATCTGTGTTTGTGTTTGGCCGTCTGCGTTTGGCCATCAGAGCTGCCTGTCAGGGTTTGCAGGGATGAGATTGGAGTGCCCATGGCTACAGAACACCCCCTTCCCCCTCCCTCCCCTGGGTGTCTTCTCCCAACTGGTGACTGCTTTGCTGCTCCATGGTTGGAAGGAAGCCCTGCTGATCAAGGAAAGCTGGGCTTCCATTCGGGTTTCCAGGGCAACAGAAGGAGGGCAAACAGAGCTCAGGCATTCCCCTGGCTCCGTTGCCAGGGGAATAGATTGCTGGCGCCTGAGTGTCTGGATCCCCAATCCAAGCCTGATCACCCCGATCCAGGCCCCTCCCGATCACTGGATCATTGGCCGTGGACGATAATGATCCGCCAGGTCACGATCGTGCGATCGCCATTATCATGGGGTTTTTTTCTATCGTAATGCGGATCATGCCCATCTCTACTCCAGATTTGTTCAGAAGGGCTTTCTTGTAGAAGGAGCAAAGCTGTGGTGCAATGGTTCAGTTCAGGAGGTAATGTTTATTGGATATGTTTGCGTGAATTGTTTGGTTCCCCCCACCCCACCCTGTTCTACAATCCCAGCCCAACTGCATCTTGTCCCACTAGGGATCTCTGCTACTAGATTCAAATATTAACATGTCTTGTAATCTGTTGATTGACTGCAAGTGTTTACCATGACCTCAGGCCAGTCACATACTCTCAGTGTAACCTACATCACAGGATTGTTGAGAGGATAAAATGAAGGAGAGGAGAATGATGTAAGCCATTTTGGCTCCCCATTAGGGAGAAAGACAGGATATAAATCCTTGCTTTAGCAGTGCATATACTAAAGTAAATAAATAAGTACATAAAATGTTTTGCTTAGGTAAGTGGCTAAGTCAACAATTTCACAGATACCTAAAATCCAGCATTGATCGGATACTGAATCCTATTTAGTTTCTTACAGATTACCTTGAGCTGTATTCTCTTGAATTTGGAACGTTCAAGATATCCTCTGATAATTTTCTGAATACTAATGGCTGCTGCAACAGCTTTCTTCTGGCTAGGTTGCTTTCTGATTTGGCTGAAAGCCTCAAAGATATCCAAATGCGGCCCAATCCTTCTGACTTTTTCATGAACTATGGTAACAGCGCGTCTTATGTTCCATGAAAGAAAGAGAGTTTGCTTAAAAATAAATGTTATGCTTCAGAAAAAGTTTATCCTTTATGGAAATAATGCTGAATGAAAATTTTAACACAAAAACAATATATATTTCAAATGAAAACCATAATTAAACCTTCTACTGCTGCAATTTACTCTCTATTTGCTTTAAAGCAATCTTATTAAAGTCAATGAGCTCTTGATTAGCAACATCCTAAGTATTCACCAACTAATGTTTCTGATTTGAATACATGAGTGATCCTTCAATCTGTTATTTTATACTTATTGGTTGATGTGAACAATTTCACTGAGTGCATGATAATACGTACAGACACATGGTTGAGTTGTTTTGCACAAACGGCAGCTCAGGACAGCAAATGGATGATAAATTAACTCCTTGCTACACAATTTGCCATAATTCTACCATGAAAAATGACACAGTAATAAACATCTCCACACTTCCATCACAAGTATGAAACATATCAAAGATGGCTACACTGAAGATGGAATGCCAGCTGAGCATGATTTAGGGTTGTCAGCTGGCAACCCTAAGTCAATGGCTGGCAACATGAAGGAGTCTGGGGCCCGATGTGTTATCAGGAATGGGTCTCCTTGCAAGTAAGTGGGGGAATTAGCAGCAAGGAAGATGGCTACATGAGAGAGGTAGTAATGGGATCTCCATCAATAATTTACGGGGTCTGTTCCCAGGCATGCAGATGAGACCAGTGATCTTAATTGAAGAGTATTTATAGTGAAGGGAAAAAATTCATACACACACACAAAATTGCACACAAACACCCAAGATGCCTAGGAAAAGCAGTGGTGAAAGTGGAATAGATTTGAGGGATTGCAGGGTGATAATTACCTACCCAGAAAGCAGGGAAGTCCGGATTCGGTTTCGTTTTCTCAGCCATGCCGGACGCTCCTCTCGGCTGGTCCGGGAGGAAACGACCGGGCACCCTGACCAGGCGGCTGATCCACAAGGATTAGCCCCCAGGACTCCCAGGGAGGGAGCCAGGGTCCGGGACGCGGCGGGAAGAACTCCCCGAAATCAATGCGGGGGGGGGAATTGCCCGTTTGTCCCTATGGAGGCCGGCAGATGTGCGCGGCGCCTCGAGTGCCGCCGGGCAACGAGAAACGGCAAGTAAAAGAAACAGGCGGAAGCCTGTAAACAAGCGAATCCCTTCTGTTCTACAAGCGTTTGTGAAGGAGAGGTTGATCTGAAGAAGACTCGCTCTTCCCCTTCGTTGAGTTCCAGAATTTTGTTGGCGCCCCCCCCCCCCCAAATGGCAGCAAAGAAGCAAAGTCCCGCTCTCGGTAAGTCAATCTCGGCTACCTTGCAGAAGGGGGAGTCGCTCGAAGAGTTGGTACGCAGGGCGGTGGTGGAAGCTATAAAACCCTTTGTTGACAAGCTGAACGAAACTGATCAAAGGGTGGGCTTAATTGAAAGCGAGGTGAAAACCATTAAGGCAGCAGCGGGGGGGGCAGAAAAGTCTGCTCTGGAAAGTGCGTCACTTGTGAAGGCTACAAAAAAGGAGCTGAAGTTGGTGGAGAACCAGCTGATCGGGCTACAGGTGGAACGAACGCAGACAATTTTGCGTCTCCAAAACGTTAAAGAGGAGGAAAATGAGGATCTGTGGGATTTGGTCTCGGAACTACTGGCGACACCAGCGAGGACGACTAAAGAAGAGGTCAAAAGCGCCATTTTGGAGGTCCGTCGGGCTTCTTCAAAATATGCAACAAAGCGACAGTTGCCTCGTGAGATCATTATTGACTTTTCATCTAAGAAGATTCGGGACACCATCCTATATAACTCATACAATGCGGATTTGGACTTTATGGGTTTGAAAGTCAAGATTTTGAAGGACGTTCCATTTCTAGTCCGGAAACGGCGTTTTAAATATAAAAAGTTTGCAGCACTTCTGAGGGACCATGGAATAAAGTACAAATGGTTATTCCCGGAAGGAATATGGTTCAGATATAAAGATCAGGCCTATAAGATATTATCAGAAGATCAACTAAAGGATTTTGAGAATAAAAACCCAGAACTCTGCTGCACCAAGAACGAAGAAAAGGAGGAGCCGGAGGGGGGGGGAGGAGGAGAGCATCGCAACAGCAGTTGCACAGAGAGAATTGCGTCCAGGACCTAGAAGGGGGAGGAAAGTTTAATCAGAATTTGAAATGTTTATTCTCTGTATGATTAACCACTCCATCATTATTCTATGGAGCTATTTTTGTATTATGACAGTATGAAGGGAAACATTGAAGTGTAGTGTTTAGTGTTTGTAGTTCATTCCCCCCCTTTTCTTTTCCCACCCCCTTTGTCCCTTCCCTCTCCCCTTTCCTTGTGATAGTCTTGTGTAGTGTTTTGTAGCAAAAAAAAAAAAGAAGAAGAAAAAGAAAAAGAAAGCAGGGAAGTCCACAGAGGACGAGCTTCAAATGCCAGCGTTCTCAGCCAGGAAGAGAGAGAGAGACTTAGGGAAAGCACCCCAAGGGAACAGCGTTTCGGATCCAATAAGTGTGCTCAGTTTGAGTGGGGAAAGGGTCCCTATTCTTATAGGGCAAAACTTGCCCTGAGGTGGGAGGGCCCTCCCAACTGTTGGAACAAAGATCCCAACAGTCAGTTCCTGGTAATAACAAAGGTTTGATTACCTTGATTGCTTGTTTCCGGGGTGTGTAAAAGAAAATGCAGTCTCTCCTGGAACTGCACAAAAGGGGCAGTTTGATAATGGGTTCCACCAGAGCTGAGTTGATGAATTTAGTTCAGTCATGGGTTGGGGATCTTATCATGGAAGGAGGAACAGGAATGTGCTAAGTGGGGTGACACTGCGAGACTTTTCTTGCTCTGGCTCCACCCAGAGCTGAAAGGACTGAAAACTAATCACCACTGGTCACTCTGCATTTACATTTGGTATTCTACTCATGCCTGAATCTCCTGGGCGGGACTCAGCAGCTGCTAGATGGAATTCCCCTGTTTGCAAATCAAACTGCATTTAATCCAGGGGCCTTATGATTAAACATAGCTATTAAACATGGCGGAGGCCAGGCCAACTGATTACAGATGGGGACATGGGGGAACTCTGTCTGGTGATAGTGTGAGGTAGGATCCCCAGGTGCCCACCACTGCTGGGCAAACTCCTGGAGATTTGCCCACTCATTCACTGATCGCCCAGTGATCGGCAGGAGGGGGCAAGCTCCAGGAGGTTGTCCACCACCAGCAGGCATCTCATGAATACACGCTGTACACGCACTCCCAACTAGTGTAGCAACATCACTTCCAGAAGTGATGTCATCGCGCCACCCATGGAAGCATTCCTGTGCTTCATTTGGGGCCAATTTGGGCCCCAAGCAGGCCAAATCAGCCCCATGTGGAGTGCGGGAGCGCTAGCGCAGCCAGTGCAATAATATCACTACTGGAAATGACATCATTGCATCAGTCCTGGGGCATGCATGCATGGAGAGGATCCTCGTGAGAGGCATGAGATAAGTGCCAGCCCTCCCTACCTCCTGGCAGGAGGTGAGAGGGACCTGGCAACCCTAGTGTGATGTCACTAACAGAAAACCTAGAACTGATATCATGCCTCTCTGCGAATCACTGGTGTTAGTGGACTAATGTCATTTCCAGATTTTTCTGGGAGATGACATTACACCATTGCCCAATGATGATGTTTTAACATTATTTTTCTCCCATCAGCTGCAGGTGCTGCAGCAGCAGGACACAGGAGCTGGGGGCAGAGGATCCCCTACCCGCAGAGGGAATCTTACAAGTCTAGGTTGATAGATGTATGCAGCATTTGCTTCACTATGTTTTGTAGGCTAGGGTAGCTTAGATGAACCAGAGAATACTTTAACAGAAAGAGTTATAGGAGTTGTGCTGAATATAATTGTCTTTCTCTGTTTGTCTAAATTATAATTTTCCAGGCTTTTTCAACCCCTCTGAGTACCCAGTAGGGAGAAAAGTAGGATATAAATACTTAAATAAATAATAAATAATGAAGATAGTCTGTCTCCATGCTCCGCTTCCTATCTAAAGGGCTTCCATGTTATTCTCCTCATGTTTTCCTTTTTCTCCTTCCTCCTCTGCCTCTCTGGTATTCCTCCTTTTTATTTCTTTTAAAGCCCCGCCCTGTACATGCTGCATTCTCCCAAAGCCTTCTGTTTCCAGAATCCTCTGGAACATTCCATGACACTCTGCTATACCCTCAGGAAGAATCTGTTGTCTTTTCCCAGGCAGCTGTTAACCTACCAAGGCAGATTGTGCCCTAAATTGGACTCTAGCTGAATTCAAACAGGTAAAAACTAGTTTCACAGTTGTTTTAGACTGCATGGAGAAAAAAGTTTAAACTATTCTCTAAATATCATCATTCATGGGTAGGTACCATTTCACCTTACCCTCAAAAACTGGCTTATCGTTTCTGAATTTAATGGAATCATATCTGAACCACATGAATATCAAAAAATGAGATAAATCTTAATGAATGGGACTTGCTTTCTCATAATGTGTTTAGTATCTGGGTGTCAGCCTAGAGCGTTATCACCAATTATATGTACACAAGTTTCATTGAAGACCGTAGAACTGATCAACAAGATTGTAACCCTGGTGTTTTTTCTACCACCACTTAATATAATTCAAATATTAATAATTTTTTTACAATGAAGAATTTTAAATGTAGCAGTCGCAGACAAGCAAATGCAAATAAGAATTTTTAATACCGCATGTTTAAATTATACCCATTGGCACTAAAAACAACCAGTTTATAATATTTGAAACCATTTTTTAAGTTGGATTTCACTTTTATCTACATTCATATATATTACTCAAATTTATAAATTTTGGTTCAGCTATTGCCACTAATTAGTTTTGGCTGATATTGAAGTATTTTGTATGCTCCATTTATAAAAGCTGTTTACCCATCTGTTAATAGGTTGGAAGTGATTAAGGGACATTTATTTTGGCTGTTGTAAAGGCCAAATAGATTTTGAGCTGAAAATATGTGACTAAACCAACTGGAGAGGTTGCCAAGTTCAAGATCAGATGTCTGCCTCCTCCCTAACCAATCACCTACCAACTACATTCTCTCAAAGCAAATATTCTGCCTCCTTTAACAGGCCCAGTCTTCCTATTTTGTCCAAATGTAATTTCAAGTGTAATTGCAATTTGCTTGCAGTTGGCTGATATACAGCCATACGGAGCCAAGAGGCTTCACTGTGACCTTGAAACAGAACTTCTGTTATGTTCACAGATACTGGGAGGGCCTCCTTTCACATATGGGTTGCATCTCTACCAACTACAGTTGCAGTTCTGAAAATGAAGCTTATCTTTTGATAATCATTTCTTTTTTAAAACACAATAGTTAAAGCAGGGTCCAAAGATTAACAAATAACAGCATAAGGAACACAAGAGGCCAATTGTCACAAGCAAGAGAAAGAAGAGGTAATGTAGTAGAAAAAGTGTTATCTTCATTTTCTTGCTTTTGGGTAAAAAAACAGATGCATTTCATTGAGGAATTAATTTTTATTCTGTAGCAAAGGATTGTTCTTTTATATTTTTCTACTAGACACAGAATGCTTTTTTTATGATATGAATACAATTATAATCCTAGAGCCATTCCCTCATGTACTCCGGCCACAACAGAGGAAGTTCAAAATGAAAAGCAAGAAAATGTTCACTCTGCTCAGAAGTTTTCTAAATTGGAAAATCTGTAGAAACAAAGCTGGTACATCCAAAACCTGGAGATTCTAAATGTCCCATGTACCCTGCAGGGCTATTCCTATGTGTTTTTTATTTTTTGTTTAAATATTTGTATCCCAGTCCTCATTTTAAAAAATTGGTTGCTGGGGGCTAACAACATATTAAGCAATAAAAATAATAATGCTAATATCAAATTCTCAGAAACATTAAAGGAGAAGTTAAACTTTAAAAAAAGACATAAAGCCACCAATTCAGCAAAAGCCATTTTTTTAAAAAAAGTAGGCTGAAAACTCACCCCATGGGAGAAATTTTTGTTTGGAAGATTTTTTTTTTTTGCAAACTTTGGAATGCAGGGACCTTAAAAATGTATTGCCATCTTAAGGAGAAAAATGGAATATATCTGATTGTTTCCCTTAAAATGAGGTTTCAGAATATTTTGTGCTTCACATAATGTACTGCAAATTTGTAGACAATAACTGTGCAGTGCTAAGCAGAGTTGCCATCATTGAACTTAAAGATTTTAACTCTGCTTAGAACTGCACTGTAAATCTGTTTCCTGCCTCACAAATACAAACCACCACTATTGGGCAAGCCATGTGCCTCTGTCAGGAAGACAGTCTCCCACCACTAGTCCCTCCCACCTGCCTTTGCCTCTTAGGACAGCAGAAGAAATGGTGTGGGGCAGAAATAATGTCAAGCTACTTGCCAGCACCCAAACTACCTCTGTTAGTCTCTTGCCATGAAAACTCCACCAGGGGTTGCCATAAGTCAGCTATGTCTTGAGGGCACTCTCTACCACACCTGCCAATACCACAGCCATTTCCACATTTTGTTAACGTCGCACAACATTACATAACACTCACAGAATGTTAGTGTCTTTATGGCGCTATTTCTGACATCATCGCGCCACAAAAACGGAATAATGACAGGGTGACATCCAGGGCTTTTTTTCTCGGAAAAGAGGTGATGGAACACAGTGGGTTGCCAGTACAGGGGGCAACTCCTGGCAGGAGGTGGTACCCCTGGTACCACATGTGCACGTGCAAAGTGTGCGCACACTCCCAGGACCGCACAATGACATCACTTTGGGGCAGCTGGAACAAGGGGGACGTTTTTTAAAGTTTAAATCACCCTTGGCGAAAATGGTCACATGGCCCGTGGCCCCGGCCCCTGATCTCCTGACAGAGGGGAGTTTAGATTGCCCTCCACACCACTGGAATGGTGCAGAGGGCAATCTAAACTCCCCTCTGTCTGCCCCAACTCAAAAGTTGTTGGGGAAGCTGGACCCCCATCTGACATCCCTAACTACTTTCCATGTGAGTTTTTACATTTACCACATTTTTATATTTATATTGAAATTTTCTTTTTACCTTAAGCCTCTCTTGTCTTTTTCTTTGAGGAATAATTACAACTACATTTCTAGGCACATATATTAGGCAGTAAATCTAACTAAACAAAGTGAGGTCCAATTCTGAGTAAATATGCGAAAGCTTGGGTTGTACAACATCCAACAAGAAAGAAAAGAAGAAAGAGAGCATGTGGGACTCGAAGAGTGCCCAAAAATCACATAGACAGCCAATACAATATGACATCATATAAAATGAATGGTAGATTTTAAACATAAAAGAACTTCAGTGTTGTGTTGAATTTATACCACATACTCTAGTGCTAATGCACTAAATCAGTGATGGCCAACCTTTTCCCAAGGGTGTGCCACAAATCATGTTCCAAGTATGAGATAATGCCACTCTAATACACAGTATTGTACAAATGCAGTTTCCTCACCCATCTTTATCTTTTTTATGCTAAAAACTAGACATCCATAAAGGAGCGTCACTTTCTTGGTACCATTTTACTGGAAATTCTGTCTAGCACTAACTTTTGTGATTAAACGTCTTTGAACTTTAGCAGATGAAAGGATTATCTCTGAAAGCATATTAATCTGCAGAGGATTAACAGCAAACTGTTGGAGGACTTGAACAGAGAATAGGTGATTTATTTATGAACTGGAATAGGATAGCAAAAAAATTTCATATAATTTGTGCCAAACAAGAATGCAATGACTGAAGCAGTATTGCTGAAGCAGACAGCAGAAAATAATCAGAGCAATGCGTGAGAAGACAGACCGTATATCAAAGTGCTGGACCCACGTTGCATAGATTCTGAAACAATGGCTGCGTTCACACATTGCTGGATACTGTGCTGTCTTGGTGCTATAGCAATAATTTGCAACTAAAATGCCTTATGCACACAGGGTAACCAAGGATGCTTTCACATGGGTATTTTTCTACAAGTGGCACACCACAAGCATGGCTTCTGGGGCTCTTGGGGCTTTCCCTTTTAAGCTGGAGTAAAGAAAATCCATCTGTGCTCTGATTTAAAAGGGCAACATCATACCAGCTGCAAGCAGAACCTACGTGTGAAAGCGTTGCCCTCAGTCCAGAGGAGGAGGGCAGCGTTTAGCTCCTCCTTCAAAATGGCAATGCTCAGCTCCACCATTTCTCCCCCTTTTAGTCTGTTAACAGCATTTTTTTTAAAGGCTCAGCCATGGCGAGGGATGGCCTTGGAGGAAGAAGGATGCTGCGAGATTCACAAAATTGTTGACAGGCTGGTGGTTTTGTGCCAAAATGATGGGCAGGAAAGGATTTTATATGTATGGTGACCGCAGTGAGCCATGCAGAGAGAGGGCATGAGAATACCATTCCTCAAGTCTCTCGGTGCTGCTTGCTGCAGGGATGGCTTTTCCCACCCCTGTGTGAAAGCAGCTCCAGTTGGGAAATACTGCTATACTGCAATAACATGGCCAACCTGGCCACCTGGATCCATGCTATGGTAACATCAAGACTTGACTATTGTAATGCACTATACATAGGTCTCCCATCTAAGTTAACTAGGAGAATCCAATTGGTGCAAAATACTGCAGCTCGATGGTTATCAGGAGGAGCAAGCAGGGGCATGAACATCACTCCCATCCTGCAGTCATTCCATTAGCTACCTATCAGTTACCATGCTCAGCTGAAGGTATTGGCTATCACATACAAAGTTCTTCACAGCCTTTGTCCAGCATATCCATGGGACCTCCTCTTTCCCTATATTCCTCCATGGCAGCTTTGCTCATTTGAACAGGGTCTCCTGCAGGTGCCACCCTGCATATGAGCGAAATCAACGGCAGCCCATACATGGGCTTTTTCTGTGGTGGCCTCTACCTTGTGGAATGTCCTGCCTGAGGAGGTCAAGAGAGCCCCCCTCTCCTGGCTTTCCGCAAATGATGCAAAACTGATTTATTCAAATAGGCTTTTTACTCAGATAGGAGCGCTGTATTGTAGGGAGGGATACTTCACTAGATGCTTCACTAATGAGTTAGAGACCATAGACTTCACACTATGTTGCCTTAGTGTTGGCAGTCAGACTTGTCCCCATAATATTAGAAGGCTTGTGGATATGGTTATGCCATAAACCCCTTCTCTGAATGTGCTTCAAGCAATAAAGCTACTGCCCAGACAGGCAGAAAACATGGAAGCTGCTGCCCAAGCAAGCAGGAACATGGAAACCAGATCCCAACTGGGAGATGGAACGCGCAAACATGGGGAATGACAGGCAAGGCCAACTCACCCCCCTCCCATGCCCCAGAGGTGTGCTAAGGATCCTGATACAACAGGGCCTTCCCAGAGTTCCTGAATTAATCAATGCAATGCAATGCAATAAATCTCCCCTTTAACCACTTTCCTATTCTTAGGCAATTCAAGGAACTGATAGCCTCACCCATCCATCTCACGGGTCGTCAATCATAATGGATAACTTTAGTTTCACCCCGGAAGACCTAATCAAACCTTCCTAGTTAATTGTCACATCCTGGAGATGGTTTGCTGGCTTTGCAATCTCACCCTGGGTAGACTCCATGGTATAAAATAGACTGCCCCTCTGCCATGAGCTGTGTGCATGCTTTGGATTCAGCATCCACCTGCAAACCTCCGCTCAAGTCCTTCTGCCTTGAAGCGCAGGCCGCTCAATGCTCCTCCTCTCACATTGGAAGAGGAATCCTATTCCCCCCTGTCAACTACCTGTTTCCCCCCTCTTGTGGCTCAGTCTCCTCTTCCCACTGCTCACTGCTTTCCCATACACTCTACCTTCCATGTAAAGCTCTGTTGAACAGCTCTTTACACGGGGCTTTCATGTCTCTTGTTGTCCATATAGAAGCATCCTATGCCACACAGTCTCGCACATGTCCACAGTGGTCCTGTGTCTTCCCTTGGTGACTGCTGGGCAGGTTAGCTTAGTAGCAGCTTTATAAATCATGGACTTCAGGAAGCCCATGAGTAAACTACCTTCCTGGTGCTTGTTTCCTTCTTCCAGCTCCCTGAATACAGCCTTGTAAATAAAAGGGGAAGAACTGACCCTGGAGAAGATATGGGGCTCCCTTCAACAACAGATTGTTGTTGTTGTCATTATTCTATTTTATTTTTTATTATTATGTTATTTTAATATTATTTTATTTTTATCCTGCCTTCCACGGGTGGGAAAATGTCAGCCCTCTCTGGAAGAAAGGGCTGCTTTGGAGGTTGGACCACAGCATTAGGCTGAGGTCCCTCCCCTCGGCACCACACCCTCACTCCGCCATCAAGTCTCTAGGAATTTCCCAACCTAGAGTTGCAACCCTAGTTTACCTCCTGGCTCAGGCCCTGAGCAGATTGTTAGATCTGGGCAGCAGGACCCTCTGAGAAGAGTAGAGGATTCTGCCTTTGCTTCAGATGGCCTGTTTCGGAACAGTCTCCATACACATGCTAGTGCTTTGGCCTCTGGATGCAAATGTTAGCACTGTGTACTAGTCCTGGAGTTTGCACATGCAGAACATCCTGCAGAACTGGATTGTGCCCTAAAAACCAACCTCACTGTGTCAGCCTATTCCTTTTGATTTGCAGGTTAAAATATGCACATGCAAAAATACAAAAGGTAAACAAAAGAGGCAATTAAACTGCTTGCTCACTTATTTAGAAAAATATTTGGAAAATACCTGTGAGGCTTCCTCTTATGCTTCTTAGAATCCAGCAGGTGTTCTTCTAGTTTCATACTCAGACGATGCTGCTTAGGAAGAAAGGGGCAGATTTAGTGAGCTGCTTAGGAGACAATAGTCATTATTCACAATGTTAGGTCTTTTAAGAACTATATTGTCAAAAAGAGAAGGGAGGGTAACCAGACAATGTCTCTCCACATAATTCTGGAGGTAGTAAGAAGAGATTGTGTAAAGGATGGTGGGATGCAGCTAGGTGGACTTTGAATCAGCTCTTAAATTTTCAGACTTCTATTGGGTTGTGAAATGTGGACTGGAAAATTCCTGGATTTGGGGGCACTGCCTGGAGAGGGAAGGTTTGAGGAAGGGAGGTTGAGGTTAAAGAGAGGGGGGTACCGATGTGAATATACTTGATCAAGACAGCAGTGACAGATGGTGATTCTTGTGATCATAGAGTTTGCTGTCATGATTGTGAAACCTGCTGTCCAGTGTTGCTGGTTATGCCCATGCACAGGATCTGAGCCTTTCAGGGGGAGGATCTGGGTTTTTTAAGTGACCTGAACTGGATGCAGAGAAAGATCAGTAGATCCTCTTAAGCAAGAGGTTGAAGTCAATTGTCTGAGTGTAGAGACAGATTTTTCAGCCAGGAAAACAAGCCTAATCTGTTTCATTAAAAACCATCTGGGCATGCAAAACAAGGCAAAAAGAAAAACATTGTTATGCTTACCCCACTTCACCAAATGGTGAGAACTATCTACCCCTCTTGGCAGGAGAGAGAGCGCAGTGGATTTTTATAATACATTTGTGGTATTTGCTTTATTTAAAAATATGCAGGTAATGCGTATGTGTAGAGGCACAAAGACATTCATGGGCAATAGATCTTCTACCCCACATAAGATCCCAGAGAGATTCTGCACTTCTAAGTCCTTCAGCTCACACCCCAGAAGTGGCTGTCTCCTTCTCTGTGTTTCTCCTTTTCTCTGTGTGTCTCCTTCTTCTTCCAAACATGTGGGAATTTAGCAAGTGTTTTCATTTCATTCATGAAAGAGTTAAACTATTTGTGTTACCTACTTAATTAGTAAACATACTTTGAATGTAACCATTAGAGCTTCGAATAAGATTCCCCACAGTAGAAAGGGGAGTCACTAAGCATAATGAAGTAGGATTAGGATTTTCTATTGGGCAGTTTGTTTATTGGGGACAATTAATTGATGCTATATACTGAAGTTTTATTGCTCTTTGTTCACTTCTTCTTCTTCACTTCCACTTCTTCTTGTCTCTTCTCTAAGTCACTTATCTTGCAAGATGTAGTCAGCTTAGCAATTTATTATTTTCTCCAAATGTAACCCTAATTTTTATCCTTTAGTAAAGTATTCTTACAGATCTACACTGGAGTGTGCGTTTGTGAATCTATTCTCATTACTTCCAGTGTGCAATCTTTGCACAATCTCTGCTATATTTTCCTACAAAACACCCATTTACATCTGCCTCCCCCCACTCCAGTAGGAGTGAGTTATGGGAGGGGTCATCTCTTCCTGTCCTGCCAGAACTGTTGAAGGGAGCTATCAACAGCCATCAAGAAGAATTAACAAACACTTTTTGTGTAAGATAGTGAGCCGTGGTGATCAGAGGCCAAGCGTATAGAACAGAACCATCCACAAATTCTAGACAAACTATACATTATAGTAGAATTACCTGGACAGGAAAAAAATAACACAAGGCCAGAGCATAATATGGAAACAGGGTTGCTAGCTCCAGGGGGGAAAATGTATTTTTCCTTTTTGTTATTACATTATTGAATTTGTTTATATGCTACTTGTATACACCCAAGGCTGCTATCAGTCCAAAAATCATAAAATACAATTGAAAATCATTACTATAAAAAAGAATTTCAATGCACTCAAAAGCAATAATACAGTAATAAATTAAATCAATTCAAAAGATTTCTACAATAAGAATGCCTTTAGCCTCCTCCAGGAGGCCTGAAGAGACAGCACCAATCTAACCTCGTAAGGGATGGAGTTCTACAAGCTGTGGGTGGGAAACGCTCTCCTCTGGGTCAAAATAGTAAAGAGTCCAGTAGCACCTTTAAGACTAACCAACTTTATTGTAGCATAAGCTTTCGAGAGCCACAGCTCTCTTCATCAGATGCAAAGTTGGTTAGTCTTAAAGTTGCTACTGGACTCTTTACTATTTTGCTACTACAGACCAACACGGCTAACTCCTCTGGATCTACTCTCTGGTGTGTGTAATGTGTTACATGCTGTCAAGTCGCCTCTGACTGGTGGTGACCCTGTGAATGAAAGTCCTCCAAAACATCCTATTGTTAACAGACTTGCTCAGATCCTGCAAACTGGAGGATGTTGCTTCTTTTATTCAGTCAAGTCATCTCATTTTAGATCTTCCTCTTTTCCTACTGCCTTCCACTTTTTCTAGCATGATTGACTTTTCCAAAGAATCTTGTCTTCTCATGATGTGACCAAAGAACAATAGCCTCAGTTTTGTCATTTTAGCTTCTAGGGAGAATTCAGGCTTGATTTGATCTAGTACAAATGTCTTTTTGGCCATCCATGGTATCCACAAAACTCTCCTCCAGATATCGCAGGCCTAACCACAGATAATGCTGGTTCCTGCTGGAAGGATCAGCAGCAGTTTTTGACTGAGTAGGGGTAATCCCAGATGTTTTTAATGTGTCCAGGGGCACAGCCCAGTGGCTTTTAATGGGTTTGTGATATAATAAAGCACAAAAGTGTGCATCAACCAAATTATGCTTAGAAGAGAAGCTAAAATCCTTGTCCCTTTCTTTTCTTTTCTTTCTTTTCTGCCACCTGACCTCAGACCAAAAGCAAGCAAGAACAAAAAGATTAGGTCACAATTCTAGAGCAGGCTGGAGCAAGGCACACTAGAGGAGGTTAAGACAATCAACACACACAAGTTAAGACAATCAATACACACAAGCAAGCTTCCACATACATGTAATTTACAAGACCAGACACATTCCGATGCACATTTAAATGATCCCTGGAATGGCATTTAGGTCTGCCATTTATGTATACCATGCTGTTTTTAATGGGCTGTGCATTTAAAGGCACACCAAAATCCCCAGTCTGGCACAAAAGTGATATAAATCAATTTTAAAATCAGGCCTACAGCTCAATCAGGGCAATTGTGCTGGATAGCAAGTTTTGATGGGAAATGTAGGCAGCTTGGCAGAATGTTGGACAAGTGACAGTTGAAAAGTCCATTGGACAGCAGCTGCAAGACCAGGATGCCTACATTTCCCATCAAAACTTGAGGGAAGCTGACAAGTGTCCAATCTGTGCCTTTTGTCACTTGTAGTTCCGCTCTAAGGGCCAAGCTACAAGTGACGAATGACACTTGAACAGCAAGTGGATTGAGTGGAGGGCAAGTGAACAGGGAGCAATACACTTGCCGTTCAAGTGTCATTTGTCACTTGTAGCTTTGCCCTAAGTTATATAAGAGCAGAGAAGGGCAGTGATTAATCACAGAGGGAAAGGGTGGAAGAAGGAAAAGGGCTGGTGAGAAGGGATGCTTGCCAATTTCCAAGGAAGAATGCAGCCTGGCTGTTTTTTCTCTAGTTGTTTGGATTTTTGTATCTACAACTTAGCATAGGCTCCCTGAATTTTTTTTCTCTAAAAGGTGAATGCTTGAACTGTGTAGTCCTTGTATGTGCAGAATGTACCAGATCATGCTCTGCCCCCATGTACCATTTCACCTGCTGCTGCATATGTGTTCCTTCCTTCTTCATAGCCTGTTTAGCTTAAAGAGGCAGGAAACAAAAACAGAAGATGGGAAGGAGGAGGCAACATTGCCTTGCCAGCACTATTCTATATTTAGATATAATAATTGGTTCTTCTTGTTCTCTTTTCATCTTTCAAAAGAGGAATTCTCTTTCGTTTCTCATTAATTTATCTTGGAGTTTTTTAAAACCATATGATAATTTAGATTTCCTCACCTGTGGATTTCTGCCTGTTATTGTGCCACTGCAATCTGATACAATTTGGCACATCCAGCAGCAGCAACGCTGCATAAGCCAGGGGCCATTCTTTGCTGCCTTGCCCAGGAGAGAGACAGACTCCCTTCCCGGGCATACGGGTAGCTGGCCGGGGGCGGAGCCACTGCCTTAGAAGGTGGCTCCACTTTCCTGGCCACCAGTTGCTTCGTTTGCTCGGCCCACCCACCTCACCCTGTCATAGTGCAGGATTAGCCGGCTGCTGTTTCCAGAGCCAGGTGGGAATTTTTTGCCCCTGTTACTGTATTGGCTGTTGGTATGGGGGTTTTTTTGCCTACCTTGCACTGCTGGCAGAGGTTGGAGGTTTTGGCCTGGGTGGTGCCATGGAGATTCCCCTGGCAGGAGATTCTCGGGGAATACAGAGCGGGCCAGTGAGCACCCAGTGGCATTTCCCCCATACGTGGGGGAACAGGATCTGCCATCAGTGTGGTATGCTTGTGACGGCTACCACAGCACAGGCAGATGCCAGCGAGGATCCCCAGGAACAAGTCCTTCCTTCATGCTGTACAGCTGGGGCGTTAGGAGCTTGATGGGGGGATCCATTAACCTGGCTGGCTGGGTTACAGCCATTCCATGGATGGCCTACACCCAGGCCTTTGGGGCTCGCCCAGACAGGTCAAGGCGGAGGTCCAGGGCTGACCCCATGGCTTGACCTGTACCGCATAGTTGGCCCTTGCCATAGTTATGTTATTGTTACATTAATAAATGGCCCTTTATCTCCAAGCCTGTGTCTGTCTCTTATTCCGGCTAAGGTAGCAAAGGGTAAAAGCAGTCTGATGCAGCAAGGATGTGTTCAGACAAATCCTCACTTGTGTTTGTTTAATGGCTTATCTAGTTGTAGTAAATAAATAAATACTTCTTAGAGATCTAAATAGAAACTTCCTCTTCATGAAAGAGGGATTGATTCAAAACTGACTCAAATGCTTAAAAACAGGAATAAAAACGGATTGCTGGATTTCAGGTAAAACTTCAGCAAAGAGAAATTAAGAGAATTCCACTTAGTAACCCTACACTCGTCATGGGAATTAAACAGAATACTCCTGCTATAATTTATCTGCTACCCTGATCTCCTACTCCTTTTCTATGGGCCAGAATTTTTGAAATCCAAAGTTACCAGTTATCCTGATGAAACTGCCTGCTTCAACTCTGAAGTAATTTTTCTTAAACATGGATGGAATAACTAGAACAAGACTGCCCAATGAGACCTCACAAGTGCTTTAGAAAAATGGAATAAAGCTTCCCTAACTCCATTAGTGAATCGATTCCCCACTTCATATATTCAGGAACTGAATTTACCTTATTTGAAGCTGTAAGATATTCATGGCTCATGCAATCTTGTGGTTAAGCAAGATACTCAGATTCTTTCTTCCCCTTTCTTTTCAAGGCTGGCTGGGGACATTACTCAACACAACAAAAATATTTGCGAGAGGACTGCAAGTGTTTATCTCATTGGGACTTCAGAAAAAGGCATATTTTAATAAATAAATGGTGTGCTCCCCTGAATTTCATTACACTCCTCTTACTCCATGGCATTTCTAAAAAACTTTTTAGTAAAATATAAAAGTTCTTCTCTCTTTACAAGCCTATGACATTCAAAAATTTATATTTCAATCTCTGCACTTTGTGAACAATAAAAGTGTCACATTTCAAGTTAACCCAAAAGACTTCTATATGCACATTTAACCTCGGGAAGATTGTCCAGTTACTTTTAAACCATACTGCATTAGAATAGATCAGTATATAATAAGTATTTTGATGGATAGGCTTAGGGCAAAGGTGAAAAAGAAATATGGGAGGTTTATTTTTCTAAGAAAACGAATGAAAGTCCAATTAATAAATAGGGGTGTACACCAAGAAAGTTTCTGGCCATTTCCACACATCCTTAAAGGGACGGCCAACTCACTGAATGCTGCCAGCTTTTCCCTTTCACTCTACATGTCTCTGATTTCAAAATGGTAGCAGTCTGTTTGGCTTCCATTTTGCCCTTTTTGGAAACTCCAGTCCCTTTAAGGATGTGTGGAAATGGCCTCTGTTTTAATTTTGGTTCCAGGGGATTCCAGAATCATTCTGTGACATTACTGATTTATTCTGGGTTGGCCTGTGCCAGCTTGGTTTTTTTCATTTTCATGAGTTTTGGCCCATCGCACACTTTGGCTGAACTTGTACAAATGCACACTCTTCTTTTCAAGGGGGGAAGGTGGGGAAACAAGGTTCTGGGGAAGCTGTTTTTGCACAGAGCAGCACCAAAATTGCACATAACATAGTTCTTTCTCTAAACCATTGACCTACCAAGTTTGAAAGCTGGGTTCCATGTTTATGGAATGCTTGAGGAAGGCACCAGTCAAAGTAAGTGTTGTGTTGAGCAGCACGCATGCATGCACATGCTGTTCTTTTCAAGGGGGGAGTTGAGAAAATGAGGCTCTATTCACATTTAACCAACAATTGCATCTAAAACCTTTGATGCAATGAGTTTCTTTCATACAACAATGGACCTCAAAGAAGATCAGTGTTAGCAGGTGCACACAGTGGCAGGAAACTTTCTGGCAATGCGGCGTTGCCATGGCACACCAGCATGGTACGCAAGCAGGAAGGCACTCCATTGCCAACCAGTACAGTGCAGCGAAATTTAAAAAATGCTTCTTATGAAGTGAAGCCAATAAATTATTACCTTTGAGTCCTGCTGTTATAACATGTTTCTCTGTACCTTGTAGTTTTGTTTCCATGAGGGGCGAATCCTCCTCACCCAGTCCAGGACTCTGTTTAGATCCACAGGCCCCTGTCCTTTCACTGTTCATAGGGAGGGCTAGAAGATGGTTTTTCCTTCATAGGAAGGGAAGTCGAGGGAGGATAGCCCTTTTTTTTCTTATTTTTTAGTAGTAAAAGTGAGAGACTGGACAGGTTGCTGCCTGCTAGTTTCCCTTTCCTTTTTTTGTAATATATTTTTATTTTGAAAAACAGAATAATAGTAAGAGGGGATACAGAAAGAATCAGAGATAGTTTTATATATAAGAGAATATATAAAACTCAATTTATTTTACCCCACCATCCCCTTCATTAAATTTTTCAAGACACTTTCTATGACTTATAATGATACTCATTTATATTAGGATACATTTATATTCAACATTTTAAATTACATTTTCCCTTTCTGACTAAAACCGTTAACACAGAGATGAATGAAAATGAAGAAGAAACAATGGTGGAAAAACCTGAAGGAAAGAGTCCCCTTGCTGTGCCAGAAAATAAAAAAATCTGACCAGATCAGTCCTTCCACATGGAATACTGATCTGGAAAGACTTGGGGGGGGGGGGTGTCCATGTGTGTGCAAGTGTGCAAGGCTGACATCTCCTACTACCCCATCATTTAATGCTGAGTTAACAGCTTTAATCAGAAAAGCCCAAACAGCCTGCCAGAAGTCTTTCTGAGCAGGATGTAATTATTCCTGGTGCTCCTTGATCCACTATCTTTGGAGGACTTCTTAAGTCACAGTGAGTAGCTCTGAGGCACCATGGCACCTAAGTGAAGGACAGCAGCAGCAGAAGGCCACTGAATGGGCATGAACCAGCTCCACATGCCTGGGACCTCCTGGCTCTCCTTTAATAATTGCTTTCTATTTCTAAATTTTACCTTAATCTGCATAACATAAGCATTTATGACAGCTGGGTGCTCAGAGGCTGAAGAAGACTCCTCCCACCTCAAACCCACGTGAACAAGCTCACATGGCTGTTGCTGGGCTGGCCTTTCCTTGCATTGTGCATAAAAGCACACAGAAAGGGATGGCAAAGGTGACACTGGGGCTGATGGCACCATGCCATCTGCCACTCCCCTCCCCAGTGTAAAGTAAACCTATGATCTCTATGAGCCACTCAATGCCAATGCCATAACCCCTAGTGTTGGGGAAAATGCACTCATTCACGCCATGCACATTGTCTTCCCACCAACAGAGTTAACACTAAGGGTTCAGTCTCACCCCTTTGGAGCCAATTGGTTGCATATTGAGGCAGACTTGCCATTAAGGAAAACAAGATGCTTCCAGACGACCTCCAACTGCCTGGCCTGGCCTGCCCGTGCTGCCTCTGCATGGTAAGTACGAAAACGAAACACACAAACTTTTCGGGGGGGGGGGTGTTAGAGCCTCGTCTCCTGGATTTGATTCAGCATTCTAGAAGCTGCTTTAGTAAGCTGAACCACTGAGTTCAGTGTGTAATTAGGCTCATTTTTTCCATTATGCACATCCCTATAAATAATATTTGTTAAACTTGTCTCACTAGTAATAGCCAGAGTAGAGTATCATTCCAGCAAGCTTCTTAGCCAGTTTGCTCCAATAAGGGAAGCTATATGAAGGACTTGTGTAAACACACCATGGTGAATAGCCCTTTGCAACTAAATCATTAGGTCCTATTCTCACAAATTCAGCCAGAGTGATAACAGCCTCAGAGAGATAAGGTGTTAACTGCTCAGTAGCAAAGTTCAATAAACGAATTGGCCTTGTTTCAGCAGGAGATATGCTGTTATCTATTAAAATTGAGTTTGTTTAAATCATTACTTAAGGAATCGGAAATTAACTATCTACTCTAAATTAGGTGCCTCCCTCAATTAAACATCATAGTATGCTGGCAATTTGCTTCTCTACTTGTTATGGTGACTATAACAGAAAGAATGCATTCTGAAGCTTTTCGTCATTTATACAGGGCTATCATTAACCACTTCATCATAATGGGTCTCCTGTGTGCACCAACAGCCAACAGGCCCCCATGCTGAATCTATCACAGGGCAAGGTCCAAACTGCTTGAAATACTCTTTGCTTGAAACTGAAAACAATGTAAATGTGGTCCTATGTGGCATTCAATTATAAAAAAACAGACACTGCGAACAAAGAAGGGATCTGTGGTTCATTGACTGCACACACAAGATCTCAAGGTCAACTCCAGGTATCTCCAATTTGAAGAGTCGGGTAGTAGAGCTAATGCCAATCAGAGTAGACAATACTGATTTTTGGTAGACTCAGCATATGGCAGCTTCATGTGAAAGTTAAATTTATGGAGGCAAAATGATCATTGAATCATCTTTGCCTGCAGTCAGGAAAGGGAACTAGGGGAGTGTATCAAGTGTCACCGAAAAGGTTGGCTTTAAGGAGAGATTTGATGGAAATGTGGCATCACACACCTAGTCTGTGAGGCAGGTTCAGGTAATGGGTTGGGGGAGCAGAATCATTATACGACAAACTATACATACTGCAATGTATACAAGCATTAATATTGATGGAGCTACACTGCTATTTCACATTTAACAACTTGACATTCACAATGAATTTGATATCAAATCTCAACATAAAATGGGCAAATGGAGCTTAGTGCAAATTTTGGTTATATTTGGGCTATATATTCTGGCTATATTTGAACCTTACAAATACATCAGACTATGGAGCAGGGTCCCTCAATGATCCTAAAAACAGAGACTTCATGGTGTAATATATTGAGTTGGCTCCAACCAGTTTTTCCATTAGTGAAAATGGGAGGGGAGGGTCTCTTTTGTACATAAAAAGCTATATTAGGGATCATAAGACTTGCATGGAGAAAAGCCCATGGATATAAGAGGAGGAAAATTAGCCAAGATTGAGGAAAAAATCTGGCTAGATCCAAACCATTTTCTGAAGACCTTGCTGTTGGAGTAATGTCTGATGAATAGAAGAGAAGAATATCCTGCAGGGGGCAGCAAGGTCTCATTAAATAGGAATGTGAGATCAGTATCTTCTTTCCCAATAAATGACTTCCCTTGTCTATTTCTTGATTCCCAGATTTCTACTGTCAGGGCCATATCCCGCATCTTCTCTGAACAGTCTAGAACTCACTCTCAACTAGCAAGTTAGATAGGTCTCTCTATCTCTATATCTTCACCTTACTGTCAAGTATGTTAGTTCCTGAATAAAGTTTGCTTAGTAATTGTGGCATGATTGCTCTGCTGACAGTTGAGACATTCAGTTAGCTAGCAAATACCACTCTGACATACCTCTATGAAATTTTTCCTTTTTGTTATTTTCTTTAGTCTTTCTTGATGTTCCTCATTTGTGAGCATAGTGTAGGGAGTAATGATCTCTGGTAATATTACCCCTCTCCAATCCTGGTATGTTTTACCTATTGAAAACATCAATGTAGTTTGCAACAATGACATTACATTCAAGATAATATAAAAATGAGCACTTAAGGTAGAGACACTGTGGGCCAAACATCTTTTAGAGTATAAAAATGTGGTTTCTTCTTCAATTTTATTTTTAGACACTCTGTTTTATTAATTCTATAAGCAGAGTAATAACCATTTTGCAAACAAACTGAACTGAAGAAAGGCAGGATTCCCACTACATTTTATCCTTCAGCAATATCTGCAGGCATTCTATGTTCCTTTGGGCTCTTTAAGAGAAGACTTTCTGGAACATATATTTATTTACTTACTTCATTTATTGCCCACTATTCTCATGGAGACCAAGGATAAATAGCCAGATTCCAAGTACATTTTTCCATATTTATCCACAGATCCAGTTCCTTCCTGACTGCAAAAAGCAAGCTGTGAGGACTTAGTATGACCCTTGAAATCTAGCCTTGATAACAACATGGCTTGCAGGTAAAAGGTAACAGGGCATCAAATGCAGTATGAATTGTAGCTATGCATTCAGAAATGCCGACTCCAGAAAACAGGAATTTGCTAATCAACTATCAGCTATGCCAGAAGTCCATTAAAATAAACCTCAGTTAGCAAGGAATAGGAACATACACCTTAGATTCTGTTCAAATAATTTATTACTCTAATATCACTAAAGCATACCATTAGCCTCTGATTTTTTTACCATGAAGATTTTGTGGCTGAAGGAGCTAAAACAATTATCTTTTTATATAAACTTCAAATTCTGTTTCCATTTGTTCAACCTACAGGGTTAGATGTAGAGATGGGCATGAAGAGAAAAAAAACTCCAAACATGATGTTCGTTGTTCATTGCCATCCACAAACAGGGACTCACAAACACTTACAAACATGACCTGTTCTCGAACATGTTCATGGTTGGCTGTTCGTGGGGGCCAGTAGCAGGCTCTCCTCCAGCCATCATCCAAGTTTGATCAAGATCCCTACTGCACCACTCTCAGAAACCTTACCTGAGCAGGCAGCAGGAAAAGTACCAATAATAAATAATAGCTTGGCCCAGAGCCTGGCAGCAGCCCTGGAACCAGAAGGGATAGATCCCTATCCCACCACACACAAAGAAAATTCAAGCTCCAATGCACTCTCTCTATCAAAATGCCAACAGCAGTTGTCTCTCCACTGTCTGCAAAGCCAGAGCTGGGAGTCCCCCTCCCCCCTGGTCTTTGCTCCCCTGTAACAAATTTGGAGCTCCACACTTGAAAGGAAGACCTGCCTATTAAGCTAAATTGGGCTTAGATTGGGGTTTCCAGGGCAACAGCAGGAGTTCAGACAGAGTTCAGGCAGTCCCTGCCTAAGTTGCCAAGGTGCCAGACTGTATGGTTTGACAAACAGCAATGAATGAGGCTTGCAAAGACCACCTGTTCATTTAGAATGGGGCCTCATGAACAACTTGTTCTCGAACAGCAGATTGGGCTGTTCGTGGCTCTTTTTTGTTCGTATTGCCGTTCGTGCCCATCTCTAGTTAGAAGGCCATGTGAAAAGAAAAGTAAACTGCCTAAAAGAAATTGGGAATCTTAACACACTTCTCTTGCATCCAAGAATAAATATTCCCAGAATTATTATTTCTAGTGGAGGGCGTTCATAGTTCCTGGAAATACTTTCATTATGTACATTACCTTCATGGTACCATGACACCTATACATATATGTCTACCTGGAGTATTAGTACAATAGACTACATCTCAGCCTCTTAAAACACATCCATGCTTTTGAGGTAGGAAATAGGGCCACGAGTGAACACTGCCTCTTAATTGTTTTGCTGTTCAAATATTTCCAGTTAGTGGGTTCCAATCTTGGTCAAGCTGTTTACTCAGATCAACACAACAGGGTCCCCCCGCCGCCCTGCCTTCTATAGGATGGAAACATAGTATTGTAGTCTCAATATTTAAAAATAGTCTCCAGTAACTTTTGCCTAATTAACCTGCTGGATACAGCTTCCAAATATCTCCTGGGCAAACTGGAGGATTGGGAAACCTCCAACCAAATCATCTGCTCAGAGCAAGTGGGCTTTAGAAAAGGCAAAGGGCAAAGTACAATGGCTCACCGCCTAATCATATAAACCTTGCCTAAAAATGTAGATGGGGCCATACTAAAATCTGTTTGCAGTGTTTGTGGACTTAATAGTTGCATTTAACTCATTGGCTTTGGTCAAAGATGGCTGTTATAAACATTGACAAATGAGTTACTATTTCTTATGCATAAATCCACAGCGATTTATTAGCTAAAATAAGAGTTTGCAACTTTGGATCCCTAATGTGGAAATTTCAGTTCTCAGAGCGCATTCTGGCTCCGCTGCTTTTTACTCTATGCCTCAATGATATAGTGGTGAGATTCTCAGGACCAGATTTCTTTCCACCCTCACTCAGTTAACAGAAGATATCCTGTATGCTGATAATATGGTGTCTTATTTACATGGTTCTACTGTCTGATGTCTTTCTTACTTGATTGGCCTTATGAAGATGTTAGCAACTTCTGTAAAGAAGAATAAGTGTACATCACTACTCTAAGACCAATGTGATGTTTTTTGGAAAGAAGTTTTCTCGGAAACCCTTTCCTAGAAGGCCTATCTGGTGATAACAAGGGCTTCAGTCACAAAAATGACTGGGAAACTTCTACACTTCTTATGTTCCTTCATTCATCAGGCATCTTGAAGTAAAGTTATTGTTCAGCTTCTTTATGAGATTAAAATTTGGGGTGGGGATGATGGTACAATCATGCATCTGGAGTATTCTCTTTTAAGGAGAATTTTGACTCTGCCTCAGGGTTCAACCGCTACCATGCTGCAGGTCAAAGTTGGCTTTCCCTCCATCAGGCTAATGCCCATCTTGCTTTAATTAACTACTGGATAATATTGAAGTCTGCATCTAGTCATCTATCAAGGCTTTGTTTTACCAGGTTGCCGAAAGATACCACCTGAGTTGCTGATCATCATAGGATTTTTTTGTCGCTATCCAAAATCATTTGACTCCCAGAATCTTGCTTTAGATGGCCTTAAAACTCTTGATGCAATATTTAATGTAGATGCTGCTAATGACAGACAAATTATTACCAGCTCCATGCTTTCTCCTTGGTTTAGATTACTCAAGCAGGATTCCCTAAGAGCTGTTTACTTGCTTAGCTTCCTCTTCAATAAAATTAGAGAAGCCTTTACTGCCATTCAGTTTAAAACCATGTCAACTGCCATGTTAGCCAGCCTCTATATGCAAAAAACAGACTTAAGAAACACGTTGAAAATTACCTGGGAATGCTCAAGTGTAGGATTTTATGTGTGGTCCTCAATTCATTTGCAGGCTGTTTTTGCTCAGTGCATGTAAATGCCACTTGCATGGGAGCTCCCTTTGTGTGACTGCATCTGCAAGTGAGTCCAGAAGGCAGAGCACCAATTCAGTTCTGTTTTTGCTGCAAGAACAAGTACTGTAGTCTTCTTTGACTTGCTGATTTGCATTTCTTTAAGGTGTGAGAAAGTGTCAAGATCTTTATTTCAATGAATGGATGTAGGGAAAATGGGGATACTTTTAGAAGTTGAGGAACTGATATTGAATGTATGAATGTACTCATGGGGAGCAAACTGAAGTGTAACTGTGCAAGCAAGTGCATGGAGGGGGGTCACGTGAAATGAAGTACACTTGAGCATCCCTAAGTACTTAGTAACGTGTATTTCCACCCTCACTGAGTGTGTATTTGTGGAGCTCTGGAAGTGGAAGACCTTGTCCACACTGTCCAATTTTGCCATCTTTACTTGGCTCCCAGCGCAAGTTTCTTGCAGCCATTTAGCCAGGCTAGCTTTGAGCGCAGTGGTAGATAAAATAATATGTCTTCTTTCTGATTATGACCTGCATGTTACCTATATAATGTCTTTGTATGTAATGACTGCTAAGAAAATCTGTGTGGAATCTTAATACGCCACTATTTATGTTGTTTTAGACCTGGAAATTTTAACATGGTTCTCCAGTTTTATTGTACTGTTATTGTTTTGTTTATTACTGCTTGACAGTTGTTTTCATTATATTATAATGGCCTTTGGCCATATACAATAAATTTTACCTACTTACCTATTTACTACCCTGACCTGGTGAGACTGATCTCATCAGATCTCAAAAGCTAAGCAGGGTCAGCCTTGGTTAGTAATTGGATGGGAGACCTTCAATGAAGACCAGGGTTGCAGAGGCAGTCAATGGCAAACCACCTCAATTAGTCTCTTGCCATGAAAACCCCACCAGGAGTCACCATAAGTCAACTCTGATTTGAGGGCACTCTTAACCACGGCTATTTACTAATACCTGAGGGGACCTTGATTCAAATTTCCCCCTCAGCCATGAAACTGACTGGGTGAACTTGGGCTAGGGGAAAAGACTGAGAGCAGAACCACAAGTGACAAAAGGCACAGATTGGACACTTGTCTGCTTCCCTCAAGTTTTGATGGGAAATGTAGGCAACTTGGCGGAATGTTGGACAAGTGACAGTTGAAAAGTCCATTGGACAGCAGTCAGAGAGCGAAGCTGCGAGACCAGGATGCCTACATTTCCCATCAAAACTTGAGGGAAGCAGACAAGTGTCCAATCTGTGCTTTTTGTCACTTGTGGTTCTGCTCTGAGTGATCACTGCCCTCTCTAGTTACCCAGGCCAGTTCTTCCCTCTTCCTCACAGATTTTTTGTAATTTTTTTTGTATTTTTTAAAAAGTTCAACAGATATCCAATCTACTCCTCTAAGATGCTCAAGAAAAAACAAGAAAGTACAGATTCGTTTTGTGAAACTGCATGACCTATATGCTTAGATGAGTGGAAATATGTTTGGCTGAATCCATATGTTGTCATTGCCTCTGGAAGCACTAATTTAGGCGGCCCAATTTGTTTAATTCCCTTTCTGAACTTAAACACTTGTAGGGTTATAACTATAATCCTTGAGAGTATTGCACAGGGCAAAGCAATAAAGAACTGGGAAGAGCAAACGGATTCCTCAGTGACCATTTAATTCAAAATTTGGGTTATCTTTCCATAAACTCTCACAATAACTTAATGCCTTTTTAATTGGACATTTAGCTTTAATCTTACAAACAATTAGGTGCTGGAAGACAGAATTAGCAGCTACCAGTTTATCTATATAATGAGAAAAATGAGGAGGGAGGATCTTATGTCATTTCAAATCTTAATTATTTGAACAGTTATGCTGAGAAGGATTGTTTTGAGTAGCCAAGATTTCATCCATTAAATTGGTTTAAAATGAAGAATGAAATTAAATGGGTCATATCTACTTATATGTAAGTGTTTATTATTCTTATGAACTGTTAAAATATGAGAAAATAACTCCCATTTCCTCATGAAAAATGTCATGTTATATATCATATATAACAAACAAACGGCCAAACAGTGGTCTTCCTTCTGTAGCAAAGAAAACTTGGTAAGACATTGAATCTGAAAGGCTACCAAATAAATGTTACAATGTGAAAATATGATTGTGCAGGGGGCTGCTACCAAAGGCTGAATATGGGCTGAGTGTTGACTGGAGTGGGTTCCAGGGACCATATCACTTCAGTCCTGGCCCATCTACACTGGCTTCCAATTTGTTTCTGGGTCCAAGATTGGGGGTGTTAGTAGCCCTATCCATTCTCCCTATTGAAAGGGCAGCTTATGAATATGAAATATCATAAGCCCCTTCCTCATGCGCCGTAAGTACATGGCACTGTATGGCCAGGTAGAACAAATGTCAACCCCAGCTGGAGTTGGAAAATTACTAGAAGGTGTGTTAGGCTGACTAGCTGCCCCTCCATACCCCAAAGAAGCACCAGTAAAACAAAAGAGGTCTTTTAGGACTTCCTGCTTATCTCATCATTGCCCTTCCATAACTTCCTCACTCTTCCTTCTTAATCTGGTCTATTCAGCCCCTCCTCTCCAGCCATTGTTGGTCATCAAGCACCCCTTTTCACCTATAGTTTCTCCCAGATATGATTAATCAAACCTTTCCCAATTTATTGTTACATCTCCAGGTGAGCCATCAATTATTATTCCAGGAGCAGGAGACATAATTCTGCCTCAGACGTATTTTACACTATAATTAGGCTGCCCCCAGCCCTATGCTGTGTGTGTGTTTTGGGATCCTATGCACACCCTCTGATGCGTGTCTGAGCCTTCTTTTTCTTGCCACAATGCGCTGGTTGCTCAAGCTGCTACTCTACAGACGTCCTTTATCTCCTAGTCTGGTAAGTATCACCTAACCCTGAATCTCCCTCCCTCTTCCTCCTGCTTTCCTGGGATAGTCATCTTCCCCTTCTGTCACTGTAATCCACCAGTGGGTGAAGCTTTTTTGGTTTTGTCTGGCATTCCCTCAAGTTTATTTATTTATTAAAAAATATTTATAACATTTATGCACCACTTTTCCATGTGGCGCAAAGTGGCTTACAGTAGATGTGCACAGAAATTTCCAGATCCAGTAATAGACATCACTTTAGTATCATTGGTTGTCTATTTCAGCAGGCAAACCAAGTGACTCTAAAGAATGAAATATTCTTTGAATCACGCTGTAGAATATTGATGATGAATATTAGAATATTAGTTTCATCAAATTTATTTGAAAGCATCTGATTAATTTAGAGTGAATTCATCATTTTTTCTTATATTCATGAGACAAGGTATCCTTAAATGCACACAGCCAGCCTTGCATCTTTAGCTACTGGTGCTGTATCAAAGGTAAATCTTCAGTTTGTTTATTCTCTTCAAAATGTACCAGACAGACAGAACAGAGAAAAATAAAGCTTCTGAAAGATTACTCACAAAGGTTTGCTTTTCAGGGTTGATATTACAAGCAATTAGCGTGACATTTAATAAATGACATTTCTAAGAAATGCTAGAGCTGACTTAACAAGCAAACAGAACAACCTTGTTTTGTTTTTAAAAGGCAGTTGCATTGTAGCACATTTTATGCAAAATGACTGTGCCAACTCATGTTTAAAACATCTATGTGCATGAAATATTTGGAATAAACAGACTTTGTATACATCCAAATTGCTGTTACTGTGCTCTCTGCTTAGTAAAAATGCTGAGGGCTTGCCATGAAATAGGAAATGTATTTCCATATCCAAATTTAATTTGAATGTATACACTGTAAATAAATAGACTAATTAATTGGGTCTTGCTTAAATTAATGATTTTTTAAAAGTGTGTCCCTAGTATTAAAATCAGCAATAATGCTGTAATATTTATCACAACTTTCCCCCACAGCAGAAAGCTTTTTGTCAAGATGGGCAACTTTGCTTAAGCACCAAAAATATGAAAATCATGTTAGTTGAGACAATTGTGGATTTACTGAGGAACTTGACCTCTGTGTCTTCTGGGGAAGCGATATGTGTATTGTTAATATGATTCACATTTGGATGATTTCTCTTTCTCACATCATGTATCATGGATCACTAACTTCTTTAGTGTCAGTCTGCAGTGTTAGACTGACGTTTCTTTACGCTTTATATCCAGCAGGATGGATAACTGTTTCAGCAGTCCACCTTGTTCTGTGTGAATTTAGAGGCAAAGGATAGAGAAGAGCTTGTGGAGGTCTCTGCTTATCCTCTCTTTGGTATGGGCAGCAATGAGCTTTCACATCTTTCCAAACTGAGGGGCAAAAGAAAACATTGCTCTGGTGAGGGTTTTGACTTGGCCTACGTAACCTGTTGAAGGGCTATGAGTCATCTGAAGGACCTCTGTTCCTCCTTGACTGAAGAGTACTAGCTTCTATATCTCATTTGCCTGCCTACCCTTTTCATGAGTTTCCACAATATATCTTTCAGTGAATTAAACTGGGGCAATCAAGTTGCTTGGAACATGTCCACCATCTATCTGTCTAATACTGTGGTAGCATACTGTGCTGCTTGCAGTGACTCATCTGTCTGTTGCCACAGGCTTTATAGCAAGTATCAGTCATACGCTCAGGGTCTGCTGTGGAACTGATGTCCTCAGTTCTTGACTGGGGGAATCTGAGATATCTATATCTCAGGCTACGCCAGTCACCAGCTGCTTCCAATAAGAAAATTCACAGCCTACAAAAAGGGGCATCAGGTCCTCTTCTATAGGAGTTTCATTGGTGCCCTGGGGACCCACAGTGGTCTCTGCAATGATAGTGGGCTACTCCTTCCTATTACCATGTACAAATCAGACTGCCTAGCCTCATTCTGAGGGGGCCTATTGAAGAACTTTGTTCTCTTGAATCACAATATTTAACCTCCAAGCCCAATGTTGTCCTTCCTCAAAATCCAGGCTGTCTCCTTAAAAGGCTTATGATTATCTCTGACCAAGAAGCCCCCCTTACCCATGAGGGAGGGGATTTAAATCACACACTGTATAATTATATTCTTTTGAAAATTTCCAGATTGTACACACATATAGCAAGCATTCCACTTATGTATTAATTAATATATTTATACTTTGTCTTTCCATTGTGGTTCAAGGCAGCATACAATTCTAAATTAAAACCACCCATAATACAGTAAAACCTCACTAGCCCTCCTCTAGAAAATGCTTGCAGTTCAAACCACATTAAAAGCCCTAACTGATAAAACAGCCTTACAGATCCTCTTAAAAACTTCTAAGAACAGCACCTTCCTCTTCTCCTCAGGGAATATTCCACAAATTAAAAGCTCCTATAGAAAAGGGCCAGGCTGTGGTACGTGCCAAGCAGGCCAACTTAGCGGGGGGGGGGGATGGGACAGCCAGAAGTTGGCAGCTAGAGGGTCATCAACATAACTGGTGCATAGAGAATTATAGGGAGAGATGTTCTTTCAGATATGTGGGTCCTACCTTTCAAAAGCTTATTATTTTGTTATTATTTTATTGCAAATGAAGCCCAACCATATACCTAATGTTTGGGGGAAAATAATAAATATTGAACAGGAACAGAAGAAATCCTCAATAAAATACATGTGCAATAATACTGCCAAGGTGCAACATAGATTGTTCACTACATAAACCATGAGACTACAATGTGTAGTTCATGGGAGTTTTAAACCCATACATTTTGAAATAAAACCTTTAAAACAAAACTCTTTCCCTAAAATGTAACTACATAACACTACTTGCTTCAAATAGATACCCTCTGCTGCTATTAGAAATACTTGCAATGGATAAAAACAGTGAAATATTTGTACAATAAATGCCAAGTATTTAAAATTAAATGTAATAAAGATTTACCGTTTTTTATTGGAAGCCATGCCGTATTACAACAGTTGTTTATAGATATTCCAAGTAAGTTGCCACTGCTGTTTAAAAAAATATGCACATGTACACACACAAAACACAGCTGTTATTTCTGTTACATAATTCATCTACTTTTACATTGCTAATGTACATTTTCAAAAAATGAAAGGAAAGGGTGGCACAGAGTTGATGCATTTATATAATCTTAAACTGAAGCTCTTTGTGAACGGTGAAAAGTCACTTGAAAGAACTACTACCCTGAAACCATGTTCTGTGGGGCAACAAGGCAAGATGGTTCTTCCTTTATTTAATGAAACTTACAGCCTGATCCTATGCATATTTACTCAGAACTCCCACTGAGTTCAACAGCACTTACTCTCAAGAAAGCTTAAAGTTTTGTATTGATGATTCTTGCACAGACTGTTAGAAGGCAGAACTGTGGTTTATAGGAAGTAGAGCTTAATAGCATCTGTCCATATTCCTTTGCTCTAGTGATCTGTAATGCAGATAACTTCGCAAGAAGGAAAGCTGCCTGAGCCTTCTTTGACATTCCCTTCTGTACACTTGGGTGGAATTGGGCTAAGCCCCATCACCATCACAATAGCAATCTGCTTTGTGATCTGTTCCAGAAACAGCACATCAACACTTTTCCATTTGCTTAGGATTCAAGGCAAAGCCACAGCTGAAGCATGGCACCAACTTCACATGAAAATGCTGTCTGAGTAGAAACAACTAAATGTCAAAGTGAAGCACTTATGTTTTTGTGAAAGTTTTATTTTTCATTCAGATTCTTCTGCTTGTGAACTTTGTGAGGTGTCGTGTAGTGCATATTGAGAAAGAGAGAGAGAGAGAAAAACTTGATCCACTTAGAAAGTCAAACTTTCACAAACTCACAGATGAAGCGCTAATTTATTTTATGATACTAATCTGATTCGCACTGAGCAGTCCCAAGACAATATCAAGTACTTTGAACTCCCCTTGGTTTCAGTGAAGGGGTTAAGCATGCACTTATATCTCTCCTGTAGCATGCCAGCCATACCAAGAAATAACTGGGTGTTACTTCTGATCACAATTCACAGGGCTTCACCTGGTCATGCATTTTGGGAACCAAGACTGAGCAGGACACTTGTCTCTTCTGGTAGCCTCTTGGCCTCTAGGTAGCAACAAATGTGAAACACTAATGGCCCATTAATTGAAACAGGAGCTGCAATAAAAGGGTTTGATTTTGACTGGAACCTCCATACCTCATTATTTTTTCTTTCTTACCGTCTGTCTACTGTCTTGGGCAAATGTGTATACGTAATAGCCTTTATTCAAAGAACCACAGAACTAGTTACACATACCTAAGAGGATTTCAGACTAACGTTTCAAACACAGCTACCCCATGGAAAAGTTATTTTGAACATGAGGGGATTTTCAGCCTCCATTTGTGATTTGGCATAGGAGTCAACGGTCCAAAAGGAAAAATCAGAACATCCATTGTATGTGTCTTTGAACCCACCTTTGTAGTTTTTAGCTGGCCAACATGTGTTGCTTCATGGCCTGAGAGATGCAATCAGCAGAATCATATCTATGTTTGAATACTTCCCATTTTTTTTAAAAAAAAGCTACCCATGGACAATCAACTTCTTAAGGGAAAAGACTGTAGTTTGATTATGCACCATTGTTGTTTTTTTAAAAAATAGGCCTTTTCCTATTTCACTCGTATGCAACAAAGATGCCAAGGGGTCATACTCTCTTATTCATGACTCACTTGCTGTTTATTTAACTGTGATCCCTAAGCCAGGCTGAATCGCTGACTCATGATGATCATGCACTTCGGGCAGGGCAGGCTACCTATCAGATAGGTCTAGATAGGAAAATGCTATATCCAGGATCCTGCTTCCTGATTGGCTAAGATATTATTCCAGCTCCTTCATAACAGTAAAACATTTATTAGTTAAAACACTTATTTCCCACTTTTTCTCATGGCCGCCCATGGGTACCATGTCACCTACAAATGTGTTTCCAGGTATCTGTTTGCTTCTGTACCATTCTGGCTCCTGATCCATTCCACACTCCTTCTTTATCCCCTTTCAAGTTTCTTTCTCTTTGTCCTTCACCCATTCACATTCTTTTTTGTCATCGTGCCTCATTCCCTCCTTCCCTCTCCTCCACCTTTCTTTCGTCCTTGAGTGTTTCTCTCCTTCACCCATACTACATGATGCTTGTGAAGTCAGCTGTGAGGATGTTCAAGAAGATGAGTGGATGGAGAGGTTGCATTGGAGATGAGAGTGGCAGATGTGTAGTGAAGCACCAACTACAGCCACTTCTTGTAAAGTCTGGGCAGTACGCACATGAACACCCATGAAGTTGCCTTATACTGTATCAGACGACTGGCCCATCAAGGTCATTATTGTCTACTCAGACTGGCAGTGGCTTTCCATGGCCTCAGGTAGAAGCCTTTCACATCACCATCTGACCGGTCCTTTACTAGAAGTGCCAGGCTTGGACCTGGGATCTTCTGTGGGAAAGAGGCTCTTCCACTGAGCCACAGCCCCTCCCCTAAAGTAGTAACCACAGCTTTAAAAGGAATAGGCACCTGAGCTTGGCTCTACTTCTCTTCATTGGGGGCATGTATTTGCTTGAAACTACTTCACCACAGCAACAAACTATGAAAGATAAATCTATCATGGGTTATAGCCATGACAGCTGAATGAGACATTCAAGTTCAGAGGAGAATGCCTCTGAGTATTAGATGCTGGGGAGTAGTCAGAAGATGAGGGCATCTGCCAGCAGGTCCTGCCTGTAGGCTTCTTTGTCAGCATCTGACTGACCACAGTAGGAAATAGGATCCTGGACTAGAGGAAACTTTGTCTGATCCATTATGTCTATTTTATCTTACCTTCTAATCACCTCCACTACAATCAGAAAAGAAGGGATCTCATCTTCAAAGCATTTATAATACTGACATGGCAGTCCATCTGGGCTTGGTCTCTTCCCTATTTTCATCTTCTTAATTGCTTCTGCCACCTCTTGAGTCGTTATTGGGCCATTCATCACTTGATGTTGTTCCTCTGTGATTTTAGGTAAATTCTGTTTCATTAAATACTCATTCAATTTCTTTAAGGAAACCTCCTGTCTTCTATACAAATTAGAATAGTATTTAAAAAGAGTCTTTTGTTATCTGTTAACATAGCATTCCCATCTTGCAATTTTAAAATCAATTTCTTCTTTCTCTCTTTTCTCAGTTTATAAACTAACCATCTTCCCGGTTTATTAGCTAATTCGAAATTTTTCTGTTTGACATATTTCAATTTTTTCTCTTAATCTGTTACTGTTATCATTGATAGATGTTGTTGCAGGTATTTTATCTCCTGTTGCACCTTAACATCCTCTGGCACAGTTCTTAAAACTTCCTCCTTTTTCTTAATTTCTTGCAAAATACTTTGCATTTTTTCCTACCCCTTTCTCTTTAATTCCAAATTATGGTATATAATAAAATGGCCTCTTATACATGCTTTGCTTGCATCCCAAACCATTCTCAAATCTGTACCCTTGTTCAAATTTAATTCAAAAAATTCATTCAGCCTATTTTTACAGTCCGCAACAATTGCCTCTTTATGTAATAAAGATTAAGTTAGTTGCCACCTGAATGTATTAGATTTGGTCCTGTAATTTACTCTTACAGGGTTATGGTCTGAGAAAGACTTTGCTAATATCTCTACTTTGGTTATTTTGGTCACCAAATTTTTCGACACCCAGACCATATCTATATGTGATAAAGTTTGTGTCTCTCCGAGTAGAATGTATATTCTCTTGAGTCACCATGTTTTGTTTCCAAACATCCACCAGACCCGTATTATCAAACATGTCAGAACAAACCTTTGGTAATTTACCTTGAGTATCTTTTATATTTTTGTCAGAACATCTATTTGTGGAGAAAACACCATTCCAATCACCCATCAAGCAATAACTTTCATAAGGCAGATCAGCCAATTTTTCCCAAAGGTATTTGTAAAACCTCCCCTTCTCCTTATTTGGCGCATAGATTACTACCATCAAGATTTACTCCCATTCAGTGTAACCTCAACCCCCACAAATCTACCCTGGTTATCAGAAATAACAAGTTCTGGTTTCAATACAGGCTTTAAATACAACACTACCCTATTTTTCTTTTTGTTACCTGCAGAGACAAATCCCCCCCCCCAAATTTTATAATCCAAATATTTGATCTTTTTTCCTGATATGAGTTTCTTGTAAGCAGATGACATCAACTCTCAACTTTTTCAGATAATGAAATATTTTCTGTCTTTTTTGAGGAGCATTCACTCCATTTATATTCCATGTTATGCATTTGTAATCCATGCTTGAAATTTTAGTTATTGTCAGAGTCCATATCATCTTGTTCTTTCTGATCCAGTACAGGTTGTTTTGAATCTTCTAGGTCTTTCTTGTATCTTTCCATAAATTCTCTTGCCTTTGGAATTGAATTCAGCCTAAATCTCTGCTGTTTAAAAGTAAAAATCACTCCTTCCAGCTTATCCCATCTAAATTGAATTTTCTTCTGTTTCACTTTTTCAGTTAAAAAGATATAATCCTTGCGTTTCCTCAGAATTCTGAGTGGTATATCCTTTAACACAATGACTGGAACATCCTGTATGGTCAATTTCTTCCTGTAGTGTAGTTGTAAAATTTGATCTTTTATTGACTTTCTGACAAAATGCACCATGATGTCCTTTGGGAGTTTATTCTGTGTCGCATATCTGGTGGGAATTCTATATACTTTGTCTAGTTTCATCTCTACTTTTGGGATATCCCACTGCATTAATTCTGCCAAGGCTTCTACCACCCTGTATTGAACATCTTCATCTTGTGTCTCCTCCACACCTTTCAGGCAGAGCACATATTCTTTCTCCCTTAATTCCAGTAAAGCTAAGTTGTCTTGATGCTTCTCAAACTCTTTATCCAGCACTGCCATTTTACAGTCCAAAGTCTGCACCTGATTGTTCAGCTCTTTTACCTCCTCAGAGATTTTCTTGACAACACCTTCAATATTTTTAATTTGAATTCTTTGATTTGAATTCTTTGGTCAGCATCTAACTGACCACAGTAGGAAATAGGATCCTGGATTAGAGGAAACTTTGTCTGATCCATTATGTCTATTTTATCTTACCTTCTAATCACCTCCACTACAATCAGAAAAGAAGGGAGACAGAGACCCTCATGAAAGAAAATGAAAATAAACATAAGAACAGACAGAACATACGGGAAAGGAAAGGTGGAGAATGGAGGATTTATGCTTCCCCAGCCTCAGCCATGGAAATCCATTCCATCCACTTGCCACATGCACAATAGCTTCAGACACACACCAAATAAAATCTCTTGTACACTGGACTCCCCAATTTTGGCATCACCTGAATTTTCCTATTGGTGGCAAGATAGACTTAAAAAAAACCAGTGAAATCACTGATGTTGCTACATCACTTCTGGGGGAAACACAGAAGTGAAACTTGGTTTTTACCATAGAATTTCTGTCAATTCCTAGATTTACCCTGGAAGTGATGTAGTGATGTCACCAACATTGTACACACACACAAATTTGTACGCACAAGAGGAGAAACTGAAAATAAGAATATTTTATGATGATTTTCTTTTAAGATTATCATTGAACTCAGATTACCTTTGAATAAATATGCATAGAATTAGGCTGTAAGACAATCCTGTAGAACCATTAAGAATGAGCCCAGTTATCAATATTGATAGAAAATGATTTTTTGAACATATAAATACCAGAAACGGTCTTATATTGATGTTGGAGGATTCACGCATTGCTGAATGTTTGACTCTAATTCAAAATGTGACTTGTTTCTACTCAAAATTATACCAATTTGGGCAGGAAAAATCAAGAGAAAACACCACAGCTACATTATTTACTGCAATCATTCTCTTGTACTTTATTTTATGTGTTTCAGTATAATGTAATTACCATACAACAGAGAGCTATAAAAAGGTTTTCTCATTATTGAATTCTGTTTTCCCACATTTTTTTTCTATGATCCACAGAAGACTTTTTTCTGACTAGTGGAATGCAACATATAGAAGGCTTGTATTGTCGAAGGCTTTCACGGCCGAAGAATGATGGTAGTTGTGGATTTTCTGGGCTGTATAGCCGTGGTCTTGGCATTGTAGTTCCTGATGTTTCGCCAGCAGCTGTGGCTGGCATCTTCAGATTTATAGCACCAAAAGACAGAGATCTCTCAGTGTCACAGTGTGGAAAAGAAGTTGGCAGGTAATTTATATCTACTCAGGAAGATAGGGTTGGGCTGAGTCATCCTGTAGGAGTCATAAGCTTATGAAAAAGCACAACCTTCAAGCAGTATTCAGACCCACCAGAAAAATACAACAGATGCTAGATCAGCAAAAGACAGTAGAGACCCCCTCACCTCTGCAGGAGTATACCGCATACCCTGCAGCTGTGGACAAGTTTACATCGGGACCACACAGCATAGCATCCAGACAAGAATAAAAGAACATGAAAGACACTGCAGACTTGGCCATCCGGAAAAATCAGCAGTGGCTGAACATAGCCTAACTCAAACAGGACACAGTATCCTATTCCAGGACACTAAAATACTGGACAACACTTCCAACTACTTCGTCAGATTGCACAGGGAAGCCATTGAGATTCATAAGCATAAGCACAATTTCAACAGGAAAGAATAGACCTTAAGAATGGAGCATGGTTTCCAGTCCTGAAAAACACCAGGCTAACAAAATACTCTATACCTGACAATAGCCCTGCAGAGAAGATTAGCATATCAAGCACCAATCCATATGCAAAAGAACCTCCTCAGGATACAGTGAAGCCTCCCTCCATTAGCATTCCACACCCTGGGAAACTCCTACAGGATGACTCAGTCCAACCCTACCTTCCTGTCTAGATATAAATTACCTGCCAACTTCTTTTCCACACTGTGACACTGAGAGATCTCTGTCTTTTGGTGCTACACCTCTGAAGATACCAGCCACAGCTGCTGGCAAAACATCAGGAACTACAACGCCAAGATCACGGCTATACAGCCCGGAAAATCCACAACAACCATCATATAGAAGGCTTTATTGTCAATTGATGTTAGATTTTATTAAAGAAGGTAACATAAAGGGGAAAAGGTTGTACTGATGTAGGATTATGTTAATGTAATGGAAGTGACTATGTATGGCTATGCAAACAAAGACATCAATACAAAAAAAATGCACAGAAAAAAAATGTATGATCAAGATATAAATAAAGGCAATAGTTCTTTGCATGCTTAAAAAAAAGATTTTATTAAAGATGTGTTTGCAAAGAAAAAAGTTGGGAAACAATTTCTTCCACAAGAATTAGGGTTAAAAACCTATAGGTGGCTTGATGTTTTTTTGTTGGGGGGATTAGAGCAATTCCAAGCAAGTCTAGTCAGAAAATCCACTCAGGAAATGTTCTTAGGATTGCAGTGTAAAATAGAGAAAGTGAAAATTCTCTACAGAATCAATTGACACCAATTTAGTTTATTGTTGATTTAAAGAGTGGCTTGATACAGTATACTGTGCCCAAATCATTGCAATAAAAGATTGCATTCAAATTCATTGATGCTTCTTTTTAGTGGAATTCTATTAATTAAAAAAAATCAATTAATAGATATAAAATTATAGTATCCTGTATGACACAAGGCACAGTCAGATGTAGGATTGTTTTAAAAGGGCATGAAGAATAAACTGCAGATATTCTGTGTTCATTATTATTCTAACAGCTTCTATACATTACCCAATGGATGTCTTGTTTGTAAATTTCTCCTGTTCCATGGTTCTGCTCACTGATCTAACATTGGTAAGCAGATCACTTAGCCACATTTTTCCTACGAGAAGTAGAAAGGAAAAGAAGCATTTGAAAAAGAATTAACAATTGTCAGACACTGGTATACCTCACTTGCGCTCCATGCCAATAAATAGTTTTTCAGAAAGAGACTACAAACATATGAACACACTGTCAGCATTTCACACTTACAGTAGTACAATTGATTTTGGATTCAGACCAACAGAAAACAATCCCCACTGCCCACCCCATATTAAAGATTTGTTATGCAAACCTCTTTGTGCAATGAAAAGTTTTAAAAACAGGACCTACGGGAAACGTACACATGAAGTCCTTGTTTTCAAAGATGCAAGACAGTGAGGGGGGGGGGGAATCTGGAGATTTCAACAACATGCATACATGAAAAGAATTCCTTCTGTTCTCTTCCCACACAGAAAGGAAAGAATTCTGGATGCGAAATTACACCGAAATGACCATGCATTTCTGTCGAAATGTATGCAAGGTGTTCAGTACACATTAATTTACTGTACATCTAAACCACTTCTCAATCGCCTTGTCATTTGAATTGCAATGTTCCTTTCCTGATCCAGCCCATGTTTACTAACACCCCTCTGAGTTCAATAAGGCTTGTTTCCAAGTAAGCAGTATTATATTGACTTTACCTTTACACTGTTGGTTCAAAGTCTTTGGGCATCAGCCATTCGATTATGTTATATGAAAGACTACTGTCCTTGAAAATAAAGCATACTGGCCATATAAATCATATTAAAGACTACTACAGCAAATACCAGAATGCCACAGATGCCATTCAAGCACATGATACACATGCGCCCCATGGATCCAGCTGTTACTGTGTCTTCTATGCATGATGAATTGCTGACTTTCTGAAGCTAACCCCAGATTACTGAGGTGAGAGAGGTGGAATGCTGGATAGATTGGCAGCTCAGAATAAGGCAAATGGACTGGAAGAAGTGGACTAAAACTTCACTTATTCTTTAAGAAGAAAGCCCTGTGGTATCTGAAAGAAAATTCATATTTGAGTCCAGCAGCAGGAGAGCCAAAGGATACTTCTATCAGGATTTCCCTACACATGTAGGAAACATGTTTGTCCAACATGAGTTTGTGTGCCATTAAGTTGCAATCAACTTTGGCCCCCCAAAGTGTTTTCAAGACAAGAGACATTCAGAGATGGTTTCATTGCTGAGCTCTAGGAACCCTGGCCTTCCCTGGTGGTCTCCCACCAAAATACTTACCAGGACTGACTCTTCTTAGCTGACAAGACTGGATACCTGGACCAACCAAATCAGGGTATATGTCCAACATAAACGGCATAAAATAATTTGTGTAGAAAATGGCCCTGAGAAAATCCCTGAAAGAGGAAGTCTCCTAGAGACTGTTGGAAAAACAATTTGCTTTATCGACCTTAAAAACCATGAAAAGGAAGAGAGAATGCCTGTTTGATCCAATGAAGTCTAGTGCTCCTAAATATAGCAAACTTGACTCCTTTTTAAATCCTGCTATCACACTTCAGAATAGATTCTTACTCTTATCCAAGGAGATTGATTGAGATGATTGAAGAGCCTGAATCTGCTAAGCAGTTCAGTAACAAAGAGGCTTCGCAAGTGCAAATTCAATCTGGTTGAGGAAAGTCAAGAAATGCGAATGACCTTTCAGACATTGAATCCCAAAGGAGCTCTTCCTACTTCACTCTCACTTGCCTCCTATGGACTCTTTCCTTGAAGGGACATCCTCTGCTATTGCTATTGCCTCTTCTTAGACAGTTTAAATCTAAAATCCCAGATTTAGGTAATGTTTCTTCCACAGAATTGTCAAAAGAACCAGTAAATCTAAGTAACTGCCTCAAACTGTAAGAGGTATATGAGTCTGAATGCATTTCAAAACTCATTTGCACAGGGCAGGACTTCAAACATCTGGGTCTACATCCTGTTCTAAGATAAGGCAAACCTATACAACTTTTGATTTCCCTGGTGCCATGTATTACCTTTAGTAAGTAACTTAGAAGGAAATTTTCCAACTAATTTAAATATCCCTCTTCATACTTGTTTACATTATTACCTTTACTTATTCTGTGTCTCAATACTGTGTATGTGTGTGATATGTATACATACAGTGCCTACTGCCTGGTGAAAAAATGGTCTTTCTTTAAGTTCATATGACCAAAAGTTTTAAGCATAAGAAAGAATGGTCTATAAATGTGTTATTTTGCATATGTGGAAAAAAGCATCCATCATTTCACAGTATTCCTTTTAACTAGCATTTAGCACGCATGCAGGCACACACACGCTCACTCACTCACTGATTCAACATCAGGGACAATCGTTTAGCATTATCAGTAATTACACATTCTTCAGGGAGAGCCCTGCTTTGAATGTGGTGGTAGAGAGTTCCATCAAGTCATAGCTGTCTTATGGTGACTCCTGGTGGAGTTCTCACGACAAGAGAATAAGAGCCAAACTACATGAGATGCCAGACAAATGTTCTTCACATGTTGGATCCCACAAGTTTCCCTCAGTAGTCTAGTCTCACAAAGAACAGCCTCTCAATGCGACTGCCCACCAGGGAAAGACTGATGGGAGGGATTCTCTCTCTCTTTCAAAAAGCCTTGGCTCATGTTTTCCTCCAGGAGCTCAAGGGGGGGGGGGGTGTAACAAGAGACAGGAAATCGGGCAGCTTTTTGCAAGAGTGAGAGAATACCCCCTCTCTTCTGCCTGACATTGCAGGCTCTCTCTCACGCGCGCGCGCAAAAAGCCACCCTGGATTTCCTGCCTCCTGTTACATTCCCCCTCCCCACCACACCCAAGCTTCTGATGAAGAGAACTGTGATTCTCGAAAGCTTATGCTACAATAAAATTGGTTAGTCTCAAAGGTGCTATTGGACTCTTTTTGATTTTGCTACTACAGATTAACACGGCTAACTCCTCTGGATCATATAATTATTGAAATTAAAGAATCAAAAGATGACAAAATAATGTTCTATAACCAACATTTGGTCCTTATTGTTATGTACACACTGTCTGTAAACATTTTGAAGTCTAACGCTCTGTAATGGAATAATATATGAAACAGATCTGAACTGAGTAGCCCAGACAGGCCCAGTCTTGTCAGATCTTGGAAGCTAGGCAGGGTCAGCCTTGGTTAGTAATTGGATGGGAGATCTCCAATGAAGACCAAGGTCATAGAGGCAGGCGATGGCAAAACCCCTCTGTTGCTTGATGCAATTCTCTGCCACAGGAAGAATGATGGAGGAATTCTCTCTCTTTCAAAAAGCCTTGGCTTGGGTTTTCCTCTGGAAGCTTGGGTGTGGTGGGGAGGGGGAATGTAACAGGAGGCAGGAAATCCAGGGTGGCTTTTTGATGAAGAGAACTGTGATTCTCGAAAGCTTATGCTACAATAAAATTGGTTAGTCTTAAAGGTGCTACTGGAATAATTATATGTATTCTATGAAAATATTTCTGTACCAACTTGTCTCCTATCTCATTTATTCAGTCTTTTTTTTCCTTTTTGCCATATAAATTTTCTGTGTCCTAACCTGTGACTATAGAATTTTCCAGTAAAGACATAAATTGTATTTCTCGGATATAGCACAAAGATAAAACCATTGCCTTTTGACCTAAAGCTTCTAATATCATTTTCACACGTCATGACGAGAAAGGGGTTTTCTTGGATCATTTTTAACTGTAGCCAGTCCCAGCAAGTATTTTTCTAAAGTGAAGGACTTAAAAAGAGATTGTTGTTTTTTAAAAGAAATTTGTACTGCTATTCGTGTGGCTCATTCTGTCAGTTCTCCAACATGCCATTTTATTCTGACATGATGATTTCATAGACCACAGCATTATTGGTGCTTAACACTGCAACCCTAAGCATAATCATACCCTTCTGAGAGCTAAGCTACAAGAGACGAATTACATGAGGAGGAGCACGTGAAGGGAGTTGCAATGTTAGCTGGGAAGCTGAGTTTTAAAAGAGATCAGAAGGCTTTGTCAATTTCCCCTCTCTACAGAGCCAGGGAGATCGCTGCTCAGAGGGTTTGTTAATTCCCTCTTTGCCTCTCAAAGGCTAGGTCAGGGACAAAGAGGAAATAAACAAACCATCTGAGCAGCCATCTCCCTGGCTCTGTAGAGAGGGGAAATTAACAAAGCCTTCCAATCTCTTTTAAAACTCAGCTTCCTAGCTAACATGGCCCTGAGATATTGCGACTCCCTTCATATGCTCCTCCTCATGTAATTCGTCTCTTGTAGCTTGGCTCTAAGTCAATTTAAAACAGCTTCTAGTGTTTAAGGGAAACAAGCTTTTGCCGCAGCACCTCAAATGTGACATGCCAAAATGAATACACAGACACAATTATGTGGGGACTAGTTGTTTATTTATATTCATATATTTAATTATTTGAATGGCTGATCTACATCATTGCTTATTTGAACATAAGCTGACTATTTTAAGAGCAGGCTTCACTAGGCAACTTCCTTGGGTGCTCACTGGGCAAGTCCACCCTGGCTCCAAACTCAGGTGGTGTTTTCACCAGCCGTCTTTATTCCAGCCTGCACAGCCGATCTCTGCCAAGAGATGCCCAGGGTCATCTGCCTCCTCTGATGGGCCACAAGGCACCTCCCAAGTTCAAGAGATGATGCTCAGCACCAAGGGTGCTCCTTCACAGCACCACACAGCAACATGGCTTATGATGGCTTGTACTAGACATGCCGCCCATCACCGTGATGCCTCTCAATGCTGGCTGATTAACCCTACCTATCTTGACCAGCCCACCCTATTCCTGCCACACAAGAGGGTTAGTCTAGCTTAACACCCCTTGTCCCATCTGCTGACTCCTAAGTCATACAGGCCCTCATGATGATCAGCCAGATAGATCATGCCCTTCCTCAGAAAGGTGTACCTTATTGCTCCTATATAGGTGTGGCCTATCATGTTAGATCTCCACGTGGGTGATAATAGCCCCCCTAGCCAAGACTTCCTTGCTAATTGGCCACTTGGCATTCCACCTGGCCTTCTCAATGCCAGCAGGTTTGGCTGCTCCCCTCCAGACCCTTCTCTGCAGGAATTCTATCCAAACCAGCAACAGCCCAGAGCTTAAATCCCTAATACTCTTCAAATTCCTTAAGACCCTAATTACAAGTGTAACACCTTTTGTCTGCACCAAGTCATTTTCTCCTAAATGAATGACCAGAACTTTAGGACAACTGTCCTTCCTTAGAACTTGGTGGAGAGAGGGCAGGAGGTGGCCCCACAACATCATCCTTTTCCCACACCAACTGATGCGTGTGTGACCTAAACAAGTGGGTCAAGAAACATCCCTCCTTTTTTATGAGGACAAGCCAAAATATCAGAAAACCATGTGCATTTCAAAGCAGCGTGCAAGTTTTTGAATCCTCTAAAACTTTTCCATCAGGTGAGAGCACAGGAGGACAAAATCGCACATGGAATAATGTTTTAAATGTTTATTTATAATGTTTTTATTGCTTTAAAGTGTATGTTATAAATTGTATGCTGTTACACCGCCCTGAGCTCGTCCAACAGGGCAGTCTAGAAATGTAATAAATAAATAAATAAATAAATAAATAAATAAATAAATAAATAAATTAAATAAGTTGTTTCAAGACATGGTGTAAAACCCTAAAGGCTTCAAATGGAAAACAGCTCTAAACTGGGTTAGTTTAGATAGTGTGGGATGCAAAACAGTTTTCAAATGGCACCAAGTTGCTGGGATAACAGAGAGAAATCAGCATTCTCGCTTACTGAATATGAAAGGCAGCAGTTAATCAAATGTATTTTAAAAGCTGTAATTTATCTTTTCTAAAACCACCTTTATGTGTACACATACAAATAGATAGCTCACCTTTTTTCTTACCATTCTTTAGCTGTATATCAGAACTTTTCTTTGGACATGTTTGTATACTCTGTGGAACTTGGCATCTCTCAGTGTTAGATTCCAATACCAATTGATCCAATATTTCTTCCAAACAGATATTGAGAGAAGAGCTGAGTGCTTCTGTTGCCTGGAGGGGTTCACTGTGGTTGACATCCTCAGATCCTTCTAAAATAAGTGGAGTGCTAATTGTTCCTGTAGATGGATTCCCAGGAATTTTCTGAAGAGAATTCTGATCCATTCTGTTTTCTCTTGACAAAGCAAGAAATATAACTGTCATGAATATCAACCAGAACTAACACCATTAAAATATTCTTAACTGTCCCATTATTCCTTGAACACTACAAAATATCATACTTAAATAAGATGTTGTCTCATTACAGCCTCCTTAAGACATACCCTAGGTTAGAACCAGTTGTTCTCTTTCACTAAGGAAATAGCCTTCTATTGGAGGAAGAAGTTCTCCTTTTGGAGGAAGGAATTTATTTCTATGCCATATATTTTAAAATTGGAATGTCTTAATGACTGGCATTTTAGAACCTGACAGCTGGACTTTAACCATATGCTCCTTTGCCTCCAAATGTAATCTCCTAGTTCTCTCATTACATTCTACCCATGCTAATGGGACCAGGGAAGATATATGAAGTGGTGTGCTCAGTTTCACCTGGGGTGCAGTTTCTGAGGCAAAGTACTGTTTTAAAAGGACCATGACTGGGTTTTCAAGATCTAGTTAATCTGCTGTGAAATGGAAATGGAGAATGTGACAGCAGTGCTGTGATCCAAATTGCACTTGCCATAAGACCTGTGGAAGGAATACGGAACATGCTTCACCTTTCCATTCATACTTGTTCTTCCTGTCACCTGTAGACTTTTGTAAGAGAAGAAAACAGGAATAACAAGTGAACAAGCCGGAACAAGCATCAAGTGATGCTGACTACCAGTTATCTGGAGGTCATGACCAAAGTTCCAAGTTAACAGGTCCAGTTGCTGTTCACAAGCTTGTTTTTTGCACTTGTAATTTTTTGGTAATGATGAGGGCAATGTGGAAGAAATAAGTAACTTGAAGTACAAATGTCAAGGTTTAATTTTGTTACAGTGTATTCCTAGGTACTGTTAATCCTTCTAAACTATTCAACGTCAGTGGATTAATTCTGTTTAGGATGGCACTATTTGTTTTACAAAAAGCACATTGTAAGAAACATTGCCTCCATATTTCTTCCTCACTTTTTGGATTGCTCAAATTTAAGTCCAGTTGGTTTCAGGAGGAGTCTTTACACTATAGTCTGTACTTCTAATCATACTCAATTAAAATACTCTGCTGAAATAAATGGGGCAGCCTTCTGAACAAATATGTTTAAGATGAACTGCACCCCAGAGGTAACTTGTGCAAAAGGCACAACCTTGGAAAAGAAATGTTTAAATTGCACTCTTCTAATGGTCAAGTTAACCTAAAACAGACTTCTCAGGTAGGCTGTAGGATCATACTTTTCAAGGGAGCTTCCAGACTACTTGAGTAAAAGGGACATTAAATGACATATTAATGGAAAGTAACCAACAAAACAAAAAGGCTGTCCAAAATACAAGCAAAAAGTCAGAATATCAATGGTTTCCCAGGAAACAACAGGTTCAATTTCACCTTACATTCATAGTAAATCTGAGTAAATGTTTGGGATAATGTCTGGGATCAAAAGACAAATTAAAGTACTTATGAAAAAAGCTTTTGGATTAACAAAAGGTATCTACTTGCTGCAGGTGGTGGATCTAGTGTTGTAGAACCTATGGGACCCATTTTGTCATAGCAAGATTGCAAATTCTTTGCATGATTGACAACATGGCAGTAGCAATAAAAGTAACAGTACACATGTGTGTCGGACCGCATTTTTAAAAGCATGGAAGTGCTATACAAATAGCTGAAGGACTGTTAAGGGTTAATCCCTTAGACACAAAGAGTTTTGAGTTACAGGCTGCTCCAATGAATCTGATTGGGTAGCATGACCTGGAAAGAGGAGGGTCTGTTTTCAGCCCTAGCTGAGAGAAACTGAGTGTGAACAGTTGGAAGACGGGATCCTAACTAAAAGCAGTTTAACACCAACAAGAGAACTGGGGAAAGGCTGGGAGGGAAGTGTGGGAAGTAGGTGCAGCCTCCTGTTCGGGCCAAAGAAAGGGGATAGATTTTCTAAGAAAAGACTTTCCCTATCCAGTCAAATGGAGGTGAAGAGATCCCAGGTTGGGTGTGGTGGGAAACTACCTTTCAAGACTTTAATATTCAGACAAAAACTGAAAGAAAGCACTGGTGTTTGGAGAGAAGGGGTATGAGATACTGGAAAGTAGGTACCAGCATTCTTAGATCCAAAAGAAAAAGAGAATACTAAAAATAAGTATACTAGAGGGTTTGGGGAAAACATTGGAACAAAAGCTTCTAAACATAAGAATTTAAGTATCTGTGAAGAGCATAAAAACTAAAGTCTGTGCATGTACTGATTTTACCTCAGAGATTTCTATGTCAAATTACCTCAAAAAATTTTAACCCCTGATTTCATTTGACCTTTCCCCTATAAAATAAATAAAATAGTAATTTTTGAATTTTAAAAATGCCTCTAGTGCCAGTTCTGCTGTTTAAGGACAAAGAAGAGGGAAAGAGGAGTAGGGTACATCAGGTATTGGGACAGTTTACATGTACTCCACCTAAACACCATTAGACACTAATACAAGTATAAATACTCAATTCTCATAATGGAGTGAAATAAGCAGTGAGATCCCCCAAAGATCTGAATTGGTCACAGTTCTATTTAACTTGTTCATAAACGATGTGGAGTGAAAGTTCAGCAGTGAGATAGTCAAATTTGTGAATGAGACCAGGTTATTTAGAATGAAGAAAACCCAAACAGACTGCTGAGCTAACCAAACCGAACTCTCCAACCTTACGGAATGGGGAACAAAAGAGCAAATGAAGTTCAAAGTAAATACATATAAATTTATATTCCTTGCAGGAAAAATCCTAGCTTCATGTTTAAACTGATGAGGTGTAAACCAGGGCAGGAATCAGGATGGGGTGCATCACCCCACAAAATCAAGATTTTTAATTGAGACATTACAGCTTCTATTTGAAGACTAATAGCTTGTTTTCAAAATAGGACAAATTCTAACTTAACTACAGTGATTGTCAGCATGGAGAGTAGAGATGGGCATGAACAGCAATATGAACAAAAAAAAGCCACGATCAGCCCAATCTGCTGTTTGCAAACAAGCTGTTCATGAGGCCCCATTCTAAACGAACAGGTGGTCGTTGCAAGCCTCATTTGTTGCTGTTCATTGCTGTTCGTCAAGCCAGACAGTCTAACATCTGCAATCAATTCCCTTGGCAACTTAGGCAGGGATTGTCTGAACTCTGTCTGAACTCCTGCTGTTGCCCTGGAAACCCCAATCTAAGCCCAATTTAGCTTGATAGGCAGGTCTTCCTTTCAGGTGTGGTGCTCCAAATTTGTTACAACAAGAGAGCAAAGACCAAGGTGGGGGGGGGCTCCCAGCTCTGACTTTGCAGACAGTGGAGAGACAGTATTTATTATTGGTACCTTTCCTGCTGCCTGCTCAGGTAAGGTTTCTGGGAGTGGTGCAGTAAGGATCTACCCCTTCAAGTTCCAGGGCTGCTGCCAGGCTCTGGGGCCAAGCTATTATTTATTATTGGCACCTTTCCTGGTGCCTGCTCAGGTCAGGTTTCTGGGAGTGGTGCAGTAGGAATCTTGACCAAACTTGGATGATGGCTGGAGGAGAGCCTGCTGGCCCCCACGAACAGCCAATCACAAACATGTTCATGAACAGGGCCATGTTTGTGGTTGTTCACGAGTCCCTGTTCATGGATGGCAATGAACAACAAACATCTTGTTCGGGTTTTTTTTCTGTTCGTGCCCATCTCTAATGGAGAATACTTAGAGGTGGTAAAGGCTATCTGGTGGAAATTTTTATTTAAACAAGGTTTGAATTTTAAAAGTGCCTTCCTGTTCAATGTATTCAATATTTCTGATAATAAGTCTGTGGACACTTAAATAAACAAAGATGCTTGGCCTTAGCTACTGGATCATAGACCTTCCTTTGGTACAGTAGATCATGTCATCCTATAGAGGTGTTTTGAGGCAGAAAATGATTTTTTTCAGTCAATCTTTTCGAAGTAGAAGCCTTGGCTTCATGAGGAAGCCTGGTGTACTTAATCATGCACTAATATAGTCATGCCTCCCTGTACCTGCTCTTTAAAAGAAAATTGTGATTGTGTCTAAAAGAAGGATTTGTTCTTCCATCTACCTTCAGTTTGGGGATACACTTCCTGAGAAATTCATCCCAGTTGTGGGAAGGGGAAGCTACACCCTGGAAGGTATTCCCCTAGGAAACAAATAAAAACATCTATTGGATTGATTTCCTAATGTTAGTTTTAATTCTGAAATTAGAGTCTTACTCAGTTTTTAAAGTGACAAAACGATGCTGCTTTTTTTACATTCCTAATTCTCCATTAATTGTAATAGGATTTTCTCCCTTAAGGTATTTGATAGTGTAACCTTATGCTACAAGAAGAAGAAAAGCAGCCTTTGAGCTATCATGGGATTCTGACTAAACTACAGTCTTCCCTTACCACATTCAACTGCATCAATTTGGGAGGGGCAGTGCCTCAGTGTTACAGCATCTGCTTGACAGGATCAGTCTCTGGTATCTCCAGATAAAAGGATCTGGTTATATGAAATACCTATTGAGATGAATATTGACAGGATCCTGGGAGCTGTGGAGGCCAGTTTGTGCCCTGAATCCATGCCCATCTTGGATGCTAAAATCAATTAAGGCCGACATCAACAAGCTCTTAGTATCTATCATAAATCAATCACCAACTACCATAAAACAATCACCAACCTTCCTTCAACTAGGCAAAGAGGCATTATCTGTTGATTACTTTGTAAACCATCCCAATAGAAAAATAATGTGGCTAACTACTGCTTAGTTTCTAATCTGCCCTTACTAGGCAAAGTGATTGAAGAGCAGTAGCTGACCAACTCCAGGTTTCTTGGAGAACGCTAGTTCTTTGGACTCTTTTCAGTCTGGATTCAGGTCAAGCCACGGGACAGAGATGGCTCTAGTAGCTTTAGGGGATGATCTCCATCTGAATATAGACAATGGCCATACTTCATTATTGTTTCTCCTGGATCTATCTGCAGGCTTTGATGCATCTGACGAAGAGAACTTGATTCTCGAAAGCTTATGCTACAATAAAATTGGTTAGTCTTAAAGGTGCTACTGGACTCTTTCCGATTTTGCTACTACAGACTAGCACAGCTAACTCCTCTGGATCTTTGATACAAAAGGAATAAATGCCCATCATTTTTCTTTTCAAGTACTTTCCCTTAAAATATTTATTTGCATTTGTAGTGTATATACCTGTGAAGTGTTTATTACTGGTGAAGCTGTTTAAGAAAACATAAATTTAAATGCCTGTTAGAGCAAGACACACAAAATTACAACGATGACTACAGATGTTATCTTGGTTAATCCTCTGTTCTGTGACTGAGATCTGTCCATTAGGAGCACTTTAGAAGACTGCATCCTTAAGGTTCTTTCCTATCGCTAATTTTATCTTGAGGAGGACTGGGATGTTCTTATGTGATAACACTGGTAAATCTTGCCATCACATTCATGGTTTCATCTGCTCTCTTTTCAATGCCCTAACATCTATTTTTGCATCATTGACCCTTTTACCTCACCACTTTGGATGTCTTGCCAACTTTTCAAATTTAAACACAGCACAAACAAAGCAACTGATGCTTCCACTTAAATTCTTCCCTCTTTGCACACTTTCTAGGTTATACTCATAGGTGTCTTTTATCTTCTAGTCTCTCAAACATAGTCTTGTAGGAATCTTTACTCTTCTCCCCGCCCCACACACACACATTTTTATACCAAGGCTATTGCCTATTCATCCCGGGACATGTGAGGTCTTGAGGAATGTGGAAACAGCCCCTCCCCTGCATGGCCACCCCCTTGCAGTGTTTGGAGCCACACAGAGTAACACAATGCTTTTCAAGCAAGTTACATCAATTCTATATGTGACAAGTCAGGTCGGGCCCCTATATCCTAATTTGCACCACATGGGTTATGTATTTGGACCTTATTTATAGGGCAAAGAGGAGCAAGTTTGTGCAAGAATTTCCAGGGAACTTACTTTCATTCTACTACCACAGCATTCTACATTCTCATTCTGCTGCATTTGTAGATCCCTCCATCAAGCATGAAGAAACCAGCAGTCCACAACCCCAATTCCATCACCTCTAATAACCATTGCTGAGGCTGCCAGTCATTTTTTTGAGGACTTGGTAATTTATTCACACTGAATCACTGCAGTTGTCTCTCAGTCACTCTGACTTTGCCTAGTATTATTTCAGAGGCTGGCTGATTTCTAATTATTTTTTTAAAGATTCTATCTTGTATAATTATTTTATGAGAGCCCTGATATTCAATTATCTCCTGAAATAAATATTCTTGAGGGGAAAATCTGGTTTTTATCACTTTTCTAATCAAACAGTGAGGTTTTAACTAATCTTTGTGGCTTGGGTGAAGAGCTCAGCTGCTATCATGCAAAAACGCACAGGCCAAACATTGAGGTAACTCTTGCATTTGAAAATGCCCTGGCAGGAGCAACCCATTTCAGTAGCATTATAGGTTTTATCACTGTAGAAATTAGCACTACAAGTCAATTGTTGAGAAAATGGAATTTTGTTTATTTAATTTCTTGATAGTCTAAAATTAATCTCAGAGTTACTGCAAGAGCTACTATATGTTTTTCTTGTACTCTCCACTTTACAAGGGATCTTTGTGTTCTGATTCACTGTTAGACTTTATATTTGTATATTCAAAGCAAGGGTGGCCATGTTTTTCCGACTTCTCTGCCCTACCAGTCGAGTTGCTCCCTGATATACCTCATGATATACCTCATATAACACAAAGTAATCCAACTAGGTCTGCAACATGACCTGGATTTCATTTTACACATTTTGTTTGTTCGTTTTTGGAATTCTTCTGAGGACAGGCATGGCTTCCTATACTTTTGTCTTACTGTGTGGTCGAATGTGCTTCCTTAGTTCATAATAAGCATCCAGGTTTATTGGCACTGAATTTATTTTGACACTTAGACTAAAAAAATTATAAGTTGATTCAGTTCAGACAGACATCTTTTTCATTAAGCCATATGACCATTTGGCACCCTGTATATATATAAACTATGATCAGATTTTAACTCCCTAAACATCTCTTCCACTTCCATCTCTCCTGCATAATTTGCATTGCCTTATTTAAAAATGCCAACACCATCATCTTAGCAGGGTTGTCCTGGTTTCTTGAAACAGGACTTAACTGCTACTTTTATTATTTATTTAAAACATTTCTATGCCACATTTCCATACAACTCAGGGTCCTCAAGTTGGCAAATATTTTAAAAATTCAGACATTAAAATAGTGTTTAAATACAATATATATAAAATATTTAAAACAAATAAAACATATAAACATACATAAAAACACAGAGAAGAGGGCTAATGAGAGTGAGAGCCAAGCTACAAGTGACACCTGACACAGGTTGGACACTTGTCAGCTTCCCTCAAGTTTTGATGGGAAATGTAGGCATCCTGGTCTTGCAGCTGTAATGGAGAGCCAAGCTGTAAAACCAGGACGCCTACATTTCCCATCAAAACTTGAGGTAAGCTGACAAGTGTCCAACCTGTGTAATGTGTCACTTGTAGCTTGGCTCTGAGAGAATGCCTAGCAAAACAAAAAAGTCTTCACCTGCTGGCAGACAACAACAATGGAGGGAAGCGAACAGCTCTACCTGGGGATGGAGTTCCATAACTTCAATGACATGACCAAGACGTCCTTGTCTCAGGTGGCCATCAATCTAGCCTTAGATTATATTGTTGTTGTATTTATTTATAGTTCACCTTTCTCACTGAGATCCAAGGTGGATTACACAGTGGAAGTGAAAATACAATATAAACAACAGCAAGGAAATAATAATAAATTCTGTAGAATTATTATGTAAGGTAAAATGCAACTCTGATGCTGGATAAACAGCATGACACCTGTTAATACTTCAAAACAAGAATTGTGAAAATACTCAGATTGCAAAGCATGTGTTATTTATTTAATATAATCATCTCTTTGTGAGCTGTAGCATGTGTTACCTAAATCTTATTCTGAAAATGATTGGGGGGATAGATTTCACTAATTCACTTCTAAAATAGGATACAGCTCTTTTAGATTTAACAATGAGGGGATTGTATTAGAAATGTCAAGGTTAACAGATGAAAACAGTCTTTAAAGGTATTAAGCTTTGTTCTATGCCTAAAAAGTAGGTTAGCTTATGCTAACTGAAAATAGAGTCTTAGACTATGTTTTTCTAAATGATGATTGCATGAACTACCTGGTTCCTTGAAGCTCCCATTCCTTGTTGATTCTCTAGAATAATCTGTAGTTGCCATAGGTTTACAACAAACCACATTCATTTTTATAGGAAATATTCTACCTTCAAGTATCACATACTTGTTCGGTACACTCTTTTTACTTACCTACCTACCTACCTACCTACCTGTTGTGGCAGAATATTTTTTAAAAATATATTGATGCTTCAACAAGGGCAGCTCACAGGTAAGGACACATAGACAAGCACTCTGCCCCTGACCTTGGTTGTCTGCTGGCACCAAGGCAGGAGGTGGAAATCGTTCTGCTCTGTTAAACTCCTGCTGAAGATGCTACTAAATCTACATCCCTTGCCCCAATACATTCTCACAAACACAAATGCACAATTTCAAAATGCACAGAGTAAAGTATTTGATGGATTTTGATGGCACTCAAATGCTTTCTATTTGTGCATCTTTTCTCCTCTCTTCCTCCCATTCTTTTTTTTTAAGGGAGGCACAGCTGTCCCAGGACAGAGGTTTTTGAATAGCAATCCTTAATTGATTAATTAGCTAAAACTTTTGTACATTAATTAGCTGGAGCCAATTTTAATCAGTGAAGACAAATTTTAATTAGCTGATCTGTGCTTAAAGAGCTATTTATCTGAGAGGCTATTTTCATTCTGGTGAATTACAGTAATAGGGAATGAAGAGGAACATGTGCAAGATTGCTTTTTCCTCTCCACAATGAGCGACATAGTTTGTTTATTAAATCTTAGGCTATTTTTCATTTCATTCTTGCAAAGGGACATGCACTGATTTCTTGGTAATTGTCTTTAGATGTAATTAGATACAAGGTAAGGTGACTGTTGAACTAGACAAAGTAGGTGATAGTCCTAATGCCAGTGAACCCTTTGACATTCCTCAGTGGAACAAGCACAGCTTCAACGTAGCTATGGATGGGTCACGCTCCCATCTTTTCTGCAGAGACCTTTTTCATGTTCCAGAAATTTTCTATATAAATCAGCAAACGTAATAATTTCAGCTCCAAGTGCGCATGCCCATAAAATGATTCTCACAAAGAACCACTTCTGTTCATTTGAACTGTTACCAGAACTGCTCTTTATTATAATGGGGAATTAGCTATAGCAGTCTGTAACTTAAAATTAAGCGCGGATCATAACCTATGTATACGGAGGTCCCGATCCCAGACACTCTAGTGAAAAAGAGGCAGACTACAAATAAGTTCCAAACACGTGTATTTAGTGTGGCGTAAGCCTAAACTTGCACAAGCATACAAGAAACACACAAGATCTAGGAAATACAGAGTGTGAAATACAGAGACGTTCGCATTAGCTGGTTCCCAACGATGATAGGGGGAATACTCACTTATCCTGAAGCGAAGCAGAGACACAGCAGCGAGGGTGGCCCAATGCCAGCACTGGGACCACAGACGGACAGCGAGGGGTTCTGGATAGGATGGCACGCGCACCATGCGGTCTGAGAGGCCGGCTTAAATACCCCAAAACGTACCCTGGGGCTGGTGCTGTACTTGGTGGTTCTCACAGATTAAAACAAAGGGTCTGATGGGCTACTGAATGGCTTGGATGGGCCACTTTGGTAATCAGATTGTGATAAGTGACACCTCAGGAAGAGGGGACAAAAGAGGGAGGGGGAAATCCAAGTGGGCTGAAAGGATGTTCCATCAGACAGGGCTTGTCCTGATGTCATCAGCTTCTGGAATGCGGAGGTTTCTTTGAGATGCATTCTCTAAGTGCTTGGGATGGTCGGCACTTAGTTCCTTCTCCGGGGCGGCTCCTAAGATATGCAGAGCGGGGCGAGGGGCTCTCGCTGCGGACGTGGTGTGCCCGCTTCGCCGAAATGGCTTCCCAAAGCAGTCTTCCTCTCAGGGTCTTCTGGCTGCCTGAGAACATGGATGCCGGCTGGGCATGGCTGGGGCTGGATAGCAGGCTGCCCGGTAGCGAGGGCAAGCTCGGCGGCCGGCTCGCGGGAGGCTCCAGGCGGGAACTGACCAGGGAGCGCCTAGCCAGGCTCGCTGGAGGTTTCCCCGGCAGGCGCCCGGCTGCTAGCAGCAGCTTGGGCCCATATGAGGCAGGCTTCCATGGAGGCAGGGGGAACAACACTTTAAAACACAGTCCAAGGCAGGGAACAGGCACGGTCCGTGGCAGATGGCAATGCAGGCACGGGGCACACTTGTAACACAGCCCAAACGCACACTAGGAAGTCCAGATACAGGTCAGGGCAGGGCTGCCCAGAAAAAGAGTCCTTTGTGCAGTTAACCAAACATGGAGTCAGTAAACTACACAGTCTATTGCAGCAGCGAGGTAATTAACACGCAGGCAGGAAACTGACACGTGTACCAGAACACACACGTGCAGGGCAGTCTTTGGTGTAGCAGTAAAACAGCAACGCAGGAAACTCTAGCACAGTTCATGGCAGGCTTTAAAGCAGGGGAGGGGGCCTACTTGGCAACAGAACATTTGGACACGTTTCCCTTTTGATTTTTACTACTCAATATAAATGATAATGATGGCCTTAAAAATGGTGTTCGAACAAACATGAGGAGTCTTTCTCCAAAAAGATCACCATACCCCATCCATTCAGGGTTCACATGATCGCATGAGAACAATGGTGACTGAAAGATTTGCTGGATGGGGACAATCCACTCTCAACACCCCTTGGCGCTATTTTCAAACGTGAAAAGTTAGGGTGCAAAAAATGACCGCACAGCGATGCAGTATTGATGTGCATAGGGAGGGGTGGGGTTTCAAATGGTAACGTCACAATGTTACAACGTATGTGCAAACTTTTTAAAAAAAGGATGATGTGAATTCAAAAGCCTACAAAACCTGCAACAAAACCAGGGCTTCAAAGCAAGTGTAAAACAAAATGCAGGACACCAATTTGAAACTTCTCGGACAGTGTGAAATGCACAGGTGCCAAGACGAATCTGTTGTGATCGTGGCGACTCCTCAGAAATGGCGCATTAACCCATGAGTATGAAATATACCATAGACGCACAAAGCACATTAAAAGCCTTATAGAGAAGGATGTGAACTCCAGACTAATACGCAGTGTGACAATATTTGATTTAGAGATTTTTTTTCTGGATTTGTAAATGGTATTTCTGGAAACCTTTTGCCTCTTAAAAGGTTTATCATGAATTCGCTTGCTTGTTTGTTTCTTGCTAGTTTGGCCACTTGTTTGGTTTCAAGGTTCCTACCCACAGTCAAAGCCTTAAGGGACAACTTCCAGATAAAATCCACAATCACTGTTCCGTAAATAACATATATGAATAACAATGAACAATGTGTAATCGTTATTCAGCCATACTCAATAAAACCATCACATATCACACAGATGGGGGGCACTACAAAACAAAATTAACAAACAGCTAAGTAAACAATTTTCAATCTGGTGCCAAAAATTACAATCAAGGAGCCACATGAACATGTGTGGGGAATAGTTCTATAGTTCGGATGCCTGTGAAGAGCCCTGTATCACAAAGCCACTCATCACCTATTCCTACCCTCTGACAGCCCTGAAAACCTTCTGAAGATGCTGATGTTGGGTAAGCTTGGCCATATCCAAGCATTCATTGTTGTGGCCCCCACCTGGTGGAATGGCCTGCCATGTGAACAGGAAAGTTCACAAGCTCTTATCTTTCTGCAGAATGTGTAGTTCAGGAGAGGATAAGGTTGTTTAACATCTGGGCAACTTGGTCAGCTTTCATTGCTTTGTTCCTTATATCTACTACACTGTTTATTGCATTGTTTTCCAATTTTGCAGTTCAGCTGTTTCATTACTTGAATGTATTATACTGTTTTTAGTACATTATCCTCTTAATTTTGTAACTCAGTTTTATTCATGGTTGGTTGTATGTTTACTATTGTTCTTACAGCATTGTTTTAAATTGTGTCATTTGCTTAGAGTCTCAGTGAGAAAAGCAGACTATAAAAGAAGCAAAGAAAATGAAAGAAAATGTACATAGAACTCTGATCCTAAGCAAACATTCTAGGAATATGTTATATAAAAAGTTTCCTATGAAACTCCGACTGATCTAGTCCTAGATTACCATTATTTAAATTGTGAAACTATTTAATTTATGCCCCTCTGTTTTCTAAACTGACATACTTTATAAAATGTATACCATAAATATAGCTATATGGAACCCTAGATAAAATTTAGGAGAAAATACCAAACAAACTAGAAAAGTATTTGTAGACCTGTTGCAGGCAGATTGCCTTTTACTTTGAAAGGTTTCTTGATTTTTTTTTCTGTTTCTGCTTGTCACTGATAATACCCTTTAGAGTTAACTTAGGGCTAGTTGACAAATATGTGTAAATTATCTGATTTCATAACACTTAATGAATCCCAACCAACTCCACTGAACTAACTCCACTGAAAAGCATTGCTTCTGGAGTGATATGAAAATTCTGTTTATAAATTTTGATCTGTACCAAAGTAATGATGCTATGCCACTTACCTAGCAGTACGATCAGTTAGACAACTTCAGGTTCCGGCATTCTGAATAAGGCCCGTTCAAAATCAAAAGGTCCCTATTATTAAATAGAAGACAGACTGGAATTCATTTTTTAAAAACAAAATATAGAAAACATTTCCATGAAAATATTTAAAGCATATGCCAAATATTAAAAATATATTGAAACATTCACATGTTTTGATACTGTACTAGTCCATCCTAATGTTCTAGAGACAACTACAGGAGACGTGTGTTCTATGACATCATTAGAATAGCAGTAAAATTGGAACTTTTCCTCAGTACTGATGGAATGTGAGCAAGGATTGCAGACAATCAATGATAGAGAGTCTATGATAGAGGAGTTATTCAAGGAAACGATTTCTGGCCCTCAGCTGGTCATTAAAGAAACAGAATTACATTTGCTCTTGACTGCCTTCTAAATTGCTTTAACTTAGGAAAATTGGAGATAAAATTGGCCATGTTGTTCTAATTGAATTCTCTGTTCTATTATGTCAAGGTAGGAGAGGGAGGGGGTCTCTAGAGAGCAGAATATGAGTGCACACGATTCATACTTCAATTCACAGCACACCTTAGTCCATCTGCCAGACCGGGCAAGCTTGTAGATTTCCATGTGATCTGGGGGGTTTTGTCTGTGAGCCAGGGTGCATACTTTTCCTAAAAAATCAGCAATCACATCAAACATTTTAAATGCACTAGATAATATCAGTCATGCTGATACTCAAGCCATGCATATTGTTTCATTAGCACAGTAACTGGCTCCTTTTAAACTAGAGCTGGAGAAAAGAAGAACCTCCTAGTTCAGAACAGCAAAGAAGATCTGGTTGAAAGTCTTTATTAGAGGTGGGTACTGAAAAAATTTCTGTTTTGGTTTTGGACCTGGGGGTTCCAAACCAACAATGTACCATTACTGGGGTTTTTTTTCAGCTAAGAGATTGCCAGCTCAGATCAAATCCTCTCTCTCTCTCTCTCTCTCTCTCTCTTTATTTATTTATTTATTTATTTATTTATTTATGTCATTTATAGTCCACCTTTTTCACTGAGACTCAAGGAGGATTACATAGAGGGAGATTAGCACATTCAGTATCAAGGACATTTCAATAAACAATGTCATAGGGTAAATAAATTCAAGTTTACAAAGACATAACATTAGCAAAAATCCAATACAAAGTTGAAGAAATGCTGAAACAGAGCATATGCAATTCTAGAACTGATATTAGACAGCATAGAACTACACAGTGGGGTCATACTTAAAGCAACAGGTAGTACATAGAACCACATACATAAAGCAACAGATAGGGATTCCAGGCTCTTTGGGCCAGCTGTTTTTGCACTTAAAAGCACCAAAATCACACAGAACACAGTCCTCTTACTAAACCATCAACCGAGAGAGTTTGAGCATACACAGCTTGGAGAAGCATCAAGGCAAGTGTTAGGTGGCTGTGTGCACACACACACACACAAACACACTGTTCTTTTCAAGGGTGGTGGGTAAATGAGGCTTAATACAAAAATACATCAACCATTAGTCCCCCTTCTATCAACCACTGATCTACTGAGTTTTTCCTCAAGCACAATAACACACACACACACAACAACGAACCCTGTAAAAGGTGAGTGTTGACACTATGGCAGGAAAACGACTGACAAAGGGGCAGCAGTGGCGGAGTGGGTTCCCAGGCAGGAGAGGCTCCAACCAGTGCAGTGCAGCAACGTTAAAAGCAATCCTACTTCATGTTCACTTTTTTTCTTTTTCTATAGTGCCAATAAATCATTACTTTTGCATTCTGCTGTTGCCTGTTGCTGCTGTGTTTCTTTGTGCTTTGGGAATCCAAATCCTTCCTTTTGATGCTTATCATTCTTGCCACCAATCTTCTCCATTGCAGGTAGGCAGGCAGAATGATTGTCTGAATCCCATCACCACCCCAATGCCCAAACAGACCTGTATTTTCCCCATATGTTTTCCTGTTGCTGTGGGAATAAGCAGGATTGTTTTGGAAGGGTGGAGCAGATACACATTTGCCATTTGGCTTTGGAAAAGAGATAGCCCTCACAGACTATGGAAGCAATCCTAAACAAGTCTACTCAGATGTCAGTCCCATGTTATTCAGTGCTTTCTCCCAGGGAAGCATCTTTAGAATTGCAGCCTATGATTGAAGTCCCAGCCTTCCAAATGTTCCCAAAGCTAAGTGAGGAGAGATCTCCCTTTGTGAGGATCCAATTGGCAGGGACACAGTGCCATTTCCCAGTTAATGATGAGGGAGGAGAAGATGCACTCATACACATATGCTCATTCCCCCTCCCTGCCAACAAAGTTAATTAATAACCTCAGGGCTCTCTCTCCTTTGGATTTGATTGGTGAATGCTGTTCAGAAAAACAAGATGCTGCCCTGCAAGATGAGCTAAGTGCCTGCCTGTTGCTGCTGCAAGGATGAACTGAAATGAAACCTACAAACTTTTTGGTGGGAGAGTCTCATTACAATTAAGTTTTCCAGGTCTGATTCAGTGTTCCAAAGGCTGATTTAATAAAATGAAAAAGCATTTTCCAGGTGTATTTCTGGTTCGTTTTTCATTTTGCAGGCCCCTCGCCTTTATGAGGTTAGGGAGAACCAGGGAAACCCGTGATTCTATTTCATATTGTTCTGGCTTGTCATTCTATAGAGATATTTCCCTTGATCAGAACCTGATGGTGTCATACAGGCTGAATTCCTACAATCCCTCCCTTGGAGAGCCAATTCAAAACCTACCACAAGCTCAAGTTCTGACACTAATTCAGCTTACAAGATTTCAAATAATGTGTTATTCCCATGTATGAATTTACTGTATGAAGATATTTACTGTATCTTGTTTAGTTACTACATGGTATAATAAATATACTTTGTGCACCTCATCCATTTTGAAATGAAAGTTTCACCAACTGCCATAAACTATTTCTTCTTCCCTTGAACAATACTTATTTGTCAGTCTGATATATTGCTTTGGAAGTTGCACAGATAACTGAAAGATAAAGTCATTTCATGTTGAGTCAAAGTTAGCACCTATCAACTTAAATGTGTTTCTGTTGATAAAATGTATCACTGAGTAAATATTATGGACATGACAAATGGATGGGACGAGATAAATCATATACAGAATACATAATAAAGCATTCATTAATATATGTGTGAGTAATCTACAAAACTCCAAGAATCTGATAGAGTAAATTTGAGGGCATCAAAAGTAAAGAAAGCTGTCATTTTGGGTTTGCCGGGATTTTTTTTCAACAGAAAAGACTAAAATTGGATTCTATAATGTTTAGTAATTTTAAAGGAGATTTGGTTCCATTTAAAATAAACATTTATTTTAAAAAAATATAAAATGCAATAGCTGTAAAATAAATATGCAAAAAATCTAAAAACACATCCAAATTATGGTAGAACAATAATAACAATAAAAAACCCAGTTAATGTCTTCTCCTATCACAATCTCCACTGATGTAAATTCCAAAATGAATTCCACCAATAGGATTGTGGTGAAAGCTGGTCTTCCTGCTTCATTCTTAAAGGTGCCTTTGGACCACTTTACATATGACATCTGCTGCACTCATGACACTTTGCTACTCTTCAAAAGTGATCTTACTCCCTCCTGAGAAGTGGGTGGCAACCAGAGATGGGGCATTTTTGATAGCGGCATCCCACTTACAAAATCGGCTTCCTCTGGCAGTTCTGTCATTCCAATACTAGTTCAAAACATTTATCTTTGACCTGGCTTTTTTCATGCCTTTCTGTAGCAGTTTTACCGCAACTGCCACTTGAGGATTATGTGAACCCCATTTCAGATGTTGTTTCTCCGTACTGTATTACTTTCTACAGGTTATGCATCCCAGTGTATGAAAGTATCTGTCTGGTTGCTTCAGCAATATAGATTTCTTCTTCCTACCGCATACATTTAACACCCTGTAATGTTTTCCACGTAATGGATTTAATTTGGATACTATTTCTTCTTGCTAATGTGTTTTTTTTAATTTACTGAGAGGCCTCTGAGGAAAGAAAAAGAGGGCTGGATGAGTTAATGGAGTGTGATCTGATTGGGTGGTAGCCTAGGGAGTCAACTGCTGTTTTAGTAAGTACTAAGGGAAAGATTTTCAGTCAGCTTTTATATATCTAGTTATTCTAGTTAAGTCAGCCAAACTGCGTGGAACCTGAGAGACAGTTTGTGTCTGCATATTCCTGAAAGAAAGTTAACCAGCCAGGAGGTGCTGGTTTTGTATATATCAGAAAAAGGAGTCTGGCTGAGTTGGGTAAACTGTGTGGAAGCCTGAGAGCCAAATTTTGTCTAAGTCAGGCAAACTTTGTATTATCTGAGAGAGAAATTATTCTATCTCGGATAGGCAAGCTGTACGGAAAGGCTTTGGGAATCTACGTCTGTGTGGATGAGAAGAGAATTTTGTCTGCTAGTGAAAATCTATGTGGAAAACTAAATTGTGTGATTGAGTCTGTACTTTTAAGAAGAGATAATTATTTGCGAATCCACCAAGCTAAAGAACTATTCTGAAACCACCATGCTTATCAAAAATCGGCAACCATCACTCTTACATATTTAATAAATAAATTCTACTTTTGTTTGAGAAAAAAGATCCTATTTTACCTCACAACTAGATATGGGCACAAACTGCAGAAAAACTGAACAGTGTGGTTCGTGGTTTGTGGCATTTTCATGAACCCGGAACCATGAACTCCTAAGAACTGGGCGAGTTCACGAACCAGTTCATGGTTCGTGGTTTGTTGGGTTCAAATGCCCCTTTCCAGCCGCTTAGCAGCAGCAGAGAAAAGGGCATTTAAACCCATGGATCAGCCACTTGTCAGGGAGATCTCCGACAAGCAGCTGATCATTTAAACAGGGGCTGTTTAAAGGGTTGCTACCAGCAGCGGGGAAATGGCCATTTATACTGTGGGTGGGGCTTGGCTAGCTAGCCGGGAACTCCTGGCTGAGCAGCCAAGCCCTGCTGTTTAAATGATCAGCTGCTTGTCGGGGATCTCCCAACAAGCAGCTGATCTGTGGGTTTAATTGCAGTGGTAATTGCAGCAGCAGGGAAAGGGGCATTGTTAAAACGAACCAAATGAACCAGTAGACCAGTTTGTGGAAATTCATGGAAACAAGCTTCAACAAACCACAGGTTCACGAACCACAAACTGGGCTGGTTCATGGGGTTTTTTTGTTTTTATTTAGGTTCGTGCCCATGTCTACTCACAACCACCTCACATGCTGACCATTCTGTCAAACTTCCATCCATAATAAATCTTCCTATATTGCCAGGTAAATTTAGGAGATCTAAGGTGGCAGCAAAAATCATTTCAGGAAATCAGGGAGGCAGCAATACATAGGTCACACAAAGAAAAATGGCAAGGTGTTCTTGAAGTAAAAGCCTGGATAAGGTAGAGGGCGCCTGAATTTCTCGGGGGGGGGGGAATCCAAGCAAATCATTACACACCCTTCTGCCAACAGTGCAAAAAATTGCCAGAAAAGGGGAATCTAATTTTGTGAATCATAATCACCTCAATTTCAGTTCATCCCTATTATAAACATGATTTCTTTTTCATTTTTAAAATTTATACATTAAAACAAACATTACTAGATGCATAATTTCGCAATTATTAAAGTTGGTAATATCCAAATAAGGTTTCTTTCTTTTTTTGCTTCCCTTTATATATAAACCTAGATATTTATATATTTATATGCAATTGCACACTTTAAAATATCACCTCCTGAAAATATCAGTCCTGAAAAGGTTTTCTGCACATATAGTACATGGATTGTACTTCTGGAAATGGTCCTTAGCAACAGAAGGCTTTGGGCACATGCTTCTAGTACCAAAATGCTTCCATATACTGAAATTTGTGATAGATGTCAACAGTGAACTTTATAGTGTGTGCAAACTGTGGTCCTGCACCAACCACATGCTGTTCAGCAGATAGTGCACACTGTCATCTATAATAATGACCCTGTTGACTTAATGGAACAGGACTACATGCACATGCACACACGCTAGCTAGTACAATGCAGATAGTTCAGATGACCCAAGAAAGGTGACCAAGAGCATTATAAATTATAGCCTTTTTGCTTCCCAGCTGAACATAATTCACTATAATAAAATATTTCATACTGCTATGTAGAATCCTGTTTAATAAAGAAGATTCGATTTTAGTCATTTATAGCTTCCTCTTATTTCTTTATTTCTGATTTTTATTTCTTTATTTCTCATTTCTTTATATTATCCATGCAACACATAAGCAGAAACATCTGCAAAGGCATTCTTAATTATTCTATAACTGGAATAGCTGTAAAAGTAGATGAAGTGACCTTGCCAAGTTTACAGAGTGCGCCAGTAACAGAGCTGGGATTAGAAATGTGGCTGATTAAAATTTTGCTCACTAGGATAAAACACTTAAAATGAATCATCTCAATTTCCAGAGTGTCCTACAGTTGCTACAGGCATAATAAATTACAGTCACATAACAGCAAACAATTATTTTAAAAATTAGGACCTTAAAAACATTGCCTCTAACACTGTAGCAGTGTGCTCTGCATTTGAAAATACTGGCTATACTTACATTTGTGGTAGATATTGATAATGAACTCTATTGTATGTGCTTTACTGGAAATAATGTTTTAAAATTACTGTTCTGATGTAAAATAAGCCTATTGCTTTCCCCCTCTTTGAAGTGAATCTGTTTGTATATAGGTCATTATGCACTTTATTCTAACTACAAAACCTGTGGTCTTGGAGACCATTCTAGATCAGAAGGTTGGTTTCCATGACAGGAAGATGGGTACTGGCAAAAAAAACTGCCTAAAAGACTGTTCCGCCAGTATTAGCAATCGCGCGATACGTAAGTGCAGAAGAGTACTCAGTCCATTCCTATTATAATCAGTCAGCTAAACTTCTCACTAACTGAAAGTATCATGCTTTTCTGGCATCCTAGGTCCAAATGAACTGTTATCCCAAACTGCATGAGAAAACTTCCACTTGTCTTCCCTCAGAGCACCAGCATGCTAGACCCAGCCATTTGGAGATGCAAGCACCTAAGTCTTAGTCCCTGGAGATAGAATAGTTACATGAGAGAAGAAGACATAGAACAATTAAACAGCAAAATGTTCATCAATCATAGTTCTTAGGGGTATGCAGTCATTTTGTTTCCTGTCTGTAAATTTCTGCTGCTTACCTAGCTACATTACTGCAGCCCATGTCCTCCATCCGTCCCCCATGTCTAACCCACTACTCATCTTGTCCTTCATCACAATGAAACCAAAAAAGGCTATTTAGATGTATATTATTCTATAGGTATGGTCAAGTCAATGAGTTTTCTCATATAACAAAAGAAACAATTTCCATCATTTATTGTTTCTGTGTTTCTTTGAGGGATATAGACTTTGGCATAGATAACAGTCAGCTTTAGAAATATTAATTAATTTATATCCCACCTTCCCTCTTGGCTCAATACAGAAAATACAGGAGAATGGCCATTATCTGAATCATTGGTTCTTGAAATTGACAGCATCCTACTCAGTTACTGGGTTTGATAGCACTCCTACACATCCAAATTTCTCATTACACAAATGTTTTGGATGCCCTCTGGAACTTCTGATAAGTAACATGGCTTAAATCCTTTTTAACAGTTGTGAGCCCAATATCCATTAAAAAGGAAAGGACTGACTAACCATAGACTGGAGTGATATATACTAAATGCCAAGAAAAACTATCTTCTCCTGCCAAAAGTTTTCCCCAAGAGGTGAATATCATTTTCCATAAGTCTATGGAAATAACTGAATTAGTTTGGTAATGAAATACCCCCAAGCTAATGTCTATGTATGATTCAACACTTCAGTGCTCTTAAGAATAGTTTGGTTCCTCTTAATTACATAAGGGAAAACCCATATTTATTCTCCAATAAGAAGATTAGCACAGACTAAAATACAATATTTTATTTCATTAGAGGCAATTTTAATTCACCAGAGGATAATTGCAATGTTTAAAACATCAGTTTTGTGTATCTTAACCCACTTATGATCTTGAAAAACTATTTATATTACACTGTAATTTTACAGAATTTGAATTAAATATAAAGTACACTGGGCATGTTCTGTATTAAGATGTACTAATTACACAGGGACTGTCTTGTCATCAAAATAGAGCTAGTATAAATTTTATGAAGCTCTACATGGGCAATTTAACAAGAAAATGTACACAACATCTATGATTTGATTTAGGCACAGAATATTTTTACAATCTCCTTCCCAGGCATGACGAATCCAAATAGCTGATAATGACTAATTCTATTCACTCTTTTCACCTCAAAGATGACTGATCATACTACGTGTCATGCTTTGTGTGAATGATCCTAATACTACAGGTGAGGATCCTCAGGTAAGTCACCAAGTTCAGCTTTCTTGGTCACAAGCCTTATAGATCACCTTTTATTTGTAGCTTGGAAGGACCTACTGGTAGTAAGCGTATGTAGAAAGCAAGGAGGCTAGGCCTCTTGTGTGTTCTTACGCACACACACTGACAGAAGCAGCAGGTCAATGAGACAAAGTGCTCAGTTGTGGAATCAAAACCTTTTTAGCAGAGGCAGAGGCAGAGACTTTGGCTTCTCCTTTTCCTGTCACATGACTTTCACTTACCTGTGAATCGTGTGCATGCAGGTTTGTGGGTCCCATGGTATAGCCTGGGGATTAAAAACAGGTTGTGTCATAGTAAGGAGGCAGTTTCACTCTCTTGCTTCCCCTCTGCCTCTTTAGATGTGGGTTTCCATTTTGGATAGGGTCTTTTTCCAAGCCAGCAAATAACCAAGAGCATTTAGTTCTCCACCTGTCAAAGGCTGCTCTCCAAAACTGGCAGAGCTTCAGGTTTTGTTTTTCTGATTCCTTCTTGTCCTTTGGTGCTCTTTTCCCAGCTAAACTGACCATTTTAATCCTTTACTTCCCAGCTGGGAGGTACTCCTTGGGATAAATCATGTGGGGGGCTGGGTCTCTATTTCCTACCCAACCTGTGTCATCTAATCCCACCAGGTCTCACACTACTGATTTTTAGGTCTCCAGGCTGTAATAGTAAACCCTACTCATCCTTGCTAAGTCCTCCCAAACCTTTCTTTCTTTATTTAAACCTTTATTTATTTATAGTTCATTTTATTTAAAACATTTCTGAACTGACTTTCCACCCAAATAAGACCCCTAAGGTGTCAAACACAAAACATTAAAACATTTCTCTATTAAAAACATTTAAAATAAAATGTACATACAATAATTCAATAAAAACATATAAACACAAATAACACCATCACCAAGAAAGAAGCCAGTAACAGAACAAAAAAAGTCTTCACCTGCTTGCAGAAGACATACACATAGCCAGATCTGATTGGCTGGATAAAGACATGATATTAGCACATCCACTTTGTAGATTCCTGATTGCCTGGGATCACTTTGAGGCACTGCAAAAAGCTCTAAGCCTGAAACAAAATAAGTACTTAATGCAGCAGCAGACAGAAGATACAAATGGCAGTGAACAAGGTAGAACAAGGTTAATATTCTTTCAGCTAAAGGTAATGTGAAATACCCATCAAGGTTTCTTTTTTTAAAACAAAAACAATATTTTTGCTCTGAAGGTCAAAATGGAAGAACATTTGGCATAGCCACATTTTCACAGTGCAGTTCAAACAGAGTAAGATCCTGCCAGAAGTCTCCATGAATTATGAGCTGAGGTATCCTCCTAGACTTGTGTTAACTTTGTTTTTTAAGAGGACAGTGTCCTAAATAGAAATATCAAGTGCATTCCATATGAAATATGAAACATGCTAAGTAACTTGCAGCACTGCCTCAAATTTATGTGCAGAAAGCTATTCAAATATAAAATAAGCACTAACAAATGGGCAACCTTGTCAGTCGTAATGTTAATAAATCAAATCCACCAAGGTAAACTGCATTTTTACTCCAAGTGGATCTATCATCAGAAGCCATTGATGATGATACAGCCACAAGAAAAATAAATGTGCTTTCTCTGACCTTGACTGTAATTCAGTAATAGATCGCCTTACTATTCTGCACGGTACATATGATCAGGTGCTATATTAAAAAGAGGTTTATGTATGTATCTGTAGAAGGATTTTTTTATTCGTGTCACCACCATGCTATTGACCTTTCCTATGAAGAATTCAAAAAATGTATGCAAATGAGGAAACAGCATAAAGGCATAGACCAGAGGAGATATCTATACAGTTGCAAAAGAAAGTTTTATGGGCTGATCTAATAAAACAATTTCATCTCCATTTGGAGTACATCTTTTGTTCCCTAGCTCTCAGTAGGCTATACCTACTGAGAGTCTGAAAAACAGAAGTGCTGCTCAGCTCTAAGCCTGAGCATAAAAACAGTGGTTTAAGAGCACAGTAGACATTGCCAGGTTCCTCGAGGCTCTTGTTTTAAAGAAAACTTGTTATGCTGTAACAAGTATCATCCTATAAGTATCTGGCATTGTATTTCATTTTTCTGATAAAGATACTAGACATCTCCAATAAACACAAGCAAATGGACATTTTGTTCCGCTGCAGTTTATGTGGTGCCTCAACTACTTCATGGAATACCTATCTAGTTTGATTGATGTAATCCAAACACCTCCTCCTGAAGTCCACCCTCACCTCTGCAAATAGTGAAAAGGAGAGTGGCCAGGCCCTGTGGTGGAGGAGACTCAGATATCCCAGTACATCACTCCACATCTCCCCACATCCTGGCATCAACCTCACCCTCTGCATGCAACCTCCCTACATGCAGCAGTCTTCTGCCAGGCTTATCAGACACCAGCAGTGCTGTTGGAGAATGAGAGTCCTCCATAACACATGCATCCCCCTGCCAGACACACACTAGCAATCCTTCAAGTACCACCCCACTCTCTGCAATGAATTCAAGGGAGGAGGGAAGCTAAGCGGGACTGGAGCCTCCAAGGTGCTTCCATCTTTCAGCAGAACCACACAAAGGTGCAGAGTCACCCGGAGCCTCTTCAGAACCACCCCATCCTTACCAGCCCAGAGCCAGAGATCACGCTCTCAGATGTATGAAAGGGCAGCCCTACAGGGAAGTGGGGGGGGGGGAGTTTACTGTCATCCACAGGCAAGGAGGGAGTTGTTGTTTGACTCAGACTTTATTGAACTGCCAAAAATAAACAGTATATCTGGACGCGTGTTACCCACTTCTGTCACCTGGAAAGGGAGCTGCAACTGTTTGTGCAGCAGTAGGAGCCACAAGTGGCATTCCTAGTGCTGGTTTCTCAGGAATGAGGTTGAGTTGTGGGCTGCCTAGGGAATTGCTCTTGAGACTGGGCTCGAATGCAGTTGAGAAGAATCACTTGGGGCTGGAACAACCGTGCTCCTTGGCCTTTCTGATGGGTCGCGACCTGCCTGAAAGGGAAACGGACACATGTGTGGCAAGCCACAAGCCACAGCCAGATCTGCCATGTCCTGGGAGGATGTCCGTGGCCAGGGGCAGCAGCAGAGGCTCCGTCATCACAGGTGCTGCCAGCAACCAGGTGATGGATACCCCTTTGGCAAAAAAGTACTCCTCATTTGCATCGGGATGTTCTGCTTCCATGTCTGCTTGGAGCTCTGATCCTGTGAGGGAGACCTTCAAAGGGTTGTGCACCCACCATCACAGGGGAGTTACAACAGCAGGTACCCAGTCATCCTGACTTGCAGCTGCACACTCTCCTCTGCCTGAGGGGAGAGCCCAGCCAAGAGAGTCTGAACGGAGCCCCAGCATGGGCTGCTAGAAGCCCCCCCAAAAACAGCTGTGTTGAGGATAGCTCCCTGGGCGACTGCCTCATCCCCCCCACCAGCAAGCCTCAACTACAAAGGCCAGCATTGGGGGGAACAGTTAGGGGAGGGGAGCAAGTCGAGGCATCCAGCTCCTCATCTCCTTCTTACTTGTTGGCGTGCCCTCATCCCTCCCCAAGCCAGGACTCAGGAGATGGGTAACCTGTAAGGCAACTTGGGGGCTGGTTGTTAGACATTTCGGACCTCGCTCTCCTCCCATGTGTGAGTACAAGCTACACCCCGAATTTTGCAAAGTTTTCCCTGTTCACTCTTGCCTTGCCACTGTGTGCACTTTCTCCTGCCTTGTGCTCTAAGTCCCTGCAGCAGAGGGCTCTCAGGCAGAGCCTCCAGCCATCTTCCTACTTAGCTGGGTTCATGGGCAGCCCAGCCAGAGGTTATGTAGGGTGGGTGAGAGACGAATTGGTCACTGAGGGGCACTCGGCTGCTGTGAGGGCATGAGTGGATTGATCACTGCGGTAGTTGGCATCCTGTGCTCCGCCAGGCCAGAGACAAGGACAGGCACAGGGGGAGGCTACTTTTCCCCTACAATGGGTGCCTATGGGCTACACCATCACTTTACATGGCACAGGCAGAGAACTTGGATGCAGAAGTGCCATAGAGAACCGCCAACGTAAGTACAGTTTACATTGCCGTAGAGGGCAGATATGCTGACATGGAGACTCACTGGCTTCCTAAGCATTTTTGTCCCCCATAAGATTGAGCTATAAGTGTAACAAATACAGGAGAACTTTTACATTAGCACATTGTAACATTTTACTATCAGCAATCATTGAGGGTTGTTTCAAGCACATCCTTTCAAATTATCAACTTTCTCCTTGTGAACACACATGAAACTGCCTTTATACCAAACCAGACCATCAGTCCATCAAAGCCAGTATTATCACTTCAGACTGACAGCAGCCCTCTAAGGTCTCAGGTGGAGGTCCTTCACATCTCCTACTGCCTGATCCTTTTAAAACTGGAGATGGCAGGGACTGAATCTATATGCAAAGCATACAGATTTGGTCTGTGGCTCTTCCACTAAGCCACAGCCCCCTCCTCAGGGGCTGCTGTTTTGTAATTGTTATGAAGGATTCAGAGATGATGTAATTGCTTCACTCTTGGCTATGATACCAGGCCGTCCAGCAGAACAGCTAGTGACTCTTTTTCATGGGAGTAGGGGGGAATGTATAGATCACTAAAAAGCGGCTTTTTCAAGGTAGCCATTGAGATCCGATCATGGATGTTGAAAGATCTCCATTAATCACACATCTATAATTGCTGAAATGTCTATTGAATGTATAACAAACTTCTGCTGGTTGTTATTGACTTCCACAATAATGTGCTGTTCTGGTTTTTTAATAATTATTATTATTACAAAATTTAGATCCTACCTTTCTGCCCAAACAGGACCACCTAGGTGGACAACAATTAAAAACAAAGTATTATTTTTTAAAAGTAATTAAAACCTAAACTAAAATACATATATAGAACACAGAAATAGCAATTAAAACATAGGGCAGGAAGGAAGGGTCACTGAGGGAATGGCAAATGAAAGAAAAGAGTCTTCACCTGCTGGCAGAAGACAGTGATAGAAGGGGACATACAAATACACCTGGGGAGGAAGTTCTGTAATTTTGTTACCATGACCAAGAAGGCCCTTTCTTGGGTTGCCACCCATGTAAACTTAGAAGGCCTGAAACACCTGAATCAGGGTCTCCGAAGATGACTATAAGCACTTGTATATGAATCAAGAGACTGGAGTGATATGAACCCTTGACCCACTCCCGTCAACATCCGAACTGCACTATTCTCTACCAACTGAAGCTTCCAAACACTTTTCAAGACAGCTTCATACAGAGCATATTACAGCAATATAATCAACCACTGTCAAATGTACCAGATAAGGTGATTAAACCAGTGGTGGATGGACAACTCCAAGGATACTTGGATGGATTAGATTGTTTGGATCCTTTCCAACTTGGTTATAGGCCTGGTTACGGGACTGAAACAGTCTTAGTTGCCCAGGTGGATGACCTATGCCAGGAGCTGGAATACAACTCTGCTGATTCTCCTAGACCACTCAATGCTTTGCCAGGCAGCAGATTGTGGAAGATGCCACACTATTGATGAACATGTCTGAACTGGCATTTTTATCCAAAAGGTTGTTATGGATCTCAGACCACTGCAAAATTGTGTCAAGGGAACCACAGCAACCTTTCTATTTTTAGCCAGACATTCCAAACAGTAGCTTAATATAACTGCTAGAATACTTGCAGTATCAGGGTCTCTGCTACAACACAGTTCCCGCAGAATCTTTTATTTTTAAGAAAGACTAAAATACAGCCAATTACCTGTTTGGCATGGAAGGGGGAAGGCGTAAGGACACCGGATGTGATTGTTTTGACTGTGTTTCACTTGATTGAACTACATGGGGCTGTAAACTATAAATTGTTAACTGCTTGATTGATGCATGGTGGAAGTTTCTCCCCCCTGAAGAGGTTGTTGCCACGAAACATCAGATTCAAGCCAGCGCTGCATGTCTGGTGACACAGGTCTGCTGTGACGCCCTGCCTCCACCAGCTCCACCTGTAAAGAAATACAGAGACGTACTTGATTATATTCAAACTTTTCTAATACTTACCATGTCATTCATATTGGAAGCTTACTTGTGGGATGTCTTCCTTTTTGCACTTTTACTGCACCGTGTTAATTACTAAACCTGTATACTTAATCATACTTACTTATACTGTATACCTATTGGATGCTTCTTGTTCAATAATATTGATTTCTTTAGTGTGTAAAAAAATTATGATTCAGAGGAGAGCTCTCTCCGCTCCAATACATATTGACTTGATTTTCTTTATTTATGTATTGGTTTTTTTATACTTATCCTACTTGTGTGGTTTCACCCCTCTCTTATTGTATATTTTGAGTAGGCACCTCCCATTTAGATATTAGGGAAGTGGCATGCTCCTCTTCAGTAGGATTTTATCTTATTTAAAATGGCTTGTGCACAGATAGTCTTCTCTGTTTGATCTGCTAGTAAACTATTTGAGTATAAGCCATTTTCACTGTAGTTCTTCACATCTGACTTGCTTTTGCACACATGTAATTCCCAGATGGAAATATATGCTTGACTACAGATCAGATTATCTATGCACCATATTAGTCAACCATTTGTCATCAGAGGAGGGTGAAGCAATACCCAAAAATTTAACATTTTTTCTGACACCGAAATTAATGAGCCATCCGTTGTTTGCACAAAAAATTGTGCATGTTGGTGCTGATGGGGGCTTTGGATCAAAGCCATTACGCATAGGATGGAGCCAATAAGCCTTTTATGACAATCATAATGGATTTGGCCTAACATTACTGTGCTTGTGAAACATGAATAATTTTCTCCATTTTGCAGATAGGCATTGAGGCATAGAATGATTGTGTGATGCGCCAAATTTCCAGCAAAGGAGAAGTCACAAAAATTTGATCATATTTTTGCATCTGTATCCATTCCTAACTACTCCTGTTCACAGCATTTTTAAATGGAGATGTAGACCTGGAAAATGTGAATTAAACTCATCACCTGTTAAAAGTGTCATCATGATACAGGAACTGGGATTCAGTGCAAGGATAAAAGATAGAGATGGGAAAAGAACTAAAAAGTTAGGAGAACAAAGTATAAGTAAAGTATGGAATACCCAATTTATAAAGCAAGGCTTTTGCATAGACTGCAGTGGGCATATCTGAGAAGTGAAATTTAACATTCCACTACCAAATACTTGATTTTTAATGTACAAGTGTTATTCCAATTTATCAGATTTCTGTCAAGCCAAAGTAGTATATCACATGTGGGATTCATTAAAGTTATTTACACTACAAACAATTTTAATTGAATAAAACAAATATTTGAAAAACTCAGTCATATCTCAGAGGTTTTTTAAGGACAGAGGTGAGATCTTTACCTCACAAGAGCTATGCTGAATTTTTTCACTATTTCTGGAAAAAAACCTCAAACATAGTGTAAAGAAACAGGCCTGCTTGGCCAGAGTCTGTATAAATTGTGGGTAATCGATGCCGTGGTGAGAGCGAATCCACAGAGGCTTGTTTTGCAGTATAGGTGCAGTTGCTAAAACCACCAAGGTCAGAGGCAAGGCCAAACGTCCCAACCAACTAAGCTAATCTGACACAGCTGTGGTGCCAAAGAGAAGATGGTACATGCTCATGATAATGCAATGTGGTCTTTGTGGAACTGCAGAATGCCAACTTCACATGCAGCTGCGGGGTGCTGATCGGTTGATCTCCCCAGGTTGCTAGGTGATTGGAAATCAACAGGGAAAGTCAAGATTTGCTTCTCTTTCTTTGTCTTTTGGTGGGGGGAATCTCTTCAAGGTGGCTTTTCTTAGCTACCGTGTCTTCTTACCATTGGACTACATCTATGACTTGATCATAGATGGACTTAGAAACTTTGGTATGGACTAAGAATGCTGTGTTACATCTACAAGTTACCATCATGGCTTAGAAGAGCAAGAGATTCTGCCTGGTATATATAGGTTGGATTTGTTAGCTCTTTATTGTTTTAGCTATCCTTATACACACTTTTCAAAATATAACCTTTTAATGCACAGTTATACTAAACAAAATATTCTTTTTAACTGTGTGGTGAAGGCTGTGACTTGCTTCCTTCCTTAAGCCGGTATGACAGGGAGGGCAGTCTAGAAATGCAATAAATAAATAAATTTGTCTGTATTTTCTGTTGATGTGGTATTTATTTCATTTATTCAAATATTTGTATGCTACTTCTTCATCCAATTTAGAGTCAAGGGCAGACCAATCAAAACAATGTTTAAAATACTGATATAAGTATATAAAATATTTAAAACAATACATTCATAAACCCAGAAACACACAGAGAAGAGGACTGATGAGAGTTAATCAGGGAATATCAGACAAAAGAAAAAAGTCTCCACCTGTTGAGAGAAGACAACAATAGAGGGGGACAGATGAATCTCGCTTGGGAGGAAGTTCCAAAGTTTCAGCGCCAGGATCAAGAAGGCCATTTCTCAGGTTGCCACAAAATAGAGTCTCTGAAGACAACTGGGGTGATTGGGTAGCCCCTGTATTTTTTAAAAAATTAGGTAAACCACCAAAAAATACACTGATAGAAACAATAGCTTTCCCTTTAAAGCTATTGTTTCCATCATTGTCCTGTTGCTTTTTTTCTATTTGCATACTATTGATGACAGCTAGTTTCAAAGTTCCAAGCATAATACACAACTATTTCTGAAATATATAGAAGCATGTAGCAGAGGTAACAACAGTGCACCTGAAGCTACAGCTACAGCTACCTTTTAATACCCAGTTCTCAAGTATGTGAACATATAAAGAAATATGAACTGAATACTGCATTAGAAAGACTTATGAAAGGTTGAAAAAATTTTTACCACGTGATAAAAATTTATTGCAGTTCGAATTCTACATTTTGTTTACATGCATATTAAACATAGGGAACAATTCAGTATTCATAGTCCTTTTCTCCTTTATTAACACTTCTTCCCAGAATGTCTTAGGGCTATTTCATACAAAGATGCAGCACTTGATTTGTACATTGGATGGCTAGTGCAAATTCCAGTGTGAAATGTTGTGCTTGAAATAATGCGAGAAGATATGAATACTTTGTATAAGACATGAGGTCATTGCTTAATATTACAGTCCTCAGGAGATTAGCTAGCCCTTAGTGATATACTATACCACAATGGTTGTAGTATGGATATCACAAACAGTCTTGATATCACAAATGAGAATTATGAATATTTCCTTCTACATTTATAACACACACCCAAACCACTATTTATGAAGCCCAGATGGATGTATGGAGTACTGCAACTTTGACAGCATGAATGACAAATCCATTCTGTTACTGCTTTTTCTGCAAGTAGAAAAGTAGTAAAATCTGGTACTATTAGATATTAGATCAGGACTACCAAATGCATATTGATCTTGCAAATTCTCCTCCTTACTACAGCCCCTATCCCACATGGCTTTTATCCATGCAGGTCTAAGCAGAACCCATAATGCCCAGAATAGCCTTGAGGGGAGGACAAAGGTATTCCCTTCTAAAGAGGCCAAGTCACCCCAGGCAACTGGTGGAGGGTGGGGGACTTACCGGGTGATGGGGCTCACTGGCAACATCATTACATCACTGGTAACATGCTGACATCACTTCTCGCATGCCCAGAAGTGATGTCATTGATAGCATAAATTCTGGGTGCATGAGGAGTGATGTCAATGGGCTGGGATGCTGCTGCTGACATTGCCCCCCTCTGATTTTCCAACATTATTCCTCCCCCAGGCAGCTGAATGGCAATGGGAAGTGGGGAAATGGGATCCCTCAAAGCCAGCAGGAGTGTGGCAAGCCTGCTTCCCTACCTTTTCCGGTGGAAAAGCTGGTTGGATTAAACTAAAGCTACAAGAGGGAAAAAATGTGAAAACACTGGTCTACACAATGTTTTAGCTCCATAAGATGTCCTCAAATTCTTAACAGTTCAGTCATTTAACAGTACTTAACAGTCTGTGCATCCTTCCAACAATTCCTTAAATATGTTGGTCTGTAATCAGCATTTTCAGACAGTAATTTAGCAACCAGAACTGAATATGGGAACTGCGTAGAGGGTATATCAATTTATACACATGGAATATCAACAAGCAAATTTTACTGTGATTGTGTTTGTAAAACCATTGTAGATTGTACTTGGATTTGTTATGAAAAATGGTAGGACAAGCCAAACTCAAGATAGTAGAAACAGGATATTTAAGAATGTACTGATTAAAAGCTGTTCATCCATAAAAAAAAACTTTTTATACGAAGATGAATCTACAAAAACTTACAAGATACTATGTCTAAGTAGTTTCATGGAAGATGCTTGGAGGAAGGGGTTCTGGCTGAGGGTCCCTTCCTGGAGCAGAAGACAGATATATGCTTCCTTGCTGTCTCTACTTGTTTTCACATGTCCTAAATAACCAAGAACAGATTCTTCCCTTCCCCATTTTCCCCTAGCAGTAGTTCCTTTATTGTGCTGCCTGAACTAACAGGTGAGTCTGAGATGCACACCCAACTACAGTTTTAATGCTTTTATCAAAATATTACAGTAAAAAGAGAAAAGGCAAAAAGTGCAAAAAGTTAATAACCTGCATAAAAGAAAAGCAGTTCTAAAGTGATAGAAAGCCTGCCTAGAAATCAGAGCAAAAGTAATATGGGCTGGCCCAAAAGTCAGGGCGATGTGATGGGAAGCAGAGAGCACCTAGTTAGCTTGCACCAGAAGAGCGGTCAAGCAACAGCTGCTGGACTGGGATTTAAACTGTGTATGCTTTCAGCAACACAAAAACATCAGGGTTTGGTAAAAAGTAAAACACTAGGCAAAATGGTTTTAAATGGAAAAACACTAAAAATCCCTAATGCCCGTAAACTGGTCACAATTTCATGTACAGAGTTCTCAATCCATTCCTTGGATCCAGATGGCATAGCTCACCCTCTCCACTTGAGGGCACATATTCCATTGTCTGCAGCTCGTGCTGCTGAGCAAGTCCTGAAAATACATGCCTAAGCTCCCTGCATGGAAAACTTTGTAGATTTGCCAAGGTGCTGGCCCCTTGCATGAAATTGGGGTGCTGCTTCCTGCTGAAAATTGGCAATAACCTGTCTTAAGATGAGATTTTACCTCAGGTAACACTAGAAAGGGAAGGAATACCACCTCTTCAAAGAAAAACACCATATTCATTAATCACAGGGCTGCTTGGTTGTGGCTCCAAAGAGGATGCTCAGGATGTCTCATGATCTTATTCCATGAAAGACAGGGTGCAGGTGGTCAGGAAGGTCACAAAACATAAGAAAAAGCATAACAAATCAATTGGAGGGCTTCCGGAGGGGGGGGGGGGCGTTCTTGTACTCAACATGCTAGGGGTACAACCTGATATCAGCCAGCCACACTCTATGTCCACTGAAGCCAGGAAAGCATTCTACACCGAATGCTGGCAAATACTTCTTAGGATCATGCCCAAAAGATTTTAACATCTAACATACTTAAAAGGTCTGGGAAAACTGAAAGGTTGTACAATGTGTTGTGTCATTATATGGATTTTGTTTATGGTTTTGTTATGGATCAACATGGCTGCCTACTTTGTCAGAAAACTGTGTTGCTGTACATGGTCTAGGTCATGTAGGACCCTCTACAAATCAGGAAGATGGCCTTTCCTTTCCATCTATCTTTAATATCAAGTAACGCCCAAAAATGCAACCAAAAAGAAAAAGAGAGGAGTCCCTGAAGCTTCATCAGTATCAGATGCAAGGCTATCCTTACTTTAGGGAGCCATGAGTCTTCTCTATATTGCTCTCTTGACAGGTTCATAGGCATCCTTGCTAGGGTTATTCCTCTCCTTGTCCAATGATGTACCTTCTTCCCTATATACTACTCCACCAAATAAGGTTTAGATTGAAAATGGAAGTGTCACTTCGGAAAGACATAAGATTGTCATCAATAGTTAATTGATCCTTAGTCATGTGAAATTCCCCCAGTCTGAGAATCCAAGAATCATTTCCATTTAGAAATGCAATCATTCATCTTTTAATCATGAATAAATTTAATTGTTTGTTATGCTATTTTAATTTCTTCTGCTGAATTGTTTTATTCTAATGGTTATCCCACTGTTTTTTTTACTAGTAGGTTTTTGTTACTTGGTTTTATTGTTCTTTGCTTTTGTAAATCTCTTGAATGAAAAGTGGATTATAATTTTTTTCTTAGATCAATCAGTCAAATCAATAATGAAGTGAAAGCATACCATCTGCTCAGGAGGTGTTAGAAAGAGGTTTTGTAAACTTTTTTTTAAATCAACTGTGCAATAAAAATTCCTGTTGACAAGATCAGAGCCTAAAATTCTATTTAAATGGGGGGGAAAGTTTGGAGAAAATTCAGTTCTTCCATCATTTTGAACAGTAGGCCTGAAAGTGTACTAGGGAGTCCACTGAGTATATATCCAAAACAGATAAGAAATTAAAGAATGACACAGCAGTCTCTAGAGAAGACTGAGAAGGCTTGAAGATGTGACCAACGGATGAATAAGGAAAGGAACAGATCACTGGGATATAAAAAGGAGAAAAGGTGGAGCAACTCCAAGAAGAATTTTGATAACCAGGAGAGCAAAGGAGAAATGGATTTAGAAATAGAAAAGAAACCAATGAGATTAACCAACTGATTAACCAACTGATTAAAGAAGCAGTTTGATAGCAGTTAAAATTAACTGAAAGGTAGAAGGTTATAGAAGGAAAACAAAAGGAGATGTGAATTCTTGAGAGAGAAAAAGTACACTTAAGACAAGAAACATCAAATAGCTTAGTGATTTTGATAGCATCAAGAACAGCCTGTAAATATTCCATAGAGGCCAGCAGTGGCCGGGATACCAGCCTCACCACTTCCTATATGGATGCAATTTGAGTGACATTACCATCCTATATAGTTAGGCTGCTGAAATCCAGTTTACTTACATGGAATTTAAACTGCCTACATGCGTGCAGAATACACACAAATACATCACACTATCACTTGGCTAAAACTTTTTTTTCTGGCACAGAAAGTTATTGGCCTGCTAGGTCCAAGGAATAAAATATGTAAAAGATATATCCATTTTTATGTGGATATATTTGAACCCCAGGTTCAGGTTAACCTAATCTCCTCAATCAAAAATTCAAATCCAAAACAGTGTTCTTATATGAAAGCTGGAAGAGGTGCTAAAAGGAAGAATTAATCAGGGGAAAACAAGTAGCACAAACAAGGCTATCCTTAACAACCCAGAAGTACACCAAAATATTTTTGACCTATAGAGAACTACACAAGAAACAACAAAGCACACAGCAAGAGTGAGGGAGAGAGAATGAGGACTGAATCAAGGAAATTCATGATGCTATGATCAACTAGGAAAACAGCTAGGAAACATTTCCAAGCAGAGTTCACAGAAGATAAATCCATGCTTCCCAAAGTGCCTTTCAGGTCTTAAAAATTACCTTTATACCCTAAGCCACAATTGAGTACCCGTATCCAGCTTTTCACAACATGTATGTTCATTTCTTAGTAAGGAGTCCAATAGCACCTTTAAGACCAGGGCTTTTTTTCAGCTGGAACGTGGTGGAACAGAGTTCCGGCACCTTTTGAAAATGGTCACCTGGCTGGTGGCCCTGCCCCCTGATCTCCAGACAGAGGAGAGTTTAGATTGCCCTCCATGCTGTTCCAGTGGCGCGGAGGGCAATCTAAACTCCTCTCTGTCTGGAGATCAGGGGGCGGGGCCACAGGCCATGTGACCATTTTCACCGAGGGTGATTTAAACTTTAAAAAATTTCCCCCTTGTTCCAGCTGACCCAAAGTGACATCATTGTGCGGTCCTGGGAGTGTGGTACCAGGGGTACCACCTCCTCCCATGGGGTTGCCCCCTGTGCTGGCAACCCACTGAGTTCCACCACCTCTTTTCCCAGAAAAAAGCCCTGTTTAAAACTAACCAACTTTATTGTAGCATAAGCTTTTGAGAAACACAGCTCTCTTCATCAGATTCAGGGGGTATGAGGGGGGGTCAGGGGGTCCCTCTTCACCTCCCAGAAGGGGAGATGAAACTGACAGAGCCTTGGGAAAGGCAAAGAGGAAATAAACAAAACCCCTGAAGAGCAATCTTTGCTGGCTCCATAGAGAGGGAAATTGACAGTCTTCCACTCTTAGAACTCAACTTCCTGGCTAACACTGCATCTACCTTCACTTGAGCGTCCTTGTGTAATTCGTCTCATGTAGAAAGACTCTCAAATTTAGAGGAAGAGATACTCACAAAAGCTTATGCTGGAATAAATTTTGCTAATCTTTAAGGTTTCATCCTTAAAATCTGATACCTTAAAGATTAACAAAGTTTAGTGCCGCTGAACTTTAATTTTATTTTACTGCAATAGACAACCTTTCTGAAAATGACAGACATGCACATTCAAAGAGAGATATTTTAACGTATCCTATGTGTCCCATCTCTGACATAAGAGTATGACAGCTTTCATTACATAGAACAATTCATTAAAATATAAAACCATGAAATTTTACCTGGTTAAGAATTCTCTGCAACTATAAAACTCAGAAATTTCTATACCAGAACATACTTTTGACCATTGTGAAGAGGAAGGGCAATATTGCAGTATTTCTTTTGCACCTCTATTCTAATCCAAGTCATTTCATTTAAAGAAATAAAAATAATAGCATGCCCCAGACTTTATAAAAAACTAAGGTTTATACGGAAACAAGTAACACTTCAACAGAGTGAAAAGAAATGGACATTACCCGTAGCAATATGGAAACCTGAGCCCCCTGGGCATATTTAGTTCAACATCTGTTGACTATAATGCTGCAGTTGAGCATATGAAGTTGCCTTATACCAACAATGCAGCCCTATACAAAGTTATACCCTTCTAAGCCCAGTATTATCATCTACTCTGCATGGCAGTGGCTCTCTGGGGTCTCAGACAACACTTCTTATGTAAGATACTTTAACTGGATCACTCTGGGCCTCCCCAACATCACCAGTAAATTTTCCCTTGGATTTAACCAATTACATCTACGTAGAGGTAAAAACATTATACAATCTCATAGACAAAAAGAATGTATCCAGGTTTTGAGAATAACTGAAGAAGACAGAAATTCCCAGCATATCTTATGACATTTGTTGTTACACTGATCATGCTACATTCGCTTTGTATCCTTTGCCCCTTCCTTTATCTATTGCATGTTTCGTTCGCTCTGTATCTACATACATATTGGATTATGCCAAGATAAACTGGACTGTATTTTGACATGTATGTGTGCTATTTGCTTGTCTGACAACCTCCATGTTGAATGTTCTGAGTTGCTTTTAAACCCTCTTATAAGAATTGCACTGCTGTAAAAGCATGAAATAGCGGGACAACGCACTCACATGAAAAATAAAGGATGAAAGCCTATAAATGTCATGTCTTCTGACACGTACCAAAAGTGTTTGAATAAAGCAAAGTGTGTTGATGCCGAAAACTGATGAAGTGAAATTCAAAATGTAAGAGTTATTTAAGAGATTTTTCAAAGGAAAAGAATGTAATGCAATAAATAAAGTGAAAAATATGTACAACCATGTTTTTCCTCTTTGTAGGACCTCTTTGTAGACTACATTAGTGGTTTTCCCCTCAGGTGCTAGGATCACCAGGTTGCTGGGTGAGCTCACTCTGGAGCAGGCCACGTAGAACTGCCCATGTGAGAAGAAATCCTCCCTCAAGTCAATTCCTACCACCTTCAGTGTCTGCCCCTGGGACTTGTTGATTGTCATAGCAAATCTGGCCTTGAGGGGGAACTGCAGTCTCTTAAATTCAAAGGGGTTCTCTGGTGGTATGCGTGGTATGAACCCCAACCCCCCCCTCCCCGAGCACTGCCAGTGAACAATGTGGCCTCGATGACGTTCCTGTGGAGGGCTTTCACTCACAGTCTGGTGGCATTGCCGAATTTGGGTGGGTTGAGGTTCCAGAGCAGCATCACTGGAGCCCCCTCTTTGAGGAGAAGCTTGTGGTCTGGGAAGCCAGGAGGGTTGAGTGTGTTGAGGAACTCCACGGGGTAGTGGAACATGTCATCCATTTGCCCCACTGAGTACCTGTACTCCATTTCTGCCCCTTTGAGGGAGTTGTGTTTCATTAATGATGGCAGCCTTGTCATTCCTGGGGGTCAGAATGGCATGCTTGCACAGCCAGTCCATGGACTTCTCCATTATAGTGATGATATCAGGGTATATTGTGGCTGTTAGGTCTGCTAGGGCCGTCACTACTGTGCCCAGATCTGCCAGTATGGTCACCTTTCCCTTGAACTCAGGATATTCTCTGTTCCCTGTTTATAGTAGGAGTTCAGAGAATTCCCTAGCAGACACCTCGTCTCTCAAGTGGAGCCTCATGTTCTTTCTTAGTGAGAGTTTCCTGATGAGGGGCCACAGATACGATGCCTTGACACACACAATAATCTCATCAGCTCGAGTTCCCCTTGGGACTACTGGCAAAGTCTGCCAGAAGTCTCCAGCCAGCAGCACGGTGACTCCTCCCATCACTCTCTTGTAGCCCCTGACATCTTTGAGGGTTATGCTCAGTGCCTCAAAACACCCCTTCCTCCTTTTAGCATGGTGTATCCTGCACGATGTCTGCCAGGAGGCTTCTTGGGGGGAGTAAAAGGTGATTGCTGCAAGAGGTGTGAGGTGGAGTTGGACTGAGGGAGGGGTGGTGTGGTGGGCACTTCGACAGGTTCATGTGAGTGGTTCACATTGAAATGGCCCCTAGAAAGGTCATGCACCATCTCCTCATGAACATTTAAAAACTCAGTTGCCATACTGACTTTTATATAAAATCCCTATTCAGGAGTCTTGTACTGTCTTTCTTCAACTGACCCGATTTTTAGCTCAGAATACAGAGTTCCACAACTGAACCATCAGAAAGAGGGGGGTGCAAGCAGGCAGGCATCGCAGTAGGGTTGCCAGGTCCACGTTGGGAAATTCCTAGAGATTTTGGGAGAGGAACCTGGATAGAGTGGGGTTTGGGGAGGGGAGGGGCTTCAGAATGGTATAATACCATAGAGCCCACTCTCCAAAGCAGCCATTTTCTCCAGGGGGACTGATCTCTGTCACCTGGAGATCAGTTATAATTCTGGGAGATCTCCAGCCACCACCTGGAGGTTGACAACTCTACTCCACAGGGAGATTGGCAACCCTAATGAACTTTTAGGGGAAGACTGTGAGGTGCTTTTTACCTCAGGACACATTCACTGACTCTCTTAGCTACTCTTTAGAATGTTGGCCCCATATGCAAATGACCCTGAAAGCTAGCCCAATCAGGGAAGAGTGGCTGAGTTGGCAGTTGGCAGGGGAGGAGCAGCCTGCCAGCCACACAAGGAAGCTGTATCCCTATGGGAAAAAACATTTTACCCCTTTTTACCCCCTTTGGGGGCAAATTTCTTAAAATCCCTTCTTAGTGAGCCTCTACATCACAAAAAGAACGTTCTCCCCAAATTTCAGGTTTCTAGGTCCAGGGGTTTGGGCTAGGCATTGATGAGTCAGTCAGGACATTTGTCTTGATAGATAGATAGATAGATAGATAGATAGATAGATAGATAGATAGATAGATAGATAGATAGATAGATAGATAGATAGATAGATAGATAGATAGATAGATAGATAGATAGATAGATAGATAGATAGAGAGATAGATAGAGAGATAGAGAGATAGAGAGATAGAGAGATAGAGAGATAGAGAGATAGATAGATAACTTCCAGGTCTGAAGCTGTGATTGCCTTTAAAGGTATAACAAACATCATGGTCTATACAGGATACTTTTTCAGGTCAACCTAAACTAGAAGTTGATTATCATTTTCAGATACCAGAACTAGGGGTGTGCTCTGAATAAAATTGCTTCAACTTTGGCTCTAGGAGCAGTTACCATGACTGCTGATTTTTGTGTAGGACATTACTGATTCAGGATTCAAAACTGTGTGTTTTTTTGGATTCTGGTGTTTTGGAACCATTCTTTTCAATGGGTAATGCATTTGAGGGTCTGGGGGCCCTGTTTATAAAGATAACGGCACCAAATTTGCACAGAACATAGTCCTTTCTCTTTTCTAAAGACCCCCTAAGTTTCAAGCAGATTTAATCAAGGAGTTTGGTTTTAAGGGGACCCCTTAAGTAGATGCCTTTCTGCATAGGCGAACTACTGATTCTGATGGGGTGAAATGGCAGTGAAGCGGCAGCTTAGCAAGAGAGCACTGGCCAGCCACCAGCATTTTTTAGAAAAGCATGTCCGTATTCATTTCATTTTCCTACTCTCACAGTGACTGACTGACAATAAAAAAAAAATCTTTCCATCAAAAACTCTTATGTGTGCCATCCTTCCTTGTCTGTTGTTTGTTTCCTTTCACAAACTGAGGAAGGCTTTGTTTACAGAAAACGTCCCTATCCTGTCTCATCTCATAGCTCTGCCATTATTTCCTATGGGGAACTTTTAAAGGGTCAGGCTGGAGTGGCTGTTTTTCAATGAAATGACATGAAAATAGCCGCAGAGCTAGTGCTGCCTGTCCAGTAAAGAATCTCCAAGTTACAAACAAATTGGATCAGGGGATCCCATTCTATGGGCCCCTGCACAAAGTGCCCCTAGCCATCATACTTGCAAAAAGTGCTCTGCCCCCACAAACAGGGGAGGGAAGGAGAAGGAATGGGCTAGAACTGCAGCTCTGCTGGGCCCTGTACCTGACTTACACTGGCCAGGAGCTGCCTTCCCTGGAGAATCAGAGAATCAAAGAAAAACAGAATGCCTGCTGCACTGCTGACGGTGAGCTCCCAAACATACAAAAAACAGATTTTTCAGGCAGGGGGGCTTATAATCCCAAGATTTGTGCTGCCATTCTGGAAAATCATGGTAAGAACTTGGAAGAGCAATTTTTGTGTATATTTTCAGCTCAAGAATTTCACAATACACATCCCTAACCATAACAACATACTAGCACTCAAGGAGATTCCTAGTGTGCTAATTCATCACTGGAGTTACTCTGATTGACTCAGGATATCGATTCACAGAAGCAAAATATGGTATCCAACATGCAGGAGGAACAGGAGATTAAAGTTGCTGCTTGAAAAGTGTTGAAAAACATGCTCAGGACTGGGACGCTGCTTGTGAATGCCTTGTTCTGGTGCCAAGAAGAAATGTGTATTCCTTTGACATGGGAAGCTTTATAGCTAGAGGAAACTTGGGGAGGGCGTGTTTAGGAAATTAATGCTTACACTTTAAATTCTGCAAGCTAAATGAAAATCTAGGGAAATAATTTTAATTACATGTAAGTGTTTGTTAACATGTAACAAATAATTCAATGCTAAGGAGGAAAAAGGTAAGATTATAACCTTCTTCATAGCCCCTGCATAGTCTTGTTCTTGAAGGACAGCGATAACATTGAAGTGGTTTCCTTAGCAATGCTGCCACCAGCTGGACAACACAAAGTTTAACTTCAGTCTTAGTAATTAAAAAATGCAATCACATCAACGACTATAATTACAATGCACATTTTGCCACTCTAAAACACAGACTCACAAATTTTCTACTTTCATAAAAGTGTGACCATATTCTACATTTTTCACAAGAATCAAAATCTTATCCTATGGTTTCAAAGGTTTTTAAAAAATCTTATTAAGCTTCTGTAAGTAATAGATGCCCACTTATCTGAAAGCACTAGTTTTGGTGTGGCACTGACATTGTAGAAGCTTAGTTTTTTTCATATACATTTAAACTTTTTAAAGTAGGACTCTCTTCCTCAGTTTTCAGTATTACTTAGATGTCTGAGGAAGTGTGTGGGAGGGTGTACTGAGCACCATCTGTGTGAGAAGACTTTACTAAAGAAAACTAAAAAGGGGAAGATTTCACATTTCATTCTGAAATAGGAGCACTATGAGAATAAATTCTGTAGTCTAGATTTATGAGTCTATGCTTATGTTTCTCCTCAGCTTAATTGTTTGTATTTCTAGTCCTTCTGAGTAGTAAATCTAGAGAAGGGTGAGCATACCTGATTTTTTTTTCAGGACGTATATTTCAGAAATTTCATCATAGAATCCCTAAAAGTCATTCTAAGCTCCTGCATATCTAAAATGCTGTTAGGAGATAGCATGAGAATGTTTAAAGGGGGAAACTGAGCAGGGAAACTGTTCATGCACTGCTGATACTTCTACACAGAAAAGATAGGGACCTTTAAGAAGAATCTAGAGGTTTTATCCCAGCTTGTGTGTAAAATTACAAATAAGCATGTTATATCCAGTATCTAGCATGAGAGATAAATGACATTTAAAGCTAAACAGCTAACATGCTGCCTATTCAGAACAAACTACTTTATAATGTGGGTTATCAAGTTTCATGAATGTAGCACAGGTGGGGGGGTCATGATAAAAAAAGGTATTGTTCCAATCATCTTAAAGCCAAGGTAGTGACATTGCTGCTGACACCAGGCATCACACAGAAGGTGATAACAATGTGCTTCTTTGCCTGTAGATATATTGTTCTGATTTTAGTATAATCTTATCGAAAGATAAGAGAGCCAGGCACTGTGGATGGAACATTGGCCTCTCCTTGGGATGGTAGAATACAAAGCAGATAGACTGAAAGATGGAAAGATAATTGAAATGCAATTGAGAATTTGAGAACAGACAGAGCAGGGAAGACTGTGGTCTTCTCAAATTTCAAAAGGCCAGTCCTCCACTCTTCCAGCCACAGAATTAGTGCATACCATATGGCCAGCAATGGATCCTTTCACTTTATAGCAAAAAAATGGTGCAACTTATCAACATTAAAAGTCCTTCAAAATAATGGCTTTGGGTGGGGGAAATGTGTTTTAATTTTACCACTGTATTGCATGCATTCTGAAAAAAACATTTACCAAAGAATTCTAAATTCGAAGATTATGATTTCTGCTAAAGTAGACATCTCTGACAATATGGAACAACACAACCTGGGTCAAAACTGGGTTGAAAGGATGATTTCATATACTTCCCAAATACAATCTGTGACAAACCCCACAATAAGATCTGCTAGAGACTTCTACCAGACTATCAGGAGTTATTTACCCCCACTGCTACGAAGTCCTAATAAAAATAGCAGTTTTCATCCATTCCACTCCACTGTGAAGTTCACAGAGCAAATAAGACTCAGGTCCATTAGCAGCTGAGTCATCCCACAAATTCCAAAGCCCTATAAGTCCTGCGTCATTGCTGTGAGCTGTGAGCTCCTTGTTTGCCTTCAGCAGAGACTTGAACCTAGTGAACTGAGTACAAGGCAATGCTCTTTTACAACTGCCCCAGGAACCCACTTCGCTACATATAGGATAACCAACTCTGCCAATGAACCAGTTGCATAACTCCCTTTCCTTTCTATCCTGTCTCAAACCTAAGTGTCAACTCCTTCCAACATTAGGGAAATATTGTATGAATTTGTTTTGTTTCCAGCATTTTGCTTTTGTTTCAGTCATAACTGCGTAAGTTCATTTTTGTTTACGTTCAGTCCCAATGAGAATGATGCCTCCTCGTCTCAACTCAGGCCACAACTGCTGTTGCTACTGCTTTTCTGTATTGTGGCAACCAGCTAGCTGACCAAACAATCAGCCAGTAAGTGGGTAGAAGAATCTCTGTCCTTCCCACTATGCTTCAGATACTTTTCAAAGACATGTGCGGTCTCAGTGCACTCTGGGGGATGTCGTTCCCAGGGTGCACTGGGATGGGGAAAGCATTAAAGATGCTGGAAAAGGTAAGGAAGAAAGAGATGATCATAATCCTCTCATGTATTGGTAGGCTGAGCACAGTACCTCGACCCACAGAACAATACATGGAGGCAAGGGAGAGGGAAAGAGGAGTGAGAAGGAGGAGGGGGAAAGAGAGCAGGCATAGCCTCAGCATGGAGGTGGAGGAGGCGACTGGGCAAGGCTATGAATTAATCAACTGCCTTTGTTCATTCGTTGTGTCGGGGGCTGGGCTCGCCCAAGCTGGTAATCCACAGTCTGAGCACTCACACAAAAGCCAACTGTTGGTCACAGATCCAGGCTGAGAGTCCCTGGACAGGTTGGACGGCTGCAAAGGTTCCTGGAGGTATAATGGTGGTCAGGGACAGTCCCAAGATTATGGGAAAGTGAGGGATACCCACAACAACAAAGCAGAGCTGCTCGCAATGATACTGGATCTGCAGTAGGAGATCCTGGCTCTCCTTGACCACTAGGCCAGAATGCAGCGGCCACCCATCAATGGCCTCAACTATGGAGTCTCTTGGGCCGCAGCGGAATCCGGTGCTGTGCTGTAAATTTGGCATCCATGAAGCAGCAGGATGCCCCTTAGTCTACCATGGCATACACAAACAGCCACTGGCCATCGGGCAGGCAAAACTTCACTGCCACAAGGAAGGGTTTGGGATGGTCACAGGAGGTATTGGCCATCCCAACGAGCTAGGATTTTCTTTTTGCCAGACAGCTGTTGGCATAATGACCCACCTCCCAGCAGAGGTTGTGGGCCTGATGCTGCTCCTTTCCCCCCAAAGGCAAGCGGGTATGAAGCATGCCTAATTGCGCTGGTTCATCACTGTTTTCTGGTGAGGACCTGGGTGGAGGCCGACGGCACAGCACACAGGCTTGTTTCCGGCTCACCAGTTGCCCATCAATTCATAGGCATAATAGAATGAGTGCCTGCAGTTCCACAGGTTCCACAGGTTGTTCCGATTGGGCCACTTCATCAAGCACATCATTGGACAGCCCTTCCAGGTACTGGTCTACTAGGGTACTGGTCTACTAGGGCTTGCAAAGACAGCAGTAATGTGGGCCACAAAGCTCAGAAGATCCCCCAGGAGAATAGATTTGGACTGTAGCAAGGGTGTGCCCCATCTTGCTGCCTGCCTCTTTAACAGGCTGAGGATGAAACAAACTTTGATTTTATCCATAGGAAAGTCTCTGGCCTGGAGTTCAATGTACAGCTGGCACTGGGTGAAAAACGCTGGGAATTCCTCCACATTGCCCTCAAAACTGTTGGGAGGTTTCACCCGGCATTTGGCAGGCAGAGGCGTGGCTGGTGCCATGAGTAGAGTAGCCATCTGCTGCTGCAACTTCCCCAGTGCTTGAGCTAAATGCAGTTCCTGGTTCTGCAGCTCCCCGGGGTGGGCACCGCCTCATCCATGCCAGGAAGTTTGTGAGTGGAAGCAATCTGTCAGGGGCTAGGCTTGCCCAAGCTGGTAATCCACAGTCTGAGCACTCACACAAAAGCCAAAGGGGAGTCCAAGATTCAAAAGCCAAGTCCAGTCCGTAATCAGAGCACGAGGTAAACGCCAGGAGTGAGTCCAGAATCCAAGAGCCAGGTCAAGTCTAGTCCGAGGTCAGTTACCAATAGTGTCCGGTCTAGAAGCAGGCACGAGCAAGATACCCAGCACATGGAGTAGTTGCAGGTAGTGTAACACTTTGCTTCCACACCTGGTGATTCCTCCAGGCTGGCTTTTATAGCCAGGCGTGGTTTGCAGCCAGCTGCTGGGGCTCCATCCTGATGCTACTCATCATCACTCCCCAACATCTGGCATCAGCTCAGAAAGCAAGCACTGCACTGTCTTTCCTGTAGCTCCAGCCTCTGCCTTTGTCTGCAGCACTTTTTAGGTGTGGGCGAACCTGAGGGGGTGGAAGCCCCTGGCTGAGCTTCCCCTGTGGTATTGGGGCTGGAGAGTTCCGGTGGCTCTGTCTCAGCTGCTGGCTGTGAACACTGATTAACCAGCAGCTACAGCTTCTGATCACTGGCTTCTGCTGAGTCGGGGCTGGCTACACGGAGCTCCTCTCCTCCTGAGGAGTCCTCACTCTCACTGAGCCCAGACCGGGCCATGACACATTGTTTGTCCCATGTAGTTTCTCTGTTCAAACAAATGAAATGAAGCATGGAGAGGAAAGGTATTGCACGTTTTCATTTATTTGGAAACAAATGCACAACTCAAATATTACCAGCCACCTTTCTTTGGATAAAAGGTAAACCATTAAGCCAAAGCTATAGCTGGACAAGATCTAGTAATCTTCCCTCTCTACAGAAATTCATGTTCTAATCTTTGTTTCCTTTGGCCCTGTTCATCCCCTATGATAATCTGCAGTAAGGAAAGTTCCACTGCACTCTGAAACCATGCATGTATCTTCAGGAAGAACCACCACAATCACCCCAGAGACAAGTGCAAAAAACTCTTAGCAGCCTCCATTTACAGGGTTGTATGCGTTCCTGCTTCATTGTTCAGATGGCTGTCATGGCCCTCTGCCCCCAGGTAGGTCTGTTCTCAGACCTGATGGCAGCCAGTGCTAGCTTCTTCGGCCATAAAGTAAGCAGCTTTGGAGATTCTGATAAGATTGGGCTAGCCTGAGCCAGTCTGGTCCCAGAAGCCAAAGCAGAATAGAAAGAGCCAAAAGTCTCTTGGCCTTCAGGTCTTAGTCTGAGGGTTGTATACAAGAGCTGGGATCCCCTAGCTGAGGGAGGGGAAGGAACTGCTCTGTATTCAGATGTATTCCCCACCCCCTCCTGTTGATGTCTAATGTAAATTTTTATTGCATTTTTCTGTATTGTAAGCTACTATGTGTCCCTACTAGGGAGAAAAGTAATAAATAAAAAATAATAATAAAGCCCACTTACCAGCCCTTTCCTTCATGCTTAGAAACAATGACATGCAGCCCAAGGGATTAACAGATAGTTTTCCCAGGAAGCATGGTGCAAGTAGGTTCACATCCAAACATTTAATCATTCCCGAACCAAGCTGACCCAAGAATTATCATCCTGATAGATAATTTACAAATCAGGCCATTCCAGTTGTCTAGGCCAACTGTATTTTAACAAGCTTTGATCCCTAAACAACAGCAAATCCCCTGTTTTCTACATATTACCCAGCTTTCATTGAAGGAGCTTGGGGAAGCATATCAGGGTCAAATCCACATTCACCCATTACCCGCATGTTTATCGGATATCTTCCGTTTGCCTCCAATCCGCGATTTTTTCCTCTTCGTTCACATTCCTGCTTCCAATCCGTCTTTCTCGCGCGTCCCTCCGGTCACATGGCCGCTTGAAAACCGCTTTTTTGGGGCGGGGCCTTTTTTCCCCGCCCATTTTTTTTATTTTTTTGAGCGCACTTTTCCATTATTTTGATCTTGCCTTATAAAGAAACGTCATTGAAGATAATGATGCCTCTCTTTCTCCCACTGACAGCACTGATGGCTCTCTCCCGTTTCTTTTTGGAAATTTGGAAGCATGTGGGAAGCTTTCGTGGGCATTTCCTATGCAGGACAGTTCAGTGCCTGAATTTTACTGAAGTTTCACTTCCTTGGAGTGTCATTATTTCGATATTTCGTAATTTCGATATTACAGTAATATAAAATAAAAAAAATAAAAAACAGTTAAAAAGGAAGTTTCGCGAGTCCATTCTGAGGATGGATTCACCCCAAAATGATTTTTCAATCTACCAGATTTGATTCAGAAACAGCATAATCAATAAATCCAATGCTATGAAGTCAAAAACAGTCTTTTGCAGACTACGGAGCATTTGCAAGTTGAATCAGCCAATAGGAACTCTCGGAACGGCCGGAGAGACAGGAAGGGGGGTGGTTTTTAAAAACACCGCGTAAATTGCGCATTGGCCCGTTCACGGCCACCGTGAAACTCCCGTTGAAAACCTGTGACCACATATTCGGGAGAAATGAGAATGAAATGCGTCTGTTTAATGAGGTAATGTGACCGGCACTCGGGATTGCATGGGGAATGCGGGGAACATGCGACTTAGAATGAGTAATGTGGATTTGCCCCTGGTCAGTTTCTTTATCTTCATATCCATTGTGAGGTACACTAGGCTGAGGAAGACTGATGAATGTGGATTTGAACCCTGTTCCTTGGTCAAAGTTCAGCATTAACAACTATACCACACTGGCTCTCAGTGTACTCAGTGTAAGTGAATGTACTCCTCACCATGAAATCTACTCCTTGGATATATTCTTATGAGGACATCTTGAAGGAGACATGATGTATGTATGTATCTAACAGTGAAATCCTAAGAAGAGTTACTCCAGTCTAATCGCATTGGTTTCCAGTCTAAGCCCATTGAAATCAATGGGCTTAGACTGGAGAAAGTTTGCTTAGGATTTCACTGTGAGCAATTTAGAAAGGCGTAATTCTGTTTAGGTTTGCACTGTTAATCTTACAGCTAGATATTAAACTTTAAAAAGAAGTGTCATTTTTTTAAAAAGTTACATCCATAGTTTTGTGGAATGACTGCACGTACAAAGTGGATTCTCAGCTCTTAGCACTTTGAGAAAATTTTTAAAAACCTCCCTCTCCAAATACTCATTACCGTATGCTTTCAAAATCATCCCCCCCATTGGCCTCCTGGCTCCGGTGTCCAATATTCAGCCACTGAGAAGAAATTTTATTAACATGTTGCTGAATTATCATTTGAAAGAGAAATCACAAATGTTAGATTCTGAACAGAACATTCTCCTTTCCTCCCAAACTTCTATTTCACCGTTTACAAAGTAAGTGTTTCTCCTGCAAGCCCCCCCCCTCCCATTTCCCTCCTCCTTACCCAGCAAGAACTCTCTCGCGCTGGTTCTTGGCTTGGACTTCAAATACAAATCTGATCTCCTGGGAGGCTTCTGGATGATTGACAGGGGAGTTCTTAATAGGGGCTTGCTGCTGTTATGGCAAAGAAAAAGGAAGCTGCTCGAGTAACTTGAAAAAATGAGATACGGGTATTTGAGGAGGTCTAAAGAGAGAGTCGTTTGATACCTTCTGAAGGAAGAAGAGTTTTTGCAATTTTTAAGAAGCAAAATGAAATGGCTGAACATAAAACACAGAGCTGGGTTCACTTTTCCACTCACTGCTGGGAGAGTAAGGGAGGGGGAGGGGGGAGTACAGTTAGCAAGCCATGAAGTCTAGGTGAATATCTCTATTGCAGAAGCTGTTCACACAGGGACATCACAAGGGCAGGGGAGAGATCTTCCTGGTGCTTTACAAAAAACAGTCCCCTGCCTATCAAAATGATATCCTCAGGTTCTCCTTTCAAATATACACAACCGTACCAAATTTGTGGATCTTGCTACTTCCAGAAACTACAAAGGGGAGGGAGACATTCCCACAGAGCTTCATTAGTCTAGCATTAGACATAACACTATATGAATATGCATTTGGAAAGAAAGTAATATAGAAATGAGCATTACAGGATACCTAATGTGAATGAAATTTCCTCCTGCTTCAGATCTGAACCAAATAGACTAGTTCTAGCTATTTTTTCCCGGTAGTATCATACAGTCTGCAGTTGCACTATGTTCACTCTATTTTCCAGTGCTGTTTAAGGCCTAGTTTATATTTGTAGGGGAAAGAGGTGGTACAGCCCTGACGTGGTAGAATAGTCTGTGCCATTTGAATATGCAGGTGAAGGATCCTCCTGCTTCCCTACATTAAAATTCCCTGTAAGCAGAAAATTCCTTTTAAGTGGAAAACCGCTATACCAAAGAGAAGGCATAGAACTTTTTTCCTTTCTGAGCTAGCCTTCTATTTGCGTAAAGGGTTTTTTTTGTTTAACGTGACTGAACATTCAGTCTGAATCCATTACCTGCCTTTTCAAGTGGTGCTGTCCGTTTTACCACCGCCGGGCTCTGCCGCTTAATTCTCCTGTGTATATGCTTCAGTTTCTGGTAGGAGTTGGGCAGTATCAGCAAGGGGAGAGCATACCTCAGCAGACATGTGCCTGACAGGCACATTGGACAATCAGAATACTTGATCCATGTTCACACTAAATGATATTATTCCTGATTGCTGTTTCTGTGCACAGCATTTCCCTCCATCAAGTTGCTGGCTCATTGGCTTGGAAAAGAATGCCATTCTATGTAACCTGGGATACTGCTTACTTGAGCCATTGCTATTCGCCTGTTGGTAGGAACAGGATAATGCTTTACTTGCAGCAGATGGTAGTGTAGCAGAAGGTGAGCAGAGAGGGGTTGGGGCAAAGGTTTTGACCTGAGCATAATCCTCAGGAAGCTCACTCCATGCCTGTCACCTTAAGAGAAGGAGGGAAAAGCTTTGCTTATATTTTCTGTGAGGTGAAAAGGGCAGCTGTGTCGCTTGGGGAAGCAACCAAAGAAACAGAGGCTGGTCTTTGTGCGTTCTCTTCACTCTTATTCACAATAGGCATGGGGAGAATCAGTGATGTATGAATCCATACTCCATATGGAATGTGGGGCTGAGAATGGCTGGATATCTTTTAAAAAACTGAATCTCTGGGTGAAGGAAAGTGAAGTGAGATACTCAGGAGAAAAGCAGGCATATAAATTTTTTAAATAAACGAATAAGTCCACATCCTCCTGGGGCTTATCCCACTATGTGAAGCATTGCAATTTCTCCAGGCCAGTTCACCAGCTCTTCGGTATATAGCATGAAGATGGTACAGGGTTTATGGGTGAGTGAAGGGTTTAGTATCGATTGCCATTTCTGTATAAAAATAGATCCAGAGGAGTTAGCTGTGTTAGTCTGTAGTAGCAAAATAGTAAAGAGTCCAGTAGCACCTTTAAGACTACAATAAAGTTGGTTAGTCTTAAAAGTGCTACTGGACTCTTTACTATTTTGTATAAAAATAAGCCTCCATCCTCACCTACTCTCTATATTAGTCCCAATGGAAGCAAAGGAGAGAGGCCACAAAAACCCATCGCCATACCTTCATGTGCCTTTTTTACAAGGAAGGATTATAATTGCCTGAAAAATGGGGCTACTCTGTAGCCCCCATTTCACAGTAGGATCCAGTGGGTGAGGTCTACAACCTCTGAGCCTTTAATCCCACTCGGATGAGGGAAATAAGTTAAAGCTGGAAATGTGCTGCACCTTTCATTTTCTTTGGAATGGGTAGACTTTCTCCTGTAGGGCTGAAATTCAGGTTGGGGTTCATCTGGAGGAGGGGTAGAAACACTGACAAGATTTAATCCCAGTTTTGTGGGGTTGGGTAGAAATAGGTGAGAATGGGTTTCCTACTGAATCCATTGGAAATTACTTCATATTTTTTAACTGATTGAAATAATTGACATATTTTTAAAAAAATCAAACAAAAAATTGATGAGCAAAATAAGACAAATCTAAGAAATATTCCTGTATATATTCATGCAATAAAATTTATTTTTTAAAAAGAAAAAGAAAAAGAAACATTCCTGTATGTATCCCTACTAAACAATTTTCTAGGGAAGCATCCCCCCTGGCTGTTCTCTAAAAGATCTGGGCACATTTCTGGCCATGTAAAAAGTCCTAACAATTAAGGAGTGGACATGAAACCTCCTTGCATTTCTTATAGTTGGAACAGATCTGGAATTTGAACTTCCATTTGGAAGATGTGCAAATCACCACTTCAAATTAAATGCAGTGTGTAAAAGAAGTATATAAATAAATATATTCAAATGTCAACAAGTCCATCTCAGAAGTCCAGAGAGGCCTGGTCCATTTCCAGTTTTTCATGCCCCAGCCATAAAAGAATAATAAAAAATCAGGACACATGGTGCACTTTAAAATAAGTTGCAAATCTTATCAAATCCCTCAAATTAACAAGTGTATAAATTTGAAGCCCACTTTGAGCTAGTGGCCCAGGCCAATGGCTCTCCTATCCCCCCATCCCACAACTGGTTCTGAATGTCACCCAGAGCATACATGTGGAAAGCAGAAGTGCAAATAATGTTGGTGTTTTCTGCTATAGTCAAAAGTTGCCTTCAGTCACCTGAGTTTGCTATCCTTTTCATCCTGGGTTCTGTTTGCCAATGTAGTCATGTGGTAAGCAAAAGTAACCAGAGACTGAGCGCAATTCTAACAGCCTGAGTTCATTGCAACTTTATTCCAAGACAGTGTGGATAGGGTTGCCATTTCAGTTATATCTGCACTACTTTCTAAATGGATTCTTCCTACCACTAATAAAAATGATAATTCTGCAGAGGGGATGCTTTTCTACAGGGCATAAATAGCTCTATTAATTCATTATATTTCTTGGGTTCTCTTCTAAGAAACCATGAGCGGAACTATAAGTGACAAAAGGCACAGGTTGGACACTTGTCAGCTTCCCTCAAGTTTTGATGGGAAATGTAGGCATCCTGGTCTTGCAGCTTGGCTCTCCAACTGCTGTCCAGTGGACTTTTCAACTGTCACTTGTCCAACATTCCACCAAGCTGCCTACATTTCCCATCAAAACTTGAGGGAAGCTGACAAGTGTCCAACCTGTGCCTTTTGTCACTTGTAGTTCCGCTCCATGACAATTTTATAAATGCGCACATTTATAAAAAAGAACTTTCTACATTGTTTTTCTGCACACACAACTTATTCCTGGTTTTCTTAGCAGTCAAACCACAAGCATTGGGTACAGTTTGGTACAGTTCTTCAGCACATCTGCCCTCCCTCTGCATTTTTATATTTGTGGATTCAGTTTATTTTCTTTCTTATGTGCCTTATAGAAACAGGATTTTCAAACAAGGGCGCTGTCATCATGGGTGGCATCACAGCACACACCCTCTTTCTTTTTTTGTGCATGCTTATATCGATACATTGATATAAGGGCTGAATTTTTTACAAGACTGAAGATTAACATACTGCCTGTCTTTGCACGGAGAAGCTTAAAGGGGGAGCCATGCCGCCGCCACCCAGTCCAAACTGGAGCGCCCTACCTGGGCCAATCCAATGCAAGGAGGTGGAGGCCAGCACCAGCATGGCAAACCATACTCTGTGAGCACAGGACAACAGTGGTTATCTTCCTTTTAAATGACATCACTTTTTCTGGCACTGGAAGTGGCCAACCCCCCCTCCCCCAAGGCTTCCAGGGCTTTCACAGTTTTTTTTTAAAAAATCATTACTTTCACGTTGCTATATCACTATACCATTGTAATTATAGGTGCAGCAAGTTCACTGAATCCCAAGCCTTCATTTTTTAAAAGTAAGTCTCTAGAGCCTTCCACTGTAGAAATATGCTTTTTTCCTTATATCGCTGCAAGGGAAGATCAAAAATGAAATCAGGAGGGTGTGTGAGTGTGTGTAAAGGAAGGCAGAGGAAGAGGAGTGGTTCAACTATGATAAACATCCTATCATCAGAAAGTGGGTTGGAGGTGGCGGGACAAACAAAACCAAAAGAAATATTACACACGGGGAACAAAGGTGACTCAGAATTGGCTCTAAAACAAAGGGTTGGGGTAAAAGTTATCTCAAATCAGAAAAAAAATGGGGGGAAAGAAGCAAAAGCTAAAGGCAAAAAATGTGTGTGGAAACTAGGGGATAAACTGATGCAGTATGGGGCCAGAACTGACAAAAAATGTGGAAAATTCCATTGATTGCGAGTAGGGAACAAATGGTAAAACCTAATCCTGTTTGAACTGTAAGAAAGACATTAATCCACAGTATGAATTTCCATTCTGAAAATCAGCTTGATCTTCTGCACAAAGATGACTGCTCTGTGCTATATTCTAACAGCCGCAAAATAATAACAACAATATATATAGTGCTTCCTAAGTGTTCACATATATTAACCAGGGATTCCCAACCATTTCAACTTCCAGATGCTTTTGAGATTTTGAGAAAGGGTACTGGGCACCACCTCAATATGGCTGCACATAGGGCTGGCAACAGACTGCTGCCTGGCGCGGCTGGCAACTGACTCCTGCCTGGGTGGAAGGAACACATGGCCACTGTCAGCTCAATGGAGTTATGTCACTTTTGGAGAAAACCGGGAACTGACATCACACTGCACTAGGAATCACAGGAAATGCTATAGTTTTACCATCAAAGTTCCCTTTGATGCCTAGAGTGATGTGCTGTCACTTCTGGGATTTTCTCACGAGTAATGTAATATCATCATGCCAATAGCAGTTTTTTAAAAAAATTCCTCCCACTGGCCACTGGAGTGGTAGCAGGCAATTGGAGCTGGCATTCCTAATGTCACATGGGTGAATCAGCCACAAAATGGCTGCCATGTGGGCAGAATCAACCACAAAATAGTGGAAGGTTCCAAGTTTCATGTCCTCCCACAGCAAAGGCAACCACTTCTTAAAGTGAACTTCCTACGGAGGAAAAGGCTGGGCTATTCCTTCACCAAGGAAGCAGAGGAAAACTGGGATCAGTTTTTTGGTTTGGAATGACAGGTTGTTTGGCTTTATTTTCCAAAAAAAAGGGGAAGATTTTCTCCCTGCATAGACATGTGAAGAGATTTCCAAGCCCAGAGACATAATTTACTGGCACCACAAAAAAGGGGGAAAGTGAACATAAAACAGGATTGTTTTAAATGCTGCTGCTGCCCCACTACCACTTTGACAGCCGGTGTCCTACCATAGTTTGCACCCACCAACATGCACTTTCTTCAGGGTCCATCATTGGGTGTGTATATGGTGTAACTGAGAAAAAAATCAATGGATTGCTGGTTTAGAGGGAGGACTGCGTTCTGCATGATTTTGGTGCCGTTAAGTGCAAAAACAGCTGCCCCAAGGAGCCTGGAAGCCCTCATTGCAAAGAACAAGGCCGAAACTCATAATGGGGAAAAAAAGATTAGATCCAAGCTGGCAATGCACCGTTCAGAAAAAAATAGCAATACATAGTTCCCTCAGAAACCCAGATCCAAAACTGAAATAGAATTTTTCCGTGCGTACCCCTAACTAATCCGTGAACTGGTGCGGAGTGACTTGAAGCTCCCTGCTTTTTTCTGTTTCATTCAAGATCGTTTGGATTTTATCTCCAGGACTCAAGAATAAAGTGGGTGCCGGGAACCATCAACAGGTGCCATGTTTGGGATCACTGCATTTGCCTAATATTTTCAGGAAGGTCAGTATTATTGCATTCTGAAGATATGGCATGAGATCATGGGCTGCCTAAAACCACCAGATGAGTCCATGGCTGAAAAGAAATTTGAATCCAGGACTTCCTTGGCTTACATTCTAGCCACTACTTATTACTTGCTATCCAAAAAGAGCAGTTCCATAGGTCATGATGACTGGTATGCATCCGATCCCTTCCAATCTTAAGAGAAATTTGTTAAGCTATTTATTAAACCTGGCCCAAATAGCTAACATTATGTTAAGCGATTAATAAAATGGCACAGACACCTTGAAAACGTTACAAAATGCCATCTGTGCTGCAGAGCATACCAAGCCAGTTAACTTCAGCAAATCAGTTAACAGTGAAAATTACAGTGACATTTCAAATTTCATTTTGCACTTCAACCATGAGTCACCTTCCTGAATGAGTGGGATTACACTAGATATGCCAAGAGGTTGGAGCCAAAACTAACAAGATCTTTGAAGGTCTCAAACAGAGCACTTCCAGCAGAGTGTAGTGTCTCCCAGACTTGTTGCCTGGCAAGGATACTGATGCCAGCAGCGCTCATTAACAGATTGTGAAATTTGCAATTCCTTAGGAAAATTTCTAGTATGTCAAACTATCCTGCTCTCTCTCTCTCTCTCTCTCTCTCTCTCTCTCTCTGTGTGTGTGTGTGTGTGAGAGAGAGAGAGAGAGAGAGAGAGAGAGAGAGAGAGAGAGAGAGAGATGAGGCTGCTCACTTCTTATACCAGCTGCTTCACCCTCCTGTTCACCCGCATATAAATTATTTCCATCTTACACAAATTTATAGCACATTTACATTGTAAACATTTCTAATGCAAGATTCTGACAATGATGAGTTCATAAAAAAGAGAATATATGGAAGCAGAAATACTAGTGTTCCATCAAGAGAAATATAATTAAGGCTCTGAAATAAATATGAAGAGAGGACTTGATTATCAGGACTATTGGCTTAAGGATAAACTGCATGTTATATGCAAGACCTGACCCTTTCTAAATGAGAAATGCTTAACCTTCAGTATTCAGGGACCCTCCATATTCAGAGTCAGCAAACCTCTAACTACTAGCAGGCAGTATCAGGGAAAGGCATTGGCCTTAACACCCTGTTTGTCGGCCCTCTAGGGTTGGCCACTGGATGAAACAGGTTGCTTTGCCAGGTACCCTGGGGCTGAAAGCAGGGGTGGGGGTTACTGGGGGCATTACAGTAGGACCTTATCCCCAAACTTGGTGTTTGGGGTCTATTTTTTGCTGAATTGGTTCCAAGTGCTACCCGGTGCTTCCACTTTGCACTGGGAATGATGCCATTCCCAGCATGACATGGGAGCGTTCTGGAGTACCATACACTCCAGATTTTCCAGCCCCATTCCTGTGCCTCTTCCCCCGACACTAGCCAGGTGAGAGGTGGGGGGGAGGAAGTTGGGAGTAGGTGATCCCTTGCCCCCACCAGGGGCTGGTAATCTTATGCTGGATTACACAGGCCATTGAACTAATCCAGCAGGGCTCTTCTTATGTTCTACCCTTTCCATTCCTGTCATATTTCTAGTCAAAATCTTCAACATGTGTTCCTTTACTGCTGCCACACACATACCCAACATGTTTGCTCTGGTGGGTTTATGCTGCCTTTTCATGCTGTATACTTTGCTTACTGTGAATTTAGGGGAAGACATGATGGGATAAGAGGGGAAGCAGTATCTCTCATGCCATGTCCCAAGCAAATTAGGCTGCACAGACTTTTAAAGAGTCATTCCCCTCAACTGTTGAGTGTATGTGTGGAAAGTGAATCAGAAATGGGGGATCCAGACCTGTCACCTGACTAATTAAAAAGTCTTGAGTTGCTTGGCCCTGAGAAATTGTTTGAATGTGAGAAACCCTTATAAAGTATTCTCATCTGGAGCTATTTTTGTATTTTTCCGCCTTACTTTAAGATAATGGAGGGGGGGGGGGAATCAGCTATATGAAAAAAATCAATGACAAATGAACTTAAACAGATAAAATAATTTCAAAAGATCTCCTCTACATGCTTAATATTTTTATAAACAACCAGCATAAATGAAACCTCAGAGATAAACAATGTCTAATATATGTATATAATGATATATATCTGTGACAGTAGAACAGCCCAAAGAATAGGCGAAGAGTAGTAGCAGATTAATGTCCAAAACATATGCTAGAAAATACTTTCAGGTGTACTCTGATAAAGAATTAACATTTTGGTCACATTTATGCTGTTTTTATGACCCAGACTTGTTTTTATTCTATTAGTTTGTTGCATTATTTTAGTTTGTGGGCTGCCTGGAGAGGTGGCATATACATTTCTTAAAAAATAAATACCATTTTGTGTCATTTTAAAATGTTTTTCTAACAAATTATATTTTCATTCCTAAGGAATCAGATTACTCAAATCCTTTCTCTATGTTTTATAAGTAATTATTATTTACAAGTAACATCATTCTATATTTGCCATATATTTTTGAAAACATTTTTTGAATTTCAATTTCTACCATTATTTATATGATCATTAGTTAATATCAAAGTAGGCCAGCCAGATCCAAAGCATAATCCAAATACTATCTTCTCTCTAACTTTCCAGTAGGCAGACTGCCTTCTGCTCTTTGTGGAAGTAATATGGGTGTTGGAACCGAGCAGGCCACTTTTTATCACTAAGGCTGTTTCCACACACCCTTAAAGGGACAACCCATTCATCGAATGCTGATGGCTTTCCCCCTTGACTCCAGATGTCTCCGTTTTCAAAATGGTTGCAGGCTGTTTGGCTTCCGTTTTTTTTGTGCCTTTTCTGAAATTGTAATTTCCCGCCAATGCACTAATTTATAAGAATGCACTGATTTATAAGAAGATAAATTTGGGGGAATTTAAACAAAAGGAGGAGATGTATAGAAATGTGTTTTTTTTTTGTATTTTACTATTTTTTTGCTTTCCTTCTTTTCCTTTAATGGGATTTTACTCCAGGAAAAATTGGTTGCTTTCCCCCCCTCCAACTTTACCAACAAAATTAGATAAAATGCCATAAAAAGAACAAACAAATCTGGAACACCAAGCAACAAAAATGAGTAAAATTAAAAGCCTCAAAATAAAATACGAATACAAAAAGAAACACAGAAAGGCCATATTTGTATAGCCCAAGAGTGCACTGCATACATTGGACAGAATAAACATGTGATGTGTCTTTTGTTTTATATGGCTGAATACTGCAACCAAGCACAATATTTGCTTTTTAAAATAAAGCCTGGAACAAAAAGTAAAGATATTAGACAGTTCTGGTTTGAATAACAGTTCAAGCTCAGGACAGGTGGAAACATGGAACACTTACAGGCTAAGGTAATCTTCTTTTAGTTCTCAACAGATGACTAGCTAATTTAATTACCTGATTAAAAATAACCATGTTTTCTAAGACCTCAGTCTAGCCCACTTTAATCCAAGTGAAACACAGTTGACAGAAGACATGAAAGAGGAACCATGCAGTCAGATCAGAACTATCTACACCTCTGTGAATACTGTAAAGGAAATGTCCTTCGTTGTCTTTATTAGATTTGATTGTTTTTTAAAAAAATAAATAAAAGCATCTTACAAAAATCAGGATACAATAAATGAAAGAAAAATCAATTGCATGCCACCTACCCTTTAACCCTTTAGCCTACAGGATCAAAAACTAATTCTGTTTGATATAAATCCTGCCTGGAAAAGCAGCAAAGAATACCTGAATCAGTTAATCTGGACATTGCTCCTTAAGAGTGCCTGGATGGGAGACCACAGGAAACCCCAGGTAAGATGCTCTGACCTTCCTAAAGGAAGTACAGATAAGAATATAACAAGAGCCTTGCTCGTTCAGTCAGTGGTCCATGTAGAGCCTTGAAGATTCTCACAATGGCCAACCAGGTTCCCTCGAGAAGGCCTACAAGAAGTGTCAAGAAATTGGCCTGTCTCTTGGCCAGTCTTTTATTCAGGCTTGCGTCTTGGTCTGGATGAACATAAAAACCCTGTCTCTGAAACAGTGCAGTCAGCATGACTTGCAGTTTCCAGAGGTGGAACAGCATCGTGCAGGTGCAAAATGACAGCACAGCTTCAAGGCCAAGCCAGAAGAGAGTCTCTCGCACATACATTGTGTCATCTTCAGAGCACTGATTGGTTAATTAAGACCAGGTCACGTTGCTAGCTTGACAATAAAGCAAGGTCTTCATTGTAGTCTGTTTCCGACTGTGTAGCTGCTGGTTGACTGCCTATTGCTACCTGTTTTGCTGTGAGCTGGACTGGGCTACCAGGAAGGTGTCAGACTGGAATCTGACTTTGGAACTCTATATGGTCATTGTGCTTCTAGTCTGACAAGGTTACATCAGTGTCACAGGACCAAAGCCCGTACAGTGCTTTAGGCTAATTATTTAGCTTCTCTTATTTCCATCTGTTTGCACACTTTGATGTTTGTACTCTTTTACACTCTTCTTAATGAACTCTATTCATTATACGTTCTGTGGTGTTATTGTGGAGTTCAGTGCTTCAATCTGAGTCCAGTACTTTGGCCTATGTTGGTCACAGCTACCCAAATAGGTGTTTTGTGGAACTCAATCTGCAGGCTTCCTACCTTGCAGGGTTGACTCCCTGTTTAATATCAAGTAGGGATGGGAACTTGTCTCTCGGTTCCACAGCTAAGGATTTTGTTAAGAGAGACTGGTGGTGGCATGCTACCTTAGGTAGTGAGATTTCACTCACCGGTTTGAGTGTTTTCCATTCAGGCAGACACAACATGGATAACCCCCCTCCCCAAGTTAACAGCAGATTTAAGGAGGTGATTTAGATCACATAGAGATTTGGTTTCACAGTCAAAGATAACCAACCTCTGAAAACCTGGTGCTGAATACCTGAGGCAATGTCAGGGGAACGCCTTGGCCTCACTGCCTTGCTGCTTGGCCCTACAGGGCAACTGGTTGGCTGCTGTGCAATACTGGATGCTGGACTCCAGGGACCGCTGGTCTGATGCAGCAGGCTCTTCTTACGTTCTTGCCAGGGGGCTAAATATTAAACTTCTTAAGTGCCATTTCTCTGCTCTAATTAGCAGCCTTCCACATCTACTCTGAAGTAAAAAAAATATATTGGGAGATCCCGTCACGGATCTCCCACATCAAGTTTGTTTTTGTTGTCAGTCAAGGAGATAAGATGAGGAATTTTTGTAAAATACGATCTCACGTGGAACTGTCCTCTCAAATCTGGGTCTGTATCAGTCATTCAAACTTCAGTCTCTTAGGCATTACACCTTCTGTAGACTTTAAGAGCACTTTTCCTGTGTTTTAATCTTATCCATTTAACTGTGGTTCACAGCTTAGCTTACTAACAAGCTGGAACCAATCATGCAAACTGCCACAAGGTAACTTGTAGGGAAGGATTCTTCTTCTTAGAATTATACCATCTAATCATTCTCTCTTTTAAGTAATTACTTCAGACATTGAAGGAAATGCTATCTGCTGGCTTTGAATTAATCTTTGCAGTGTAGTTGGTAAATATCAGCTCTCTGCAACATTTCCAGTAATAAGGTGGAAGATAACTTATTTATTATATGGCCTGTGACCTTAAAGGCACAGGATTGCAAGCAGTCTCATTTTGAGGTAAGAATAAGAATTTGGCAATAAATTCATTCAGGACTGCTGCTATAGGTTAGTATTTTGCCTCCTGGGATCTACAGCAATTTTGACCCTGATTATAACTATTACACAATGTCACTTTTTAACATTATCAGGATTATTAATTTTACTCTACTAGTGATCATTGATCACCTAATCACACTGATTCATTTATTTATGTTTTTAACCCTCATAAAATATATGAAGTAGGGTTTGGCTGAATAACAAAATACTTTGATTTCTTCTTAAATATATATCCTAGATAGTCCATATGAATAATCTTCAGTGGGCTTCAACTTTTTAATAACTATTAATCCCCGTTTTCTTTCTCCATGTATCACCACATACTCATCTCTGTGACAATCACAGTGACTATGAAGTCATTGTCAGCCCCTTACTCAGGCCTTTCACTTTTTATAGTTAACCATCCTAAAGCAAGTTCCTCAGGCTAGAGAGCTATGGGCCACCTCCCCATCCACACACTCCTTTTCTATTAAAAGTTCTACCGTCAGCTTTCAGAATATGTGGCAAAATGGATTATCTTTTATTTTTCTTTACACACGATCACTTAATCCTTAAAACAAACATCACAGCAGATACCAATTAAGAACCCTTTTCCCTGGATCCTATAGAGTTAGTGTCGTAGCCTGGGCTAGCCCGAGCAGAGTAGTCAAAGTCCGGTCCAAAGTCAGAGCATGAGTTCAAAGCCAGGTGTGAGTCCAAAGTCCAAAAACCAAGTCAGGAGGTCCATAGGTCAGTTACCAGTAAGGTCAGATCTAGATGTAAGCAGAGACAGGGCACAGTCCAAGAGCTACAAGGGCAAGGCAAGGTTCAAGAGCGTGGTTGCCACAGGAGCAGGAATCCAAAACATTGCTTCAGTGCCTCCTGGTCTTCTGTGGCTGGGTTTTATAGTGAGGCTGGGCTTGCCGCCAGCTACTTGGGAGTTATCCTGAGGTTACTCCTCATTGCTATCCACAAGCAGCTGGCGTCGACCCAGGGGGCATGTACTTCGCCACATCTCCTGCAGCCCCATACGTCGCCTTTGTCTGTGGCGCTCTCTGGGTGAAGCTGGAGGTTTGGGAGTCCTGGGCTGTGCTTCACATGTAATGTTGGAGCTAGAAGATGTCGGTGCCTCTGCCTCAGCTGCTGGCTGTGGGCGCTGATCAGCCGGCAGCTGTTCTTCCTAATCACTGGCTTCTGCTGAGTCAGGGCTGGCTACATGAGGCTCCTCTCCTCCCAAGGAGTCCTCACTATCACTGAGCCCCATCACAGTTAGAGAGGGTTATACAGGTAGATGAGAACGCAGGAGTCAAGGAGAGCAAACACACTTAAGAGCAAAATTCGGGCATGAGCAGACAAAAGGAGCTCCCGCTCTTGAAAGCCCATACTCTGGAAACCCGGTTGGTCTTTAAGGTGCTACTGGACCCCAATCTTGCTCTTCTATTTCAGACCAACATGACTATCCACGTGGAAAGGTGAATATATTTATAAGCATGACAATTCCTTTCTAATCTAATATGATAGATGACATGAATTAGCAAAGCTAGGAGGTGACCAATGCTTAGTGGTTACAAAATAGCATTTTCTAAGAGGCTCAGACCTGCAAAACAACAACCAGACAACCATGCTTAATTGTTTTTATAGGAACAACACCCAAACCTTGCCTGTCTAAACAATATTCAGAAGTCCCCATTGGACTCCCTGCCTATTCCAAAATACTTCCGATCCTCTCTCTCTCCAAAACCTAACTTCCTTTTCCAGTTAGTTGTTGGCTGTTACACCACCTCAGGTTTGTTTCTTTCCACTCTAACATTCCATTCACTATTTCAAACCTGATTGGTCTAAGCTGAAAGAGGAAGAAAAGAGGGAGATTTTTCTCCTGTTTGTCACATTCAATTCTCTGCAAATTTTAATCTGAAGCTTTGAACTCTGCAAGACTTGGACAAGATTATAGAACGTATCCAAACCCAGAGCCTTTGCTGTTCATTTATGACTCTGTAGCTCATTAGATAATGTGTTTGTTTGTCTGTGTCCCACATTTTTTAATTTGTACATATAGGCCATTTTCACACTGCTTCCCGGCCACGGAACATCGCGCCAAGCTCCTGGAATGACAGCGTCTTCCTGGTGCTATTTCGCGCGAGAACTCTCGCGCAAAATCGCACTAGGAAAACGCTGTCATTCTGGGAGCTTGCCATGATGTTCCGTGGCTGGGAAGCAGTGTGAAAATGACCACAGTCCACCTTCCTCACAGATTATACAGTATAAATCAATATGATCAATGGCTAGGACATTCAATAAACAAGACAATAGGGTCTGGATTGCAGAAATTTGAAGACAAGCATAATTCCAAATACAGAGATGAAACATTGCTGAAACAAAACATAAGTAATTTACGCTGACATATTAAATGATGCTTAACTAGAATGGGACTGAAGAGGCTTTTGCATAGTCTGGGTGAATATTGCAAGGAAGAAAAACTTATGATCAATTACTCGAAAACCAAAGTTGTGGTTTTTCAGAAGCAGCAAAAAGTGTTTAAATGGAACATACAAGGTACTCCAATAGAACAATGTAAAGTCTATAAATACCTAGGTTTAACTTTCAGCGAAACCCTTAAGTGGGATGTTCATCTAGAATCTGCTAAAGCATTACCCCTTAAGACAATGGGACTTGTAATGAGATTTTATTATACCAGGGGAGGTCTCCTCATAGAACCAGCGTTGAAACTTTTTGTTAGTAAAATAATCTCCCAATTACTGTATGGTATTGAGATCTGGGGATGGAAAGATCAATTACTTACTTCTAAAACTAGAAAGAATCCAAAACCTCTTTATGAGGCGAATCTTGGCACTCCCTAAAGGGACACCGGCTGCCCTTTTATGAGTTGAGTTGGGACTCTCTTCAGTGAGGGTTCGAGCCCACCTGATGATTTTAAAATTCTGGGGGGGGGGGGACCAACTAAAAGCTCCCGACTTATATAGTAAGCTTAGTTTCCATCTACTGAATAACAAAGATATTGCTCGCCTTCAATTTCTTAATCACATCGTCACTAGATATACTATCCCAGATGATTTATTGCAGCCCTCAGGGAATAGCTTTGACCTTCGCGAATGGGTCTTTAGAGAAGACACCCTGATTGATGCTTCTGTGATTTCTCAATCGAGGTTTGCCCCCTGGTTTAAAATGATCAAAAAAGACCATTGTAGGGCCTCCTATTTAATCAATATAACTGCGTACAATCTTAGGAGGACCTTTACTTCATTGCGCTTTCAAACAATGCCTACAGAGATGCTAATGGGTCAATATAAAAAGATCCATTTGTATACGTGGTCATTCAGTGGAGGACCTCCCTCATTACCTCCTGGCTTGCCCTCTATACACAGAACCTAGAAATAAATTCCTAGCTAAGATCTTATTGGCCTTACATCCCCTGTCTGATTCTGATAAGATTGTTACGATGCTTTCAGACAAGGATTCTTTCATTTCATTAAGATTGGCGCTTTTTGCTTTAGCTGCTAGGAAGATTAGAGCAAAGGAATTAGCCATTGATCTTAGAAGGTTTTATTAATTTTAAAGTCTTTTAGCAGGGTGTTTTAGGTGGTTCTGATTAGTGTTTGATCACCTGACTATTTGATAATGTATTATTGTGATATTTGAGAGTGTTTTGAGAATCTACTACTACTACTAAAAATATATATTAAATGATGTGGAAACTACCCAGTAGAAGCATATCCACATCCACAGAGAGTACCCAGTAGTATGGTTTACGGTCCCTATCCCTTTAACAAAGCATTTGTCTGAGCCATTTCTTACAGCACAGCCTTATTACCTGAGTGAAAAAGCCTTCCTGAATAATTCAGTTTTGCATAGTTTGCAGGAGAGTGGGTGCTCTCCTGACCTCTTCAAGCAGGCTATTCCACAAGGTGGGGCCACCATAGATAATGCACGTGTATGGACAGCAGCTGATTTTGCTCCTTTTGCAGGGTAGTATCTGTAGAAGGCCCTGTTCAGATGAATGAGCCTGCCATATCGGAGCATAGGAAGAGAGGTGGTCCTGTAGATATACGGGGCCAAGGCCATAAAGGGCTTTGTAAGTGATAACCAAAAACTTGAATTGATGGATAGCCAATGGAGTGACTTCAGAATGGGAGTAATATGCATGCTTTGCCTAGCTCCTGATAACAATCAAGCTGCAGCATTCTGCACCATCGGGAACTTCCAAGTTGACTTAAGGGGAGACCTATGTAGTGTGTATTGCCATAGTCTACTCTCAGTGTTACCATGGCATGAATCCAGGAGTGCCAGATCAGCTGTGTCAAGGTAGGGGGCCATCTTCCTGGCTAATCTAAGTTTGGAGAAGGCTTTTTTTTTTTTTGCAGCGGCATTCACATTGCTTCTCTAGCAGCAATGCTGAATCCAGTATAACCCCTAGGCTCTTAACTGAGTCAGCCAGGGTCAACTGAATCCCATCAAAGGTCTGAAGCACAATGTCCTTCGAAACTTCTGCCTTTCCAACCAACATCACTTCCGTCTTGTCTGGGCTCAGTTTCAATTTGTTGGCTTTCAGCCATTTGACCACAGTTGTCAGGCAGCAACTTAGGACCTCTACTGCATCATCAGGGAACATTAGGAAACTTCTACTATATCACATACTGGTTTAATCCTTTAATCTGATAACTACTAATTTCCCAAGGTGGATTCATATGAGGTTTCCTTAGGTCATCCATTACACATTTGAAAAATATATGTTAAGATTTGCTGGATAACTGGTCTGTAATTGTCCAGGACTGAAACCCAGAGGATTCTATGGTGAGCCTCTAAACTTTTGAGTCTTCCTGCTCCCAACATCAGCTCAACACTCATTTGCCATGGTGCTTTATAAACTCATCACATTGGGAGTTTTTTTTAAAAAAAGTTTTGGATTATCATGAGAAGCTTCTGTTAGAAAAAGAAAAGTCAGAATTTGTTTTCCCAAAACTTGTAGGCTTTGAATTATTGTCCCTGTCATCACTTTAAAAGGATAGATATTATGGTGCATGGCTTCTAACATATTGTGTTCCTCGAGTTTTCAGAATTTAGTTTTAGATTTTTTAAATTAATAATTTCAATGTTTTAGAGATAAAAACAAGGCTATGAGAATTAACATGAAAATTTATATAGTTAATTTAAGAATTTATACCCCACTTTTCTGCTGCAATGGGACTCAAAGCAGTTTACATACAACATATACCCACAAATTCCCACACAATTTAAACCAAAATATACAAAAAAAGCTCTTAGAGCACTCTTCAAGCAGGTGATGAAATATAAAGTCAACTCAGACTGATGCGATTCTAGTATCATGGCCCACAAAGGGTCACAGGCTAAGTGCCAAGGCCCCTTTAGATCAGCCCCTTCAGCTCACACCTTTGGAGAGATCCAGGCTTAATTAATCTGCAAAAAAAATGCTCAGCCACAGGTCTTCTTCATCTAGCTCAGTTGTTCCAAAGTCCCTTCCCTCCTGCTGTTGATTGCCTTCCTTTCACAAGGTGCCTAATGGCATCAGAACTCATGACTTGGGCGATATTTAAACTAGGGGTGATACTGCTAGTTCAGCCTTATGCAGAGTTATTCGTTATTTCAACAGGTTTGGGGCTAAACTACATAATATATTTGTTTACAAGTTGTCTCTGAGTTCACCGCACATGCACACAATACCTCTACGTGGAGCAGCAGAAATGGGCAAATGTTGTCTCTCTGCATTGTTTTTGCACAGGGAAAAAAGCTTGGGAGAAAGGCAGGCGCTCCCCTCCCCCCCCACCTTTCGGGCAGCTTTCTGTGTCTATTTGCATGTTGTTTTTTTAATAGAAGCCAATCCTTGAGGTGATCTGTGTCTGCGCAGAGCACAGGTTGGCTCCATGGAGAACTTGTAAAAGAAGTAATGTGTAGAGTGACTGTAAGAATGCCACTTTAAAATCCTCAGAAGCTAATTTACTGACAACAGGTGGTATGGCTGAGGGAGGGTGCTCCTCCTCCACCTCCGCCTTTATCCTGAACCGAAAGAATCCCCAGTGGAAAGCTGTTCTCATAACTTTGGAGCTGCATGTGCATGTCATCCCTAAGCTGACAGTTTGGTGTAGTGGTTAAGAACGTGGGACTCTAATCTGGAGAATCAGGTTTGATTCCTCACTCCTCCACCTGAAGCCAGCTGGGTGACCTTGGGTTAATCACAGCTTCTAGGAGCTCTCTCAGTCCCACCCACCTCACAGGGTGTTTGTTGTTTTGGGGATAATAATAACATACTTTGTAAACCGCTCTGAGTGGGTGTTAAGTAGAGATGGGCACAAACAGAAAAAAACCCGAACATGATGTTCATTGTTCATTGCCATCCATGAACAGAGACTCATGAACAACCACGAACATGGCCCTGTTCATGAACATGTTCATGGTTGGCTGTTCGTGGGAGCCAGCAGGCTCTCCTCCAGCCATCATCCAAGTTTGGTCAAGATCCCTACTACACCACTCCCAGAAACCTGACCTGAGCAGGCAGCAGGAAAGGTACCAATAATAAATAATAGCTTAACCCCAGAGCCTGGCAGCAGCCCTGGAAATGGAAGGGGTAGATCCCTATCCCACCACACACAAAGAAAATTCAAGCTCCAATGCACTCTCTCTATCAAAATGCCAAAAGCAACTTTCTCTCTACTGTCTGCAAAGTCAGAGCTGGGAGCCCCTCTGCCCCCTGGTCTTTGCTCCCTTGTTGTAACAAATTTGGAGCTCCACGCTTGAAAGGAAGACCTGCCTATCAAGCTAAATTGGGCTTAGTTTGGGGTTTCCAGGGGAACAGCAGGAGTTCAGATAGAGTTCAGACAATCCCTGCCTAAGTTGCCACGGGTATTGATTGCAGGTGCCAGACTGTCTGGCTTGACGAACAGCAACAAACGAGGCTTGCAACGACCACCTGTTCGTTTAGAATGGTGCTTCACAAACAGCTTGTTCGTGAACAGTAGATTGGGCTGTTCGTGGCTTTTTTTTGTTCGTATTGCTGTTCGTGCCCATCTCTAGTGTTAAGTCATCCTGAAGGGCAGTATATAAATTGAATGTTGTTGTTGTTGTTGTTATAAGCTGAACTTATTTCTTCTGGGACCAGGTACACTGGCTCGCAATAATGTATTGGAGAAATCTATTTAGTATTGAGCCTTGTGCTCAAAGTGATTTCAGCCAGGCAGTGATTTCAGCTTGTGCGAGTAACTTTATTGCAAATACTATATACACGCACTCCCGAAGGAGCCAGATATATACACTCCAAATGACGTCCCCTTTTAGTAACCCCCCAATGAGAACACAGACAACTAGGATCCTTCATCGGCAAGTGCTGACAAAAGGTGACATGTTTACAAGGCAGCAATTGGTTCATATCCTGGAGGAATGATTGGCTGCTGCTAACCCTATTTCCCAATAGGATTGTAGACCAGAGGAGCCCCACTTTACTCAAAGCTAGCTCAATACATAACACCAGAAATCCTAGCAGGTTTACTCAGAAGGAAGTCTCATGTTATTAAATTGAACTTACTCCCACTTCATAGGTAAGTAGAAAATCACATGCATAGTTTATTGCTTTCAAGTCCTGTTAAAGTGTCTTTGGTCCAACCAATCTATGGAAACCAGATTTATAATTAAGATACAGTAACTAATATGAGTAATCTCTCAGCTAATTTTTAAATAATTAGCAATACCTCGCTGATGAGAACATGCCCCATGAATTAAATGTCAGCCAAGAAATTAAAAATTAAGAATATTGTAAACCTTGTTATTCATTGAGTGATATCCAACCCATCTCCCGGGGAGGGGGGACATCATACATGGATGGAGGATCCACAAAAACAAAAATAATAATAGAAAGGTGAAAGAACTGAGAAGATTTTTTTAAGGCTGTAAAGGAAATTGAGAAGAGGTGAGTCATAAAAATATATGCAGTAGAGCATGAATTAATGCTACTGGGGAAAAGAAAAGGGCAGCCAAAGGCAGAGAGGATTGTTCAGCCAAAGTTATTAAGGATATGGGCTATAAGAAATATATCAAAAGGTGGGAATGGCAAAAAAGCATTCATTTAATACATTGATACAGCAATAAAATCAACTTGACATATTAAATAGAATTGAGAATGTGCTCAGATGAAAATGTGTTTTTATTTTTAAATATCCTCAATTAAGAATATTATGAGCTAGGCCCATAGAAAGCAATAAAGTTACACTGATTTATGACTGAAAAACAAATTTCAGAGCACTTGTTTGATTTGTTTTAGATGCCTTATGAGGGTTTTTTTTAATGGAGAGCATGCAATAGAGAGAGTTAATGCATTAAATAGGTAGGAGCCCAGTCTTTATGCAGCCTCCAATCTGAATTCCTTCCTGTACCAGAAATAACAAAGGAGCGTGTCTGCCTGCTGGCACATCATTCTATCAAAAAGTTCATAGAAAGAGGGTGATTCTATGGCAAGGAATTCTCAAGGGATTTACTAGGTAGATTCCAATTTATCCTAATCCCAGGGGTTTAAATTAAGCTGGAAAGGGTCAAACTTGCTCTTTTGTCTAAGCAGTTTAACAGCCACATTGCACATAACATTTCCATGTCTGGATCCCGTGATATGCCACAAAAAGTAAACACAACCATTGAGGGGCCTAATATGGATGGGTGCCATAGTGCTCAGGAGGGGAAGGCTAACTTTTACCTACACACTGTTTTCCCAATTTAAACTGCCTCCCCAGGCTGCTTTGAGTCCCTGGAGAGAAGGAAAGGCAGGCATAATAAATATAGGACTCACTTTATGCCTTCTCTCTGCCAGAACCTTGCCTTGTCATCTAGCTCTGGATTAGTCATCTGTGACACTTAAGACATCACTGACTCGGCAGAAGTTGCACCAGAGAGTGCCTCTAAAACCCAAGACGGAGTTAGCTGTGTTAGTCTGTACTAGCAAAACAGAAAAGAGTCCAGTAGCACCTTTAAGACTAACCAACTTTACTGTGATTCTCGAAAGCTTATGCTACAGTAAAGATGGTTAGTCTTAAAGGTGCTACTGGACTCTTTTCTATTTAGCAATAAAATGGTGTTTCTAAAATCAGGATATTTCTAATGTATATGTATTTATCACTTCATTTATGGCCCACCATTAGAGATGGGCACGATCGGCATTATGATAGAAAAATACCCATGATAATGGCGTTCGCGCGATCGGAACCCGGTGGATCGGTGCCGTCCACAGCAACTGATCCAGCATTCGGGGGGTGGGCTTCATCGGGGCTTGATTCGGGCCATCGGGATCTGATCGGGGATGCAGACAATCAGGCGCCAGTAATCTATTCCCGGGGCAACGGAGCCAGGGGAATGCCTGAGCTGTGTTTGCCCTCCTTCTGTCACCCTGGAAACCCGAATGGAAGCCCAGCTTTCCTTGATCAGCAGGGCTTCCTTCCAACCACGGAGCAGCAATGCACTCACCAGTTGGGAGAAGAGACCCAGGGGAGGGAGGGGGAAGGGGGTGTTCTGTAGCCATGGACACTCCAAACATTTTTTGCTTTTTGAAAAAAGGGGGCTTTGTAGGAGGAATGGCTGTTTTTCTGTCTGTCACTCTCTGTATTTAACCTGCTTTTAAAACACTGTATTTTGTGGGAAAACCTCATTCACGGCTCTGTGTGTGTGTTTAAAATATGCTTTTGGAAGACTGGCTGTTTGCTTTCAAAATTGGGTGGGAAGGAATGGAGGATTCTGTCCCTGCTTTTTTTTAAAAAGTTGGCTGAAACATGTTGACGGGGTCTCTCTCTCTCTCTCTCTCTTTCTCTCTTTGGAGAGGCAGGGACGGGTTAAAAACTCCCCCCCTCTGCTCTGTGTGTGTGTGTGTGTGTGTGTGAATGTCCCCTCCCTGAGGGGAGGCAGCTCATCGTCGGGTTAAAAACTCCCCCCCCCTTTGCTCTAAGTGTGTGTGAACGTCCCCTCCCTGAGGGGAGGCAGCTTGTCGCCGGGTTAAAAACTTTTTTTCCCCTCTGCTCTAAGTGTGTGTGTGTGTGTGTGTGTGTGTGTGTGTGTGTGTGTGTGTGTGTGTGTGTGTGTGTGTGTGTGTGTGTGTGTGTGTGTGTGTGTGAACGTCCCCGCCACCACCCACCTTCCCACATAGCTAGGAACAGCGGGGCGCCCCTTCGCTTTGGCCTCCCCGATCCGATCCATGGATCGGAAACGGGAGATGATCGGTGTGGATCGGTGATTTGGGGTCATTGCCAGTGCCTATCCCCGATCAGCTTGATTGGTAATTTTTTTTGATCGTGCCCACCTCTACCCACCATCCTTTTCAATGGGACCTGAAGGAACTTTCATCATTCTTATATCCCCCCCACACACACACACACACCTGGATAGCCCAGGCTAGTTTAATCTCATCAGATCTCAAAAGCTGAGCTGAGTTGCCCCTGATTAGTTATTTGTATGGGAGACCACCAAGGATGTCAAGAGTTGCTGTGAAGAGGCAGGCAATGGAAAACCACCTCTGTTCATCTCTTGCCTTGAAAACCCCAGCAGGAGTTGCCATAAGTGATCCAGTAGTAGAGTGGGGATTCAAACCTGTGTCTTCCAGATCCTAGTCTGACATTCTAATCACTATACCATGCTGGCTTTATAATTACAAAATATCTTTAAAAGCGAGAATGAATAACAGCATGATCTTTTTGGCTTTAGTGCATTTTTGCTGAAGTATGCACGTTTTTGCTGAAGTATCAACATTTCCTCATTTTGTCCCAAAGATAGTGAAGTGTAATTAAGCACAAAGCGCTTGTGACCTTTTGTTTATATAAATATCTCTGCTTGGTCAAAAAAAAATGAATAGTCTGCTTCCTCTATAATGTGCTGTTTTAAGAAAGTTCATGGATTCTATATGCCTTTTAACCTCAGGAGTCATGACTCATCCCCAGCTGTCTTATCTGCTACAATAAGCATAAAAAAATTGCTAACAAAAACCTGGCTAGTTGATTAAGCCACACAATATATATATATATATATATATATATATATACACACACACACACACACACACTCAAAAGAAATTGCTGAGAAGAGAATTTTAATCATATGAATGAATGCATTTATTTGCACAAGTCATCAAAAATTAAAAAGGTTCCACTCAGAATGAAGCACAGTAAAGGCTTACAATAAAAGTAACTGTATCTTAATTATAAATTCATTGTTGAAAAGACAGAATAATGTCTATTCAAATAATCATTGAAGAACAGTATAAAAACTAAATTTCACAAAGAAATTAATTGCAAAGCAAGATATTATATTTTACTGTACAAGGCTTTGTATAACATACAAAGCAATGGACAATGAAATAATTTTTTGGTTATATTCTGGGCAGAATATCTGAAAGAAGCTATTCCCTGACCCTAACCCTGAATGAATACACAATGGACAATATAATAAATAATGATAAGCATCCTGTACAGACTAATGGCCACAAATACACAGATTTTAACTGGAATATTTGGGGAAGCAACAAGGCTTAATAGCAGAATTGAAGAAGATCCTAAATTCAGTCCCTTGTATCTCAGTTAAAAGATTTCACATAGCTGGGAAAGACCATTCTCTACCTGAGGACAGCCACTGCTGTTGGCTGTTTGTGGGGGCCAGCAGGCTCTCCTCCAGCCATCATCCAAGTTTGGTCAAGATCCCTACTGCACCACTCCCAGAAACCTGACCTGAGCAGGCACCAGGAAAGGTACCAATAATAAATAATAGTTTGGCCACAGAGCCTGGCAGCAGCCCTGGAACTTCAAGTGGTAGATCCCTATTCTACCACACACAAAGAAAATTCAAGCTTCACACTTGAAAGTAAGACCTGCCTATCAAGCTAAATTGGGCTTAGATTGGGGTTTCCAAGGCAACAGCAGGAGGACAGACAGAGTTCAGACAATCCCTGCCTAAGTTGTCAAGGGAATTGATTGAAGGTGCCAAACTGTCTGGCTTGACGAACAGCAAGATGAACAGCAACAAACTAGGCTTGCAACGACCACCTGTTTGTTCAGAATGGGGCCTCACAAACAGCTTGTTCGCGAACAGCAGATTGGGCTGTTTGTGGCTTTTTTTTGTTCGTATTGCTGTTCATGCCCATCTCTACTCCTTACCCTCACACCCACAGGCCAGTCCCTAGAACACGCCATTCAACAGTCAATCATATAAATAGTGAACAAATCAGTCAGCCAGTAATTATAAACAAGACTTTTAATGAGTCTTACCATTTACTGTTATAAAGGTTATTGTGTGAATTATAGACAGTTTCTCACAAATGTATAGGAGTCATAGCCAGGAAACACACACACACATCATTTATCCTACCTGAAAATCCAGAATCCTGGGAAAAATCAGTGCTATTTCCTGCGCAGATGAGCCTGCAAGACAAAAAGAAATGAAATTCTACTACGGCCATAAAGCAGCTCAATACTTATTCAAGTCATACAATGGCAAAACAAGGAGATCTGAAGCTAAATGATCGCAGCTCTTGGAATATGCTTGTTTTCAGACATACTCGATGAAAAGTTCACAGTATCCATACTGCCAATTGCAGTAGACAGTATTAAGCTAGATAAATCAATGGTTTAGTTCAGTATAAAGCTCAGTATGTTACAGCTAAACAAACTGAAGACAAGGACTGAATAAAGGAGACAGGAAGTATCATCATGACCACAGAAAAAGACCAGGACACAGAGCCAGAGGAAGAGGCATCAGAAAGTCTGGGGGAATGTCCAACAACATATGATTCGATGCTCCAGACTAACTGAGTAACTAAAAGTCCTCTGAGTTGGAAACTTCTAAGATAGCACCCCTCAAGCCTGCTCCCCCTGAGGGGCCATCACCTTCACCCCTTCACAGTCTCTTGCTCCCACCAGCAGAGATTAGGGCACATTCAGCAGCTCAGTAATGGAATGCAAGACAGCCCAAGAAACCGATTCTTCAAGGCTGTCTCTTGTCCTCAGAGATGGTGGGTGGAGCCTGGGAAAGAAAACCACACTGATGATGGGGAATAGAAGAACTCAATTTGAGGCAGGAGCTTATTGGAGCAAGTTATCTGCTATGTGAGGAATGGTTAGGGTCTCAGATGTGGCATAATGACTTTGTGGAATACTCTTACACTGCCCTAAGCAGTAACAACCAGGTGCCTACAACAGTCATAGAGAAGCCTGTTAAAGCGGCACTAGGGTTTTCTGAAACTTCAGTTTGTTGTCAGCATCTAGCTGGACCAAAGTACATGGAATCATCGCAAAAATCAAAAGAGGCATGAATGCCATGAACCCACAATAAGGCAAGTATCTGGAAAATCAATAATCCATACGCTATCCAAGTATAATTACTCCCTGTGTACAACAACCATGTTTAACTGTATACCCAGCAGTAGTCCTAGAACTGAGAGGTAAATGCTGCAGATAGAAAGTATCTTCCTAAAGAACCAGAATCTGGCTAATCTGCTGTCCCAGAACACCTTTACCTTGACAGAAGATTGCAAAAATCCTCTTGGTAGTTTTTAAGGGCGCATAAGAAAGGTGGAGTTTGTAAACCCACCAGGTTTGCCTGATCCCCCCTGGCAACTAGTGGGGGACAGGGGATAACTTACTGTGGGAGGGCTCTCTGGCAAAGTTGTCACATCGCCAGTGTTGCACTGATGTCACCCCCGAAAGCGATGTCATCAGACACCGGGCCTGCCCAAATTGCTCTGGTAATTGGGTAAAACTCTATGATTTTTGCCCCCAAACCAAGGCTTTACCTAGCAATGTGATAACATTGGCAGATGGGGAGTGATGTCATCATGTTGCCAAACATGCTCGGCCTCCCCTTAGTTTCCCCCCGCTGGCCAGCTGAGCAGTGGCAGGAAGCGTGAACTGGGGGCAGGGGTGGTCCCCTGACTCCAGCAAGGGCCTGGCAACCCTAAATCCCTTATACCTCAAACCACATCTCAATTAATCAGTTTATGCTTATTTTGAGTTTTCGGAAAGGCCTTAGGTTGACTGACCTGCTATATTAAAAACTTTCTTGAAAACTCCTCTCTGTGCCAAAAATAATTTGCTGTGTTGCATGAGTGGATGCAGTTTAAGAAAAGTAAAAAAAAATACTTTTGGTCTCACAGAACTAGCATTACTTTTCTTTGGATCCTGGTCATAGTCTTAAGCAAAGTTTCTGTTTTACATTGTTCCCACAATGCCAGTGACTTAACCATCTCTATCCACCAGGTGGCAGTGCTTGCAGCAAGTAGCTTTATCTAGTAGGAAATTGTTTAAATCCATGGGAGTTTGTGTGCGCAGAGAACCTTGATGTTATACCTCTGAATTGGAGCAGTCTTAAAGAGAACAGCCTTCTACTGGCCACAAAGCTGTCAGGTCTTGCCAGGTATTTCCCCCAAGCACTTCACTGCATCACTCAGGTGTATGAGTTGAAGTTACTTTATTAAAGAAGAATACCAGTATCAAGATAGTCAGACAGGATCATTGGCTGAAGTGACTCAAGGTAGCAAAGCAAGGTTAATTATAGGGCAAAGTCCCCGCCCCCAATGGGAAGGAAAGACCATTAAGACTTTGGCGTGCTGAGCCAGGGAGCCAGGAGAGAGGGGGAGGAGGGGAAAGGATGAGCTCTGCTCAGTCTCTTAGGAGGTTGGTGTGGTCTTGGCTGGAACCTCAAGGCCACGTTCTCAGGCCAGCCAGGAAATGGTAACCAAAATGCCTGCAAGATAAGCAGCTAGCAACCAGTCAGCAAGATAGGTTCCCTCTGCATGTTCTCGGAGGTACACTACACACTGCAGCAAGAACTTCAACACATGGCAGATATGCTGGAGGTGTATCTGACAAAAGCTGCCTTACACTAGGATATTTCTCCTTGTCTCTTAGGAAGCAGAATTAGAAGTCAGCCCTTCACTTCTAACCTAAAGGGACTAACAGCCCCATCTTTATTCTCAGGAAAGAGACATTGGAACTGCCCTACCAACTGTACTTCATTCCATTGTGTCAATTACAAGCATCAGCGCTTGCAAGGAGGATAGCTTTGATTTCTTCTTGCTCTGTTTTGTCTTTTGGCAATGTGAGCTTCGGCTCTTGGCAATTTGTCCTACAATGGGAGCTATATTTATATCTTTTGCTTTCAGGACAGCCTGCGCATTCCTCTTCCCCACCTCACATTCTGAAGCTACAGAAGAATTTCCATGTCATAGGGCTGAGTCAAACATAGCTTGGACTGTTTCCTCCCCGTAGAGGTGTTCGATGTATTGTCGAAGGCTTTCACGGCCGGAGAACGATAGTTGTTGGGGGTTTTCCGGGCTGTATTGCCGTGGTCTTGGCATTGTAGTTCCTGACTACACCTCTGAAGATGCTACACCTCTGAAGATGCCAGCCACAGCTGCTGGCGAAACGTCAGGAACTACAATGCCAAGACCACGGCAATACAGCCCGGAAAACCCCCAACAACCATAGCTTGGACGTTTGGCTGCACCTGTGAGGAGCGCAAAGGGGAGCCTCAGATTCATCGGCTTGGTTTGTACCCCCCACATAGAACTGTTAGTGTGAATTTAGATTCAGCATGTACATTTTTTAACAAGTGGCCCCTAGTCCCTGTTCTTGTGATCTGTTCAGCTTGTCTTAGGTGTTTAATTTTTGGAGGCATTTATGTTCCAACTTCCTGCCAACATTGGCACCCAAAGTGACTTACAACTTTGATTTTATATAAATATTTGGCAGTGGAGAATGCCATCAAGTCATGGCTGGCTTATGGCAACCACTGGTGGAGTTTTCATGGCAAGAGACTTACAGAGGTGGTTTGCCATTGCCTGCCTCTGCAACCCTGGACTTTGTTGGAGGTCTCCCATCCAATTACTAAGCCAAGCTGACCCTGTTTAGCCTCCCAGATCTGACGAGATTGGGCTTGTCTGGGCTCTCCAGGTCAGGGCAATACAAATATTCAAAGAGGAACAACTGAGAGTGAGAGAGAGATCTTCATCCTTGCTGGAGGGCTAGCAGGGCAGAGGTGACAAAAATCTTCACTTCAGCCCTCGAATGGTCCTGATGTATGCATTACAGGAGTCGAGCCCACATTCGTTCTTGTCTTCATTACATGTACTAAGCCTGGTGGGGAGACCAAATGATCCTGAGGCCTTCTCCCACGTCTCTCTACATAAACATCCTACCAAGTGGGACCTACTATCAAGCAGCCACTGGCCTCTATTATGCTTTCAATGACCTTATTCAGGGCTTTTTTTCTGGGAAAAGAGGTGGTGGAACTCAGTGGGTTGCCCTCAGAGAAAATGGTCACATGGCTGGTGGCCACGTCCCCTGATCTCCAGACAGAGGGGAGTTTAGATTGCCCTCCGCACCTTGTGTGGAGGGCAATCTAAACTCCCCTCTGTTTGGAGATCAGGGGGTGGGGCCACCAGCCATGTTACCATTTTCAAGAGGTTCCGGAACTCTGTTCCCCCGCGTTCCTGCTGAAAAAAAGCCCTGACCTTATTCATGTATTTATAATATTTACATCCTGCACTCTTGATAAACTTACTGTCAAGACAGCTTAACATTTCCCTTAAACCAATAAAACTGAATATTAAGAACATAAGAAGAGCCCTGCTGGCTCAGACCAGTGGCCCACCTAGTCCAGCATCCTGTCTCACACAGTAGCCAACCAATTACTCTGGAGAGGAAACAACAGGGCATAGAGGCTGAGGCCTTTCCCTGAAGTTGCCTCCTGGCACTGCTGTTCAGAGATTTACTGCCCCTGAATGGGAAGGTTCCCTTTAGTCGCTATGGCTAGTAGCCACGGATAGAATTATCCTACATGAATCTGTCTAATTCCTTTCTAATGCAGTCTATGCCTGTGGCTATCACTAAATCATCTGGCAGCGAATTCCATATTTTAATCACTCATTGAGTAAGGAAGTATTTCCTTTTGCATGTCCCAACTCTACTGCCTATCAACTTTATTGGATGCCCTTGAGTCCTCCTAGTATGAGGGAGAAAAAATTCTCTGTTGCCACTTTCTCTATCCTATGCATAATTTTATAAACCTCTGTCATGTCCCCCCTTACTTGTCATTTTTTCCTGAACAATCCCATATAGGACAGGTGATCTTAATCATCTTGGTTGCCCTCTTCTGTACTTCTTGCAGCACAGAGTTTGCCTTTTTCATTGCTGCAACACACTGGGTAAACATTTTCATTGAGCTATCCACTAAGACACCAAGGTCTCTTTCCTTCTTGGTCTCAGTAAGTTCAGGCCCTATTAGCATATATTTGAAATTGCGGAGTTTTTTTGTTCCAATGTGTATTTGTCACATTGTTGCCCATTCACCCATTTGTAGAGCTTCTCCTGGAGCTCTTCCACTTCAGCTTTCATTTTCACCATCCTGAATTGACCACTACACTACTCCCCGCTAGATCCAGATTTACACCCGAGATCTTCAAATACATCTTTACTCTAAAAATGAATGCTGAAGCCTTGTGCCTTTGTCTCCTTGCACAAAATTACAAGCTTGTCACAACTCGGCACACATTGGAATATTTTTACTATATTTTAAACCTCTTTGGGTTCAAAACCTAATTCCAGAGAGATAACAGGTCTACTCAGAGCCAAACTAGACATTATGACAGACATGGGTCCAACTTGTCACCACTGATGCCATTCTAGAGGAGAATTTAGCCATTTAAAAATTGCTGCAAGGGTGATGCAGCAGCACCACATGATCCCTCCCTTCCTTTTCAAATGCTGAAACAGTCATTGGTGGGGAGAGCAGCTTCAGCATTTGAAAAGATTTGGGGGGAAATAAGGCCCCATGGTGCTGCTTCTCCATGGGCCCAATCAAAGTCATTTTTAAAAAACTAAATTTTGCTCTAAAATGGGTTTGAAGGCCACGAGATGGACTTGTGTCCACCTTAATGTCTAGCTTGTCCTCAGAATGTTGTTGGGGGTTTTCCGGGCTGTATTGCCGTGGTCTTGGCATTGTAGTTCCTGACGTTTCGCCAGCAGCTGTGGCTGGCATCTTCAGAGGTGTAGCACCAAAAGACAGAGATCTCTCAGTGTCACAGTGTGGAAAAGATGTAGGTCATTTGTATCTACTCAGGAGGGGTGGGGTTGAGCTGAGTCATTCTGTAAGAGTTTCCCAGGGTGTGGAATGCTAATGGCGGGAGGCTTCACTGTAACCTGAGGAGGTTCTTTTGCATATGGATTGGTGCTTGATGTGCTAATCTTCTCTGCAGGGCTATTGTCGGGTGTGGAGTGTTTTGTTGGCCTGGTGTTTTTCAGAACTGGAGCCCATGCTCTGTTCATTCTTAAGGTTTCTTCTTTCCTGTTGAAGTTTTGCTTATGCTTGTGAATTTCAATGGCTTCCCTGTGCAGTCTGACAAAGTAGTTGGAAGTGTTGTCCAGTATTTTGGTGTCCTGGAATAAGATACTGTGCCCTGTTTGAGTTAGGCTATGTTCAGCCACTGCTGATTTTTCAGGCTGTCCAAGTCTGCAGTGTCTTTCATGTTCTTTTATTCTTGTCTGGATGCTACGCTTTGTGGTCCCGATGTAAACTTGTCCACAGCTGCAGGGTATACGGTATACTCCTGCAGAGGTGAGGGGGTCTCTGCTGTCTTTTGCTGATCGTAGCATCTGTTGTATTTTTCGGGTGGGTCTGAATACTGCTTGAAGGTTATGCTTTTCCATAAGCTTTCCCATCTGATCAGTAATTCCTTTGATATATGGCAAAAACACTTTTCCTGTAGGTGACTGTTTTTCCTTGGTTGTTTGATTCATCCTGGGTTTGATTGCTCTTCGGATTTCATTTCTGGAGTAGCCATTTGCCTGAAGTGCGTGGTTTAGATGATTAATTTCCTCATTGAGAAAGCGCGGCTCACATATCCGTCTTGCACGATCCACTAATGTTTTCATTATGCCTCTTTTCTGTCGGGGGTGGTGATTGGAGTTTTTGTGTAAGTACCGATCAGTGTGAGTTGGTTTCCTGTAGACCTTGTGACCTAACTGAAAGTTTGCTTTGCGGATGACCAAGGTATCCAGGAATGAGAGTTTTCCCTCACTTTCTTTCTCCATTGTGAATTGTATGTTCAGGTGGATGTTGTTGAGATGATTCAAAAACTCCCTCAATTCTTCCTCCCCATGGCTCCAAATGATGAATGTATCATCCACAAACCGGAACCATACACTGGGTTTGTGGGGTGCTGATTCTAGAGCTGTTTTTTCAAAATGTTCCATGTAGAAGTTTGCTATAACTGGGCTGAGTGGGCTCCCCATGGCCACCCCATCCATCTGTTCATAGAATTCGTTGTCCCATTGGAAGTAACTGGTTGTCAGACAATGATGGAATAAGGCTGTTACATCCTCTGGGAAAATCTGATTAATCAGTGCAATAGTGTCTTAATCAGATTTTCCCAGAGGATGTAACAGCCTTATTCCATCATTGTCTGACAACCAGTTACTTCCAATGGGACAACGAATTCTATGAACAGATGGATGGGGTGGCCATGGGGAGCCCACTCAGCCCAGTTATAGCAAACTTCTACATGGAACATTTTGAAAAAACAGCTCTAGAATCAGCACCCCACAAACCCAGTATATGGTTCCGGTTTGTGGATGATACATTCATCATTTGGAGCCATGGGGAGGAAGAATTGAGGGAGTTTTTGAATCATCTCAACAACATCCACCTGAACATACAATTCACAATGGAGAAAGAAAGTGAGGGAAAACTCTCATTCCTGGATACCTTGGTCATCCGCAAAGCAAACTTTCAGTTAGGTCACAAGGTCTACAGGAAACCAACTCACACTGATCGGTACTTACACAAAAACTCCAATCACCACCCCCGACAGAAAAGAGGCATAATGAAAACATTAGTGGATCGTGCAAGACGGATATGTGAGCCGCGCTTTCTCAATGAGGAAATTAATCATCTAAACCACGCACTTCAGGCAAATGGCTACTCCAGAAATGAAATCCGAAGAGCAATCAAACCCAGGATGAATCAAACAACCAAGGAAAAACAGTCACCTACAGGAAAAGTGTTTTTGCCATATATCAAAGGAATTACTGATCAGATGGGAAAGCTTATGGAAAAGCATAACCTTCAAGCAGTATTCAGACCCACCCGAAAAATACAACAGATGCTACGATCAGCAAAAGACAGCAGAGACCCCCTCACCTCTGCAGGAGTATACCGTATACCCTGCAGCTGTGGACAAGTTTACATCGGGACCACAAAGCGTAGCATCCAGACAAGAATAAAAGAACATGAAAGACACTGCAGACTTGGACAGCCTGAAAAATCAGCAGTGGCTGAACATAGCCTAACTCAAACAGGGCACAGTATCTTATTCCAGGACACCAAAATACTGGACAACACTTCCAACTACTTTGTCAGACTGCACAGGGAAGCCATTGAAATTCACAAGCATAAGCAAAACTTCAACAGGAAAGAAGAAACCTTAAGAATGAACAGAGCATGGGCTCCAGTTCTGAAAAACACCAGGCCAACAAAACACTCCACACCCGACAATAGCCCTGCAGAGAAGATTAGCACATCAAGCACCAATCCATATGCAAAAGAACCTCCTCAGGTTACAGTGAAGCCTCCCGCCATTAGCATTCCACACCCTGGGAAACTCTTACAGAATGACTCAGCTCAACCCCACCCCTCCTGAGTAGATACAAATGACCTACATCTTTTCCACACTGTGACACTGAGAGATCTCTGTCTTTTGGTGCTACACCTCTGAAGATGCCAGCCACAGCTGCTGGCGAAACGTCAGGAACTACAATGCCAAGACCACGGCAATACAGCCCGGAAAACCCCCAACAACCATCGTTCTCCGGCCGTGAAAGCCTTCGACAATACATTGTCCTCAGAATCATTCTAAAGTCTACTCAATGAGACTTACTCCTAGGAAAGTGTCCTTAGGATTGCAATGTTTATCGATTATCTATCCTGAAGCACATTGAAACGCAAGAAGACAGATTTATTTACAGTCAAAGACCAACAAAATAAAATACACATGTATCTTGAGGTACATTTAAAGGCACATTTTGATTTAAACTACTTCCAGAGTCATAAAGTGACTCCTCCTTTGGCAGACATGTGGCAATATTCTTCATACACGAGATTAATGGGGGAGGGGGAGGGAGTCATAAAGATCAGGAATTAATCACCAAGAGGTAGAGGGTATGTAATTATGCAACATTCAAATGTCATCTAGAATAGTACAGGGGGCCTTTCACAATGGCAGTAATTGGTGATAATGCAATCTTCCTAGTTTTACACACCTTCAGTAGTTTAAGAATCCTGAGTGCTCAAGTCTCAGGAAATGCAGTCAAACTTCTTGATGAATTTTAGGGGGTCTCCCTTTGAAGTTATTTTGTCAGAGAAAATTGACTTCTACAGTACAGTCCTGAAGAGGCTTACCCTTCTAAGTACATTTAAGTTAATGGGCTTTGAAGGAAGTAACTCTGCTTAGGATTGCACTGTTGGATTAGTAAAAATGTGTCTTAGGAGACGCAAATGCTCTCCCATTGGTTTCTGAACACTGACATTTCTGTTTCAGATTTATGTTCTTTTATTATTCTGCATAATGACAGTGTTGAGTAGTGGACCAAATCCTGTTCAGTAGTCTAAATAGCATAGGTCAATTTGCATTATTCTTTGCTACATGCATGTTCTTGGGCTTGACAGACCTGTTTGCTCATTAGAAGCTGATTTGTCTAGATTTCTGGATCTACACAGGCTACTTTTGAGTGGTTTTAATACTTTTATCAGTTCTTCACACATCCAAGTTCATATTGAAATGTAAATTCTGCCTCTCTTCGTTGGCAGCATCTGAGATATGCAAGACATTGTAGTCACTAATGAATAATTCACTCAATTTTCTTAATGTGCACATTGACTTTTAATGTTAAATTTTTATATACATTTCCATACCCTCAATGGTTTTTCCTGTCATCTAGATCATTTCTTGCAAAACTTGATATATCTCAGACTAACTTAATAAATTCTGTAGCCTGTTTTACTTATTCATTCAATTATTTATATCCTATCTTCCCCACCATCAATAGTGGCTCAAGGCAATACGCAATTGTGATTAATTGCTTGTTACATAGGTTTGCCAACTCTGGGTAGAGAAATTCTTGGATATTTGGGGGTGGAGCCATGAGGACAGCTGAGTTTGGGGAGAAGAGGGACTTCCGTGGGGTATAATGTCATAGAGCCTACCCTCCAAAAGAGTCATCTTGTAGGGTTTTGCAAGTGTCATCTCTTCAGTCATGAAAGGGTTAAGCTGAAGCTTCTGTAAGCTAATGCTAGCAAGTTTAGCATAGAGCCAATTAGGTGTAGAGTAGACTCTTCCTGCCCAAAAAGGGGAGGTTTTATTCTTAATGAGATGAACCTAAGATTGACTATTGGCTAATCAATATATTGGAGATAGTTCATGCTAACCAGCATGTAGGCAAGGAGTCAGAGAGAGAGAAAGAGAGGGGACAAAGAAAGAAGATGGCGTATATCAGAACTATAAAGATAAGTTAGACTGGTGTTTTCTTTCCATGTAATCCTTTTCCTAATTTTTGAAGTAAACTTTTTCTTAGACGTTGAACACGTGTCCGTGCTACATTATTCCATTGTGCTTTATTTACTTTGCTACATATCCAACACATTTTCCTCTGTCATCTGGCGGTTAATTATAATTCCAAAAGATCTCTAGATCTCTAGGCCCCAAATGGAGGTTGGTAGCAATGAGGAAATTGAAGTTGTTCAAGATTTTCTATTCCTTGGCTCAATCATCAACCAACAGGGAGACTGCAATGAAGAAATCAGAAGAAGATTGAGACTTGGAAGAGCAGCTGTGAGGGAGCTAGATAAGATCCTTAAAGATAAAGATGTCTCTCTGGGAACCAAGATCAAAATAATCCAAACTATGGTATTCCCCATTGCCATGTATGGATGTGAAAGTTGGACGGTAAAGAAAGCTGACAGGAAAAAAATTGATTCATTTGAAATGTGGTGCTGGAGGAGAGTTTTACAGATGCCATGGACAGCAAAAAAAACAAATAAGTGGGTACTAGATCAAATCAAGCCGGAATTCTCTTTAGAAGCTAAAATGACAAGACTAAAGCTATCGTACTTTGGTCACATCATTAGAAGACAAGATTCTCTGGGAAAGTCAATAATGCTAGGAAAAGTGGAAGGCAGCAGGAAAAGAGGAAGACCTAAAACAAGGTGGTTTGACTCAATAAAATAAGCCGCATCCTCCAGTTTGCAGGATCTGAGTAGGTCTGTTAGACAGAGAACATTTTGGAGGTCTTTCATTCATAGGGTCGCCATAGGTCAGAAACGACTTGACAGCACATAACACACACACAACCCTATTGTTACATTGTGAAAATGATTATACTTCTCTCTATATTCATTTTCCTTCGTACAGACACTTCTTTGGATATAGTCATTCATCAGGTGCCATACTCATCAAGTCATGTATGATAAAAAAATCTAGCCTGCACTCTCCTATATTGCCTTCACTTTCTGAGTATGGGAAATGTGGCAAAACCATTTTCATTCAGCAGAATTTAAAATATGTATTTCCTTTGGGATCCAGTGCTGCAATAAAAAGGGCATATATCATCTGTCACTGTTCTGTTCTGCCAGAAGAAAATTAATAAATTGTTATTTTACAAGATGTATTTAAAATAAGAATTTGCTTTCCTAACACTGAATATTATTTATCACAGATGAATTAAAGTACCATAAGATTTTTAAAATTCTTTATTTGTAGTTAGAAAGAGATCTCTAGAAAAACATCCACGTGTTAAGTTAAAATTCAATTACAAAGAATATATAAAACATGGCACCGGCGCATTCGTAAACAAATGTAACAAATGAGAACATATAGCACATTCATAGGAAGCCATGTTGTCTCCACAAGACAAACAGGAGGGCACAGTAAAGCTTTCACAAGCACCATGTAAGTGCAGTAATTGCCACCAGAGAGGCCATTTCCAGGCAATTACTGCCTTCCTGAGGTGACCTGAGAGCTTCAATGTGTTGCTAAGGGGGTCTTAAACCAGTCATGAAATTAACTGACTGCCAGGAAACACCTGATCCAGTGCTGAATTGTACCCATAAAACTCCAGTGCTTTTAGGAGGAAATCATTACTATTTTATTATTATTTATTCGTACTGAACACTGTCTGAAAGATTGATTGCCATGAAAATATCAGGAAGGTGTTATGTTTGATTTAGTCAACATCAGTCCAGGAAAAGGGTTTTGTTTGTTTTTTTTAAATTCAGTGTCGTTTCTTGATTTATACTTCAGGAATTTGGTTTTCAGGAGATCTTGGAGATTGTGGTTTCAGGAGACCTTGAAGTCCAAGGACACATTCCCTTTTCAGAAACAGGCCTTGGATCAATTCTATGGGTATTTGAATAATGATTTTATGATAAATAAAAAGAATTAACATGGAGCAAATGCAGAAGTAGCAACAGAGAGGCTGCTCCAAGTACTCCGTGTCAGAAACAGAGGCAGCTGAGACCCCTTTCTCCCTCACATGGAAGTTGGTTATATCACATGGTCTATGCTCTCAGCAATCTTCAGAAGTTTAGGGAATCCATGCTGAAACAGGAGCTGAAATCTTTTTGAGACAACCCGCTTCCATATCGATCCCATGCTGTAACTACAAAATCAATCACGCATTGAGAAAAGGCAGCACTGTGGCTCCCAGCATACTTCCTTATGAACTGCTCCTTCTGTCTTGGCTTAAAAATGTCTGCTTCTGAAAGTAAAATAAGTATTCCCACAAAGTGGAGATCTATTCCTATTGCAGTCAAATATTTAAATCTTCTTTCAGTCTTAACTAGTTCATTTTTTCTAACGCTTGCATAAACTAGAGAACAGTTAGACAACTTCTCTTGTTATTCTGACATTTTATTTATTTGTCATTTATAGTCTGCCTTTCTCACTGAAACTCAAGGCGGATTACATAGTGTGAGATTAGTACAATTAGTAGCAAGGACAAGGGCAGGCATTTCCATACAGTGTCAAGGACATTTCCATAAACAATGTCATAGGGTAAATAAATACAAGTTTACAAAGACATAGCATTAGCAAGGATCCAATACAGAGTTGAAGAATTGCTGAAATAGAACATAATCAGTTCGAGAACTGACATTTGACTACATGAAGTACAGGTAGTATATAGGAGTACATATTTAAAGCAACATAGTGGTGAAGTCTATGGTTCCTAACTCATTAGCGAAACATCTGAGGCCGCTTCCCTACAATACTACTCTCCTATCTGAGTAAAACAGCCTTTTTGAATAATTCAGTTTTGCACAAGCAGTGTATACAAGTACATATTCATATTCAAACATATTCAAAGCAACAGATAATATGTAAAGCAACATAATGGTGGAACCCATGGTTCCCAACTCATTGGGGAAACATCTGAGACCCCCTCCCTACACGCCCTCCTATCTGAGTAAAAAAGCCTTTTTGAATAATTCAGTTTTGCATTTTTTTGCGGAAAGCCAGGAGAGTGGGGGCTCTCCTGACCTCCTCAGGCAGGCCGTTCCATAGGGCAGGGGCCACCACAGAGAATGCCCATGTACGGGCTGCTGTTGATTTCACCCATGTGCAGGCTGGCACCAGCAAGAGACCCTGTTCGGATGAGTGAAGCTGCCATGGAGGGGCATAGGGAGGAAGGCATTCCCATAGGTATGCCGGGCCAAGGCCATGAAGAGCTTTGTATGTAATAACCAATACCTTGAATTGAGCACGGTAACTGATAGGTAGCCAATGGAGTGACTGTAGGATGGGAATAATGTTCATGCTCCTGCTTGCTCCTGCTAACAGTTGAGCTGCAGCATTTTGCACTAATTGGAGCCTCCTAGTTAACCAATGTATAGTGCATTACAATAGTCAAGTTTTGATGTTACTATAGCATGGATGCAGGTAGCCAGATCAGCTGTGTCAAGGTAAGAAGCCATTTTCCAGGCTCAAGTGAGATTGTAGAAAGCATTTTTTACAGCTGCCTTAACTTGTTTTTCTAGTAGTAGTGCTGGATCCGGTATAACCCCTAGGCTCTTAACCGAGTCTGCAAGGGTCAGATGAACTCCATCGGAAGTGGGGAGTACAGTGTCTTTCAAGATCTATGAAGGAAACACTAATAATTTCACATATCCATATCACCTGATAAATCACAGAAGTCAAAAGTAGTAATCGAGCTATCTATGTCGTGTTACCATATCTGGTTAAAGGGCAAAAGTGCCCTGCTAGCTGTTATAGCTGAGTTTAAACATCAGACATAAAAAGCAATTCCATCTGGGTTTTATTTTTGCACAACAGTTTATTTAAGTTGAAACCTAATATATCTCACACACAAGCTAAATATAAGTGTGAAAGCATTTTAATCATGTCTAAGGCTAGCAAGTATAACCAACCAGAAGCACAAGCACAATACATGCCATAAAAGCAAGTATAATTGGAAATATTTATATCCAAACCATGAATTTGGATTTGAAAGTGCCCTTTTATCCACAGAAGGAATCCATTTGTAACCAGAAATGAGGAAAAGATGAGTATACATCTTTTATGATGAAAGGGCTTCCTTTATGTCCAGTCTTGAAATTATTTTCAAATTGTAACTTGCCCAAATCCATTCAGCAAGACTGTTAAGTAGCTGTATGCCACTCAAGGATCAGGGCCTACCTAATTTTTCTCTACAGTCCTCCATAATTAAATAAAGAAATGTAATTGGTTTTACTAGGATAATAATGTATATTTCTTAAGGAAAACCAATATACGTGCTTTGAAAAAGTAATAATCCATAATTGATTAATTCTGCAGTTTTTTACAGTCTCTGAAACCCCTCACACCTATAGGTCAGCAGGTTTCTTTTTTTGATCATATTCTGCATACTAAATCTGGCCCTATATAAAATGATGGTGGAAAGTTTTTGCAGTATTACTAGGCCACAAGATTGATTTTCTAAGGAACTTTATATTAAGGGGCTACACACCCTGTTTGGGGAACCGCATTTTTCCTGAAGGTATGTTAAATTGGCCCGACCGAATCAAGGTCTTTGAAAAAAACACACACCGAGAAATGTACACACTGACCTAATAAACTCAAGCCCCTCTGAATTGCCCCAGTGTACATCCCCAAAAATGCAGTCTGCTTTGCCAACATTTTATGTATTAATTTCATGCAAGTATAAAAGAAAATACAACCAAGTACTAATTTTGCTTTAAAAAGCAGTCAATGTGCTCAGTTCTCACGTCATCTAAACAATTAATGGACACAGGTGTGACATCAGTACATTTTTGCTCTGAATTAGCCAAGGATATTTTACTTTGTAAATAAGGAAGTTGCTGGTTATATAATACAAGGTTCTAAAGTAAGAGCAACAGAATATAGATAAATATAGAAGCAGCATGATAGAAGGCAACGGAAAGAAATGTTAAGGGTCTTTAAAGAAATGCAATGTAGTCATTTGCTATTAATGCCAGATAGCGCTGATTCCAGTATGATAGGTCAGAGCCTATTATGAGGGCTTGATGGAGTTAAACCAGAATGACAACAAACCTTTTGACTGATTCCCTGTCAAAGTAAGGCTCATGAAGAATCATAAAGGCTATATTCTAGAATGACAACAGATTATTACCTCTACTTCCTGTCCTTTGTTCCCCCAGATTCCCTTGGTTAAACTGTTCTAGTAATAAAACAAGACAAACATAACCTAAAGCAGCAATAAAATTAATATACAATGCAATCCTAAGAAGTGTTACATCCTTCTAAGCCCATTGAATTCAAGGGATTCATGAGGGGGTGACTCTCTTTAGGATTACACTGACAGTGGCCATACTTTTGCATGTGATTTCCTTTGGAGACCAGGGACATTGGAGACCTTGGGCCCAGTTCACACATGCAGGGGAATGATATCTGAAGAGACAAAATGAACTGCACAACTTCAAACTGCAGGTGGAGGATGACAAAGGATTAAACTGGAATGCTCCCCTATATTAAACATTCCCTGCAAACAGAAAGTAGCACAGCAAACAGAGAAATTTAAAGCTGGGCTCCACTAGCTGCAATTAGAAGACATACAGTCTTTTTGAACAGTTAATATAGTTCTATTACTACATTATGGCCTCATTTTCCTGCATGTGTGAATAAGATCTTATTTGCTTTATTTATATCTAGGTACACACATACATGCATATGTCATAAGCAGAAGAGAACAGGTACCACTTGGAATGCAGCAGATTTACTGTTCTACAGCCGTTCCTCAAGTGCTTCACTTTAAATCAACATCATAGGTTGTTCTCCCTGCTTATTTTGCTATCTGTTCCAAACAACTGCATGGACAACAGGAAAAGGAGAAGGCCCAACATGAGATATATTGACTCAATAAAGGAAGCCATGGCCTTCTGTTTGCAGGACCTGAGCAAGGCTGTCAGGATGTTTTGGAGAGCATCCATTCATAGGGTTGCCATAAGCTGGAAGTGACTTGACAAGTCTATAACTCACATATTAGGGCATGGGCAATAATAACTAAATCTCTGCTCATTAGAAGAGTTGTACATTTGTACATTTACACAAAACTGGTAAAAGGCACTCCTCGCCTGCCTCCACTATTTAAACATCCAGGAGAACAGCCAGATTCAGAACTACACATACACAAACTGCAAACCTATTCCTTATGTAGATGTGTGGATATTTAGAACAGGTAAATTTCATACTCTTATATTATCCATATCGCCCCTGCATCAGCAATGGACAGTGCAATCCTAATCAGAGTTACGCCTGTCTAAACCCATTGATTTTAATGGATTTAGATTGGCATAACTCTGTTTAGGATTGCACTGTTAGTCTTACAAATTGAAGGCCTATGATGAATGATGGGGGGGGTACAATTTGGAATTCCCCCCATTCCCAAGATTTCCTTTTCCAGGATCCTTTCAGTTTTGGGAGCACAGGAAGACTAACTTGCCCTCAACGTCCCTTCCCCTTCAATTGTTTCCAAACTGCTCTCATCATTTAGACCTCCTGATGCATGTCTGGTGTTCATGAGCTCATTTTTTCCCCTTCTGGTTAATTTAAAAGCTGATAATTTGATGAATACCCCAGGGACTCCATTGAGACCTCTACCTTACCTGTGGATGGCCTAGCATTGCTTCTTTCATAATTGGCACAGTTGGCCACCCAAACGACCACCAATAATAACAACAACATTTGATTTATATACTGCCCTTCAGGACTACTTAACACCCACTCAGAATGGTTTACAAAGTAAATTATTATTATCCCCACAACAATGAACACCCTGTGAGGTGGGTGGGGCTGAGAGAGCTCCTAGAAGCTGTGACTGACCCAAGGTCACCCAGGTGGCTTCAAGTGGAGGAATGGGGAATTAAACCCGGCTCTCCAGATTAGAGTCCCGTGCTGTTAACCACTACACCAAACTGGCTCTTTCATGTTAAATTTATTCACCCTCCACAAGCTCATACCTAACTCCAGGGACTGCACTTCAAGGCAGAAACTGGATGTCATCATTGTATTAAGGAAAGTGCACAACCAAGCCCCAGGCAACGTCTCCAACAGCATCTTTTTGATTGGGGGGGGGGGCAAAACTAGCAATGCAATCCTAAACAGATTTATACCTTTCAAACAGCAAAATCCTAAACCCTTGCCAATTGAAATCAGTGGGCTTAGACTGGAGTAAGTCTGCTTAAGATTTCTCTGCAAGGCTGTTGAAGTAATTTGAGTAATTCTTCTTAGGACTGCACTGTAAATCATCCACAGGATTTACAAGTGATCAGCATAGATTTAGCACTTAGTTGAAACATAGAAATTAGAGCTCCTATAGACAGAAATCCACATTTCCAAATTAACTAGTCTGCCCAAATGGATGCTAAATTTGGTAATATCAAACTAGGTCCAGGACTATAGGGTCATTTGAATTTGTACTTCTCTAAATGCTGATTGCTGTCCAACTTGTGTAGTTCCCAAACCCAGATGGAAGCTGTAGCAAAATGAATTGAGTTAATTAGTTTATTCTACAAGTGCTTGGATTTGAATGGCTACCCCCCCCCCAACACAATAACCTTGCCCAGTATTGGTAAATAAATAGCAATGGTGTTTTTTATAACAACAACAACATTCAATTCATATACCGCCCTTCAGGACAACTTAATGCCCACTCAGAGCGGTTTACAAAGTATGTCATTATTATCCCCACAACAAACACCCTGTGAGGTAGGTGGGGCTGAGAGAGCTCCAGAGAGCCGTGACTAGCCCAAGGTCACCCAGCTGGCTACAAGTGGAGGAGTGGGGAATCAAACCCGGCTCTCCAGATTAGAGTGTCGCGCTCTTAACCACTAAACCAAACGGAAGTCTAAGCATTATTTTTCGTTAATGGAGTAGGAACCACACCTTTTGCGATCAAAACAGACAGTCTCGTATTTGTATTGTCGAAGGCTTTCACGGCCAGAGAACGATTGTTGTTGTGGGTTTTCCGGGCTGTATTGCCGTGGTCTACAATGCCAAGACCACGGCAATACAGCCCGGAAAACCCACAACAACCATTAGTCTCATATTTGTTATTAACCATGCTAGACAATGGTCAAGAGGGTAAGTGGAAGGCCAAGCCTATCCAACCCACCTGTTTATGTCCTCAATTGGTATCATTAACTGTAATTCCACTCCAGGGGGACATAACAGCTAGGTCTATATGTTCAGGTCAGTGTCACAGATAAAACAGAGCCTTTGTCTGTTTCTAGGGCTGAATCCACATTACCTCTGCGCGTCCCAGTGTTGCACTAAATGTTCGCTAAACACCCGGAAGTATAGCGCCTTTCTAGCGCGATTCAGAAATTGCGCTTGAAAGACGCTATACTTCCGGGTGTTTAGCGAACATTTAGTGCAACACCAAGACGCGCGGAGGTAATGTGGATTCAGCCTAGCTCCCAATGTTGTGTCAGAATTTCTTGATTCAGGCCCTGACGCACACAAACTAGCTAGACAAGTGCCTTTGTAAAAGGTCATTCATGTAGTTTTGAGTTGCCAAAGCTAATCTCCATACATCTGGGAAGGATTTGGTTTCCAGGCACCTTTTTTTAAAAAAGTGGACCATTAATGCCATCCTTGTATATTCATCATGAGTTAAAAACACTAGTGTTCAGTTCTGATTACTATTGTGTCCTTCGTTGAAAGGAAGATGAGCTCATTCGTATGCTATATGAAGAGTCATTCTAAGTGTGTTTACTCATAAATCTGACTGAGTTTAATGAGTAGTCTAAGTAACTGTTTCATGTGGTTAACCATATTAGTCTGCATTAGAAGTGCAAGATTCGAGGCAAGTAGCACCTTAAAAACCTACAAGATTTCGAGGGTATAAGCTTTCAAGAGCTCCCTGTATCTGACAAAGGGAACTTTTCCTCTTGAAAGCTTATACCTTGGAAATCTTGTTGGTGTGTAAGGTGCTACTGAACTTGAATCTTGCTCTTCCAAGTAACTGTGTGCAGGTTAGCAGTGCTCAAGGTATTTTGCAATCTCAAATCCTGAGTCTGGAAGGCAATGACAGGCACGGACATCACCTCCTTTCAGCTTTCTTGCTATCACCACATGGGAGCAAGGAAAACTCCAGCAGTACTGGAGACAGAGAGCCTAACTCGGTATTACAAACTATACAAGTTCATCATGGGGACTTCCAGCTATGTTATGATGGAGGGGTGGTTCTCCTTCCCAATCCTAGGTCCCTTCTGGTAGGCTGCCATCACCCACCACTGAATCAGTCTTGACCCTTCACCAGCTGTTTGGGGGAGCTGGTGCACTACTCTGAGCATGTGCAGAGTTCTAGCAAGTGACTGAGCTGAAGGTACATAGGTGAGGCTTGCCACAGCTTGTCTTAACCAAAGGAAGATCTTTATTGAATTACAGAAGACTATAAAAATGCATAGAGAGCAAGGATATATACCAAAGGAGCAGTATGCAAGGCTACAGCTAATAAGAGGGGGAAAAAGAAAACCAGAAGTCTAAGATCTATCTATCCCTTTAGTGTTCCCAACTAGAACCTGAGGAATCCCCTGCTGGGATGGGTGTCCAGTGCTTGGGAATGGACCCTCCACTCTCCAGTCCCTGCTGAACCACACACACAAAAGGCTGCAGCACCTTTTCTACCTTCTTTGGGGAGGGGGTGTCTTCCCTTAGAAACAGTGTCTCCCAACTGTCTGGTCAGCTGGCCCCCTGAGAGATATTTGTTTCTCAGGCCTCTGGTTTTATGATGGGAAGCAGAAGGCTAGAACAACATCCCTCCCAGGATGTCAGTTACAGTAAATGGTGTTTATTGCTTTCTCCTTCCTGGCTTTCTCAGGGCCTGCTCTAAAAAGGTGAATCACAGGCCAGCTTATTATCAAAAGGCCTATGCCTCCATCCTGACAAGCTATACTGCAGCTGCTAGTTCAGAGTGTCAAGTCATCAGTAAATGCATAGCAGGGCCCAGTTCAGTAGCTGGAACAGCCTGAGGAGGACGGGGCGCAATTTGCCGTATTGAGAGCCAGCATGTGCATTGAATGGTTGCATATGCTGGCTCCCCACAGAGAAAATATTACTCTCTCACCCATGGCCCTGGGCTGCTCCAGCTGCAAAAAACATCACAGGGGAGAAGGCACGATTCCTCCTTCTCTTGCACAGCAGTCCTGATCCAAACAGAGCTCTGCTGTGCATTTACTCATGAGTTGCCACCAGGAACTATCAGCTACATTATATCTGCAAGTTTCCATGGAGAAATTGTGGGTGCTGCCACTGGCTGGGGAAAGATGAGCCCAGTGGTGCTGGCTGTGGCAGATTCTGGGTGGCAATGGTAGGTGCAAGCCATGTCCATTGCTTCATCTCACATGTCCCCTGGCTGTGAGCAAGATGTTGCAGCTGTGACACCCCAAACAACCACTTGGATTTCTTGGGCAGTAAACTGGCCCTGATAGCTGTCTAGTGTTGCAAGGGCTCACATCTGGGGTTCCTGAGATAGAGCATTAGATGTTGGGTCAGGAGCTTTGCTTCCCATCTTTAAAATAGAAACAATATTTACCTTCCTCAGGGCTATAGTGGGATAGATTTTTAAAAATCCATGCAATAGGTAGTCTGAGGTTTGATCATTATAAAGTCTGGTGGTGAGTTTTCACCACTCAAGTAGTTGCTTGAGGCATAGCAATTTGCAGTCGCATGGGAGGAAGTGACAGGCACAGCTTCTACCAGGTAGCTCCCAGTTAGCAGTGTGGAAAGAAGTGACAAGCTTGTCTCCGCTGTTGCCTTTCAGGCTCATTTATCACATCTAGATCCTGTCCTTCCTCTGAGGAACTCAGGGCAGCACATGGGTCTCCATTCCTACATTTCATACCTATGGGTTGGGTTAGGCTGGCCCAAAGTCACTCACTGAGTTCCTGGCTAAGTGAGGATGTGAACCCAGGTCTTTCTGGTCCCAGTCCAGCACACTCACTACATCAGCACGCTGACCTGCAATGCTGCTCCCTGCCTGGGGCAGTGAAACACCTTTCGCCAGCCTGAAACACAGGTATTGGATTCTTGCTAACGCTGTCTTTTAAAACGTGTATCTATTTACCCTATGGCATTGTTTATGGAAATGTCCTTCGCACTGTATGAAAATGTACTTGATACTGATTATATTAAGCTCATACTGTGTAATCCGCCTTGAGTCTCAGTGAAAAAAGCAGACTATAAATGATATAAATAAATAAATAAAAATAAATAGAGATGTGAAACAAAACTTGTAAATTAGTTTGCAGTTACAATATTGCACTCATGAACATGAAGGAAATACTGCAAAATAATAATAAAATAACAACTGTTCTTATATACTGTTCTTCTAGACAGAAGAGTGCCCCATAACCCATCTGGGGAGCTGGAGCTGAAAGGCATGGCTTACCCAACACCACCTGCTCTGCTCATGGGCGTGTTGGCTCAAGTCCCAACCACTTAGCCACTATGCTACAGCAGCTCTCTAAATGCTGAACGACAGGATCGTGTTCAGGATCGGGGAATCAGCACAAAAGTTTCTAGGACAGCTTTCGGAACCACAGCTGGATCTCCCTTTTTGAGCTTATCACTGATGACTGGAGTCTCTTTAGGACCCAGCAACAACCTCTGGCTGTCCGTGTCACACACCGCATAACGATTAGTGCACATTGGTCAGATTGCAGCCGCCGCAGCAGTTCGCTGCTCCGGTTGGATTTTCTGCGCCTGGTTTGGGAAGAGATTGCCGGCACAGGAAAGGAGCCGGAGAGGAGGCCTGACCCCGGTCCCCGGCCCCCTTTTAGACGGCAGCTTTCCTGGCCCTCCTAGCAGCTTTAGTATGCGGCGCTGTTAGCAGCCTGTTATCACGGGGAGGATCCGCACCGCCGCGGCCGCCGGTTGGAGTGTGCGCGCGCCTGCGCGGCCGCCTTCGAAACCCTACGGATTTGGAGAGCTTTGGCTTCGCCTAGAATGTGAGGCGGGTGGGCGAGAACGGGCGGTGACTGCAGAAAGCGCGCCAGGCGTGTCCTCCTTGGTAGGCGTGCGGTGGTAATCAATGGGGCGTCTAGCTGGCCGCGGCAGGCTCTAGCGGGGGCTGGGCGGCTGCATGCCTTCCCCGCCTCCTCCTGCTCGGCAGCTTTGAGGAGGGAATGGAAGGGGCGAGGGGCCGGCTGCCCGCAGCATCCTCTCTGCGCCCAGCGCGCTCCTGAGGCTGCAGGGAGGGTCCCTCCGCGGCTGCGACGGGCGTCCCCGACCTTGGGTGGTGTGCCTGCGTCGCGCTTAGCCGGGGGATGCTGAGCTGAGGTTCCGGCGCCTTGCGCGTGCGTGGCTTCGCGAGGGCGCCCCGCTACCCCTCGATGGACACGCAGCCCCGGGCTCACCTCGGCGCGGCTGCTGCTGCTCTCTGGCGGAACGGGCTTGGGGCCGCCGCGCGGCTGAGGGACTGCCGCCGTGCTTCTGGCGGGATGCTGGGCTAGCGCGCCGGGTGGTTGCGCGGCCGGGGAGGCGGCGGTTGTGCGGCGGGGTTCTTGGGAAGGGTCGGCCGGTAGGGGAGGCGTCGCGGCTCTCCAATGGCCAGCCCCCGGAGGAGCATCGAGTTGGAGCACTTCGAAGAGCGGGACAAAAGGCAGCAGCGCTCGAGCGCCCGCCGGGGCGGGGGCAGCTCCACTTGCAGCAGCAGCTCCGGGCCCAAAGGGAACGGGCTCATCCCCAGCCCCGCGCACAGCGCCCACTGCAGCTTCTACCGCACGCGCACCCTGCAGGCCCTCAGCTCGGAGAAGAAGGCCAAGAGGGCGCGCTTCTACCGCAATGGGGACAAGTACTTCAAGGGCTTGGTCTACCCCATCTCCTGCGACCGCTTCCGCTCCTTCGACGCCCTCCTCGTCGAGCTCACCCGCTCCCTGTCGGACAACGTCAACTTGCCCCAGGGCGTCCGCGCCATCTACACCATTGACGGCAGTCGGAAGCTGACCAGCCTGGAAGAGCTGGTGGACGGTAAGGGAGGCACCTGCGCCTGTCGAGGCCGCCTGGCCTGTGGTCAGCCAGGGGCGTTTTCACAAGAGGGTTCAGCCTGCTTTCCCCCTTTACCGCCCTTGGTAGATGATGTCATCCCGCTCCAGCTGCTTCAGCTGGAGCCTTCTCAGTGAGATTTCTCCTCCTTTGACATGTCTCCCCATTTCCCTTTGGTTAGTCTAGGTAAATGTACCTCCTGCTTGCCTGGTTGAAACGGTATCCAGCTTAGCGGTAATAATGCTCAGTGGGAGGGCTAACGGCACACTCACTAGAAGTGCATGAAAGGGTGCACAAAGGTTGAGATGTAGCTACAAGTCCACACATTCTGCTTAACTCTCACTTGATTTAAAAGCAGGATCCCTGCACATTTAGAACAGAATTATAGTTATGCACATGTGTGCATAGATGCTTTGGGAACAAAATATGCCAGTAGTGTGTCTCGTTAATACATCCAGGGCCTCGCTAAAAAAGATTTATTTTTAAATCAGAGAATGCGTGGCATTCAAAAGTCAGATTTCAAGAGTGTGACGTGCAGATTTTGCATGATTCCAGAATGTATGGTTCCATATAGAGCATGATGTTTTAAGATTAATTTCAACTCCCAGTTCCAGTGCTCATTCCACCTTTAAAGGGCTATGGACATGATCCCAAATAATTCAAGAAAGGTTGTTCAGCAGAATGTTGTAAAACTGAATATAATATGTTCTTGCAGAGAGTATGGAGTATGTTAGAGTCTCATAAGAAAAAGCAGATTATATTGAAAGGGTGCATTCCCATCACACTTATTAGAACACATGTAGAAGTTCATATTAATGTATCCTGACAATGACTTGTGCATGTGTATGTTTTGGAAAGCTGGTGTCCAACTTGCATATTAATCGAACAACATATACAGGCATGCTGATCTTCAGAGTACACTTATGCAATTTATCATATACAGTAAAGTTTACCATAACAGTAGCAGGAGCATGGACCATTACCGGGCAGATAGTTTAGATAGGCAAACTGTTGGGCCTCCTAACATTTTCCCTCTGACAACTATGTTCAAGATGCTCATAAAACACCTGGGAAGGAGAGTTTGAAGTCTTAAGTTGTTTAGCTAGTCACACTCCTTTATCTTCTTTTGTCACTGATTCTCTGGGGCCCGTAGGGCGCATACATAGCTAAGCTTTACAGAACTTTATGGATACCTGATATCCTGGATACTCCAGCTCCCTGTTGCTCTCATCTTGTGTTTTTCAGGCAATTTTTTTATTATAGGTGTAGCCCATCTCCCTTTCATCATGGTACTCAAGGTAGTGTACAGGTTGTTCCTAGCTGGATTTCCTTCCATACTCAGACTTGCTCAGCTTCTGCAAAGTTGGCGCCTCATATATCTTCAGACATACACTGGGCTTGCAATTAGGAAGATGGCTTTTAAGTATTGATAAGTATTTGTTGAATATAAATTAAGTCTTGCTTTGTCTTCCTAAAGCCTTTCCTGTGTTTTCTGGTGAGTTTAATTGTTGCTCAGTCTGTTGTCCTGTTGTTGCTCTCAAAGTACATTTAGCTTATTTTTGACAGCTGGGTGATCTTCCTATGAGTTGTGTCTTTGGTATATGCAGGCTCATAGCTGGGTAGCTTTCTTGTTTTGACCAATGCTTCCAAGAAGTGCCTTTCTTACAATTAGAACAATATGTGTGATCATGGTGTCTTAGGAAACATCTACAACAGTCAAGGACGCCTCCTTGGCAGAAGTGATGCTTTACTTTTGCCTGGCTGCAAGCTTAGCACTGGTTTTCCCAACTCACAGGTACGTGAACCCAACACAGTGATATAAGAACATTTGCCTGAAGTTCCTTTGCACTTCTGAGATGCTTTAAATGCATAACTACTTAGTTAGCGTAACTATGATAAAGAGTATGGGAAATTCACCATCTTATCAACGGAAATCAAAACCAGGTTATTTGATTAATAGTGCCATCCCAAGCAAAGTGACATCATTCAGAGCCCATTTACATCAATTGAACCTTTTGAACAGCTCAGTTGTACTTCCGTTCTTACTTTTCTGGATCATAATCTTCTCTGTTTTTCTGGGTTTTCCTGAAGTTGCTAACTGGTAAGCAGATGAAAGGCAAAATTGATGCAGACCTTCTTTTCTCATTTTATGATGTCCCACACAGGGCCGTTTCCAAAATACTAGGCCATTTCCACACTACTCACCTTCATCCAGAACGTTGCGGAATGTTGTGGGGAAAAAACGCAGAAGATAGTGTCTTCTCACGCAAATTTTGCGCAATGTCGCACAAAACTTGTGCGAGAAGACGCTATCTTCGGTGTTTTTTTCGCGACATTCTGCAGCATTCTGGATGAAGGTGAGTAGTGTGGAAACTGCCCTAGTCTCGTATGATATTGACACTAGGGTTGTTGAAGCTAGATGGTATTCTTGTAGTGCTATCCATGATAGTGACAACGGCTCTGAACAGTGTCAAATTATTCAGAAATCTCTTTACTAATTGTTTAACTTGAGGCAGTTCTGATTATTATAAGGCCTTAGTGAAGCCCAGGGCTTTGTAGTGAAGTTGTCATGTGTCTTTGAATTAAGGAAAATAAGTGTTGAGCATTCTCATTGATATGCTTAGATATTAATTTTGATATGAATTCACCCACTTTAACCCACTGCTATTTAAGAATAATAAAAACAGTAATGGATGTTGCAACATTTTGTTTATGTTAAGAAATTGGTTAATGTCAGCAGTAGGATTATTGGTATTCTACTAGGAAAATGGCATGGGAGAAAAGGTTTGATTAAATGCTTCCTCCCTTGAACCACCACTCTAGGTAAAAATCAGGATGTCTGTCCATGGCAAATACCTGGGAAGTCTTACGCAAGTATTCAAATGCAATAGCTAATTCAGCTCTTCCATCTTGTAAGGGAAGCATCTTATAGGATGGTGATGTAGTTATATTGGACAAAAGCTTTTTTACATGAGGCACATTAATTAGGCTTTTGTATTTTGAGGAAAACATAAATAGTAAGTTCAACCTAACCATGCTGCCATTTGTATTTCACTGTAATGGTATAACAGTTCTATTTATTTCTACTTGTTGCAACTGGAAATACCTGTTGTAGTAAACTTACTAGGATATGAAAATACCTGCTATAATTCTATAGTTGTTGTTTCTTGTGGGGATTTTCAGTGGCTCTGCAACCATTCTTTACTGAGCGCTTTTTGAATTGGAATTATCTTGGAATTATCAGTATATTGAATATCCTGTATTTAAGTGTTGCTTGTTGCTGCTGTGATTTCCCAAGTAATCAGATGTCTTTAGTCCTCTGAAATCATGCTGCATTGGTTTCATGTATCAGCTTTTTATTCACCAGTGCTATGCTTTGCCAGTCTACTTGGCATCAAGCAAATAGACAGATGCCTTTTAAACAGGCATATTGGGAAGCCATATGGGACATTTTCCTTTTGATAAGGTAGCTCTGCTATGAAGCATTTTTTCATATATTATGAAAAAAGTTTCACTGATGTGCATTAGTGAAGGGGATGGAGGAAAACACTTTGGAACTAATTGTGTGCTTAATTCAAAGACTGAATCTGACCTATTATTGCTCACAAACTAGTTATGCAGCATTAATTCATATTTAGATCAATGTACACTAGTGCTATGTAGGTCACTCACAAACATCTATTCCTTTGCTGAACCCCCCCCCCAGGCACTAGCATAAGTACATTTTAACTTTATACTGGTGAAAATTCATAACCATTGTCTTAAAAAGAAGCCAGGAACTGGATTATCCCCCCCAGACCTTAAAAAACTGTGCAAAGTAGTGATAGTAATGACTGTTATAAAATGTGAACATGAATTTAGTCTAAGGTTTCAAGAAGATCGCTGTTTTGGAGTAACCAAAGTGGGAAAACACATCACAATGTAATGAGTTCTTGATATGTCAGCTAAATCAGTGATATTCCCTTCTTTATGTAGTCAGGAGGAAAACATACGTAGTTGCCTTATACTGAATTATACCCCTGATCCCTCAGGGTCACTGTTGCATGCTCTGATTGGCAGCTGATCCTTTTAACGGTAGTTGCCAGAGATTGAACCTGGGGCCTCCTGCCCGCAAAGCGGAGGCTCTTCCACCGAGCTACAGCCGCTCCCTGTAAAGATACTTGAAAGAATCCAATGAGGGAGGTAAATTTGAAAAATTTACAGCTGGCTGCAAATATGCTTCAAATGCAAGTGCATTTGTTGTTTGCCAGAAATAATAATTTGGTCACCAAAGTTATTTTCTCAAGGTTTGCCAACTTTACATCAAATTAAATATTTTAAATTTCCTGGATGATATTTTTTTTAGATGACAGGTAGTTGGGTGCTTTTGGGATATTTCCCATCCAAGTTAGATATCCCTGAAGCACAATTCTAAGAACTCTGTCCTGGGAGTAAGCCTGACTGAATAGACCTGACTAGGACTTGCTAAGGCTTACTCTCATAATGTGCTTTTTGTGGATATGAGACATGGTCAGATCTGTTACAGAGCTACTCTGGGGGCATTATTTAAAACAGGCACACTGAAACCAAAAGTCTTTTGATGGTTTTTAAAGCAGCACAATCACCACTAAACCTCAATTACTCTCCAATGATTCACTCTCCAGTGATCGTTCAGTACAGGCAGCAGTCTTCTGACTTAAAAGAGATCAAAAGTTTATTCTAGGCCTTGGGGAAACCTTGTATCCCAGTCAATAATCACTCAGTGTTGTCTTGGTTTGCTGGAACAGTAAAAAAATGTTTGCAGATTTACACAAAAACCTAATAGCAAACTCTTAGGCCTATTATGTCAAAACATCCTAAACTGGGATTTAAAGTTACATAAAGATTATATATGTATGTATTTGTGATTTTATCCCTTACTTCCAGTTTACAAATCAGTAAAACATACCTAATTCCTAGGAATAATCACCTGGAAATTGTTTGTTACTAATTCGAAATTTCCAGGTTTGCTTAATATATGGCATCCATTCAAATTGTTAGTGGTATAAAACAGTCTTTAGAAATAGAAAAATTTCTGCAGAAAAATCAATCACTGGCAGTTTTTCCACCCCACTTCTTTTTGAAAAGCATTTTCGATACACGCGCTTGTCAAACTTCCCACATTAACATGACAGCACAGTGAGAATCCAGTCATAGCATCTGAAGAAGTGGGCTATGGTTCATGAAAGCTTAAGCCGAAAAAAGTGCTAGTCTGCTTATTTTTCCTTAACCAACTAACACAAATATTGCCTTTTGGTAATAAAAACCAAGTGGGTGCTCTGACGGCTGTGAAATCAGAACCATCATAGCCAGGACAGCAACAGTATCAGAAATCAAGTGAGTGGCTTGTAACTTCAATGGAAAACAGTAACTGCTGCTTGAATAAGCAGCCTCTGTGCCAGAATCATGGAGTTTATCCAAGCCTGTGTTGTGCAATGTGGGTCATGATTATAAGTGAAAGGTTCCACAGCTCTTTGTTTTAAGGGTGCTTATAATCATGGCAACTATTTCTCAGGTAGATGGTGCCTTATTTTTGTGAGTAGGTCATACTGCTGTGAAATCAAAAAGAGTCCAGTAGCACCTTTAAGACTAACCAATTTTATTGTAGCATAAGCTTTCAAGAATCACGGTCTCTTCATCAGATGCATGGAGGGCAGAAGGAAACTGGATACTGCTGTGAGAAATAGAAGCAAGAAAGTAGGGGACCCCCCCACGCCCTCTTTCCTTTGCTTGTGGCCTAGTGATCAAAGTCACCCAGTGAGCTTTCATAGGTGATTTGACCTGGGTCTCCCACATCCTACTATGAAACTTGAACCACTACATTGACTTGGGGGCTGCTGTTGAACGAAAGCAAGCAGCCAGGCCTGAGTGAGTCATGCAAGTCATGTGGTATCAGTCAAGTCTCCTGATGGTTGCTTCTGGGCTGGCCCCAATGAGTTCCCTCTCAAAAGGCAAAGCAGCCCTGGAAAGGGACCTGCCCCCTCCTACTGCCTTTTACTGACAGAAACCAAAACTGGTTACCTAGCAACAACCATTGAGGGCATCTGATTAAAGCTTCAGGCACTCCTTTTATCATTTTGTAGTCTTGTCCATTCATGGCTTCAGTCTGTGGATTTAAGAATCCAAAGATCAGGGCCACTTGGCTATTAGTATTTAAAATTAATACTTCCATATGGAATGGGACAAAATAAACCAACTTTGGTACATGACAGTGGAATTCGATCCTAATCCTGTTGGTTCAAGTGGATTTAGAAGGTTATAAATGTGCTTAAGGTACCACTGAAAGACTCCTAGATTTCAATTATGATCACATACTGAAGAGCCAGTTTGGTGTAGTGGTTAAGAGTAGTGGGACTCTAATCTGGAGAACCAGGTTTGATTTCCCACTCCTCCACTCCTCCCACTCCTCCTCCAGCTGGGTGACCTTGGGTCAGTCACAGCTTGCCCGGAGCTCTCTCAGCCCCACCCACCTCACAGGGTATTTGTTGTTGTGGGGATAATAATGACATACTTTGTAAACTGCTCTGAGTGGTTGTTAAGATATCCTGAAGTCATCCGGTTGTTATTATTATTATACTCTTACTATATTATTATACTCTTTGATGGACTACAGTGCTGTAAAGCTTACTGCATGACTTTGGACAGGCCGCTGTATCTCAGCCTAACTTACTTTACAGGATTGTTGAATGAAGTGGAGGGAAGGGACTGTGCATGCTGCTCTAAACTTACTACAATTAAAGTGTTTTTTTTTAAAAGAAAGAAAATCAAATAATCATTTTTCCCATCTAAAGCTTCTCTTAAGTTTTTCCCATGGGTTGGCAACTTACAGTGTAATCCTAAGCAGTGTCACTCCAGTTTAAGACCATTGATTTCAGTGGGTTTAGACTAGGTAACTCTGTTTAGGATTGCACTGTTAGAAAGGAAACCCAGGATGCAATGCTGCACACATATATGTGGCTTAAATCCCACTGAAGTTGATAATTTAGGTTCCATCTCTGTATTCAGGACTGCAGCCTAATCATCGTACAGTAAGTGTAGCATATCTCTTCATCCATTTGGATAATCGACTCCTACTACCCTGTAGAGGATTCTGTGAAACTAGTTTTTTTCCCATGTAAGTGTTTTATGAGTGCGGTGGGAGTAAGGATGGCTCATTCAGTTGGAAAGGATACGCTGGCATTGCTGATGAGAAATAATCTGTGGAAGTGCAGTTTTATTCGATATGTTGCTTTGAGAGATGTACATTTACCAGAAATTTCAAATTTCAAAAAGTCAGGAGGAGTTGCTTTTCCAGAAAGAAGAATAAATACATTATTATTAAAAAAAACAGGCATTATTTACTTTCTTAAACTTATTTTACTGCTTTAAGAACTTAATTTCGTAAATACACATGTACTGTTTGACGTAGTTATGAAGAGTATAAAAGTCTTAGCCACTTATCCAAACAAAATCACAAATATATTCTGTATATGGAATAGAGAGATAGATACATGTGTCTTAGTTTTTGCAATCTGAGAAGAAAAAATACAAGAAAATAAAAAGCCATAAATTATGTGATAAAGAAAATAAGGGCTATTGAATGGACTTTGATACAGTAGTTATATAGTCAGAAAATGAAGAATTATTAGCAAATTCAATTTTTCAAGATGATGGAGAAAGGCATGTTAAAATTACTCAAATTACATTGAAAAATTGACCTCTTTGATTATATAACATGCTGTGTTATATTAATTGTGTACAAAATTAATTGTATATTAAATAATAAATCTAAAAATATGTTCATATGTACAGTGTACACAGGAAGTATAATTATCTAATACTGTCATCCCTCCCCCGAGAAGAACAAGCAGCAAAATGAACACTAAATATAACTTCAAAAACCAGAAATCAAAGTCCCCCCCTACACAAAAGCCCAACTAAAGCACCATTCACACACAGCAAAAAAGCAGATTTTTAAACTATTTTTGATTTTTTTTTGTTTTTGTAACAGAATTAAACACAACAATCCACAGTGAGCTAACAGTACGTATCTAAATACAACATATAGTCCAATCAGGTTAAACATAAATAATTAACAATAAATATATTACTGGTATGTAGTTAAGGCAGTTTGTTAGATACTGAAGTTTTCAAAAAGCAAAGTAAAAAATCCTTCTCCATTGCCCCCTCCCCACAAAGAGAGAGAAAACCCAATGAGTCTGTGACTCTTAAACCAGGCACCAACTGAAGTCCTCGGTGCAGAAGGTCTCAGAGTAGGTAGCAGTAGTCAGAATCCTCACACTGGGCAGCAGGATCCAGTCACAGTCCAAAGCAGTATGAGGTCATAATCCAAGGCAGTCTGAGGTTGCAGGGGCTAGGCAAAGTCAGGTTCACTGGTGCCCTTGGTCAGCTCCATGTGTTTTTGAGTTGCTAATCATGCATTTCACTTCTTCTCCGGTAGTGCGCATTGGACCCTTTTCTGCCAGCACTCCAGTGGAGGCAAGGTGGGTCGTGGGGAGCTAGTTGGTGTCTCCTGGGCTGAGACAGATGGACTGCTGTTGACCACCAATGGGTTGCTCATAGCCAAAGGCAGATAGAGCCCTGCTGTGGTTGTTTCATCTTCCTCCCCTTCTTGTCGGGGCTGGCTGTGCCTGACTGACCCATGACATAGGCAGTATCTCTCAGTCTCCAGGTGAGAGAAAAATCGAGGCTGACTGAGGCAAGCTTCCTAATTTAACTCTTTGCAGCAGTTTGAAAAAGTCACTCTACTTCTTGAGATTCCCATTAGCCAGAGAAGGAGAGCTGCTGCAAGGATTGGTCACTCATTTCCCGTCCCCTTTTGCCTCTACCTCAGTCTCTCCTCCCATCTTGTTAAAAAAGGCGGGAAGCAAGCAGTGTTTCTTTGCTTTTTCTTAGCAAAGCAACAGCAAGGAATAGTGCTGCCATGCTTCTGGAATTTTACAGAATTAATGCAGTAAGCTTGAGATCGGTATTACCAAATTTATTCAGGAATATAGATTTAAGCTCGGCATACCAAGTTTTACCGAATCAGGTAAAATTTGGTATTTTTTACCAAATCAGGTAGAATTCAGTAATTTTTACTAAATAACTAACCTGAATTACACACCCCTATACTAAAGCACATGTACTTGCTGTAAATGTACTACAGTCTTCTTTGGTTTATTTGATTCTGTTTCCCATAATATCTTTTCTTTTTGTATATTAAAAAAACTTTAAAGACATCCTAAATCTCTCTTGCTTTCTCCTCTAGAAGGAATCTAATACAAAGCTACCACCTTCTGTAAGGATACTCCAGATGATGGCAGCTTTGGGGTTAGTTTTCTTCTAGGAGAAAGCAGTGGAAATTGCTCCAGAGAGCATTTGAGAGGGTTTGCCTTTACTTCAGATTTACTTACACATACTTTAAGAATTGTACTTCATATCACTGATTCTCCACTTTATCTACAAGAAGATTGCATTCTACTTATGTGGGAGTGTTCCAGAGTTATTTTTGGCTCTTCATCATTCAGTCAAAGAAGGTATGATTGTCTTTCTGCAGAAGAGGGCCCCTCTGAGAATCAGTCCCCTAAATAGGATTGTGTTTATCCTTTATAAAGACCAGTATATTTTCTTCCTGCCTGGCTCTAAAGCTTGTATTGTATGTAAGTTAATTTTTTGAAGAGATTTTAAATAACACTTTTTGTAAGCATGGTTGGAGCACCAGATGATGTTTCACAGTTACATACTCTCAATCTAAACTACTTCACAAGGTTGTGTAGAGAAAATGTTGTAAACCACTTTGGGTCTCATTGAGGACAAAGGTGCAGCATAAATGAAATAAGTACATAAATAATCAGCTTATACCTAGTTCAGAAGATTGTAGTATAAATGATGCTTTTATTTCCTTGCTAAGTGGTTTTGCATTTAGTAGCCTTTTAGTCTGTTTTTTTGTGTGTGGTGATACTGATTTCTTGTTGCATTCTAATAATGGTTTCAGAATAGTGTGACTTGCTAAGCTACTCATAATCATCATTTTTTAGTGAAGGGCCTGCAGCATGACAACAAGATGACAGCTAACAAGAATAATGTGCTGGCATCCTGTTCTCTCTGATGTGGGTCAGGTAGATCACCAAATAGGGTCTAGATGGCTTATGAATATGCAGGGTCTGCCTTTGGAGATACAAAATTTGGTTTCACAGTAGCAGTGTATTACTGGGATGCTGGCAGCCTTCCCTTTGGCAACTTGCATAAGCAGCTACTAAATCCTGATTAAAACATGACATTGTCAGGAACGAAGAATATACTTGTGAGATGTTGTGTACACCCAGTGTCCCATTTAAGCTTTCTCCTCAGCTATTATGCATGCAATATTAGTACGTCAAATATGTTTGTTAAATTGGTGTGCATGTGTCCCATACATAGTGGGATTGTATGCATAGAGACAAAGTTTAAACAAGATGCTGAGAGCATTCAGCATTGCAAGAGCAAGATCTTCTTGCCCACTGGTGTTATATTTAAATCAAGCCAAGCTTGTCAGGTGGCAGTGATTTAAAAGTTATTGACGATCCTTATGTAAGTTGTGATAATTTTTATCTGACAAGTCCTATGCATTATTGTTGTTTGGGATTTTAATTTCTGTTTATTCCTTTGCCTTTTTTAACCGCACCCGCTATGTGAGAGTAAAAAAAGGAAAACCTAACTGAATGAATAAAAACCATCAATATTCTTGACTGAATTTTCTCACTGTGTATAATTCTAGTTACCGGAGGGGGGTGGGGAGGTAGTAAGAGAGAACAAAGCAAATAAAGAGGACATAACATCTAAAATTGGTTTGTTTGTCAGAAAGAATATCTCTGCATAGAAAGATATTCACCAATAACTGCTAGTGCAGTACCTAAATCTGTGGTTGGTACATATGGCTTGTTAATATTATACTGCCAACTTCCACATTTCTGCCAACATGCTTCAGTAGCCTGGCAGAGATACAACTATTGTATACTGGATGGTTACACATGCCAGTAATTCTCATACTTTTTTCCTAATAAGCTTTCAGTAGTTTCATATTTTATCACCAGCCAAGTCCATATTCATGTGATATCTGTAGTTGCGTAATGATGAATTTATAATAGCATGTATCCAAACACCCATGAATTCCTTTTTCTTCCTCCTGCTGTAAGTGCATTGCTTCCCCACCAGCAGCTTTGTTCCTTAGGAACAGCATAGGGGACAAAATAAGGTGCTGCAGTGATCTCTCTCTCTCCCTCTCCCTCTCTCTCTCATCTATCTGTCTGTTCATCTGTCCGTCTCATCTCATCTCATTTATAGTTCATCTTTCTCACTGAGATCCAAGGTGGATTACATAGTGTGAGAGTAGCACAGTCAATATCAAGGACCTTTCAATAAACAATGCCATAGGATAAAGAAATGCAAGTTTACAAAGACATAATATTAGCAAAAATCCAATACAGAGTTGAAGAAATACTGAAACAGAGCATACGCAATTCTAGGCCTGACATTAGACAACATAGACCTACCCAGTAATGTCATACTTAAAGTAACAGGTAGTACATAGAAGCACGCACTTAAAGCAACAGATAGGGATTCCAAGCTCTTTGGACCAGCGTAAGGCAACATAGTGGTGAAGTCTACGATCCCTATTTCATTAGTGAAGCATCTCTTTGAGGTCATCTCCCTACAATACAGCCCTCCTATCTGTATAAAAAGCCCTTTTGAATAATTCAGTTTTGCATCATTTGTGGAAGGCCAGGAGAGTGGGGGCTCTCCTGACCTCCTCAGGCAGGACATTCCATAGGGCTGGGCCCACCACAGAGAATGCACATGTATGGGCAGCTGTTGATTTCGCCCATGCGCAGGGTGGCACTTGCAGGAGACTCTGTTCAGATGAGCAAAGCTGCCGTGGAGGAACCTATGGGGACAGGTGGTCCTGTAGATATGCCAGACCAAGTCCATGAAGAGCCTTGTATGTGATAGCTAATACCTTGAACTGAGCACAGTAACTGATAGGTATCCAATGGCGTCACTGCAAGATGGGAGTGATATTCATGCTCCTGATAACAGCCAAGCCGCAGCATTTTGCGCCAGCTGGAGTCTCCTAGTTAACTTAGACAGGAGACCTATGTATAGTGCATTACAATAGTCAAGTCTTGATGTTACCATAGTGTGGGATCCAGGTGGCCAGGTTGGCCATGTCGAGGTAGGAAGCCATCTTCCAGGCTAGAGTGAGGTTGTAGAAAGCATTTTTTGCAACTGCTTTAACTTGCTTTTGTAACAGTAGCACGGGATCCAGTATAACCCCTAGGCTCTTAACCGAATCTGTAAGGGTCAGACAAACTCCATCAAAAGTGGAGAATACAATGTCTTTCAAGATCTCTGCCTTCCCAATGAGCATCAGTTCTGTAGATAAAATCACAACCCTCTGTTTTGCAAATGGAAATGTTATTTTGTCAAAGAAACTGCATTATTGGATACATGCCTGTGTATCGATTTGTGAGTTTTATTTTAACAGGAAATTCTTGAAATGCTGTTTATTTTTCAAAAGCAAGTTGCTACACTGCTGTTTGCAAGCTTACTGTAAATAGGTAGTAGTGTCTCTAATCTAAAACAAACAAAATGTTTTGGGAAACAAAATGTTTGAAAACAGATCCGGGCATAGTGTGTAAATTCATACTTTCTAGCAATTCAACAGTGCATGGAAATGGCAGATAGAAACAGAGCTAGAATGGACCCAAGGGTCATTCACTCCAGTCCCCTGCACTATGCAGGAAATTCATAGCTGTATTCCCCCTCTCACCTCCCCCAGTGATCCCTGCTCTGTGCCCAGAGGAAGGCAAAAAACCTTTAAGATACGTGGCCAATCTGACTTGGAGGAAAATTCCTTCCTGATCCCAAAGTGGCAATCAGATTTACCCTGGGCATGTAAGAAAGGGCCACAAGAGCCTAGCACCAGCTCATCTCTTCATGCCTTCCCTCTCCCAATCTGCGTACATTCATATTGAGTCATAGAATCCCCATTTCTGTCCGGTGGATATCTAGCATCTTCTTAAATATCGCCACAGAAGGAAAGCCACCACCTTCCAAGGAAGCCTGTTCTACTCAGGAACCACTTTAACTGTCAGGAAGTTCTTCCTAATGTTTAGATGAAAACTCTTTCGCTTACATTTTTACCCGTTGTTTCTGGTCTGACCCTCTGTGGCAACAGAAAACAGCTCTACTCTGTTCTCTCTGTGGCAGCCCTTCAAGTACCCTTAACAGATTTTTTTTTTAATTGCAGGCACTGCATTTGAATGGAGGGGCCTTTCATCTCCCTTTAAAGTATACAACCTTTAAACATACGCAGTTAAATTGTTTGTCCTAGAGTTTGCTTTGCAAGTTATATTCTATAATATCACTGAATCAAAAAGTATTTCATTAGCAATAGCATAAATATTAACTAAAACCCAAGAGATAAATTTCTCCTGCAAATTGATGTTTGCTTTCTGGGGGGAATTAATAAGAGCAACATCAGATACTTTTGATGAGTAAATGAAGATCCTTTGAGATTAATACCATAAGTGTTAAATCAATTTTAATAAATGTTTTACAATTTTAAAAAAATCATAAGTGTTTAAGAAACTAGTAGCATGTTTATGTAGATTACAGCAAAAATACTGCATAAAACTATAAATTTATTGTGTTTTATCTGTCTGTTCTATATAATACAGTTGTGATTTTACATTTTTTCTTTTTATAAAGAAGCTTTGCCTCAGAGATAGGCATGCTTTTATTGTGCTACTCAGCTAGTTTCCTTATACAGATATTACTTTGGGTTTTGTTACTGCAAATTTTAATTGGGGGACTAAAGTTACATATAGTTTACAGTCATTCCTGAAAATATGAGCCTGCCAAAGTGAAAAGGCCTACTAACCCTGCCTTATGCAAAGAATTAAGTTTGTTTCCCTTGCTCTGTCCCATGGGACTTGCTAACTAGCTTATTGAAGCAAGTAAGTGGTGAACATTGTTCTAGGGCTAGAATGGCTACTTGTTCATAGTTGCCTCATTAGACTAGGCAAATCTGAGAATACTAAAGCATGCATGAAATATAAGCAAATGCACACACACATGTTTTAACAGATCCTATCCAGAGTTTTCTGTTTATAATTAGAGATGGGCATGAACTGAAAAAAACCAAACCATGCGGTTCGTGGTTCGTCGTTTTTCATGAACCACGAACTTTCACGAACCAGCCCCAGTTTGTGAACCCATTCGTTTGGTTCGTGAAAATGTCACATCCAGGTCAGCAAATCATCAGTTCCAGGCCAGCAGAAGGCCACTTCTGGGTCAGCAGAAAGTCTGCAGGAAGTCCATCCCCTGTTGCCTAGGAAACTGATTGATTGGTGCCAGGCTGTCTGCAGTAACAAACCAAACGAACCAGCCTAAAGTTCGTGGTGGTTTGTCAGAAATGGGCTCTGACGAATTGCTGGTTTCGCAAACCATGAACCGGCCTAGTTCGTGCCAATCTTTGGTTTGTATTTCGGTTCATGCCCATCTCTATTTATAATACTGTTTGTGCTGTTGCTTATTTTTGCTGTCTTTAGGCCTGTAGTAATATCTAAGTGATTTCATATCAGTAGCTGGTCTTATGAATAATTACTCTAAGAAAACAAATAATTGTTCTTAGAAAACAAAAATGAACCCTATCTGTAAGGCACTTAACCTGATGTCTGGATTTTAGTATCCTAACAGTGCATTCCTAAACAGAGTTACTCCAGTCTAAGCCCATTGAAATCAGTGGGCGTAGACTGGAGTAACTGTTTAGGATTGCACTGTAACTGCAAAGTTAAACAGAGTTACACCCTTCTAAATTTATTGATTTAGAAGGGTGTAGCTCTGTTTGGAATTGCACTGTTAATCTATTCCATTAATATTCATTGGACTGTTTTAGAATCCAAACATTCTGGTTGATTTCATGGACAGTTATTTAAGAAATCTGTTGTAATTAATTGCCACTCAACTTTCTTTGATAAAGCCTTAGCCTCAAAGAAGAAGAAGACACAAGACTTAGATAGTGATTAATTGCGAGTAAACCTTATTTGTTGCTCATCATCAACAAAACCTAATTAATAACTTGAATTCCTATTCTTAGTATGATCATCTGTGTGGTTCAAAACCACTCCTCCAATCCTCTTTCTATCTCTCTTTCTCTGTGCTTGTGTGCATACGGGCACATGTGCAACCTGGATGGAATTTGGCTTAGGTACAACAAAGCAAATGGTATAGCAAATTGGAAACAAGGCAATGTGCTAGAGACTGGCCAGGGCTCTTACAGGAGATAACCATTAACATTTAAGGGGCCAGCTTATAACAGCTTCCCACCTTATTATTGAGGAGTTCCCTGTAATGGGGGAATTGTACCCATTAGGAACCTAAATTGATCTCACAATGGACTAATCTCACAATGGACTATTAAGATTTAAAATGTGGTCAGGGACCATACGCAATTGAATGAACAGTGCAATAGCAGTAGGATTACAAAATTATAAAACAATGCAAACAACAAACTATCTAAGGAATACTATAAACAATGCAGAAAATGGAATTATAGATGTAGAAGGCAATATAGTAAAAACAAGATGAGACTTATAATAATCGTTGCAGAAGGCTATAAGTATGTTCCACTATAAAAGCATTCTCCTAAATGGTTCCATTCTTACTTCAGTTCTAATCTCTTTATAAAAATGCCCTTCTTAACATTTCTGTTTTGCTCATTTTGTGATATGATAGAAACATGGGGGGCTTCTTGATCTCCTCATGAAGGGTGTTCCAAAAGGAGAGTCACCTCAGAGGATGGGTGACCTTACCCATTTGCAAGGTGATCTTGCCCATTTGCAAGGCGGTGCCTTCAGAGAGCTTTGTTTGGGTAAGTGAAGCTGTTGTAGTTGAGCACAAGAGTAGAGACAGGTAGGTATGTGTGTCCAAGGCCGTTAAGGGCTTTGGAGGTGACAGCCAGTGCCTTGAAATGAATTTAAAAACAAATGGACTGAGTGAAGAATAGGTATGAAATACATGTTCTGCTGAGTGCCTGATTGTTACCTGGCTGTAGAAATCTCTTCCAACTGGAGTTTCCAAGTTCACTTTAAGAGCAGAGCCAGATACAGTCCTGTCATTTGCCCTGGTGACACCTAGCTTTGCTTTTCTCTTGAGCCAAGCTGTGCTCTAGAATCTTTCTCCTTATGTCATTTCTGAATGTGATTTGAAACTGGGTCTGGAAGAACTATTTAAAATGGGGCATAGAAAATATGGTTATGATTCAAAGACTGCTCTAGGTAAACTTCCAGGGTGTTTATAAAATCCATGAGTAATACAGGACATCAGGTTTCATTCTCAGACCAAGCTTCCACCCTACATCTTTCTTGGTTTGGGTTTCTGAAATCCACAAATGGGCCTTTGTGATTGAAGTCATTTGATCTGTCACTTACCTTTTTTGGGGGGGGGTAATGTCAAGCATATGGTACATGCCAAGATGTTGAACAATGCACATGCCAAGAAAGAAACTGGTTCAACAACAGTGAGGTTTAACTGTGGAAACGTAAATTCAGGACTTATTAAAAGAAATATAAGATACTCAGGTTACATACTAAAAGCTACTGATTAGAGTACCATGCTAAAGTTACAAAGAATTTACAGAGGGGATACTATTGTTCATAAAGAGTAATCTAAACAAACTATGTCTCCGGTATCAGATCTTGTTAGTAGGATGTATGTGAAAGTACTCATTGCAGATGATAACAAAGACTTAACAGCCTCAGATCAGTTAAAGTAGTTCTTTATCATGGGAAAATTCCCTTTAAGCATCACATTTCTTTGTGGATAAGAATGATGGATTGATGTCAGGATGCCTCCTGTCATACTCTGCAAGGTCCTGTGTATTGCTTGTGCTCTGCAAGGCCTGTGCGCTGTTTGATTCTGTTTGACTCTGATGTTAGAAGCTGAAGCTGTTCTCTGCCTGGAACGTGAGAGCCTACTAATATTTGTGCTGTATTGTCGAAGGCTTTCACAGCCGGAGAACGATGATTGTTGTGGATTTTCTGGGCTGTATAGCCGTGGTCTTGGCATTGTAGTTCCTGACGTTTCGCCAGCAGCTGTGACTGGCATCTTCAGAGGTGTAGCACTGAGAGATCTCTGTCTTTTGGTGCTACACCTCTGAAGATGCCAGTCACAGCTGTTGGCAAAACGTCAAGAACTACAATGCCAAGACCACGGCTATACAGCCCAGAAAATCCACAACAACCATCGATATCTGTGCTGTTTCTCTTTCACCTGGGAAGCTGGGCCTCATGGCCTTGGAGTTTCCAACACATCATCCCTGCTTTGTCTTGCTGCTCATCTATTGAACTTAGCTGTTTCCTGAAGGGAGTGAGGACTCTGGGGATTAGGCTGTGCTTAGAATCCTATATATGTTATGTGCTTGTAGTGAAACACCATTCCTGGCAAGGAATGTAGTAGGGAATAATACTTATCAATAAAATGCTTATCAATAAAATGCTTTAACTCATGCAGTTCCTGGACTCATGCAGTGAAGCGACTTGGCAGAACCTTACAATTGTATTCTAATAGTGATCTGCTATCAGAAGCAGATCTTTCCCTTCTCCCAACAGCCTCCTATGGCTCTCAGAAAGGTATTGCTGGGATCAAAACGGGTTGAAGTGCTGCAGTAAGAAGGAGAATTTGATGATATTACTCCAAATATCTCCATAATAATTTAAAACAGTGATTTCACAATGAACTATGATGTACCAGGGTGCATTCAAGATTATATGCAGGGCTTTTTTTCAGCAGGAACACAGTGAAACGGAGTTCCGGAACCTCTTGAAAATGGTCACATGGCTGGCGGCCCCGGCCCCTGATCTCCAGACAGAGGGGAGCTTAGATTGCCTTCCGCGCCGCTGAGCAGCGCAGAGGGCAATCTAAACTCCCCTCTGTCTGGAGATCAGGGGCCAGGGCCACCAGCCATGTGACCATTTTCTCCAAGGGCAACCCACTGAGTTCCACCACCTCTTTTCCCAGAAAAAAAGCCCTGATGGCTTATTTTGTCTGAGCAGACACACAAGTTTGCCTGATGCATGCTGAAGTTGTGTCCAAAGGACAGTCTGAGTGGAGGAAAATTGGTTAAATTGGGAAATTAATGGGGTATCTGTTGACCCCATGATACACTGTGTTTTGCCCAGTTTACTAGTAGACTTGAATCCAGCGAAGCACAAGCAGAAGCATAAACTGTCTTGGTATACTTCCACTTGTCCTGTGCAACATCTAGCACTTTCCTCCGTATATATCATAGTGTCCAGAAATTTGTTGCACAAGGTTTTGTGCAAGCAGAAACACAAATGGGGATGCAGTAAGTTTGATTTAGTACAAGAAATGAATGTCATCTTTTTCTTGCTTTTCTTCTTGTTCAAGAGCTCTAGCACAAGCAGAAATATTGTGTTGGTTCCAGCCAGTTAACTCATTGCTGTGTAGGACATTGCTGAGTTTACATGTATTTACTCGCTGAATTCCATCCTGTTTCAGACATTTATTACAATGTTTCTTTGCTCAACACTCTTCATAAAATTCTTGTAAGGAAACGGATTGTATATCTTCCTTGTGTGTCAGAACAATACTTACTTGCCTGTCTCTCTCAGCAATTTCCGGACATGGTGGACAGATTTATAGGATGTTCATATGGTCATTTAACTACAATCTGTTCATGACTTCAGTCTCTGGATTTATGAGGCTGGGTTGAAAATTAGATATGCTACATTCTGAACTATTAATAGACAACTGAAGATCGTTATTAGATGAGAAATAACATTAATTTAGCTCTTAAGTTTTCCTTCAGCTTCACTTTTTCTTTTACACTTTTCATTGCCTATAGAGGAGTCCATAAAATTGTAACTTTGCATCAGTCTTCAGACACATTAATAAAACACTGTACATTTTATATAGATATTTTTGGTTTGGAAAGGCTTGCAGAAATTAGGGTTGTCACAGTATTTTTTTTAATGGCAATGTCATCTCAGCTGCTCTTTCTAATCATTTAACACATAAAATAACTTATTTTTCTTTCTGTGTGCAAGTCTTATTTTTCTTTCTGTGTGCAAGTTTCTGCACAATTTGATTACCTTTTTAAAAAAGAAGTAATACAAATAACTTTGGTAAAGTACATTTGGTCTAAAATTTAGTTTTCAACAGAAGATGTTTTAACAGCCTTTCAAAGCATAGCCTTGTGTCTTAAAGAAACCCATGCTAAATTTAATTAGTGGGACTCTGAGTAGAGTATCTTATATATTTAAATCAAAATGCAGTACTTGGTTCTCAAAACAAAGACTTGTCAGGGTTATCAAGAAATGTAATGTCTGTCTTTTTATCTTCCCTCAGGTGAAAGTTATGTATGTGCATCAAATGAACCATTTCGGAAAGTTGATTACACTAAGAATGTTAATCCAAACTGGTCAGTCAACATAAAATCTGGGTCATCTCGATCCCTCACGTCTTTGACCTCTGCAAGAAGTGAAATAAAGGAGAGTAAAGACTTCATTAAGCCCAAACTAGTGACCGTTATACGGAGTGGAGTGAAGCCACGGAAAGCTGTGAGAATTTTGCTGAATAAAAAGACTGCTCACTCCTTTGACCAAGTGTTGACTGATATAACAGAAGCTATTAAGTTAGATTCAGGAGTTGTCAAGAGAATTTGCACACTGGACGGCAAGCAGGTAAGAGAAATTCATAATCATGGTTTATGCTTTAAAACAGCACTCTTGAATTTACTTGAATAATTAGTGCAAGCACAAGATAACTTTTATTCCTGCAAGGTACACTCATGATAGTCTAAGGGCCAAACTACAAGTGATGCCTGACACTAGTTGGACACTTGTCAGCTTCCCTCAAGTTTTGATGGGAAATGTAGGCATCCTGGTCTTGCAGCTTGGCTCTCCGACTGCTGTCCAATGGACTTTTTCTTTTTTATATATATAAATTTTATTGGGTTTTTATAATATATAGGGAGGGGTTACAACAGGCCATAAGCATTTATGAGATTCACGTACAAGACACATAATCATCCATCTAGATATAAAAAGCCATTATTTATGTAATTAGTGCCCCATATACCTTCAAGATTCCCTTTTATTATTTCTATATTTTTTAATCCACTTACTCTGTAGCTTATATTTCTAGTAACTTTTTCTTTTGTGCATATTACAGCTAGATCACATTTCACCTCTTTTACCTTTTAATCAGGGATCTTAGATCCATAATCGTTCTAGGAGTAGGAGGTGGATGTAGCAAAACATACAATATCAGCAGGACAGTAATATACCTCAACATAAAGATAAGAGCAATTTTTATATTAATTTCCTCTCTTTCTTATATCTGTTCTGGCCATGCCTTCCAAACTTGTCTGCTTGTATTTTCATAATAGTAAGGGTATAGAGGCCAAATCAATATTTAGTTAGAATATAAAATTGTTTTCAATTTTAAGTGTGTGTGTGTGTGTGTGTGTGCGCGCACGCGCACGCGCACGCGCCAAAACTATTTGCTTGGGTTTTCATATTGATAAGACTAGGGTGGTCACATAACTATATAGTTAAAACACAATTTTACCTTTTAAAGATAGTAACTCCTTCATCTATTTTATTTTGACCATCTGGACTTATTTACTTGAGTTTTCATACTTGTAAGGTTAAAAAGAGCAGGTGGTCATTTAGCTTAGCCAGTATTTTATATTTTGAGAAGGAGTACAGTCTAAGTACATTTAATAAACTCCAAAGACACATTAACATAGACTATATGGTGTTATATAAAAAAGAGAAAAGAAGGAAAGAAGGGAAAAGCTATTTAAGTAAGAGGTTAAGTCTGCATTAATAAGTCCTGATATGCCCCAAGATTCTGATAGTTGTTTTTTCTTCTCTCTTCATGAAAAGTGGTACATCCAGTCCTTAATCCCTCTTTCCCCTTTCAGTATTGGCATGCTTAATTCTTTCCATGCAGATCTGCTTTTTTCTTCTTTCTTCGTGAGACGTACATCCAATCCCTAATCGATCTGGGCCACCAAAGGTAGATTCCCTTATCTTCCAGCCATTTCTGAAGGAGATCAGTATGGATGTAGTTACTCCTCTGTTTATTTTTCTGTTTTAAGATCCGCTGCATTCTTTTCTCCCCTTTCTGTGTTGGGATGCCTGTTTCTCTCCATGCAGGTCTGGTTTGTGGCCCTGCCTTTTCTTTACTAAAGTTTTGTGTCTTGAAGGGGACGTCCTGATAAGATCGCCCATTTTGTAAAGTGTGTCGCAGACTTATTTTCCCTTCATTTGGCTCGATTTTGCTTTCAGTTAAGTCTGTCCCTCCAGAAATTTTTTCTGGATTGTGATTTCTTGTAATCCCTTTATCCTTTTCCACTCCAAATATCGCATCAGCTTTAATTAGTAACTCCGGCATTATTTTAGACATTTCTTGCAAACAAACAAGTACCTCTTCTTGCCAAGAAGCCATTTCAGAAAGTGGTAAAAAGCTTTGTTTTGGTTAATTATATTCAAAGATTTATAGCATTCCAGCAGTTTCTGAGAGAGTCATTCCTCCCCTGTCTCTGCCCCTCTCAGCTCGCTCGGGCAGCCCCGTGTAGTTAAGTTGAATTGCCCCTTAAAACCATAAATGTGTCCACTTACTTGATGGAAGGCTGTGGGGTCAGTTAAGCTCACTTATGGCAGAACCACAAGTGACAAAAGGCACAGATTGGACACTTGTCTGCTTCCCTCAAGTTTTGATGGGAAATGTAGGCAACTTGGCGGAATGTTGGACAAGTGACAGTTGAAAAGTCCATTGGACAGCAGTCAGAGAGCGAAGCTGCGAGACCAGGATGCCTACATTTCCCATCAAAACTTGAGGGAAGCAGACAAGTGTCCAATCTGTGCCTTTTGTCACTTGTGGTTCTGCTCTCAGAATTGTTTTTTTTATCTGTCTTGTTAAGAATCTGCTTGATTTGCTGTAGTTTTTTTCGGCCTGTGGGACTCCCGGGTTCATAGTTAAGTAGCCATGTTGGCTCCTTCTTTGGTCCTCGCTTCAGAACCGGTATCTGGGCTTCTGGAGGTTCGCCAGTCCCCCTAAGCTCTTCCACCTTGTTTCAGCCTGCCTCCCCTCTCCGGGGGGAGGGCTTGGGGGTCCAATCTCTTGGCTCCCAAGGAACCAGGAAGGTCATGGGAGGGAGCTCATAAAATTCCCCTCTCGTGTTTTCACTGTGTCATTCCGGAAGTCACCAATGGACTTTTCAACTGTCACTTGTCCAACATTCCGCCAAGCTGCCTACATTTCCCATCAAAACTTGAGGGAAGCTGACAAGTGTCCAACCCGTGTCAGGCGTCACTTGTAGTTTGGCGCTAAGCCAACACTGCTTCGTTCCTAGTGTAGATTGAGACAGAAACTAGTTCACTGTGTTAGTATGTGGGCCTATTTGACAGTTCTTAGTATCTTAGGGCTCTAAAAATATTTGTGTTATCAAGACAGACCTTAGTGGCTTTTAACAGGTTTATAGTGACATAAGACTTTGTGGTTGTGTCTGAGGAAGCAGACTGGAAAATTTTATGATTGGAGTTAATAGGAGAGCAACAAATCTCTTTTTCTTTCTTTTTGCTGCAACAGATTAACACAGTTATTCTTGTGTGATTACATTTTCAAAAGACATAGCATCTGTAAAATTTCACTATAAACAGCAGGTGTTCCTCTCAATGACTCAGAGCTAACTCCCCCAACATTTTAGGTGTACCTGAAACTCTTATAGAACTTTATTGAACAATGCAATAGTTATCCTCTAATTCAAGGAATTAGAGCTCAAGCTAAGCAGGGTTGACCACAGTTAGTACTTGTATGGGAGACTACCAAGAAAGACAAGGGTTGCTATACAGAGGAAGGCATTGGCAAACCACCTCTGCCCATCTGTTGCCTTGAATACCCCATCAGAATTGCTAGAAGTCATTTGTGACTTAATGGCACTTAATTGCGCTGACTTGGATGGCCCAGGCTAGTCCACTCTAGTCAAATCTTGGAAGCTAAGCAAGGTTGGCCTTGGTTTGTACTCGGCTGGGAGACCACTGTGAAGTCCAGGGTTGCTGTGAAGAAACAGGCAATGGCAAACTGCTTCTGTTTAGCTCTTACCTTGAAAACCCTCTGGGATCACGTAAGTCAGCTGCAACTTGACAGCAGTTTACATGTTCAAGACACTTTCTTAAAAGTGAAGAGGCGTCTTGCCTTTTTGAACTAATACCAGACAAAAGCTCATATAGTTGTGTTATTTTCCTGTTCCCATTAGGTCTCCAATTACCAACTGATGGACATTTTTAGCTTTATTTTCCTAATGGGCTAAATTGCTTATGCCTCCAAATTTGCTTAAGAAGCAGATTTTTGTTGGGTTGCTGTGCTGTTGGCAGGAACTGAAAGAAGATGTGAGAATGAAGCATTTTCTAAATGGCTAATTGTGTTTTTTGGGAGGGGGGAGGTTTGGGTTTTTGTTTTTGTTTTTTGAAATGCAGTTGGGAGGAAAATCATATATTGTGATGTCCTCCTTGACCCAATAAATGCATGATTTTTAAAAAAAACTAGACATGATCTATCATCACATATTTTAATGTTTGTTTCAAGTAATAATTATACTGTTTTGAATTGTTACTAGTAGCCCATTGGTCAATTATTTTTTACTTTAAATAAAAGCCTTCAGAAAAAGCTAACCATTTATAGTATTATTGATACTGAGTCCCATAAATATAATGATGTATGAAGCAATATGCATGTTTCAGAGAAATAATAATGATGTATGAAGCAATATGCATGTTTTAGAGAAATAATTCTCTTAAAATCTGCAGAAGGGTTGTGATCCTAAGTATACTTCCTGGAAAGCAAGTCACACTGGTAGACAATCTTGCCTGTTTGGAACTGGATTGTAATCTTTAAAATTTGATAAATTTTTTTGACAGAAATCTATGAAATGATCTTATTTCCTGATTTTTTAAAAAGTCTTTGTTTTGCACGTATTATTTTTACAAGTTGTGATTGTGATTTAGTAAGTTAAATCCTGCTTCCTGGAGCGTGCATAATTAGTGAGGCCAGCTTGCCGCTTTGCAGTGAGAAGGACTGAAGTGATGGGAAATGATTTAAACCATAGTTTGGATGGTGCAGAACAATACTACCAAAGTTAATTCCAATCATAGTTTGCAAACCTGCTTCAGAAACGGGTTCACATTCTGGTTTTCAGTGAATTATTAACTGGTTACATATTCAGAGATAACAAGCAGCAACCTGCAAAGACTTGGAGATCATTATATTTTCCTATATACCCATTCCCCAATACTATTTCATCTTTTCGCTCCTTCTGGCAGCCCCATATCCCCTCCTTTCCTCCTCCTTTCTTTCCAGCCACAAACCAACATTTCTTTTATCTGCTCCCCCTCCAGCTTTATTATTTGCTTCATTTATACCCCACCTTTCTCCCAAATGAAGACCCAGAGTAGCTTATATCATTCTCCATGTTATCTTCACAACAACCCTGTGAAGTACGTTCCACTGAGGCAGAGTGGCTAGCCCAAGGTCAGCCAGCAAGCTTCTATGGCAGAATGAGGATTTGACAGTTTAACCAGTACACCACGCTAGCTCTCAGCCCCCCCCCTTTTTTTTTTCTCACAGCTAGGAGGGAGGGGAACAGGGGTGTACTGGGAAGCCCAAATAGCTCTGGAAAGGGCCTTGCCCTTTCTCCTCCCTTTTACTGAGAGAAACCAAGGTTTGATGGCTGGCAATATGATTGTGGCTGCCTAGCAACCAGCATGATGGTCATCAGAGAGCATTGTTTTCTTAAAGGTATAGGAACTGCTTCTCTTATTTTAAGTTAATTTAATGTCCCAAAGTATTTCTTTTTAAGACTCATGTTTTTCTGAAAACCTAGGCCTTTTCTCAGGTTTCTAGAAAGATCTATCTTATCTTTCCATGGCTCCAGTCTTGGACTTTTAAGTATCCACAGATGGGGCTATGTTGAAAATTAGATATATTAATACTTAACCGTGATTATGTTTGTCTTAGTTTATATGCCTTTCTCCAGTTTTTAGTTAAAATTTCATGAAAATCCTTTGCTAAAAGGACTGCCTGTTTTCCTCTTTACAGAGCAGTATCCATCTTTAAGCATCAGAAGATGCATTTCAATTAGTAAAATTTTCTAAACTAATTTTGCTCTGTAAGATGGTTTGCTTAGCTTATTTGTTTCTGTGCCTTCCTTAATAGTATGAGTTTCCTACAATCTTTTTTTTAAAAAAAGCAGTTTTAGGTAATGACTTCATAGAACTAGAACAAATAGCAAATGAAAAGGCTTACCATCTGCCACTCCAGGATCAAATCATAGGACTTGGAATTTAAATCTTGCATATATGTTGCATCCCACTGTGGTGGACAATTTACAGATAATTATCCTGGGAAAGCCTATTGAATATTTTCTTGCAGCTGTCCTATGTCTGCTTAGATTTGCATAACAAGTTTCTGTTGGTTTGGTTCAGGTCCTAGGGAATACTGTGTAAATTAGGCAATATTGCCTCCTTAACTTTAGACTGCGGGTCTTATAATGAACAGCTGCAGCTTTGTGGACTGCTCCACAGAAAACTCATTGTCTAAAAAAATTAACTTTGTTGGTGTTAATTTGAGATTTCAGAATGAATATGTAAAAATATACTTCAGTGATGTTTGTTTTTTTGTTAACTAGTTATTCCATCAACAAAATGCACAAATCTGATAAAAGCATGTCCCACTTGGTAGATTCCCGAGGTATTTTTATAGGGAATTTGTGACAACGTTATGCTTCTTGTATGATGATGATGATGATGATAGAACAACAACAATAACAACATTCAATATATAGACCACCCTTCAGGACAAGTGAACACCCACTCAGAGCAATTTACAAAGTATGTTATTATAATCCCCACAACAATCACCCTGTGAGGTGGGTGGGGCTGAGAGAGCTCTGGCAAAGCTGTGACTGACCCAAGGTCACCCAGCTGGCTTCAAGCAGAGGAATGAGGCTTCAAACTGGTTCTCCAGATTACAGTCCCTCCGCTCTTAACCACTACACCAAACTGGCAAACATTTGAACCTGACGATTTCTCCATTTGTTAAGGACTTAAATGTTCTTCACTATGCTTTTGCATGGTACTTCTGTTCCTTAATAAAACCTTCCTCTTATAACATTTACATTCTGTAAGATCATTGCTATTTCTTCTTGGCATAGCATTTGCCAAAATAAAGGCATGATCTTCCAGTCCATGTAAAGTTGGTAGTGTGTTTTTTCATTTTCTTTTTGAACACCAATCTTACTTTAGTTGGGGGGAAACCGTAATATTCCTTTATATTATAGCATTTATAAAAATTACGCTTTTTTAAACAAATATAATTTTGTCCATGTAGCAGTTACCATTCTGTAGCAAAAATAAACAACTAATATCTACATTACACACCAAATGGATGCTTTAATACTTAAAAAAGGGGATTAAATCTCCTTGCAGGCTTTATTTATTTATGTTACAAAACGATGTTTATTTTGGTGAGCTTGGACCATAATTGAATTGAATGTGGCAGCCAAGACAACAAACGCTACATAAAGTGCCTTTGTTGGCCCATTTATTCCAGAGTAAGCCAGTTGGTATAGCGACCTGCTCTGCTCCTGATCCCATCTGAGTGAAAGTGGAGAGTGGGCATTGCCACCTGCTCTGCTCCTGATTTCAGCTGGGTGAAGGCAGGGGATGGGCATTGCCACCTGCTCCCGCTCCTGCTCCCAGCTGGGTGAAGGTGGGGGATGGGCATTGCCACCTGCTTTGCTCCTGATCCCAGCTGGGTGAAGGCAGGGGATGGGCATTGCTACCTGCTCCCGCTCCTGATCCCAGCTGGGTGAAGACGGGGGATGGGCATTGCCCCCTGCTCTGCTCCTGAGTCCATCTGGGTGAAGGTGAAAAGTGGGCATTGCCACGTGCTCTGCTCCTGATCTCAGCTGGATGAAGGCAGGGGATGGGCATTGCCACCTGCTTTGCTCTTGATCCCAGCTTGGTGAAGGTGGGGGGGTGGGCATTGCCACCTGCTCCACTTCTGTTCTCAGCAGGGTGAAGGCAGGGGATGGGCACTGTCACCTACTCCCCTCCTGATCCCAGCTGGGTGAAGGCGGGGGATGGGCATTGCCCCCTGCTCTGCTCCTGAGTCCATCTGGGTGAAGGTGGAAAGTGGGCATTGCCACGTGCTCTGCTCCTGATCTCAGCTGGATGAAGGCAGGGGATGGGCATTGCCACCTGCTTTGCTCTTGATCCCAGCTTGGTGAAGGTGGGGGGTGGGCATTGCCACCTGCTCCACTTCTGTTCTCAGCAGGGTGAAGGCAGGGGATGGGCACTGTCACCTGCTCCCCTCCTGATCCCAGCTGGGTAAAGATGGGGAGCAGGCATTGCCACCTGCTCCCCTCCTGATCCCAGCTGGGCGAAGGGCAAGCGGGCACTGCCACCTGCTCCTCTCCCAGTTGGGTGAAGATGGGAGGCGGGTATTGCCACCTGCTCTGCTTCTGATCTCAGCAAGGTGAAGGTGAGGGATGGGCACTGTCACCTGCTCCCCTCCTGATTCCAGCTGGGTGAAGGGCAAGCGGGCAGGGGGCAGGCATTGCCACCTGCTCCACGCATGATCCTGGCCTGGGTTTCCCACCATGGCGCGTTCTCTGGAGGTCTGGTTGCCTCATCTGGGTTTCCCTCCACAGCAGCGCCCTCTGGTGGTGCACCAGGGTAGTAAATGAGTTGTCTTGAATATGTTTAGCCTTTTATATAGTAGGATGACTTAAACAGCCTTGTATTAGGCTGCTTCTGGGTTTGTTGCCAGGTTTGAGGGTTTTTTAAAATGATCAGACAGCAGAGCAAAGATTCAGTATTTTTGTTTAATTTGTCACTCATTTTAGATTCCCAAAGAACCGCAGGGTTGCTCCACCCTTCCCCGTTGCTGCTTCTCATCATATTAGGTTCATTTTCAAATGATATTTACTAGGAAAGATTATTAAGAGCACTTTATAAGATTTATAGGTGTGCTGTCCTCTGTGGTCTTGCTATTTGTTTGTAATCAAAGTATCTATTCATATACCAGTTTACCATACCATTATATGATCACTTTGAGCTTTTGGTATAGTATGCCCTTGTAATTGTGCTAGATGCACACAGACTGCCATTTATGTCTACAGTCTTTCATGGCATTATTTGGTCATAAAATTCAAGCTAAGGACACAGCTGCCTTGCTGGATCAGATAAATTGCAGCGCAACCCTATGAAGAGTTACTCTAGCCTGAGCCTAATGATTATATTGAATTTACGCTGGAGCAAGTCTAGGATTATGCTGTTATTCCACCGTTCTGTTTCCAATACTAGCAAGCTGTATGGCTCTGGAAGCTCACAAGGAGGGCATGAAAGTAAGAGCTGTTGTCTGCTTTTTATGTTTAGTTTTTGATTACCTATACTGCAGCCCTAGTTGTGATTTTGAAAGCAAGTTCTGGAGATAGTTGCATTGGGAAGCTGTTTCATATTTTCTGCTCGCTGGGTGACATTCAGCCCTTCACACACATTCTCATCCTAATCTACCTCACGGAGTGGTAGCTGTGAGGATAAAATGGAGATGCAAGAAATGGTGTTATAAGACTGTTGGGTCTCTGTTGGGGAGGAAAGCCAGCTATAAATAAATAAATACTTGAGAATTTTGCGTGTGTGAATTGGCAAACTATTTGTCTACTCAGACCTGGTTTGTGGACCTCAGATAAAGTATCCAATGAATAACTGGTTTATGGAACTAGCTTTGGAGTCTTTCTTTTACAATTTAATGTCACAGCCTGAGTTAAGATTATGACGTTGACATTGAAGGATAGAAATGATTCAATTTTACATTTCTTGTTTTGGGGCATTATATTTTATTACCGTTTCGCCAGGTTGGCCAATGAATCTTGTATATGTGAGGCATTGGAATAACTGTTTTCCTTTGGGGTCGTCTTCTTCAGGACACTGGGGCTGTAAGATTTCATTTTAAAATCCATATGTTTGGTAACTCAAATTGATTATAAATACTTGCTTTTTCTTCCCTTAATAGAATCTCAAATCATGCTTTTCATTTACACAAGACTTTCCAACTGATTTGCCTATTGCATTTCAAAGTTTTTTATTAACCTCCTAATTTATCATTAATTAATATTTGAAAGCCATTTAAACTCTGCTACCTCTCAAATTTGGCAACAGAATGGTCTTGCTTATGGTGGAAAGGACTGGCAATAGAGATTATATTTCTGAAATTCAATTCTCTAGGCATCGATCATGTTATCTATTTTAAGCAAACACGTTTCAATTTCTTTATTGCTCAGTTCCAGCCTATAGAGAGCTTTTAGTAGCTTGCTTAACAAACAATAATTAAATGTGCACTACCATTTTTTTTCTTATTCAAGTTCCTTTTGCAATGTGCACATACTTCTTTGAGAGTAAGTAAAGCTACTTTCTGAGCAAGCAGATCTGTTCAGCAGTGAGGGATGGAAATATCCTTTTCACCTCCATGCTAGAGGCTGCTGAATTTTGGGGCTTTTAAAAAAAAAGTTCAAGCCTATTTCCATTGGTAGCAGATATGAAATGGGAAATGTTGTTGACCTATTTCTGCTTTAGTACTTACCTCACATTTTGCAGCCCTGAACTATAAACATGATGGTTGCAGATGAGTTAAATGGAACAATATGTGGATTTTAATAGGCATGTTGGCATAATGATGTGTGTATTATTCTTCAAATCAGAACACTCAGCGGATGGTGATTAGGAATACGACACATACTAGATGAATGAACAATTGCTTTGCATCTGTGAAAGGGGACAGAATAATAAGGCTTTTAGCAAAGCAACTGCCACATGTTCTGCTCAGAGTGAAGCTGTGCTGTCCTGGAGGAAGATTTGACACTTACCATATTGGATTCAATAGATGGCTTTGTGTTTAAATCTACCATGCTGTCCTCAGCAGGTTACTGATGATATGTTTCGGTACTGCATACAGAGTGAGCCTGCTTCACTCTGAGTGTTTCTGCTTGAACCGCTTGTCGGTATCACTCAGCAATCTGCATATACAGGCAAACACAATTATTATTGGGTGTGCTGTATCCCCAAATTTCCTTTCTTTTGTCCATTAAGCCAAGCATTTCCTCTTTTGAAACACTAGACTGTATCCTGTTTTCTTGAAGCTAATATTTGCAAGGCCAGAGATTGCCTGAGATCTTGTTATAAAGGAGAGTTTCACTATTTTTCCTGACATGGTGTTTGACTGAAGCCAAGGTCAAAGGCTTCTTTTGTTTCCATTGAGGCTTTCTTCCCCTTTCAAAGCAGAAATGCTATCCAGTATTTTGTCATCCAATAGTACCACTATGTTTCTGTTTACTGGAGAAGAAGCCAGGTTAATGACTCTGTTACTCTGTGACTACACCTTGGCAGAAATGTAACTATTTTGGAACTGGTTCGCTTATTCAGGGCTCTTAATGCAGGCTTTTGAATATATGAGGATAATACAGTTGTCTGGGATTAAACTGAATTTATCTTATAAGTGAAAGGAGCTGTGATACTTTATATCTGGTAAAACGCACACACAATTAAAGTAAAACTTGCTTCAATAGAAGGGTTCTCCCAAGCTCACATAGGAGGAGGCACAGTAGAACTTCAGACTTTTTAAGGTCTTTAAAGTCAGAACCTAGTCCCATGAATTGCACTTGGAAACAAACTAGTAAAGTGAAAGAGAATGGCCAGCCTATGGTCACTTTAGTGAACTCCATGCCTAGACAGGGAATTGCATAATCCAGCTTTCCACCACACTGGTTGGTGCCCCTCCACCTGTGGCACTCCAGACCATCACCTAGGTGAGCCTAATGGATAGGCTGGCCCTGCACCCATTGTCTTCACCTGTGCAGCCACCAGCAGGGCCCCAGCCAAACTGTTTTCACAATGATACATGGGTTTGGGTTGAATCTGACTGGACGTGGTGGAGGAGCAGAAGGGCTCTAAGAACAGATGGAGGCATAGTTTTATGAGATGAGAAGCTGATATGGAAGATGCAAAATATTCAGATGGAGCTGGGTATGTGTATTTTTACATTCTACTTACAACAGAAAGCTTTAAAATATATTTCATGTGTATACACTTAAAAGTAATGGAACTCCTACTCATTCAACAAGAATGAACTAGTAAAGCATTTTTTTTTTACTGTGGATGTATGGAAGTATTGATAGTAAGATATTTATCTGGAGCCAGTACAAACATATAACATGGATTCCCACCCACCCACCCCCCAATCCTATTCCATTTACGGCAGTCTTATAGAAGACATTTTTAAAAACGTTTCTGAAATGACACAAAGAAACCATAGCATGGGTATACAGCCCAGCTTTGGACCCCTGGGCTTTGCTGTACTCATTTCCAGCTTCTGTGTGTGTGTGGGGGGGGGGTTCTTGCAACAGTGCTTCTGCTTATGGAATCTAGGAATTGTGAAGGATACTAGAAAAGGATACTAGATCTCTAGAAAAATGTTTTAAAGCAGTCTTTAAGATAGAATAAGGTCATCTGGTAAGATAACATTTAAAAGAAGTATGGCTTGCTTTGAGTGGTTTAAGAGAGAATTTTCACACATATACTACTTGATGAGCAGTGAAATGAGGGAGCCAAACATACCAAACTGGAGTAATAAAGTTCAGTATCCTGTGTAAGGGAATGAAGAATTGCAATAGTTTCTATTCAGGCATCTCTAATTTTGAGGTCTGTGTCACTGCCAAGAACTTCCACAATCTTTATACTGAAATCCTCTAGTTATTCACTGAACACATTAAGTAATTTAACTACACTTTTTTCTGTGGCTGGTATTGCTAGCTAAATTGTAATGCTTATAGTTTCTTAGCACAGTGAGGATCCAGGTCTATGCAACTGAGTGGAAAACAAAAGTGTGGCCTGAGATTGTCATGACTGGATGAAAATCAGGGTGATAGAGGCAATGGGCACGTAGCTTCCAGGGGGTAATCTGAGGCAGTAACGGTAGAAAGAAAAAAAGGAAGGACAAATATGTAGGGGGAAAGGACAAAAGACAAATCCGGTGTGTACGTGTCACAAGCGTTTCCGTATTTCATGGAATTTAGTATAGATAAAAGTCTTCTTAAACATCATAGTAACATTTAAATCTGCAGTGTATTTGACCCTAGTGTTTTAAATGCAGTATACAAATTACTTCACTGGGGAAAATGCTCATATATAATGTATTAAATTTTAGGCAATGCTCATAAGTAACTAAGAGCCCCATGGCGCAGAGTGGTAAGCTGCAGTACTGCAACCAAAGCTCTGCTCACAACCTGAGTTCGATTCTGGCGGAAGCTGGGTTCGAGTAGCTGGCTCAAGGTTGACTCAGTCTTCCATCCTTCCGAGGTCAGTAAAATGAGTACCCAGTTTCCTGGGGGTAAAGTGTAGATGACTGGGGAAGGCAATGGCAAAACATCCCGTAACAAAAAGTCTGCCAAGAAAATGTCGTGATGTGACGTCCCCCATGGGTCAGCAATGACTCGGTACTTGCACAGGGACTACCTTTACCTTATCACAAGTAACTATGAAAATAATATATCCTCATTAGTCCTCACGCGTCCTCTTTCATCACTATGGTCATTTTAACACATCGTTAATATTGAGCAACATCATACAACACTCACGGAATGGTGGCATCTGCATGGCATGATTCCTGACGTCACCTTGGCATGATGACATCAGAAATCACACCATAAAGACACTAGCATTCCGTGAGTGTTGCACAATGTTGTGTGACGTTGAGGAAGTGTGAAAATGGCCTATCTTTAAAAGATTATAAAATGATCAAATTTATGTTGCCAGAAAGACAGAGAAGAAAATGAGGATTGCCAAGAGTGAGAGACTTGAGGGCTATGGTCCACTAGTAGAACATCTGCTTTGCACGTAAAAGGTCATATGTTCAATCTCCAGCATTTGGATATAACCCAGGCCAAAATTAAACCTGCAGTTAGCTGTTTTGGGTTGGCTTGGGGATATCCAAAATGACCCCAAACGCTCATGAAATTCTGGGAATAATGAAAATTTATTTCCTGGGATTTGGGGAGCATTTCAGTTTTAGGAAGGTGCAGGAGTGGGGAAGGACAGAAAGGACAAATGGCTGTTAGTTGCCATCTCTGTTTCTTTAAATTTTAAAGGAATTAAAAGTGCCATCGAATAGCTGAAGAGGCCCGGTCTTTACCTACAGCAAATAATGGGCTGTTATTTCCTATAGGTAAACATGGTCTTTCTCTCTATGTGCGTAAAACGAGTTGCAAGTTAAAACAATTCTCCATGTGAAATTCTGTAAAGTAAATTCTGATTTCCACTTTAATTTCAAGCAAGTGACTGATTAAACTGGGGATCTAGGGATGTATTGGCTTGGATTCAACTGTCCCTTTCCTCCTACAATCCCTTTGTCACTACCTGTGGTACGTATTTTGGAGGATTTCTGAACCAAAAGAACCCTACTGCAACTTCTGCCTTTGGAGACAGCAGAAGATGCAGTAGGGAAGGAGAGATGAGAAAACCCAGGAGTTTTTTTTTAAATTATTTTTATTTCAATTATTTACAAAACTGTTTACAATATGAAATACAACATGGGTAAATTGTTAAAAACTACATAACAGAGAGAGAACCCAGTTTGTGAGCAAAGGCCACTTGTAGTCCTTAGGCTATCGTCATATGCTTGTAGTCCACAGTGTGTATTGCCTAACAATACTAGCTGTCATCAAGAGAACTGTGAATAGAGCAGCTCTCAGCGCCTTCTGACAAAAGCTGCTTCTGAACATAGGTGACCTACAAAAATAGTAGGAGCTGCAGCACAGGGGACTAGAGTGGGATGGAACAATTGGTGGAAATGCCACTCCACACACACACATAGGAAGTACAAGGCATTCTCTGGATTCAGCCAAAGAATTCTTTGAATTAATTGTTGTTGTTATTTTAATCCAGTGTTTAAGCTATGTTTTTCAGGAGAAAACTGAAACAGGTATATCAGAATTAACACATACACGAAATCAGAATGTGTAAGAAATATTAAATCTTTTCAGTTTTTTGTCAGTTTATAATCTTATCATTTGAAACAACATTGAGTTTGATCAGTATGGTATTTTAAATGCTGCTGGTAACTTATCTAAATTAACTCGCCAGGAAAAAAAAATACTGTATACCAGTTTGAGTATTAAGTGCACACAGCTTGTAGCTGTCTTTGCTAGCTCATCTGTTTAAAGACCCATTATATGGAATTATAGAAGGTAAGCTTTTCCAGCAACCTGAACTAACTATATTTTACGTTGAAAAAAAATAGGAGTCCAGTGGTACCTTTAAACTAACAAAGGTTATTCCAGCATAAGCCTTTGTGAGCTCTGATTCATAAAAGCTTATGTTGAAATAAATAATATTTGACTTTAGAGTGCTACTGGACTTATTTTGCTACCACAGACGTCCCCTTCGAAATTATATGGCAACGTAAATATCAGTTTATATTCCAAAGCTTGGCATCAGTATCTCTTCATCAACTACTAAATCATTATTTTGTGTGTGTGTGTGTGTGTGATGTTTTTCCAACTAAGAAAAGAAAATACAATTTTTGTAAAGTATTTTGAAACTATTTTGTTTTTCTGCCATTGCCTTAACATTCAGAATAATTCTCTGTAATATAATACACATAAAACGAGACAAGAAGGGATGAGAGGAAGCATTCAAGTTCAGGTACAAACTCAGAAATATTATCCAAAACAGAATATTAGCCTAAATATGGAAATACGTATCAGTAGCTTTCCAGCATCAATAGATTTTCTTTCCTCCTGTTTTGTTCTTCGTTGTGGTATGTAGCTTTCCTTGTTTGTTTTTTATAACATTAAACTATGCAGCTTTTAAATTAGGAGTGATGTGCCTTGCACAGCGCGAGGCCCACAACTTGTGTAAGATACGAGAGTGAGCATTCAAAGAAGAGATGACGCTTTAGTACTTTGGGTGTAGGTTTTTCCTTCGTGGTGGTCTTACATGTGCAAACACTTTTTCTGGCTGCTGTATAAAAATAATCATAACAAAGGAAGTGTTGAGAGCTCTCTGCTGATAACCATTGCTTATCTAAGGGTAAAGTTGTTTTCTAAAAAATAAATCCTCAGAGAAGGTGTAGGGACTATGTGGGCGGTGGGGGGGGGAGTGGGGAGGATTTTACAACAAGAAATAGTTTTTTCCTGTGTGGAGGGGAGGTTTCCTGCTGATGAGGTGAGCTGTTCAGCTGTTGCTTAGTTGAAGAGAATTAATTTTGTCCTGAAAAGCAGCCTCTGTGGGCATTTATCATTTATCATGTGCTAAAGCTAACCGGATACTGTGTTGAGAGAATGTTGTATCATTGAGCCTGACAATAGAATCAAACGAATGCTCAGTGCTACATGTTACTGTAAGTTTAGCCTGCTTTTATCTCTAGTTTAGCTGCCATGACAACTGCACTGCTTTCAGACATCTTGTACAAATGATTGTTGAAAGTGCTGAAAAGTCATTGATATTCTGAGTGTTTTCTACTGCAGGCAACAAGAAGCCTTTCCTGTACTCAAGCCAACGTTTACTATTATCATGGACGTAATACATGCACACTTTATTGTTGGGCAGCTGTACTTATTCCTTATGAACTCTTCCTATCTTCATAACGTTTTTTGCTTTTTATTTTCTTTCTGTCGCCCCTTTTCGCCTACTGCAATTAAAATTGCAGGGAGGGTTTTTTTCTGAGGTAAAATAAAGTATTTTTACTATTTTGGTTCCAAATATTCTTAGTCTTGTTTAAAGGACTAACTGGTATTTCTTTTTTGCTTTTTTTAGTTTCAAATAAGGCTCTTGCACCCCTCAACAGGCCATCTGCTGTTTGATACTAAGCCGCACAAAGAGGGCCTATCCTTTAATCATGCTGTGAGATAAATGGTCACTTACAAGCCTGTGCCTTAGTGAATGGATATCAGAACCTTCAGATGCAATCATGACAACAGCAAATTAAAATTAAAATCTCCCTTGCTGTACAAGTGTCATCGCCAGTGCACAGCTAAGAGCCAGTGTGGATATAACGGGCATGGAGTTTGGTGATCTTTTAACTGTAGTGAATCAATAATAGACAGAAGAATATCATCTTCCTTGTCCATTTTCTCTCTACTTTGATTAACGTTAACTGTAACATTAACTTTGACAAAGGTTTACAGGGTTCCCCATTTAACTAATGTTTTAAATCATCTAATTAAGTGGAAACCTGGTTAGTCTTAACCATGATTAAGGTTGGTGCCAATGTAGAATTTAGCAACCGTTAAGGTTGCAGTGGGGAGGGATGGTGATGGAATCATCTGGGTAAGGCAAGCAAAGAGATGGGAAACTGGGGATTGGGTTCAAGATCTGCTGTAGGGAGATGTGAAATTAAATAAAGCCCAGGCTGGGATTGTTGGGTGCAACAGTTGTGTCAACATCAAGAAAATGTTGGGAGCAGAAGATAAGCATCTGTACCTCCCCCTTTTGCAGGCGACTGAACGCCTTGGCTTGTCCAGTGGCAGGAGCTTTTTGGCCCTTATCCCATGGCTTGCAGCCTGAGTCCCTGGGTGAGCTGAGCTGGTGTAAACTGCACTAAACCCAGGTCATTCTCGTGCCTAATCATGTGATTTAAGTTAGCATTGGTAACCTACTTGACTGTATATGTTTCAAAATTGTATTGTTTCTGTGTATTTTACTTAGTAAGTTGCTTGTGATCCCTGATGTGGTAGAACTGCAAGATAAAAATATTAGAAATAAGCAATGTCATTGCTGGACCTCAAGCAGCCAACTGGTGTTTATTTTCAGCAGATTGGAAGAGATACATGTGGGATGTATGCAGTCATAAGAAGTATGGAATAGAGGTGTGCACTAAAAACTGGTATTTTTTTTTATTTGGGTACTGGGACGGTCATAAATATCGGTATTCCCAGTATTTATCTCCTTCTGGTTGCATATTCCGATCTGAGTTTTGGGCAGGGGGTGGGGGTGGGGGGTGGATTCTGAAATTAACTGGGTCCATTATTCCCTATAGGAGAATCTTTCTGGGAGGTTGGAGGGCTGTTTGCCAGTTGCCTCCTTCCTTCCTTCCTTCCAGGCCTGGTAAAGCAGCAAAGGGGCGGGGGGCTGCTATGATCTTTAAAATGCTGGTCATGGTTATTTCTGAATGTTTTTCTTATTAATCAGGACAGCAGTATCTGTATATCTGAGAATCCCGATATCTATCAGGATTCTGAATATGCCCCAAAATACTGAGAAGGGTTTTTGGGATATATTTTCAGTCTGCATATACCGCATCACACACTCATAGTACAGAATGCTTTTCCATCATTGCTTTGTAAAGGGTACATTATTCTTGCATCCTCTGATAGAGGAGTAGAGATGTTCATGATTGGAGTCCTGAAGCAATAAGGGGCCCTGTGAGATTTCTGAGAAAACAAGTGTTAGCAATAACTGTTTTTAAGCTAGGCTGTTTGAGCAAAGTGCTCACTTTGCCAGGCACGTTATTTATTTAAAGTATTTATTAGCCCCCTTTTCTCCAAAGGTGCTCAAAGCAGCTTACATAAATATATAAAAAACCAGTTAAAAACAATTAAAACAAGGTTAAAATCCAACTCATGATAAAAAGCTCTCCAACAAAAAACAGTGTTTAGCTGCATCCTGAAGCTAGAGAGAGAGGGAGCCAGGTGCTCCTCCTTTGGGACATTGTTCCGCAATCAAGGGACTGCCACTGAAAAGGCCCTCTTCTGTGCACCCACCAACCGAGCTTCTTTGGCTGATGGGACAGTCAAGAGTGTCTCTACCTGTGGTCTTAACTCCCAGGCAGGAACATATGGGAGAAGATGATCCTTCAGATACCCTGGTCCCAAGCCATGTTGGTTAGAAACAGCACCTTGAAATGGTCTTGAAAGCAGATTGGTAGCCAGTGCAATTGCTGCCATCTTGGAGTCTCATGTTCCAAATAGCTGACCCTGACCAGCAGTCTAGCTGCTGTATTCTGCACTAGTTGCGGCTTCCAACAGTCTTCAAGGGCAGTCTAGCTTTCTAAGGCGACCGCTGTGTCAAGAAGTAGTCTCCTAAGCTGCAAACTTGACTTTCCAGGGAGAGTGTAACTCCATGCAAGACAGGGGAGATCTCACATCACTAGTCAGCCCTTCTACTAACATGGTGAACCTCTGTCTTGTCAGGATTAAGTTTTAGTTTGTTCACCCTAATCCATCTTTTTACTGATTCCAAGCACCAGTTCCAAACGTCAACAGCATCTTTGGAATTAGATGAAAGAGAAAGTTAAAGCTGGGTATCATCCACATATTGGTGACACTGCACCCCATACCTTCTGACGACCTCTCCCAGTGGCTTCATGTAAATGTTAAATAACATGGGGGGGGGGCGGAATCGAGCCCTGTGGGACTGCATACGTCAGTTCCCATGGGCTAGAATAGGAGTCCCCTGGTACCACCTTCCAAGATTGATCGCCCAGACAGAACTTAACCTAGCGTAACACAGTGCCCCTTAGTTCCAGAACCAAGAGGTAACTCAGAAGGGTACCGTGGTTGATGATATCGAAAGCCATTGAGAGATCCAGCAGGACTAGGAGTGTCACGCTCCCCCATCAAGATCTTGATAGAAGTAATCAACCAAGGCAACCAATGCGGTCTCTGTTCCAAATCTCAGCCTGAAGTCAGATTGAAATGGGTCCAAAAAATTAGTCTCTTCCAAGAACCTCTGCAGCTGAGAAGCAGCTAAGTGCTCTAACATTTTGGAGACTGGAGATATTCTCCAACATAGTAGGGCTCAGGAAGGGATTTTTTCCAACACAGGTCGAATTACTGCCTTCTTGAGCATGGGTAGTACAATTCCCATCTGCGAGGACACATTTATCACTCTTCTTACCAGTCATCCCTTATTAGCCACCAGGAAGGGTGAGGGTTGAGAAGGCAGATCTCAGCTCTGCAAGGATCTTGTTCAGATCCTCAGGCTCCACAAGCTGAAAGGTATCCATATAAATCAGACAAGAAGATGCAAAAGTACATCATTTAAACATGCATCCATGCTGCATCTAACTCAGAGCAGATCTTGGTCATTTCCAGTGCAATCCTAAGCAGTTATTCATGTCTAAGAAACCTGAAATCAATGGGTTTAGACTGGAGTAATTCTGTTTTGGATTGCATTGTTTGACTACAAAGTAAGTAGCAAAGTAATCACAGAACACAATCATGAGGTTAGAATCTCATTCCCTGGGGCCGTGATTTAAAAGCCCTTGAACTACATGAAACTACTCAACTGGATGGTTGTGTGCAGATGCAGTAGGGGCAGAGAAATACTGGCTTTTTGCCACAATCACTGGCACAGAATAGGCTCTAATATGGGCTCTATGCTGTGTTCAATCAGTCTTGCTCTGAGTTTTCCACCAGTGGTGCTCTAGCCATTGTCCCTCCCGTTTCATTACCATCAATTCTCCTGTGAACCAGGGAGATTGCTTGGCTCTGTCTGTGATAATACCTCGGGTCATTTCCTTATTCCAGAGGGCAGTCAGGGTATTGAATCATCAGCAGCTGAGGTGGGGAAATCCCCAAGTGCAGACACTAAACCATTGGGATCCATCAGATGCCTGGGGGGGGGCATCTTTATTGGTCTACTGTCCCTGCAGAGAGACTCTAATTCTATCAGGTAATGATCTCACCATGGTAAAGGAGTAAGTTTTAATTCCCTCACCTCCAGATCACCTCCCCCCATCAAAACAATAGACCAAATTGAGTGTGTGCCCTGCTAAATGTATGGGCTCAGTAATTACTTGGGACAGTCCCATGGTCATCATGGAGACCATGAAATCCTGATCTGCTACTCATAGGATCCCCAGTCTAGAGGTTTCCAGCAACACTTTTGCCACAGTACCTGGCATCAAAGCCCCTATTTATGTTATATGTTTGTACTACATGAAGTTGGAATGATATAGTCTCATGCTATGTATCTTTCCATTCTTAGCATTTTAGTTGAGGGTTCCTTATTGGTCATTTATATGCTAATGTAAGCTTACTAATGTGTATGGTGCTTACAACTCATTTAAATGGACTTGTATGGTTCATCCTGATTGTAGAGGCACAGTGAGGGGGAATTGGGGGTGGACACATTTGGTTTTCTGGCAGTTAAATGGGAGTTATAAAATTTGTTTTTTAGGACAAATAGTTCTCTGTCTTTGTAGGTAGAACCATGGTTTCAGAGCCCTTGAAGTATTATAGAGTTGGTCAGTTGAAGAATGGGATTATGTTTTCTGGGTATGAATGGATAATTAGGGTAGGTTAAAAATACAGATAAATTTGCTAATGCTGAAGTGCTCATACTTTATTTTACCCACTTGCTTTTTGTGAATGGCTTAACATGGGAAATGTATTAAATATCTTCACAGACAAAAGAACTCTGATGTAAGGGCAGTGATAAATCACATGGACTTTCTTTATCTATTGAGCTCAGATCAGAATTGTTCATTTATTTATCTAATCATACTCTTGTGTCCCTTGTTAGGACAGAAAATGAAATTAGTAATTTCTGGTTTTATATGTGACAGGTATTTTACAGAACAAAGAATATGTTACAAAGAAAGAGAAATGCATTATAGTAAACTAGCTACATCACCAAATATTTGTAACTTTGAGGCCCACAAAACAAGCAATATCATTTTACACAAATGCAAGAAAATATCTTAGTATGATCCCGCTCCCCCGGCCTTCTTCTAACAATTAAGAACTAATTTGCTTTGGGATCTTTTTCTTTTTTAGGTTACCTGCTTGCAAGACTTTTTCAGTGATGATGATGTTTTCATTGCTTGTGGACCGGAAAAATATCGTTATGCTCAAGATGATTTTGTTCTGGATCACAGCGGTAAGCATTAGAGATGGGCATGAAATGGAGAAAAAATGAATCGAGCTTTTCGTGTTTTGTCACATTCCACAAATCACAAACTTTTACAAAATTGTCCTGTTTTGTGAAACGATTCATTAGTTTCGTGATTTGTCAGAACCCAGGGCACTTCAATGGCTCCCTTCATACCCAGAGATGCCAAACTCACAGGGAGACTTCAGCAGGTTCTCCTCCACCCACCCTCACCCAACAAGCCAGCAAGAACAAATGCTCTAAATAAGAATAGAAGCAAAGACAATTAAAGGAAAAAAAGGTAGGCCTCAGTCAAGCTAGGCCCTAGAGCCAGGCAATGCCCTGAGACTGGAGTTGGGTAGAGGAAAGAAGGCACCCTCACCTAATGACCTTCCCAGCAAGACCAAGAGCTGAAAATAAGAAAGAGACTTTTCAGTCTCTTTTAAAGCAGCAGCAAATCCAGCCAAAAGCTCCCAATTCCATTCTCTCACTCCAAATCTCAGCAACAGGTCCTCCCTCTCCCTCTGTCTACTGGAACTGAAAAGCAGGAGACAGAGAGCTGTGCCTTATATAAGAAATGCTCACATAGGGCAGAACCGGAGGTCTTTGTTGGCAGACAGACCTGCCTAACAGGGTTTAGAGGGATGAGATTGGTGTTCCCATGGCTACAGAAGGCCCATCTCCTCAGTTGCCTAGGGAATTAACCCCCCTGCTCCTTGCTGTATAGGGCAGAATGGAAGCTCTCCAGTTGGCAGGGAGAGCTGCCTATCAAGGTTATGTGGGCTTAGATTGGGGTTTTATTTTATTTATTTATTTATTTTTTCAATTTATATACCGCCCATCCCCAGGGGCTCTGGGCGGTGAACAGTTAAAATCGATAAAAACAAAAACTAAAATCAGTATACAAATAATAAAACAAATTAACAAGGTGCAGTGGTGGGGAGAACCCTCCCCCACCCCAAAGGTGGGAGGCTGACATGGCACCACCCCCTTCAATCACCAAACGCCTGGCGGAACAGCTCTGTCTTACAGGCCCGGCAGAACGATAATATGTCCCGCTGGGCCTGGGTTTCCATTGACAGAGCGTTCTACCAGGCTGGGGCCAGGACTGAAAAGGCCCTGGCCCTGGTTGAAGCGAGGCGGGCTTCCTTAGGGCCAGGGACCACAAGTAAATATTTATTCGCTGATCGAAGCGATCTCCGGGGAACGTACAGGGAGAGGTGCAGCTGGTGCAGGACAGGAGTGATATGTGACTGGTAAGATATACCAGTCAGGACCCGTGCCGCCGCATTCTGGACCAGTTGTAGTTTCTGGATCAGGCCCAGGGGTAGCCCAGCGTAGAGTGAGTTACAGTAATCTAGCCTGGAGGTGACCGTTGCATGGATCACTGTAGCCAGGTCCTGGGGCGTCAGGTAGGGGGCAAGTTGCCTGATCTGACGAAGATGGAAAAATGCAGACTTGGCAACCGCCGTGACCTGGGCCTCCATCGATAGGGAGGCATCCAGGAGCACACCCAGACTCTTTACCACTGGCAAAGTTGCCAGTGGTATCCCATCCAGGGCAGGGAGCTGGATCCCAACATCTGGCAGCCCCCGTCCCAGCTGCAGGACCTCCGTCTTCTCTGGGTTCAATTTCAGCCTGCTCTGTTTCAACCATGCCGTCACAGCCTCCAAAGCTCTGGCCAGATTGTCTGGGGCCGTGTCTGGCCAGCCGTCCATCAACAGAAAAAGTTGGGTGTCATCCGTGTATTGATGACAACCCAGCCCAAACCTCCGCACCAACTGGGCGAGGGGGCGCATATAGATGTTAAATAACATCGGGGAGAGTATCGCCCCTTGGGGAACTCCGCACACCAAAGGGTGATGGGGCGATAGATCTCCCTCGAGTGCCACCCTCTGTCCCTGACCCTGGAGAAAGGAGACCAGCCACTGTAAGGCTGTCCCCCTAATCCCCACGTCGGCAAGGCGGCTGGCCAACAAATCATAGTCAACCGTGTCAAACGCTGCTGTGAGATCAAGTAACACAAGCAGCGCTGACCCGCCTCGATCCAGATGCCTGCGAAGGTCGTCTGTGACGGCAACCAAGGCTGTCTCCGTCCCATGGCCAGGACGGAAGCCAGACTGGAATGTGTCCAGGACTAGAGCATCATTCAGGAATTCCTGCAGTTGTACCGCCACCCGCCCGCTCAATCACCTTGCCCAGGAACGGGAGGTTCGACACTGGGCGGTAACTGGACGGGTTGGTGGGGTCCAAAGATGTTTCTTTCAGGAGGGGCCGCACTACCGCCTCCTTTAACACTCCTGGAAAAAACCCAGAGCTCAGGGAGATGTTAACAATGGCCTCCAAATGGTCCCGTAGCCCCTCTGAGCTGGCCTTCACCAGCCAGGATGGGCAGGGGTCCAGAGGACAGGTGGTTGGCCTCATCCCCTGCAGGATCCTGTCAACATCGTCCTGAGAGAGCAGCCTGAAATGGTCTAATACGGACCCAGAAGACGGCCAAGGGGTCTCCAGTTCCCTTACTGTATCAACAGTGGGTGGCAGGCCACGGCGAAGGGACAAGATTTTACCCACAAAATAGCTCGCAAAAGCCTCGCAGCCAATAGTTGAATTAAGAATTTGGTGGTCTCCCTGAGAGAGGGAGACCAAGGACCGAACTGTTCGAAATAATTGAGCCGGGCGTGAGCTAGCGGACGCAATGGAAGCAGCAAAGAAATCCCTCTTTGCTGCTTTCACTGCCACCTCATAGGCTTTCATAAACATCCTATAAGATGTTCTTGCCTCTTCGTCGTGCCCCCGCCTCCACACTCGCTCTAGTCGTCTCAGAGACCGCTTCATCTGGCGAAGCTCCTCGGTAAACCAAGGAGCTACCCGTTTGCGGGCTCGGACAGGGCGGCAGGGGGCAATAGCGTCGATGGCTTCGGAAAGACGGCCATGCCAATCGTCCACCAGCTCATCTAACGTACTGCCAGGGGGCATCGGATCCCGCAGAGCCACCTGGAAACCAATTGGATCCATAAGCCTCTGCGGGTGAGCGTAAATCCGCTCACCGCCCACCCGGGAAAGGAGCGGCATGCTCAGACGAGCCTTCAGAACAAAGTGATCTGACCATGGCACTGCATCATAGGCATCCAGGACCACCATCATCCCTGCCCCAAAAATCAAATCCAGCATGTGACCTGCTTGATGCGTGGGAGCCGAAACAAACTGGGAGAGTCCTAGGGCCGCCATGGAGGACACCAGGTCAATGGCCTGCATGGAGGCATCGTCGTCAGCATGGACGTTGAAATCCCCGAGAACCAAAAGTTTCGGGAATTCCAAGGCCCAGCTGGCCACCGCCTCCAAGAGACCAGACAGGGAAGATGCAGGTGCAGTAGGTGGTCGGTACACCACGCATATTGCCAACCTCTCCTCGGCATCCAACGCTAGGCCCACACAATTAATGCCAGTAATTTTTGGGGTGGGGAGTGGTCTGAAGGAGAAAGACTCCCGAATGAGCAAAGCCACGCCTCCCCCCGACCACTTGTCCGGGACTGGTGGAGGACCGTATAACTGGGGGGGGGGCTAGTTCTTTCAAAGCGACCGTCTCGCCCTCCCTCACCCATGTCTCGGTCACGCAAGCCAGGTCCACATTCAATGCTGCAAGATAATCTTGCAGCGTTTTGGTCTTATTATTTATGGACCTGGCATTGCACAGCGCCAGTGTCGGAGAGTGGTTTAATATCCTAGCCCCACAACAGGTATATCTTGGGATGGGACGCAGATTGGAAGGGCACCGAGCCCTACCATGTCTCAGTGCCCTTCCCTTCCATAATCTGCTCCCACCTCCATACCTCCCTGTTTCCAATGGCAACAAAAGATCTGCAGACATTCTGAGCCTATGTTGCCTAGGGAATCAATGGATCGACGCCAGCTTGTCTGGCATCACGAATCATTCACGAATCGAATGAATCGGCCCAAAAAGTCATGAATTTCATGAAAACTGTGGCCCCATGAAACGCATTTCGCAAAACACAAATTGGCCCGATTCATCACGAAATTTGACTCATATTTCGATTTGTGCCCATGTCTAGTAAGCGTGTACTGGTTATGAATTCTAAGATTCTGTTTAATGTTGTCCATGTGTTGCCAAGTGATGAAGCACTTGCCAAAAAATCTACTTTGTGTGACAAGGCAGTAATGACTGAAGAGGCCAAGCACATGGGTCACATGGATTAATAATTATTTCCTACACCAATAGATCTAATGGCATGGAAAGTAATCACATAATCCACAGTCAAAATGATCCACTCTTGTATACATTATTGTCCCCATAAAAATAGGATTTTTTAAATGAAATTTTATTGGTACAAAGCTCTTGTAGAAGATTGCCTGATTTTGCCAGGAAACCAAGCTGTTATAAAGTCCCCAAAGAACTACAAAAGCTGTTTGTTTCCTTCCCATCCCCCAAACTTCCCAACCTGTAAACAATTATAAGACTGGTGTAAAACAAAGTATTGCGGTTCAAAGTAGATGTATAAACCTCTATATCTGAATTTCTGAGTGGGGCATTGTATATCTATACATGAAATAGATTGAAGAAATTATTTTTCTTTGCCAGTCTCCTAGCTGCCATATTTTTTTGCTGTATACATTTATGTCTAACAGCATTGCCCATGATCTATATATCCACTGATCTTCTCTTCAGATATGAACAAGCCTGAAGGATTCTTGGGCTCTCATTCTTCTCTACTTAATCCTTGTTTTGTAGTTCTGGATTGTAGGGAATTGAACAAACTACAGTTTGTGGCTCAAGCATTATGGTGCACTATGATTTGCCATAAAAGCCAGATGTCTGGCATTAGATTTCTGGGAGTCTGAAGATTCCCTAGCCTTGGTTTATTGTTACATGTGAAGATGGCCAATATGTAAGTGAAGGTACATTAGATAATTTACAGTACTATAAATGCTTGCTTTAGCTGTAAATAGTGTTCATGTAATTTAAGCCTTTATAAATTGAGCAACCTCTTTCCAGACTGCATTAGGGAAGATCAGTTGGAGAGCAAGTGGAATGTTATGAATAATAATATCTTAATTCTTCTGAATTGCTGAATCACAAGGTGTGTGCATATATTACTGCCATGTGAGACTGCCTCTAGTATCAATAAAAGCCAGTTTTATTTATATATCCTACTTGAAAGAAGATGGTTCACCGACTAGGTAACCTTTACTGGCCATTCTGATAGTATAGTTATTATGGTCTGTATGTTTCACCAATCTTATCTATTTCAACCTTTAAATCAATATAACAGCTACGATTGTAGGTTACACTGTCAGCCCTAGAGTAGTTTAAATCTGAGATTAAAACACGGACATGTGGTGTGCCCAATTTCAAGCCTGCTTTCAAATGTGGTGGTAACAGATTGAGAAATCTTTGCCAGACCTGGAAATGGACACTTAAAACCATCTCTCTTCCTACTTAAGTTCATATAACTAATATCACCCTGTGTGGATGAAGGAGAGCATTATAAACAGATCTGGGAGGTGCATGTTAGGTGAGCAAAACCCTACCCTGACTTGGAGCGATATTTTCTTTCTGCCAGGTTCTGATACAAAAAAATAATTTGGTTGGAAACAAAACACTGGATGCAGCAAGATAGGGTGTAACAGAGGACTTACCTAAGTGATGAGTTCACTTCTTATTAAAAACTAGACTCCCCTCTGCTTCTTGAGGGTCTGGGGAAAGAAATCCCTTTCACCAGTGCATGCAAGCCTGGAGCCTGCTGTGCAGCTGAGACTTTTATTTTCTATATGACAGATGCTTTCACCTATTTACATGAAATTTGGGGTGGAAAATCCATTGGGTGATGGTTGCAGTCCCAGAAAATTTCATCTCGGTTGGACAATGAAGGTTACTCCTGGAAATTTGTTTCCCACTGAAATAAATGGGAACCGTTATAGGTTTGATTCCCAAATACAACTAGCTTTAATTCTAATATTAAGGAACCTGATTCAGTTTTGTAAAAACAACATACAATCCAAAAAATTTTTGTACATACCTAGCAAAAAGCAGCACAGAGATGAGCCCGAGCAGTTGTCTCAGTTCAGCTGTTTAGAAAAGCAAGTGGTTTTCCCTGAAAAATTTATGGTACAATGTTGGGGTATGGATTTTCTTGAACATTTCCTAAATATTTTACTGTCAGTTATTGCTGCAGTTCTGCTAACTTTGGTACTCTGCACTCTATATTTTGAAAGAAATTTTTTTGAGCTTCGGTATGAGGTTTTTGTGATCAGTGTAGGTAGAATATATCTCATTCTATGACAATAGGGTTGCCAGGTCCCCTGATCCCACCCCCTAGGCAGGAGGTCAGAGGCCCGGCCCCTACTTTCTCCTTTCCCCCATTGCACATTCCTGGCTTGCATGATGACGTCACTTCTGGGAAGTGACATCATCATATGGGTCATGTGCTGCCCTGGGAGCACTCCCATGCTCCCCAAAGGGCCGAATCGGGCCCAATTTGGGCCACCGCGGAGCATGGGAGTGTTGCTGCGCTCCGTAGGGGCTGGATTCAGGCCAATTTGGGCCCAATTTGGCCTGAATCCGGGCCGATTAAGGCTGAAGCAGCCCGAATCCAGCCACTGTGGAGTGCGGCAGCACTCCCACGCTCCGCAGTGGCCCAGTTCTGGCCAAATAGGGCCTGAATCCGATTGAGTTGGGCCTAATTCGGACTGAATCCACCTTGAATCAGGCCACTGCAGCATGCAGGAGTGTACCACGCCACCTGAGAGTGCACCGTGCTGCCCAGGAGTGTGCCCCGGGACGTGTGTTCCCCCCACCAGCCAGGTAAGCGGGGCAGGGGAAGGGTGGGAGCAGGGGATCCCCCGCCCCTTGTGAGGGACTGGCATCCCTATATGCCAACAAGATTTAACTAACATTTTTTAGGTTATATGTTACTGAACAAATTTTTGGAGGGTTGTGGCCCTGCCCCAACGATAATTATTTTTAAGTTCCTTGTAGATAAATTTCAACATGGAATATGTCTTCAAATTTTCAACAAAATTTATGACTACAGTGCAACCCATGTGTCAAATTTCAATTTTTCATAGAATGACTGATCTGTATCCCTCATTGTTACATGCAGTTCAAATACAATATGGTAAAGGTCCTTTAAACTCATTTGCAGCTGTTTTGCTCAGATATTTAGTATTATATACTTAAAGAACGTAATAAAAAAGATCAGTTTCTAAAAATGCTTTAAATTGCTGTTTATTATACACTACCTTAACTGATTTTTAAAATAAATGTACAGCTTATATGAACATTAAAAAGCATAACATTATTATGAATTGTAGTTTACTGTGAATACTGTATGGCCATTCATACAGTAGTTATAGTTGATTGACTGAAGAAATATTGATGGCCGTTTGATTTTCCCCTGCAGCACTTTTAGGCCTGAAAATGTGCAAATTTCAACTGTTTGGGGAAAAGAACTTGGGGGGGGGGGCAAATCCCAACATTGTATCACAATTTTTCCACATAAATTAAATTTCTTACCCCTTGCTCCTCCACTTTCAGTCTTAAACCTGTTACTACACGCACACAGCATTACATCATTACATAACCTTTCTAGAAACCATAGTCCCTGATTGAAGTTGAACCCTTCCTGGCTTGTTGGACAGGCTTGTTCGTTGATTAGAAGTATGTGTATCAAAATACAGAGCATTTTTTCCTGGATATTACAATCATACACCTCTGGGAAAAGGGACCTACTAAAACAAACAAATGTGCTAAATAATGTTGCTTATTAAAGTAGCTATTTGTGCAGTGAAATTCAAAAGTCTCTGGCAGTGTTGAGTTTAATTCTTCAGTGTATCTTTGTTGCATATTAATCATTTTGTAGAAGGAAACATTGTAGATTCTATTGGGTCAGTACCATAATAACTTACTTTGCCACCAAAGCTGAAATATGCAGACAACTGTTTAAGTCTGCACTTTCATTTTACATAACAAATAACCACATCTAGTTATAAAAGCTTTGTAAAAGTATTTTCTGTAATTCACGTTTGGCCAACTTCTAATGGAAGTTGTGGATTTATAAATTTGTGGTTTTATACATTTTTTAGCATATTTGAGCAAAGCTGTGTGGGAAATGACAGTATTTGAGTGATAAATATATACTGTTGTAGGTGGCTTTGTTTGGAAGCAGCTGCATACTTCAGATATTTCCTCTACTGCCCCATCTGTTCATTTACAGAATGTCGTGTTATGAAGTCATCTTATTCCCGCTCATCCGGCACTCCAAGATATTTTGGATCTAAAAGCCCTGGTCCTTCCCGTCGAAGCAAGTCACCTGCTTCAGGTACATCTATTAGGAAAGAGATGCATTTCTGGTTTTAAAATGAAGTTTACAATGTGGCACGGCTATAAAGATGGTTTGTAGCTGCCCCAGTCTTCCCTATTCCCCATTGATTTTGCCCCTCATCAAGTCCCTCTTTTTTTTAATAGTGCCATTAGTGGTATTCACAGTTTCATAAACAAAAAGCTTAGGCCGTTTTCTCCAGCAACTGTACAATCTGCAGTTGACAGTGGGAAGACAACTGAGAAGAGCAAAGATAGCAAGAGATAGTAGAATCAAATGCAGGCTGTAGTTATAAGGACACTTTCCTGGGAGAAAGTCCCACTGAATATACTTGAGTAAGATAATGAGAAGCCCTATTTTGTATTACTCTCGCAGTGGTTTACACGAAAGCTTTGTTATTATATCTGGTAATCACTTTTTCCTTACTACTAATATTTTGCCTTGCTCCCTCTTTTTTTTCTCCTATCCTTATCTTAGAACTGCTTTGTCAGAATTTTCCAAGGTTCTCTGCTTGGCCAAATTTCCTGACCACTTCAGACTGTATACTGCCTCAGTTATGTGTTTAAAATTTCCTGCAGTATCAAAAATGTTTTAGGTCAAATGGTTCCTTGACAGCTGCAGAAATACTGGAACATACTGATACTTTGTTGGGCGCTGATAAACATTTTGTGCCAGCAACGTAGCTCCCACTCCCTACATCTCCCTTTACCTTCAGGTAACTTTGAAATTTTTAATTTGGCAAATAGGTAAGCAGCAGAGGGACTCTGACCTGGAAAGCCCAGGTGAGTCTGATCTCGTCAGATCTCAGAAGCTAAGCAGGGGTGGCCTTCGTTAGTAATTGGATGGGAGACTTCCAATGAAAATCAGGGTTGCAAAGGCAGGCAATGGCAAACCACCTCTGTTAGCCTCTTGCCAGGAAAACCCCACCAGGCGTGGCCATAAGTCAGCTATGACTTGAGGGTGCTCTCCTCCACCACCACTACCACCACCACCAAGCAGCAGAGGGAGTATATTGAGTTCATCTGTTCCATGTTGCCATGGCCTTCAGTGTTTGGCAGATGCTGATATACGAAGAGTGCTTTTCTGTGGCAATGCCAAGAGTGGAATTCTTTCCTCAGGAGGTTCACATGGCACCATTTCTGCTAGTCTTTTATAATTTGGTAAAGGCTGCCCTGTTGAAAATAGCTTTTAATCTGCTGTAGTCTCCCTGTTCTGCATATGATAGCATTTTTAGTGGATGTGATGTTATTCCTGTTTTGTTCTAGTGGTTTTGTACATTTTGCACATTTTAACATTTTAGATGGCTGTGTTAATATCTTTTTAAAAAGTAATGACAACATGTCAGTTGTGTTAAGGATATTTATATCCCACTTTTTAGTCTAATTTAAAAGAAAATCTGTTTAATTATAATGGCTGCTGGTGTTACTAAGGCCCTGAACCTTGAAACTTGCTGCTGGTTCTCCTTATTATAGCCGTTATCCCTACCTTTATCACTATCCCAGATCAAAATTACCTTCTATTCTCTCTTGATTTCCTCTTGGCATCTTTTTTACTTGTGCTGGTATAGTAATTCAAGACAAGACAATAGCTTGTCTGGTAACAGTTATAGAAAGTGAGTTAGTACCTTGAAAGAGATTCATATAAGCTGTTGCACCATAGTGGTTAAGTGGTTGGGCCACGAATTAGCACTTTCCTGGTTTGAATCCCATTCCTGCCATGAGCTCAGTAAGTGGCCTTGGGTAAGATACTCTTCTCAGCCCTGGCTCCCCAGATGTACTGTGGGGATAATAATAACACTGACTTTGTTCACTGGTTTGAGTGGGTCACTAACCTGTCTAGAAGAATGGTATATAAGTGCTGCTTCTGCTGTTGTTGTTATCCAAGTCTAAAACTGGAACGATAATATGAGAATAATATGGGAATAATAATATGAGAGTAAGAGCCCCATGGTGCAGAGTGGTAAGGTGCAGTACTGCAGCCCAAGCTCTGCTCACAACCTGAGTTCGATCCTGGCGGAAATGGGGTTCAGATAGCCTGCTCAAGGTTGACTCAGCCTTCCATCCTTCCGAGGTCGGTAAAATGAGTACTCAGTTTCCTGGGGGTAAAGTGTAGATGACTGGGGAAGGCAATGGAAACTACCTCATAACAAAAAGTCTGCCAAGAAAACGTCATGATGCGACGTCCCCCCCCCCCCCCATGGGTCAGTAATGACTTGTTGCTTGCACAGGAGACTACCTTTACCTAATAATATGAGAACAATAATAAAATAAGTTAATCACAAACAAAAGGATTAAAGTGCCATCTGTATAACAGAGGTTTGGGTACAAGATCCAAGAAGATAAGGGGAATGAACTTTCAGTAAGTTTGACAACTTAGGGTTCAATCTTTCATAGTCTTGTGAGGAATCTAATTGACATCAGTGTAGTTTGCTTTAAAGGATATTATCTTTCTTCTAAGGATTTCATCTAAGTTTCAGTGTGGCACAATTGAAGCATTTAAGTTTTTTTAAAGATCACTATGCAAAAAAAGTAAATATCAATTCACTCTATGATTTGCTGGAAGGCAAATTGTAATCGATTTCTCTTTCCTGTTTTGTTTTTGTTGGTATACTTTACTTCTTTCCTTTTATGTCTACGAATAACTTCTCTCCTATCTTTTGTCTTTGTGTCAATTGAATGAATACAGTAAAGAGGGGTGGCTACTACTCCAGTACTTACTCTTCAGCAAAATCCCCAGGTGAGCCATTGCTATTATGGCTTTGTACCACCGCCTTGTCTTCTATACTTTCATTTTATCTCTTCTATTTCTGTGTATGTATTTCTTCGTACTGTACATTTTTATGATTTGTAGAATTAAGGCATGATCTCGTTACCTTTGTCTCTGTGTGCAGTATCAGAAAGTAATAGCTAAAAGAACTGTTTTCATTAAATCAGACCTCAGCAGACATTATAGTAAAATTAGATTTATTAAACTGTAATTTGACCTGCAAATAAGCAATAGTGGGCAAATGTGTGTGCAATGAGAAGTGTTTGCTGATAATGCACTCCTGGTGTCTAAGGGAGTTTCTGAAACCTTACAATTAAATTCAGATTCATGTAATTACAATATAGATTGAAACAATGCTTAGTCGTTAGAGAACCTTGTCAGTGGTAGGACTCTTGTTAACTTTTGCTAAGTACTGATGGACACATGCGTGTCTTAGTTCGGTACTCTTTGACTTGTAAGATGTGTCCACTTAAAAGTACCTTGTTTGCAGTTTTGGCTGGTGATATGAAGGCCTTCACAGTGGTTTTTGATCCCATATGCAAATCTAGGCTGAAATGCACTTTACATAGGAGATCTGTGATTGGATTGCTTCATGTATTTTTTTAAATGCTAAAAAGTAGACTTGAATCAGGACTTTCGATTAATGGAAAGGGAGTTTAGTCATTTCCCCTGTGCTGTTTTCCAGATAGAAATTGCTTCCCCTTCTTGCCCAACTCATGTTACTCTGGTGGGGTAGAAAAGGCCATTATTATATCTGTATATTTCTGTGTGCTGGTGTGATTTTTGTTTGGGAAATGGTACATAGGCAGAAAGGGTTACCCCTCTCTGCTTCTTCCTGCACCATCGCTCTAATCCAAGTCAGGGGTCTCTCCACAGCTGCTTTTTAATATAAAAAAGCTAGAAGCACTGATCTTCCATGTAATGTTTGGTAATACAGTTTTATATATGAATATGCCTTAAGTCAAGACTGCACTATCAAATAGTGATGAAACCTCACTTTCAGCTTTTAGGGGAAAATAGTTTAATCATACTAACAGTGCTCTTATCCAGAACCCCAGTTGGCTTAAGGAGAGCCCTTGGGAAAATGGCTATGTTTTGCGAAACTGAGCTCCTGGATATCAGTTAGCAGAAGACCAAAATCATAGCATTCTGGAGTAGATCGAAACAAAGATACTGGGCTATCAATGGCCATCAGATTGAACAAGTAGATTGCTTTAAATACTTAGGTGTGATTGTACAGGCAAATGGCTCAAGGGTTAAGCCCAGCCAATATGTTGCTGAACAAGGGGAAAGATCAGCAAATGCCATATTAAAAATTTTTCGTACAGGGATAATTAAGGAGCAAAAATTCATAAGCACAAAAATGCTTCTGCCCTGGATCTTGCCCTTAGGGCTGTTGTTGCTGGGTTCCGGACTTCGTCTCCTTGAATTTTCAGGTGCATTAGCTGCATCTCACTTAGTCCACAGCTCTAGCTCCTGAGTTAGCTCCTTGACATGCAGTCAAGATTCAGGGGGGCTTGCATGGAGATCTTCCTGAGGCTGGTGGCTGGTATGATGTGAGGTTCAGGAGTCAGGACTAGTACTCTAGATTAGCGAAAATGCCATTTTGTATTTCTTGAAAACAAAAACTGTTTTTAAATTGCAGCAGATGGTACATGTTGAAAATTACATTTTGAAGGCTGGTCAGTGTTTCTTGTCTAGATAGCAATGGGGATAAACTGGGGGAAATGCCAACATTTTTATAAACAGAATGTTACTGCAGTTCTTACCAACCTTACTGTCACAACCATCTAAATCGTATGGCCAAACTTTTTTAAACCCTGTACTAGGATAGTAAGTAGTGCCTAAATGATTGAAGGGCCCACATTCTCTGGCACCCAAGTGGAAGGAAGGATCACTGAGATCAGTAGATAGTTTCAGGTGGATGGCTGTGTTGGTCTGCAGTAGAAGAGCAAGATTCAAGTCCAGCAGCACTTTGAAGACCAACTAGACTTCCAGGGTATGAACTTTCAAGAATCAAAGCTCCTTTCTTCAGATACATTTAGAAGTGGAACTATGTAGGGTTTTTATCCTGCGAGAAGGTAAGAGGGGTATTTAAAGTAAGAGTGTAAGGCATAAAATAGTGTAATTAGCTTGATAGAGTAGTGGTGTGAAAAGTGGAAAATCAGCATCTAGAGAGAGAGAGAAGAATCCAGTATCCCTATTAAGCCCTGGGCTTTTCCCCTCATTTTTCCAAATTTACAAATAAACTCAATTTCAGCAATCTCTTATTATAATTTTCCGTCAATTTACTTCAGTGTAAGTATTAGGATATAAGCTAATATTTTCAGATACTGTTTGGAAGGTTTAAGTAGAATAAACAAAGTAGACTCAGAAAAAATAGTATTGTGTGAGTATATAAATAAACAAGAAGAGAATAAAGTGAATGAGTAAGACCTTATACATTTTGCTGTAGGTTGTTGGTTTTAAAGCATATTTCAGAGCTTCCATTTCATTGTTTGAATACAGGACTAGGAATAAATTGGCAATAGAATCCTTCCTTTTTCAAGTAAATGCTAATTCCCTATAGAACATTTTATAATCCATTGCTTAAATCTTGGGGAAAAGACCTTGGCTTTTGTGCAGTCATATTACCAGTGTGAGCCCCAGCTGTTCAAGAATTAGAAGTAATGGAATAGCTAGTTTGGAAGACTTGGTTGCCATACAGGTTCAGCGCTGCAGGCATTCACTCCGCAAAAACAATGGTGCTTGTTAAGTGAATGTTCTGTTGCTTATTATAGATATTCTTTACACAGCTGAAAAAGTGTAGGTGATAACTAACATTCCCATGGAAACCAAATGTCTTGCTGGCAGGCTCATTTTTTCTTAAAGGAACAACACTTTACCCAAAAAGAAAGTAGTTGAAAACAGTCTTGCTCTTTGAAAAATCTCATTTTTTTCACTTCTCACTAGGCATACATGGACCCATTTTTGTGAAGACATAGCCAGCATGTTTGTCAGACAGTCTTGCAAATAAGCAAATGTGTTTTTCTTATTAACTTATTTTCTGGAAAACAAACTAACCTGACTGAGCTCTGATCTAACTTGGATAAGATATTGTAGCCCAATTTTTATTCTGGATACAGAAATTAGATTATATACATTGTTACATCCATTGCTAACTGAGGCGCATGCTGAATAGCATGTCAGACTATTTTGCTCAGCGTGACAGCTCCTATACTTCACCCCAACTCAAGGATGTAATTGAGCTAGGACTAACTTGAATCATAGCTGGTAGGTTGGAAAGTTCCTGCGGAGGGATTCCTTTCTATACAGCAGCAATTGATTAAAATTAGAATTTGGAGTGTGGTAGTTCTGCAAAGCATCTGCATCATTTGAATTTTTCGTGGTACCAAGAACAGTGGACATGACTCTGCTCCCTACCTGTCAGGCATTCACCGAAGGAAAGATGCCTTCTGAAAAGAAATGGAGGGCTGAAAAGTAGAGACTTAACTGGAGAAAAGTTGGTTGGCAGGAGTAGGAAGGAGAAAGTGGGACTGGGTGATGGAAGAAAGCTGCAATTGTTGCACTCATGGATTGCTGTTTTCAGCCTACTGTTTTGGTTTGTTTAATCTAATTCCAAGTATGCTGTTGTTGTGTAATATTAATGAGTATGGTATCCCTTCAATATGCTCTGTTGATAGCTAACAAGTTAAGTTTTTTGTTGTTGTTATGATAGCATATCACCTCCTAACAGGATTTCTGGGTTTTGTCTTATTTATAATAACACTCGTGTCTTTTCTTTGCCTTGGTTATTCCCGTTAGTCAATGGAACCCCCAGCAGCCAGCTTTCTACTCCGAAATCTACGAAGTCTTCTAGCTCTTCACCAACAAGTCCTGGGAGTTTCCGAGGACTCAAGGTATGTTGTGGATAGCTTGGCCTGTTCCCAGCAAAATGATTACTTCTGCTTTGAAGCATGTTCTGATTGTAGGGAAGCAACTGAAATTAATTGCAGCATACAATGCAACTAAAATAATAAAAATTGAGTCAAATATGTATTGTGTACATTGTAGTTCCATTTTATTCACCGTCTGGTGTTTAGAAATCAAATAAACAAGTTGGAGGCCCTTGAGGGAGGGTAAGCAATTAGGAATTCCCCAGCGGTACAATAGCACAATGCTACTGAACTCTGGGCCTAAGTAAGTTACTTCCTGCTCACTGGTTCCTGAACCTAAGCAATCAATACTGTTTTGCATCTGCCCTGATTACTGAGGTTTGGGACTAGGCAAGCAGGAAGCTGCTTATCTTGAATTTCAGTAGTACAACACGAAAGGTTTAATTGTGGGCGGGGGGGGGGAAGACTTGGGATTGGAGAATGAGGAATACATTAACCAAGTTTCATTACACATTCCAGGAACTCTGTACTCTTTGAGGTTCTGACACCTTCCTTGGGTATTGGTACAATTAATTAGGATCAAAGGAATCATTCCTCTGATCTCCTCTTTCACTAGGATTGTCTAAGCTTCACAGTGCTCAAAAACTTATAGGATGCTGGAATGACAGAGTCAGGGCCAGAGTGTACATTCCCCACAGCATTCATTCCCTGACCATGTATCACCTCTTCCGTGATTCTAAAAGCTGTTAAGAGCATCACAAGGCCAGTTTATCCTCTCCACTCTGTTTCCTTTATTTTCTTCAGCTGTTGCTCAAATGCCCTTGCAGTTTCAAAGGGCCCTGGATTGCTCAGTGCATGTTGGTACTTAATGAACAAATTAATATTGTAAATATTTGAGGTCTCCCAGAGTAATAGTAGACTGGGAACGTTGACATGTTTTCTGATTTCCATGTACAGTTTGAATGAATGGGTGAATGTATTTATTCCGGTTCACAACCATGTACAGTTTTAAAGCTAGCGTAAGATCTTTGTGTCTGGTGTGCCGAGAGTGGTAGTACAGTGGGGTGAAGTCTCAAGTTTTGCCTCTCATGTCATATGCATTGGGGTACAAACAAGTGAGGGGGAGGTTGCATCTAACAGCTACACTACAGAAATTTGTTTTGTTGATGGCATCCATTGCAGCAGTGTTGACATTCTAGGTAATGTACTTTGCATTTTCTGGATACTTACATATCGATTTTACTTCACTATTCTGAAGATCAAGCATGACAAAAACAAGAATAAGCTTTCATACATGTCTCTGTTACCAGTAATTTGTATTCTGTCCATAGTGGAATATGTCAGGGAAGATCTGCTTTGTTATGAGAACTTGATTCTCGAAAGCTTATGCTACAATAAAATTGGTTAGTCTTAAAGGTGCCACTGGACTCTTTTTTATTTTTTAAAAATTGACACATACATGAAGCTGCCTTATCTTTTGTCTGCCATTTGGTCTATCAAGGTTGATATTGCCTGCTCTGACTGGCAGCACTTCTCCAGAGTCTTGAGTAGAGGTCCTTCACATCACCTTCCTGATCTTAAACCTGGGGCCTTCTGTGTGTAAAGCAGGTGCTCTGCCATTATCCATGGCCCCTTTTGTAGTAAATCTGGATCTTTTTCTTTAACCAGTTGCATAACCTAGATTGGCAGAAACCTCATGTGTTACACATTGTTTTAAAGAACTGACTTTTAAAAATTTCATAGCAGTTATACTCACGTTTTTCTTATTTCAGAACATTACTGCTCATCAGAAAAATCATCTCCATAATACATCTCTTTTTCCTCCTCCCTTGATACTTAACTGGAATGCCTCCCAGAGTAGGGATTCACTGGCTATAGTTTGTGGGACTTCGTTTTTGCTACTCAGCACAAATGGTCAATTGCTGATTCATTCAGAAATGTGGCATTTACTGGACTAGAATTGCAGCCAGAACAACGCAAAAGGACAATGTTCTTTTGATTGTTTTGAAAGCAGAAGACAGACAGTTTAGAAATACTGTAACTCTTGTTAGTTTTAAATAGATCTTGCTTGACCAGCATCTGAAATGCTTTATCCTTTCATCTATTGTTCTATTTGACTGGAATTAAAATTAAATCCAGACCCTAGGAACAGGACCTTTGTGGTGAGAGTACTTTCATAAGTTGATTTAAAATAATTTTAGAGAATTCTTTGGCTGCAAATGTTTGAATTTTTCCTTAATTTAGTAAAGGAAAGGAAAAATGTTGCACAGTTGGAGTATTGAGATAATCTAGATATTATGTATAAAGCTCAAACACAAACTTGGATTGACTGTTAAGTTTACCACAACTTTGAAGACTTGAGTTTGATCAAAAATGGTATTCAAATATGGTTTTGCAAATTGGGGGGAAGTCTGGGTGGGTATATGATAAAATTTCCAGATTAGAGGCGGGCACGAACTGAAATATGAACTAAAATTCATTCATAGTTCGCGAATTGGAGGTTTGTCAGAGCCCATTTCTGATGAACTGCCATGAACTTTAAGTTGGTTCATTTGATTCATTTTTGGGTTCATCTCTACAGACATCCTGGTGCTGATAAATCAGTTTCCTAGGCAACAGTGAGATGGACTTTCTGCAGCCCCAGAAGTGACCTTCTGCTGCCCTGGAAGTGATGTTTTCATGAACCAAATGAACTGGTTTGTGAACCAGGGCAAGTTCGTAAAAGTTTGTGGTTTGTGAAACGATGAACCACGTACCGCATGGTTCGTTATTTCCCAGGTTCGTGCCCACCTCTATTCCAGATGCATTAGGGAAGGATTTTAATATTTTTGCACCCTTCTAATTCTGTGTTAACAATATTGTGGAAACTTAATAGGTCTAGTTTGCCTCTCGTTTTTCATCCTCAGGCATCAGTTTTGGTATATGTAGATGGTTTTTCATTTCTGTTTCCTAGGTAGGATTTAGATGACTATTAAGAGAGAGTGGTCACTTTTACCAGAAGTAAGGATGAGTAGTACTGTCCATTTCTTTTACATGGAGTTTCAGCAGGAAATAGAATGAAGTCAGACTGTCTTCTACAATTAACGCCAGTGTTGCACAAAATGACCTGCTGTGGATGGGCCTCTCAGCACATGTCTAGCCATGTCCCTTTGAACCGGGCTGGTTGGCTTGATGCAAACTCAGTTGTCTTTTTTAATGATAATTAATTAATTAATGATAATTTAAACTTTATTCAGCCAAATATACAAGTTTTGTTTCCAATTTGCATCTTGTCCAACTTGTTGCACTATCAAGAAGGGCATTTTTGTTTGCCGTTAAAAAGTCACCATCTCGTTTTTAGAGATGGGGAAAAAAGACTACAAAAGGCTTTTTAAAAGATAAGGTAGAGGTGGGGTGTAAAATGCAAATGAAAAACAAAGGAGCAGCACAGGGTCAGCTCTGAATGGTTGCTTGCTGCTCCACAGCTTAAACCCTACGGGCTGGTTATGAAATGCCTCCCCACACACACACCAATTCTAAAGCATTTCTGTCCTCGGCCACCTCCATCCTTTTTCTACCCTGTCCCTGGATATGTGATCTGAACTCTTAACACAGCAAAAAGAGAGAGCGAGAAAGAGAAAGAGAACTTTTTTTTGTTTTAATCCCTCAAAACAGTTCTCTGGAGAACTGCTCCTCACAATTAATAGCTGTCTTAACCCAGCCCACCCTGCTCCCCCCATCCCCTTCTCCCCAAATGTGCCCAGATGAAGACAAACGTGTTGCTGTCAGTGTCTCTTGGAGGTGAAGACGATGCCAGTGCTGCAGCCACCTCCACCCGGCCTCGCGCAGACATGACACAGCAGAGTTCCCGACAGGCACCAGCCAGGCAGGGCTCCTGGGAATTCCCTCCTTTTACATGGCCCGTGCTCACTTGTTGAGGGACAGCGACTGCAGTTGTTTGCCTTGTTTTAGCCGAATGCCCTGCTCTGCTTTGAGCATGAGGTGGAGAATCATCTCCTCAAAGCCTCTAATATAGTGGGTGATGGATAAAAACACTTGATTTAGGGTACTTTGCCCTAATCAAAATGGGATGTTTAAAATGTGCAACATTGTGCATCTATTCTAAAGCAATAGGGAAAAAATGAAATCAACTCCTGGAAAGATTTGAAACAGCAAGTAAGAGAACTGCAAATTGTTACTAGCACTATCGGGATTTGGGAATTGCCATTATAACAAGATGTACAATTCATGATAATTGTGCCTCAGTTGTGGTTGGTGTGGAACCATGCTCAGTGAGAACCAGACTATATGTGTTCCTAATTGACATATCATTGACTGGTTTTTCTTTTAAAGTTTGTTTGCGTAATGCAGCTGAGGAGGCTGCAAACTAAAGTGGCAGACTAGGGTGAGGGTAATGGTGGATTCTTAACTTTTTCCCTTCACATCATTTAGTTATTCCAACATGCTATCCCCCAAACTAATTTTGGTCCTGCAAGAGGCAAAGATAGAGGTACCTGTAACTTATCTTTGCCAGTGTAAGACAAAAACATCCTCTGATTGACTTCATGAGGGGGGAAATGCCAAGAAAGGAATGGGTTCAGAATCCCTCTAGCCTCCTCTGGTCTTTCATTTATGTTTGCAGTCTCTTCAGCTGCACTATGTAAAATAAACCCCCTGACATCAGGGACGAACTACACAAGATAGAATATCACGTGAAGTTTGGCCCGGAGCCAGTGTAATAGTAATCTATCTCAAGAGATTTTCTCAGTTCTAGGGTTGATTCTATCACACATTCTGAAAGAATAATGCTATTATATTCTGGTGTAGAAGACATCCTACAGATACTGTTGAGCATATTTGTCTAACAAGAAATATTAGTTTTGTTTTTTCTTAAAAGTGGCTGACAATCTATTTTCTGTCTCATTTGCTGTCTTGATGTTACAGCTTCCAATGGATAATTCCAGCATATATTAGTATCCCAGGAAATGTTAAAACCCAATTGACCAGCTCAATTATTGTCCGCTAATGAAAAGATTTAAAATATGTTGCTGCATAACTAGGTAATGTTAACTGAGATAGAAAATACTGACCTTACATTTCCTAGTGCTATCCAAAGATTCTTTTGACTATTCCTGAGCTCCAGCTAGAGGTGTATTTTGAACATCCTGCATCAAATTATAAGAATTTATGTCATAATCCTTTAAATAAGAATGTAGGAGGAATATATTCCTCCAGGAATATATGGAGGAAAAAACAGAAGAATCACATTGACATGAAAGAAGGTGCTTAAAATTCCTATTAGCAGCTCAGGCTTACACATTCTTTATCACTAGGCTGTATATCAACTTTTCCTGATATATAAATTCAAGATATTTGAATTTTTCTTGATCAGGAAATCAGAATTTTTCCTGATATATATCAACTTTTCCTGATACATAAATTCAAGATATTTGAATTTTTTGGGCAAGATTACCTGTCGGAAGTGAATAAAAGCATAAGAGAGCATAGATATGTTTATTAGTGTTATAAATTCAATGGTGCAAGCCAATCAAATAAAGACTGGCATTCCAGCATATGACATTCTGTGCGTAAAACAATACATGGGGTTGGGTCCAGACCAGCATTTATAGGGGTACAAGGACTTCTTCCCACAGAGTATAATTTTTTCACATCCTGCTTTGGTCTCAGTGTCCTTGCCCCTGGAATTGGTGTTCCTGGGAACAACATTACAGGAGGATACGTAGGGCTGCAGCACAAGAGGGGAGCCAAGAAAGTTGCATTCTTAAAGCAGCAGTCCTTGTATCTGCAGAAATGCTGCTCAGGGTCCAGGTCATTTTAACTATTCCTGATTAGAGATGGGCACGAACCAGAAAAAAAACAAACCATGCGGTTCATGGTTCATCAAATTTCACGAACGATGAACACGAACTTTCACGAACCTGCCCCTTGTTCGCGAACCAGTTTGTTTTGGTTCGTGAAAACAGCACATCTGGGTCAGAAAACCATCACTTCCGGGTCAGCAGAAGGTCACTTCCGGGCCAGCAGAAGGTCTGCAGGAAGTCCACCCCCTGTTGCCTAGGAAACTGATTGATTGGCACCAGGCTGTCTGCAGTCATGAACCAAAAAATGAACCAAACAACCAGCCTAAAGTTTGTGGCGGTTCATCAGAAATGGGATCTGACGAACCACGAACCGGCCTGGTTCGTGCTTAATTTTTGTTCGTATTTCAGTTCGTGACCATCTCTATTCCTGATACTAAAATTAACAGGAAATAATTGTAAATGGATTGACTGTAGCAAATGTTACCCTACTTAAGCATCATTAATTTTTGCTAATGATTTTACTCTATGCAATGGTAGTGAATCATCTACCATCACTTATGCTAAATTTAGCGATCTGTTTTTGTAAGATTTGTAAAAGAACAGTTCTGAGAGAGTACAGTGTAGTGAATAATATCATGTAAAATAATTCTGTAACACCCCCCACCTCCACCCAAAAACCTGGTAGACAACTTTTACTTATCCCTTCCCAATTTAACTATTGACTGCACAAGTTTGGTAGGATTTGTGGATATGTAGTAGCTTAAAGGTGGTTCATTCCCCAATCTTTTGCCTCTTCTTTTGCATATTGTGGAGGCAGGTGACATGCTGGTTACATATAACAAGAAAATTAATCTATTTTCATTTACCCTTTTTAAAATAGATCTTGGTTCTGGTTATTCCTTCTCTCCTATTGTACCATTTTATTTTTCCTGCTCATAAGAAGGAATTATTTATTTATTCTCATATGTTATGTTTATATAAACCACTCTGTAGGAGTTTTGATTTAATCATGAGATGGATTTAATCATATGAGATGGGATCATTGGCACAGTGGAAGTGTTGTTGTCTACAGGAATGATTAAGAAACTGCATGTTCTGGGCATAGTTTGAATACATATATGTGGAATTAAACTCTTTTAAAAAAAATCTTTGGACCCCACTGACCCGTCCAGTTACCGCCCAGTATCAGACTTCCCATTCCTGGGAAAGGTGATTGAGCGGACGATAGTGGATCAGCTATAGGTGTTCCTGGAAGAGACCTCTGTCTTGGACCCATACCAGTCCGGGTTCCGTTTGGGTCATGGGACGGAGACAGTGTTGGTCGCCCTCGCGGATGATCTCCGTGGGCATCTGGATCAGGGCGCTGCTCATCTTGTTAGATCTTTCAGCGGCATTTAACATGATCGACCATGAGTTGTTGGCCCACTGCCTCACCGATGTGGGGACCGAGGGATGGCCAAGTGGCTTGTCTCTTTTCTCCATGGCCGGGGACAGAGGGTGGCGCTGGGGGAGAGGCTGTATGCACACTATCCTTTAGAGTGCAGCATCCCACAGGGGGCAATACTGTCTCCCCTGTTGTTCAATCTTTATATGCCCTTGTATATGCCCTTGGGTCATGGGACAGAGACAGTGTTGGTCGCCTTCGCGGATGATCTCCGTGGGCATTTGGATCAGGGCGGGTCAGCGCTGCTCATCTTGTTAGATCTTTCAGCGGCATTCGACATAGTCGACCATGAGTTGTTGGCCCACTGCCTCACCAATATGGGGACCAAGGGATGGCCAAGTGGCTTGTCTCTTTTCTCCATGGCCAGGGACAGAGGGTGGCGCTGGGGGAGAGACTGCCTGCACACTATCCTTTAGAGTGCAGCGTCCCACAGGGGGCAATACTCTCTCCCCTGTTGTTCAATCTTTATATGCACCCCCTTGCCCAGTTAGTGCAGAGTTTCGGACTAGGTTGTCATCAATATGCAGATGACACCCAGTTGTATCGGTTGATGGGTGGCCAACCTGACTCTGCCCCTGACACTGTTGAGAGCTTTGGAGGCCGTGTCTGGGTGACTAGAACAGAGAAGGCTGAAGTTGAATCCTGTGAAGACGGAGATCCTGTACTTGGGCTGTGGGCTGTTGGAGGCGGGGATCCTTCTCCTGCCTTTTGGGGGGGGTACCACTTGTGCCCGTACCATCGGTTAGGAGTTTGGGCGTGATTCTGGACTCTTCCTTGTCTATGGAGGGCCAGATCGCAGCTGTGGCTCAGGCGGCCTTTTTCCACCTTTGGCAGGCCTGGCAACTGGTGCCCTACCTCTCGGCCCAGGACCTAATGACAGTGATCCATGCAACGGTCACCTCCAGGTTGGACTACTGTAACTCGCTCTATGCAGGGCTACCCTTGGGCTTGATCCGGAGACTTCAATGGGTCCAGAATGCTGCTGTGCGTGTCCTAACTGGAGCTTCGTGTACGACACACATTACGCTTATCTTGCAGCAGCTTCACTGGCTCCCAGTAGAATTCTGGATCCAGTTCAAGGTGTTGGTTCTGACCTATAAAGCCCTAAACGGGCTGGGACCAGCATACCAAAGGGACCATCTCTTCCCGTATGTGCCCCAAAGAGTGCTTAGTTCAACCGGAAAACATCTATTGGTGGTCCCTGGCCCTAGGGAGGCTCAGCTGGCCTCTACCAGGGCCAGGGCCTTTTCGGTCCTGGCCCCAACCTGATGGAACTCTCTGTCTGAGGACACTTGGGCCTGCCATGATCTTGTATCATTTAGGCGGGCCTGTAAGACAGAGATGTTCCGCCAGGCATATGGTGGAGGCTAATTTTAGTACATCAGTGCCGAACTTTCCACCAGTCTCCTTCTGTGAGGGGTTATGGAGGGTCCACTGCTGGCTTCCCCAAAAAGGGGTTCAGCAATCTTATCTGTCCGCTACTACCTTCCCTTTTTGTATGCTGACGGGCAAGAGTGCAGGACTGCCCATCTTGGAATGGTTTTATTGATTGCTGTTTTATGCTGTGTTTATTGTTTTTATGTTGTATTTTAATCAATGTTGTACCTCATCCTGATCCCGCTTGGGGGGAGGGCAGGTTAAAAATATAATAAATAAATAATATGTAACTAAATAATAACAGAATGACTAGCAGAAATTGGGTATTTGGGTGATTAGAAAAACTAGTCAATTCATGTTTAGTTTTGCGGGTGTTTTTGTAAAACGTGAAGAAAATAAGGCTGACTCTTATTTGTATGCCAGTGTAATCGCTTAGTAATGTATTTAACTACCACAGAATTAACACCTTGCATCTTCCCATAGATTCCACCACACTGTGAGTCTTCTTCTAATGTTAATGGTGTGCCTGAACTATCTCCTTGCCTGAGTCCTGAAGGTAAGATCCGACAACATGCGTAAAGATCCAACAACAAAATATGTAAATATTTTCACATTGTTTTGTGCATGTCTATGCTGGAGGTGTTACTGTTGCTGTTGTCTAATCTTACTCAGTCTGGCTACCAGTCCTATGCACAGATCAGTTTCATATGCAGTGAAACAAGCCGTGACTTTATTAGCGCAGATGCAGATACTGTTTTGGACAGGAAGTTACTCATCCAGCTCTAAGCTATTTGCGGTCACCCCTGCATTTCTGTTGCCATGCATATTTTGTGTGGGCAACAAGAGCCCATATGAAGTAGGTATTGTGGACATAATAAATTGTTCACCCTCAACCCAATAATACCTGCACAGCAGTGCCATAGTGCACGACTGTTGTTGGCTGGGGTGGATGTTTGCGTCATGTGAACTTAATGTGTATCACCAGGTATTGAATTGTTTTTATCCACTCAGAAGAAAAATGTATAATTGTTGTTCTACAAAGTAACTGTAAATACATCATATATGATGGTTCTTTGGTAGGGACACAAGCCTTTTTTGTTAGATAGTAATATACATCCAAATGTTAGCCTCTGTTTACATTAAAGCAGCTTTATAACTTGTCACTTAAAGCTAGAATTCCTTATATGAGGCACAATTAGATTATTATGGACAGAACAGGCTGTGGGAGATACTGCATGTTCTCCCCGAATGGCCCAGGCCAGCCTAATCTCATCAGATCTTGAAAACTAAGCAGAGTCAGCCCTGGTTAGTATTTGGGTGGGAGACCACCAAGTCCAGGGTCGGTATGCAGAGGCAGGCAGTGGCAAAATTATCTGTGTTAGTCTCTTGCCTTGAAACGCCTATGAGGTTGCCATAAGTCAGCTGTGACTTGGCAGCATTTTACACACACATCACATGTTAATATTAGAGAATATCCAAGCATGATAGTGTGAATAAACAGCCTTCCCAGGTTGAAAGCAGGATGAATTTGTATTTCTATGTAACATAAATAGTTATGAACAAGATGGGACATGCATAAGATTCCCAGGAAAAAGAAAATCCCATTCCTTTCCCTACTTCCCCCAACTGACTTGGGTCTTTGCTTGCCCACCCTTTCATGCCTCTGCCTGCCTTGTCTCCATTTCCTCTTCCCATGCTCTTCTGCTCTAACTGTGCAGATTTTCCCCCTCCCTATTCCATCACCCAATTGCCTGCTTAGTCTTTCAGTGGCTGACCTTTACCCTCCCCCTGCAGTCCCCATGCAGAGTCTCCCCATTCTTGTTCTCTCCCCAAACCTCCCTCGCTCTCTCGCTCCCCTCCTCTTTGCATAAGTAGTTGGGCACGAAAGTGCCACCCAGGAATGTTACCTGGATGGGGACTCCTTGCAAAAGTAGGGGAAATTAGCAAACAGGGATCAGCAAGAGGTAGTTAGGGATATTCTGTCAACTTTTACGGGGTCCCTCTCATGAAGACACCAACAAGACGGATGCTTTTTCCAAAAACAAAGGTAGCTTTTATTAAAGAGGAAAAATATCACACACAGATAGACAAACAATTGCATACTAGAGCCTAGGAACACAGCTGGAAAAAGGGGGAGTAGCATGAGGAAATATTTACCCATCAGAAGTCCATGGAAGAAGGAGCTAACAGCCATCGTTTCTTTGGGGAGGGGGCTCAGACCGGAATCTGAGGGTGACACACTTGGATCCAGATAGTGTACACACTGACTGAATCAGAACTCACATATTTATAGGATGGAAAGGACCTTGGAGCTGAATGGTCCAAGACACTAAAGACCTTGATGCATTTCGATCAACATTCTGGCTGGAGACAAGGGATGACATTGCTTGTTTTAGTTCCTGCCAATAAAACAATAATTCAGCATTCCCTCCTGGGGACAAGAGGGGCAGTTGCTTATTCAGGTGTCCAATAAAACTGTAATTCATCAAATATCTCTAAAGATTGGTGACGTGTTACAGAGTTTTAATTAAGTCTTCTTCAGGAAGAAGTAAAAACTCTGCAGAGGTGACAAATGACTCCAGATACCTGGACAGGGTCGCACTGGGGTCTCTCACCAAATGGGGATGAAAGGGGGGAAGGGGTGTCAGGAGAGAATCTTCTCAGGGCTTTTCTTGACAAGAAGCAATTTGTGAGGCTTGGGAAGGCAGAGTGAAATAAACTTAATTGCCCTGCATTCCATTTTCTCTAGTCCTGCTGGACATGTTGTGCTCCTGTGATATGAAGTACATCAGATTGAGAAACTCGCATCTTTCATATCATAAGCAGCTTTTGCAACAGGGACTACATTTTGCATTCCCAGATTAACTACCAACTTCCAGCTGATGTAGGTAGCTAGATGGCATAGTCTAGGTATATTATGATGTTTATTTAATATTGCATTTCGGTGTTATTTGTAATAGAGATTGCAGGGTGCCGTCAGTCTTCCATTCCATGACTTAGGTCTTTCTGCTTCATGTTTAGTATGCTTTTAAGGAGGCCGTACAGACTTACCAATAACATGATATAGTCCCACAAATACGTTCTAAATGTGCCAAGCACCTAGAACTGTAATATACTACCAAGCTACTCCCCCTATTTATATCTACTGGAACAGCCCAAAACCAATGGAATGAAAAAGCATTTACCATTATCCCACAAGGCAGGGCCACGTGCATTCCCTGCTAATTTATTTTTTAAATATCTATTTAAATATTTTATTCTACTTATCCCCCACACTGCAGCTCAAAGCAGCTTACAAAAGAAGGAAAACACACACAAAACAATCAACCCAACAATGCCCCCCCCTCCAGGGTCAAACTTAACACCGATGATGAGCCACAAGAATATCCTGAACTGGTGTCGGTTTTGCTGCAGGGTCATAGGTGCAAGCTGAGAGCAAAGGACCAAGCACAGGCTTTAAGTTACCTGCAAAAAGGAGAGGGGCAGATGCTTAGCCCAGGTTTCTTTTTAATTGACTCAGATGTTCCTGATATGCATCTCAAACAACTGATCTAGAATAATATAATTGTCAATGGCACCAAATACCAAGAGAATTGCACTCTCCTGTCTATTTCCCAGTGAAGGTCATTCATCAAGAAGACTAGTGCAGTTAAGTTTAAGTAGCTTAACAGTGCAATCCTAAAAATTATACCCTAATTATACCCTTCTAAGTCAATGGACTTAGAAGTGTGTAACTCTGCTTGAGATTACACTGTAAATGAAATGGAAAAGGTATGATGATCATTAAATGGAATTTCTGCTGCCTTGGGAATGTTAAACTGTCTGAAAGCTGTTTTGATGCTTGCCCTCTGTGATAGCACTACAAGGTTATGCAACTTAAATTAAGCTTTGCTTTTGTCTCTCATGTTCTAGTTGCAAATTTGAAAGGACATGTACTTTAAAAAAATAAGCTATTTTTAAGTCCCTATATTATAGGCAAGTATGTAGCCTAAGAGGAGGCTTGGGGTCAATGAGGGACAATCTAGATTACCTACCTCACTGTTCACCGTACTTTTTGTCCTTTCCTATCTGCAGGTGTGAATGGAAACAAATGCTCAGGGACAGCAACAATTCTTGAGAAGTACAAAGTGGGGAAAGTGATTGGTGATGGTAATTTTGCTGTGGTTAAGGAGTGCATAGAAAGGTGAGGAAATCATATATCTATTCTTTTCTTTTTTTACTTAATTGCACCTTTTAAAACTGTACATTGGATGGACATATGATTATTATTTCAAAAGACAATCAAGTGCCACATTTTTCTTCCTTTCTGTCATTTATTGGGGATAATGTATATACAGCCCGGAAAACCCACAACAACCATAATGTATTTACTTCATTAATTTTTATTATTTTTATAGGTAAATATCAACTGTCTGTAGAAAATGATCGAGCATCACTTTCATCTTTCATGATAAGAGACAACATTTATCATAGCATATTTCCAGGAAACCTGTAAAATAACTGTTTCCTAGATGTATTGTCGAAGGCTTTCACGGCCGGAGAACGATGGCTGTTGTGGGTTTTCCGGGCTGTATTGCCGTGGTCTTGGCATTGTAGTTCCTGACGTTTGACAGGACACTGAGAGATCTCTGTCTTTTGGTGCTACACCTCTGAAGATGCCAGCCACAGCTGCTGGCGAAACTTCAGGAACTACTTTTTTTTTTTTAATAAATTTTTTTATTTTTCATAGCTACAAAACACTACACCAGACTATCACAAGGAAAGGGGAGAGGGAAGGGACAAAGGGAGGTGGAAAAAGAAAAGGGGGGGGGGAATGAACTACAAACACTAAACACTACACTTCAATGTTTCCCTTCATACTGTCATAATACAAAAATAGCTCCATAGAATAATGATGGAGTGGTTAATCATACAGAGAATAAACATTTCAAATTCTGATTAAACTTTCCTCCCCCTTCTAGGTCCCGGACGCAATTCTCTCTGTGCAACTGCTGTTGCGATGCTCTCCTCCTCCCCCCCCCTCCGGCTCCTCCTTTTCTTCGTTCTTGGTGCAGCAGAGTTCTGGGTTTTTATTCTCAAAATCCTTTAGTTGATCTTCTGATAATATCTTATAGGCCTGATCTTTATATCTGAACCATATTCCTTCCGGGAATAACCATTTGTACTTTATTCCATGGTCCCTCAGAAGTGCTGCAAACTTTTTATATTTAAAACGCCGTTTCCGGACTAGAAATGGAACGTCCTTCAAAATCTTGACTTTCAAACCCATAAAGTCCAAGTCCGCATTGTATGAGTTATATAGGATGGTGTCCCGAATCTTTTTAGATGAAAAGTCAATAATGATCTCACGAGGCAACTGTCGCTTTGTTGCATATTTTGAAGAAGCCCGACGGACCTCCAAAATGGCGCTTTTAACCTCTTCTTTAGTCGTCCTCGCGGGTGTCGCCAGTAGTTCCGAGACCAAATCCCACAGATCCTCATTTTCCTCCTCTTTCACGTTTTGGAGACGCAAAATTGTCTGCGTTCGTTCCACCTGTAGCCCGATCAGCTGGTTCTCCACCAACTTCAGCTCCTTTTTTGTAGCCTTCACAAGTGACGCACTTTCCAGAGCAGACTTTTCTGCCCCCCCCGCTGCTGCCTTAATGGTTTTCACCTCGCTTTCAATTAAGCCCACCCTTTGATCAGTTTCGTTCAGCTTGTCAACAAAGGGTTTTATAGCTTCCACCACCGCCCTGCGTACCAACTCTTCGAGCGACTCCCCCTTCTGCAAGGTAGCCGAGATTGACTTACCGAGAGCGGGACTTTGCTTCTTTGCTGCCATTTTGGGGGGGGGCGCCAACAAAATTCTGGAACTCAACGAAGGGGAAGAGCGAGTCTTCTTCAGATCAACCTCTCCTTCACAAACGCTTGTAGAACAGAAGGGATTCGCTTGTTTACAGGCTTCCGCCGTTTCTTTTACTTGCCGTTTCTCGTTGCCCGGCGGCACTCGAGGCGCCGCGCACATCTGCCGGCCTCCATAGGGACAAACGGGCAATTCCCCCCCCCCCCGCATTGATTTCGGGGAGTTCTTCCCGCCGCGTCCCGGACCCTGGCTCCCTCCCTGGGAGTCCTGGGGGCTAATCCTTGCGGATCAGCTGCCCGGTCAGGGTGCCCGGTCGTTTCCTCCCGGACCAGCCGAGAGGAGCGTCCGGCATGGCTGAGAAAACGAAACCGAATCGAAACTTCAGGAACTACAATGCCAAGACCACGGCAATACAGCCCGGAAAACCCACAACAGCCATGTTTCCTAGATAATTACCAGGATGTCCTGGTTATCATTAACTGGCATAATAATTACACACAACATCTAAGTCAATGAAGTGTTCAGTGTGTTCTTTTCACTGTTACCTGCCTGCCATATCCTCTTAAATGACTTCACCAGCATGGGTGCAAGAGTTTGTAAGTGTTATACCATTAAGCAAACAAATATTGGTAGTGAATACCACCAAACAGCTTAGGACTTTTTTAGCCTAACCAGAAATTAGGCACCTACCTCTTCAATCCTCTCAGTACCGATTATCTTTCTCTTTCCCCAAGGATTCTTTAGAAAATGTCTCTAGAGCCCTAAGATGTTTTTCTATGAAAGCAAACACACTTTAGGCAGGATGATAAATCTAAGCAATATAGTGCTTAAAAAACTGACACAGAATAATAGAATTGGAAAGCATTGGCATAGAAGATGGTTACTAAGTTAGAAAGAAAGTAGAATACCAACACATCCTCTAGCAGTTCTAGACCTTTTTCTAGTCTCCTAATAAGATTGTTATACATTACTTTTGGTACACAGCAGTTCCTTTTCTCTTCATTATGGACAGCACTTTCCTGTGGTCCTGCTAGTCTGTGCAGCTATTCCAGTTGGGCTAACACTAAGATAATGCAGTCACAACCCAATGCACTTGTAGCAGCAAAGGGAAAAAAGAGCAGGAATAGCTATAGAAATGACAGTTGTCATAGCAACACCAATAAATGTTCCCAGCAACCATCCTTGGCATTTCACCTACCAATCTTGATGTTGCTTGCTTGATGACTTCTATGTTACTTATGCAGGAAGGTCACCAATCCACATGTGATGATGGCAACAGCATCATAATATTGCAATCCTTCCCTTCCCATGTACAAACACAGAATATTTTCAGGAATAGAAAGCTACACCTGTACCTTCACAGCCTCTCAAAGGCTAAGATTCAGGCGGCATAGATGCTTTGCAGGGGGGAGAGGGGAACTTTAGTGTATTAATGAGGTGCCAGTGATAATACATATAATATCTCACACAACATATTTATATTGGAGGGGTTTTTTTTAAGGAAATGAGATTTTTACAAGAGAAGGAAGGAAGCTTCAGGGTAATAGAAAAAATAGACAAAATAGAAGCTACAGGGTAATAGACAAAATAGAAGCTACAGTAGTAGCTGGCTAGAAATTTGCAGCTCAATCCTATGCAGAGTTACTCCAGTTTAAACCCATTGAGATCAATGGCCTTAGAATGGAGTAACTCTGTTTAGGATTTCACTGTTAATTGAACAATATAATAAAATTAATTAGTGCTGTCAAGGCTCAGCTGACTTATGACAACCTCTCATGGGGATTTCAAAGCAAAAGAAGCAGAGGTGGTTTGCCAGTGCCTTTGTCTGTGTAGCTGACTTGGTCTTTCTCACATCCAGGTACTACTATGGCTGACCCTGCTTAGTTTCCAGTCTTTAACAAGCTTGGTCTAGTCTGGCTATTCAGGTTGCTACATAATATAATTAGATGGACAATATAATATATATGCCTAGAAAGGGCAGTGCAGTGCAATTAAAATTCAAGTCTTGCCCTTGAGAGATGCAGGTGTGGCCTTCATAAAATAGCTTGTTGGAAATGCAGTAGGTAGCAATAATTTCGGATGGAAAAAGAGTTTGCAGAGCAAACAAAATGAACAACAACCTTAAATTCATGAAACCAGTCAGGCATGTTAATAAACAAGCATACTGCTCTGTATAAAACAAGGGGGATGGGGAACAAGAGAGAAAGATAAAAAGAATTCTGGCAGCAGCACAGGAATTTGGTAGCCACTTTCTTCTATTCCTGTGGGGACCAATGGGTTGTAAAGCTGTATGATAGACATATAAGCAATATGTGCAGCTGCTCTTATTACTGTACTTCTATAGCGAGCAGTTCTATCCTTGTTACATTGTTGCCGATCATACGTTCGGAAAATACACATGTGAAGGACAGGACTGGTTCCAGCTCTGCTTGTCCTTGGGAGCAGCTAATGAGAGATGGCAAAATGCTGGGAATGGTGGCAGTTGGAATCTTTAAGGCAGTTAGTGTGAGAGAGAAGGTTTTGAAGCTGCTAAGGGCAGAAGTATAGCTAGTTGTGGACACCCTTTCTCATACATTGTAACCATCTACTGTTATAAGAGTGTGCAGCAGAGTAGCTGTGTGTTTGAATAATTCACTGCAATATATACATTTTGTAAATAAAGTTATTCTTGTTTCTGTTTTAACCCTGGCTGGCTTGAAGTTGTTGGCTGAGTGGAAATCACACATATGAGCAGCCTGGTGGCAGTGTACAGAGAAAGTAAACACTGAGTTCCTTTTCCGCAATAGCCCTGGAGAGTAGCTTGGTGAGGGGTAGTGAATAATAGGGAGCTGACCAAATGTTTCGTAAAGTCCCTGGGAAGAGGAAAGAAGGAACCCTGTGTGGATTGGTCAGGGCACTCTGCCTGATTACTAGAGACTGCCCTTATCTGCCTGTGAAGCCCCAGAGCCTGTAAAAAGAGTTTTATGGTGGGTGGCAGTGTGTAAGGCGGTGACAGCACATGAACAGAAAAAGTGGTAGAAACAAAAACAGCAGTCAGCCTACGTGGGTTTTGTTGTTAGTCCACCTTTTTCATTGAGATCCAAGGCAGATTACATAGTGAAAGTGAAAATACAATATAATCAACAGCTAGGACATTGCAAAGAGCAATAATGAACAACAGTAGTGCAGGGGTACTCAAAATGGGGCCCACTGTCACCTTTCTTAGTGCCTGTCAAGTGTTTTTAGAAAGGAGCAGCAGGTGGGGGTTTTGTCCAGCAGGACTTCTGATTAGCCTCTGGAGATCTGATTGGCTGTGCAGATTCCAAAAAAAAAAAAGCTTTGACAACAGCTGCCACCACACCACAAAGAGCTTCAATGTGTGACTAAAGGGTAACCTGGGTGTAAGTAAGGAAATATTTTTAAACAATATGTTCATTTTTAAAAGATTAGATTAGAGCTTCTGCTTGAAATGTTGAAGATTTACTTTTAGAGTTATGCATAACCTCACTCCTTTACATTTTGTGATTGGATCCACCTCCTGTGGCAGCCATTTTGTGGTTGCACCCACTGCCCTGTGCCAGATTTCCAAAGGTATCTGTAGGCTTAGAAAGGTTGGGGACCCTTACTGTAGTGGGTCTCATTAGTCACTTCTGTTTTGTGGCTTCACCCCAAATAAGGTAATTCCAGGACAGTAGGAGCCCTTTGGCGCAGAGTGGTAAGATGCAGTACTGCAGCCCAAGCTCTGCTCACAACCCGAGTTCTATCCTGGTGGAAGCCGGCTTCAAGTAGCCGGCTCCAGGTTGACTCAGCCTTCCATCCTTCCAAGGTTGGTAAAATGGGTACCCAGTTTCCTGGGGGTAAAGTGTAGATGACTAGGGAAGGCAATGGCAAACCACCCTGTAAGAAAAAGTCTGCTAAGAAAACTTTGTGATGTGATGTCCTCCCCATGGGTCAGTAATGACTCAGTGCTTGCATAGGGGACCACCTTTACCTTTTTACCAGGACAGTATTGCTCCTCAAAGATATCTCTCTGTTTGCTCTGTTCCATGTACTCGGCCTTCAGCACAAAGAATAATGAGCCATAGGTAACAATAGATAGTTTAGTAACGAAGTTCCTTTCATACATGCTACATATTTACGCTGTGTTCCATATGCTGGGGCTATTGCTCCAAGCTATTAAAAAGAGAGGCTTGTTTACTTAGTATGCAATTATTCCTCATTGCAAGATCACTGGCGCTGTTAGGTTTTTGAGCTTTTTGTACACTTGGCACTTTTCCTGGAAGTCTTAGGCAAAGGACAAAAAGGAGGAGCAGGTGATGTGGGAGCAATTCTACCCTGCCCAGTGTCTACAAGATGATAATAGGATTGCGCTATTAATACATATTCAGGTCTTCCAGCCTGCTTTTAAAATTAAGGGATAAGTACTAGATGCTTCAGTTAATTTTTCCTTAACCCAAGTAGGGAGCTAGATTTTTGTTCCATACTAATTCTTGCTACTTTTCAAAGCATACTTTGGATTACTAAACTACTGAATTTTGATTTCTCAACTTAATTTCTCAACTAAAACTCAACTTTTACAGGCATTTCAAAATGGAGGTAAATATTGGTCATTAACTAGATTTCTGAAGCTGAGGAATTTCAGTGAAGTGAACCAATTAACTAGAATACTTTACATTTACCATATCCATGTGCTATTTGTTTATTGTTAAATTAGAACATCCAATTGCCTTATGAACGTATGAATAGTTAGCATAGAAATATTATTGAGAAATGGAATTAAGTCACCCAATGATTCTCCTGCTAGCATATTTGGTGGTGTTTCCCTTCAGTTAACTTCTAAGCTATTCAATTTTTCAAGCATCCACCTTCAAAAATTCTTTCAAAATGCTTACTGTTTTATAATATAATCACATAAATTGGTGCATGCTGTGAATTAATAATGATCTATATGGTCATAAAGGAAAGGGAGAGAAGCTTCAGAAACTACAGGAAGATATTTCTAACTGGACGTTCTTTATAATAAGTTTTATACATTATTTGTTCTGTTGTGTTCAAGTTATTTCTGACAGTGGCATCCACTGAAAAATGCTGCAGGGTTTTTTTAAAAAACTTGGAAACTGATGCATATTTATCCAGCTATTCAATAATGTAATATATAACCTGGCACATCTGAGAAGCTTTTTCCATTTTAAGTATAGTTGTGGTAGTTTTAAAAATGTAGTGCTTGGTTCTCAAATGCTATTGAGGTGCTATTTTTTCCTTTTGTTCTCAGTTCAATTTAGCTGTAACTATGGCAACCTAGCAGACACAGCTGTGCTTTCACACCAGTGATATTATTCTGCTACACTATGTTGTTCCATAATAAGCATCTTTAATGCATGCTATTCTGACATTGCACTTGTACAACATTAATTGAGTAGTTATAATAGATTCAAAATATGTATAGCAATATCATTGCTTTTTTCTGTTTATGCTAAACAGGGCACTATTGAATCGTTGGGGGAGGGGGGAACTGCTGTTCAACAGCCTCTATCAAATTTAAGCCGTGCTGACATGCCCCATAGAAAGAAATGAAGATTGTATGACTACATATTCATAGGCCATTCCAACATAGTGCATAGTAAAAAGCCTAATTTGTGACCAAGTGAACCCTTGACAAGGAGCTGCAGCAATATTTTTCATGACAACCTAGATTGGATCTTATAAAAACTTAGTATAGAAAGAACTGTCCTTCCCCATGATTGCCTCATTCCATATGGCGGCTCCCCACTTGTCACCCAGGACTGCTCCTTCTTTTCTCTTAAACCTACCAGACATTGGCAACAAAATTCCACACCCTGTCTTTCCCCCTTTCTTCCAAATTCTGTGAAGCAGCTTTGAAAGTGCAAGGAACCCCTGGGAGATGTAACATTTAAAACAAAGGAAGTGACAGGGGTTTTGCTGCCACTGCCAGGCAAGTTCATGGAATGTGAAGGAGGTAGTTAGGGTCTCTGAGAAATACGAGGGACCATCTGGTAGAAGGTCTGGCTGGCTGATTGGGCTGTTGGTCAGCACAATGCAAGCTCCAATACACTGTAAGTACAATTTTCAAGACACCCCTGCCTCCAGTCTCAGGAAAATCTCTGTGTACCAGTTATCTCATAGTTGATTTCTGAGTGCTAATGATAGTTGAATCACTGTCTTTTTAAGATGCTTCTCAATAATACTTCACCTTTTCTATAGCACTTACAGATTGTCAAGGCATTTCACATACATTGTCTTGTAATCTTTGCTCCCATATTGTATATAAGGCTGTGGGTTTTTTCCCAATGCAACCTGCAAGAATTGAGCCAGTAATTTCTGATAAATAGCAACCTCTTAGTAACTATGCTATACAAATTTGCATAATACCAGTGAAAATTTGTGTGTTGCTATGAATGTAATAGAGATATTGAGTTGAAAACTTTACATTTTCACTAGAGCTCTTCCTCAGGTAGAAATACAAAAATAAGACTACAGTAGTTGCTTCCTTGCACTAAGTCAACCTTATCGTATCCCCCACTTGTGTTGCTGCATGCAAAATATCTACTGTAGACTGGAGCTGGGGAAGGGCGGAGCAGCCAGCAAATGGCTCCTGGCTCCGCCCCCCCAGCAAAGCCCTGGATGCCCAGGAAGGGAGACTGTCTCCGTTCCACCGGGCGGGGCTTCAAAGGACGGCTCCCAGCTCCAGCGGCATTCTGCTGCGCTGGGAGAGCCGCAATCTCTGGAAACTAATATGTAAAGGAGGAAGGTGCTAGGTGTTGCATACGATGTTGTGCATGTGGAACTGTGCTAAGTCCATTTATGTGTCTGCTTGTACATTCCAAGCCACTATTTGAAAGATACAGTGTTCATGTCTTCCTTGGAAATGATTTTATAAAGACTTATTTATTAAGAGCATTTCTATCCCGTTCTTCCTTCTAGGTGGCATACATGTTCTTTCCTCCTCCTCCTCCTTGTTATCCTCACAGCAACCTTGGAAGATAGTTAGGCTGAGAAAAAGAGAATGGCTGCCCCAAGATCATACAGTACATTTCATTATAAGTGGAGATTTGAACCTGGCTCTCCCAAATTCTAGTCCTATTCTCTACCCCCTTGTATCACACTGGTTCTCAGTTTTTCAGCGTACGTTTAGAAGACTGTTCATCCAGATAAAAACATAATAAATCATGTTTCCATTCTTATATAGAGAAAAAGTGTTGAATAACAGTTAGTGACAGACTAGAATCTGGGAGATAAAGGGTTAAATTCCCACTTTGTCATAAACTTTTTCTTGTGGACTCTGTACCGCCACATCACAGGAGTATTATGAAGATAAAAAGGGAATATTCCACCCTTAGAGAAAGGGCAGGATAAAAATGTATTAGATGGATAGATAAAAATACTTCTTCCCTCCCCATAATCCTGCATAGCTGAGCTAACTTAGATGAAAATAACCTCACATAGTTTCCTGGTAACTGTGTTTAGGTTTAGCACAGCATTACTGTAAATTTATAGAATGGCCATATAATATTTCTAACATAAATTGCATTTAAAAGGATATTACTGTGTTAATTCTAAAGATACATTAAGGTAACTGAACTAGTACACTTTAAAATAACCCCCTGGTCCCTATCAGGATTTTTTTTGTCTGAAATGACTGAGAAACCTGTAAGCTACGACATATGACTACAAAGCTGCCAGTTAAGCAGAACTCGGTGGAGGATATGGAACTACTTTAGCTGACCCTAAAGCAGGGGCAGAATGTGAAGCATTAGGTTGCACTAGAGTAAATGACTGCAGTAAACATGGTACTGGTAGTCAAGGCAACAGATATGGCTTATAGAGAAGGAAAATAAAAGCAGTCATTTTCTCATCTGTTCCCATCGATGAAAGTGATTTTATCACTATGTACAATAAAAATGAAAAACAGTTGCACAGTTCAGGAAAAAATACAAGTAGTTATTTAGTATTATTGTTCATTTGTTTGTAGGACCACTGGAAAGGAGTTTGCTTTGAAGATTATAGACAAAGGAAAATGCTGTGGAAAGGTATGAACGGAATGTAGAATAATTCCATCATAATTTGGGAGATCCTTCCATAGTCCTCTCATCCAGGAAGATAGTGGAGGATTCTAGAGTCTAACAGTTGAATATCCAAATTGGCATATAAAGCCTTGGGTAACCAAGAGCCATGTTGCTCTGGGAAACTTGTCCCTTTACCAAACTGTTAGGATACGTTTTCTGGTAAGAACATTAACAACTGCTTATTCATCACTGTTGTGCGTTTTTGAATGTTATAAAGCTGCATCTGTATTTACAAATACACGATGAGCAGATTTACTCTATCTAGATAACGGTGTTACAGCTTGCAAATTGTTTTTGTAGATTACTGAGTGAATCACTAGCAAATTTATGCCATCTGTTTCATTAATTGAATAAGGAGAATGTAATGGTATCCAAGACCCTTTTGATAAGCCATGTCACATATAAGTAGACATAATAGGTTTGCTTCATCATAGCAAATGTTAATGATAGAAGTATCTCACAAACAGTATTGCCTTTAATTACTTTAGTATTAATTTTCAGCAGACAGCACCCACCCATTGCATCTGAATTAAAGTGCATTTCTAGAGTACTAGAACTAAGAACTAGAACATAATTTCAACTATTGTTTGCATGGTGTCAAAAGGGCTAATTCAAAGGGATTGTGGCTTGTGTTCAGGAGTAGAAACTGTGTATGTATACATATTTTGTTTGTTTTATTTATGCCATTCATAGTCCGCCTTTCTCACTGAGACTTAAGGCGGATTACACAGTGTGGAGATTAGTACAATCAGTTTCAAGAACATTTCCATAAACAATGCCATAGGGTAAATAAATACAAGTTTGCAAAGACAGAGCATTAGCTAGAGTTTAAAGCTCTCCACGGACTGCATACCTACGGGATCCCCTCTCCCATTATGGCCCCCATAGGGCCTGCGCTCTGCAGATAAGCAGCTTCTGATGGTCCCCAGCCCAAGGGACATTTGGCTTGCTTGAAGCATTTGGCTTGCTTCAACTAGGGCCAGGGCCTTTTCTGTCACGGCCCTGGCCTGGTGGAACGCTCTCCCTGTGGAGATCCAGGCCCTACAGGACTTTTTACAGTTCTGCAGGGCCTACAAGATGGAGATGTTCTGCTGGACCTTTTACTAGGAGCCATCTTTTTATCCCCTATCCTGACTGCCATGCCCCCTCTTCTACTGCCTTGGGCCTTTATCATGGCGGTCCTGTGGTCTTCGCAGTTTTGCAGAAGCTTAGGTTTTTTTTAGAGGCACCTGGATTTTAGCTGTTAATTTGGGTTTTTTAATGCTGTTATGTTGTTTTAATTGTGAATTCTTGCTGTAAGCTGCCCTGAGGCTGCTTGTGGGAAGGGCGGGGTATAAGCTGAATAAAAGAAAAATAATAAAATAAAGCAGTAATCCAATACAGAGTTGAAGAAATGCTGGAACAGAACTTAAGCAATTCTAGGACTGGCATATCAAATATATATTTTACTTTAGGATATGTGTTTGTTTGGAGCAGACTTGTGTTTGTTCCAGAAGGACTATTGATCCTCTCATAAATTGGGGTTCAAATCCCGCAGCCTAAGAAATACCTGGTGTACCACATGTTCATAGGTGGAGGTGCATGCTTAGCGTGTAGGTTTTTAAATAATTAAGTCTTTAGGATAAATGGAAATATACAGATAAGTATGCTAGTTGAATACAGATGCCACGTTGTTCTGTAATCTTGACGATGCAGGGAAAATAGAATGCAATTTTTCAGGCACTGCTCACGACCATCTATTATAGAACACTCACATGTACTTTCCTTAGTTCTCCTCAGTTCTCCTCACAGACGCATGTTAGAATGTTTGTACTTTGAGGAGAATTTGGCTTCTAGTGAGGCTTTTGAGTTTCACAAAATGTATGTTGGAGCAACTGCTGAATTATTTTTCAGGAAATAGTATCCCCACTGCAGTATACCTAGTGGGTTTCTTACAGAGAAAAGTATTGAAACATTTATCTGATGGATAAAAAGACATAATATTTTTTGTTTGCTTTATAACATACTGAAGAAATATTACAAGATTTAAGTGAAATTGTGTAGAGAAAATAATTTTAAATATTTGGGAAACCTTTGTTTTCAAATATTTATGAGATTGTTGGACCAATACCTGTGTTTCAGAAGAGATTTATTTATGACCACACAGTAAATAATACGGAGAAGAATAGTTTTGGAGTGCTCAATTCCCTATAGGAAGCCCAGTTTTGTCCTAAAATATATTTGTAACTACATTGTTAAAGAAGGTTGCTTTCTTTCTGTCCTTCCCTCCCCAACAATACACAGGAGCATTTGATTGAGAATGAAGTCTCAATATTGCGCCGAGTGAAGCACCCCAATATCATCATGCTAATAGAGGAGATGAATACTGCAACAGAGCTTTATCTGGTAATGGAATTGGTCAAGGTGAGACATTTACTGTTACTGAGTATGAAGTAATATACAGAAAATGTATATAAATATACAGAAAATGATGTCGATGAATCTATACGAACAGTCCCTTCCCACAGCCCACAGTAATTCAAGTGACTAACAGTGCAATCTATGCAAATTTAGTTCAGAGTTCACTGATTTCAGTAGGATTGTTCTAGTTCACACTGTAAGTTATGGCCAGTGTCCAAATACATCCAATTCTGCTTCTTGCAGACCATTTACTGTTGATTCTGAGGTATGTAGTAGCATATGCAGCTTCTGCATGTATATTGCATTTGTATGCTAAGTTGTCATGGGAAAGCAAAGTAAAAATCCATTTCAGGAATAGTACTCTGATTGGAAAATGTAATGTTTTAGTTGGTCCCACTTATATGTTGCACACTCGGCAAGCACCAAGTCATTATTGACTCATGGCGGGGGGGGGGGGGGACGACGTCACATCACAATGTTTTCTTGGCAGACTTTTTATGGGGTGGTTTGCCATTGCCTTCCCCAGTCATCTATACTTTACCCCCAGAAAACTGGGTTTTACCAACCTCAGAAGGATGGAAAGCTGAGTCAACCTTGAGCTGGCTACCTGAACCGGGCTTCCGCCAGGATCGAACTCAGGTCGTGAGCAGAGCTTGGACTGCAGTACTGCAGCTTACCACTCTGCGCCATGGGGCTTTCTTTGAATAAAAAAGTAATTGTTATTATATCTTGTTTTTGTTAAGCATGATAACTTTTTATGGATTGAGCCCATTAACAGTTTTTGGCAGAGAAAGCCAGCAGCAACAGCAGCAGCTTTTGCAAATCGTTCCTCCAGTCACAAGCCTGTGGGACAAGAGGGCTCCCAACAATCGTCATTGGAGGGTGGGCAGCTGCTACTTTTTCCCAGAGCATCCTGTGGGCTGCCTGCTCCCGGGGAGCTGCTCTGGAGAATGAAGCTCCAGCTGCAGTGACAGCAGAGGGATCTGCTGCTGCTCTAACATGCCCTCATTCCAGTTTTTCTCCGGGAACTCAGGAGCAGGGGAAGGGCATGTGAGAGCAGCAGCAGATCCCTCTGCTGTCGCTGCGGCTGGAGCTTCACCAATGCGGTGGCTTTGGTGACACTCGGACTTTACTTCCCAGGTAAACTTGCGAGAACAATCAAGTGTTCTCCATGTGAAGGAAGTCACTTGTAGCTTGGCTCATAGTTCTAAAGTATTATAACTAAGCATAAAGCATTTTTACATGGATTTGACTTTACATTGTTTGATCGATTATGCAATTTAAGTATAAACTTCTCTTCAATAGTTAGAAAAATAGATGGAATTTAATGTGTGGTGGTTGTTTTTGTCTCTTACAGGGAGGAGATCTTTTTGATGCTATCACTTCTTCTACAAAATACACTGAACGTGATGGAAGTGCAATGGTCTACAATCTAGCCAGTGCATTGAAATACCTCCATGGTCTCAATATTGTGCACCGAGATATCAAGCCAGAGAATCTTCTAGTATGTTGCCTCCCACTTGTCTGCCACATTAATGTAAATGCATGCATGTGTGAAGAAATAATCAGGGGTATTGTGGTGCACGAATTAAATAATTGTGTGCTTTAACTTAATTGCTTTTCATGAAATATTAATAACCTTTTGTCACATGTTTGCCTTTCTGACATTTCCCAAGTCCCATCCTTATTTACATTTTGATTGCTGATTGTGTCTTATGAAAGCAGGATTTAGCTTCTCGTTTAGCAACAAAGACTTTAAATGTTAAAAAAAAAATTCTTTGTAAGAACAGACTGGAATTAACAACTGCTTCTGAATAGTTCAAAAATGTCTGGTTGCTACTTAGTTATATTGATGTTTACATTGTCTGTGAAGGAAATTCTTATTGGAGTCTGTCAGGAAAATCAGGATTGCACAATGCAATACCTAGCAATAACAAAATATAAGGAGATGCCCTAAAGCTGTTTTTTTCATGAACCACTAAACAAACAATAAGGTTTGACTTGAGCACGAGCAAACCCTTACTGCTAGGTCTGGTACATATTTCCTTGAGATTATCTTGTTTACCTAAGCAGTTACTTTGAGTTCAGAAAACTAGGAACTGGGTTGCCCCTACAGGTAGAATAAAATATTAAGAAATTTCCTAGCTAATAGAGTACACTAATGCCAGCCACACTGCTGATTTCTGAATCTAGATGAGTAGCCTTTTGTTCAGCTGTCCCTGAACCTCACCAGTATAGTGCTATGGCACAGTTGTCCTGGCTGCTGTTATTTAGGATTAGTTAAAGAGCTGCGTCTTTACTCCTGAAGCTGAGTGGTACAAAGCAGTGGAGTTTTTTCCTTCCCCTCTCCATATAAGAGATTTTGAGGGACAAGGAATTTGATTGAGAAATACATGTTTGGGATTCGGTTTCGTTTTCTCAGCCATGCCGGACGCTCCTCTCGGCTGGTCCGGGAGGAAACGACCGGGCACCCTGACCGGGCGGCTGATCCGCAAGGATTAGCCCCCAGGACTCCCAGGGAGGGAGCCAGGGTCCGGGACGCGGCGGGAAGAACTCCCCGAAATCAATGCGGGGGGGGGGAATTGCCCGTTTGTCCCTATGGAGGCCGGCAGATGTGCGCGGCGCCTCGAGTGCCGCCGGGCAACGAGAAACGGCAAGTAAAAGAAACAGGCGGAAGCCTGTAAACAAGCGAATCCCTTCTGTTCTACAAGCGTTTGTGAAGGAGAGGTTGATCTGAAGAAGACTCGCTCTTCCCCTTCGTTGAGTTCCAGAATTTTGTTGGCGCCCCCCCCCCAAATGGCAGCAAAGAAGCAAAGTCCCGCTCTCGGTAAGTCAATCTCGGCTACCTTGAAGGGGGAGTCGCTCGAAGAGTTGGTGCGCAGGGCGGTGGTGGAAGCCATAAAACCCTTTGTTGACAAGCTGAACGAAACTGATCAAAGGGTGGGCTTAATTGAAAGCGAGGTGAAAACCATTAAGGCAGCAGCGGGGGGGGGGGGCAGAAAAGTCTGCTCTGGAAAGTGCGTCACTTGTGAAGGCTACAAAAAAGGAGCTGAAGTTGGTGGAGAACCAGCTGATCGGGCTACAGGTGGAACGAACACAGACAATTTTGCGTCTCCAAAACGTGAAAGAGGAGGAAAAGGAGGATCTGTGGGATGTGGTCTCGGAACTGCTGGCGACACCCGCGAGGACGACTAAAGAAGAGGTTAAAAGCGCCATTTTGGAGGTCCGTCGGGCTTCTTCAAAATATGCAATAAAGCGACAGTTGCCTCGTGAGATCATTATTGACTTTTCATCTAAAAAGATTCGGGACACCATCCTATATAACTCATACAATGCGGATTTGGACTTTATGGGTTTGAAAGTCAAGATTTTGAAGGACGTTCCATTTCTAGTCTGGAAACGGCGTTTTAAATATAAAAAGTTTGCAGCTCTTCTGAGGGACCATGGAATAAAGTACAAATGGTTATTCCCGGAAGGAATATGGTTCAGATATAAAGATCAGGCCTATAAGATATTATCAGAAGATCAACTAAAGGATTTTGAGAATAAAAACCCAGAACTCTGCTGCACCAAGAACGAAGAAAAGGAGGAGCCGGAGGGGGGGGGAGGAGGAGAGCATCGCAACAGCAGTTGCACAGAGAGAACTGCGTCCGGGACCTAGAAGGGGGAGGAAAGTTTAATCAGATTTTGAAATGTTTATTCTCTGTATGATTAACCACTCCATCATTATTCTATGGAGCTATTTTTGTATTATGACAGTATGAAGGGAAACATTGAAGTGTAGTGTTTAGTGTTTGTAGTTCATCCCCCCCCCTTTTCTTTTTCCACCCCCCTTTGTCCCTTCCCTCTCCCCTTTCCTTGTGATAGTCTGTAGTGTTTTGTAGTTATGAAAAATAAAAAAAAATTATTAAAAAAAAAGAAATACATGTTTGATGGAATACGTCCTCTCAGGCCCTTCTTTTGCCTGCACACTACTCTAAAGAGGGTTCTGCTTCCTTCACAGCTGAAGAAACTGATAGGAGGCAGAGGCAATGTTTCTAATTTCTCCTTTCCTAATTAATCATCTGCCAAGGATTTTCTTAGCTTCACAGTGACCAATTCACTTAAAAGTGTATTGAATCCTGGACTGCAGAGGAGAGAGATTAGGGTAAAAGGATGTGCACCTCACAGTAACAATTTCCTTCCAGTATACTATAATATAGCTGTTTTGGGGATATGATCAGACCCATTTCCTTTCCTCTCTACCACCCCCTGCCCCAACTGTTGATGTACTACTCCCAACATTCAGTGTCCTGGAAGAAATGTGTAGCAATGATACTAGATTTTTTTAAAAAAATTACAAGCTAATTTCTGCATACCCTGGATAATAGAGAAATAATAATAATAATAGTTCTTATAATGAAATATTAATAGTAATAACTCTTGTATATTGACCCCAAGAATGGGTAACGTGGAGGATTCCAAAGTATTTATCTGTCCACTTGTATATAATAAATAAAGAGATTGATTTGGTTTGCTTCTGTCTGTATAACAGACTTAAATGGCTACTCTCGTGGAGTTTCGCTTTTGTTTTGTTTGGGTGGGGAGTTGGGAGGAGGGAAATTTGGAGAAATCTGAAATAATACTGCTTTATTACAAGCAGGTTTCATATTCGAATGTTACAAGTAACAACATTGACTAAGGATTTTGTGACCTTTTAAAAAAAATCTTGGCAATGTTCTGTTGTTATTTTTCAAATCGCTGTGGGGAAATTTGCATCAAGCAAGTTTTGATTGTTCACTTGTTGAAGCAAAATATTGTTGATAATATCTTATCTAAAGCAGTAATTGTGACATTGGGAACTTTAAGTAAGTTGTACCTCTTAGGGTAATCTGACACTTTAAGCTCTCATTAGTAATCAAATCAGGTATATAAATAGAGACATATGTGCTTTTTTCCTTGGAAAGCCTAAAGAGATTACTTGACAGATGAGCCATGACTGAAACTGAGTTTTGCTTGAGATGACACAAATACTTCTTGATGTCCTAGAAATATATTTAGTTGCTTGATCATTCAATTGTCTAGTTTGCTTTCTCTAGTTCTTCATGTCTGTATCCAAGTAACATAATAGATAGGAGATATGATGTTCTGTTTTATGCATAACAGACACAAAAGATGATATTCAATTAGAAAATTAGCAATAATATAATCCTTCAGTGAAAATGAATTAAAAGAAATCAGCAACACAAATAGAAACCAACATTCATAAAACAGTAAATGTTTTAAAGAAACCTAAAAAGCAACATCATTGTGTCATTGGCCTTCCATGTGGCATGTTGATTGGACTGTAGGACTAGGACCTGGGAGGTCCCTCTCTGCCATGGAAGCTCTCTGGGTGACCTTGGGCCAGTAACATCCTCTCAGCCTAACCTGCCTCACAGGGTTGTTGTGAGGATAAAATGGAGGTGAGGACAATGATGTGAACCCATTTGGGTCCCCATTGGAGAGAGAGGTGGGATGAAAATTAAGTAAATAATAAATTAATAACCTACCTATCCTCCAAGGGATAATGTATGAACCAGTGATGCAGCTTTTTAGGCTTCTAGTTTTTTAAATGTTTGTTTCTCATAGTAATCCTATGAGAGAGGTTAGCTTAAAGTGGTTAAAGTTCCACTTGTGGAAGATCTTGTGCAACATCTAGCTCTTTCCTCCCTATATATTGCTGTGCCCAGAAACTGGTTGCACAGCACAATCGGCAATGGAGATACAATAAGTTTGACTTAATGCAAGTGGCTACCTTAGTCTTTTTCTTGAGATTTTTCCACTGGATCCAACTCTAGTTCTCTAGAAGCTGAAAATGGTGAACAAATGCAAACAGCATTTGTATGTGAGTAGGGAAAGCAGACAGTGTCTATTGGGGCCCTTCATGATCTTCAGTTAGTGTTGCTTATGTTTTTCTTTCCTCACATTTTCTTCACATGGTCGAAGGAACTTTGGGGTAAAGCCCTTCCCTTTGGTTCCTCGCCTCTGGCTTGGATCCAACAGAATTTCTGCAGATTGAAGGATTTCTGCCAGGAGACTGCAGCTTAGTCAACTCTCCCTTCCTAGGGGGCCCCCAGGAACAGCATTCAGTGGGGCATTTTGAGCTGTAGCAGGAGTGAGGAGGTGAGAAAGTAACACTTAGTAGACAGAAATCCTTCAATCTATGGAAATGCTCCATTGAATCCAACCCATTGGATACTGCCCTTTGTGGCTGGTTATGTATCTTCCCACATACTTACTTCTTGCTCTTTCTGAAATTGGGACAGATAGTATTAAACAATTCAGAACATTACTATTATTTATTTGCTGGTTTAGAATATTTATTCGCTGCCTCTTGACTTCATGAGCACAAAACACAAAAACTAACTACATACATAAAGTTGGATCCAGCCAGCTTTTTAGTTCAGTATTACCCAATTAAATCTCCTTACTACAGCCCACGTGGTCTTTGTCCATGCCAGTCCCATGATCTCCAGCATATCCATTTGGCTAGTGAAAGGGACCCATCCTCTCTTTTTGCACCACCACAAAAGCTAGTTGGATCCAACCCACAAAACCAACAGTACTCAATAATAGAACTGCAAACGTCACCATTATCATAGCAGCAGGACAATAGCAGCCAACAGCATAAAACACAAGTGCATATATAGTTAAAATCAGAATAAATTTTATCTATAACAGAAGCAAAGTAATATAAAAGTGCAATAAAATAGTTAAACCAGCCCCTGTAGTAAAGCAAACAGAAAGGTCTATAAGTCATTGATATACCATGAACAAAAGTCAGCAATAAGCCACTTATACAGACCAGCCAATGAGATGAAATTATAAGACCTGGGCAAATAAAGATGTCTTCACTTAGTGTCCAGATTGCAGGCAACTAAGTGCATCATTGGGGGAAGGGTATTCCGTAACCTAGACTTTACTTCTAAAAAAGGCCTGATTATTTTCTACAAAATGAATGACAGTTAACAGAATTACATAGTATTTTCATCCATGTTTTACTAACTCCTTTTTGAATCCTCTGTTAGTTTTGTGTTTCAGAATGGCACTCTCAGTAAAAAGCAATTCATTGTATGTTTCATTTATCTGTTAACATCCCCTGCATTTAAGAGAGGATATGTTTTTAGGCCTCTTTGTGTGTTCATGCTTTTCAGACTGAAGTATCTAGAACTCATAAAGACATATTTGTCTCATATCAGTGTTAGGTAGGTACATTTTTCTGTAAATGAGGATGAAGTGTGGGTTATTTTTTGTTTTGTTGTCTTTGGCTGAGTGTCGGCTTAGGTCCATTTGCCAAGCATATTCAAATACATCTTTCTGCTGCTGGATTCAAATTGGTGCCTATCCCAACAGCAGTGGAAGAAGTTTTTGACGATGGGACTGATGAATGTGGAGAAGTGGGTTTCCCTGCATATTTTGCCTGCTGATTCTTTATTGAAAGTTTCATCATCCCTCCCCATTTTGTACTATCATTGCCAATTTTCCTTTGAAATTTCCACCTTCCCTTTTAAGTATTATATTTTATTAGTGCTTGGAATAACTGTTACATGTTCATAGACTCTTTTTTTTTAGATGGGGTAATATTATTGTGAACCATAGCACTCCAGTATCAATATTTCTGTGTATAATTAAACCTATTTATTCTCTCCTCACCTCCTCAGGTCTGTGAGTATTCAGATGGAACCAAGTCCTTGAAGTTGGGAGACTTTGGATTAGCCACAGTGGTTGAAGGGCCATTGTATACAGTCTGTGGCACACCAACTTACGTGGCTCCAGAAATTATTGCAGAGACTGGGTGAGAATACATATTTTAAATTCTCTTTGTCAGTGTGGTTAACCTCATTTATCCAAATGTCTTGGGTAAACAAGAGCGCTATTTCTTTCTTTTTTCCCCAAATTTTATTTTTGATTCTAAGATTTACAATACATTATATTGACATTTCATATGGGCAGAGCTTCTTTTCTGCCAGAATGCTCCGGAACAGCTTTCTGGCAGTTCTCAAAACTGCCCCCCTGATCATGGCCGTTTCGGCCAGGATCGGGCCCAAATTAGCCTGGAATGGGTCGTTGCCAGGCGGGGGAACACTCCCCCACCTGGCAGCGGCCTGACCCTGGCCGTTTCAGGCCTGAACCAGGCCCAAAATGGCCAAAATAGGCCCCAAACGACCAGGATTGGGCCAGAAATGGCCAGGATCGGGCCCCTGCTAAGCGGGGGAACACTCCCCTGCCTAGCAGTGGCCTGATCCTGGCCATTTCGGGCCCAAATTGGGCCCAAAATGGCTGAAACTGGCCTGAAACAGCCAGGATCTATCCTGCACCTGACAGTGGCCAGATCCTGGCCTGAATCAGCCTAGGACGGGGAGGTGAGTGGACTTGAATCACTGGAATGCTCCCAGGGGTGGCCACGTCCTGCACGATGACATCACTTCCTGGAAGTGTCATCATCGCGCGGTCCTGGGAGCGCGTGCCCACTTTGCACACGCGCATATGGGACCACTGAGTTCCACCACTTCTTTTCTCAGAAAAAAGTCCTGCATATGAGTTACAATATAACTGAGAATGAATTAACAAATATCAGGGCATACTATCGAAGCCAATTAAACATATTAAGTTTACACTAACACAACAAGCTGCAAATGAGAGAGATATGAGCAGTCAAATTCTACTAATGATGCCAGTATGTACTCCATGGCTAAACATTTCACACAACAGAGAGTAACCTTCAATATCTTATACTGTTAAGATAGTTAAATTTTATGGATACAAGTGTTTCGGATAGACTAGATTTTGGGGTAGGATATCCTCTTTGATAATGTGCTGAAGAAATGGGAGCCATTTCTCAATGAACCCAGTTGTATTAGGGCAAATTTTAGATTGGAGAAGACCATCTGAGATCTTTTCTATTATCAGATTATCACATATTTTCAAATACCATGTGGATATAGTCGAAGCAGATTGTGACTTCCATTTTAGAGCAATTGCTGTTTTTGCTGCCACTAAGAGGCAGATGATTAATTCACATCTAATTTTTGGTATAGAGATATCTTGCCAGTGATTTAGAAAAATAAGCTCAGGAAGCAGTGGAATTGTATGTCCTGTTATTTGAGTTATTTGTGAAAGAACCTCATTCCAGAATGCTTTGATATATGTACAGTTCCACCAACAGTGTGTGTAGGAACCTACCTCCTCACAGTTCTTCCAACAAAGAGGTGACCGTGAAGAAGTAATTATTGCTAGTTTCTTAGGGATAAGCTACCACTTTGTCAGTATTTTATAAGCTTGTAGTTTGGTGCTTATGACAGAGGAGTTGAACAATGTGGAGGACCATATAGTTGTCCACTGGTCTTCTATTAAGGTGATATTGCAATCATGTTGCCACTTCAGTTGATAACTTAAAGGTTTTGGTTTTTCTATATGAAGTAATATATCTTTGTAATTGTAATCTTTGTAATTAAACCTTTGCGCTTAGATCCCGAGTTGCTTAGTAATCGTTCAAAGTCTGATTCAGGAATACTCAGAAGTCTTGGGATTCATAGATAGTTTATCATATGGCTAAATTGTAAGTAAAGTACCATCAAACTTTCTGTTGAATTTTCTGTTCCAATTCAGCTTTTGCTAAAATACCCTCCTTTGAGGAAATATCAGTCAAGCATGTGATCTTAGCTCGTCACCATATTGTGGGTACAGCAGATTCTTTACCCACAAGAAACCATTCTTGGAATAAGAATGAGGAAAATCGTGGTATTTTCGGGGTCGGTTTGGACCTAAGTGAGTCCTACACCCTAAGCATGGTTTTAAGAAAAATGTTCTGTTCAATCAAGATTGGACAAGAGTGCTGACTGTTCCATATCACTTCTTGAATGATCATGGGAGCAGTTAGTGGATGTAGAATCTTTATCTAGTCAGCAAGGTCTCCTATTCACAACATTTGTACTATATTTGAAAGACGTATTGTTCTATAGTAGGCTGAGATATCAGGATAATTTAACTCTCCTGATGCTTTGCGTAGACGTAACGTATTGAAGCCAATTCTTGGTCTTTTATGATGCAGCAGGAATGTATTAATTGTGGATTGCCACTGTTTCAGTGTTTTGGAGGGTATAGCAATGGGAATAGCTCAGAATAGAAACAATATTTTAGGAAGAACAAAAGATTTGATCAGATGGGACCTGTCTGACCAAGAAAGCAATTGTCTATCTCATTTTTGTAGATCCAGTTTTATCTCTTGGAATTTCCTAAAATGGTTGACTTTTAGCAGGTGGATGAGATTCAGAGGAATGTGTATCCCAAGATAGGAGAGATATGTGTTCATCCTCTGAAAATCATATAGTTGATGTAAATACGTTCCAGAAATAGAAGATAAATTGACAGGTAAAAGGCAGGATTTGGACTGATTGATTTTCAAACCTGAGATCTGACTAAAAGCTGTGATGGTTTTTTGCAGATGAGGAAGACATTTTTCCAGTTTTGTGATGTAAAGAAGCATATCATCTGCAAGCATGCTAAGTTTGAAGACATGAGAGGCTATGCTCACTCCATGTATTTGGGAGTTTTCTCGTATTTCCGCAGCTAGAGGTTCCAAAGCAATAGCAAAAGTATAGGTGATAAAGGGCATCCTTGTCTAGTTCCTCTGTGTAGTGTGATTGGTTCTAAAGCTACACCATTTACCTTTATTTGTGCTGTTGGACAAGAGTAGATGGTTTTAACTAAACAAAGGAAATTTTCTCCAACGCCCATATGTTGAAGTAGTCTGTAACTATGATGTTTCTAGTGAATCAAAGGCTTTCTCGATATCTAGCGAGAGGAAGATCACCTCAGTGTCCGTGTACTTACATGAGGAAAGGACATTCAATGTTTTATAGATGTCTGTTAGGTCCCTTCCTGATATGAGTCCTGCTTGTTCTTGATGTACGTATTCTGCCACGAATGAGTTTAGATGTCTGGCAATGATGGCTGTAAAAATTTTATAATCCTGGTTCAGAAGTGATATCAGACAAAAGGATGCTGGGTTTGTAAGATCTTTACCTGGTTTGGGGATGACCATTATAGATGAGGAGCTCCATGAAGGTGGGAGGGTCCCTGCCTCTAGAATCATGTTACATCCTGGTTGTGCCAGAACAGAAGCATATTTTTTGTAGAATTCAGGTGTATATTCAACTGAACCTGCTGATTTGTTGGTTTTTAATTTTTTAATAATTTCCAAGACCTCTTGATATTCAGTGGGTTTTCTAGACCGTGTCGGTGAACGTCTTCTAATATGTTTACTTGAGTGCAGATATTCCTCTGTGAGTCTAGGGCTTGGATTTTTGGATGAGTATAATGATTGATAATACTTAGCAAATAGTTGAGCTATATCCTTTGATTTTGTGTTTAATCACCCTTTGTTGTCACAAATTGTGTTTACCGTTCTAGAAGATCTCTTGTCTTTCACCCTCCAAGACAGCATTCTGAGTGATTTAAGTGAATTACTCCAGTACTTTTGTTTGAGAAATAAAAGAATTTTTTGTACTTGGGTTTCCAGAGTTTCTAAAAGCTTGTGTTCAGTTAGAAGTTTATGGCAGACTTTTTTGCTTCCTCATTCCTTGTGTATTCTCTCTAGACAGCGAATTTTTTCCAATAATTCTGATTTATAAGGTTTTCTACACTTTTTCAAGTACGACAACATTGAGATTAAATGGCCTCTGAGAACTACCTTCAGTGCATCCCATGTCATGGATAGGGAGGTCACATTGGAGCCATTGTCTCTCAGATATTGCTGAATACGAAGTTCAATTTCTTTAGCATATTCTTCATTATATATGAGATTTGTTCAGCAACCAGTGTCCGTCAGCTTTAGATGTGAAGTCCATTGACAATAGGCAATTTACCCAGGCGTGATCAGACCATATGATTTTGCCAATTTCAGAATTTACCACCTTGCTAATTAGGGATTCAGAAATGAGAACAAAATAAATTCTGGTGTACACATTGTGGATTGATAAAAAAATATATAAAGTCTCTGTCAGAATTGTGCATTAGATGCCAGATATTGCCTAAATGAAGCTCATTCAAAAGTTCTGCTAAATGCATGTTTAATTTCCTCTTCTTAGTTTTGCATTTATTTAGATGTGTGCAATTTAACTCAAGATTTACAATATAATTAAGATCACCTTCAATGATCACTTCTGCTTCCTGAAATTATCTTAATGTGAAATCTAAGGATTTCATTTGATTGTTGTTTGGAGCATTAACCAAAGCTAATGTGGTCATTTGTTCATCAAGGGGACCTTTCACAAAGATGAAACAACCTTGTGGATCTGTTAGCGTAGCTCTATGTTAGAAATGGACGTTCTTGGAAATTAACACCTCGTGCCTTCAATGTACCTTTCGCATAGTATTGATATTTAATCCAGTTGACTTTCAAAACAGATTGATCAGAGGATTGCAAGTGGGTTTCCTGGAGTAATATGATGTCTGATCACAATTTGGATAAGTTTGATAGCATTTCTTTCCTTTTATTTATGTTATTAAGGCCCCATACATTAAAAGTGGTTATATTCAACTTGGAATACATTTCTGATGTGGAATAGATCCACCCACTCTGATTTGTGTGCAATTAAAAGTAAGAACTCAGAGGGGATCACAAGATTATTACACTATTAGTCTGTTAAGTGGTAAATGGCTCTGAGGGTACACAGTGGAAAAATTAAGTCTCTTTAGAGAAGGTGAACTGAGATCAATGAAATGTACTATCTCAGTACATTCTTTTTTATTATAAAAATTATAGTAAGAGATGTTCTGTAAGTAAACAAAGAGGAGCTTAGAGCTCTGTTCGTACAATGCTAAGCCGTGAGGTTGCAGCTAAAGTAATGTTACGTTATATCAAACCCCAATTACAGGGTTATAGATTACTCATTGTTAATAAGAAGTTATACCTGAAACAATATAATGTTGGCTAGATTAAACCAAAACAACTTGTACAACAATCAACCCTCTTTTCTAGAAAGCTAAGTAGCAAAATTAATCAGTAAGTGTAATATTTGATTTCCTTTTATTGCTAAGGTTATTAACTACAGCAAGATAAATGTGATTTGAATACTTATGTGATACTTTTAATAATTAAATAATTATTACTATATCTAAGATTGAATAAATATAAACAGAACTTACACAAAATTAATTTTATAGAAGTAGCAGTACCTTCCCTCTGAGGACTCTTTTTGAAACAGGAAAAATAACACTTCAAGTTATAATACTGAACCTTATTTAATCCCAGCCCACCCCCTTGTTGTATTAAACACAAATACTTTGCTTATTGTTTGATTTGATATACAGTAAACCAATTAGGTAATAAAGAGCCCAGACAGATTAAGAATGCAAACAACTAAAAGAGCCCTCTACAACCTCAGGAGAAACAGACACTGTGTTGTGGGCTGGGCTTGCCCAAGATGATAGTCCAGAGTCTGAGCACTAACACGAAGTCAAGGTGGCGGTGGAATGTTCAAAAGCCAATTCCAGTCTGTAGTCAGAGCACGAGATAAGTGCCAGGGGTGTGTCCAGAATCCAAAAGCCAGGTCAGGTCCAATCCAGGGTCAGTTACTGAAGCATCAGGTGTAGATGCAGGTATGAGCAAGATACACAGTACACGGAGTGGTTGCATGTAGTTAACACTTTGCTTCCATGCCTGGCAGTTTCTCCAGGCAGGCTTTTATAGCCAGGCATAGTTTGCAACCGGTTGCTGGGGCTCCATCCTGACGTTACTCATCATTGCTCTCCAGCAGCTGGCGTCGGTTCAGGAGATGAGCACTGAGCTGTCTCTCCTGCTGTTCCAATCTCTGCCATTGTCTGCAGTGCTCTTTGGGCATAGGTGAACCTGGGGGCGGTGGAAGCCCCTGGCTGGGCTTCACCTGTGGCATTGTACGTACCTCACTGAGTTTCCCCTGTGGTGTTGGGGCCGGAGGGTGCTGGTGCCTCTGCATCAGCTGCTGGCTGTGAACTCTGATCAGCCAGCAGCTGTTGTTCCTGATCTCTGGCTTCTGCTGAGTCAGGACTAGGACTGGCTACACGGAGCTCCTCTTCTCCTGAGAAGTTCTGGCTGATTGCACAAGGCTTCTTGAGTCCAGACTGGACCATGACACTCAACCCAGGTTACCAGAGTTAACTCCAATACAAAAAATAAACTCTTCCCCCTCCCTTCCCCAAACAGCAAGGTAAAATGAATGATACTAATCTTGACCATAACTACTTTAGTAGAAACTTAAAAGCAACTAAAAATGAGCAATATGGAGTGTTTAACCATGTTATGAAGTAATGAAGCAGTCAGGCATGATGGACAAATATTTTACTACCCTTTGTGGGGGTTGAAAATTGCATCATCTTCCTTTTCTGAGAAGTTTTGATGAGATCTGTGGGTAAGTTGACATGAATATTTTGCAGTAATGCAAGACCCGAGTCTTGATCTATAGTACAGCCAGATTTGTCCTTGCATCTTACTTGCAGCTTTGTTAGGTTTATCCACTTATATTCTATATCTGCTTGTCTTAGTGCCTCTGTTACTGTTTTTAACTCTCACCACCTGTATAAGACCTGTAAAGGAAGGTCAGGAAATACCAAGATCTGTTTGCCTTTAAAGTAAAATGAGCCTCGGGACCTGGCCTTTTCTAATATTTTCTTTTGAGTTCTCAGGTCAGGGAAGGTTGCTAGAATGTCTCTGGGAACCCTCTGCTGTGGCTGATATATGGGTCCCAGATGAAAAACTTTAGTTATTAAGGGGGCCACTCTGACTTTTAAGTGTAGCTGTTGTGCTAGCCAATTTGCAATGAAGATTGGTAAGTCCACGCTGGCAGTCAGTTGTTCATCAAAGCCCCTAAATTTTAAATGGGTCTGCCGTGACTCAAGGCTTATTACTCTGTCTTGAAGGTGTTAATTTTCTTTTTGAAGAGTGCATAGCTCTTCTTGTAAGGTCCTTCCTAATTCTAACACACAGACTGCTTTCTGAGAGGCAATATTCAGGGAGATTTTAAAGTCAGCGAATTGATCAATTAAAGGTTTAATTAGGGCAGACATGTTTTCTAGAATTCTTTGCTCCATATTTGTTAATAATGAGGCTAATGCTGTGTCAGATGGGGGAGTAGTCTTCAGGCCTACCTCATTTTCCTCAGTCACCATTTTGTTTTCTTCTCTTTCCTGCCTTGATTTTTGGATGTCTGTGACAGTGAAAAGAAGTCCTGTATTTGTTTATAAAATTTAAGATTCGGTTTAGGTTTGTCAGATGTTTGTTTGCCCATATTATTGGCAAGTGAAAAGTCATTAGAGTGTTAATTAATGAGGTTCAGGGATTGAGAGTTGGAGCTTTCTCCTCAGGCGTCGATCTTCTCTTCTGCTGAAGCCACACACACACACACACACACACACACCCCAAAAGGAGTGCTATTTCGATTGTTGCATTGATACAGACAACTGTGAGGTTTAAATAGATATGTGCATAATGAACATTTTATTATATTCTGTATAGTAAATTCTGAGATGAGATTCAACTCAATATGACCTTCAGTGTGTTCTAGGTGAAGGGCGAGATGTATAAAGCTATGCATAAAATCCTGCCATGGGCGAGATCCTTACAAGTTTTTAAAAAGCATACACTGTTACATGCCTGTAAGTCCAAAACCTTGGTATGAAAAAAAAATGCAGTATATATGACAGACATAATATACTCTCTTTTTTCTTTTCTTTTTACAGTTATGGCTTAAAGGTGGACATTTGGGCTGCAGGTGTCATTACGTATATATTGTTATGTGGGTTTCCACCATTTCGTAGGTAAGATAGTAAGAGAAGATTAAGTGTTTCTCTCTCCCTCAAACCTCCCCCATTTTATTATAAATATATCTCCATTCTTTTTCCTATTTCAGCTGGCTACGTTCCATCTTCATTCCTTCCTCATCAGTTCAGATAATTCCAATGCCTTTAGTTCATCTGCCATCAATATATTCAGGAAAAAAAGCAATATGTTTATAGGAAGAATTGAGTAGATTATATTGTTTTATCAGAGGTAGGCATAATTTCCAACAAGAAACTGGTTTCTCCATCTGTATACGCTTCTCCTTAAATGTCGCGCATCAAGACGTAACTTCACTATTAAGCATGCAGAGATTGCCCTCTAGTGTTAACAGTTGTACTAGCAACTTTTGTAATTATAATCATTACTTTGAATATTATCTCAGAAGCACCATACATGGTAATTTGTAGTAGCTGTAAACTTTTGTTAATGTGGCTAGACCACTTGAAACTCATTTAGCATAGTTAAGGCATTCCTCTGAAAAAAAGGTTCCAGGTGTCAATTATTCACATTTCTGCAAGCGAATGTGTTAAACGGACATATGTAACTGTAAATAATCACATAGTCTACTGATTTTTATTTTGTTTATTTGTTAATGTTTTTTAGCGCTGAGACTCAAGGTAGATTGGGAAAACTAAAAATGTTACTTCATATTCTGTAGGTTATGGCAACAGGCAAAACTTCTTTCACACCGGTTCCAGTGAGCAAGGTAGCTTCTATAGGACAGCTATTAAAAGGCAATTGTAAATGCTGGAAGTAAAAGGTTTAAAATTGCACTTCCAGTGTTATCAGCCTTTTCTACCTTATCCTCCTGCATTGAGAGGGAAAAAATTTTTATTTCCCCAGAACTTGCTTCAGTATACAGATAGATGAGGCTTTCTTATAGTCCCTCTTCTCTGTTTAGACAGGACTAAATGCAGAATATTTACAGTGTTCTTCTTACGTAGCTGAATCCTGAAAGTTCAACAATTATTTGGAGTGTATGTGTATGCATATAGACACAAACAGTCACCTGTATGTATCTGTCCCATAACTTTACTATCCTTTGTATGACCATAGACTAGCTCATAGGGATGACAGCGAATAATTGTCTCATATTTTTATCACATCTTTCCTCCAAGGAACTAAAGATGATCTGCATGGCTATCCCATCCCTTGTTTTATCCTTATGATAACTTCTGAAGTAGGTTAGGAAGAGAAATTGGCTGGCCCAAGGTCAGCCACTGAGATCCATGGCTACATGGACACTTGAACCTGTGGCTCGCCAGTCCTATTCTAGCAGCTAACCACTAGAGATGGGCACAAACCACAAAAAAAATCTGAACCATGAGGTTTGTGAGTTTGCACAAACTGGGGCAAGCATACGAATCAGTTTGTGGTTCGTGGGGTTTAAATGCCCCTTTCCAGCCACTTAGCAGCAGCAAGGAAAGGGGCATTTGACAGTTTTAAGGGCCCTTCCTAGCAAGTGGCAGGTCCCTTTAAACTATCAGCTGGTGGGCGGCAGGGGGGATGCCCCCCTCGCCACCTGCCAGCTGATAGTTTAAAGGGACCTGCCGCTTGCAAGCAGCAGGGCCCTTTAAACTGCCCAAATCCCAGCCCCCACCCCCCAGCCCCACAACTTGCCCTGTGGGTCCATGGCGTCCTCCCCCTCCTCCCATGAGGGGTGGGAAGGCCGTTTTTGGCCTCTTCCGCTGCTTCGTGGGCCTGCAGGGTGGTGGAGGGAAGCTGAAAATGACCTTCCCGCCCCTCAAATGGCTGCCGCGGCCATTTAGTTAGTAGAGATGGGTTACATTTGTACCCATCTCTACTAACCACTACTTCAAACTGGCTTAGTGAATGTCAATATTCTCTTTACACGCACATTTCAGGTAAATTAAGTTTAGAGTGAAATTCAAGTGAAAACAAGGGCAAATTTCTGCAGATTTGGTTAATCTTATTTTCCAATTTTAAATATGTTAATTTTAACCAGTATGCTGAATTGTTTTCCGGCCTGCCTTGATCCACAGTGAAAACAACGTTCAAGAAGATCTGTTTGACCAGATCCTGGTTGGAAAGCTAGAGTTTCCTTCTCCATACTGGGATAACATCACTGACTCTGCCAAGGTATTGGTTTGTTGATAGGACTTAAATTTATGCACCTATTTCTTACTGTCCTACCATAATTGGCTGAAGAAAACCTGGCACCTCAGAAAGCTGCTGAAAATACAGTGATTTCATGACTTCTGACACGTGTCCTTTTGTAGTGTTCCTGACCTAGTATTGTTTTTACAGTGTTTTGCATGGATCACAATTTCTGATGATTCTCTCAGTATAAGTCATTTTCGATGTGCAAGTGTGTGATTATTTAAAATTAAAATACAACAGAACAAACAGCACTTCCAGTTCACAAATTAAAAACTAAGAAAGAGAATGTACACAATTATAGTCATTTCTTTCTTATCCATTCGTTTCTAAGAGCTTAAGGATTTTTCTTTACATGTAGCAATTGTTGACCATTTTTGTCATCTCACATTCTTAGAATTTTGAAATTCTGTCAGTTTGATTATTGATAACAACTCCCATATCTTTAAGAACTATTCTATTTTGCCAGGCAACATTGGTTGTTTCCAATACCATCCTTGCATATAGCAGTACTTCTTTGGGATTAGTAGTTATTTTATCATCACAGTTTAAGTGATACATTTCAGGTTACAAATTAAGGAGCAATCCCCATAACCGTGTTTTGTATTGTTATCCAATAAACTTGAGCCCTAGGGCATGGCCACCATCTGTTTTGGGAGAGGTGCAAAACCAGCACTTACTACTAATTGAGTATAGATAATCTATTTGTTATTTGATGCTACTGGTATACCATTTTAAATCAGCTCTTGCTTATTTGTATGCTGGAAGAAAACTCTATTCTCTTAGTATAAATAGCTTCCCATCGTCAGGTTCCAAGTAATAACCAAGGCAAGAATATGACTTTTCCCTTATGCACTATGCAGTATAAAGTAGATCTTAAGACATTTTTTTATTTTGACATATGTTCGTATACTTGCCTCAAAAGAAAAGAGAGAACCAGAGAGGGGGTGTTCCTATGAGAACAAGAAGCAGCTGATTTGTACCACTCCTATTCTTGCTTCTAGCTTAGTTTTAATAGTTCAGAAAAACTTCACCAGGGTTTAGTGCCTACCTAACGTTCCAATTGGGGGTTTTTTGTCATGTGACCTATGAAGATTAGCTTCTGTCATAAAGATGATGTTTAACAGCTTCAGTGGTTCTACTCATGTCTGGTACTCTGGCATTTATGCTGTGAGCTCTTTCTAGGGTCTATCTTGTTGCCCCAGGTTCTTCATCATCTATGTGAAACCTCTGGGAAAGACCATCTGGGAACTTGAAGTGAGGTTCTGCTAATGTGTGGATGATACCCAGCTCTTTTTCTGCCCAACATCTGAGTTGGATGGGTGTGTGGAAGTCCTTAACAAATGCCAGAAGAAAAAATGGGAAGGGTAAACGGAAGCATCACTGAGGTGTCATTGGCCAATGGTAAAGGCACTCAAGGACTGAGAAATCAGCCTGTCCCAATTGCACTCCCCCTGAAGAAGCAGGGACAACTGTTTGAGAGAACGTAAACTCAGAGTCTAGGAGAAATGAAGATTAGAAGAAAATGTCTCTAGCAAAAGTAGCCTCTCATTTTAATGTGAATATAAATGGTGCCCATTTTTTCTCTCTCCTTTTGTTTATCAGGAGTTAATTAGTCTGATGTTACAAGTAAATGTGGAAGCACGATATACAGCGGCTCAGATTTTAAACCACCCCTGGGTGTCGGTGAGTAATGTATTTTCTCAAAATGCACATTTAGACAGAGATGATTCTAAAGAAGCTCACACTGTGTTAAAGCCCTACTTTTCTGGAATAAAGCCCATGAGTCCTAACTTTATGTTGTGACTCAGCATGCCATCAGTTACCTGCACAGTTTCTTCTACAGTGTGTGTTTTAAAACGTTCATAAAAAGACCAGCCATAATAGAAAACTTGCATGTGCTGTATTTGCTGAGTGCAGAAGAGGTACTGGTGGCTAGCAGCTTTCCTCTCTCATCTGAAGTTGCTCACAGTGTGATTGCTGTGAGACTGCAATATTGGCATGCGTAGGGTTTTAGTTGGGAGGGGGCCAATCTGGCATTGAATACTTTGTTCATTCATCAACACAATCAGTCCTCCTCACAGTGCAGGAGACTCATTGGATGGCAGAGAGAAAAAAGTGCTAAATCTTCAGCCCTTCCCCGACAACAGTTGACAAATGCAGATTACCTGTACAGTTCGAGGTGGGATCTAAATACATCATGACTAACAGACTGTTCCTTTGACAGAGGAAGTGTTTCCTCCATTACAGAAAGATTCTTGTTTGGCAAAAGTGCAAGATTGGGCCCTGGATTTTTGAGTCCTAAACCCTATTTTTGTGTATGGGTCTCCTGGAGGGATTGGGGAGATCACCTACAAATTATATCAGGCATGTTCTGCATAATGTGCAGAAACAAATTGATCAGTTAAAAGAGGCACATGTTCCTGGTAAATCAGTTCATCACATACATACTTTTTAAAAAGTTCATTAGCATTTTGTAGGAGTGAAAGAGCTGTATCACATTGAAGATGTTTGATGGTCAACATGATTAATAATGTCAATAGCAGCATTACTAAATTAAACTTTTCATTATGCATTTGGAAATTTTCATCTGTACTGTGGATTTAGAATTTTTTTCAAACTGAATTACCTGCCGAGTAACAGGGAAGTAGAAATCCAGACCTGCTGTCCATCCCACTCCAACAAAAAAACAAATGGCTGTGATTCTTTGTGTTAAAATGTGTGTTTTTTCTCTCCTTGCTTAACTAGGATGATGACTCCCAGGAGAATAATATGCAAGCTGAAGTAACAGGTAAATTAAAGCAGCACTTTAACAACACACTACCCAAACAGAATAACCCAACCGCAGGGGTTTCTGTCATCATGGTAAGCAAATGCATCTTTGTCATTAATTACCTCACTAATCTATCAACCATTTAATCCTCAAAGAGAGAATCGTGTTGAATCTTTCCACTGAAAAAAATAACCGTGAACACTCCCGATTGTGTCTGTATTTCCCCTACATGGGATGTGTGGGCATGTGCACGCATTTTTAAGAATAGTATTTGGAAAAGAATTACAGAAATGTCTTCATGTTCAGATTTCTCTGAATAATAAAAAGATTGGTGTAAAGATATTAAGATTGTAACGAGTTTTGGTCTCATGAAATACAGCCTCTTGGCAGTGAAGTTCTTAAAGATGCTGCTTAACTTCCTGTTAGCATTGCATCACTAATATGCAGTGCCAACAGTGGCTGACATGCTTAGCGGGACACTTGAAACGCATTTTAGATTAGAAAGAAAATCTTTGAATTTGTGGAAAGATTTATATTGCCTACTTGTTTCAGGATGCAAACCTGTTTGTGTGGCTGTGTTTGTGATGCATGACAGCTTTAAATGTAGTTTTTTTTTAAAAAAAAATAAATTAAAACAATTTACAAGAGCAGAAGAAAGGGCAAACTATTTTAGGCTGATACTCTTGCTTGCATTTTGTTTGACAGTTTGACTTGACAGTCTGAGGGTCTTCAGAGCTTCATACTTTGTATTGTTGAGACTTTGGATAAACCTGAAGCAGAAACCTGGTATCAAATACATTATTAAATAGAGTGATTTTAAGTTCTAACTCCTAGCTGCTGTCCGGTTTGCACGCACGCCCTTTAAATCTTGCCTCCAGGCTTCAAAATAATGTAGCTTCTGGCTTTTTACTGGTGTGCAGTTTTCTAATTATCTGGCCTGCTCATGTTGCTTCCAGTCAATGAAGCATACCCCGTATACTAGTTTTAACTTCTCATTTTCTCTTCCTTATCTCCTTCCTTGCTCATAAAGGCTGCAATCCTAGGCATGCTTACTAGAAGCTAAGCCACATTGAACTCTGGACTTACTCTTGAGTAAACATACAGAGGGCAGGCTGTTTGTTACTAAGTAGAATGAAATATATTTCTTGTTTTAATCTGGTCACTTGCTGCATAAATTAGGTGGGAAGCAAGAGAGATGATAATTTCTGAAGAGACCCACCAAGTAAATGTTATTTTTGTTGAAGACCTGTTTTGTTCATCCTCTTATTAGCTTCAACAGAAATGGGGCCAAGGAATCAAAAGCCTTTCTTACCTTTAACTCTAGGGCTTATGCATATTATAAAACTCATGATAATTTAGGAAAATCAGAAAATAAACATTTAAGCTGAAGACATGGACAGTCTAATATAATTAAGCTGAGGACATGGCAATCTAATACAGTTACCATCACATTTGTTTCACTTCTGTAGTAAGCATCCATTTTCTGCTTTCAGCTTATATAGTTAAGTCTCCACTGAATTCGAATTCGTTTTCAGCCTTTTGTTGCAAAAAAAGAGAAACCATTTTTTCCTCTGAAATTTTGAGATCTGCCCTCGTGTGGTAGAAGAATGAAATTACATTTAAAAGATGGTTTGCTGCTGTTCCTTGTGATTTTAAAAACCGCAATCGTACACTGAAATAATTTTAGTGCTGCTTTTTTCAGAATGTGGTTCATTGCATTTGTAAATGTTGCAAAGCTATTGGTTCTGCTTCAAGTAAGTCTAGTGTCTGTCCCTTGCTTCCTCTTTTGCTTCCTTTCCCAATGCCTGCATTGCTTTCTTCTGAGTAGGTCCAAGGCAATGGTATGTACTAACTACACTGCTTTTTTGCCCTATTAAATGTGTTCTTTTAGAGTCTGACAGAAAAGGAGAAGTAACCTATAGCAGTCTGATGTGGGGATGTCTGTCAACTTATGCAGAAGAAACACATGACAGTCTTTCGTTGCATTTATATGTCTGCATCATTTCATCCATGCATGGTGTATCGTGTCTTTGAACATGTACACAAACCAGATTGTTGGTCTTCTAGCTCAGTTTCGTCTACTCTGACTGGCATTAGCTCTCCAAGGCATATGGGAGAAAAAGGCTTTTCCCAACACCCGTGTTCTGCCTGGGGCTGAACCTGTGACAATGGATGTGCTCTGTAGATCTTTCTGTCCTCCTCCTTTAGAAACAGATGCCTCTTAAAATGGAGCAGACTTTAAGCTCTTTAGCTTTCTGTAGACAGAAAAAGTAAAGAGTAATTCAAACAGGAGTTTGCTAAATTTTGCTCCTATTGATGGTCATCTTTACTGCGACTGCCAACATTTCCCATGGCCGTGTGTTTCAGTGATTATCTTTTTTCAAGCTCTACTTGCATTCATATTTTCAAGTGGAGAATGTGCCTCTGAGTTTGTTCTAGCAGTTCAATTCAATCTGCAGCACATCCTATGTTCCATTCTGGGACTTGGCACACTGTAGACTAGAGGCCTTTCCACAATGGCTTACAACATCTTTTTGTCTCCTCCCCCCCTTATGTTTTTATATACTGAACATACAGTCCGATGAAGAGTTCTTGAGAACTTGAAGAACACTTGCACTGTGTTTTTGTGATATTTTGGTCCCAGGAAGGGGTATGGTATGGTTTTTGTTTTTGTACTTTTTTGTGGACCAACATGACTCCCTAAAATCTTTGTCTATACTAGCAGCCCGGAAAACCCACAAAAACCATAGCTTAAATGACAGTTAGATACTGATGCAACAATTTTGTTATCTGACACCGAGTTATTTGTGAACTAAGCAGTCTTGGGACCACCCCTATATATTTAGTAGAATCAGAGCTTAACCACTTCAGATTGTGTAAAACTGTATTATTTGGGGGAGAAATGAGGGGGGGGAATGCTCATTAAGAACGATCAACCCAGAGAGAGAGGTTCATCTTAGTCTTCTCCTTGACTTAGTAGTTTTCTTTGTGCAGGAGGGTTCTTTTATATCAGACAGTATATGAACATGCAACTCATTCTGATCTAAAAATTTGATCATATATCTAATTCTGTACTGGACCTAAATTGTTCCCAAAAGGTATGCATTTGTAGAAGCATCCAAACTGGTGGTAAATAGGCTGTAAGTTTAGTATGGGGCCTGCAGAATGGGGCAGCAAACTACAACGCAAACTCTGATGTATACTAAACTACTTTGGATTACAGATCAGAATTTCCAGTAAGGGACATCAGAACACTAAGGCCAAATTATTATAATTTCTTAGAACCTTGGGAGGGGCATTTAATAAAACTAGAGGCCTATAATTAACGTTCTTTTAAAGATGATGGTCACTGTTCAGTTTAAAATCTAGTACAGATAAATATTTCATCTTGGAGTCTAGATGGTTCAGTCTCTATCAAGTCATTATGCTCATTGAGGACATGAATGCGCCAATGCCTGTCATCTTATGTCATTCTGTGGCATAGTCCATAAGTTGTTACAGCAGACTATTAACAGTAAAACATGTTAAATTGGCTTGGGTTTTATAACGCTCTAGCATTGCAGTTCTAAGCAGAGTTGCATGCTTCTAGGTCTATTGAAGACAGTGAATTTAGAAGAGAATAACTTTGTTCAGGATGGCATATACACAAATAACTCTCTTTTTACTGCAAATGTAAACTGGAAGTACATAGCCATGGGTTTTTTGTTACTATAATTTAGTGTGTAGTCACAGAATGCAATCAATTCAATCTCATATACTTCAGTATTCCTAAACATCCCCAGATTTTCATACAGACTATATGTTGGGCAAACACTGGCATGGCCAGCAGCATTCTTGTACCAGTGGCATATGTTATATCAGTATGGTCTCATGAATTCGTGTAGCCAACACATATATCAAAAAATTGAGATAAACCATTCCCAAGAAACATACTTACTGACTTTCTCTGTCAGCTATAGTTAACCATGAGAACATTTTTGATACTTGATGTCTTTTGCTAACCACAGCATGTTAACTTTTCTAAGCAGTGGTTTGGATCCAGCACTGCAGAAGTGGAGATATAAATGAACATAGAACAGTTCTGCTTGTGTAAGATCTTCCTCCCTATACAGCATATTGCCCAGAAACTGGTTGCACAAATGTTGCAGAAGCAGAAATATGAATGACAATACAGTAAGTTTGACTTGCTAGTGGCTACCATGGTATTTTTCTTGCGATTCCACCTAAGCTGGATTCAACCCTATATTTTTGCTGAATAGTTGATACCCTGCTCTTGCAAGAGAGATCTTTTTATGTATGTTGTGGAAATGGATGCGCATCTGTCAGCACAATCTCATTTGCATTGCAGTGCTTTTCTGAGTTGGGAAATCCAAATCTGGAGCCACAATTGGTCATGTTGCACCAATAACTAGATCAGAGTATTTAAGGAGTGCTATGGCCATTCTGTTTAACATTGCATGCTTGCTTTTTCCTCACCAGACTTGCAAATAAGATGTTTACCTTTTTTTAGCTTAAGCAACTCATTAAAGTTGATTTCATTGGCTTTGCATTAGCATGTTTTCATACTGTCTGTTGCTAATGCTCTCAATGCTCTGCATGTAAAAAGCTAGCTCTCAAGTCCAGAGAACCCACAAGTTTGGCAAAGACGTTTAATGTTATTACTCCTTTTCTTCAGACTAGTGCATGTGTCAAAGGATGTGTGTGTGTGTGTCTGCTGTTTCATATGAATTATAACCGCCCTTAGAGATGTCCATGTTTGTTTGCATTATAGAACACAGCTCTAGATAAAGAGAGGCAGATCTTCTGCAACAAGCGCCGTCAAGAATCTGGGCCAGCTGCTGGAGAGCAAAACACCATGACAAATGCTGCAGCTCATGACTCCTCTATGGTTGGGCTTCAGGCACCTTTTCCTGCTGCTTCTGAGCCACACAAACTCCCCCCACATCCTGTCTCAGCGCATCACAATGATACCACAGGATTCATGTGAACCGAGGCCATTGCTAGGTTGGAAATCTGTCCTCCAGTATTGGTTTCTTACCCTGTACCCACCATAGATTGTCCACAACTTTTTGAAAGGGAATGCAGGTGTAGTATACACAGTAGTTTTTAGTACTCTACTGGCAGTTCAGTTTGGAAAGTCTTTTTTAAAAAACAAAAACAAACCCTTTCTATATAATTTCACACAACATTGGAACAATTAATGGAATTAATCTTCTCTGTTGGAAATCATATATTGATATACAGACTGTTAATAAGACTTACCCAGCACACTCTCTTACATGAGCGCAGCAAAGGAGGAAGTGCTAATCTATACAAGTTTAAAGTTCAGTTCCTGACTTTCTCTTAAAAGGCAACTTCATCTACAGACTGGACCTAGTGGACAAACTGTACAGTACTGAAAGGCAGGCTGCGAGGAAGTTATTACTAAGTTCTTCTTTGTCAAATTGCAGTTTCAATAATTTGACTTCAAATTTGGGTATAAGAGTAACATAATCAAGAGGAAGTTCTTCATATGTATGACAACTGCAGTCCCTGAAGCCTTTTCAAGTATTATTTGTTCTGCACAAATTGCCTCCCATTCCATGCCAGTACTGATTACAAGCAACAAGAATTGTTTGGAAGAGGTGTGCGCTGCATGTTGCATAACCTACAGTGGAGTATATATTTAGCCAACTGAAGCGATGAACTGCGGGTCACCCACACACAATGCTTCTGCTATTTTGTTTTTCCATTAGTCCACTCTTTCATTTCAGGAAGAGCTGAAATAATAGAGAGCAGTGATGCTACATGTGCAGTCAAGGGTAGATGGAGTTGTATCTTTTCTCTTAATGCTTGTTTCAATATTGTATGTAATCTGCTTATTTTTTCCTTTTGCACCTTCTTAACTCTTGTCATTTTCTATTAGCCTTTACTTCATATTAGAATTATTAAGACCTGCAATAAACATTCTTCTTAAAAAGAGTAATTGTTTTTTTTTCTTTTTTAGGATTTAGGAAGTCCGAGGCGGGTCTTACATTTTGATTTCCTTTGTCCCAACGTTGCTGGTTGCCAAAGTGGCCATGCTGAAAGTGAGTTATCTGGAAATGATCCAGATAAGTAGGCTTGACTTCCCCTATCCTCAAGTCAGAGTCCATCTCAAAGCTGCAGATCTCAAAATAGGAGGTGGATAGCTGTTCTCTCTCTCCCAGATTGCTTCCACTTGGTATAAAAACGTGAGTGAGTAGAGCAGACAATTATTGTAACTTTTTTTAAAAACTTCCTACAGTCTTTGATTGACCAACGAGGACTTCTGCTAAGTAGTTGTAGAGAAAGTTCTGAAATCTAGACTTAACTGTAAATCCATGACTGTTATTTTAATAAGACTTTTCAGAAATGGAATTTCTGAGAATTGCACCCAAAAATTCAGGGGAAGAAGCTTGAAATATTACAGTCAGCTTGAAGAAGGGTGCTTAACATCTTCACATTTTCCTTTTGTGCTGTAATTATTAATAAGATGATCACCACAGCCTTGATAGCAGTGATGAGGAAACTGGTGGGGAAAGGATGGAAGTGCAAGAGCTTGCCTATAGCAAAAAAAGTGCTACTGCTCTGGTGTATTGCATTTCCAATGATATGGACATCACTTGTCCACTAGCCTTGGAAAAAATAATAGTTTAAGTGGCCACAAAGAACACTTGAATTCAAGAGTCCTCCTACCACATAAGTATAGGGCAGCAACTTAAGTGTCTCTTACTAGCTAACTGTCCCAAGAACATAAATGTTTCTTTATAAACAGATCTCATTACATTACGAAAGCTTCAGACTCTTAAAGCATCTGTAATTGGTTTTTAGGCACTGTAAACAAAATAAGGAAACTACCTGATTTTTATAGTAAACCAAGTCTTCTATAACACAGCCAAATATTAATACCACAACAATCAAGTGTTGGTCAACTGTGTCTGATGTGGGCAGAAAGAGTCAAGTTATATACTAGCATATTTAGTACTTAGATTTTCTGACTTCACTCTTTCGTTCTTTGCAATCAATAATAGTAAAATGTGTCAGGTCTTGCTAGGTATTTCCCCCAGGCACTTCACTGCATCTCTTAGGTGTATGAGTTAAAGTTACTTTATTAAAGAAGAATACCAGTATCAAGATGGTCAGACAGTATCATTGGCTGAAATGACTCAAGGTAGCAAAGCAAGGTTAATTATAGGACAAAGTCCATGCCCCCAGTGGGAAAGAATGCCCGTTAGGATTTTGGCACGCTGTGCCAAGGAGCCAGGAGAGAGGGGAGGAGGGAAAGGATGAGCTCTGCTCAGTCTCCTAGGAGGTTGGTGTGGTCTCGGCTCGAACTTCAAGGCCATGTTCTCAGGCCTGCGAGGAAATTGTAACCAAAACACCTGCAAGATGAGCAGCTAGCACACAGTCAGCAACAGGCTCCCTCTGCATGTTCCCAGAGGTACACTGCAGTAAGAAATCCGTAACACATGACAGATATGCTGGAGGCATATCTGACATACTGCCTCCTCAAAGATTCTTCTAAATTGATCCCCCAGGTTTCTCCGGGTACTTCTTGTGAAACTGGCGTACAAGCTTAGGAGCATTCACATCAGAAGCTGTTGCCCACTCTACATTACTCTTGTTGAAATGAACCCATTGAATCAAGTAATACAATTCCCCACATTTCAATTTAGAGTCCAAAACCACCTCAACTTTGTGGTGAAGTTGGCCATTCACGATGGGGGGGGGGACCCCCAGATCTGGGTGCCACACGTCAGGCCGTGGAGCCTTCTTCAGGAGGCTGAAATGAAATAAAGGGCAAACATTTTTTAGTTTCTTTGGCAGTTTAACTTCCACAATCACATCATTGATCACCTGAATGACCTCGAAGGGTCCCAAACTGGGTCCACCCGTTTCTTGCTCGGCTGCTCCCCCTGTAGATTTTTGGTGGAGGCATAAACTTGGTCTCCCACTTTTAGACTCCAGGGGGCAGAACATTTCCAATTTTCTTGTTTCTTAAGAGTCCTCTTTGGCTTTGTCCAGGGTCCTTTTGATCACTTTCCACTGGTCAGTTAATTTAGTCCACCACTCAGTCAGATCCCTCCCTTTGCTCTCACCCTAGGTACGTATGAATGGCATGGTTCTGCCCTTAAACCCTTGAGCAATCTTGAAGGTGGATACTCCCGTGGAGCTGTGTATGCTATTGTTGCAACAATATTCTGCGAAAACCAGAAAGTCCACCCAGTCATTCTGCTGATAATTGATGTAGCACCTTAGAAATTGTTCCAACACCTGGTTAACCCTTTCTCTTTGTCCATCAGTCTCGGGATGATGGACGGAGCTTAACCCTTGTTCTATCCCTACCACCTGCAACTCCCTCCAGAGCTTGGACACGAACTGTGCCCACCTGTCGGAGATTATCTTCTCAGGAAACAAGTGCAAATGGATCACATGCTGCATAAACAAAGCGGCCAACTTTTTGGCCGTCGGTAGTCCACCACCACTAGAATCGCCGTCTTTCCCTTGGAGAGGGGAAGGTCTGTAATAAAGTCCATAGAAATTGTGGTACATGGCAGGCTGGAGTTTCAAGTGGCTGAAGTAACCCGGGAGGCTTCCCCCCCTTTTCTTCCCCATCAGGCACACTTGGCAGGTGGAAACATATTGCATCACATCACGCCTCATTTTGGGCCACCAAAATTGTCTTTGCACTAGGTGTAAGATTTTCAAGTACCTGAAATGCCCAGCCAATTTAGCATCATACCAACTTTTCAACACCTCTGCTCTCAGGCTGGCAGGAACGTATAGTTTGCCTTGGCAGTACCAGCCTCCATGCTTGCCCTGTTCCAATTCATCCTTGGGTACTTCCTCCTTTTCCACCTCAGCTTTCACTTTCTCCTCCCATTCCGTGAGAACAGGCGGCATTGCTTTGCTCCTCGCCTGTTGCCTAATAATGACCGCCCCTCCCAGCTGAGTGGGTGAAAACATAGTGTCCACTCCTCCTTTTGACTGTCATGTTGGGGGAGGCGCGAAAGGGCATCTGCCAGGAAGTTCGATTTGCCTGGGAGGTGCTTCAGTATAAAATTGAATTGGGAGAAAAACACCCACCATAACTGCTTGGCGCCCAATTTGCGAGGGACACATAATGCTTCCAAATTCTTATGATCAGTCCACACCTCGAATGGCATTTTAGCACCTTCCAACCAATGTCTCTAAGTACACAAAGCCTGTTTAACGCTGCCGCCTCTTTATCCCAGATCGCCCAGTGGTGCTCAGAGTCCGAAATTTTTTTCAACACATAGACGCAGGGGTGTAATTTTCCCTCATCATCCTCCTATAGAATCACACACACACACCCCATCGCCACATCACTAGCATCCACCTGCACTACAAACTTGCGATTTTCATCTGGGTGGCGCAGTACCGGCTCCAAAGTGAACAACTGCTTTAGGCACTCGAAAGCCTCCTGACACTCGGCAGTCCATGTAGTTTAACACTAAGCTTCATTCCAGGTCAGTTAATGGCAAGGAGATTTGGGCAAAGTTCTTTATGAAGGGTCGGTGAAAGTTAGCAAAGCCCAGGAGTAACTGCAGCTGCCATCTGGTTTTGGGGGCTTCCCACCCCACCATGGCTTGCACCTTCACTGGGTCCAGCCCTTGACCCGAGACTCGGTAGCCCAAAAAGTCCAACTCTCTCTTATGGAATTCACACTTGGCCAATTTAACTGGCAGCTGGTGGGCCTGCAGGGTTTTTAGCACCTCCTGCACTGATTTCACATGTGATTCATAATCTTGCAAAAACAGTAACACGTCGTCTAAATAAATAACTACCCCTTTGTACAGGTATTTGTGCAGGACTTCACTAATCAAATTCATAAAAAACTCCCAGAGCCGTTGCAACAAGAAAGGCATGACTAAGTACACATAGTGTCCCAACGGGGTGTTGAACGCTGTCTTCCATTCACTCCCTCTTTGATTCTTACTCTAAAGTAAGAATCCCGCAAGTCCAGTTTAGAGAAGATCTTCCCTTGAGCCACCACTCCCAACAAGTCTCTGATGAGGGGGAGAGGGTAAGCATTAGACATCGAGACCGTGTTGATAATAATAATAACATTTGATTTATATACCACACTTCAGGACAACTTAATGCCCACTCAGAGTGGTTTACAAAGTTTGTTATTATTATCCCCACAATGAAACACCCTGTGAGGTGGGTGGGACTGAGAGAGCTCCAGAGAACTGTGACTAGCCCAAGGTCACCCAGCTGACTTCAAGTGGGGAATCAAACCCAGCTCTCCAGATTAGAGTCCCGCGCTCTTAACCATTACATGAAACTGGCTCTCCCTATAGTCCGTGCACAGCCTCAACCTCCCATCCTTTTTCTTGTGGAATCGTCAGATCAGGCAACTTGCTCCCTACCTGACGCCCTAGGACCTGGCTACAGTGATCAATGCAACGGTCACCTCCAGGCTAGATTACTGTAACTCACTCTACGCTGGGCTACCCCTGGGCCTGATCCGGAAACTACAATTGGTCCAGAATGTGGCAGCGCAGGTCCTGACTGGTATATCTTACCAGTCACATATCACACCTGTCCTGCGCCAGCTGCACTGGCTTCCGGCTGAATTCCGAATCAGGTTCAAGGTGTTGGTTCTTACCTTTAAAGCCCTTAGCGGGTTGGGACCGGCATATCTTTGGGACTGCCTCTCCCTGTACGTTCCCCGGAGACCGCTTCGATCAGCGGATAAATGTTTACTGGTGGTCCCCGGCCCTAAGGAAGCCCGCCTCACTTCAACCAGGGCCAGGGCCTATTCAGTCCTGGCCCCAGCCTGGTGGAACGCTCTGTCAATGGAGACCCGGCCCCAGCGGGACATATCGTTCCACCGGGCCTGTAAGACAGCTGATCCGCCAGGCGTTCGGTGGTTGAAGGGGGCGGTACCATGTCGGCCTCCCACCTTTGGGGTGGGGGAGGGTTCTCCCCACCATTGCACTTGGTTAATTTATTTCATTATTGTTTTGTATATTGATTTTAGTATTGTTTTTTGTTTTTATCGATTTTAAACTGTTCACCGCCCAGAGCCCCTGGGATGGGCAGTATATAAATTGAAATATAAATAAATAAATAAATAAATAAATAAATAAATAAATAAATAAATAAATAAAATAACACCGGAGTGGCGTGGGGAGAGCTCATGGGTCTAATAAAACTTCTCGCCAGATTTTTGACAATGAATTTTCGTACCTCAGCTCTCTCCCCAGGGCTCATAGAGTATAGCTTCTCTTGGCAGTTTTTGTCTGGGGATCAGTTCAATGGAACAATCGGTAGACCTATGGTGGGAGGGAAGCTTGTCTGCTTCTTTTTCATCAAATACTTGGGTCAAATCCCGATACTCAGAGGGGATTTGTTCCCTCTCCTCCATGGTCAACAGCACAGCTTCTGGGATGGGAGGGTCCACTTTTCCCCATTCCTCATATACGTGTGATACTCTTCCCCTGGGAAGCACAGCTCTCCTGCCCTCCAACGTACATATGGGTCATGATCACATAGCCAGCACACTCCCAACACGAGGGGAAATTTAGTAGCTGTGCTTACTATAAAGGTCCGGGCTTTCCAATGGCTCCCCATCCCCAGAGGGGTAAGTTCAGTCTCATCGCTGGGAGGATTCCCCTTCATTCGAGACCCATCCATTTGTTCAAACACAATGGGATGGGCGAGTTTGCTTACCTCCAGCCCCAGTCTCATCACCAACGCGGGGGCAATTAAGTCTCTAGTGCACTTCGAGTCAATTAGAGCTCTTACTCTGATGTGTGACCCCCTCCGAGGGTTCACTAGGGTAACCGGCAACTAGAACAGGGCCCCTTTAGGTCTCACCTCTTCAGGTGCTGATTTCTCCGTGACCTGCTGGCTGGGCCTCCTTACAGCAGTTTGTCCTTGCTCCCCGCCGGCAGGCTCTTGTCTTCCTCAGCCCTAGACGAGTCTCCACTAGATGACTCTGACTCCTCCTCTAGCTTTAAGCTGGTGGCCGCTTCGTTCCTCAGCCACGCCGGCTTCTTAGTGGCCTGTGAAGGTCCCGCCTGGCTCCTCCAAGCCTTGCGTCCTCTCTCTGAAGCTTCCGCTCTCGGCCCAGGGCAGGCGGCAGTAAAATGGCCCAACCTCCCACACTGCAAGTAGAGACCCCATTTAAGGCAGAAAGCCTGCTCAGCCGCCGGGAGGAGGCTTCTGGAGTACTCCCTCTCCTGAGCCCCGGCGTCTGAGGGGGGTCTGCGCTGACCCACTAGGTGCTGCATCTGCAGTAGCTTGACAACTTGGTCCCGATTCTCGATCTTGCAGGAGAGTTGAATCCATCCCAGCAGCGTCCGCGGGTCATTTTGCACCAACACCTTGGCCACGAAGTCTGGGTTCAGGCCCGCCCGGAAGAATTCGATCTTTACTTCCTCAGTCCAGTCCCTCAGTTTGGCTGCATACTGTCGAAATTCCATGGCATATTCTCGCACGGGACGGGTGCCCTGTCACATCCATTTCAGCTTGGTCCTCGTCCTCTCCTCCTCGAGCGGGTCTTCAAACTGCTCTCTTAAGGCTTGGATAAATGCATCCAAGCTCTGCAGTTCTGGGGCGTGGACCCCATACAGGGTCACATATCACTTTTCCGCTTGGCCCCTCAACCACGAACCCAAGTAACTCACTCAGCTAGCTTCATTGGGGAAGGTAGGGCCCCACTCTCAGTAGCACTCCATTGCCTGGACTAATAAGAAACCTAGCTCCTCGGGATCCCCCTCAAACCAGGCATCCAGCTTGCACCACCCCTGTGGCTGAAGTGTGGACAATGCTGGCGTGTCTTGCGGTCCTGGGACCAGACCCAGAACACCGCCGTCCGGAGGGGACCCTGCAGATGGCCCTGGTTGCAGCAGGATTTGCATTATCTCCCAGAAGCCATTCAGTAGTTCTCCCATTCCTTCTTTAATGTCATCTATTTTCCCCCAGATGGCACGCATCTCCTCGGTAACACCTTGGGGGGCCTCGGGCTTATCCAGATCTTCGGGCTCCTCTTTTGTTGAGCCAGAGCCGTCTCCTCCTGGCTCGTCATCTTCTGGGGTGGGCTGCACCTCCTCTGGCTTCGGCAATGCCCATTCTTGGGAAGTTATGGTCAGCCAGTTCAGGTAGATGGCCCCCGACTTGGGGTGGGCCCCCAACCCTTTTGGCACTTCGTCTCCGAGCCCTGTGGTCGCGCTGGGCTGGACGGTAGTCCCTCTGGCATCTCATGAGATCCCTTATCTGCTTCGTCTGCCATTGCACAGGTAGCGAAGTTCAGGACTCTGGTTCCAGGGGTATTTTTAGGACTTCAGCCAAAATGTCAGGTCTTGCCAGGTATTTCCCCCAAGCACTTCACTGCATCTCTTAGGTGTATGAGTTAAAGTTACTTTATTAAAAAAGAATACCAGTCTCAAGATGGTCAGACAGGATCATGGGCTGAAGTGACTCAAGTTAGCAAAGCAAGGTTAATTATAGGACAAAGTCCAGTAGGATTTTGGCATGCTGAGCCAGGGAGCCAGGGAAGAGGGGAGGAGGGAAAGGGTGCGCTCTGCTCAGTCTCTTAGGTTGGTGCAGTCTCTGCTGGAACTTAAAGGCCACATTCTCAGGCCTGCCAGGAAATTGTAACCAAAACACCTGCAAGATAATCAGCTAGCACCCAGTCAGCAACACAGGTTCCCTCTGCATGTTCTCAGAGGTACACTGCACACTGCAGCAAGAGATCCATAACACATGACAGATATGCTGGAGGCGTATCTGACAAAATGTTTCTCTTTTTTTCTTTCTGACCTTTCAGTTCTTCAAAAGTTAGTAGTTCAGCCTATGAATCTGTTCCTAGAACTGCTCGAGTAAGCGATGGGGCTATGTGATAATGGGAGATAAAGTGGAATAGGTTCTGAAAGTTCAAAAACAATTCTTGGAACACTGACAAAAATGATTTTATCTTCCTTGAAGATGTTAAGAGGAGACTTACTAAAAAGCTGAGCCAGTTGCTTGCTTTTTTAAAAAGATCTCACTTTTCTCGAATTGTATCTATTGACCCAAACTGAATCCATCTATTAGAACTTGCCAAAGTTTGGGATGATGCTCTAAGTGCACACTCTTTGTATGTATAGGTAGTTTAAAGTCCATCATATCACTAAACACTGAGTCCAGCTTCTCTCTGTGAGAGAAAAGGGGAGATATTAGTTCTAAGTAAAATAACCCACCCCAGCACCAATGATGCTCACTAAGCTAAAGAGTAAACTTTTATACTAATTTTTTCCCTCCCATCTCCATGCTTTTGGAAGAAAGGAATTCTATTCTAATTTGAAAAGTGTCTGGCTTAGAATTATCTCTTTCAGCTACATCAGTACAAGCATTTTTTAATCACAATCAACTATTCCTTGAGCAGTTGGTAAGTTATACTACATCATTTTGCAAAACACCCATGATGTTTTGAATAAGCTACATGTGAAGTTCTGTGGAAGACACCAAAGACTGCCTGCACCTGCTGATGTAGTAAATAGGTCTGAAAGGACAGTATTATAAACCATCAGGATCACCTTTAAAAAAAAACTTAGTTAAATACTGTTGACTGACAAGTCAGTACTTTTCAGGGGCAACTGTGAATTTTACATTGTTCCAGCTCAGCAATAAGACTCTTTTGCAATAAAAGATGCACTAAATTACAAATGTCTTTTATTTAATTTTTTCCAAATTGAGTTGACCTATTTGGATCTTTACTGAAAGAAATGGTAGTTGAATGTTAGAAAAAAATGGGAACTGCTTAAAGTAGGCAGCTGCAGAAAATTATAGACCAATATAGATATGGAATGTCTCAAACCTTAATAGAGCACAACATACAAAGTAGTTATTTATGCAATATAGACCTATAAAACAATACAATTCTTTTTCACAAATATTTTCACAGAGTTCTGAATGGCAACCTTGTAGAAAAAGTAGAATTTATGCAACACCAAAATAACATTGTTCCTTTAGTAAAATTCTTTTCATTAGGAGTTGAAAGATAGGATATTCAATGTTGTCAACATAATTGAGGACCAATGAGAACAAGCTCAGTTTATGGAATGGTAGTGTGTGTGTGCTACACATACTGACAATCTATGCCATAATCAAAACAAAACTTTTGCTTCTATGGGCAACTATATAATCCTTTTTTGCTGGTTGCCTAAAAACATCAGACTAGGCAGAAGTGTGCTTTGATTCCGCATGTGATTTAATGGGAAAAAATATGGAAGTAGGTAATTCTCAAAATTAAGGTTGGTTTTTATGGAACAATGCACATTTAGGTATGGCTGAAGGTGAGGTCACGAAAAAGCCATAAGGACTCACACTTGACATATCAACTCTGTTGCCAATTTCCTCTTCATTAATTGCACAACAAAACAAAACTAAACTAAAACAAAAAACTAATAATCTAGAATCAGAAGCATGCTTGATCACTACATTGATGGAAAGAAATGTTATATTTATCTCATAATTTAAATATTCTTATTGATTCCCAGAAGAGTCAGTGCTGAAGAAGTACAATCATTGTAAAGACAGAAGACAAAAATGTGGTATGGTTAAGCCCAGTTTAAAACCCCAGTATTATAACCAACTTCCATTGTTAAAATCAAATAATCCTCAAGATTATAAAGATTTACATGAGAAACATGTTTCATAATTTAGCTAGTACAAGAATTTTAGCCAACTTATGTAGGTCTTTCCTCATACATGAATCAAAATAGACTTACTATGACTAAAAATATAGATTATCTTTTTAAACTACAGGCCTCAGCAGCTATTTTCTGCTTCTTATCCCTTCCCTCCCCCAAAAAAGTCAAGCAATGTCTACAAAAATAGCAGTTAACTTTAAAAAATAGCTTCTTCCAGCAATTTTAAGTTACATTCGAAGATGTTATATTTACTATTTATAAGTACTGAGGATCTGGCAAGACACTGAAGAGAGACTTGCTATGCTTCAAGTTTCCATCTGCCAACTGCAGCAGGTATATTCCAGCTTCAGTATCTGGTTTGGTATTCGTGATGCCATCTGTTGAAATCATTGTAGAAAAGCACTATACTGCCAGAAGCCATTCCGGTCATTATACACCTATGGGGGGAGGGGGAGGAAATTCAGAGAAGCCTTATCATCATTATGTTGAGGTTGCATTTAACAAAGCATATGATCTACCAACTATGTCAAAGAATATAATGGTAAAGATTTCCACTGAATTCAGTTGTCATTAGATCTTGCTTCTGTCACCACAACAACAGGCTTGGGAGTGTTAAAACAGCTGGGATAGATAGAATAAAACATTTTTTTTAAAAAAAATACCCTGCTTTGGGATTAATTAAATGTTCATCTTACATGTGCTGTGTCCCTTCCTGCTGAGCCACATCCAGTGAAGCCAATACAGGATAGTATTGTACACATAACATAAACTTACTGACGCTCACCTTTGGTCAAATGAAAGAGCCATTGATCGGATTCCAGCATCACAACCAGGATAGGCAAAAAGCTGCTTGAGGTCACACACTTGCCATACCATAACAACTCCATTGTCTCCTCCTGTAAGGAGGTATTGTCCATCACGGCTCAGCTGAATTGCCTAAAGAATTCAGAGTGCACCTTCTATTAATGTTCACCATTAAATTGTTTTATTCAAAGTTGATAGCCAATTAAGGAAGGATAAGGTGCCTTATGAAACCATTTAGTTTAAAATGTTTTAAATAAAAAGACAATCAAATTTGGAATAAATAACAAATGAGTAAATTACACTTGGATAATAAAACAGTGAAAAGGTTATACGCATGACAGCACTTTATTGTTTTTCCTATTGTCAATTTGGGAAGTAGGGACTTAGTCCTCTTCAAACCCATAGACAGTTGTGACAATGTTCTAAGAGGCTTAAATTACAAGCAACAACAGTAATAATAATAACATTTGATTTGTATACCGCCCTTCAGGATGACTTAACACCCACTCAGAGTGGTTTACAAAGTATGTTATTATCCCCACAACAAAACCCCCTGTGAGGTGGGTGGAGCTGAGAGAGCTAGAAGCTGTGACTGACCCAAGGTCACCCAGCTGGCTTCAAGTGGAGGAGTGAGGAATGAAACCCGGTTCTCCAGATGAGAATCCTGCGCTCTTAACCACTAAACCAAACTGGCTCTCAGTACTTGTCAGAATAAAATTCACATATTTTTCACACGTAGGAAAAAATCTGTCAGAATAATACATTTGTAGCATGGCATAAAGAATATAAAGAAAATGAGTGTGATATATCGGCTAGACTTTGACCAGGGAGGTTCCAATAACTCTGGTCAGCCATGAAGCTAGAACTTGTTCTAGGAATTAATTCTCAGCCCAACCCACATCACCGAATTTTCAGGATGAAATGAGGCCAAGCAGGTACGCCAACCTAGTCTTAGATAAAGGCAGAATAGAAATACAAGAATAAAAACAGAACGCGCAAGGACTTGGAGGAAGGGCATCTTATTTCTCTCTCCCCCACTAATTCCTCTTACCTTTCCCTGAAAGCTCGTATAGCCTCTCCCCTTCTGCTTTCTTCTCCTCCTTCCCACCCACCCCCAACCTTTTTTCTGCCCTTCAGCTGTATTTATTATTTACTACTTTTATGCTCCACCTTTTTCCACAATGGAGACGCAAAGCAGATTTCACATTCTCCTCTTCCTCGCTTTATCTTCAAAACTACCCTATGAGGTAGATTAGGCTAAGTCTCTATAAATGCTCCAAACCTGGGTCTCCCAGATCCTAGTCTGAAACTGATCATTACACCACACTGAATTTTGAAGAGTAACAAGCAGCCAGTCCTTGGTGAGTCATGCAAGTCGCATGATACAAGTCACTCAGTGATTGTTGCCAGGCCTGGCAATCATGATGAGTCCTCCCTCTGCCAAAAAAGCCCTGGAAAGGCCTTGTGCCCTCCCCCTGCCTTTTACTTCCAGAAACCAAGCCTACAGTTGTGGTTGCCTAGCAACCCCACAATGGTCACTGAGAGGCATTTGTTTCTTAAAGCTACAGGTGTTGCTTTTATTATTGGGGGATGTTATCTCCCAAAATATATATTTTTTAATTTCAGATTTTTCTACAAATCTCAGGCTTTTCTCAGCTTTGAATAAAAATTTGTCCTGTCTATTCATTGGTCCAATCTCTGGATTTAAATATGGCCATGTTGAGAACGGCCATGAGAGATGGCCATGTTGAGAATTAGAAAAATGATAATAACCGATTACATGAAGAATAGAACTGACTCATGATTAAGAATTATATTCCTCATGTCATGACTTGTTTGGTGTACTTTTCTTTTTGGAAAGTAGGAAGTTCTGATTGAAGTACTCACTGCTGGCAATCAGATCCAGCATAAAACCCACTGGGCTGTTGAATATCTAAATACATGACACACCATTTATTAGGAAATTTTCTATTCTTAGTCTCAGCCAAGAAATCCTAAATAGAACAGTCAATTTTTTATTCCTTCTGTGTTTTATCTATTATTATCCAGCTGTTTTCTCATTTCTTATCTCCATTTCTTTTTCAAATGTGTGCGCATTTGATTAATCTTTTCTGTGCGAAAGCCTGTAACAATTTAAGTTTAACACATTTTTTTAATATAATGGTCTGTCTACTCAGCTCCTGGGAGGAGGTGTGTGTAATAGTCATTGTAGGTTAATACATTTCCTAAATTTTAGCCACCTTTTCACTAAGTCAAACAAAATAGTTAATATCATAATTTCAATAAAATTGTTTCAAATTTATTTATTTAGGGTTTTTAAAAAGAAAATGCATGTGCTGTGTCTCCAGAGACTTGTTTGAGAAAGTTTATTATTTACTTTATAAGTTAAGCTCATCTCAAAATAACTTTACAAGTAGCTTCCCAAAGTGGGTTTGAACTTTGTCAAACTGCAAGCTGTTTTTGAGACTGACAAGGGATTTAGAAGCAGTATATGATATAGCATATATATATATGATATAGCATGAAGGTCTATTCAAAGAAAGTAAAAAAACTTTGCTTGGATGCATGCATGCCTTTAGGCTTTCCTAAAGTAACTCTTTGGATCCCAGCCATAAAGGATGAAACTCACAGCTTAGTTAGCAGCATAGCAATACCATAAGAGTGCTCAGAAATGTTTATGTCTTCTCTTCTGCAACCAGAACCTCTATTAATTTCTTGGATGAAATGGTTTCAAACCTCTAATTTCCTACACCTGCTTATGCAAACCCATTTGTCCACAGTTGAGCAAATGATTTTAAAGAAAAGTGCATTTATTGTAAGCTCTAAGGAAGAATAGCTGGTAACCATTTTTTTTAGAAGAGTGGTTTAGAATTACTATTATGCTAAGTGCATTCAGTCAAATGTATATTGTTCTACAGACACTGTGATGCCTTTTAGTCCATCTGCATTAAACATGAGATAATCAAAATCAGTCACTCAATACTACTGAATGTTGCTTTAAAATGCAGCTATGTTCAAAGTTTTATACTACTGGGTCTTGAAATAAGAAAAAATAATGACAGAGATATAACTAGACATTTTCCATGTTAATAGACAAAAGGTATTTGCTACACAGATGTGCTTAAAATGTAAACACATCAGTCTTTGTGCATTATAAATGAATAGATGACAATATAGACAAGAGGAAGGATGATGAAGCTAAGGCAGTAAATGGTTTAAAAGAAAATGCTGGACTCGCGATATCTAACAAACCAAATACAATTACAAAAAGATTATTCATTATAAACAAAATCAATATCCATTTTTTCTCATTTCATAAATGGCAGTTTCCTAAGGGTATTTTTGAAATTGCAGTGAAGACCGTGACAAATAATTATTTGCTACAGTTATAAAATTCATCTGATGAAAATCCATTAACCTTATGGTTATGGTTCACTTGAATGTTATACTGGAGGCTTTTTATCAGAGAAATGCTATATTAAAAGGCAAATTAAAGCCATTAATCTTTAACTCTTCTACCACCAATGAATTCTGTGTATTTCTGTGCTCTTGATTAAATAAAAGATGAGATTTTGAGTTTTACTCAAAGCTGTAGCATTAGTGAGTCAACTAGAAATGAATGTGGAAGAGGAATGACCTTTTCAGTCTGTCAGGATTTCAGTTTCATAACATGGCCCTTAGGATTTAATATAAGATGCACTTGCTTCAAAGAAGTTGTCTACAGAAATATGAATCAATTTAATGTTTTGCTGTTGCCTCACTATGAACGTGATTTTGAATTCTACTAAATGGTGTTCTAATAATCTAATCAACTAATACGGGGTTCTGATATACAAACATATCTTCTGTTTCTGACTTGAACTCTCTTATAGAGTCTTGAAACTCAGAGGGAAACTACATGAGATGCCTGAGTGCATGTCGGGTCCTGCAATGTTCCCTGAGCAGCGTAGAACAGCTGCTCAATGCAATTCTCCACTGGGGAGGGATTCTCTCTTTTTTTCAAAAAGCCTCAGCTCAAGTTTTCCTCTGGGAGTGCAGGCGGGGGGGCGGTAATGTACCTGGAGGCAGGAAATCCAGGGCAACTTTTTGCAAAAGAGAATCTGATGCAATTCTCTGCCAGGGAGAAGAGCGGTGAGGGGGGATTCTCTCTCTTGCAAAAAGCCGCCCTAGATTACACCCCTCCCCACGAGCTCCTGGACGAAAACATGAGCCAAGACTTTTTGAAAGAGAGAGAGCATCCCTCCCATCACTCTTTCCCTGGTGGAGAATCACACTGAATGACTGTTCTTTGTAAGACTACACTACCCAGGGAACCTTGAGAGACATGACACATGAAGAACACATCTGGCATCTTGTGTAGTTTGGCTTTCAGATTCTTGAGAGACCACGCTCTTTTAAAAACAGACCTATCGCTACGACAACTTTGGCATACAGCACAGGGAGGACAGCTTGTTAGATATGTCGCTTTTCAAAACCAACCAAAGAAAGAAAAATAAATTGATTCATTTGGGTGGAATAGAACAGCGGCTTTGTTGAGGATAAAATAATGTGTTTCTGAACTGCCTGCCTACTTAGATTTAAATTACTCATTAAGATATCTAAACAATGCTAGGCAGATCTACTTTAATATGCTGTTAGCCTAAGCTCCACTAAGCAATACAATTTTAAAACAAAAACAGGTGGAAAGTGTTGATTAGGCCCTAGTATCTCCAGAATGCCCACATATTCTCTTGGTAGGGTTTTTATCATACTTGTGTACAAGATGGTAAATTAGGAGATTATACCATCTGACTCTAACAGCGAATGCTGTTGGCATTAAACAGCATTCCCCAAATGCTGCCATTAACAAACACTACAGAAATTGTTTTAGCCAAATGCCCAGTCAGGAGCCTTACAAAGATTTCTCCACGAATGGGCAGGATGCCCTTGCATGAGAAAGGAAAAAAAGGCTGAAACGTGCCAGGCTTGTCTATTCTCTTATTGCAATTCAGTTCCAGTACTGGCCAAGGAATTTAGATTAATAGCAAAAGTATTTAGAATGCAACAACAAAATGGTCAATTTAAGTAGTCTGTCTTTTGGCATAGCTGTGAGGATATTTTGTTAGCATTATTTGTTTAATTAATTGTACAAAATAAGTGAACCTGCTCACACACTTAAAATATTGAAGATACTCACCCTTATATTATCATCGGTTTCCATAGTGGCTTGCAGTTTTCCATTCACACTGAATACACAAAAATGACCATTGTCATAGTAGATGACACAGTGACCCTCTCTTGATGCCTGGATAAGTTTTGCTTTCAGACAGTTTTCAGGTGCTTCTAATGTTCTCAGTAGATCTCCATTCATAGAATGTATGAGACACGGTCCATCTGATGAGGGAAGGAAACAGCCAAACCATCAGGATCTTCAAGACTTGGCAGGAATCTTAGGAATTTAATTTGTTAACCTATACATGTATACTCACAAATTTATTCACAATATTGTTCATATGCACATCCTACAATAACAGATAAGCTAATACACTTTATTCCAGAGGGGTCAAAGCAATCATTTCTTTACCTTCTCATTGGCTACTAGATAAAGGTAAAGGTAGTCCCCTGTGCAAGCACCGAGTCATTACTGACCCATGGGAGACATCGTATCACGACGTTTTCTTGGCAGATTTTTTACGGAGTGGTTTGGCATTGCCTTCCCCAGTCATCTACACTTTACCCCCAGGAAACTTGAGCCGGCTACCTGAACCTGGCTTCTGCCAGGATTGAACTCAGGTCGTGAGCAGCTTACCACTCTGTGCCACGGGGCTCCTTCATTGGCTAGTAAGCAGATCAAAAAGCAAACAAATCAAAGACAATAATTGGGTTTTATTATACATAGGTATTTGATCAGCTTAGGAAAGAAATTGCACAGGAGAGAAGCATTTTTGTGGTGATGCAAGATGCAAGAGAGGAATGGTAGGATAAAGCAGAGAAAAGTGGAGGAAACAACAAATATTTTGGTTCTGTGAGTGTCTGAAGGAAAACTCCTTCCTGTTGGTTGCTTCAGCACAGTTTTGTGCCATGTCATGAGCCTAGAGGTTCAGTGACCAAGTCAGATCCAGCCCTCGGAGTGATGGCCTTTCCAGTTGCTATTTACACAGTTTAGTGGGTATGAAAGAGCAACTCTGTGACAATATGACTTGGTGGCAGGCACTATAGGAGGCTGGGCATAAGACCACCTCTCATTCATCTAACAAAATGGCAATCCAGCAAAAATAGATCCTGATTTCTCTAACACAAAATACCTGTATATGCCAGAGTGGTGTATATGCCAGACAGCCAGTTTGGTGTAGCAGAAAAGAATGTTTGAATAGGATCTGGAAAACCCAGGTTCAAATACCCGTTTTGCCATGGAAGCTCATTGGGTAACCTTGGGTCAGTCACACTCTCTCAGCCTAACCTCTCAAGCTTGTTGTAAGGATAAAATGGAGGAGAATGATGTGAGCTGCTTTGGTCCTCTTTGGGGGAAAAGGTGGGGTATACATTTATTTAGCAGACAGATAAGCTGGCAAAACGATAGGCGCAACATGAGAAGTACCTGGTCTTAAGGTATAGGTAGTTCTTTGACAGGAGTGATTATTCTTGCTCTCAAGAGCTAGTAAATCAGTCTTCAAATACTGGGGTAGGGAGGGGGACATCTTTCCATTTTAGAACTAGAATGGAAAGATGAGGCTATTCTAGAAGAACACACAGTATAATAGGTTCCTTGTTAATCAGCACAGGCAAGTATTTGTAGGTCCAGCGTTGAAGGGGGAAAGGGCAGGCAGCACAAAGACGCAGGTATGATTTTAAAAGGCCACAGCTTTATTAGTTCATAATTGATGAAGACTTGGCACAGCATAGGGCACGAATCCAAGCATCAATTGACCTGCCTGTCAGCCAATGACCTCATTACCCCTCCAGCCAACTCCCTGAAGGGGGAAACGAGGATGACAGTGAATTCACATAGGCGCAAACCTCTGTGTGGATCCCCCTGCCACCTGGGAATGAACATGCCCCAACAGCCCCCAACTGGGCTTGTCCATGTGATGCTTCACCCCTACGATCCCTTAAGAGGATCCAGAAGTATGGGGAAATTGGGTTCACAGCCCTGTTTCTCCCCAAAATGATTCATGCCCAATGCCCGAACCACCCTTCTCAAAGGTGTGACAGAGATATAATAGCCTAAGCATAAAAAACACAATGACATCCAGACATTACAGATCCCAACTGCGACCATCAACCAAGAATTCTCTAGACCCAGGAGTCATCATAATGCTCAGCAATCCCTAGAAATGAGGGTGAGATGGATGGGAAGCCAGATGAGGAGCACAGTGCTGGGGGCTCAGCCAACTCTGCCGTTTAACCCCAGCAGGTGGACCAGAATGAAGACTTAGCCCTCAAGGTCTGCTGGTTGGTGCTCCGCCCCACTGGCCAGCCAGCCAGCTGCTGATTGGCTGGCTGGTGATTTGAACCTGGGGCTGAGACACAGCCCTGCTGGGGAACCAGGGAGTCACTGGGCCCCTGAGAAGATCACAGCACTGTGTCTCCCTACGCCTCCACAGACCACAAAGGCAGCCTCGGGTCAGTCTTTGGCTGGGTACTCCTGCTATAATGACATTTCATTGTCTAAATATAATGCCCTTTAAAAATATGTATGAGAAGCCCAGTATCCATTTGCATGAAAACATAACACTCAAACCACATATACTTTGCAGCGCAATACTGGCAGCCTTCACAGAAAGAGGATCCAAATTCACCATTTCAAAACTGCTTAATTTTAACATTAACATCCCAAAGAATCAGCATTAAGAAAAAAGATGTTTAAATTTCTAAGTCTCCAGCGAAATTTACCTTTAGAACCACTTATTACTAGACCAAGTTCAGCGCAAATTGCAGCACAGACAATTTCGTAGTCATGTCCTGTCAAGATAGCTCGAGGAGATGCAAATTCACCTTCAAGGAGGAAAAAAGAAACAAAAAAATCACAAGTCACCTCAAACTATAATGGTTTGGTATTTTTTGTTTATGAACAACTAGAAGATGTCCATTTTGATCTGTCTTTGATTCTGAAATCTCAACCACAAGGCTGAAAACAAATGGCTCATCACACAGTGCAAATTTTCCTTCTTTTTCGAAGAACTTGTAGCCTAAGAGAACTAGCTCCGGACACTGCCATGAGCCAATGTACAGGGGCAGGCTGATTCCTTTATCAGACCAACTAGTCAAGCCTTCATCATAAAATGTGCAACAAAAAAGTACATGTAAAAAAAACCTTAACACTTGCAGGACCTCCACATCTTAAGTATCAAGGTTTCACTAACAGTACAATTTCTTTTTCACAATTACAAATATGTTAGAATTATGGATTTGAAGAACATGTTTTGACAAGCATACTCTTTTTATGATTCCCAGAGCTGCATCAACATGCATTTTGCGGAAGAAATCAAAACCACATTATGATTTTTTCCCCTCCTGGTATGAGAGGGACAAAGGAAAATACTATATTTATGTTAGATACCTGATATCGAAGTTTATTGCGCTAAACAAGTAACAGGGCCTAGTTATTTTACTTTAAGTAAAGAAATCATAATCTAAATTACTTTTTAAAAAATTATATATGCACATGATTCAGGATCCAAAGAACAGTAAAACCAGCTCCAGGAGCCCAAGCCAAATTTACTTCAAGCAGCCCCCTATGATCACTGCTTCTGAAACAGAGTTTACAAAGTAGCTTATGAGCATACAGGAATCAGTTGTTCAAAGAAAAGAGATCAAAACGCCTCCTGCATGAACCTTTGGAATTGCAACCCTATGCAGAGTTATGTCAGCCTAAGCCAGTTGACTTCAAAGGACTAAGACTGGAATAACCCTGTATAGGGTTGCACTATGACTTGAAAAAGATTAGGTTTTTTTTTTAAAAAAGGGACAATACAGCAACTCAAAAAAATTTACACAATTTTAAAATAGCAGCCATAAATTTTACAAAGCTTTTGTTTCATGCAAGTTTTAGCAAAACACACTCAAATCCAGGAAGCATGGCAGACAGTTTGGGGGGCAGGGGAAGACAAATGGGAAGCATAAGGGCAGGAATTTTACATCTTCTTATGTTTATTAGGTGGAGTTTAGGTGAATGTGAACTCTCACAATGCTTTTAGAGACAAGCTACTCTATTGAACTTTCCATCTTACAAAGGAGAGTGCAGGAGATAGTTTATTTAAAACATCATTGTAAATAGTACAGTGTATTACTGTGCATACTTTGATTGAAAGGCATTACTTTAACCCAGTGGTTCCTAACCTTTAATCCTCTGCTCCCTCCCAGATACACATTATAACTGAATTCCCCTCTCTGAGTATTAAAATACAATGTGCCTTTCTCACTTGCCACAACGACTCAAGATAGCTTACCAAACACACACAGGAATTAAACAATTTTTTTTAAAACCCAGAAAATAAAAACATAGCTATACAACTTTTCCACAGAATAATGTCCTCCTTATGAAATACACTGTAGAATGCCTGCCTAAAAAGAACAGCTTTACATGTCTTCCAGGAGGCAGAAAATGAAAGAGCCTCTCTGCACCTTCTTGAGGAGGATATTCCATCAAGTTGGAACTGGAGCCATGCTGCAGCTGACCAGACAGCCTGAAGGGAAAGCTTTGCCGGGAGGGGGCCCTGGGAGGATGGAAGTGAAAAGATTCATAACAAGTAGAAATTGGGATGGATGAAAACAGCACTCTGCATAAGAAAATTTTATATAGGTGCATATATGTATATGATGATGATCCATAGGTCTCAGCCATACACTCAATGAGATCCTTGTGACTGTGGTGGCCATTAGCCAGCTCCTTAATGTTGGCTACGGGGTGGGGGGAGAGGCTGTGGGAGAAATCTAGATTCTGGGATATTACTTGCAGTGAAGTGAGCAATATAAAGCCACTCTCCTATGCTTGCTGTCAGAAATCACTGCAAGCAAAGAGAAAAGAATTTCTTGCCACCCCAAGTTCTGAATGCACCCCCCGCCCCCCAAGATTTTGAGATTTCTTTCTGGAGGCCATATGGTCATTAAGAATAAGTGCTTTAATCTATAATGATACAACAACTGTTTGGTGTGTGATTTAGTCTGTGTTTTGTGTCTTACCATTTTCATGTTGAGCATGCGTTTCATCTGATTAATATAGCTTGATATTTTACCCTGTCCGGCAGGACTCCTGGAGCACAATACATGATGAATTCAGCACCTCCAGGAGAATATATATGGTAGCCTTTATGTATCAGACTTGCCTTAGCACAGGGGTCCCCACTAGAGGCATCCACCATTCAGTCTTTTAAATGACAGTTAAGTGGCACTCTGATTGCCTCTGCTTAGCTGATTGCTACTGACTTGTACATTTTTAATCTTATATTATACTGTTATGCTGTTGTTGTTTTTAAATAGTTTTAAGATGTAAAATTTTATATGATTGTTTTTTACTTGATGTAATCCGCCCTGAGCCTGCCTGTGCGGGGAGGGAGGAATAAAAATTGAAAGCAATAAAATAAATAAATGTGGTCATCCGCCAAGTGTTTTAAGAAAGTGAAGGTAAGCTGTAGCAGCCAGTTTGTGGCAGCCATTTTGTTGCTGTGCCCATCACACTGTGACAGAATTCTAAATGTGCCTATAGACTAAAAAAAAATAGGGACTCCTGCCTTAGTAGTAGTAGTAGTAGTAGTAGTAGTAGTAGTAGTAGTAGTAGTAGTAGTAGTAGTGAATTTATTATCTAAGTAGCAGATCAGAGATTTGTTTGTTCGTTTATTTAAATAGTGCAGCTCATATACTATTCAAAAGTAGTTCATAGAAGCATTTTGAGTATCAACTTTAAAAAGTAATCATTGGAAAAGTATTTTATAACTCATTTTGTACAGCCAGTTCAGAAGTTACAGAAGGACAGCATTCTTGCTGTTTCCAGCAAGGTATTCACAGGGGTTGGATCCAGACTAAATTTTCCAGTGGCAGAACAGAAATTTCCTGTTCCCTCTTCCCACAGCATCCCACTGATTTCCTCAAAATGCTGGTCCTGGTGGACAGGAGACCCTGAGGAATGACAACAGGACAGGGGTCTGCAGCAGGCAGAAGGAATTTGTAGAAACTGCTCATTTCTTCTGGGTCCTATCTAGAGCGAACTGCAGGATTTTCAACTTTACATAGCAATAATAAAGTTCCTGGTCTGCCCATCTACACCTGTATATAGTGTATAAGATAAAATTTTCATATCCAGTACATGATTGGTATGTCTGGATTGTCTCCAAATGATGATGAAGTCAAGCATTGCCTGGGGCTTCAAAACAGCAAATGATTTGGTATCCCAATAGTGCTGCCATTCTCACTGAGCATAAACTATCCAAGAGAATTCTTGAGTTTTTAATTCTCTACCCTTTCTACTTTAAAATATCTCACTTGGCCAAGGATATACAAAATCCTGGAGTCAGCAGTAGTGATGCTTGTACTGGTGGTATATTACTTTCAGGCCTTATAAATAGTAATATGCTCTGAGAGGTTCATATTACAAAGAACAATCAGCAGCATATGTTCATAAAAAAGAGATGCAATAATGGGACCATACAGAGAAATATAAATGTACACATACGGCAACACTTTAACATGGACAATAGGAAAGGAAGGACAGGGACATCTCATACACATAAGCAATGTTAGACTGTATTGGACAGACAGGTGTTAAACATTGTCATAATATCAAAAATTCAAATGTAAAATCTTCAAAAGAAATCAATACAATAGAAACTAACAAGTTAAAAATGTTGGGCACAATTCCAAAGTCTGCGTACATTAGTAAACATCTGAATTAATGTCAATTTCCATTATTCCTGAATCCTGAAAGATCCATTTCTACACAAAACATGTTCTTGAATTGTTGCCATTGTCTTAAATACTTACATTTCAACTTATAGATCCTGGAGTTAGCCGTGTTAGTCTGCAGTAGCAAAATAGCAAAGAGTTTAGTAGCACCTTTAAGACTAACCAACTTTATTGTCGCATAAGCTTTCTGTGGCTCTCAAAAGCTTATGCTACAATAAAGTTGGTTAGTTTTAAAGGTGCTACTGGACTCTTTGCTATTTCAACAGTAATTTTACATGACAAAAAGTTATAACTGCCTCAAATGCATAGCACAAAAGTTGCTTCAAAACTTAACGTTGGTCAATTTCTAAGAAGTGAATTTTAGATTTTTTTAAATTAATGCAGCAATGACTAACTACACTTTACATAGTTTTGCTGCCTCATTCACTGAAGTTCTCCTCTTCACCACTGTAGTCTTATAGAACATGAATCCTTTGGAAAGTCACATTGGTCCCTTTGATAAAAATGTTAAGCGTTTAAGGGTCTTCATGCTTCTGATTTTTCCAAATAATAAGGTCAACTTAGAGGCAGATTGTAGACCAAAAGAGATTTCTTTAAAAGCTTTTAAATTCTTACTGCTTCAGAAGATTGTCATGGTTTTCAATAAAGCAAAGGGAAAATTTTACTTTGCTGCTGGTTTAAGGGGCACCAGTTCAAGCTTTTCTAAACTGGTTTTGGGGAACTGGCTTTTAGCTCTTCTTTGAAATCCTGGGGAAGTGACTTCAAAGAAAGGCAAGGCTTTGTCCTTTAAGCAGGTTTATGACCACTGATCCAAGCTTTAACTCAGGCCTGAAAAGAATATTGAGTACATCTTTATGGAGAATCCTTACAGAAAGATGAACAAGTCAAATGGGATTAAAGAACCTGTACTAGTATCTGAAGGGTAACCCACCATTCAGATGATGCTGTCTCCAGTATTACATTTAATAATGTTCCCAGCTCATGGTTCAAACTAAAAACTTGAACTTGGATACTAATGCCAACAGCCACATAATGACAGAGTACAAAACAGAAAAAAAGAATTTTACCTCTAAATTTACTAAACAAAGAACAAATATATTTTGTAGTCTTACAGGATAAAGTCTTATTTTAAATCATACTACTTAAATTTCAGAAGGTAAAACGAACTATATGCATGATTCATGTAAAGCTGTACTGCAATTCTACTAAGAAAAAATGAATATACTTGGAACAATCTTTTTAAAACCATCATAATGAACTCTAAACTTTCCTCCACTTCTACAATGTTCAAGTTCATCTGTTCTTTACTTGGTTACGAACACCTGTGTTGCAACTATGTTGTTCTCCTAATCTTGAGCTTCATAGTGGAAAAGCAAAAGACAATCTTAAAAAGAGATTTTAAACTAAAAGGCAATAGTATAAGAAAACTGGAGTTTATGTTTTAATAAATTCAACCAATACAGGAAATGCTCATAGCACTGCTTTCTATCAAGATTTGATATACATACCAAAGGTTGCTTCCTTTAAGAAGTAACCTTTCTTAAAGCAAACATGGCTACCTTTCATTGATATTTAAGACTAAAAAGTTAAACTCTGAAAAAGATCGACTGCTGCTGATGACTGACTGCTGGAAAAATCTTCTAATTTTTATTCTGCAACAGCAAAGGCCGTGTATTGATTCAACACTGCAAAATCAATTATATACATTTATATCTCAATATAAAGCTACAATTAAATAAAACATCAGATAACTCTATTATATTTTATAACTCTTATAATAATTCCCTTCAGAGTAGGCTAAACAAAAACTTTATACATGTATAAAATCCTAAAATTTTTATAATGCAAAATTGTATCAAATGAGCAAAGAGAAACTATAAATGCTCTAAATGCAAGGAATTTGGTGGTAGGGAGGGGATAATTGACAAAACCCTGGTCAAAATATCCCAGGGTGCCATCAGGTCTTAGGGTTTTAAACAGATCAAGTTTCTCATCTTTCTGTTTTTCCCCCCACCTCCCCAACACAGCTGTTTTCAAGATTCCAAAGGCATGCTCAGTCCTCGTCAGTTTTCTTTTGGCTTTTCTTCTTTTTAAAAGATACAGTCCGATGTTATTCTTCATACCTAGGTAACTGTCTGAGTCTGCATACACTAACCTTGTCTGTGGGTGAGCCCCTTTTGCTGGCTTCTTTCAAAACTGATGCTTGCTATTAGAAGGAACGAGCCTTTTAATACAGCACAATCCCTTACTGTATGGGAACAATACCAAAACATGGAATGATCCCATAGGCTATAATAGAATCCTATTCTTTGCTTCCTGTGGCACATACAAAGGAATCTTATGGAAAAGGGAAGACTCTCATATCCCTGCTGTTCAACCAAAAAATGTGAGCTTCAGAGAAGGTGGGATCCATATGCCCTATGAAAATCCCTCCATGTGTGGACACTGTGTCCACACAGGGAAGAATTGTGTTCCAAACATTCAGTAAAAGTGGGATAATCCCCCAAATCTTTTGTTATATGATATGAGAACTAAAATATATATTAAGAAAACTAACTTGAAAATGTATATAACTATTTCAAGAACACTACATTTGGCAGTAGATTTCTACTCTATTTCATAACATGCAAATAAAATTGTACCCATAAAACATTACAGGCATAGTAATCTACAAAGTTAATAGCCAAATAGTTTTATTAAAAATTTCCTGGTTAAAAAATGTTCCTCAAAAATGAACAGATATGGGGTCTGAACCACATGACAATTTAAAACCACTACCAGTGTAGTAATCAATTTAATATCTTTATGAATGCAACATTTATGGACTTTTACACAAGTTTTTGCCTTTTAACAAACCAATACAAGTTTCTTCATAAGAACTGAGACATTTGTTTAACTTTTCAGAAATAGATAGAAATTCAATTAACAAACCACTCCATTTCCCCTTGGGAACTAGCTCTAAGAGCTCACTAGAAAAGGGTGTTTGAATTGCTTTCTGTAATTCCATTTTGACTAAACATCTTCCTATGGTCTTTCATGCCATCTATTTGAATTTCGTAGAGAAAGAATATTTTAAGGTTAGAAATAATATGTTTTGTGAAAACCAATGGGCTATAGCTGGAAGCTAATGCATTGTAGCTATTAAAGCAAAATGTTACATAACACATAATGTATTTCACTTTTTCATGTGACATTTTTATGTTTTTGCTACTAGAAGTATGAAGTATACAAAAGCTTTAGATTCAAAATATAAAAGTATGTTCAAATTAATATGGCCAACATTAAGTAGAAAGTATATCCTAAATGAGATTCATACAGATAAATTTTTTTGTATTCTGTTATGATTTTAGCTCTTGACATACTAACATCAACAAAATTAATTGGGGAAATGCTATAAAGTTTAGTTACTTTTTTCATTGAAAGAAGACCACTGGCCAAATAATGTTTAGACAATGAAAATACTTTATGGTGATAATGGAAGATATGTTCCAAGTTGTTCTTTGTTGTTATTCCATCTCCTTAATTAAGTGGGGAAACTCTAGCTTGAATGGAATACCAAATAAGGTAAAATAAATGTGATCTGTTATGCCAATATTATGCATATGGTACAGATTACTCTTTTTATTAATTTATTGTATGATTATTATTACTTTTACAATATCTACCATTGGCTACAAGCAATAAATAGAGTGTTGTTTTGCCTGGAACATGATGTCTGCATTACATCACAGAGCACTAAACCATCCTGGTCCTTCTGGAGAGTTTCATTTGTATAATTTCAGTGACACCTGAACTTAAACACAGTCAACACAATGACATACTTCTCTCCATTTTCTAAGTTAACATACAACTAGTGTGTTTTGTTACTTTATTGAACCAGTCACCATTAGAAGAAGTTGTGCCCAGAAAGGGGTGGGGAGAAATAAAGTAGCCAGCACAAAGATCGGACTAAATAAACAGCCCTTTAGGATGTCAAGCATCCTGGAGATTATGTCTCCCATAGCTTCTGGCCCCCCAAAACAACATGCAAGATGCTGGGAAGAGAGATTCTTAATTCCAGCACAGCCCCATGCTTGCTGATAAGAAGGAACAGCATCAGTCCTCACAGTGGAGTTGGAAGAGTGGTGGAAGGAGAGGAACAGGAGCGGGGAGACGTTTGGGTGCGTAGCTATGTTAGTCTGCAGTAGAACAGCAGGATTTGAGACCAGTGGTACCTTAGAAATCAATAAGATTTTCAGAGTGTAAACTTTTGAGAGTCAGAACTCCCTTCTTCAGTCACAAGTAAGACTACTGTCTGAAGAAGGAAGCTCTGACTCTCAAAATCTCATACTCTGAAAATCTTGTTCATGGGCTTGTAAAGTTGGACACCTTGCTCCAACTCACTTGAAATGGGTTGGTGGGGGGGTTAAAAGACAAACATTCCTCATTACACTGCAATTTTGGTGGTTTGCTTTAAAAACAGACCCTTCAGCCCCCTGGAAATATACCCCCATAGGGAAGGACCTGGTTAATGTATTTAGAATTAACTGGAAAGCCAATACCAGTACATCTGAGAATTCTGAATTTGATTGGGATTCCTGAATATACCTAAAAATATCATATACACATTTGGAGATGACACATTTAGATCCAAGCCATGAGATGCAAAAAAACACAATACACAATTTTAGACCACTGCAAGTTTTTGTAAACATTTGGCTGCTGGGAACATAAATCCACACCAAGGAAGTAACCAGAAACTAAAACATAAAAAAAGCACAAGTTACAATTATTTGTGCTTGTCATATAGCAAAGAAGGAATTTGGTTATATTTGCCTGTTGTGTGATATTAACTGGTTTTGTTCATTCCAACTGACACAGCAGAGTAGATTCATGCCCTAGCTGAGGCACCCTGAAAAAAATCTATCTATGCACTATTGCTGTACATAATTATAAATTAATGACTAGATTAAAGGTAACAAAGAGATAACATCAGGATCTTTCTTAAAATACGTATGGTAGGAGCTTTCCATAGTAAGTAACCATGCTAGGGTTATCAAATATTCCAGGAGAGCAGCCAGGCCTGGGAACTTTGCCAATTCTGGGATACAATGGAAGCCAGAGGTCTGGAACAGGAACCTGGGAATTTCATCTTTACAAGCAAAACTTTCATCACTGACTTAGCTACATTGAGAATCATATTATAGAATTTCAAAATGCTGCCAGTAGATGTCACTCTAGGATGCTTGAAGATGGAAAGTAAATACATTTTTTAAAACCACTAGAAGACTTACACAAAGGATACTTGCTAAAGGTTGCAGTGAAACAGTATTTTTTTTAAGATAAGGAAAAAATCCACTATCCTTTGAAGGTTGCTCAGTTCACATATTCCTGTTGTTCACCCTGAAGAATTGATATTGCACAAACTGTTTAAACATGACTATCCTATTTACCACAGTAGTTTAACTCTCTGAATGCAAAAACTTTATGAACTATTCTGCTCCGTATGTTTATTTGTTTCATTCAGAATGCTCTTAAATCTAGATTAAGTTATATGAATTTTCATTCTTATCAAATCAGGCCCAAAATGTTCTTAAAGAAAAACTTCTGTGATCATCCCATAAAAGAAATGGAAAATTCTAAAATAAATCTTTTAATGTCATTTTTAATCTCTTACATTGTTTAAATCATAGCTGTCCTTGAAGAGCAACAAAAAAGCATGTGCATGTTTTATGCCACTCTACCATCAATTTAATAAATTAAATTGCTTTGTATTTCACTCAAAAGGTGTTGGGATCAATTAGACCCAAGTTAAATAGGAAAAATTAGGGTTTAGTTGTGGAAAAAATATAAACCGTAAAAACTCATGCTACAATGTAATAGCTATTTAAGTATTATTTTTAGAATTTCTAACTTGAATTTTCACTTTTCCAAGTGCCTAACTACAGTGAGGAGCTCCTAGAAGGATGAAGTGATCACCAACACTACCAAGCACTTTCACTTAAACAAAAGTAGCTAACACAAATGTATTTATTTAGGAAATTTCTGCACCACCTCTCCCGGAAAACAAGAGTATATTAATGCATTTATTTCAGCAGTAATTGCTGAGGTCACTGTGCAAACTATCCTCATGGGTACGCTCACTAGTATAGTTATGCAATCATTTGTATATATGTGGAAATACGTTATCTCATGCATGCTCAGTCAATGACACATAGATCTTCCCTCTCTCATCACACCTCTTGGACAAAGGGACCTCTGTGGCCTATTGGAAAGGTGACTGTGGATTTAGAATGGAAGAACAGCCTGTGCTATTTTGGTTTTAGGGTCCAAGTGACTGGTTCACATTTGAACCTTAATATAGAAATGTTTTAAAACTATCTTTTAAAACATGCCCCAAATAAAGTAGACATGTACATATAATTCAAATTTTATTTTGTCCTACCAAAGAGGCTGTTCAAATAAAGCAAGTAAAATCTCTTTGGTTCAAGACATGAAGTTCGCATCATTGCATGCTCTTCTGTGTACAAGTATGGCTTTTTGATTTTGACTGATGATATGTAGGTTATTTACTGAGATAATTTGGTACCACTAAGTGGACTCAGTTAACACAGTAACACAGTATCTGTGATCTAAGAAACTGTTCCTGATATTGAAAGCCCACATCGCTGGTCTAATAATTCTTGTATACTATACGAAGTGGATCTGCCACTGACAGAACAATTAGTAACATAGGACTATCTTACCACTTGGGTTGTCACCAATGCAATTAGTTTTGCCATTCCAGTACCACAGCAGAAGTGTTGCATCACGGGACCCTGAGAGAATATAACAATTGCCTCCAATGTAGGATTCAGAACGGGCAAGGCAGGTGACGACATCCCAGTGTCCAAATACTACTTGGATCAGTTTCCCTAGAATACACAAAACAGATAATAGTTTTCAGTTCAAATAAAGATATCTTATTAAAGAGACAGACCACCTAGCAGCTCATGCTAGCTGTATTTCCAAGCTGTACTACCTGAAATTCTTGAACTTGAAATGCCTGAGACTGAACTGGTATCTATCTATAGAAAGCATTTTGCTACATACTCTTCACCGCCAACTTTACATTTTAAATGTCTGTATTTTTGGAATTCCACAGAATTTTCATCTACTAGCCAATCTCAGTGCAGGATCTAGTAAAAATCCTTTGAGGAATCATAATTTTTTGATATTCAGGGGAAACATTCATCCCCCATAATGTTTTCCCATTACTACTTGGTACATTTCCATAAGTAAAACGTAACTTATGTATATATGCCTAGTAAAATGCCTGTTGGTATCATAACTATATTGTAAGAAGTCTGGAGTGAATGGAGGAAAGGAATTAACAATGTATTATTGTGAGCTCTGCACACAGAAGCACATGCTGCAATGGAGACAAAGGCCAGCATAACAACAAGGTATAAGATCATCATTCACAAACTGCAGCCCCACCCTGCAGTGTAACAGAAGTTACACTGCAGGGTGGGGCTGCAGTTTGTGGAAAAACTATTCACATACAGTAAAGATTTTTTAAGGTGATCGCAATATAGCATGAGACAGTGGCTGCTTCCACACACGTTGGATAATCCACTTTCAATACTCTTTAGTGAACATTTGGAACTGCTTTTCCATGTGTGGGGGAAAAAATCATCCACTTTCAAAGGATTGCTAAAGTGCATTAAAAGTGCAATATTCAACATGTGTGGAAATGGCCAGTATCGTTTTTAAAAGTTCTATTGTGCACACAAGTCTCATCTGAAACATGAAAAGTATTAGACCCCTCGAATTAGAATGCATTTGAGTAACTGTACAGATTCAAATAATTCAATCAACTTTCTAATCAAAACACCTAGCTATTAAGCCTTTATTCCTTAAATAAGTATGAATATATAAAGATGCTATCTGAATTAGTCTCTGTGTTTAGATCTGATCCAACATTCTCCAAAGCTTGGCTTTCCAAAATCCTTGCACTAACCTGGTAATTTTGCTTTATTAGCGGGATGGAGCTAGAGGAATCATTCAGTCCTGTTCAGATCTACTTCCTGCTCTTTCTTTTCCTTACATTTCTTAAATTAATTCCTGATAATCTCTTAAGAGTGCCACAGCTTGAGGATGAGGGCTGTTTGCTTTAATACTAATCCTTCTCTTTACACCATAATATCAGTTACCATCACATGCACTGGGATATTCTCACTTCGAAAGAACAAATTTTCTAGTTAATGCTTTATTTGACAACTGTACTACAAATTTTAAAAAGTTAGGCACAAGTCTTTGCACTATTGACTCTAAAAATCTGTCTGTAGTCGTCACTTGCCTTGAAAATCCCATGAGGTGGAACTTCACGGGGTCGCCATGAGTTGGTTGCGACTTGATGGCACTCTTTACCTTTAAATAATACCCACTTTTGCAAGATGGTTTTATTGTGACTGTGCTGTTCTAGCTAAATTCAGAAAGCATGATTTATGTTATATTTCCTGTTACAGCTCCCCTCCTTGAAATCTAATAAGAAAAAGGTTCTTGTTGTATAAGTGCTAAAGTATAATTGAATTCAGCACTTGTGACTGCTTGCCATTACCTATTACTGATCACATCATCTTCTCCTGCTCACTTGCCACCCCCCAAAACTTTGGAAAATTATTTGTACTTTTTTGGTAATCTTTAAAATTCTAACTAAATATTCTTTGCATAGTCAAACAAAATTAGAAGATAAGAAGAAATATTGGCAGATCATTGCTTTTTACTGAGTTTGCAGAACTTCTCAATTGTATATAATTTCTTCTAATACATTTTCTACCATTCACAAAAATATAGTAAAGCAGAAAAGGCCAGCAGCTGTTTTGTTGACAGCTTTGCCCTCAGACATCATTCAGTAAGTTAAAAAGTTAAAGGTGGTCCCCCTGTGCAAGCACTGAGTCATTACTGACCCATGGGGGGATGTCGCATCACAGCATTTTCTTGGCAGACTTTTTGTTACGGGATGGTTTGCCATTGCCTTCCCCAGTCATCTACACTTTACCCCCAGGAAACTGGGTACTCATTCTACCAACCTTGGAAGGATGAGTCAGCTTTGAGCCAGGTACCTGAACCTGGCTTCCGCCAGGATCGAACTCAGGTCATGAGCAGAGCTTGGGCAGCTTACCACTCTGCGCCACAGGGCTCTTTCCATTCAGTTAAGTACTATGCTGCATTCCTTTAAATGTGATGACCAAAGGATAGGAAAATGGTTCAGCTTTATATTCTACTTATTTGGTCTACAGAGTATTAGAATGACAACAATCCCAGATAAATAGGTATCCAATTGATACTTTAAAAACTTCTGACAAAGAATCCATTACTTCACAAAGGCTACTGTTCCAGTGTCACACATCACAGCAGCAGGAAATTCTTCCTCAAATGTAACCAAAATATACTTTGCAGTAATTTATATCCATTATTCCGAGTCTTGTCATCCAACACAAGTGAGAACATACCCGCCCCATCCTCCACATGGCAGCCCTTTAGCTACTGGAAGGTGACAATCATATCAGCTTTTAAGGATCTCTTCTCCAGTGAAGAGATTCCCAACTCCTTCAGCCTCTCTTCATAGGTCATCAAATGTTTCACCATCAGCGTCTCATGTCTTAATTGCCCACTGCAGGACTTGTTACAGCTTACTGACATATTTTGTAAACGATGGCACCCAAAAGTGAACACAGAACTCCAGGTGAGGCTTAACCAAGACAGTGGACAGTGGCACCAATAACTTCACGTGACCTCGACACTACACTTCTGCTAATACAGCCTAAAATCACATTAGCCTTTTTAACCACCACATCATACTGCTGGCTCATATTAAGCTTATGGTCTACTAGAACCTCCCAATCCTTTTCATGGGTGGTACTAGCCAGTCAGGTTCCTTGCATCAAATATTTATATAACTTGATTTTTATTACCCAAGTGCAACACTTTATACTTGTCCCTATTAAACTTCATTTTATTTGCCTGGGCCCAATCCATCCTATCCTAGTCCAGCTGCATCCTATTTCTATGCCCAAAGGTATAAACTATCCCTTGCAGTTTAATATCATCCTCAGACCTGATGGACACATTCTGATAAACAGCACTGGACTCGAAACAGAATTCTGAGGCACCCCATTTGTCAATTCCCTTCAGGCTGATAGGGCCATGTACTATTACCATTTGGGTATGATCTACCAACTAGGCCTTAATCCACCTAACAGTAACAGGATCTAGTCCATATCTCACTAACTTCTCAAAACAAATATCATGGGGCACCATGACAAAAGCTTTGAGAAAAGGAATTGTCAGGTTACAGAATGGACTGTACCATTTAAGACAATTTCTTTTTTCCATATATTAAAAGCCCTGACTTGTATAGCCCAGACAGGTGCAATCCCATCTTGGAAGCTAAGCAGGGTCAGTCCTTGTTAGTACTTGGATGGGAGACCACTAGGGAAGTCTAGGGTTGCTACATAGAGGCAGGCAATGAAAAACCATCTTTGAATGTCTCTGAACCTCATGGGGTCACCATAAGTCAGCTGTGACTTGATGCAGTATACACACACACACATCACACAGGAATGAATGCATTTTACATCATCTACAAAACATGATTAAGTTTTTAGACTAGCATTTACTATTCTGAAGATTCCTTTACATTTTAAAAATTGTTTTTCTTCTACTCATGTGTTTGTAGAAATGGGAGACATCACAAAAAATGGGAGTTTCAGAGAACAGCAGATCTCTGGGCCATAATCACAAAGCCGATACAGAGTGAATCCATTCTGACTTAGAAGACTGGCTTTATTCCACCCCCGTTGTAGCTCCTTTCCATCCATATGCGGCACCACAAAGAGATGAAAAATAGCCATATAAAGACTAGTCAGAAAACCACCAAAAAGTAATGGTGTATATTTTGGGGAGGCCACAAAGCTGCAAAGCAACATAGTAAGTTGGTTGAGGATTGAGGTACGGTACAACCTGGGAAATAGAAGGCAAATTTGGTTTTATAATGGGAACTGCATGAAGGAGGCAGAACCAGTCCATATCAGGTGACCACGATAGAAGGCTGCAGTGTTTGTGAATTAGCCAAGAGTTCTCTTGTACAAGAAATGCAAAAAACACAGCGATTTAACTCAACCTTTTGTTATGAAAGGTAGAAGAATAAAATGTAAGATTTTAAACTGTACAACATATATATAGGCAACACGTCCTTTTTAAAAGCTTTAGAAAAGAAATCCAAATTCCACCGAAATAGGAGCCATACCTGTATCAGTAGAGTATACCCGGAAACTTTTGTCCCAAAATCCACAAACCAGTATATAGCGATTGTCGGAAGTGATGACAAAACACTGAGAATGGACCTGAATACTTTGATCTAGAAGATCAGTAATTTGCCTCCTGTGCATACCTGTATTACTGGCTGAAGGGGGAAGGGGAGGAAAGAGATGAAGGAAGACTTTTAGCACATATTAACACTGAATACCAAATTCTTATCAGACTGACATACACACACTTTGATCAGTGAGTTTCTGGTGAGTAGTCATGTTGGTTTGTAGTAGACGAGCAACGTTTGAGTCCAGGAGCACCTTAAAGACCAATGAAGAGTTTCCAGCTTTTGAGAGTCAAGCTTCCTTTGTCAGGACTTAAATCAGTGTTAGATCAATAAGTAAGTGCTGCTGTATCTTTTGTCCTGTCTATATCCTTCCTTTTCCTCTACATTGTCTTCATAGAGTTTACCACAGAATTCTAAATATCCAAATATCTCCAGTAGTATTTTCAAATTCATTGACGATGCATGTTTTTCCAAGGAAAGAGAGCTATCGCTCTTGGTATACTGCTAATTATAATCAGATGCATTACACAAGTTACTGTTAGAGGTAGGGTGACACATCAGGGGTCTTAAGTTAAATATATAAACATGTGCCCTGCCCACAAGTGATAAAATACTCTGTGTACCCCAGTAAAATATTCACGTATAATTCCAAACAAGTAATGAACACCAATGTTATTATATCAGTATTGTAATTTTTAAAATGGCTATGTAATAAGACCTTTTTAAAGTATTTGAGCATATTAAAAAAAATATTCCAAAAATGAATTCCGTTAGGCTATGAATAAGTTTTTCCTTTTTGGTCACTTCCAGTTTCCCTTAGCTGCATCAAAGAGATAGTGGAGACAGCTAGTGAAAAGGTATGCTGGTGAGAAATAGCATTCCCATGTGGAAAAGGCTAATTTTGTTGGCTAAACTTCCAGTTACATAATTCCTTAGGAAAATTATTAAGAACCTAAACTTAAGGTTCAAATGCCCCAGATTTCAAAATCATCTTCAGATCCAGATGCTAACTTTCTACAATTAAATCAGGACAAAATTCCATATACCATGCTGTTTTGCGTACATTCTTAGACTTACTTGTTGTTAATAAGGCAAACACTGCTGATAATACAAGAATTCAATGATGAATCAGGACCACCTTATCTAGAACTCTGCCACCAGCTCAGGACAGCCAAATGTCCACAAAAAGCTTTCTGGCAATTAGAGTATAATGCTGAACATGAAGGCTCATTTAGTTTCTATGGCTAGCCTATTAGCCATTCATAGACTTACCATCTGTGGATACTCTTTATAAAGGTCATCTACATTACTAGCCATCATGTGTTGCCACAGTGAATATTGTTAAGTATTTTTTGTATGAAGAGAGCTTTTTATATGTCTTGAACTTACTGCCAATAAATGTTCAAATGTTACTGCAGCCAGCTAGGTGAGGTTAGACAAAACACTGTTCTTTCTGCCTCAGCCCCTTTAGCAATAACACTATATTTAATAATAGAGTGGGTTGGCTCTGTGCCCATCATGAAAGCAGCAACGCCAGACCACCCACAGACAACGCATGGGACTCTACATGTTAGGGTGGCTCCCTAAACATGTAGAAAAATATGATTTTGTTAACTAATCAAAAGAAAAGACCCCCCCTCCCCCAAGCAGCCTAATAAAAACTGAACATACCCCAGAAGGTCAGAATACCAAGAACTGAGTGTCTTTTAAAAGGGGCGGGGGGAGTGCAGGAGAAATTAGCCTGTTAAAAAATACTGAAGGCAGCAGATTCGGGAGGCGGTGGAGAAACTGTTTTTCCCCACTAATACAATTCCCCAGCTTATAGGAAAGCTAATAATGAGTTACCCTTAGATAGCTCATGTAAGCATTCCTTGAATTCTTCAATATTCAATATTCACAGCATAATTAATAAAAATAATAATACAACAAGCAGGAGACCTGCAAAGAGCATCTCATTTCCCCTTCTATCTCCTCCCCCATTATTACCCTTTTCACTCTCCCCAGTAGCCCCTACAGCCTCTCCCCTTTTCCTGTTTTCTACTCTCCTCCCCACCCACTAGCAAATCTACCTTTATAATCCATCATTCAGATTTAGCTTCCCTCCTTTCCCTCCCCTAGCAACCTCTTCCTGGGAAAAATCTGGCCAAGTTGTGCAGTGGCTGCTGCTGACGGGACCTGCTTGGTCAAGTTGTGTGGTGGCTGTACCAGCAGGCCTGGCCAAGTTGTTTGGTTAGTGACTTTCTGATGGTTGCCCCAGGGTCTGTCCCTGGGAAATCTTCCCCCATTAGGGAGAGAGGTCGGGACATTTCCCAAAGCTGTTTTGGCTTTCTACTCCACGCTTGCTCCTCCTGACAGCATTGATTTACTGAAACAAAGTTTGGGAAGACTCAGCAATATTGTTGTGAACTTACTTTTTTAAAAGATTTTCTACAAACCTGAGGCTTCTTTCAAGTTTATAAAGAAATCTTCCTTTTCTTTCTCTGGCTCCATTTTGTAGATTTTTTGATCCACACTCTATGGCTCAGTTCAGAATTATATATATGATAATAATCATACCCAGTTCAAAGCATAGTCTGAGATTTGGGTCCTTAAATCCACAAATTAGGGCCATGAACAGACAAGACAGCTTTTTCTATAAAGCTGAGAAAAGCTCCAGTTTGTGCAGAAAATTCAGAAATCTAACCAAAATATATATCGGGACTTGAAAAACCTCAAAATAATAAAAGCACTGCCTGTATCTTTAAGAAATGAATGTCCTGAAAGATTTTACTGGCCAGTGGGGAAGTTGTTAAGCAATCACAACAATATTGCCGGCCTTCAAGCCTTACATCTTGGCCAGACTTTTCCCAGGGAGAGGCTGCTGGAGGAGGGACCCAAGTTCAAACCCCCTCTCTGCCATGGAAGATTGCTGAATGACCTTGGTTCAGTCAGTCTCTGCTGTGAAGATAAAATGGAGGAGAGGAGCGCAATGTAAGCTTAGGGTTTCTATTGGGGAGAAAAGCAAAGTATAAATGAAGTAAATAAATAATAAGCAAAGCTGCAAACTGAGGTGGGCAGATAAAAGGTATATTGGTTGGAGAGTGGTAAGGAGAAAAGGAAGCATGGAAAAGGGAGAGAATGTAGGGATGTCAGGAGGAAGAAAAGAGGAAATGGTATGGTGATGGGGATACAGGGAAAAATAATGTCCCCCCTGCAAATCCTTGCAAGTTCTCCACTTGTAAATGAATATTAAAGCAACTAAACCCGGGGGGGGGGGAGGGAGGTAAAGCAACTAACCATGAAATCCTAAGTAGAGTTACTCCAATCTAAGCCCATTGACTTCAGTGAGCTTAGACTGGAGTAACTCTCCTTAGGATTTTTTCACTGTAAAGCACAGTCTTCTAAGACTGTGATACACACCAATTTGTAAGTTGCATTGAATTATGACGGTCAAACCCACAAGCCTCTAGAAATAAAGGTTTACAAACAAACGGGCTCATCTTTCTTCGTGGCTTGTTCTGGCGTCACTCTAATAAACCACATGCAAATAGAACACATTATAAAGATTCATTTGACTGAGAAACAATCTCTCTGCTTCCCTGATTGTGATCCTGAAGTCTGCCATACCTTAGAAAAAACAAATGCTAATATCTTGACACTAAAAATGGCTGAGCAGTATATTTCAACTTTGGAACTGCTTTGCAATTACACATTAATTCCCTTAGCCTGAACAGCAGGCCTGTGAAGAAAGGATTGATCTCCCTTAATGACAAAATTCTGGCACCACAGTTTTATTTTTCACAACATGGTGCTGTTAAGAACCCCACTGTTGTTATGAAAATTTCTTCAGCAAAGGAGCACCATCACATTACTGGTGCACCAATTCATCATAATGTGCCTCGCTCTTGCTCATCAACAAGTCTGAGTGATGAAAAGACCCAATATTATCCTGACAGTACTTCATGCGCATTCTCAATCACACATTATTACAGCATCCATATTAATTTTCACTGACACACGTCCTAGGCCTGTTCAAATTAGGCAAACCAATGAGGGGGAGTTGATGAAATACCAGCATAGCCACAGCTCATTGCATTCCAATTTGCATGCAAATGGTTTATCAGGAAAATTCCATTCCCAGCAACCAGCAAGTGAAAAACAACCGTAATCTACACTTCAGGGCCACCATACAGAGCTTAATGAATCGCAAAGAGAGAAGGAAGTGACAGACCTATGAGAGGATCGATTTCCACTGGCAGCTGGTATGGCTGGTCCTGCACAGCACCTTGATGAGCTAGAATGCAAGAGAGAAGATTTAAAAACTGTGTTATTTTCAGGCTTTAAAACCACAGAAAATCCTATAAATCAAAGGCTTTGTGCCATTGTTTCATTATGGAAGTTTCTTCCATTTATTGAACACCATCAACAACAACATCAAAAAAAATCCAGGTGCCTTCAAGTACCGCTTATTACGTTTATTTTAGATTATTGCTATTCTCAATGTGTGCCATCATCAGAGGCTCCAGCTCTGGGCCATAAGCTATAGCAGATGCTTGACCGGCAGCCTCTCATGTTGCAACAAAACAAAATTAAGTAGTAAAGAGCACTTGAAACAAAATGTGACAACCATCTGCTGACTGTGGCAAATATTATTTTCCTCGTTTCTTTTGTTAAGATACTTTGAACAATATGGCACAAAGGGTTTTTTTCCTTTTCTTTTTTTAATGATGAAGAGAAAGAACTTTCCAGAGCACACAATATTAAATGTTTAACCCATCATTTAAAAGTTGCATACATAAATAAAAGCTTCAAAAAACCTCTCTGGGAGACAGTGTTATGTAAATGTATGAAATGTTTCTGTTTTTCTGATGCTAAACATATTACTTTTATCATAAGAGGCTCAGTTCAAAATATCAATGAAAGCTTCCGGAAATGGAACCTAACATAATAAAAATCATATGTGCAATCTCTCACATTTTCACATGTACCTTGTAAAGCATATGCTTAGTATAAAGTAGCATTGCTGGAATGCTTACATAGTTTTTATGGAATTCAGAAGTCCTGCTTCAGTAAAAAGTAACTAAATAGCACCTCAGTGCAAATTTTTCAGCTTAAATGGATACATTGTTTTGAGCACTGAAACGTTCAAGCTAACAAGATAACAAAAACAAACTAGGTTACCATTATATGCATTTGCCAGTGTAAAGGATCGTGTTAGTGTTCCCATTGTTCTTTCAATCTTTGTGTCATTTAGCTTTATTTAGTACCTGGCGGGCCTAGAGATCTCCCATAACGATAACTCATCTCCAGACTACAGAGGTCAGTTTCCCTGGAGAAAACGACTTTTGGAGGGTATTATACCCTACTGAGGTCCCTCTCCTCCCTAAACTATGCCTTCCACAGTTTCCACTCCCAAAATCCCAAGGAATTTCCCAATCCACAGTTGGCAACCTTATTGTGCAATAAATCTAGAATGACACAATCACTATCTTGTGAATCTACAATCTGAATGCTAGAAATGACAATGGTGTTAAGAGTAAACAATTCAACAAAGAACTGGAAAAGGCAAAAAGTACAGAAAGATTACAGACAGCTAGTTATACAGAACAAAAAGCGTGTGTTGCTGTTGAACAAGAGATGACCTGGTGGACTGATTGTTCCAGAAGGCAGCAAGGAGGGGAATGGAAAAAGAAGTCTAATAGTAGAAAAGTATGCATCAAGAAGGGAAGTGTTAGAAGGGAAAATAAGAATAGGTAGGAGGTACAGGATGAAAACAGACAACTATTTAACATGTACGAACAGCTGGTAAACTAGATATATCTAACATTATGGATAGAACTGCCAGGTCTCTGGGCAGTTTGCCTCCTCCCATTGATCACTAGTGATCGCCAGGAAGAGGCAAATTGCTAGGAACTTGCGCACCACCACCAGACAACTGGCAAGCTTAATTATGGATATCTCGACCATTCTTCCAAGTGACAAAGAATTGCACCATTCACTGGCTTCTCCAAACTGTCCTCACCATTTGGAAGGCCATTTTGAACCTTTCACACCTGGGCTATTTGCCACCTGTTTGGCCCTATACTGTACTGGATGTTTTTCTGATTTATGCACAGCATTTGATACTTTCAGTGGTGATCTCAACTCTATGCCAAGTTTCCCAAGTTTAATGGATAGCTGGTTTACAGTGATTTTTTTCCTTTCTGTGAGAACATGCCAGATCTGGATTCCATGCAAATGTTTATATTCACCATTCCTTCATCTGCCCTAGACCCGCCCGCTGCATGATGATTGGTTTGTTCCTCTTCTCTCCCCCTTCTGATCCTCCTCTCCCCCCGCCCCAGTTCCCTGGGGGCACCGTCACACACCGCAAGGAGTGTCTCTCTTATCTGTACCTACATTCTATCTATAAACTAGGATTGCCAGATTCCAGGTGGGGCCTGAAGATCTCCCAGAATTACAACTCAAAAGGATAGAGCTCTCCAGACTAGAGAGATCAGTTCCCCTGGAGGGAAATGGGTGATTTGCAAAGTGGACTCTATAGCATAATATCCTGCTAAGTCCCTCACCTCCTCAATCCCTGCCCTCTCCAGGCTCCCCCCACCCACCTCCAGAAGTTCCCTAACCTGGAGTTGGCGACACTACTGTACACATGTAATCTAAAGGTTTCTGGATGACTTGAAACCCAAGTCATCTCTGCTACACAGTGAAATTATAAATGGATTATAAATGGATTATAAAATGGATTATCAAGGTTCAGTGACTGTGCTGTGAGGAGATCCCACAAGACTTAATCTCTCAAAACAAATGGTTTTAGCTAGAACTTGTATATGTTACAGTTGTGGGAGGGATAGAGGAGGAGAGATTCTCAGGAAAGAGGTACGAAATTAGCTACTTTAGCGGTTTAACAATTGTGCAAAACAGATGACATGCAATGAGGTAAGCATTTTCAGAGGATCTTTCTTCCAATCAGAGCTCTTTTTCCAATAAGAAGGGAGAACTGCGCAGATAATTAATGTTGGAGAGAAATCTGACACAAAGAAGGAGGTGCAAATTGCAACAAACAAAACCTGGCCAAATAAATGAGCTTTCACTTCTGAAAGGATCAAGAGCGAGGCAAGGGAGCAAAAAGGGTCATAGTTAAATACTTTACCCTAGTGCACAGAACAGTTGGTACATAGTTGTCTGTATTCAGTTACAACCTGAAGTAGACTGGTAGAAAGCCTTTGTTAGAAGTAGGAGAAAGACAAAGAGAATTATAGGAAGCTACATGAAGTAGGAGACTTTTCTCTATATAGAGCTTTTCTCTCTCTATAAAAGGTTATGTTGATAAAGGAGTTGGAACGTGACAATTGTGTTACTTCTCTGACTCTTAATCATTACTCATTTTAAACATAGACAGGGAAGCAAAGTTGATCTCATCTGGACAACCTTCTTCCATTTCCCCTGCATGGTCAAGGCTGCCTCAGGTACAAGCAGCTAGGTCTCATGTTTGGAAGGCCAGTTCTTTTAAAAATTACAGTATATATTTTGCATATAAACACGTAGCCTATTTAGTTGTGGGTTTTTTGTGCATTCTTTGCTGATGCTGCTGACAAATTACTTGGAATTACTAGAATATTTCTAAATATTATTATGATGTTACTATAATAGAACCTGAAATGCCAGGGATTCTAATTAATTTCTAAACATATTGCTCATATTTGAGATATTTATAGGCATATCATCATATTATGGACAAATAAGCAATCACAGGCTACATACAGCTCCACTGTCCTCACCCCAACATCTCTGAACATACCCCATTATACTGGCTGTATTTTCATCTCTAAACTTACCAGGAAGATTGTGCCACTTGTTTACGGCGAACAGTCGGTTAGCGGTGACTGTGATCACTGCAGGATTTGCCAGACCGGGCTGGGTGTTGGCTGCCACATGTGTGACAGGAGAGTTAGACGGAAATTTCAGGACCATGATGACATCCTGCTGAGCTTGGTCTGTGAACATCAACGGACTCTGCAGGAGGAGATACTGTTGAGTGGGCACAACAAGACCCCAACCACATGGAGAAGAAAAGGCAAAGGGAGGTAGGAAAAAAAGGACAGGACAAGAGAAGGAGAAGCCGATTAAAACAAGCAAGAACCAATAGCAGCTGCAAATGAAAGGCAACGCAGTATTTTTTGACAGGCCCATGGAAACTAGCATCTTAGTGCACACCTTGATGTTTTCTCTTAATGGTTTATAGAACTTGAAAAGATAAAGCCACCGTGTGCTTCAGGCCACTGCTCGCTACATCAAAAGTTTCCAGTTGCCTGTGTTAAGCAAAAGGTTTAGCTTTCACATCACCAAGAAAGGGTAGTGTGCCAAGAAAAGTAATTACCAATAAAAGGGAGGGGAGAGCAGTCAAGTGCAAGAAATTTCCGCCATCCATAGAATCTTAGAACTCAAATGAAGCATTTAAGCATAAAGAATAAGGTCCTTTGCAAATCCAAAACAGAAAACCGTTACAAAAATATATCTGCAGTATAAGTTTTAATTAGCAAGTATTGTGCCTCTGATTAACTTCATTGGCTACAATATTACCAATGAGGAAAGATACAAAGAATATATTTGCATTATCATGAGTGCAGATACACAGATAGGGAAAAATACACGTATGTCCTCAGAATGTGATTTATAGGTATCATTATATGCTCCTAAGCAATATACAATATTAGGGATGTGTGATCGGGTTTCGGGAACTGGAAATTAGCCCCATTTATGCTGATTTGGCATAATCTGGCTATGCCAGTTCCCCAGGATGAACCCCAGATCCAGAGTCTGGGCAGCCAGACTCTGCTTGGCCAAATTGTTCAGCCATAGGTAACTGCTGCAGGCCGTGGCAGCAGAACCAAGTAGCTCCAATCTGATTTGGGCAGCTGGACTCTTCTGGGCCAAATAATCCAGCCATAGGCCACTGCAAGAGGACAGTGGTACAAATGGAGCCAAGCTCCACACTGCTGCAGGAGAGAGGTGCAAGGCTGGCAGTGCAGGGGAGGAGGCAGCAGGCAGAGTAGATTCCCATCCCATTCCACCCCTCCCTCCTACCCAAGCCCTTCAAGCCACCACCCACCTTTTAAATGCCACAGCTCAGTAAGCCTCACCCCCCCTTGCTTCAGTAGATTCTCTGGTTTGACAATAAACTTGCAATGGAGTTTTAATATTGATCCAGACAATCCCAAGAAGGGGCAGGGGCAACAAGTTTAGAAGCCTGGGAAGTGTTTCCTCCACAGTAAACAATACAGGGTGGCTAGGGGCAGCTTGAGCAGGGCCCATAGAATTGGACCCTGGGGTTCAATCCTCCTGAAATTTGGAGGTATTTTACAAGACATCCAGGAGGAGGTTCCCGCAAAATTTGGTGGCTTTGAACATTCTCCCCAAGCCTCCTGGATATTTTCCTCCATAGGGAATAATGGCCAAGATTCTCTAACCCAGATGAGAGAATCTGGCCCGGATTTCAGGGATACAATTTTTTTTTTGGTATCCCTGAAACCCAGATATGGATCACCCAGATTTCTTTGTTTTGGGTGCACACCCCTATACAATATAGTGCTAAGCAGGGGTCATTTTGTATAAAAAGAGCTGGAAGAACTCATTAACATAGCTCATTAGCATATGCCACACCCCTTGACATCACTGGAAATGTGTCATTAGCATAACTGATTTGCCTATGCCACACCCCCTGACATCACCTATTCTGACTGTTTTGGACCGAATCCTGGCCATTCAGGGCCGAAATTGGGCCCAAAATGGCAAAAAGGGGCTGAAAATGGCTGAAAGGGGGCCTAAAATGGTCAGGATCGGGCCACTGCTGAGCGGGACAGTGATCCACCACCTGTCAGAGGCCCAATCCGGGCTGTTTCAGCCCCAATCCAGGCCGAAACAGGCCCCAAATGGCTAAGAGTCAGGTGGGCGGGGCCACCTGAAATGTGACCTCTTTGGGGAACTGCCGGAACTGTGTTCCTGAACGTTCCCCCTCAAAATGAGCCCTGGTGCTAAGTATGTATTTTAGACATCATTTTGCAAATTGCATACCTCTACAAATAATGAGCCTACTTTTCTAAACGGTTTTAGTTCATATAAAGGAAAAGTTGCAATCAGGACTTCATAGCAGACTAATGTCCACATAATGGACAAATGACAAAAAACATAACAGCATAACAAAGTAGCTTGGGTACATAAAACATCTGGGTTTCACATGTCTGGGTACTTTTTACATTTGATAATGCTTACATAGGATTATGCTAGGAACTGGATTCATTATGAGAGGATAACTGATGATAGGAAATTATTATTTTGATCTTTGTGTTGTTATTAAGTTCCTGAAACGTTATGTCTTTCTTCCATGCCATGCTAGATGCCATTTTGTTCATGAGGGTTCCCCTGAGCAGAGGGTTTTCCGTTCATGGGGGGTGGGGGCTGTTGAAGGAAAGGGGAGATCCATTTCCTTTCATAGATGTTAGGATCCAATTGTATATTTAAACCATTATTCTAACCATGTGTGCTGGCACACTGTGCCATAAAGGCAGTCGTCCTACTTGTGATGTTTTGGTGATATCACTTTGGATAACAGTTATGCCAGTCCTATGGCCAGGTTGTCAATGAGCTTGGCTTCAATAGAAGAGATTCGCTGACCGAAATGGATATTTATGCAGATTTTTTACTGCATTGCTTCTCTTAGACATATTTGCAGGTAATACTGAGAAACTATTCCTTCATAATTAATTAGTAACTTTATAGAATTTGAATACACTGGTAATGGCTTCTGGCTGTTTGTAATCAACAATGCTGCAGTACATGTGCACGTATGTAAATGCATATAAAAGGATGTACATTTAACATATTTTTATACAGAACTAATAAAAAATTAGTACATTTGCATTTTTATTATCACTCCTTTTTAAAAAGTTATTAAGAGTACTTAGAAAAACATATTGTGCGATGTTCCTGTTTACAGTCTTTGTATAAAGGTGTAAATAAAAACAACTAATAAGCTACCCAGACACCCTTTTGAGCAAGTGGCTAAAAGCCAATCAATATTATGAGTTAATCCTCCCTGGATGCTCATTCAATTAAAGGTGTCAGTAATGCCTCATCTGATGTGGCCTCAATTAAATCCAGCTATCTGATGGTGTGAAAGCACAAGGGGATACAGCAACAGCAGCCAAACCAGACAAATAGGCAGCCTTCATGTGACTGCTAATTACTACACCTGGTGCATATTATAGCTTGTGCACTTAACACAGCCCATGGTGCCTTTAATTTCTTCTCTGCACATCCCCCCCCCAAAACACATTGAAACTTTTAGTGATTAACCCAATCATTATAGTGGTAAAACAGTTTATATTGTGAAGGGAAAAGCCAGTGCCTCTGGAAAAATGCATTTTTCTCTAGAAAAATACAACAATGCTTATAATCTGCTTATGAGGTTATGAAACAATAACATTTAGAAGTGTAAAAGTATGAGTTTCAATGTAAGACTGATCTGCCAGTATGGGTTCGAAGGCATTTGCAGAGTCAGAAGTTACTTGTACATCTGCCTACCTGAAAAAGCAATAAAGTGCAAAGCTGCAACAAAGATGGCTCTCACACATACCTGCCCCCAGAGGAAGCTGTAAGGTCTGGAAATAACTTCAGAAAAGCAATGTGTGAATCAGACTGCAGCCTTTTAACCTTTTGGAATACTGGTAGATGTTACAAATTACATGTACAGACACACATAAATATGGCTCTACGTTAGATGTAATATGAGTAACCCAGAATTTAACCAGTAAGGTGATCAACATTAACAAGGTAGAGTTTATGTCATATGTCTTGTGAATTTCTGGTTATTTTGGTTCTATTTTTTGGATGCTAACGGCCAGAAAGAACTAGCTTTGCTTAGTACTGAAAATAGTGAACCAAATACTTGTGAACTTTGATGTATTTGGCAAAGAACAGCAAGATCCACAATACTTTAATGAGATGTATTTTTACCTGCAGGTACTCTTGGGAATGATGAGAACCACGGATCTGAATATCAGTTGAAAATTTGCAAGCATAATCAATATGCAAACAAAAAGAGACTTGAAACTTCACATTGGGTGCAAGCCACACACACACACACACAATGGAACTGGATTGTACTCCATGTCTCTGACAGCTGGCACCAAAATGAAGAAACCTTTTCTAGGAGATTAACAGACTCAAGTGGTGAAACTTGAAAGATGCTAGAGAGAAGCTTGATCAAAGATGTTTTAATCTACGATTATATCCCTACCCCCCGCCAGCCCCCAGACAATAGGAAAATATTGACTAAAGAGGTAATCCAGTGAAATTGGCACAGATTCACTGTAAAGTTTCTGGATCTTTTATTAAACTTCATTCCTGAATATGGAGGATCAGCTCTATACTTCAGAACTTGCTACTTTAATTTTACAGAAAATAAGTATTTAAAAGAAATTGTACTGGGAGGTACATGCGCATGTGTGAAATTATGGCAGTTGGTTCTCAGAGAATTAACCTGGCACTCTACTTACCACCTGCATAGCAGAGCTTCTTGGAGGATGTGGCTCTATGAGTAGTTGGGAAGGAGTCTGTCCAAAACTTCGGATTTGAGCTTCAACAGCCTGGAAAAAACATAGGCAGGTTTGCATGTTAAGAGGTGCTAATTACAGGCAATAGAACCATAACTGTCACCTGAAAATGTCATTCCACACTTCTGGTTTTTTTCATCTTGAAAATCAAGCCCGTGTGTTCACAGTGGGGCTAAGTGCTTGGCAGTGGTATTAAGAATGAGGTAATCTTTTTAGTACTCTAGATGCTATTTCCATGAGAAACTGCAAAACTTCATTCTGCTCCGTGATATTAAACAGAAACCAGCTATTACAATCAGAAAGTCTCCTTATGGACTCTATTTTTCTTTGCTTGCAGTGGCATATCCTGCTTGCATCATATGCAGGCAACAAAAGCTAATATTTTACAGATACTAAGAAAAACTCAAAACATGTAATTAAAGTGCTTTTACCTAGGTATTATCCCAGTATGGGAAAAGGAACAAAGGCCTTTGACCAATATGGTTGGTATAAAATAGAAGACAAATTATTTTTGGAAACCATTTGGGACTGTATGGCTTTTTATCAATAGCATCAAACACACGGGTTTGACTTCCAGAGAGACCTTCAGCAGCAGAAGACACTTCTACTCAAACAAAGGGGATCAGTAGCTTCTACAGATTTCCCCTCAAGCTACAGAGCCTGTGCAGTTCCTCACGTGGCTTCTTATGAGCACAGGAACCTGCAGCGGTGAGGACAGTTCCATGAACAAAGTTCTGTAAGCAGTTCTTAAGGCCTCATGTAAAGAAAAAATCATTTTGCCACAAGTTATGAAAATGGATGTTTCTTGAGGGACGTATCTCCAAAAGAACTGTAAGGAGCTATGGGAGCAGCAGTAATTAGTTTTAGTATCCAATGACACATTTCAGATAGATCTCTATGATTCTGGTATTTTTAAGTCTATCCAACGATTGAAGTTTGGAACTAAGAAGCATTTCTGGTCTTCCAGAATGGAACAAAGGCGGTTGAATGCCATAAACAATGTGTTCAATTTTTCTTCTCATCTTCTGTATAAACTTAGTTCAACTTATGCCAAATTCAGACCCCCATCCTGAACATTTCCCTGCCCATAGCAGTCAATGATGTGGGAAGCAAAAAATAGGAAATACGCACATTATAATGCCATATAAACTGAACTAACTGTTATAGAGAGGAGAAGGAGGGAAGACAACATACAAGAGGATAACAACAAAAATCTAACATTTTTGTCAACAACCCCATATTTTTTAAAACCTGTAGTTCTGCCCTGTAATTCCTTAGAACCAGTAATTCTCGGTTATCTTCGACGCTTCTTTTTAAAAACTTTGCTTTGCTGCAGTTGAACTGCCTGTAAAATATCATCTAGCAGCGGCTGTGCTATATAAGCATTTTGGCCATTGTAAAATTTCCCCACACCATCGTCAAATTGAAAAACACCACCATTAAAATGGTACACACCCCATAGAAAGTTACATTTCTATTTCTTGGTTTTGCTTCAACTACAATCAATATATAATGTCATGATCCAATGTTTTTACTCAGTGCTTCTAAAAGATTTCAATAAAAAAGCCCTGTTAGTCCTCTGTAGCAACAGATCTTCGGTGCTTCTAAAATTGTCCCAGATGCTGTAAAATGTAACTATAAAGTAAGATCTGCTATAGGACTCTTTTGCAATACATCGTTACATTTCGAAGTGTACACTGCATATAGCATTTTCCACTTAAGCTGAAAATAATGCATTAATTAGCGGTAAACAGTTATCAGTATTTAATCTCTTTGGCTTGTTGCATGATATACAGATATAGATATACATGCACACACACACACACATGATTACAGCTGGTTACTATGTGCCTGGAAAGATGCCTCTGCTTTCTCCTCTCTCTTTGGCAATACTAAAGAGGCAGAAGAAAAACAGATTTTCCTTGGCAGCAATTTTGTTTCTACTTAATGTGCAGTTCCAGTCCCCAAACACTTTCCACAATACTGTATTTAATTTCAAAGTAGGGATTTAAGGGGGACCCAACCCTACCTAGGAGCCTACCATCTGCCCTGGACTTCTGTTCTTCTGTTAGAGGAGCCAGAGGTCCTGGATGTTTTTGCTTGCTCATTGGTGGTGGTGAGAAGCATTCTGCATATGCTCAGAAGCAATTTTTAAAGTCCATATATTTCAAGACTTGGTTATGACATTAAACACAATTTCTGTGGCTGAGTCCTGCTGAGCACTGGCACAAATTAAACCCTGCTCCAATTTTTTTTTACTGTGAAAAAAGTTAATTCAATAGTATGCAGTGCCCACCAAATAGGGTTGTAAATTTCTCCAGGAGACGGGTATTAGAGAATTTGAACATATGGATGCAGTTAAGGCAAAAACAGATGTTTGTTACTTTTCTTTGCAGCAGCACTCAGAAATGAAATCAAAAGTACTTCCCCTCCATGTTTATGCCTGAAAGAACTATAAAAGCGAATAAGAAGGGGGTAGAAGGAGACGTGAAATGCAAAATGAGAGAAGGAATGGGACAGTGTCCACAGGTCTAAGTGAAAATAATGAATATGATTAAAAGTATAAATTATCTCAAATACAATGATTGCAAGCACTATACGAATGGAGACTGAACTAAAAGTTCTAATATTCATGAGCTGTGAGCTATTTTTATCATCCATCAACCAAACCATATCACAATTCTTGTATTGTGGATCACACTTAAGATGCTTATTGAGAAAATCCAATGCAGTAGTCAGATGGGTCTATTTAATAGCAATATACCAATTTTCTATGCAACACTGAAAAAATTTCAGTACTGTCAGTTTTAAATTGATAGGCAAGCAAACCATAAGACTGTTTTCAAAAACGTGCCTCTTCCAACACAAAATATTGTTAATTACTATTTATATACTTTTTATTCCCTCTCCCAAGGTTTCAGAGCATGCTAACTTTATACATTTTATCCTCACAACTACCACTGTAAGGTACATGAGGCAGACAGACAGAGACCAGCCCAAAGCCACGAGTCACTTGTTTGACTGAGTGGATACTTGAACCTGAATTGTACTCATCGAAACAATATGCTCTCTATTGGACCATGCTGGTTCTGAATGATTGCATGTTTGAAAAAAACTAAAGGCAACATGTGTATATGAAAAGGAAAACAAAAAGTTTAACACACACACACAGCATTCACTTACAAATAATGATTTCTTTCTTCTTACTGAATTTCTATTAATGTGGTACATACAACATCTACTGTCTCTCTGACCAGGTTCCCCCCACCCCCCGCCACTCCATCACTGTATAATCAAAATGAAACACTGGACTTACCTGAAAGTTTCTTCTCTTCAGTGGGGCAAAGGCACCCAAACTGGTTAGGTCATGCCTCCTCTTGCTCCAGGCAGGGCTATGCAAATTTTTGTGTTGTCTTCCTGGGACCGAGGGAGGGAGTCCCTCCAGACATAAAATAGCCTAGCTTGATCTGACTTTACTCACAACTTTTTTACCTGTATTGTAATTAATATGGATAAGACAAACTTTTAGTCAAACATGGGAACTCTTTCAATAAACAGTGGTGGGCAAATTGGATGTCTTCGTCCCACTGAAAAGAAGAAACTTTCAGGTAAGTCCAATGTTTCATTCTCCTTCAGTGGAGGAAGGCATCCAAACTGGCTATGTAACCAAGCTTAGTCCAGTTGGGAGAAAAAACTTTACATCATCGTTCCAACACCCGTTGGAGAACCCAAAGGCAGCTTCTAAAGAATTTTGCTGATCTATTCTATAATGTTTAACAAAAGTGGGAAAAGATTACCATGTTGCCGCCCTATAAATTTCCTCCATAGGAGCCCTAGTAGAAAAAGCGGCAGAGGTAGCAGCTGCCCTAGTGGAGTGAGCTGTGACCCCGATGAGGGCCCTGAGACCTTGAACCTCATAGGCCTTGTGAATGCACATTCTTATCCAGAAGGCTATATTCAACTTTGAGACCCAAGATTAAATGTCCTGTGTGAAACAAAAAAAAGAGTCAGAGTCTGAACGTAGTAGTTCTTTTTATGGAAATACAAAGCGCCCGTCTGACATCCAACTTATGCTATAGAATTTCTCCTGCGTGTGTAGGCCTAGGGCAGAATGAGGACAACACCAACTCTTGGTTAATGTGATAAGGTGTGTTTACCTTTGGAATGAACAACAGATCAGTTCATAGCACCACTGACTCTTTTTGGAAAGTGGAAGCAGAGAGATGGCATAAAGTAGGCCCTTGGGCCAGGTATGGTATAGAGCATCTATTCTTCCTGCCTCCACCTCGTTGAACAGGTACCTCGGAATGTTCCTGTTTGGGGCAGATGTAAAAAGATCCATCACTGGCATCTCAAATCGCTTGGTGATGTCTTGGAACACGTGGTCATTCAGAGCCCATTCGGCTGAGTCCACATCATGCCGACTTAGCCGGTCTGCCTGAGTGTTCAGCACCCCCTGGATATGTTGGGCCCTGAAACCTAACAGGTGTTTCTCTGCCTATTGGAAGATCTGGATGGATTTCTGGTGCAGTAAAAGAGCTCTTATTCGCCCCTGACAGTTTATGTCGGGGGGGGGGGGGGGAAGAGCAGTGATGTTGTCCATCCAAACCAAGATGAATTTCTTTTGCATTAGTTCTTGAAAGGCTAATAATGCAAGCTTTATTGCTCTGAGTTACAGCAAGTTTATACTGCTCCGTTTTTCTTTTGGAGTCCACTTTCCTTGAAACACTCTGCTTTGGCAGCGGGCTCCCCATCCCCTTGAACGGGCATCTGTTGTTATTATGATATGTGGGGGTTTGCAAAGAGGGCCTCCTTATGTCAGATTGGTCGATGATGTCCTCCATAGTAGAGACTTTTTTAAACGCAGAGGTCAGAAGGATGTTTCTGCATCTTCTCTCTCTTATGTCCCTTTGATATGGAACCAGAGTCCACTACAATGTTCTCGCATGGAATCTGGCCCACATCACTAGGGCTATTGTGGCTATGAACAAGCCCAGTAGCTGTGCCAGGGTCATCACATCTGCTCACTTCCGATGTTGTAATGTCACTATCAGGTTCCTGATTTTTGTCTACTTTTCTGATGGCCGGTAAACTTTTGCCGATTGAGTGTCTATCCAGGCTTCCACATGCAGTAATATCCGCGATGGAACCAAGTGATTCTTTTGGGCATTTATCAGGAAACTGTGCATTTGGAGAAACTGAACAACAATCCTGGTGTGTAGTCCACACTTCTCCCTGTCCACTGCTTTGATTGTCTAAATAGGAGTACATATGGACCCCTTTTTGTCTTAGAGCTGCAATCAGGGTAAGGCTTTCGTGAATACCCACAGTGATGAAGATAGTCCAAAAGGGAGAGCTTTTTACTGATAATCTTGTCCTTTGAAAGTGAAACTAAGGTATTTCCTATAAGAAGGATGTATGGGGATGTGTAGGTAGGCTTCCTTGAAACCTAGTGAGGTCAGGAAGTCGTCCTGATGTATTGATTGGAGAATGGACTGTAGGGATTCCATATGGATTTTTTTGCTGGATCACCCAGATATTAAGGTCTTTCAAGTTCAATATTGCTTTCCAATGTCTCAGTTCTTGGGGACTATGAATATAGAACCCTGGAAATGTTGGTATGGGGTACTGATTCTATGATGGATCACATCCTGTATCTAGCTTGCTTTCTGGGTATCGTTTGGAAGTGGAGAAGAAATAAAGCACTGTGGGGTGTGTGCCAAGAACTGTATCTTGTAATATACTTCCACAATGGATAAGACCCAGTGATCTGTGATAGTTTTTTTTCCATTGATCCATAAAATGCATTAGGTGACCCACCCACCCACCCACCCCTCCCAATCCTGGAATCATGCAGAGGGCTTTTTCCTTGCATACTCGTGTCTTGTTGCTTGGCTCTGGGAAACTGCCTCCATTGGAATCTTGACTGGTTATGGAACTGCCGTCCAGCTCTGGGATCCCTGTTGTCTCTGTCCCTGTTGGATGGTCTGTAGGATAGAAAGGACTGAAAGGATTTAGCCTTATAATTCTTCTCTTTACTAGAAGATATAGAGGGCATGGCCTTTTTCTTCTCCTTATTTCAATGAGAACTTTTTCAGGGCTCTTTCTCTGAAAAGTAGTTGCCTGGAGAATTTGTCAGTGGAGAGGATGGACTTTGATAAGGTGTCCACCTTACAGTGTTTTAGTCAGAAGTTTCTTCTTACAACTATGTTGGCTGCCTGAGCTCTGGCACAATACTGAATGCTGCCTTGAGAGGCGTCTGTTGTGAGGGGAGAAACCTCAACAAGATATAATGCCACAGAGTCTACCATCTGAAGCTGCCATTTTCTCCAGGGGAACTGATCTCTCTGGCCTGGAGATCAGTTGTAATTCTGGGAGCTCTCCAGCCATCACCTTGAGGTTGGCAATCCTACTCGTGAAGCAGAATTTTTCAATCTGTACATGACAGGTTGTGAAACAGCAACCTGCGCTAAATGGAGAAGAGGGGCCAATTCTGGTTTCTATCACCCCATCCCAGAGTAGCTAGTACTGCAGTTTATTTGAATATGGCTACTAGGGTTGCCCACCTGGATGAGTCTGATCAGGTGGGCCTGATCTTGTCAGATCTCAGAAGCAGGATTGGCCTTGGTTAGTAATTGGATGGGAGACCTCCAATGAAGACCAGGGTTGTGGAGGCAGGCAATGGCAAGCCACCTCTGTTAGAGCCAAAACACACGTTAAGAAATACCTAGGTTCAGCACGTGTTCTCTTACCTCAAGGTTTGCCGGGATCTGTAGGCGTCCTGGAAGCTTAAAGTTTAGCATTTACAGAGCAGCAGGGAGGGAAATACAGGCGCCTGTATTTCCCTTCCCCTTCCTGCTGCTCTGTAAATGCTAAACTTTAAGCTTCCAGGATGCCTACAGATTCAAGCAAGCTTTGAGGTAAGAGAACAAGTTTAGCATTTACAGAGCAGCAGAAAGGGGAAGGGAAATACAGGCGCCTGTATTTCCCTCCCTGCTGCTCTGTAAATGCTAAACTTTAAGCTTCCAGGACGCCTACAGATCCCGGCAAACCTTGAGGTAAGAGAACACGTGCTGAACCTAGGTATTTCTTAACGTGTGTTTTGGCTCTTAGTCTCTTGCCATAACCACCTCCCCCCCAGGGTTCGCCATAAGTCAGCTATGACTTTAGGGCAGTCTCCACCACACTACTAGGCTTGCCAACCTTCAGGTGAGCAAAAAAATCCCACATAAACTTACTAATCAATCTAATATGCCAATTATAATATGTTTGTAGAATGTTTTAATCACAATTCATAATCTTTTAAATGCACAGTAGAACCTTCAAAAATACAATGAAAGATTCTTAAAGACCCTGCAACTTTCAATAAATATTATACATAAAATGCTGATGCTTTATGTTTGTTTTGTGAACAGAGCTGCTAAAGGGATAATCAGTGCTACCTAAAAGACAGACAGGAGATGACACAATATCAAAAAGAAAATCAAACTCTGAATCTATCAAGAAATTAACCAGGGTGGACATGGGCCGTGCTGACAGTTCCTGCCAGAAAGGAGCCTGGCTAAGTAACAGAGTCCACTCCTCAGTCTAGCAGTCTTCCCTCTCCAAATCACTTAATAGACATTTCAGGACAGCAGCTCAGAAGGGGAAGCAGCAGTGATCAGCAACAGGGAGACCGAGTAGGAGAGGAGGCAAACAGTGTATGCCGCTGGCCAGGGTAGGGGGTTATAGAACAACATCAGTTCAGATAAACAAATATTCATGCAGCATGCAACCTCCTCCCAGCCAGATGCAATTAGCCAAGAGGGACAGAGTTCAAGTGTGATACCGATGCCACACTGCATGCTGAATCAACACACTGTCACATACATATGAATAAGGCTATTGTATAAAATCATAGCTATGCTATCAACTTTCTACCCCTTGGCAATAGCCTCTAACAGAGAAACATCTCTGCCATATATAATAACGGCATCAACGTGATCAAAGTAGAGGATTTTAAAAACATACTGTGAGCCTGCGGGAGGGAAATAGTACACTAACTTTTAACGCTAAATGTTAATACTATACATAAAAAAGTTTTTGATAAAGGGAAAAAATTGCATTAACTGCATTAAAAATTAACATTTGTTTTCCTTCATGCTAACAGGAAGTATGTTTATAAACCAATAATCACATATTCTTTTATCCAAAAACAGTTGGTATTTGTATTTCGTCATCAAAGTTGAGAAGGCATATGGGATAATGAGAGTCAAAAACGGTTTACCAAGTTAAATTTATCCATCCAAGTAACCAATAAGCTGAATGGCAGACAAAATGGCCAGGAATGCAGCATCATTCTGAGCCTATTTATGGGTTAGATTAGATGTACAATATCACTAGCCTATAACCAATCATTCCAAAGACTTATTGAAATTAGTAACCAGTCACATAATTTACTTCTGGTAGATTTTCTCTGATGTGTCTGGTGCTAGCCAGTGTCAGAGATTGGGCCAAATGAGCAAATACACTTCAAATATTTTAATGCCCTTAGGTATTTAGAAACAGATATATTTATTTTGAATATCTACAGTATTTGAGAACGCATACAGAAACGAACACAATTCTAAGCAGATGAATGGAAATTATTTTAGGGGGACACCATTTCATGGGGGCATTATTTTTCTGAAGGGCCACTCTGAATGTAGATTGTGTGTGTGTGGAGAGGAAGTCTTTATGAAAGCTCAAATGGATGAAAGGTGACTCTGAAGCATATTCATGGGTTCACCAGAACACTGTCATAACTTTAAAAGTAAACTTCAAGTGAGAGGAAAAATGGTTCTTGAAAACATTTTTTTAAAAATCCAGACTGATTATGAGAATGCCTGCTGCATGTAATTACACAGCAGTCAGTGAGTTAAAACAGAAAGTAATTATAGTTTGTGAAAACAAGGATTTATTTCTCTTTTCAGAGCCCTGCAACTTGCTCTAATCTGAGTCTGTACATTCCAGGCATATTAAACTGAGACCTAGCACAGCTTCAATGCAATCTCCAATTCAAGCAAACTGTCCATCTACTACATGGTAATCCCAGCTGCCAATCTGAAATAAACCAGTTAGTCAGAGGAGACACAACCTACAGAAACAAACGTCACTCAATAATGTTCAGAGGCATTGGGTTCATGGATAATTTCAAACAGTATCTCTGGCTGGAACATTGATGTGCTTACTGAGAACACCTAAATCTCTGGCTACTGGAAATAAGCAGATAAAGTGGAACAAGAAAAATGGGCCTATGAATTCTTCAAAGAGACTAGAAGAAAATGCCAAAAGAATTAAAAATAATCTTAAAACAACAATGACTGGATGTGATGCATGCACAAATGCAAATACTTTGAAGAAAGAATGGATTGCATTATAGGAATTGCCACTTTTATTTTTATATTCAGATACCATACAGTCTGTACTGCCACATATGACTGTTAACAATTTTTTATTTTCCCCTGCCTGTTATTTCCAGAAACCCTACACTCCTGGGGATCATGTAGGAAAAGTTATAAGCAGACTCCATCTTGGATCTAACCAAAGAATCATGAGAGAGGTTAAATGCAACAACAACATTTCATTATGAGACAGCCCAGTCTCTGTGAGAAACTGGTATACCCATGAATCTAGAGCTTGCCTTGTGACTTAATGAGATCTCCCCTTTATGCAGACCATAATCAATGGCTGGTGCAATAAACAGACTTTGGATTCCACTCAAGGAGCATCACTTGTAATACAGACCTGTCCAGTAAAGTAATCAAATCCATGTCAGCAACATAACCATCTCCTGCCCCATTAGTATTAGGGCTGCCAGACCCCCGGTGGGGGTGGGGGATCTCCCACCCCCGCCCCCACCTACCTGGCCAGCGGGGGGGGGCGCACCTTCAATGCGCACCCCCTGCGCACAGCAGCAGCCAGGATCAGGCCTGTTTTGGCCTGGATTGGGGGCCCTGTGGAGCACGGGAGCATTCCTGCGCTCCGCAAGGGCCCACAATGAACCCAATCCACGCCAAAACGGGCCCGATCCATTCCAAAACGGGCACGGATCGGGCCCGTTGTGAGCCCCTGCGGAGCGCAGGAACGCTCCCATGTTCCACAGGGGCCTTAAACGGGTCCGATCTGCGCCAAAATGGACCCGATCCATGCCAAAATGGGCGCAGATTGGGCCCGTTTTGGCGTGAATTGGGCCTGTTGTGGGCCCCTGCAGAGCGCAGGAATGCTCCTGTGCTCCGCAGGGGGCCACAATGGGCCCGATCCACGCCCAAACGGGCTGCGTGGTGACATCACTAAGTGACGTCATCGCGCTAGCGTGTGCACACACACACACACCCTCAGGTAAGAGCCAGGTCCTAATCTCCCGCTGGGAGATCGAGGGGGCCTGGCAACCCTAATTAGTATCCTTCTTGGGACTAACTCGTGCAACAAGAAAACCTTATTCCCATCACTGGCAGAAAAAGGTGCAAGTGTAGGGTATAGAAGGGTATAGAAGGATCTGTTTTGCTCAACATTTTAGGTTCAGTTTCACACCAGAACTGTCCCTCCACCATTGCAACTCTTTACAAGGCTCACACTCCAGGATCAAGCAATTTATGTTCTTTTCTCTATCCACCCTGCTCCAAACTTGATTTTTCCCTCCCAATCTGCCTGGTCAGCCTGATCCCCTTTTCAGCCTATGCTGCAACATCCTTTCTCCCCAATCCTCTCTTTTCCTCTCTTTAGGAACACTGTAAATACATGCACAGATGGGTTCCACTTGGACTAGCTGTGGGTGGTTATGCCTAGTTCTACTAAGAACAGTTTGATTATTTTCTACTTTGTTTCCAGATTAGTATAACTTCTGCAAATTCTGTTGCATTACATTTTTGAAATCTGCCTCCTCTTCTTGCTTTTCAATCTATTGTTGTACTCAATAAAGACTGACTTAGTTTAATTTCCCTCTGAGTCTCTCAGTTCCCGAAATATCATCTATAGTTCACACCTATGCACACACAAGTGTAGGTTGGGAGGTGCATGAGAGAAGGTCATGTTGCTTCCCAAGTGACAGAACTTTTTTGCTTTGTAGATGAAACTCATTCAACACCTGAGTGTTTAAATGCTGCCATGATCCAAGTATGTGCACTAAGGTCCCATTAATTTCAGTGGGCCATAAGTATGCATACCTGTAGACTGGGTTGCACATAATGAACATAATCAAGTAGAAACCAAACAAAATAGATGCACCAAATACACAACAATAATCAGAGGGAAAATATTCAGAAGTCTAAGAGATTTTTAAAAAGTTTATTTCCTCTTTTCTTTGGAAAAAGTTGCAAAAGGCAAATGCCCCTGAAAATGAGCTGTAAATCCTGAACTACGTCAGTTCATTAAATAAACAAAACAAAAGTCTTCTATAGCTCCTTTGGATATTTTCCTCTTATTTTTTTTAACAACGAAGTAGAAACATATACACAGAGCAGGATTTCAACTTCCTTTTTGCTACAACAGTTTACCACATTGTTATGAATTACTTTTTAAATTCTAGTATAAAATGGTTTGGATGGGTTGCAGGGACGGACCCCCCCCACACACAAATCTTTTTTCAAAGAACCTTCCCAAATCTTCCTATGGAAACTCAGCAATCATGGAACAAAAAGGAAGATCTTCCATGAACTAGTACCTGACTAACAACAAGAAGTAGATAGTATGAATATTGGACAGTTTCCACAATGGAAAAAGTAAACAGTGGGGTTTTTCCAAGAATCCATATTGAGATTGGTGCTATTCAGACACTGCCTGCAACCAACTCATAATTCAAAATGGCCCAAACCCAAGCACATTGTGAAGCACTTCAAAAGATTCATTCCAAAGGATGACTGAATATGGTAGATAAGACTGGGCATAAGTAAGTGCTGCTGTGTAACTCTAATTACCAAACTATAGGACAAATCTGGTAGGGAAAGTGTTTGCATCATTCCCTTCCCCTTAACATGGTATAGCTAAAAATGGAGAGTGGAATTAAATGTGACAAACCCAGAGCTCCCTCCCAAAATGGCAACTGTGTGTAGAGTTTTCCACCTCATTCTCTGTAGTGTCTCTTATTTTCTGCAATTATACACTGGATAATACAAGTGAAGAAATGTTCAGCATAATGATTTCAGGGCACAAAATAAATTATACTATATATTACATAGGAGAAAGAGGAGGATTCTACAAGTGGTTGTCATTTGTAGCACCAGTGACATGATCTTTGTAATGTCAAGAAACTGGTCAATCTTAGTCTATTTCTTGGCTTTTCTGGTTCAAGTTTCTAGCCCTGGTTAGGCTACAGAAGGCCTTTCTCTGGGAAAGTACAGTCTCTATGGCTCTGCAGTTTTCAGAGATAAAGTACAAGATGGACCAGAAGCACACAGGTACAGATGAGATGAGAGCTTCAAGATCAGAGGCCGGGAGGAAGTTTTGCACTTTAATTCCATCTCATTAGTGTAAGGAACCATTGGTGAGAGCTAGTTGTTCTGATTGTGAATGCAATCCAGCTGCAGAGGGACATGTCACAAGACCTAGCGACATCCTTAATTGGCCAGTCAGGATTAGGCCATGTTGAAACAGCCTGGTGTAAAGCAAGGGTCTTCATTCTAGTGTGGATCTTATTTCTGTTCAGATTGTTTACATGTCGTTCTGTGCTTTTGGACAGGACTACCAAGACAGGTGTCAGCCTAGGACTCTTGTGTCTGGATTTTGACTTTGGAGTTCTTCTTGGACTTTCGTGCTTCTAAGTAACATCTGTATCAGAAAATCAAAGCCTGTATAGTATTTAAGAGTATTTAGTTTTGTTATTTTCTTTCCTGTCTTGTACAACTTCTATGTTTCCAATTTCTTGCACTCTTCTAATAAACCTTATTAAAGATGCTTCTGAGGTGTTATTTGGGTTCCGGGGCTTCAAATCCAGTATGTTGGTCTATCTGGCTACCGTTACCAGGTAAATGTTTTTGTGGAACTCAACCTGCAGATGTTGTACCTTGCAGGACTGAGTTCTTGATTAATACCAGGTAGCGTTGGAGACTTGGTTCATTGGTCTGTCAGCTGAAGGTTAGTCTAGAGGGACTGGTGGTGGCTGCCATTACCCTGGTAGGTGAGGATTCACTTCACAGTATTGAGTGTTTTTGCTCTTGAGCTCCACTCCCAGCCTTCCTATGGGACAGAGGGGCCATGACATCTATGTCCACTCACATTCTTGAACTAGCCTGGACTCTGGCTTGAGTCAAGAAGGTCTTTTTATACTTATGTATAAAAATGAGTGAATCCATTCTGTCAAAAAGAATAATTTGGGACAGAGAAATCATCACACTGCTTTGTACTTAATTGTCTTTGGCAATCTCTGTTGACATTTCCTAGCTAGAAGAGAATATTCTGATACCCCTCAAGGTGGTGATAGTAAGATATTACTTTAAAAAGCTCCAAACTTGGAATGGCCAATTAAAGGCCCATTTCATGGTTGGGGGCACGGTGATAGAACAGGTGGTGCAAAGCAACTCCAAGCACGCCTAAATGATGCATCTGGTTTTGATCCATTTCTGCTAAGCTACAGACAACATTAATTACACTAGTAGTTGATCTTCAGTTACAGATGAATAGAATTATATGATCTCAATCTGTTAGATCTATCAGTGACGCACTGGGACAGGGGAAGAGACAACCAGTTGCGTAGCTCCTTAACGATGGTGTACCTCACAGTTCTATTTCACCATTTATGTTGTTTAATGTTTCTGCCAGGTCAAGCTTCATGTTTAAGCATCATCAATATGCTAATAGTAACAGTTCTATTTTTTGTTAAATAGGTCTCTAGATTCAGCTATTTCTGTCCTGAATCAGTGCTTGGATCAAGTAGATGGATAATAGAAACAGCCCAGAAAAGGTGGAGGGGATACTGGTCAGTACAGCTGATGTTCTAAATCTTAAATTGTCTGGAATTATCACTATGGAAACATATAAACAGTCTTGGAATACTCTTTGATCCATTGTTTTTTTTTTAAAGTAAAGACTGTATCTAAAAAATGTTTTTCCCCTGCTATATTTAGCTAAGAAATGTTCTCCTTTCTAGATTTCAGCCAATCTGATCAGGCTAATCCATGTTACTGTATCCTCTAAGGTTGATTACTGTTACATTGTTTGGGGTAACTCAGAAGCTTCAGGAGGTGCAAAATATAGTTTTCCATTTGCTGGCAAGGATACTCCAATAATATGGTAATGTAACACCAACAGTGAAGCAACTGTACTACCTATCAGTTTGCTTCTAGGATCAAATGAAGGTGCTGGTTTTCCTTTTACAACTTGGGACTAAATATCTTAAGGACAGCTTCTCCAGGTAGAAATCTATGTACGCACTCAAGTCTATTTATCAATCTTTCTTAAATATTCCTTCATCTCTGATAGTATGGTTGGTTCTCAGTCAGAAACCAGTCCTTCCCAGTGGCCACTCCCCTTCTGTGGAACACACTTCCTTCCTGACACTATGCATCAGATTCAGAAAAGCAGGCATGGCCTGGTCTGAATTGGTGAAATACGGTGCTTCCTAATCCTGATGATGTTTGAATTTCTGGATGGTTGTTATTGTTAAATTTTGATTACCGACAAATCAATTTGGTTTTTGTGCTGCTAATTTAGATAATTGCTTGAATGAGTTATATGTATAAACATATTGTTTACATTTCTGTAGTCAGTCACCTTGAATAGAAGAGCAGGATATAAATATTTTAAACAAATAAATCAAGTGCTTATCCAGACACAACAAATACTGAAGTTTCCAGACCAAAGTGATAGCCCGATATACATAAAAAAATCTGAAAATTATTTTCTACATCAAAATGAGCAGCTTTATAGGTATATTCATTTTTTTGAAAAATCCTATATTTACTGCAATTGAAGATAGCTTCAGGCACAAAAGCCTCACCTCAGATATTCCTTATCCAATAAAATAATTCATGGCCAGGAACAAAGGAGGTCTTGAAAAAAAAAAGTTCACCTCTTTTCCCTCGGATGCATTACCTTCTTGCAGTGAACCTGTTTTTCACTAACTTTCAGAGAAAGAGATCACAGTCCAGTGTCTACTGCTGTTGACAAGCCAAACTCCAGTGGCCATGAAAACATGTTTGGTTCTGATATGCTCTTTTAAAAAAAAAATCTAGTACTGTTCTTTGGGTATTTTAAATGCAGGCTTTCAATTAAAATGAAGCTAATCTTTAACATTTATTTAGCTTTTCACACACAGTTCCTGTACTGCTCTGTGTCATGCAAACCATCTGGGCAGCACACTTCTGGCCAGTGATTCTTTGAACATAATTGTCTCTATAATACTTTTGAATAGTGTCTAAATGAACTCTTCACTTATTTTTTTCTCTGTTTAAAAAAACTCATTGCAGCAATATTCACATCGCTCCATTTCTAAGAAATGAAGCAAAGATCATGCTTATAAACAAGACATACTGATTTTAAAAGTATTTAGCAACTGTTAAGACTATGCTATAAATACAAATGTTGTTTAGACTTCTTGAAAGATTCACTGTCAGCCTTCTTCCTCTGATTTAGAGCTGAAATACCTGACTCCCACAGTGAATGAAAAGGAAAAAGAGGTCAAACATACTTTCCTTTTGCTAGGATAGCAACTTCACTACTGCTGTCATGAAATGAAGGTCAAATAAACACTGCTAAAACCACTAAAGCAGAGAAAGCCCCTAAACTGTAAATATTTGAAGATTTCGGCTTACAGGTACAGTCTCAGTTGCATAAAACCTCCTCACGTACATTAATAAAGGTGGAGCAAGTCTCTCCTAGTTGATAAGATACAAGTTGTTTTTAACTTTGGAAATGTTAATAATGTGCAGTCAATAAAAGTCTCTTAAGAATTTTTTGCTCGTTGCAATTAATGTCTTAATATGTTTCTCCAAGAGTTTTAAACATTAACTTAACTACAGTTTCCTAGAGTTTGGAGTAGCTCCCATTGACTAAAAATATAGCAATGTACATGTGTATGCGTGCATGCGCATGTATGTATGCACACATGTCACATAACTGCCCTTCCTTGCGTAAATGCTAGCTTGAATATCTTTGTGAATTCGTCAGGATTTGTCAGACTTCCAGATGTGAGATGTGGCCTCTAGGAATTCTTTCTGTGTCGCCTGTAATCATACCTGATGAAGAGAAGCTGGAAATCAGCTACAGGTTTCTAGAATATGAGGAGGGCCTGCTGCACTCTGCTAATTTGTAAGGGGCAACTCTCAATCCAGTTTTAGGAACATGTGTAAAGTAATTCAAGAGTAAGAGGTATAGGGAAATAATCTGCTTCTTCAAAGCAGTTTCCAAGCTATGCCAGGCAGGTAATAATACAAGGAAAAGTTTCAAAGACTGAGATAATGCTCTCCACAACAAATAAAACCAATATATTAATGATAACAATAACATTATCAATAACATTTGATTTATATACTGCCCTTTAGGACAACTTAATGCCACACTCAGAGCGATTTACAAAGTGTGTTATTATTTATCCGCATGACAATCACACTGTGAGGTGGGTGGGGCTGAGAGAGCTCCGAGAGGCTGTGACTGACCCAAGGTCACCCAGCTGGCTTCAAGCGGAGGAGTGGGGAATTAAATTTAGTAGTCCCACTACTTTTAACCACTACACCAAACTGACTCTCATGCAACTGAATGCAACTGAAAAATCAGGATACGTCTCATTTCTTGCAGTCTTACCATCTGCTGATCATCCACAACCTTGGCAAGTAGTAGCAAAAGAAATTTAGATTATGTTGTTCTAATAGGTGGATCTCATAACCTTTGGACTACTTCTTGCTATCTGTATGCGTGAATACAACTTTCTCTATATGAAGTCTTTCAGCCTCCCTGAATCAGTCATTCTGATGTCTCTTCCCTTTGGTTATAAACAGGACATATTTTAAGTTGGACCTTATCTATCCATAAAGCATTGCCTACAGAGGAGTGAAAATGAAATTAACATAGGGCAATATTCCAAGGTATTCAATTAGATAAAGTATACCTTATTTTTTATTTGTTCTTATTAAGAATGAGAGTTGGTAGCTTACCCGTAACTGATATTCTTCCAGTAAGTCACACTTATAGATCCTGCATGTCCACGTAGGCATCTTTTGAAAACTTTCTAGAGTTAAAATTGGCACCTCTCCCAAGGAGAACAAGTATATTATTTTTTCTGCCTCAAAGAATGGGATTGGAGCTCTCTTGCTCAGTTCTTTCACATTTAAAAACAACAGTACAGAAGACTACACTAGTTGCGGGAAGGACGGTAGATTGCATGACAGCATAAATGACCACACAAAGTGCCTCAGTTAGAGGTAAGCAACTTGTTCTCCTTTGCTGTTGCTTGTGTACATATGGGAAACTAGTGAGCTGATCTACTTGGACATGGAAGTAGGTGAAGTCAGGCAAATGAAAAATTCAGATCCATGAGTACACATCCAAGGCATAACTCTTGACAAATATTGACATCTAGTATCCACTGGTTATAGCAGGCAGAAGATACTAATGCAGCTCATAGCACAGTTTTATCATGGCTGCCTGTGACCCAGTTAGCCAAGCACTAAGAGCGGAACTACAAGTGACAAAAGGCACAGATTGGACACTTGTCAGCTTCCCTCAAGTTTTGATGGGAAATGTAGGCGTCCTGATCTTGCAGCTTGGCTCTCTGACTGTTGTTCAATGGACTTTTCAACTGTCACTTGTCCAACATTCCGCCAAGCTGCCTACATTTCCCATCAAAACTTGAGGGAAGCTGACAAGTGTCCAATCTGTGCCTTGTGTCACTTGTAGTTCCGCTCTGAGTTGCCTATTCACTGGCCCTTCCTCAGGCCACAGAGCAGACTAAAGTTAGAAGCCCTTCTGAATAACTCTGCCTTATACAACGTTTGGAATTTCAACAAAGAAGAAGGATGCTTAAAAACTTTGGGGAAACTATTCTACAAAATTGGGGCATTCACTGAAGAAACTCCAAAATTTAGCAGTTACATTATTTCCACACTGTTTCCTGACAGTTCCAGGTGCAGGCCCGTAGCCAGAAATTTTATGATGAAGGAATATGAGTACATTAGAGGAGGGGGGTTAGGACTGCCAATGCATCATCATCTTTACACCCTTAGACTCAGAGCTAAACTACAAGAGACAAATTATACAAGGACGAGGACGTGAAGGGAGTTGCAATGTTAGCCGGGAAGCTGAATTTTAAAAGACACATTGGAATGCTCTGTCAGTTTCCCCTCTCTACAGAGCCAGCAAAGACCAGGTTTGTTTATTTCCTCAGAAACCTAACTTTTCTCATAACTATCTGGTATTTATTAAGGTCCCATTTTAATTGTATTTTATTTTTATTATTTTAATAACTGTATTTTATGCTTGTAAGATAGATTTCTATTTTTACTGTTTTTAACTATTGTGATGGCCTTTGGCCATATACAATTAAACGTACTACCTACTACCTCTTTGCCTCCCAAAAGCTCTGTCAGTTTCACTTCCCCTTCTTGGAGGCGAAGAGGAAATAAACAAACCCTCTGAGGAGCATCTTAGCTGGCATTGTGGAGAGGGGAAACTGACAGAGCCTTCTGGTCTGCTTTTTAAAATTCAGCTTTCTGGCTAACATTGTGACTCCCTTCATGTGAGAGTCCTTGTGTAATTTGTCTCTTGTAGTTTAGCACTCATTGGGAGAGATCTGATGATGTTGCGGTCTGGTAATGTCATACTGAATATATGCTTTAATAGTAGAACCAGTAGGTATACTGCATGGTATCCATGTGCAGTTACAGGCCAAGATATAGGAGTAAAAAAATAATAAAAATATGGAAATTAATTATTTGATAACTGTAAAATGTAGTTGAGTTTTTAGTGTAAATTATTGCATCCAGTCTAATATGCATTAGGTATCACAACCAGGCTTGTTCAGAAATCGTAGAAAAAGCCATATACTTGTAATATGGCACACCATTAGCTACCCAACAAAAACAAAAAGAGTCCAGTAGCACCTTTAAGACTAACCAATTTTGTTGTAGCATAAGCTTTAGAGAATCAAGTTCTCTTCGTCAGATGCATGGTACTAGAAGTCCTTTGTTAATTTAATTCTTCCCTCAAGAGATGGTGCAGGGCATGAGATGCATTCACAATTGTGCTGGAAAAACTGTTGGTAGATGGAGGAGTCTGCAATTAATTTTTAAAATGGAACATTCCTGAATGATATCTACCTACAAATCACTTCCTGCAACCTAGAAATTATTCCCAGTACTAGTTAGATAGTTGTGTGTGATTAATATGTAGTGAGGATTGGCATTCAGAAGATTGTTTACTCTTGGAAAAACTTTATTTAGATAATTTGTCCACAAGTTTCATGGACTGCCCATTAAGAGGGCAGTCAAAAGAGACCATCTGCAAATAAGACTCGGGTTTCTGAATACTTTGGGGGATCAGTCCTACAATGGGGGGCATATAACAACATCTGGGGCCATTTCAGGGCAGAAAAATGGCAAGGGAGAAGGCAGAAGCCCCTCCTCCACCTATGCTGTGATCTCAATCTGAATCTGGCCCACAGCTTTCCCACAGCTTCCCATTCTACAAAGAAAAGTGAGGTTGGGGGAACCCTGCCCTGACTTCCACCCAAATGTATTATCTGGTTCAGGCCTAAGACTTTAAAGAGGGAACAAAAAGGAAAATATAGGATAATTGAGAAACTGACCTGCTCAATCCTCTAAAACTATAGTATCCTTGAGGCAGAGATTGGTGTTATGGAGGGGGTTTCTGATTGTTTAACCTTCCTCAAAATTTTTCACAGACTCCTAGTTTGTTCCACCTAATAGGCACTAAAACATGAAGTTTGTTCCAATGGGCATTTAAAATGGGCTATCCACAGAGAAGATAAGCCAGTTTTTGTATATAATTTTCCCCAGAAAAAATATGCAAATATAACGTGTGCGCAGCAGAGACATTTGAGCAACCCTGTGCAGATGTGATTCTGCACACCTGAGGCACGAGCCCAGTGGCACTGGCTGGACAGGCACTTCAAATAAAAGTGAAGGGCACTGGAGGAGTGTGCAGAAAAGAGGGCAGACTTCACTGCACCACACAAGTCCACACAGAGAGCAAACAGCCCCATGCGGGTGTGAGTTAGCTCACCAGAGGCGCAAGCCCCCCAAAACACCACCCAGTCAGTGGCGCAAGCTGTAGAGGCACTCCAAATAAAAGTAAAGGGCACTGGAGGAGTGTGGATAAAAGAAAATTGCACTACACTGCACAAGTGCACACAAGTGCACACACAGGGAACCAGCCTACAGAAAAGTGAGGCTCCTTGGAGTGGGGGGGGGCACATAAAACAGAAGACAGACCCTCCAAAAAGCAGAGGAAGAAAGAAAAGCAAATAAAAGAAAGGCTCCTTGGGGAAGGGGGGCCACAAACCCCCAGAAACCAAACCAGAAGATTTGCGCTCAAAAAAGCAGAGGGGGAAAAACAGAGAAAAAGCAAATAAAACTCACTTAGAAAAGCAAGAACCCAGTCCCACTCAAAGGCCTAGGACTAGGCTGGGGAGGGGTGTGTGTGAAAAGCTAGCATTGGAATGGGGTGGGGGAAGAAAGGGGAAAAAAGCACCCTTTTCCAAGAACCTCCCCCAGTCCCCAGTAAGAGAAGGAAGAAAGAGAAAAGAGGGTTTTTAGTGCGTTCCCAAGAAGCAGCCACAAATCCTCTCCTAGCAAAACAGCCAGCCAGGCAGCCAGCAAGCTCTCTACAACCCACTCAGGAGAAAAATGAAACCAGGTCACATGGCTTTCCATTTTTATAGAAAAAGTCAAGATTAGAACAACACATGGTTTTGTTGGCCTGACATGGTTTTAGAGGAAGAGATTGGTGTTACCATGGCTGCTGAAGATCCATCTCCTCAGTTGCTTTAGAGATCCTAACCCTCCCCCCCCCTTTCCCTGGCTAGATTGGCCAGACATGGGAGTTCTCTACTTGCCAAGGACAGCTGCCAATCAAATGTGGAGGCCTCAGATTGGAGGCAATCTGAAGACTGCCACCGTTGCCTGGGTGATGGAATGAATGTGTGTTCCTGCTAAAATCAGGAAAAAGGAACAGTAGAAAAGTTCGTTTATTCTTTAACAATGTGGCTGCTCGGAACACATTTCTTTTAAAACGAACCAGCAGTTCGGAACGGAATTATGTTCCATGGTTCATTTTCTGCCCATCTCTACTCACTACCATAAGAACATCTAGTATTAAGAGGAAGGTCTACATTTCAAAACAAATTTGGTTTCCTGAAATTATAGGAGGCTGTGTGGGTTCCCTCAGTTGGAAGACAAGGCCTATCACAATAATTGAGGGTGTGAGGAGAGACAGGAAAAGAGAAATTGGTCCGATCAAACCTTAGGATATATAGTATTTTGGAAAGAATGAAGCATACTCCACTCATAAAAATCTCCTCCCCGCCAATATTCCTATATAGTAAGAGGATGGGAGACTAATATAAAATAGTCTCCTCCTTGTATACCATTGCAATGCTTAGGTTTGGGACTAGAGAATAATAGGGGTGCATACCAAGAGAGTTTCCATTTCCATTTTGGCTCCAGAGATTCCAGAATAATTCTGTTTCATTACTGGTTTGTTCAGAGTTGGCTGGTGCTGGCTCAGAACTGATCCATTTGGTTTTTTTGTTTTCATGAGTTTCAGCTCATTATGCGCTCACTGGCCACACATGCACAAACACACGCTCTTCTTTTAAAGGGGGTGATGGTGGAGAAATAAGGTTCTGAGGCAGCTGGTTTTGTACGTAATGACACCAAAACTGCACAGAACACAGTCCTCCATCTAAACCATGAATCCGCTGAGTTTGAAAGTGGGGTCCTGTGTTTATGGACCCAAGGAATGCTTGGGGAAGGCACATGTCAAGGCAGGTGTGCTGTGCAGTGCACATGCACACACTGTTTTTTCAAAGGGGGGAGTTGGAGAAATGAGGCTCTATTCATGCTTTAACAAAAACTGCATTGTTTTAAATCCTTCGATCCAATGTGTTTCTCTTCAAGCACATGAAAACTCACACAACAATGGACCCCAAGGAGGCAATTATTAGGGGGTGCACACAATGATGGGAAACTTACTGGCAAAGCAGCCCTGGCCTGGTATACCAGCATGGCACACAAGCAGGAAAGTACTCCATTGCCAACCAGCACAGTGCAGCAAAATAACATTACTTCTTTATGATAACAAAGCCAATGAATTATTACCTTTGAGTCCATGCCATGTTTCCCTGTGCCTTGTAGTTTTGTTTCCATGATGAGGGGCGAATCCTCCTCATCCTAATCTGCTTTGCAGCAGCTCAGGACACCCAGTTGAAACCCACAGGCTACTGGCCTGTGCTTGCTGTGCATAAAAGCACAGAGAAAGGGAGGGCTAGATGTTGGTTTTCCGTTCATGGGAAGTGAAATAGAGGGAGAATGGCCCTTCTCCCATTTTTTACTAGTAAAAGTGGGCAACTGGATAGGTTGCTGGCTGCCAGCCCCCCATTCCAACTAAAATAGTTAGCCCACAGTTGAGTGAAAATGAAGAAGCAACATTGGCAGAAAAAGTTGAAAGAGAAAGACCTCTTACTGTGCCAGAGAAATAAATCTGACTAGATGAGTCCTTCCACATGGAATACTGATCTGGAAGGACTTGGGTGTGCATGTGTGTGTGCGAGTGTGCAATACATATGTCTGCTACTTCCCTATCTAACTCTGGGTTAACAGTTTTAATCAGAGAAGCCCAAAAAGCCTGCCAGAAATCTTTCTGAGCAAGATCAAATTCCTCCAGCTGCTCCTTGACCTGCTATATTTGGAGGCCTTTTAAAGTCCCTGTGAGTGGCCCTGGGACCCCCTGACACCTAAGTGAAGGACAGCAGCAGAAAGCCACTGAATGGGCATGAACCAGCTCCACATGCATGGGACCTCCTGGCTCTCCTTTAATAACGGCTTTTTCTTTTCAATTTTCACCTGAATCTGCATAACATAAGCATTTCCAGCAGATAAAGGAGACCTCTCTCTCCTCAATCCCATGTGTGCACACCTGCGTGGATGTTGCCGGGCCATTCTTTCCTTACATTGTGTATAAGAGCACAGAGAAAGGGATGGTGATGCTAGCGCTGATGGCACCATGCTGTCTGCTGCTGCCCTCTTAAGTGCAAAGCAAATTTTTGATCCCTATGATCCACTCAATGCCAATGCCATTGCCTAAGAAGTGTTGAAAAAAAGTGGACTCATGTGCACTGAGCACATCCCCTTCCCGCCAATGGAGTTAATGCTCAGTCTCTCCCCTTTGGAGTGAATTGATTGCATGATGAGTGCAGACATTAAGCAAAACAAGATGTGGCTAGACAGCTCCTAACTGCCTGGCTTGCTGTGTGGCCTCTGCATGGTAAGAACTGGAATGAAACACACAAACTTTTCATCAGCAGGAAGTCATTACAGCCTCATTTCCCAGATTTGGTTAAGCATTCCGGAAGCTGCTTTAAGAAGCCAAAACAGAGTTCTGTGTGTAATTTCTGCTCATTTTTCCTGTTATGCACACCCCTAAAGAATAATCTTTCTGATCACCTAGACTTGTACTACGGCAAAAAGTGCTATAGCACTACATTGCTGTTCAGGGCTGCAGTGAGTAGGAAGCTAGTCATTTAATTCTGCAGATCGGCAGGATCAAATGGGAAGTCTTCCAACTACTTACCTCCTCTTCATTAACCTTAACTTGTATAGTTTATATATCACTTTACATGCAGGTTTCATTATTGCTTTACATGAAAACAAATATACAATTAAAGAGAATATAATGAACACCTTGCTTTAACTACACTGCCCACTATTCCAACAGGATGAATAACGTTCTGAAACATTTTGTTTAAAGACACACTGTGGATTTATGTATATTTATCTGTATGTCTATCATTATAATTCAAAGACTTAATATTACATAGATACAAAGTTTAAAGTTATCTAGAAAAGTCAATGAAATAATCACTCAGCAAACTAAGCTACTTTGTATAGTGATAGATAATTCCTGGATTTTATGCTTGCTGTGATAAGCTTTGAAAGAAGGATAGAATAGATCTTGGCAGCTTCCTTTCTACGGGAAAAATGGTAGCCAAATGAAGCTGCTCTGAATTTTGGAATGTTTGAATAAGTCCTTGGGGAGATGGATTAACAGACAGGGAGATGATGAGGCTGTCAAAGGGTGAATGATAAATTCATTTATCACCTGGATCAGCAGTTTATCACATGCATATCAGTATGATTACACAGAAATATGCACACAACCTGATTCATGTTACTTTTTACCCTCACTCATAACTAAAGATGGAATAATTCAACATGGTTGATGGTACTATACAATTCTTTTTGCAATCTTCAAGGTACTATATATCAGAACAGATAAATCATATATTTACAGGCATTTTACATCGCAGACATATAATACACAGGTTCTACTATTTTTGTTTGTGTGGCTGACAGGTTGCTTTGGAACACATTTTGCAATGTACTTCTGCATATAAACATACACAACCTTGTTGTGTATACACTAAGGTTGCCAACCTCCAGGTAGAACCTGGAGTTGTCCTGGAATTACAACTGATTTCCAGTCTACAAAAATCAGTTCCCCTGGAGGATATTGCTGCTTCAGAGGGAAAACTCTACAGTACATCACAGAATGTAGGTAAAATTCCTCTCCAAATTCTCCCCTCCACAGGCACTGCCCCCAAAACTTCAAGAATTCCCCAGGCTAGAGTTGGCAACCCTAGTGCACATTCTGCATATACATACTACTAAAAATGTTCTGCTTTTCTATTAGTAAAGTACACTAAGAAGCAGAGAATGTCTGCTCATCTGAGCAGGATCTCCTATATGTGCAAACCTGAAAATGGGTAAAATCAACAACTGCCCATTCAACAACAATTCTCTGTTGTGTCCCCACCTTACGGAATGGCCTGCCTGAGGTCAGGGAGGCTTCCACTCTCCTGGCTTTCTGGAACCTATGCAAAACTAAATTACTCAAGAGGAATTTTCTGCTGAGGTAACAGGGCTCTACCATAACAAAATGTTTCAGAAACATACTTGGGTAAAGGGCTATGGACTACTACTGTGTATAGTTTATATTATCTGTTGCTGTAAACAGGATCGTATTATTTAATTTTTGCATCAGTTAACACATCATGTTAATACTTATGATTTGCTTGAATTTGAAATGTTTCAGATTTCTGTTTGGTTCAAGATTGCAGCAATCCAAACTATTGAATTGTTTACTGGATGTCCCACTTTGTTGACTATATTGACTTATTTTATGTAATCTACCTTGAGCACCAGTGAGAAAGGGAGCTATAAATAATGTAAATAAAAAGGCAAACACTGCAACAGTGGAGAAAGTTGAACCACTACAAAGACTACAGCAAATAATGAAGGAACCTTCTTCCATTCATAATCTCCTTCATGGTTGCAGTCCTGACCTCTCTATGGCTCTTATTCACCGTTATTCTGATATATTTTGCAGACCATAGGAAAGAAATAAAAACCAGGAGAGTAAGTGCAAAACCAACATTCTTGTGAGGTAAAACAAGGAAATATAAATTCCAAGAGAGTTAGAACAACATACCCTTTAAGTTACTACAACATTATAGAATAGAAACAGATTTCTTATTCTTTTGCTAATAAATGCTTGTTTTTAAGCCAATGTATAAGTGAGCCTGCTTCTCAGTTATATTGGTAATACAGCTGTTTTGGAACAATTAAAAACTACATAAAAATTTAATGTGCTGCAGGCTGTTACTCTGATTACATCATGGAAATACTAAAGTAGGTAATAAAATCCTTTTATTCCAAACATACTGATGGTAGTTTACCAGAAGTGTTAACTATTCATGGAATTACAGTAGTAAGAATTTTTTTAAAATTTTTTTTACCGTTCCAGAATGCTTGGCCAAAAAAAAAAAAAAAAGGGCGTTCTGAATGTCCTTTCCCTTTTTGTACTAAAAAAAATTATAGACATATCCTCCATATTTATATCTTTGCTTTCTACAGGCTTAATTAGATGCTGGAAAGGTTGTGTAGCCGCTGCCAACCTCTGTCTCCCCGCTCCATCTTCCCAGGAACATCAAGCAAAAATTGTGTAAAGAGACATCAATTGGTGTTTCCACATCTCCATTCCAATTCACCTGCTGCTTCTTTGAAGAAGTGGGAGATATTGAACATGATGATTCACGTAATGTGTTTCTTTTATGAGATGTTACAGGGGAAACATAGGTTAGCAACAGCCATGCATTCCCTGAAAAGACGAGTTAGACCTTCAGTCATGACTGTTTATAAGCTGCAAATATCAAGGTTTACTACAGAAAAAACACTCTGGCATACTAAAAGCATTTAAATAACTTTTTAAAATCGTCTTTAAAAAAACACCAAAATGTGAATGTTTCTAGTTCTATCACTATGGGAAAAGGTCGGGTTGTCAGCAGAGCATGGGCAACCAGCAGGAGAGTCCAGGGAAGCGGGGAAAATGTAGTTGGGCTTTATCATTGCATTTCAGTGAAATCCTACAGCTTCACTCCACGGCAATGAGGTCACTTCCAGGTTTATGCCAAAAGTGACACAATGGTGTTGATGCAACATCAATTTTTATTTTCTTTTTAGTCTTTTTGTGTTACTGAATGGTGGCAGAGGGGTTGGGGGCTGACAGCAGGAGGGCTCCCACTGCTGGTAGACCTGGCAGCCCTAAAAAAAATCTTTGAAAGTAGTTAGGGAGTAGCTAGGGAGACCTCAGCAATCTGAAGATGACACACTCTTATGCTTTAACGGAAAATATGGAGACATCACATAATGTGTTTCATGGAGAGTGCTGAGGTTTTTTTGAGGGGGGCTACAGTTTCGTTCAGTTGGGCTATCTGTTGTGTAGATTGTAACAGAGTGTACCTATGGCCATGGCAGCTATGATCCATGTGTTTTTGCAGTGGGAGTCAGTTTCCCCCACAACAGAAACAAATGGTGTGGCTGGGGGCACCTACTTTGCAGGGCCCCCTGGGTCCAATCTCCCTGAAACTTGGGTGGTCTTTAGGGGACAGTTAGGAGTAGGTCTCCTGCAGAGTTGGTAAAATTCAGTCAAAAAATGACCCCCCCCAGAACCCCGGAAAGCCCCGAACTGAGTTTCCCATTGGAAGCAACGCCTACATTTTAATGAATTCTTGCTCTGTACTGCCAAGGAAGATTTGTGCATGATCAAAGAGAAGTGCATCATGGGATACTCATCTCCCCCCACACTGACCAAAATCAGCACTTTGCACTAGTGAATCACTGATTATAACCATGGACACTTGCAAATACAGCTACATGAAGTTACAGGACACAAGCTCAGCTTGAGGAAAAGTCGACATGAGCACGTTGGAGCACACCTACTTCTAAACACTCGCACAAACTCGCATAAGTCGTCTTGTGAAGTTTGGCCCTGAGACTTTAAATGCAAAGGCCACAATTCAAAATACTGAGCTTGCATAAACCTTTGGATTTTCTCTGGGTTTTCTTCTCAGAAAAGGAGCCCTCTGGGTTCTCCCAAAATTAGCTGCTGCCTCTTCTTCACAAAAGGAACATATGCCATGGACCACATTTGCCTTTTGAAAAACTCTTACACCATTTAAAAAAGGGAAATAGAAAAAAAATTGGGGTTCTCTAGGCTCACATTCTAAGCTAAAGAGTGAAAAGCATTACTATGTGCACAACACGTAGAATGCTTTTCTCACTGGTTTAAATCCATGACTAGTATCTTAGACATCCTCTAGACATCCTAGTATCGTGTTCATCATTTAAATCCATGACTAGTATCTTAGACATCCTCTAGACATCCTAGTATCGTGTTCATCATTTTCTCTGCATGCTTAAGAGAAGTCTTGCACTCTCATAAATTCCCCAGCCCTTTATTAGTATTTTTTTTAAAAAAGCATGCACATGAGTTGCCATAGAGTTGGGCTGTGTTTCCCTAAAGCAGGTAGTTGCTTATCTTGGCTTTGTTTTTGCCTTCTAGCTTGAGGCCAGGAGGCAGCATGAGCCTATGTATTACAATAATAGAATCATAGAGTTAGAAGGGACCTCCAGGGTGATCTAGTCCAACCCCCTGCACAGTGCAGGAAATTCACAACTACCTGCTCCCCAACCCCAGTGACTCCTGCTCCATGCCCAGAAGATGGCAAAGCATTGTCAGGATGCCTAGCCAAACTAGCTTGGGGGAAATTGCTTTCTGACCCCAAAGTGGCGATCAACATTACCCTGGGCCATGAAAGGGGCTATGAAAACTAAGCACTGATGTGACCCTTCCTGCCTTCCTTCTCCTGATCTGCCTAGAGCTCACCACCTCCCAAGGAAGCCTGTTCCACTGAGGGACTGCTCTAATTGTCAGGAAGTTCTTCCTAATGTTTAGCTGAAAACTCTTTTGATTTAATTTCATCCCATTGGTTCTAGTCCAACCTTCTGAGGCAATGGAAAACAGCTCTATGCCATCCTCTATATGACAGCTCTTCAAGTACTTGAAGATGATTATCATATCACCTCTCAGTTGTCTCTTCTCCAGGCTAAACATACCGAGCTCCTTCAATTTTCCTCATAGGACTTGGTCTCTAGACCCATCACTATCTTCATTGCCTCCTCTAGACATGTTCCAGCTTGTCTATATCCTTCTGAAATTGTAATGCACTCTTTGGGTGTGATCTGTCAACCAGTTACAGATCCTCCTAACAGTAATGGGCTTAGACTGGAGTAACTGCTTAGGATTGCACTGTTATACTACAACACTGGAAAGACAAAAGCCTGCTTCCCATAACTAATTGGACCTTATAAATTGATCAACATTTGAACATATTGCAAATAGATGGCAATTATGTATGGACTTATTTTTAGGTATTTGGAAATCTTTTTATAGAAGCTTATGTATAGATTTGCCACCGTTTTTGTTGCCAAACAGCAAAAAGAAAGAGAGAGAGGCACGAAGTAACCTAAGCCAAACAATGTATCAACCGTGCCCGACTAACTAAGCAGCCTACTGGCTGTGTAAACAATAATAATTTCACAAGTCAAAGAATTAACCACTTGTTTAGTCACTAGTACTGTACCACAACTTATATTTCTTAAGTATTTGAAACTGTGTGTTTATCTTCTAACCACTAGGGCATACTGCCCACTAACCACTCAATAGTTTATAACAAGCAAGTACATATGCAACTGGACTATGATTCCATATATATCTCACAATGAAAGTAACTGCTTATTTGAAACTGTGTGTTTATTTCCCAACCACTAGGGTGTACTGCCCATTGACCATTCAATAGTTCATAACATAAGCAAATACATATGAATTCTCACAATGAAAGTAACTGCTGACGGGTTCGCCAGCCAGAAGTTCCCGTTCCGGATACCCCTTTATCAAAGCAGTTACCACAATGCTGGCAACAAAAATGTAAAGGGAACAACAATTTTCAGGGATGCAATATCTCAATAAATAAAGCAAATGATCAAAACATCTTTCAGCCTTCAAAATACAAAGTGGCAGTATGCGAGTGTTTACTGAACCAACTGAAAATTGTTGGTTGTGAGTATATGATGTGGTAACTGCTTTGATAAAGGGGTATCCGGAACGGGAACTTCTGGCTGGCGAACCCGTCAGCAGTTACTTTCATTGTGAGAATTCATATGTATTTGCTTATGTTATGAACTATTGAATGGTCAATGGGCAGTACACCCTAGTGGTTGGAAAATAAACACACAGTTTCAAATAAGCAGTTACTTTCATTGTGAGATATATATGGAATCATAGTCCAGTTGCATATGTACTTGCTTGTTATAAACTATTGAGTGGTTAGTGGGCAGTATACCCTAGTGGTTAGAAGATAAACACACAGTTTCAAATACTTATGAAATATAAGTTGTGGTACAGTACTGGTGACTAAACAAGTGATTAATTCTTTGACTTGTGAAATTATTATTGTTTACACAGCCAGTAGGCTGCTTAGTTAGTCGGGCACGGTTGATACATTGTTTGGCCTACCGTTTTTGTTGCCAGCATTGTTTTTCTTTCTTCCTGTTTCTTTTTTTCCTATTTTGTACTTTAAAAAAGCCTTAGACAGTTCTCATTTTTTCCTAATTTCTGTAATACTAGTCTTATTGCATTGCTATTAGATGTCGTGTGCAGCATATAAAAAGTTGCTTTTTATATTTTGAAATCTGCGTTGAGTCTTGGTGAGAAATGAAGTAAACAAACAAGTAAATACACTCAACCTAATTTTTGTTAATAATTAGGCTAGGAAAGGTCCATAAAGTCATGGCTGCTTAGCAAAATTAAATGAAAACAATACAATTACACACATGTATATATAATGAACACATTCAGAAATATTGGAATATTTTATGATATTTTCCCCATATATTAATGACCTTACCTCTCTCAATACTTGGTCTGTTATTGAGTTGAGATTGACAGCTCCTTCATAAGTCAAATAGTAGAATACATTCAGGGATCTAACAGCCTCAGGGCCCTGCTGTTTGTAGCCAAAAATCAGATCAATCCACTGGTGGAGCTGACAGGAAACAAACTCACTCTCCAAGGCCTGAAATAGAACACAATGCCCTTACTATGGTTCCTGGTACATATTTCCTAACAACATTTTTATGTAAATTATGGAATACGTAGAAAGAAGACATACCCTATCGTCTTAGAGTGAAAAATATATCCAAAACTATGAATTGCCCAGAGCTGTGGAGAGACACTGATGAGGAAGAATGGGAAAATGCAGTAGAATTGGAAAAGCAAAATTTATGCTTCTAAGCCCCACGTTGTTACAGTCCATTCTTACAACTCCCATTTGCTCTATCAACTGGAGGGTGGAGTATGGTTAGCAATGGTTGTCACTATCTTTAAACAAAACACATTGCCATCCTAAGCAGAGTTAGACCCTTCTAAGCCCACTGACCTGAATGCTTACAACAACTCTGCTTGGGATGACATTGTTACACTACTTTGCAGTTGTGACAGAAACACTACAAAACCCTAGTTGGGAAGTTCCACCCAAACACCTCTCTTAAAATTTTAGAAAATAGTATTAATACAATAGCTAAAGCAACTATTAATTTAGAAATTAGGGTTGCCAAGCCTGACAACCAGTGAGAGGGCTAGTGGTGGGGGGACATGGTGGGTGAGTGTAACATTAGCAACATTGTTATGTAATTTCCAAATATAATCCAGAAGTGATGGAGGGTACTCTATGGTAAAACCATGAAGTTTCCTTTCCAGCAATTCCTTAAGCGACCCTTTGTCATTTCCAGATTGCACCTGGAAGTGATATTGCATCATGGGTGACATCACTGTGTTTATTTTATTTTTCTCCTGCTTTGGCAAAGCAGCTTGCCAGCAGGAGGCCTCCCACCACCACAAATCAAAATTTTTCACTGGATATATAAAGAATTAGTTACAAAAAACAATTTTACTAAACTAGGTCTGTGTTACAGAAATGTCATGAAATAAATTTCAATAGATGCTAATGTGGCCATTTTAAACTCCTGTTCATGATATACAGCATGAGGTTTACAGAGCTATTATACACAGCCCTGCATTGCTTCGATAGGGCTCATATATTGTGCTTAAATTGCAGATTTAATTCATTAACAGATTCTTCCATAGAAGCATTCTGAGGCAACATTAGAACATGTATGCTAAGAACACAGTCTTTACAGTGCAACAATAGAGGACAGAGAGTGTGGTCAAATTATTTCATTATTCACAATAAACTCAACTATAATATTACTAACGCATCAGTATTTAATGACTTATGGCATTATCTTCTTGAGCACCATTCTTTTCTCTTTCACCTGTACTACTTTAGCACACATACCTGTCTCTGCCCACATCATTTCTAGAATGAAAATCATGCTTTATTCTAATTAAAGTTACCAAAGCCTCGTCAATTACAAAATGCTCTTTTGCAACAAAGTTCCAAGTACCATGTATTTTTTTCAAGAAATGTTTGCTTTTTGTCATAGGCACAAAGAGAAATGCTTAGCAGTGATAAAGTTTGGTGATAAAGAACTTTTGGTATAGTAGTTCTGCTGTTCCTGAACAATGCAAAGGAAAGTGTCAATTTATGAATGTGTCATAAGAAGAATTCACTGAATACTAACGCTACCTTCTGACAAGTAATTTCAAGGGCTGCACATATAACTGTCTGATGTACCTCAATCATCACAAGAACAAACCAGAATACACAGGTGAGCACCCGACTTATTTTATGCATGTTAATGCACAAGAGATAGTGATACTAAATGCTGCTCTTACTAAGGGGATGCTCCCCAAAACACCATCCCATGACAAGTTCTCCAGCCTCCCCTCCTCCAACAGCATCCTTTAGGAGCTTTTGGTCTATGAGGGGTAGGCATCAGGTTCTGAATATCTATTCCGACTGACATTGGTCCCCTGGGATGAGAAATAAGGTTAAGGATATTCACTAAGTGGTAGTAATGTTACAGCAGAGAAAGCAATTGACTTGTCACAGGGAAGCTATTTCAGCAGCATTGCTATGGCAACCATACGTTTTGGCAGAATTTTAACAGAAAGTATGGCAAACATATACTATAAAAAGATGAGATACTTGAGGATATAGGAATGGATGCATTGTTTATACCATGCCAGCCTGGACAATTTGCTTTTCACACTGTCTTTTAATTTTGTATTCCCAGTTCTACTGCATTGTTAATTTGCATTGTTCATTGTGTCTTTTATGATATGTTCATATTGTTGCTTACATTGTCATTCAATTTTGTGCTCCTTGTTGCATTGCCTATTCAATGTCCCATACTACAATATTATATTTTTTTCTTTTCTCTTTCTATACTATGTAATCCATCCTGAAGATCAGCGAGAAAGGCAGGCTATAAATAAGCTAAATAAATCAAATGTCAATTGAAAAATAGCATCTGTTTGTGCATGTATTTCCATACAAGTCTATCTACTGGAGCCTTGCTACAAAATGAAGTGGTAGATAATTCTTTCCCTTATGCTTCTGTCCAGTCTCAAACAGCTTCCTAGAACCACTGTTTGTCCTGCTAAGAGAAATATATAGGTTTTCTGAATGTTTTTCCCAATTAATAATAATAACATTCAATTTATATACCGCCATTCAAGAAAACTTAATGCCCACTCAGAGCGGTTATAATAAGAGTATAACAATAACAACAACAACAACAACAACAACAACAACAACAACAACAGGATGACTTCAGGAAGTCTTAACACCCACTCAGAGCAGTTTACAAAGTATGTCATTATTATCCCCACATTATTATTCCCTGTGAGGTGGGTGGGGCTGAGAGAGCCCCAAGAAGCTATGACTGACCCAAGGTCACCCAGCTGGCTTCAAGCAGAGGAATGGGGAATCAAACCTGGTTCTCCAGAGTCCTGCTGCTCTTAACCACTACACTAAACTGGCAAATAGGCAAACAGTGGCTGGGGGAGGACATTTGAAGTTGAATATTGAAATGGGATGGAGAAGAATTACCCTCTTTCCTCTTGAATTGTGGCTCCAATCAGAATTACAGCTCTGAAACTTATAATTACTAAGAAAAATGTACTACAACTCTGTTCTATTTTTGTGCATCTTTCATTTCTTTCATTTTTATATTTTATTTCCAAAGAGGCTGTTTCATTATTGGGTTGTTTCATATGCTTTTGTATTTGTTATTGTTTCTTTCATTATTGTTGTTGCATTTTTATTATTCTATTTCATCATTATCTCTAATTGGTTTCAATGGAAGACACACACACACACACAACACTTGATTCCGTTCCTTCCTGGGTTTCTATCTAAACTGGACAAAACTCAAGGAGGTTCCAATGTTCCCCAAAAAGATCTATACTACCAAATACCAGACAGACAGAATAGAGCTCCCCCTCAAGACAATGAAAAGTGCTCATGTTTAACATTAAAGTCTATGCAAGAAAGAGTAACACAGACTCCTTTTAGCTGAAAATGTGGTATAATTGCTTTTGCCATTTTTTCTTAACTCTCTTTTATCTTCATTGTTTTTATTTCATCAATTCTTCCAGCACTAATGCTCTGATCTTATTGTTATGCCCTGATGTAATAACTTATTTTTTATCGCAGATTTGTTTTGTTTTACTGGCTTTTGCTGTAATAATAAATGACTGACTGAGTAACACATATAAAGCAGCTTGAGGAATTGGCACTATAGCCACTTAGCTTACAGAACAGTAGCTTAAGCTTGCAGGGAGGACTTCCAGTGCCATGTAGACTGCTACTACTGTGGTGCTACTTTTTCAAAATCACCTTTTCATCTTCCTCTTCCTAGGTCAGATTTGACCTCACCATGCTGCACATTCTTCTCACCTTGCTATTCTTGATGTGTTAAGTTTGTGCATAGATGAAGATACTAGAATAGGTGTATGTAATTTTTATTACAGGACTGTGTGTGATAAAATAAAGTGTTGTGTTTTAGTTACAGTTGGGACACTCAGAAATTCAACGCATACTGACTGAGTTACACAGGATAACCTCCAAATTAATTGTCATTCCCAAAGAACAGCAGCAGCTTCAATGGTGAGGGGCAGGGGATGCACAATTGAAAATCAAAAGGGTTCAGTTGGACATGGACACAGTCAGACACACTCAGGCAACACAGCAAGTCACGCACTTAAACACGTAATAAAGAACAAATGAACAAAACAAGACGCTGGGAGGATTAAATAAAATATTGGCCTCTAAAGAGCCAGGAGAAAGCAAGATAGAAGGCAAGCCACAAGTCAAATAATAAAGCAGGAAACGGGGGAGGGGGGCAAATTGCAAGTAAAAACAGTTAAATGCTTCTGAAAGAATTAAAGATCATAGCGCACGTAAAACAGAAACAATATTCAAGAACGAGAAGAAAAGTAAGAATAGTATAGCACAAGTATAGTATAGCACAAGAAAACCTGGAAATAACTCTCTTCCTCTGACTTGACTTCCCTTCAAAGACTTCCCTGTAGTATCTGATACTAGCTCTCACCTAATTCAAAGTCCTACCTCATACACTTCAGGATTGGACTACCTCATACGTACATGCATAGTGGGCACAGTCTGCAATCAGTCAGTCAAGAAAACCCAGAGACTCTCTCCCCATTCCCCCTCCAGGAACACAGCTTTCTATGCCCTTATTAGGAAAGCACAGCAGAGAGAGACAGAAACTTAGTGCAAAAATGACATCTCCTGAACAAAATGAAAGAAAATTATGGGTTTCTTTCATGTATAGGCTGTTTAGATGGGAACTTGTTTCATTTTCATATTAACTACTATCTTTATGAAACACTGCATTCGTGTAATTAATACCAAAAGAAATGCATGGATCTGTCCACAGGTTTTCCAGTATCTTGCTTGGTCTGACCTCTAACAGTGCAATCCTAAGCAGTTATACCAGTCTAAGCCCATTGATTTCAATGGTCTTAGACTGGAGTAACTCTGCTTAGGATTGCACCGCAAGTGGTTTTTGATCATATTACTAGTATAAAAATCGCTCAATATGTTTTTATGAATTTAAATTTCATAATGTGAGATCCAAAAACCACTATCACAAGTTCATCGAATGCTTCTGCATTGAGATTGTTCGTGCCTGTTTTTGATATTAATATTTATGATAGTGAAAAATGCTTTACCAAGCCTGAACTCAAACTACTCCTAGATCTCATTTTTAGATGAGGAACAGAGACTTAGAAGGACTTGACCAACACAACCTGATGTGTTTATAGCTAAATCAAAATTCAGTTCCATGTTGCTCATCTCTAGAATCAGCTCCTGTGTCAAAGTGATCACTGAAGCAGAGAAATACATTTATATTCTCCAAAATGAGTTTGTTCTTATTTGTCTATTATAATAAACTGTAAAAGTTGATGATCACTACACTATAGCAGGAATCAACATTTGTACAGCTCTAAACACAATCTACAGAGCCTACTACGCATGCACAGATAAATATACTTGGGACAACAGGTTGGATCCCATGGAGTGTGGCTCTCTTCCAACAGCATTTCAGAGGGCATTTTGAGATGCAGTAGGAAGGAGATACAAGAAAATTGTGTTCTGCTGGCAAAAATATACCAGAAGAAATGCTCTCTTAATTTGAGCATACAAAGTAAATTGCACAAAGTATTGCACAGGGGATTATCTATACTGACTGAGACACCTGGCAATATGAATCATTCTCTTACAGTTATTTCTTGGATAATTCAGAAATTCTGCTATACCTTTATCTGAAGGATATCTCTTTATGCATATGGTGCTGTGTCTCTTTTGAAATTACTGAGGTACCTCTGTGCAGGATCTCTTGGGATGAATATAAAATATTACAAATACTAAGAGATGCTAACCAAAATTCTTGAATACTTTACAGTATATTATTATAGGACACGGAAAGGCATTACTATTGCCAAATTATAACATAAAGGGATTAAATATTTTAATGAAACTAAATGATATTATTGATTAAAGCAACTTAAAGTTGCTACACCAATTTGATGCAGGGTATTTGTACAAAATGTTTGGTTTTTTTGTAAATATGAATCGCTGCAAAAGAAGCAGGACTTTTTGTAACTTACAGAAATTAAGCACAGTTTCCTTTTCAACGGAATGCCTAGCTGGGGAAGGGGGGGGAGTTGAGAGGGATTTACTCTGAAACCCTGAGAAACTATTCTGCAGGGTACATACAGAAATGATGGGTTAGTTTCATTAACTGATGCCTGAAGAAACATTTAAATTGACACATAAAAACAGCAATTGTCTTAATTTGTGTGGTGCACTCCACACAAAAGCCCTAAATATGTTCAAATTAGAGCAAGCTGCTTGATTGTCACTGCAATCTCATGTCATGTTAATGCATGACAAACATTAAACCATACACTTAAATGGCAATTTATATCATTTAAATGTTTACTGCCTGAGCAACTCATCACTCATTTAAATGTGATTTTCTGACAGCTAATTTCAGTTAATTTTCCTCTATTCACTTAATTAGAACTTTCAATCAAGAAAAGCCTATCCATATCTTCATGTTCATATCATTTTTTTATTTAGAAGCTTAGTTTATGGATTTCTAAAAATATCCTTTATAATGAATGGCTAGATGGTATATCAAATCACTCCCATACCCACCACCAAAAAACTGACAAGATGGGAAAATTTTTTAATACAAGAAAAGCCTACAAGAAAAGCTATCATTATTTATGTAACCAATACTCTGGCTGGTACTTTAAGTTTAAAAAAAAACCCTTCATAAACCCACACAATTAAAACTATAAAAAACAACCAATCAAATTAAATATTGATGATTTCAAAATTGTTTAATAAGTTAAAAACTGAAAATTCTCACAAGTATTCCCAGAGCACTCCAGTTTGAGGCTATAAAATGTCATAAAGGACATCATGATTTTTTTTTGCTTTCTCTCCAAAACACAGGATGCTAGATATTTAATTTCTCTTATCTGTTCCATCTATGAAAATATGAGAAAGAAGAAACAGAAAGGGAGAATATATCTTCTAAATATAAATCAGACATAGCTTACTCCCTCAAATTGTAGACAGAACCACAACTGAGCTATACTATTCCCGCAGTAAAGCACTTAAAATCAATGAACCTAAGTATTATTGTTCAGACATCAACTTAAACTTGCACATCATATATATTAAAAATTCCAGTCTTCAAGACTCTCAGAAAACAGTGTCATTTCCAATATTAAATTTGTTTTTTTAATCTTACAAAGTAAGTATTCAAACATATGTTTAGACAAAATGTAACAAAGAAATTTACAATGACCATGAAATTTAGTTGCTGTTCCCATTACATTAAGGTATTTCTTTCCCATTAATAAGAAATGGGAAAGTTAATGTGATAGTTAATGTCTAGCACATGAACATGATAGCTTACAAAAGCTATGACAAGAAGTTTTTTTTTAATGTGAATTTTAAAACAATGTTTACATGTTTAATGATTAATAGTTAATCATTAATTTGTTGCAACTGTTATATACAACAATAGCAGGATACAGGGAGTTTCTATAAGAACAAAGAGAATACAATAATCTAATGTCAGGAACAATGGATAGAATTATATATAAACAGCCAGGTATATACAGCCAGACAGCTATTACCTTATAAAACTGATTGAATGTTAATTATGAAAACGATAATGCTCCTTAGGTGAAGCAAATTCCTTTTATTTATATCATGCTACAGGATTTAGCTTGATTCTCTGCTTCAAAAATCTGTAGTCAGAAGCAAACTTCAGAAACCCAAACATTTAGGATCATTCAAAGGTTCTGAGACAGACAGTGCTCATTAAAGCTACAGTTAAATACGGTGTGCAACTTGGGGATACTAACCTCCTTCCCCTTGCTGCTCTTAAACCCTAACCAATCAATTGTTAGTGCTCCCATAGTCGACAGGATATATCATTTACACTCGATGTGTACTCTGAGAAAATTTTGTAAAGAAGAAAATCCACTAAAATGTCCAACGCAGTACAATAATATTCAGCTCTATTGAGTTATTGTAAAATAAATCAGAGACTAATGCCCAATTGTTAAGGATCAAATAAGACCACGAGAGGACTGCCATGGAAATCCGCACACAAATTGTCAATTCAGTCCGGTGGGACTCATATTGGCTTTGACAAACTGTCTTGGATCTGATATCTATTTTTTTAATGAGATCTATTAGACCAAGACTAAAACACTTGAGATATGCTAAAAAGTACAATATATAGATGTCAGACACAAACATCTATTAGTAACTTTCATTTATCCATTCGCAAGGCAGAAATAATCCAGAACCATCCACAAATTGAGCCTAATATACTCCAAAGGAAAAAGTCAAGATTATTCAGAAATATATTTCAAGTGCAATGCAAATATATTTCAAGTGCAATAAACCACTATTAATGTTCTCCCATCATATATAAGAAAATAGTATTGTAATAGCCTCAATATTCTGTTTTGAACATAAAGAAATAGAAAATATTCATGAGATTTAGATCTCTCTCTTTTTGTATGTTTTAGCCCTCAGCACATTAGGTTACACTTGCTTGACAATTCATTGTGAAAAAGACCACTCAGTCCCTCACAACAATTCATTGTGAAAAGGACCACTCAGTCACAACAAGGTGTACACTGGAGACATGAGAATGCCAAGGTAGATTTTATGTCCATTTCAGTAAAGTTCTTCAGAATATTATTGTTCAGAAAATAGACTGCATTCTGACATATTATCCCTGGACTAAACTAACCAAGCAGAATTATATCACAAATGTTGAAAACTGGTTCCTTCTGGGTTTATGTATAAGTTCCAGTGGGATCCAGTTATTTGTTATTTGTGTCCAAAACCAAAAATATACTTTTTGTGAATCTCTATATGATTTAGATTAATACATAGGGATTTAGGAATTGGCAGTTTACTGCACCAGAAACTGAAAGAAACTGGGGAACTAGGTTTTCAAACTTTGGTTTCTTAAAAACAGATTGCATAGTATGGTTTAAATAATCTTGCTTAAAATACAAAGCTTAAAATATTCAATAAAAAGCCTGAATAAGGAAGTTAAAAATGAAAGTATATATATATATATATATATATATATATAAGTTTTAAGACTTTTAAAAAAATTATATACTTTCATTTTAAATACAGCTACTGTCTCTTTGGGGCCACAAAAGTTAACAACAACATGATATTATGGGCAACAAACAAAATTTAAAAATCAAGCAGTTTGTTATGTTTGCATGTGCTGGATTTCAAACACTAGCAGTAATGTTTCCTTAACACTGATGTATGACCTTTCTAATTTACAATGAAGAAGGCTGTTTTTTTCAGCCTAATTAGAACCGTTTTGAATTTTCCTGTTAAATATATGATAAAAAGTCCTTTCAACTTGAAAAAAATTCTAGAGTTCCTTTCCATGTCAGCTTTGTTCTAATCAAAATATGCTTTGAATTAAATGATTTTGATTGAATATGTGGATCACATTCCCTTCTAAGATTTAAAGTCCAAAAAGGAAAAGTTTAGTCTGTTCAAACAAAGCAAGAGCAGCCACTTTGCAGAAAGCTATTCACGTTTACGAAGACTGACAAATTGTTTGTGTGCACCATTAGGTCTAGTCTCTTCAATAGTTACCAGATTTCCTCTCTTTCTAATAAGACATTAACCCTTAAAATACTGCCTTTGCATTTGAGACCCAAAGAGAACTATATGAAACATAAGACAACACAGAAAAATTAATAAAACTAACATCTTCCTAATTTTTACTATTAAAAAGACTCGTGCATTCTATGATTATCAGTAGCATTTGAGAATACTTGTCAAGTTTTGCATTTATTTTACAAGAAAAAACTACTGAGTGCAATTGTAATCCTGGTGAACAATATACTTCCTAGAAATTTCTCATGGAAATTTTATCACACAATTTTAATGCTCTTTTAATATACAATCTCTGAGACCATCTTTGGAAATCTTTTTATTTGTAAAGTATTATGTCTCAGATGATATTTCTAATGTTTGCTTCTTTTTTGAAAAACCAACAAATGTGCAAACTATGGCAGTATTTGGAAAGAGGTAGAAGGAAATGCACGCCTGTAAAGTATGCTAAGGGAAACTATTTAAGTCCAACTTTTTTTCAACAGGTAATGACATTATGCTGATATTTGCTAAGGAATCTTGAGTGGAAGAGTACACATTCTTCTACCTTATTTATTGCAGGAAACACTCAGGAAAGCCATTCATCCATGGAGAAAGGACAGCATATTCTCTAGTGATTGTGCCCCTACTAGTTGAAACATACTGAACACTGGAGTTTATTTATACAAATGTTTTTTATCAGCCCTGGTAGTAGTCTTGCCTGTTCTTTAGGTCTCTGGTTTACAAAGGAAATATACAGGAATAAGACAAACATTTATGGAAATGTGTTGGAAGCCACTGTCTCTCCCAGGAGATGACACTGGATTTCTATTACTAGTGGTGGTAGATGTGGGACCAATATGAGATAAAGGTGACCACTTGGCAACTTCCAACAAATTTCTGACTGTAAGCTTTTTTTCTGCAGTATGCCTAACTTATTTTCATAACATATTTCATATATCATTCCTTTTTTCCTTGCTCTCCCAGTCCTGTGTCCTCTGCTTCTACCAGTGGTTAATTTATACAGTGAGAGATGCCAGACTTAATTATTATATATTAGACTGTTAATCCCATTTTATTTTCTGAGTCCTTAGAGGAAAGCACTATGTAAATACGATGGCTGCATCCTACTATTCTGCTCGGTCACGTGTTGAGCCTTCTTGTCTGCAAAAGAAGCATTTTACTGATGCAAAAGCCACTCTGGGAGTCTGTGGCTGTAAGGTTCGAGCTAGAAACTTTCTTGAGCTAGAAACCTCCACCAACCATTTGATTTAGAATAGTATGTTCTGTGCAGCTGGCGCAACATAGCACTAAATCATTGTAAAATGGTAGTAGGATCATAGCATTTGTAAAAATGTAAGATATAAAATGAGGTTACAATATTGACCATTTTAGGATGGAGCAAAGAAATCAGCAGGTCTTAGCCTCTCCATATCCACAGCGCATATATCTTGGGCAAGGTGCTTGAATAAATATGTCTTGATAAAATTTGACTGGGAGCGTGATTAAATGCCCTTTTGAAGCAGTTCCGCGCAGAGTTCTAAATAAATAAGTACCAGGTTAGATAAAGATAAAGATTATGAACAAGAAAAAAATTACATATCTAGGGGCATGTTTCCTTTGCAATGCAAAGCTTTAATTTTAAGTGAAATGTATATCTGCTGCCAACATCAAAGGGACTGGGAGAATATGCAAACTTGTTCTGAGCCTTCACAATGACTGCATTGCAAAGTGTTGTTTCACATTCAAAACAGCCATTTAACCCTTTATATATATATTTAGTGCCTACTTTACATTTGCTGCCTATTCACATTTTTACTTCAATAGACTTAGTAATGTGCAACTCTGCTTAGGGTTTATCAAGTAACCTACACTGCAATACTACGTGGAGTTAGGGGTCTAACACTGCAGTCCTAAACAGAGTTACTCCAGGCTAAGCCCATTGATTAAGACTGGAGTAACTCTGCTTAGGGTTGCACTGAAAGTATACTGAAATCAAAGGGGTTATACTGAAGTGCCACTTCACAAGATCGTCCTGCTGGAGATGTTTAACTAACAATTCTGTAAAGGAATATTTTAAAAAAACGTAGTAATTTTTCAATGTTAATACATTAATTCATTGTTGATTTAACTATATACTTGGTGAATGAAGACTGGTTTGATTTTTCTATGGAAGCTTTTAAAACATTTCTTCTATTTACTGTTCAGTTTTTAATAGATACAAAAAATTTAGAAAGCCCTTCCTCAACACCAGCTGTCCTGTGACCCACTTCTCTTACAAGTGTCAACCACAAGATGCAGAAGATTTTTTTTTCAAGTAGCACAAGAAAGCTGTGGAAAAGTCTCAGCAACTGATTTTGTCGTTTTCCTTAGTTTTGGCTCTTAATATTTTCTCACCAGCCTAAAACACTTTTTTTAGATAGATGAGTTGGGTTAAACATTTAAATTTAAAATATATTCAGGTGTGGGTTTGAATAATGCATGGGTTGAGTTGGGTGGGATTAAAAGGCATTATGAGAAATGCAACTTCCTATTTCAGCATTAAAATGCATAGGACATACATTTGCTTCTTTGTCTTAAGCTTAATAAAACCTCATTTTATAATATTTGAAAACGAGTATATTTACACAGAAATTATTTCTATGAAATTTTTATTTTCATAGAAATAAAATATTTCATAGAAATAAAATTAAAACAAGTAGGGAAAAGTATATTTTATATAATTATTATGTAAAATGCTTCTATGAATAGGAAGCCTCCAAGAGTATGCTGGAAGAAGCCAATGAAATCATTTTTTAGCTTTGAATGGATCTACCATACACCAGTGACTTGGGCTGCAACAAAGTGCTCTTCACTACTGTTATCAGTTTCACTGTGAACTTTGAAAGAAGACTGCTGGAAGGAAAGTCCTGGGTTGTTAAGCACTGAGCTTGCATTCTTTCCTGTTGGTATATTCAGATTCATTCTTATACCTCTCCCACCTCAACTGACCTGCTACTCCATAGGCATTTTATTTAAGCAGCTCTGAAAATACTATGTATAATTTCACTATGGTCACGCCAAAGAAAGAGAGAGAGACTTCCAGTAACAAGCTGTATCAAAATGCACAGCCCTCCTTATAGTCTTCCACTGTCAATTTCTGGTCGCAACATCAATCAAATTTCAGAAACATCCACACCTCTGAACCCTATGAAAATCTCATCAATTTATTTTACAGAAGTGCTGAATCTCAAGCAACCTAATGTTTAACTTCTCTCTGACTCTGATGTGGGTCTAATGTCCTGACTGACTACTCCATCCTCCATTTCTTTCTGAATACACTCTTATCTCTGCATTGTAAAGAGCCGTTTCTTTTGACAATATTGTGGTCTACAAACCAATGCCTCTTTTAATTACAGAAATGTTACTAATGGAAACCTATCATTCTGATAACTGGATATGTGAAATAACATATAGTGCACAATGGATGATCATACTGTAGGGTGTTCCGCCCATATGGGATATATTGTACTGGTATGTTACAGTTAACAAAAAGGCAGTAATGCATATGTTAAATTACTAGCATGGGAAACTACATAATAGTTATTACTTTTTAATACGGTGCCATCAATGTGCACAGTGCTTTTACAAAATACTAAAAGACAAATTTCTATTCTGAAGAGATTTTAATTTAACGTTCAACTGTAAGAGAATCAAGGGAGCCGGGCGAAGCAAGGATAAATGGGAAAAGATTGACTCTAGTTACATGTACTTAGGCTTAGTTTCAATAGGGGAGGATAACAAAGGCTTCATGGAAAACACAGATTTTGAGAAGCAATCTGAAGCTAGTGACAGAGATGATGCCATGCAAAAGTTCTGAAAGATAAAAGCATCCACACTGACACAGGCAACTATAGGCCGAATCTACATTACCTCCACGCGTCCCGGTGTTGCACTAAATGTCCGCGAAACACCCAGAAGTATAGCGTCTTTCAAGCGCGATTCAGAAATCGCGCTTGAAAGACGCTATACTTCCGGGTGTTTCGCGGACATTTAGTGCAACACCGGGACGCGCGGAGGTAATGTGGATTCGGCCCCTATGTTAATTGTGACCAGAAAGTCTCAGTCAAGTAAGGTTGCCAGGTCCCCTTACCCTCCCAGCTGGAGGGGAGAGACCCAGCACTCACCTCCTTTTTGCATGCGCACTTCGCACGCCCACGCTCCTGGACATGCACAATAACGTCTCTTCTGGGAAGTGACATCATTGCGCAGGCACAGGAGCAAGTGCCCATGGAAGCACTCCCAGTTTGGCGTGATAACATCACTACCGAGAGTGGTGTCATAGTGCCACCCTGGGAGAGACCCCAGGAGGCCTGTTCCCTCCATCTCCCCCCCCCGCCCAAGTGCCAGATGAATAGTTGCAGGGTCAAAGGGTATAAGTGGGGGGTTCCCTACCCCCTCCAGGGGTACAGTAATCCTGCAGGCAGGACAAAATGTAGTAGTCTGTAGGAGCTGAGGTTCAAACTTAGGTGCCTGCTCTGTCCAACTTTGTACACATGTTTTTTAACAAGTTTTCCAACTGAATGCAAAATGAATAGTTTCTAGTCTATTTATCAGGCTTCATTTCAGTGATGAAACATTTGTTTGAGGTAATCACTACCATGCCTTTAAGTCACAGCTAAACCTGAACCTAAGTAAAATAAACAATTCTAATGAGTAGGAGGGTGGTTCTACTATATGCTATAGTTTGGTCAGTAATTAGAACAAAATTTCTATCCTAAATCACAATTCCCTATTTACATTAAAAGAATGCAAATTAACAAGTATAGTAATAGTAACTGTGCTTATGATGATATATACTTCTCTTCTAGACAGATTAGTGCTCTGTTCAGAGTGATGAACAATGTCAGTGTTATTATCCCCAAAATACAGCTTGGGAGCTGGGGCTGAGAGTGCTGTGCTGATTCACAATCCAATCATTTAACTACTATGCTACAGAAGGGTTATATCTCTGTAGAGTTTCAGTGCATTCTGAGACCACAGACTCTAACAGAAGGATGTAACTCTTAGGATTGCACAGTTAGTATTTCTTTCTAAATAAAGTGATACACAACTAAAAAGGGCTGATTAGAAAAAACTAGGTTTGGCAGCAGTGAGGAAGACCTGGTTATCCACAGGGATCAAGGATTTGGCACTATGTATTTAATACGAAGTAAATGAAATGGATGTAAAAAATGGTAATCAATAATACAGGATATTTATATAACATAACTAAAGGCTGGGAGTGCATAGGGCAAGGGAAAATATTCTGTAAAACCATCAGCTTCCTCTTGGAGTCATCCATATAGCTAAACAACGTTTCCTCGCGTTTCTGTGTTCTGATGTGAGTGATAGCAAGCAGCACAGCAAGAGTTAACTGGAACTGAAAAGGAAGGAGGAGTGTTGTCTGGAGAAGGAGGCTAACTGAGAGTTAATCAGGGATCACATCCCGAGCCAGGCATGGATAAGCCTCACTAATGAGGCTCAAGTACCCTGCAGTGGCTTTCAAACCTAACGGGCTTCAAAGGATGCCACCCCATGACAGAATGCAGCTAGCCATACGAGGAGAGTGATTAGAATAAATGACTAGAGTAATTAACTTTGATTTGAAGCCACCTGACTGGAAAGAGAAGCTAGGAGCTGTTTAGCTGAACTCTTCCTCATAGAAAGGGGAAGCTTCCCTTTACTCTTGGTGTTTGTGTGTGTGTTAGGAGGGCTCTTTCTTTCAAATAGGTATTGGGTGGCACTAATGAAAAGCAGCTTTCATTCAAGGGCCTCCCCATTCATTCTGAAAGAAGGGGAGAAGAAAAGCTTCAAAGGAGTACTAATTTACTTCACCCCAATCACCTTTGGCAAGTTGAGAGTTTGCATTGCCACTACAGTCACCCATTCAAACATCTAGAGTTCCTGCAACACAATTTTCAGAATATCCAGACTTTTGACATTGTAATAATCACAAGCATATTAATTATACTCTTACCCAAAATCAAATGACAAGAACTTTCTTTTAGAAGCCCCTTTCAGGCCAATTTCATCAACATTTGTTAGGGAATGTTTATCCATTTTAGTAACACCAACTTTGGGAGGATTGTGAAAAGAAACCTAATTTTTGAAACCAGGTTCACTCTTGCCGAGTACCCTGAAGCTGCTTGTGTAGCTGCTTAATCCTCTTCATTACTACCTGCTGTTTTACAAGTCATTAGCAGTCCTTGTGCCAGTGTTGTCCTATACCTGCTGCCTAAACATTTACAACTAAGTTTTGCCAAGCAGCATCTCTAGTGTAGTAGCCAGAACTATTTGCCAAACATTTATGCAAGACTCTGATTTATTTGACAGCTTTACACCTTCAAGGCACAGTCTAATTAAATGTTTTGACAGCTAAAACAAAAATTGTATAAATTTCAAAGCTGTTTAAATGGTTAGTGTACCTAAAATCAAAATGAAGTGAAATGTTTGGCTTAGCCCATTTTCCAAAATGTTCTTTTAGAAAGGTTAATAATAAATGCACTACTTGTTAACTCATCTGCACTTGAAAATTTTCATTGCGATTTCAAATGTTATATGATGTTTATTCTCTTCTTTGTTAAAAACAACAACAATGGATTGTGTTGTCTTTTTTAATCCTCTCATACAATTGTCAGATTGACGCCATACCTAAGTAACAGAAGTTAAAACTGAGCAGGAAGCATTTTGTTCTATTTCTGAAGTTTCAAGCAAGTCAACGGTTGTATCGAAATACTCGTGGACTCTGTAATATAAATTCCCAATGGGATCCCAGTTTAAGTCTTAAGATGCTTCTTCTGGCCTAGACCAATGTGGGGAGACCAGTAATTTCTTTTGAAAGGAAGGAGGGCTTCTAATTGAAAACTTACTGACTATATGTGCCAGAAATTTAAAATGGACAATCTCTTTCTTCAGTAAAGCTCTAAACCCAACCGTGGACAGTATATAATTAAGATGTTTAAAACAGATATGACTAAAATTAACTCAGGAAAACACTTGGGTTCAAACCAAGATTTTTCCATTTATGGGCAATAGTTGTTCACTCTAGGTTGTTACAATCCCATGGCTTAAAATGCAATGTTTAATGAATGTATAATTATATAACTATTATTTAAACACTGAAGTCTTTAAGCAAATATACCAAAACATTAAGATTCAGCTCTGCAACCAAGATGAAGTGCTTTGCTGTTCGAAGGGAAACTGTAATCCAACTAAAGGTAACAATGACCAGTTGTTTATAAAACTATTGAAATGTTTGGGAGCTAGTTCACATTCTCATGCTATGTTTATGTTTCCATTTATCATCCATCTCCTTAAGAAGAAGACTGAAAAGGACAAGCAGCCTAAGAACAAAATCTTGTTTAAACTACACATGAAGACATCAGGTAGCTTAACAAATGGAGCTAATGTCAGAATGCCATGTATACATCAAAAAACATTAGAGTATTACATCGTTCTTCCTGATCCTCTTTCCTTTCTCCATTCCCAGCTTCTGAAGAACCTGTTTATACATTAATTTGTAATTATTTTCTAAGCCCTTTTTTTCTACAGACATGAAGTTTAAATGATGTTCTGATACAGCAATCTGTATCTTAAACAGTATGGCAACGAGATACATACTGCAGTACTAGACCATTCCATGCAGTAACAACAATCCTGTCAAAATAAGAAAAAGTTATGATTTATAATTTGTATTCCATGGTTATTAATCAAAGTTCATATTTGACCTTTCCACAAAATAGCCTGTTAAAATGTATACTTTTAATTAAGTACTAACGTATTAAAAAACGCTGCATATATTACCCACTACTGTAAAAAGAAAAGAGCAACTGAAGTTCAACCCTAAGTACAATATATATTTTATTGCTAACCAGTGAGCATCACAAAAACTTGGTGGGAAAAAGTGGCAGAAGGGGGGGGGGGGTTCTCTGCCATACTGGATGATTCCGCATGAATAGTTTTCCCTGCTTCAGCTTCTAAATGACCTCGATTTTTTCTTGTGTTTCCACACGTGGGAAGGCAATCCTAGCAGCAGATTCGAAGTCACTGCATGTTTTGTCCGTTTTTTTTCCATCCTGCTTTCCCCCGACTTATTTGTCCATGCGCAGCAGATTAGGGATTTTAATCATGCGGAATTCTTTATCCGATGTTCTCCCCACCCTTGCCCTTTTCTCTCACCCTTCGAATCAACTTAATTTGATTGGCCAATCATGTTTTCTAAGCTACAGCCACTACCCTTTCCCTTCCCCTCTTTTTTAAAAAAAAATGTAAAAAAACGTTGCAACGTTTCTACAAATCTATGCAGAAACATATCCTGTGTCACATGACAACAGCTGACCAATAACGGGTCCATTTTACAACACACCAAATTTGTTACTTGTTGCTCGCTGACAGCTGACAGCTTCTGAGGTAGAGTGAAAGTGTGATGGAGGGACTTCAGCGTTCAACTAGTTGTCTAGGCATTTCATGGAGGGAGAAAGAGACCGTCCTCAATACAACACCTATCACTAAACCATACTGCTCACGAAGAAAGCGGGAAAGATAGACGCGGGGTCATTGGTAACAATTTTCCCTCCAAATGTCAATAGCCAATACTCTTCCACAATATCGGCGGGAAGTGCTCTGGCCTATCCAATATGTTTATTTGATGCAACGTTTATGTGTAGCAATGTTTTTTGTGAGAAATTTTTTTCTAATGTGTTGGTTTGATGCAACGTTTATGAGTAGCAACGTTTTTGGGGGGGGGGAATGAAAAAAAATGATGTGCATCATTCAACACTTCCCCTGGAAAAAGTGATGAGGAATCGATTTTTATCCTGTCAAAAATTCCGCATGATGGACTTTGAGCCGATGAAATATGCGAAACAAAAGCCTAATGTGGAATTGGGGAGAAGTGGATTCGTAGGACTCCACCGCGGCATGACTGCTCAGAAAGTCCGATCAAAATTGATCATGCGGAATCCCCCACTGTTTAGCATACATATTGCTGTACCAGAGCATAAATGCCAAAGTTCTTTCAGCCTAGGTCAGTAAATGATGAGGGAATGGAGTGCAGATTCAAAAGCTAATCCTAAAATCTGAGTAAGAGCCAAACCAGATTAGATGCTGGAAGTTCTGCATATGCAGTTCCCAGAAGTTTATGTTTTTCTTTTTAAGAGATGGTATATAGGACCCCAGTTTAGATTGGGAGCTAAGTGTGAAGGAGGAGTTGAATCCTCCTTCTACACCAAAATGACAATGTACACGTCCTGTTTCACAATGACTTCTCCCATCCCAGAAGAGGCTAGCTAGGCAACAAAGATGGAGAAACAGGCATGGAGAGGAGGACTGGCAAGGAACTCGGCACTCTTTTTTCCTCAAAGGCTGGAAGAGGTAGTGGTGAAAGTGGTGGCTGTACAAGACTAAGAAGAAGCATTAGATATGCAACAGTTGACACCCCTGCTAATTAGCTTGCTCCAGTCCTTTCACACCACTCCTCTGCTCTGCAGGCTGATGACAATTTTAAAAGGAGGCAGTGGTGAGAGATCCCTGAATGCACTCTTTCTTTCACCTCCAGAACCAATCTTGGGATCAGACAACTGCAGAAAGAAGGGGCAGCACAGAGCTAAAGGGATGGCTGCTGCGAGAGAAGAGTAAATGACCAATCATGGATATAGGGCAGATTTCCATAGTCCGGAGTTCCACAGAAGCTAAAACGTGTGTCCCTCCACAATCCACATTTGTCTGTTGAAGAATTGCATGTGCTTTTTAGCCATGGTTTGGCTGTTCCTGTGATAAATAGCTGAAATATCTAAGGCATTTCTAAGTTTAAGGTGTAAACACAATATTGTTGATAACAAAATTATAAAAGCAAGACTCAGCCTAGAGAATACTACAGCATAAACAGTATAAAGGTAGTAACAGGACACCTCTCAATTGAAGATCCTGCAGCGCACATTATAAAAGGTCTAAATCCTATTCTACAGACTCACGTGTATTCCTCCCTGTTCACTTGTGCTCCACTTGATTGAGTGGAGTGCAAGTGGAGCGCAAGTGAACAGGGAGGATTACACGTGAATCTGTTCATTTGCCATTCAAGTGTAATTCCTCACTTCTAGCTTGGCCCTTGAACAACAGGATTGGATATTGCAGGGAGGGGGTGCTTCTGGAGATTCTTCACACAGAATGGCCAAGGGATGCTGGGTCTGTGCGTGTAGTGATGGGTGGGGGGGGGGGGAACCTATGAACTAACTCTGAGAAAAAATTAAATGCAAGTTGATACAAGTTATTTTCCATCGGAATTTCTTTAAACATTGACTTCATTCTACTTCCTATCTATATGTATTACCTTAACTTCAGATTGTAGACTGCACTTTATTATATGGGCTACTGTTCATGCATATGCTTAATAGTAACCATTACATGGAAGTTGCGCCTTTATCAGGAATGCCGTGCTATATTTTTTGGATCACTGTTGATAAGGACACTGAAATTGCACTTCACAGCTTTTTAAAAATAAATGTTGGTTTCAAGAAGTCATAAAAAGGCTGAAAAAGCTGCACTGAGAGCAAACATTTTAAACAGTTCAACACAACAGTTTATATCCAAATAAAGTCGACTAATATCATCAAGTAACAGCCCAGCTGCATTTGCTCATGTAATGTTTCACACATGGAAACCAAGATGCAAGATTACCTCATTTATGGCAACACTCATAAACTACACAGTACACAGTAAACATGTCTACCCAGCAAATTAAAATATCACTGGGTTATGTAGCAGTTGAAGCTATCCAGAACCTGTTTATAATCCAATAGAAACAGATATTTGTCTTTAATTTTAGAAATGGAGCAAATCAAATTCCTTTGCAGGTTGCTTACTCCATCCAGACTTTCTGCTTCACAACAAAAGCCAGGCACCCATAGTTTTTCAAAAGGATACATTGTAAACAGTCTTAAAGTAACTGAATTACAACTTTAAACCAACAGTCCATTTCTAATTACTTCAGAAAGGAAACAGATTTAAATCATTCTCCTGTGCCAATTTAAATCTGTTATAAAAATTTCACCTTTCCAGACAACGAAATTCTTGAACCAAAGTAAACCAAAACATATATATTGCTTTGATTAGTTTTCAGACATCCATATGGCAGCAAAATTTACCAGGACGTTTTCGGCGTGAGCTTTAATCCTCAAGACTAATGACAATTTCATTGTAATTATGAACTGATGTATATTTTCCCCTTTATTTTAAGAAAACAGAATTTTGTTATTTTTATTACGTTCATATTCTTCCTACTGTAAATGGGGCAGTATGACAACTAGAGACCTTTCCTTGATATGTTTTTATTTAAATACTTATATTCTGTCATTCCAGGTGGAACTCAAAACAGCTTATTTCATTCTCCCCTCCATTTTCTCTACAAATCAACCCTATGAGGTAGGTTAGGCTTAGAGAGAGTAACTGTTCCAAGGTCACACAACGAGCTATCAATCAAAGAATTATACAATGGGTTGGTTTCCACCTGCCCATTAAACTAGAGCAGTGCAGGAGTTAAAACCAGGAAGCCAAATCAACTTAATTGAATCAGACATAAGAAAAAAGACAGCATGAAGGAGGTTATCCTTGGGGATCTTAACTTTTTCCATCCTGTACACACAGATTCTGAAAGGGTGAGTTAAACTGCCGTACAGTAAGAAAACAAGGAATTTACTATTTAGTAACAACTCCCCCTTCCCCATTCCCAAGTGTAAATACAGCAATCAGGAAACTGAAGTACAATAGCAGCAGCATCTAAGGTTGCCCGCTCCAGGTTGGGAAATTCCTGGAAATTTGGGGAGTAGAGCCTGGGGAGGGACCTCAGAGGGGTAGAATGCCACACAGTCCACCCTGTGAAGTAGATTTGCCCTCCCAACAGAAGGGGGAGCCCTGGTACTTACCTTTTTGATGTTTTCAAGCATACACAAAGTGCATGATCCTGGTACGATGACATCACTTCTGAGAGTGAAGTCATTGTGTAGGACCCAGAAGAGTTCCCAGGCTTCATGTTAGGCTGATTTGGGGCCCTGAATGGGCTGAATCAGCTGCGTGAAGGCTGGGAATACTCCCGGGGCCTGCATGATGATGTCACTCCTGGAAGTGACAACATCACACCACACTGAGAGCTCGACCTGGGAAGTCCATTCCCACACCATTTCACCCACTGGTCAGTTGAGTGGTGGCAGGGGGAGGAAGCTGGGAGCGGGGGATCCCCACCCCTACTGGGGAAATGGCAACCCTACTGTGAAGCAGCCATTTTCTCCAGGGGAACTTATCCTGGTTGTCTGGACATCAGTTGTAATTTTGGAAGATTTCCAGGCCCCAGCTAGAGGCTGGTAATCCTAGCAGAATCCCTACATGAGAAATATTTAGTGCCAAACTGAATTGCCCAAGTCAAGAACATTCTGCAAATCTTTCTTGCCAAAGGCTACTTTGACAGAGTCCCACTTATCAATATACTAGTGACTAATAAACTGTGGCAGCAAATTTATAAGTTTCTTAATCAAGGATAAGAAAACTACTGATTTTGCTATGCCCTAACTGAAAGGGCTAGGACACCTAATGTACTTTATATTCTTCCATGCAATGACTTGCACATCAGGTCTATGGAATATTTAATCTACCTACAGGTGATCATTTAAAAATAATTTAAATCATTTAAAATCATTTTAAAAAAATAGAGCCAAGATAGAAACTATCTTAGAAACCAGTAGGATTTTTTTCTCACAAAAACCTATGGAGCTGTTAACAGACTCATAACATTGGCATTGTCTACCTATCTAGGTTGGTTTGGTCTATTCTTGACTGGAATCAGATCTTCAGTGTCTCAGTGGGGGGTGGGGGCAAGGGGTGGGGGGTATCTTTCCAAATACTTGCTATGTAAGATACTTCAACGGTCGCTGTCACTACAGATCTTCTGCTCGCAAAGCACATTTTCTGCTACTGTTCCATGCCTCTTCCCACTTGGTTGCTTACTTATTTTATAAAATTTAGGAAAAATTTATGCCACCTTTCTAGGAACCTGTTTGAGGCTGCTTAAAAATTAAAAATAATGTTTTAAAAGACATAATTAAACTCCAACATTAGAGGGAAAAAACCAGCCCAGTATAAAAACACAGACAATAAAAACAGACCACAGACTGCTTAAAATAAGTTTCCAGACTAAAATAGTATTTTAAAAAATCAACTCCTTAATTAAAACCATAGGTAAACAGAAACTTTTTGGCCTGGTGCCTGAAAGAAAGCAACGTGGGCATGAGGTGTGTCTCAAGGGGAAGGGTATTCCATAAGTGAATGGGGAAAGACCTGTCTCTGGCTGCCACCTGCCTCACCTCTGAAGGTGGGAGCTTAAAGAGAAGAGCTTGTGAGGCAGATCTGAACTGATGGGCTGGACAATATGGGAAGAGGCAGTTCTTCAAGTACCCTGGTCCCAAGCTATTTAGGGCTTTAAAGGCAAGAACCAGCACTTTTAATTATGCCCAGAAACAAATCGTCAACCAGAGCTTGCTAATCTGTATTTCTAAAAATGTTGTGGATTTTTTTCTGCAGCACATTCTTATGTGATAAAAGTTCTCAGCAAGTGATAAAATATAAATCTACATTTATATATGGCTTTCTACATTTATATGGCTTATATTCGTAATCTGCAAGCAATATTGAGCTAGAAAATTATTCCCTTAAATTTCAGAGCTTGAGTTTACTCTGTCTTTTCTCCATAATTTTAAGATTTAACAATCTAAAATATAATAAATTATTTTTTAAAAGTAACAATTTTCATAAAGTATTTGTTTAATTTTTTTTAATCAAGAAATTTTACCTCGCTATCTCTGATGTTATCTCTATTAAGTGTTGTGTGATGAGGAGACTGAGTGGGGTATCTGTAATAGATGCTTAATTTTAATTTTAATCTGTATAGTAAATCTTAATTTTAATTTTAATCTGTACAGTAAACCTTTGGGATATTTTCTCTCTTGCTTTAATTTCATCTGGTGCACATGTGTACAATAGAGGCACAAATAAAAAGTAAAGCAAATCCACTTAAGTAAGGAATGCATGTAGAGAATAGAAAAAGATAAATTATAACACAATAAAGAGTTGTTTTTACATTCCAGCCAACCATCTACTGGTGTAAGGAAAGAAGCAGGAAACAGCAACAAAATAATGCAGCAATGCATGGAAGCATAAGTAAAACTAATATTCTCACTCCATAGCATCAGTAAACGGGAGTGGCATAATATCTGCAGTGGACTACTATAAAACACACGCACAACACAGCTACCGTTCTCTGTATGTCAATGCGTTAGCATGCATTTAAGAAGCAAGCATATGCCACGAGGTAAGTTGGTCTATATTCACACAGAGATGTATGTTGTCTAGAAGCTTATGCTCCCTAAAAGCAGAATTTACAGGCATCTATATTAGGGTTGCCAGGTCCTTGTAGTCTCCCGGCAGGGGACTGAGAGCTGGTACTCACCCCAGCTTCCTATTTTCATGAGTGCACATAGCGTGCACACTCCTGGCTCATGTGATGTCACTTCCGTGAGTGACACCATAATGCAGGGTCAAAGAGTGCCCCTGGGTCAAAGAGAGCCCTTGTTGCCGCCTCTACCGGCTCTTGCTGAAAGTGTGGCTGCTCGCTGCCACCGCCACTGCCCGCTCGCTCGCTCTCATTTGGTGCAAATGGGCTGTGGTGGTGAGAAGCAGCAGCGGCAGTAGTGAGAGCCAGCAGCAGCGGTGGTGGTGAGAGCGAGTTGCTGTGCTTGCAGCAAAAGCCTGCTCTTACTGCAGCCACTGCCTGCTCTCGTGGTGAGGGAGCACACCCCCTGCCTGGGGATGTGCCACACTGCCTGGGGAGGGGGCTCCCCAGGGAGCACGCCCCCTCGCCAGCCAGGTAAGAGGGTGTGGGGGGAAGGGTGGGATCCGGGGACCCCCCGCCCCCAGAAGGGGAATGGCAACCCTAATCTATATACATTCAGCCATGTCTTTCCTTAGGATGACAGAGCCTGAGACATGCAGAGGCCATTTCACATGGGTTGTTTGCCCCAGGTTCAATGTTGTTGGGAAGTTTTTTTCTGGTTCCCCAAAGCATCATGGTGCATTTGTGCACCTCCCAGAGTTTCCCCAGCTTTTTTCCAATCTTTCCCAAACCTGCTTCACTTGAAATTTTGGTAAAGATCACAGCAAAGCCTAGATGGCTGCCATGGGAGTGGAAAAATTCAGAGTTGCCCAGTCCCACTCATATAACAGCCATTTTTTCCTGCCCCCTCCTGGAGAACTGCATTGAGCAGCTGTTCTTTGTAAGTCTACACTACCCAGGGAACCTTGCAGGACCCGACATATTCCCAGGCACCTCATGCAGTTTCCCTCCTGGTCACAACGTTTGTAATAAGACATTTGTTTCTGACTCTGCTCCAAAACTTTAATTAGGCTAGTCTGATGGCTTTCAGTTGTAACAGTTCTTTCATGAACTGGGAACGCTATGCTACAAGCACTATGAGCACCTTCTCAAAATATACTGGCCTCTATTATAACCCAAGAGCCATCTTTGAGGAACATGTCCTGAATGAACTTGCTACAAATTTTGTATCAACAGAGATTCTCTTTGCCAGGATTAGGTCATCAAAGGAAGCTAAGTTTTCACTTGGCTATGTTCCATGGAAAAGGGGGAAAGAAATCTCTGAAGTGATCTAACATGTTAGTACACCCAGCTGAGTATCTCCTGGCAATATATGAATCCTCCCAGAAGCATGAGAATAAATTTCTCATAATCTTTTACTACTTGGAGGGCTAACTTTCTCTAAAGGATCATCCTGCCTTTGACAGTATCCTGAATCAGTCTCAAAGGGGTAACAGACACTTATCAATCACAAAACCAGGAGACATGCTACCATGGCCTCAAAATACAGGATGTCTTGGCTGAAATATGGAGACTGAAGACATCATCAAAGTAAGGAAAGATCATAACCCACAAGTGTGAAGATGAACAACAATAGCAAATCCTTCCAATGAATCAGTTCAATAATGAAATTAAGGGTGCCTCTCTAGAATGGAAGATGGAATAAATGGAAGACAGAAGATGAAACAAGATGGAATAAATTCAGGTCATGTGTTTTATGGTTCTGATCGCTAAAAGTATAACACAGTGGACCTGGAGGTCCTCTGGGTAGCTTGGATAATTTTCTGTCTACACCACTCGCAGAAGGTTACTTACGAGACCACCCTACTGACATGAAAACATAAATATACTTAATATTGTTTCAACAATAATAGATGCAGACTGTTTAGAAATAATTTACCAGAACAAATAAAATATAAAACATTTGTAATCTAACCTGTCAATCTGTCCCCAACTTGTGATGCCATTACAGACCATAGATGAATAAACGGGGGACTCCTTATCCAGATGAGTAAACAACAAATAAGAAGCTAAAGAGTCTGATGGAACTCTTAGATTTGAACTTCCTGGATTCTCTAGACTCTAGGAGAGAGGAACAGACTTTTCTTCACGCCAAAGATATAGTTACCTTGGCTGCAGATGCAATTCAGGACACATGAGGAGCAAAAAAAATGGATGAGGAGCCCAACCAGAGACTAAAAATTTATTTCTCTTGCCAAGGTAATATGGAGAATAAATTACATAGAACTGTTAAATATCCAACCTTGTTGCTTGAAAGAAAGGGCTTGTCTTGGTAGGCAAGAGCCTTTATTCTGGATAACCTCTTCACTTCAAGGAGCTCGTTTAATTGGAGAAGGGACCAACTCAATTGCTAAACTGCCCTGCTGAAAATTTAGTACTGTCCCAAGAACTTAATTTGCTTCCATTAATAGATGAAATAAATATTCAGGCAATTATTCCTGTTAAATTTCAGCCCTTATTTTGCCTCTTTTGAGCAGAAAACTACAAGCAAGCAAAAACAAACCCACTCCTTTCACTTCTATCTGCAGATTCTTTAAAAACAGAACAGAAAGATAGACTGAAGACTTACAGAGCAATCCTTGCAATAATTCTGATAAATAATTCAATTTCATTCCTCTTTTCTGGAACACATCTCTCCAGTTGCACTACTTGGGGCCTCTTTAAAGCTCTAACTTCACATAAAGTTTCCTGAGTTTTAAAAGTCTGGAAACATAGATAAGTGTGTACTGAAAGATTTTAATACTACTTAATTTGTGATGGAACACCCACCTCTGTTGGAAAGCTTTGACCTACTCAGTACCTTGGACTTAATTTGTTCTGACAATATTTGTGGCTGCTAAAACAATACATAATGCTCACCTAAGTAAGACAGATAAATTGACTGCTTAAGCTCCACCTAACAACTCTTCCTATAGCACCCTCCCTCCCCTGGATAATTTTTGATGGTTCCTCCCACCATCCCCCACTCAGCCAAAATTCCTTGAACAGACAACTTAGATAAACAGATTGGCTGCTGTCCTTTGCTCAAACTAACACTCTTCTCCTTATTCACCCTTCTAAATATGTGCAGAGCCTATCAGGAAAACAAAAGATAATATTACTGTCTAATGCAAATATAACCTAATACAACTTTTCTTTTCACTTAGACAAAGCCCTGCAAAAACATATATTTACTATTATTTCCATGTAAATCAAACATAGAAAATCAGAAGCAGGTATTTAGAAATAAGAAAAGTATTTTATCAAAAATTATAAAAGACTTCTGGAATTTGAGGTTGACTATGAACACACAGAACTAGTGAGATAGGTCCAGGATGTAAAAATAAACATATAGATGTTTGAGGATACTCTTAGAAAATGGGACATTATTTCTTACTTAAGCATAGATATCAGAGAAAACCGCTTTGAAGTATTTACAAGCTAGTATCTCTGCAGCCTTAAAGCCAATAAATAAAACTACAGTACAAGTTGTTAGAAATGCCAGAAAACAAACAAAAACTTTTAAAATGTGTAGTGGCTGCCCCTTTTGCTAAGAAATTTTGGAAGAATATTCACAGGGAAACAATTTTAGGATATGTACTGAACAAATATCAATTGTTATTTTTCAAACTTTCCCCAACAATAAAGTGTTGCTGAAAGACACATATCTCGAATTACCTAAGCAAGACGATAAACACTGTTATCCATTTAATAATGCTGCAACAAACTATGGGACCAGGTAGTAATGGTAAAACTAAATATACAGTAAAGACAGAATATGAAGGGTTTGTAAAGAATTAGACTCTATTCATTAAACCGTTTAAGAATAGTGTCATTTGAATAACCATTTCAGAATGCTGTGAATTTATTAAAGAAAAAAGGAATTGATTAATATTAACTTCTTAAGAAAGAATATGGCTAAATGTTATTAAAAGATTTTTTTTACTATTTACAGCCAATTTCTAAATAATCTTAAATGTTAAAGGATCTTTTTTTTAAAGGAAGACCTGGAAATATTATTAGAATACTGATTAATTTTGAGTCCCTATTAAATGACTTTAAATACAAAGTTTAAAAAGAATATTTCAGTGGCTATAATCTTATTGGTCCCTGAAACTGTTAAATGTTTCATCTTCAACCTTCTTTATCTATCATGTATATTGCAAACTATTTGAGCAGAGTTTTATAGCTCTGAGACAGTATATAAAAAACTTACCTAAATAAATATGTTATGTTGCTATACAGACATGTAAGCCTTGACTGAGCACTATGGTGTGAGGAGAAGCTCTAAATAAGCAAGCACCTTCAACCCCCTGAATGACATAACTTAGAAGTGTAATGGCTAAAGGTCAGCACATGACAGCTGAGCACTCAAGACCCCAAATTAAGAGGTATTACCTTTTATCTACTAATCAGTGAGTCACAAACATACTACTTGCCCCAAGAACTTTTCAGAATTCCTCAGATGTGTTCACACACCATTGGCTAAAAAGTAAGATGTGAATGTGTAGATACTGACTGGATAAAGGACAGAAAAAGGCACAAACATGCTTATTAAATATTTATTTATTTTCCTAAATAACATTGTGAATGACTCTGGTCTTCAATGTTGTTCAGTTTTGAACAACAGAAAGTTAATGTGCAAATAATTGCATGTATATTTGTATTGTTGCATTTTGTGAACTGAATAACAAGAGAGGATGCTGAGACCTGAAAGAAAGGCTGATAGAAAAACGGCCAGTAATGCAAAGGAACAACATGTCAAAGATTAGGAAATGAAGTCAGAGATATTTGAGAACTTTTTAAGGCAAATTATTTTGAATGCATGTCCTTTGCTATTATAGAAAGTACTAGCCGCACACACACTGGGAAACATACTGAAATATACTGAATCACACCTTTATCTTTAAAATTTTTGCTCCTTCTGTGTTTAAAAGATTATATTGTATTGTTGGACACACACCCTTTCCTGGGTCAGAGTATGGAGTTGAGGTTTACTCTATAGCTTCTTTCCCCAGTCTTGAGGACATGACAAGCCTCAGAATTGGGAGAAGGGGGATTCTGCATGCACCCTAGTTCCCCGCTCCCCCAGAGCAGTGCCTTCTCTTCTCATCTCGAAGTATCAGCCTCGCCCCTCCTCCCTGGCTCTGCCACTATTGGCAATATAAAGGCTGCCTGCAGATGTGTCAACCCCGGGCTCCTCCAACCATTCTCCCTCCCTCAGGGGTGACCCTTTCTGTAATGGACAGGCCATCTGCCAATAGGAGGCTTTGTCCAGCTAGGTGCCCCTGGGGCCACCCTCCCTATTGATTCTCATAGGGCACTTGGCCTTGCCAATCTGTCCCTCCCTTGGATGGTGTTGCCACTGCCACCTGCTTCCTGAGTAGCATGTCCTGTTGCTCCTGTGGCTCTGGCAGGCTGCCACCACCAGCCCACCCATCCTTGCCCAACCCAACCAGTCCCAAATGAGCTACAGCTGTAGGCCAGGGCTCTGCTATGGGTGAGGCTGCATCGCTGTGCCATAGGCCCCACCCCTACAGCCTCTAACTTTGTTAGGGCAGGCCCATCCAACTTGATGCACGTTTGTTGCAGCTGGGGCACTGCAGGTCATAGCAGCTCCACTTGGCCCTTCAGCAGGCCCACTGCTGGCTCAGAGAGCCTTATCAGCACTCTGCCATGTTGCTGCTTAACCTCCTTCTTTGGGCCCAACAGCTCCTTAAGATCTGGTAAGTGCGGGAGCAAGGATATTGACCCAGGACACATATTTAAAATACGTCCAGCAAATAAACTATATTAGCCACCCAACTGGCACTGCATCAATGTCCTATTTGCACTACAGACAATAAAATGTAACCAAAAAAAACCCCTGTCATTTTCACTTCTCCATTAATGTAGCCAATAAAAAGAAAGATACATAAGATACGGAATGGTTCTGCTATCCCAAGGAAGTTAAACTCAAAGTAGTTTTCCTTGGGAACGTGTAAGATAAGGAAAGCTGTAGTTTCATGTAAACATGAAAATTGCAGGCACAAGGTTGAAATGTTTCTTACATATAGCATTTCTAAATAAATGGAAAACCTTTTATTTATGTATTTCTTAATACAAAGATATTCATTCAGTGTAAGCCAGTCAAACCTAAATGAAACCCAGGAGACATATTAATTAAAAGATGTTGCCAAACCTTCATCACTATCACTTTAACTCATTTTGAAGTGGACCTAACAAAAATACATTGGAGCATTTAAAAAACCCAAATAAAAGAAGCAACATCTGTAGCTTTAAGAGACCACTGTCCACTGACATCTTGTGAGACTAGGTTAAAAGATCTCAATGGCTATTCTGGGGGTTGCTATGCAACCACTACAATATTGCCAAACATTCTAAGCTTTGGCTTCATCAGTTAAAGGCAGGTGAAGCAAGAGACTGAAAAGGGTAAAACATGGGAGCGAGGGTAGGAAACAAGGGAAAGGGAGAGGCTATAGGGGATGCCAGAGAGAGGGGAAGAGGGAAGGAGTATATAGGGGAAAATGAGATGCCCCTTGCATGTCCTCATGGGTCCCCTTCCCTTTAGTTCCCCAGGATGGCTAAGAAATGGAACTCAGATGGAACAAGTTCAGTATCCATGGATTCAAATCAGTTTTGTGGGACAAAGTAAATATGCTGAAATCATCAAGACTTGTCAAGAGGAGGGCCAAAGTCTCACTACCGAAAATATATGGTCACCAATAAACAGGCTTATCTTTCTCCTCTGTCATGTCCCTGTGTACTTCTGCCATGCAAGGGAATGGCTACTATTAACTTCTGAAAAGTGTTGCAGATGGGCAAAAAGCATCCCCGCACCAACACTAAGCAGCTGGTCATCCACCATCAGGGATGGAGAATGTATAGGTTTTACCTATCTAGTTCCTTATAATATAGCACCATCTTTGAAACTCTTCTATAACATGTATTTTGTTCATCGTGCCTAAAGACAGAATTTAGATTTTCTGACTCTTCCTTCCACTGAAAGCACAAAGATAGCATCCTATACAGGAATGTTCTAATGTACTGGCAATAGATCTACATTTCAGTACTGGGTTGGGTTTAGCACCCGCTGAAAATGAATGGCCCAACTTCAGTATTATGTAGCACAGTTTAAATCCCCATTGATGGAACCTACAATTAACAGCCAATTGTTTGCAATTCCTGGCAATCAGAAGGAGTCTAAGGGGTAACAATGCGGGGGGGGGGGGTGCTTTGGGGCACCAGCACTATCCCTCTCTAGGAACAGCTGGAAACTTTTTGGTAAAACCATAGTGTTTCTGGAAATTCCCAGAGAAGATTAACATCACTTTCTGTTTTTCAGGAAGTCACATCTAGGGGTGTGCAACAAAAAAGTTCAGGTTTCCCACTTGGGAATTTCTGAAGTGGGAAAAAGAGTTGGAAATAAGCGTTTTCCAAAGTGGCAAGCCACTTCGGAAATCACTTATTAACCAGCTTTGGTATGCTCTGTAAAAATTCAAAACACACTGACAAGATTCCCTCCTCCCCCTCCCATCGGGTGAAATAAGTGGTGGGGCTGTAAGTTTACCCTGCTGCTTGCTTCAGCTGATAGGTAGGGGGAGCCTTGTACTCTGCCGGTCAGCTGCAGGTGAAAGGGGCACTTTCAGACCCTGCAGCTGGCTCCAGCTGACCGATGGGGGAAGCTCCTCTACCGGTCAGCTGGAGCCAGACGTGAGGTTTGAATTTAAAGCACCCAAAAAGGCTGGCTTCAGATGACTGCCACAGGAGCTCCCTCCTCTGCTGGTCAACTGGAGCCAGCTTCAGAGTTTGAAAGTGCCCCAAAGCTGGAGCCAGCTGTGGGGTTTGAAAGTGTCCTGAAGCTTTCCAAAGCAACCCAAATTACTTTGGAAAGCTTTGATTTGCAAATCCCAAATGTTTACTAATTGGGTCCGGTTTGGGTATTTATCCTGAAACCCAAATTGCACACCCCTAGTCACATCTTGCTTTCTACCCACAGCGATTTTTAAAAGTTTTTTTTTTCTGCCATTGGGAGGAAATGAGAGCTGGGGGTACAGAATCTTAGTGGGAAATGAAGTAATTGTATGAAGGCTATAAATCTTTCTAAAATAAATCACCCTTACAATATGGTTTCTATAGCTCTTTGTATGAGGAAGATAAAAGTAATTGATCATAACAGTCTCTTCTTACTTTAAGGATATGAAACTATAGGAGCACCATGTCTGCTACACTTACCATTATTGGTTTAGAAATATTTTATTGTCTCTAAGTATTAAATCTATGTTAGCATTGAACACAGCACATCATTCTGATACAGAAGATTGAACACTACCATTAATGTTTGTTTAATACTCATGTGCTAGGTAACGTAGAATAGAAAAGGCTCTCATGTATGGACAAAGGAGTGAAGTGAATGTAGTGAGACAGTCAAAGTGTTCTGAGCACATGGTTTTTGCTTACATCCTCAGAACTGACCAGCAGTGTAGTGTAGTATTAGCATGCTACACAATACATTGCTCTGAAATGTCAGTTCTCTAATTAATTAATTGATGGTCAAAGGAGAAAAAGACACACAAAAACAGGAACAGGTTGGTTGGTTGGAAGCCCAGAATACTGTTGCCATGGTAGTTGGCAGAAAGTCACTGCTTTATGTTTTCTAAACTGATGCACAGTAACATAGGACCCAACATTTCACAAGATATAATGAAAATAAGAAGATGCTTGTAACCATCTCTGCCTCCTAGCAATTAACCACCCCCTGCTTTGCCTCTTCCCCCATCAATGAACCATGCTCAAGGTTCTACTCTTGTCTGGTTCTGTTTGCATTCTTTTATCCTGCAGTAGTCTGTCCTGCATTCTTGTAAAGCCAAGAAGATGTTTGTTCTTTAGGATAATTATCAACACTTCAAAAAGAACCTCACCAGCATGTGAAGTGGAAGGCTCTGAACTACACAGAACCTTAATATTCATGACAGTGAGATCTGGTTATGAAAACAAGGAACTTTCATCTGGAAACCTCTTCACAAGTAGTTTCATTGGAAGGAAGGGCTCCACAAAAGAGATATTTGCATTTGATGGGGGGAGGTAACATAAGCAGCCATGGCCCTGCCTCTCAAACAAATCCACTGGTTAAAGACTGCAATTTAGGAAATGTTTTGTCTCTCTATCCTATACAACTATTAGGCTTGAAAATTCTTTGTATTTCTATATAGATTGGTAGACACTGATAGGTCAAATATTTTTTCTATCCACTGAAAGAATGATTTCTACTGTTATTTAACCCACCAAACTGCAGTCCCTTTTTATGAGAGCCACTGTAGCACAGTGGTAAAGTGGCTGGGCTCTGTGCCAGCACTTTGCTGGTTCAACTCCCACTACTGATATGAACTCTTTAGGTGGCCTTGGATAAGCCACTCCTCTCAGTCCCAGCTCCCCAGCTGTATTGTGGGGATAATAATAATACTGACTTTATTAACTGTTCCAGAAGAGTGGTATATAAGCACATGGTTGTTGTGGTTGTTGTTATTTGTGAGTCTCCTCAGTTTCCTACTTTTTCTAGTGGGATAATTTGCAGAGTTGTTTTTCTGTCCTATTCCAGATAGTTTTCATTTGGACAGTAATTCTGGAGTACTAATGAAAGAAGGATCTCTATACAGGTGGGTACGCTGATATCTGTCTGGGGATTCTTAGATCTCAACATGGCCTGAGTTCCAATTTGAGGCAGAATATTTTGGGGGCCACCAAGAGGAAATGGACTTGATACCTTACTCTATCTCATAGATCCAGAGGAGTTAGCCGTGTTAGTCTGTACTAGCAAAATCAAAAAAAAGTCCAGTAGCACCTTTAAGACTAACCAATTTTATTGTAGCATAAGCTTTCGAGAATCACAGTTCTCTTCGTCAGATGCATGAAGGGCAAAAAGAAAGTGGTCAGATATAGAGGAGGAGAGGGGAGGGCAGAGTAGATGCAAACAGCTCCTTCTGATATGGAGATCAGTTAAGGAAATCAGTTACCTCTGATAATGAGATAACCATTCATAGTCCCTATTCAGTCCCAGCTTGACAGAGTCAAATTTACACATGAATTTCAATTTAAGGACTTAAAGGTCACTGTAGTTCAACAGAAACCTTTCAAAAACAAAATCCAACAGGAAGCTGCTGAATTGGAATTCATGTGTAAATTTGACTCTGTCAAGCTGGGACTGAATAGGGACTATGAATGGTTATCTCATTATCAGAGGTAACTGATTTCCTTAACTGATCTCCATATCAGAAGGAGCTGTTTGCATCTCCATATCAGAAGGAGCTGTTTGCATCTACTCCGCCCTCCCCTCTCCTCCTCTATATCTGACCACTTTCTTTTTGCCCTTCATGCATCTGACGAAGAGAACTGTGGTTCTCGAAAGCTTATGCTACAATAAAATTGGTTAGTCTTAAAGGCGCTACTGGACTCTTTTTGATTTTACTCTATCTCAGTGAGCTCGGCTTGCTGTCCTCTAATGAGGTGCCAGGATTGATAATCTATTGCCTACCAATTGCCAACACTCTTTTCTGACCTGTAATCTACCAGCATATAGCACTGTAAACTATCAGTAAACCTGGAGCACAAGATTCCAAATCAGGTACTCTTCCCCTTTAAATTCCTGCTAGTTCCAAAATCTCCAGCAAAACCTTCTAAACAGCTGTCAACTGGACATTGCTTGATATTTGGATGGTTGGAAATAGCACTTTAACAGCTCTGCCTTACAAACAAAAGTTAGAAAAATGGCCTGCTTATAAGAGTTCAGGAAAAGTAGCAAGACCTTTCTTTTTCAACAAGTACTTGGCTGAGCTGGGTCTTGTGGTTAAATTCCATATTTGATTACTTTATGTATTATACTTTCTAATTTATTTTGATTGTGTTGAATTTATATTTGTGCTAGGAGGTGGGTTCAAAATTCTTTAAGTTGGTTTTATGCATCATAGAAATACTGTAAATAAATAAGTTCAGCGGCATGGTAGAGAATGGTTTACTTGTCAAAGTGAGAGACAGAATTGCCCACTTCAGGATGGGACATTTCTGGAGATTTGGGGATAAAGTCTGGGTGGGTGGAGTTTGGGGAGGGAACAGAGCCATTTTCTCCAAGGGTACTGATCTCTGTAGTCTACAAATCAGTTGTAATTCTGACAGAACTCCAGGCCACACCTGGCAGTTGGTAACCCTAGAGACAGCCCATAGTCATAAACTTAGATAGCCACAGTTGAGTCTAGCTCTCATTTACTCACAGAGGAGTGAGTAAATTTACCCACCCTCCACCCCCTAATTTCCTGCTCTCAAGGAACTGAGGAATGGGAGAAAAAATGCCCCCCACATACTGACACTCTAGAAATTTGCCTCAGTCTCAATGGGAAAAGCCATTCTCCAGCACATCCTCCCCAAACTCTGCCCTCCCTAAACACTAACTCCAAAATCTCCCAGCAATTGCCTAGGCAGTATAGAGAACCCTGTTTATAATCATTTCTATCTTTATCTGTTAAAATATATTGTAAACTTGTATTCAAGTGCAGACAGGGCTTTTTTTGAGGGGGAATGCTCCAGAATGCTATTCTGGCAACTCTAGAATCTGCCCACGTGATTCCTTCCTTCTTCAGCCCTGCAGGCTCTGCAGAGGAAGCTAGGCTGCTTTGAGTTCAGTCTGCTTTCTTGAGTGAGTAAGAGAGAGAAAGTGCAAACAGACGCTGCTTGGGCCTGGCGCTGGCTCTGCAGAGGAGGCTTCACTGCTTTAAGTTCATTCTGCTTTTTTCCCATTCCTCTGTGAGTGAGAGAGAGAGAGCTGGGGACCAGCACGAGTTCTGTAGAGGAGATTTATCTGCTTTGAGTTCATTCTGCTTTCTTCCATTCCTCTGTAAGTGAGTGAGAGAGAGAGAGAGAGAGAGAGAGAGAGAGAGAGAGCTGGGGCCCGGCACGAGCTCTGCAGAGGAGTCTTAGCTGCTTTGAGTTTATTCTGCTTTTTTACTATTCCTCTGTGAGTAAGAGAGAGAGAGAGAGATAGTGCAAGCAGAGCTGCTGGGGCCTGGTGCTGGCTCTGCAGAGGAGGCTTAGCTGCTTTGAGTTCATTCTGCTTTTTTTCCATTCCTCTGCGTGTGAGAGAGTGAGAGTGATAAGGCCTGGCACGAGCTCTGCAGAGAAGGTTTAGCTGCTTTGAGTTCATTCTGCTTTTTTTCCATTCATGAGTTAGAGAGAGTGCAAGCAGAGCTGCTGGGGCCAGCTCTCCAGAGGAGGCTTAGCTGCTTTGAGTTCATTCTGCTTTCCATTTCATTCAGGGGTTTCTGTGTGTGCATGTGCTGCTTTGAGTTCATTCTGTTTTATTTTCATTAGAGGAGTGGATGGATAGAGCTGTGTGTGTATGTGTGCTTCTTTGAGTTCATTCTGCTTTCTTTTCATGGGGGTGAGTGAGGAGGTGTGTGTGTGTGTTGCTTTCATTCTTTTGTTGACTGAAGTTGACATTGTTATGGTTCTCACAGCTTTTGGAAGCAGTTTGGTTCTGTGTTAGTTAAATATATCAGTTATGGTTATTTGTATTAGTTAAAATATCAGTTATGGTTATTCCAGTTTTATGCTAGGGATGGATAGCTGTGTCCAAGTCACAGAAGGCTTTCATCAATATATTTATCAGCATATAGGTGTTCATATGTCTTAATAGCTGTAACTCAAATGGTTCTCCCTACCCTCAGCTGATTAACATCACTGAAATTGCAGTGGACATATGGGTGTTAAGGAAGTTTTTATTTCACAACGGCTAAGTAAATTAAGGTAGAGTTGACAGGCAACAAAAAAAGCCATTTTAAACTAAGTATAAATCTAATGCAGCTAAAGTTGAGTAATTTTGAATTACTTCAGTAAAGCTCCCTGAAATTGCTCCAGCAAAGCTCCCTGAAAATTTGAAAATTCAATATTCATTAGATTAGGAATTTCACTCTGGAATTTTGAGAAAGAATTTTGGATTTTTTTTTCTACACTGGCAGAGGGAATCTGTTAGAATTTAGATTTGTGAGATGGGTTTTGGATTTTTAGAGGCCCCCTCCTTCTTGCATATTTTAAAATATGATTCCAAAGAAATGAAATGTTTGGTAAAGGGAACGGAAGATTTCACTTTTTGTAGAGGATACAGAAAGGAAACAAACCTTTTCTCATAATAGTGTAATTTTCCAAGCTTACTAACATGTATCTTGTCGTAATACATTGTGCTCGGTTCCAGGAAGTGGCATCACTTCCGGGAGTGATGTCACTTCTGGAAGTGATGTCATCACACATTTCTGGGAGTGCACACGTGCTTTGCATGCACGCACATGTGATAGAGAGTTTCAGCACTGCTTTTCCCAGAAAAAAAGCCCTGAGTGCAGATATGTAAACATAGAGTACATCGAGTATATAACAAACTATGGAATAAATAGGGAGGATCCTAGGGATCTCATGTCCCCCTCCCTCATGAAAATTGTGGCAACGGATCGTTTCTGTTTTCAAGACAAATCACAGTTTGGGGGGGGGGATCTGACATGCAAACAGTGTTCGAGTCTCTTGTTTTTGAATTAGGATTCCATCCATGTAGGGCTGCCAGTCCCCCAGATGGACAGGACTGACTCCAGCACTACCTTCTTGACAAACAACCAATGAGAGGGGGCTGAATGCTGGGCCAGTGAGAGTGGGTGTCTGTTGGAGAGAGTGAAAGGGGGAGAAGGCTTTTGGAGCTGCTGAGAGGGAGCAGCCGAGAGATAGCTGGCAATTAAACCTTACCTGTTAAACCTGTTTTGTTACTTTGAAACATTCCCTGTTTAACTCCAGTATGTTTTTGATTTTAAAACCATTTACTCCTATGTTCCAGCTTGTAAATAAAGTTTGACTTTGTTTTGTTTTAAACCTGGGCTACCTTGGAATTGTTGGCTGAAGGAAAATATCAACACACAGGGGCCTAGTGAAGTAAATGGTAGCACCCTATATAGGGAAAATAACTTCTAAGTTTCCTTTCCCTAGTAACCGTGGGCTGTAGCTGAGTGAGGGGAAGTAAATACAGGAAATGGTCAGCCTGTCTGGTGGAGCCTCTGGAAGAGCAAAGAGGGGACCCTGGGAGGATTTGGGTCAGGGCTTTCTGCCTGCTAAATTGGAGGCTAGACAGGTGGCACATAGTGACCAGCCCTTACCTGCCTGGGATGTCCCAAACCTGTGAATGGCAGTTTAAGGTGGGTGGTAGTGTGATGAAAGGCTAGCCAAGGGTCCTCCATGGTAACAAATAGTGATTATACACAAAGGACTACTATAAGGTTTATCAATACAGTATTTACCCAAAAGATAGAAGACACTGGATTTAAGATGACCTCCTGTAACGTGTATGTGAATTAGCATTGACAGCGGTCTCAGGGGCCCAAGCAGAGTTGCACAGAACTGGGGCAGACAGCAGGGTACCTACCTCCCCTATGTGCATAAAGAGTGTGCACTCTCCCATATGTCCCCATCATGCCAGAAAATGGCATCATTTTCCAGAACAACAGAGAGGGTGTGCTGAAGCCAATTGCAGTAAAAACAACCTCCAAATGGGAGGTTATTACTGAGCTTGGCTGCAGCATGCCCTGACACTTCTCTGTCACTGGCACGACAAGGGGGCATGTGCCAATTGGGGCTTAGCAGGTGGGGGCGTGGGTTCTCCCACCCCAGGTGGGGAAATGGCCAAGCCTAATGTGAATTTATGATAGCCCTCTATTGTTCTTGACAGCACTCCCGGGAAAAACCTAGTCTTCTTTTCAGGTATGCTGAATAATATTGTTGCCTTGTTTATTTTATCTGTTTTTATTCTTTTTGCTAGTTAGTTGTTTCATACATTGCTTTTATATTATTTATTTGAAGGGGAGTAAACAACTTTCGGAAGACTCATTAGAGAAGTATAAATATTTTAAATAAACAAGATTTATAGTATCAATTGACTACATGAAATAATAAGGTATAAACAACAAGAGATCCTTTAATCAACATAAGCTAAAATGGAAAAAAATGCTAGACAGATTTGTTTATACTTTAAGAATCAAGCATACTCCCGAAAACACAGTTTAATGTTTTGTAAGCTTTGGATTGTAAGTGACAAGCTTTGGATTGTATGTATAACTAAAATATAGTTTGTAATCTTCAAAATGTTAGATAGAGTGCTGCATTAGACAAATTCAGCTAATTGCTTAGTAGTACGTCATGAAAGAGGTTTATCCTCACACAAATACTTCCTCCTTCCAAAACAAAGAAAAATCAAATATATATTTAATCTGAAATGATGAAAATACATTGTGTATGTGATTCTTAATATTGGGAGTCAGATTAAAGTAACTATGTATGTCAATTAGCATTGCAAACCCTTGCTATTGACCTGGTACTGAACAATCTGTTATTATGCACAGTCCTATATATCATCTGTTCCCCTTGCTAGTCTATTCCAATAAGAGACAGACAGCTGCAACACTATCCCTGCTCAACCTGAGGACCATCTGACTTTAATTGTAGTACACAGCTTGATGTGGGTCTGGTTATGAGAAGCCAAAGTATCACAGTGTAATAATCTGGAAAAGCAGAAACCTGCCAGGCGTAGAGCTGAAACAGAGGCTTGGGCTGTCTGGTTGGCTGATGGGATGTAGGAAATATGATTAATGAGCAAGGTATAATGATATCAGGAACCCGATTAGCACCACAAAAAGGTCACAGATCAAAGCAGTATGCATTTCATGAGGTCCAATCACTGCACAAAAATCTGTAGAGTGAACTGAAAAGGGGGGAAATCTGCATGTGATATCTTACAAAATGGGTACTTAAAACTACCGTCATAATTTATTGTGATCTAGGAAGTTGTAAGACTGTAATAAATGGACAGTTTGGGCTTTGTAACAGCTTGGGGAACTAATCATATGCTGTTAACAAAGCAATCTTTGTCAAAGTATTAAAATAAAAAATATTCAAAATACACAAATTTTCAATTTTGCTAATTATTCACAATTTTCTAATTTTATAAAGAGACTAATGAGACAACCCACTAATTTATTCACTAGTGCTATGAAATTATAAAAACACAACATATTTCACATAACCCCAAAATAGGTCATTCATTAATCATGCATTTACATATATATTCATTTGAATTCAATTTATGCACTCTCCTGTAAAAAGAGGGCAAGTCCCTTGTTATAGAAAAATGTTCTCCTCATATCCTCATTTTCCTACGTGATGCATGTTGATGTGCCCCTCTGTATGCTTTAAGATTCTAGAGTGAACTTCAAAACCAAATAATGGTATCTTGTTTATTCATCAAAATCATATGAAGAGGGAAACTACCACATCTGAGAAATTATCTCATCTTGTAGCCATTTATGCAATAGTAAAATGTATATTACATGATAAAATAACTTTGCAGGTAAAAGAACTACCTCCTTTAACCACAAATACGTATTTTTTTATTTTTCTAAAAAAATATTTTAAAAATTTTTTAAGTGCCATCAAGTTCAACCTATGGTGGACCCTGTGAAATTATACCTCATGGAATTTTCAAACCAGAGATGAGCAGAGGTAGTTTGCTATTACCTTCCTCAGCATAGCAATCCTAGTCTGTACTGACCATGCCTTTTCACCATTATTGTACAGTATGCTCCAAATTCCATTATTACAACAAGGGACCTTTTAAAACCTGACAGACCACCTAGTCCAATAGAGTCTACTATTGCCCCTGCCATGGGTGAAGAGAGTATCTTAGAGACAATGGGTTGGATTCAGGCACTTTTACCTCAGCTGAATGGCAATTGATAGAAAAGTAATGGGAAAAGTAGTTTGGATCCAAACCAGTATCTGTGCAGTAAGCCAGGATCTCAAGAAGATTCAAGGAGGATGGATTTCAGTAGTTTCTTCCGGATTACAAAAGTCTCCTTAAAACCTTGTTCAATTCCAAACCTGACTATATTATAATTAAAATTTCTATTCGGGGGCTGAAAGGATACAAATCCCATTTAGAGAGACAGAGAGAACTGAACTGTCACCTTACTATTTTAAACCAGTGATAGTGAAGGTTTTTTTCCCCTTTTAGTTAGTTGTATGTTGATTTTATTATTTTATTTTATGGTTCTGATTATTGACTAGACTTTTTCTAGGCTTCAACCACCTGGCAATAGTAAATTTTAAAAAAAGTAAGTAACCAAACTACTTAAACCTACAAAAATCTTTCCGTTATTTAAAAAGTCATTACAGATTTGAATAAAAATTACATTTTTATGATAAACTGAAGAAAGGATATGTCCAAATCTAACAACTTATTTGCAAGAGCTGCAGAAGACCCTGACGTCAAAGTACACCATATAAGGTATTCAGGAGAAAACAGATTGACAAAATATGATCAATGTATTGTCGAAGGCTTTCACGGCCGGAGAACGATGGTTGTTGTGGGTTTCCCGGGCTGTATTGCCATGGTCGTGGCATTGTAGTTCCTGACGTTTCGCCAGCAGCTGTGGCTGGCATCTTCAGAGGTGTAGCACCAAAAGACAGAGATCTCTCAGTGTCACAGTGTGGAAAAGATGTTGGCAGGTCATTTGTATCTACTCAGGAGGGGTGGGGTTGAGCTGAGTCATCCTGTAAGAGTTTCCCAGGGTGTGGAATGCTAATGGCGGGAGGCTTCCCTGTATCCTGAGGAGGTTCTTTTGCATACGGATTGGGGCTTGATGTGCTAATCTTCTCTGCAGGGCTATTGTTGAGTATAGAGTGTTTTGTTAGCCTGGTGTTTTTCAGAACTGGAAACCATGCTCTGCTCATTCTTAAGGTTTCTTCTTTCATGTTGAAGTTTTGCTTATGCTTGTGAATTTCAATGGCTTCCCTGTGCAGTCTGACAAAGTAGTTGGAAGTGTTGTCCAGTCTTTTGGTGTCCTGGAATAAGATACTGTGCCCTGTTTGAGTTAGGCTATGTTCAGCCACTGCTGATTTTTCAGGTTGTCCAAGTCTGCAGTGTCTTTCATGTTCTTTTATTCTTGTCTGGATGCTACGCTTTGTGGTCCCGATGTAAACTTGTCCACAGCTGCAGGGTATACGGTATACTCCTGCAGAGGTGAAGGGGTCTCTACTGTCTTTTGCTGATCGTAGCATCTGTTGTATTTTTCGGGTGGGTCTGAATACTGCTTGAAGGTTATGCTTTTTCATAAGCTTTCCCATCTGATCAGTAATTCCTTTGATATATGGCAAAAACACTTTTCCTGTAGGAGACTGTTTTTCCTTGGTTGTTTGATTCATCCTGGGTTTGATTGCTCTTCGGATTTCATTTCTGGAGTAGCCATTTGCCTGAAGTGTGTGGTTTAGATGATTAATTTCCTCAGTGAGAAAGCGCGGCTCACATATCCGTTTTGCACGATCCACTAATGTTTTCATTATGCCTCTTTTCTGTTGGGGGTGGTGATTGGAGTTTTTGTGTAAGTACCGATCAGTGTGAGTTGGTTTCCTGTAGACCTTGTGACCTAACTGAAAGTTTGCTTTGCAGATGACCAAGGTATCCAGAAATGGGAGTTTTCCCTCAATTTCTTTCTCCATTGTGAATTGTATGTTCAGGTGGATGTTGTTGAGCACCCCACAAACCTAGTGTATGGTTCCGGTTTGTGGATGATACATTTATCATTTGGAGCCATGGGGAGGAAGAATTGATGGGGTTTTTGAATCATCTCAACAACATCCACCTGAACATACAATTCACAATGGAGAAAGAAATTGAGGGAAAACTCCCATTTCTGGATACCTTGGTCATCCGCAAAGCAAACTTTCAGTTAGGTCACAAGGTCTACAGGAAACCAACTCACACTGATCGGTACTTACACAAAAACTCCAATCACCACCCCCGACAGAAAAGAGGCATAATGAAAACATTAGTGGATCGTGCAAGACGGATATGTGAGCCGCGCTTTCTCACTGAGGAAATTAATCATCTAAACCATGCACTTCAGGCAAATGACTACTCCAGAAATGAAATCCGAAGAGCAATCAAACCCAGGATGAATCAAACAACCAAGGAAAAACAGTCTCCTACAGGAAAAGTGTTTTTGCCATATATCAAAGGAATTACTGATCAGATGGGAAAGCTTATGAAAAAGCATAACCTTCAAGCAGTATTCAGACCCACCCGAAAAATACAACAGATGCTACGATCAGCAAAAGACAGTAGAGACCCCCTCACCTCTGCAGGAGTATACCGTATACCCTGCAGCTGTGGACAAGTTTACATCGGGACCACAAAGCGTAGCATCCAGACAAGAATAAAAGAACATGAAAGACACTGCAGACTTGGACAACCTGAAAAATCAGCAGTGGCTGAACATAGCCTAACTCAAACAGGGCACAGTATCTTATTCCAGGACACCAAAAGACTGGACAACACTTCCAACTACTTTGTCAGACTGCACAGGGAAGCCATTGAAATTCACAAGCATAAGCAAAACTTCAACAGGAAAGAAGAAACCTTAAGAATGAACAGAGCATGGTTTCCAGTTCTGAAAAACACCAGGCTAACAAAACACTCTGTACTCAACAACAGCCCTGCAGAGAAGATTAGCACATCAAGCCCCAATCCATATGCAAAAGAACCTCCTCAGGATACAGGGAAGCCTCCCGCCATTAGCATTCCACACCCTGGGAAACTCTTACAGGATGACTCAGCTCAACCCCACCCCTCCTGAGTAGATACAAATGACCTGCCAACATCTTTTCCACACTGTGACACTGAGAGATCTCTGTCTTTTGGTGCTACACCTCTGAAGATGCCAGCCACAGCTGCTGGCGAAACATCAGGAACTACAATGCCAAGACCACGGCAATACAGACCGGGGAAACCCACAACAACCAAAATATGATCAAACTAACCATTTGAACTGGTTACCAGAGTAAGTGGAGATCCTAAGCTAATGTGTGAAAGAAGCTGTCATATAGTTAATATCTGAAGGCATCACTTTTCAGTGAATCATTGTAGAAAAACACGTCAAGTGACAGATATTGAGTGAACATGCAAAGATGTGGAAATAAAAAGCCCAGTGAAATGGGAGGTAAAAGGCTGAAGCTTTGAATGTCCATTTTTTATACAGTTGACATACATATGAATAATAGTTACCCTCTGAAATGCTACTAATCAGGTAACTAATGCAGATACTTGTATATTTCTGCCTATATTACACTACTCCATTAAAGATGTCAGTAATTTCAGACTCGTAACTGTAAATCTGACAACTTGAGAAATGCTAATAAAACACCTGAATATTGGGTTCAGGAAGTATTACATTACCTAAACAAAAACTGAGAAGAGGCAAAGTAGAAGTATCAATGTATCTGTGTTTATATAATGTCACAATTAAGATCAACGATAATAAGCATGAAGGATTTTTTTAAAGAAAAAAGTTTTTTAAAAAATCCACCTAGGCATTTCCAAGCATAGCTGCTGTTGTTTCCCCGAGGAGACTATTTCATTCAGGGGCTGAGTTCTTGCAGCTGCTCAGTCCCATTTTCTGGCTGCTGCCTCTGTTGTATTGCATTGTGATTTTGTATTGCATTGTGATTTTTAGATTGTTGTAGGTTTTTTGTTTTTGTAAGCCACTCTTGTTTTGTATGAGAAAAGTGGGATAAAAATATTCAAATAAATTCAAATAAATTGTGTGCACCTAAAATACCTAATTAGAGCCCAACATGTATAAATTATAGTTTTGCACAGAAAAAGTAAAATCACATTCTAAAGAAAGACATTTAACACACACAACATTTTATTTCTATCTTACCAATCTGTTTATGCGAACAAATTCTTCTGGGGTTTTGGCCCACGGTGGAAGTTCAACATCAGAGACCACTGTTCCATCATCCATTACTCCAAGATTGTAGTTATTGTAATTGACAAACATCTCAGGAAGATAATAAAAATCAGGAATGAGTTCCTATATGGAAATGAAAACCAATGACATGTTATAAATTGGATTATCCCACCATTCTTCTCATTATGTAATCGCTATTGTTAAAAGCGCAATGGAAAAACAGCTACAACTTTTTGATACCTATCCAGCTTTGTCAGTATTCTTTACATCCAGAAAATATTGAATAACAGTTGCTGAGAGCACAAAAAAGCATGGAGGATGTCCTTGAAAAAAACTTTATGCCTTTTAATGCTTGAATCCAGATGTGATCTACTTTGACTGTAAATCAATATCTGTAAAAATCCAACACCTGATTAGATCTATAAAAGTATCTTAAATACATTTTATGATGAAAACTTCAAAGTTCAAACTATCTGAATCTTAATTCAAGCCTGTTTCTTCTTAATGTTTTGATCATCAGCCTCTCTCACCCAAAGCTACACCCTAAACTGCTTTTTACCATCTCTTAACTTTCATACATTACATGAGCATTTCTTGGTCTATATGTGGTATATGCCCACCTTCACTTCTCCGAAATTAAAACCAAAGCAGAGAAAAAAATTCAACATAAGTGTTATCTTTATTTTATATCCTCAGAATGGGTGTGATGTAACATTTTGATCCTTACAAAAGCCATTAAAACAGGTTATTGAAATTTCAATTACTTTAAATGCCAAAAAATTAGGAATAAAAACACAGGGAAAGGTAAGAGTCCATGAAAGCAACATTCCTTTAATGTCTGACTATCCTTTTCTAATTAAATGTGTGACTATTACAGCTTATTTTGTAAACTATGGATCATTCAAATGTTGACTGGTTAAGTACTACTTTTCTGTTTTAATGTTTCTGGAATATTTAACAAGTAGTTTGTATTTTTAAATATATATTATTAATAATGGACCATTACATGAATTGCCATCTAACAAAACCATGGTTAAGCCAAGTAATGCAGAAGATTTTTGTGGGGGAATGTGTTTGTTTTAAAATTCAGTTCTTGACTGGGGGGGGGGGCTTAATCTTTTAATTCACTCCGGAAATGATTTCGTACTAAATGACTGGTGCAAAAGTGGTTTTCCCTTCCAACAAGTAAAAACAGCATTCCATTTAGTAAGCAGAAAAATGTATTATATGCCTAACTATATCAGAGGCCCAGTAGATCAGATTCTAAATCCACTTTTGACATGGGTCAAAGAACCAGTGGTCTTCCAGATACCACCCTCAGGGTCATCTATGGCCAGAACACTCTTCCAAATAGCCGCATGCAATAGCAGGTCATCAGATTATTGACAGGGTCAGCCTAGAGTTGCCAGAGCAAAGCAAGAAAAAAAATCAAGCAGGAATTAGACTATTACCACCAGCCCTTTGAGAAGCAGTATATAGCACTATATCACAAATCTGTGTACACTGTCATATTAATTCCTCTAATTCAAAACCAGAATGAGATTTTAATACAAAATGTGTGAAAACTATTGGACAGCAAACTATATGGAGGCTATCAGCTACATAAATAAAAGAGAATATAAAGCATACTGCACAGTAAAAAGGATTTCTGTGATCACTCATACAATGCAGAAGAAACTTTTTTCTCTGATTAATCTTCAAATCAATTAGCAGCCAATGTAATAGTGAATAACAACCATGAATATAGTACATAGCCTATTTAAGTATATTTTGATTTAATTTATGAAATTATACTCATTTTATTATTTGCTAATAAGCATAGAAAATACAGCTGTATTCAGGAAGCTTTTATTAAAAACTATTCATGAGTACTATGCTGAATGGTTATAATGAGTAACTATTTAAATTACTACCCTGACCTGGCTAGCCCAGGTAAGCCTGATCTCGTCCGATCTCAGAAGCTAAGTAGGGTTGACCTTGGTTAGTAATTGAATGGGAGACCTCCAACAAAGACCAGGGTTGCAGAGGCAGGCAGTGGCAAACCACCTCTGTTAGACTCTTGCCATGAAAGCCCTGCCAGGTGTTGCCATAAGTTAGCTATGACTTGAGGGCACTCCCTACCATTTAAATTACTACAATTATTTCTAAGGCAAAATGCATAGAAAACAAACTGCATTTGAACTATTTAAAAGGTTTCTTAGCTAGCATCCATGTCTCACAGTGTAATCCACAACAGAGTTACACCCATCTATTGAACTCAGAAAGGTGAAATTCTGTTGAGGATTGCACTGCCCGGGAAGTCCCTAGTTTAAATTTCAACTCTGCGAAGAAAGTTGCCCCAAGGCTATTGTATAGATTATTAATATAATGTATTAACACTTAAAACATGCACTGTTAATACTTCCCCAATTTTTTTTTATTACTATAGTCATGCCTGGCTTTTCTTGAACTCATCTGTTACCATGTAGCCATAGCTATCTATGCATATATATTACCAGAGATAATGTATCTGCCTCATGATTTTGTGCAGCCCAGGGCTCTGTGTTCATATAACAGACGAGTTTTCTGTCACTGTCTCAGTCAAACCTTTATCAAAGGATCGGATGATAGCCTACAGTTTCTTTTCTGTCTTCTGCTCTTCATTTGAGAGACTTTAGAACTTCTCAGAGACAAACAGATGAATCAAAACAACAGTCAGGGATCAGAAAGACAGATTCAAATATAAATGATGACTTGAAAATGTAGAGAAAATATCATCTATAAGGGAGAAATACTAACATAATTTGCCATAGCTAAAGGATGGAATCCAGAAAGGCAGAAGAAGAAAATTCTTTGACTGCATCTTAAAGTCTGTTTCCATTGGTGAAAGAGAAGATTTGGGTCTTGGACAAAGGTTTTAGTGAAAAGCATAAAAACTCCAAAAAACTGAAGGTTTCTTTGTTTCTGTTCTAGTCGTATACTAGCTGTTCTAGTTCTGTATACTTGGGTCTAGGCACTTTTACAGGAACGCGTTTACAGGTGATCAGCTTCTGAATATTTACTTACTTATTTAATTGCTTAGCTTATATCCCACTTTTCTCCCCACTGAGGACTCAAAGTGGTTTACAACATTTGCCCCTTCTCCATTTTATTTTTACATCAGCGCTGAGGTAGAATGCGTGCCTTGCTCAAGGTACCACAGAAAGTGTCTATGCCAGTGTTAGGATACAAACTCGTATCTCCCAAATCTTAGTCTGGCATTCCAACCACTACACCACACTGGTAACAACAACACCAATGATGATGATGATGATGTATTTTCAGGTTGTTTGACTGAAGAATGACAGTCTTTGCTCATTGCCATAAAAAACTAGTAAGATCTTCCATGAGGAAGTACTTCTTTAAGTGCTTCCTGTTGTGCTTCCTATCACCGTGGCATTTTCACTCTTAAGTTAGTAACATCTGTTTCCAAGGTAACTCCTTACATCATAGCCTCAAAACAGAAGCTGTTACATTTCCACTAAAACATATGTGCTATTTTTCTCAGGATGTCCTCAACAAATTGCACTAAGTTTTTATTGAACATGCACAGTAAAGGGGGTGGTGAAAAGATGCTCTCACAGCAGGTATCCAATTAACAAAGAAATACCAAATTCAAGTCCAATTGCACATGAAAGACCAACAAAATTTTCTAGGTTATAACAAAACTACCCACCTTGAAAAACTATAGTTAGTCGCTCAATCAGCATTTTAAACTTACCTTCATTGCAATGGGACCCTGTCTGCCCTTCAATCTTGTAGCCGTAACTTATCACAGGGAAAGTATTTATACAACACACAATCCAGTAAAAGATTGGTACTTTCAGTTCTCATTCATTTTTTAACTAAAAGAGCTTAAATATATACTTTGTGCTTCAAGTAAGTGAAACTCTGAAGTGTTTCACTTTGTCTGGATCTTTTTCATAATTTCTATCATTTATGACTTACGAGGCAGTTAATTGCCAGTTTAATTTATTATCCTGGGAACAGAGTTTTACTTTTAACATAGAGTTTCATTTTTAACATAAAATGGGTCGGTATCTACGTTTAGGAAGCTGAAGACCAGATAAGTCACTACTCCACAATTTACATTGATTTAAAAAAAAAAAAAGACAAAAGAGGCGAGTGCTTAGAAAGAGCCTGAGAATGGATTCAAGGCAGTCCTAGAAACTGGCTGAGGCTTTCGTATTATAAGAATCGCATGATCTAGATTTAGAAGCAGTTTGTGTCATCTGGTATCATACCAGAGGAAGTAAAATTGGAGTATATATGTGGTCACAACCAATCGTAGACTTTCTGCAATGAAAGCCCTGAGATGCAAAGTATCAGGTTAATCTTAAAACTAAAGTATAACCTTTTCTCGAACTGCAAATTTAATTTTTAAGTGATGATGGTTTGCATCAGTTTCCGCTTACCTATCTGTCTTATACAATGCAATTAATAGTTTAATAGGAAGACAGAAGAATGTTCAAACTGCAGATGCCTCTCTTATTGTTACTTTATGGTCAGGTAAGTGCCAATATGTTTCCTTCTTTTTTTGCTGTTCAGTTAAACATATGTTTTTACTCCATAGTTATGTAAAATGTAGAGCATATTTCACCTTCCAAAAATACCTTTAAAATATTAGACAGATGTGAACTTTGACACAGTTAACTACAATTTGACTTTTACTGCGGATAATTTTCATCTGATGGATCATATAGCAAATAAAGATAGTCATGCTCTCTTACAAAAGTTGTTGTATGAGAACTGACTGAATTCAGGTGAATTAGATATCCAAAACAGGTTTTAAAATTGTCATTGTTTACAAACACGTTCATACTTAAAATCACTTTGGTGTTTATAAAAGCAGAATCACAAAGAGCAAGAGCAATAGCAGTCACAAATAAAAATGGAAGGAGGTGACAACACTTTTCAGCAGAAGCCTCTCTGTATCCCTTACAAATCAGAACCAGACTTCTTCAGTCTTTGAGTCTTATCCAAAAGGGACTCCATTCTATTCCATCAGTTCTCTCTACCACTCCACTATGGTTGCCAGGGACAGCCTGGCAATCAGCAGGAGACTTTGGGGCGGAGAGATGGGGAGCAGTCATTGGTCATGGTATGATGTCACTTCTGGGGAAAACTAGAAGTAATGTGATACCTCTTTAGGAATTGCTGGAAACTCTATAGAGGACTAATCTCACTCCAGGTTTCCCCAGAAGTGATACCATGCCATCAGCCCAATGGCCATGTTTTTTTTTCTCCTCTCACCATACACAGCAGTGGCAGGAAATGGGAGCTGGGCAAGGAATCTCACCCCCCTCGGGGCCTGGCAATTCTACACTTCATTTGCCTCCACTACCAATGCTTGCTTTTCCAAATTGACTTTATCAAAAAAAGGTAGTGGAGGGGAAGTCCTCATGACAGTGAAGACATCCTGTTGGAGGTGGTGGCGGGGTGGGCCTTGAAGCACCATAGGCTGTTAGTCTTCGTGATTTCAATGTCTATGTCGATGATGCCACCTCCTCACAGGCTGCGGATCTGGTGCCATCCATGGCAGCACTAGGGGTCTCCCAATTTGTTTCAGCTCCCATGCATCAAGTGGACCACATGCTAGATCTGATCTTTGGGGTGAGGATTCAGGTGGACCTTGATGCCATTGAGGTGGTGCCATGGTCAGACCACTTTGTTCTGAGGGCTCGTTTGGGAGTACCATCCCCCTCCTGCATAGGCGGAATTGTACTCCACTGAGGGCTGGGAGCTGGGTCCCCAACCCCATTGCTCCACGACCCAGACACAGAAACTCTGTCTTCAGGGGATTCAATTTCAGGCGACTTTGTCGTAACCATACTGTCACAGCCTCAAGACCTTGGCCAAGGAATCCAGAGCACAGTCAGACTGGTTGTCCATCAGCAGACAGAGCTGGGTGTCATCCACACACTGGTGACATCCCAGCCCAAAATTGTGGACTACCTGGGTGACGAGGCGCATATAGATGTTGAATAGCATCAGAGAAAGAATTGCCCCCTGAGGGACACTGCACACCAAGGAATGGCGGGCGGACATCTGTTCCCCAAGTGCCACCCTTTGTCCCCAACCATGGAGGAAGGAGCTCAGTCATTGAAGGACTATCCCACAAATCCCCACATCAGTGAGGCGGTGAGTCAAGAGATCATGATCAACTGTGTCAAATTCTGCTGTAAGATATAAAAGTATAAGTAGTGCCGACCTGCCCCAATCCAGGTGTCACCGCAGGTCATCTGTGAGGGCGATCAGAGCTGTCTCTGTACCATGGCCAGGCCTGAAGCTGGACTGGAATAGGTCCAAGATAGAGACATCATCTAAGTATACTTGTAACTGTTCCGCTACCGCCCTCTCAATTACCTTACCAAGGAATGGAAGATTTTAAAGTGGGCGGTAATGGGCTGGATCAACAGGATCTAATGATGGTTTCTTTTAATAAGGGCCATACCACTGCCTCCTTCAACGAGTCTGGGAAAACCCCAGAACTCAAGGAAAGATTAATGATGTTAACTAGCAGGACCCGAATCTCAGCACCGCTAGTTTTCACCAACCATGATGGGCATGGGTCCAGTGGGCATGTGGTAGGTTTCACAGCATGCAGAACCCTGTCTACCTCTTCCTGGGAGAGTGGTCTAAACTGATCTAATGTCAACCCTGAAGATGGCCAAGGGGCCTCCAGTTCACATACTGCATCAACCGTGGTGGACAGGTCCCAGCAGAGTGACAGGATCTTATCTGCAAAATAATCTCCAAAAGCCTCACAGCTTATCGTCGAATTCACATTTTTTGTCCCATGTGTAATGGGCATTAAAGCCTGAATCACTCTGGAAAGTTGTGCTGGGTGAGAACTAGCAGATGCAATGGAGGCTGCATAGTAATCTCTCTTTGCAACTTTCACTGCCACCTCATAAGCCTTCATAAATGTCCTATAAGATGTTCTTGTCACTTTGTCATGGAGTCACCGCCACACTTGCTCTAGCTGTCTCAGCTTCCGTTTCATCTGTCATAGCTCCTCAGTATACCAGGGAGCTATTCTAGTTAGGGGGTTGAGAGGGCGATGGGAAGGAATCTCATCGATGGCATCAGAGAGACAGGCATTCCCGTAGTGAGGCCCCTCCTGAAAAGCCAAGTTTGGAGCCCACTTACCCATCCAGTTACTGCCCAGTTTTGAACCTCCCATTTCTGGGTAAGATGATTGAGTGGGTGGTGATGGAGCAGCTGCAGTTTTCCTGGAAGATGCATCAGTCCTGGACCCATTCCAGTCTGGCTTCCACCCGGGCCACAGAACTGAGACAGTGCTGGTTGCCTCACAGACAATCTCCGCAGACATCTGGATTGAGGCGGGTTGGCACTCCTGGTGCTCTTAGCTCTCTCAGCAGTGTTCAAGACAATCAACTATGAAATGTTGACCCACTACCTTGCCGATTTGGGGATTCGAGGGACTGCCTTGCAATGGCTTATCTCTTTTCTCCATAGTTGGGGACAGAGGATGGTGCTGGAGGAGAGGTTATCAGCACACCAACCATTGGTGTGCGGCGTCCTGCAGGGGTGACACTCTCCCCTTTGTTGTTCAATCTTTACATGCACCCCCTCGCCCAGCTGGCAAAATAGCATCACCCTGCCCAGCTGGTCCTCATGATGCTTTTAATTACTCATTAGCTCAGGTATGGTAATTAAAATACTTCCTAAGAGGAGACAATATTTCAGTACATATATTGTCACTTAGAATCTGTGGCAAAGAAGGAATTTATCTGTAATCAACATTAACTCATACTTTTTGATCAGACAGTTTGTGGATCCATGTAAAACTATAGATGATCTAAGAAATAATAATGTCTGCTTACACTGGTAAAACCGTCAAAGATAAGGAAATAAAAATATTTTTACTTTAGGCATCAGTAACTAAAAATTTTTTCTGTTCCAAATTCAACCTGTTTACCTGGCAATTTTGGAGTATACTGCCAAGTTCCAAAATAAATCACATTATAGCATGTTAAGTATCAAAGGGCTACATCTGCCACAATGTTTTGACTACACACATATTCAAATATAGCTAAATATTTGCATGTAACGTGATGCATTAATTTTCACTGAAGCTAGTTTAAAAAGCACTTAGAACACAAACACTGCAATCCTATGGAGAGTTACTCCAGTCTAAGTCTGTTGACCTCAATGGGCTTAGACTGGAGTAACTCACCATAGGATTAAAAGTATTCAAAACTCCACTCAAATACTATGCCTAAAAAGAGCCCCCTGGCACAGCTCAAGGTTGACTCAGCCTTCCATCCTTCCGAGGTTGGTAAAATGAGTACCCAGTTTCCTGGGGGTAAAATATAGATGACTGGGGAAGGCAATGGCAAACCACCCCATAAAAAGTCTGCCAAGAAAACCTCGTTATGCGACGTCCCCCCATGGGTCAATAATGACTTGGTGCTTGCACAGGGGACTACCTTTATCTTTACTATGCCTAAGCATAACTTTTCAGTTGCTGCTTCTACCAACATGAAGTCAACATACAGGAAAGGGGGAAAATGAGTCTATCTTACAATCAACATGACTCCATCTGTAGATACTTAAATGTGTGGACACAAAAAATGTCTATAAATCTGGGGGAACATTCTAGTTTCTCGAAAAATCCTAAAATTAAAAAGGGGGTACAACTTCCCCAACAGATAACAGCTGACTGGGCAAGTGCAAACAACTGTTCTCCTGATGAAGGTGGGAACGAAAGTTAAAAATGCTTACTTGAAACAGTTTAAAAATTACTCTTAACTTTTTAAATCTATAATCAGTGACAATTGTACTTCATTGTACACAGGTTTATTAATTGTTACATTGTTATATTTAGATACTACCTCTTCAAGCTATACAAAGAAATGGGAGAAAAATGAACTGGTTCGAGTTTACTGGAATGGAAATGTATCTGGGAAAATTTCACCTTGAAATTAATTCTGCTGATTTTGAAAAAATTATTTGTTTAAAAAATGTGGTACTTTACACTGCACAAATTAGCATATACAGAATTTTATCAGATATATATATATATATATATATATATATATATATATATATATATATATATATATATATATATATATATATAAAAGATATGGTTGGGGACATGCAGACTTGATACGTATGTTTCCGCATGTCCAAAATTTTATCTTTTTTGGCAAAAAGTGATTCAGTTTATTAGTGTTTTACACAGTAAGCCAGTGGATCCTGAGATAATTCTACTAGGGTAGTAAAAGGATTGGTAGCTACATCAGATATTGTTAGTCTTAATACTGGTTACAGTATTGATTATTGTACATATTAGGAAAAAAAATAATCTTCTATGATAGATTGGTTTAATTATATATGGCATCTAGCCTTACTGACTTAACATACTACCAAAGATGCAAAGAAGTAATTCACAATGAACAAATAAGTTTTGTGAATGCTGGGCAATTTTTATATGCATTTCAATAAAAAAATATAGATAAGAGTAAGACATATAAGTTTGCTTTTTATGAATTGTTGTAAATATCCTTATTCTCTCTTTTGTTCTATCTCCTTTGTATCAAGTTATTATATAGTGTTATGCATTACAATAAAAACTGAAAGTGCAAAAAATAAAATAAAAATGACTCTCTATAGGGTCACTGAAGATTTGTATTAAGTCATTTATCTTTTGGTTAGGAAAAAGAGGCTGGGGAAGAAAAAACCTCAACAGATGCCCACTAAACATTATTATAAATGTTAAAATATATCCTGTTTCAAGATCACTCTGTTCTTCAGAGGCAACTCTATTTGTTGTAGAATGCAATTATAGTAAATATCTTAAGCAAAATTCCCTGCTACTAAAAAAAATGAGTATTTGACGGTACTTCTCAGGTTTTCCTTTTCTGGCTCCATCTAAATTTCATTAAATTCTAACAAGGTTGTATCTACAGACATTTCGATAAGAGCTGAAACATGCCTAAGTGAATTATGAAAACTATTTCTGTATCATACACTACAAATCTAGAAGACTCTTAATTAGCCATCTTTAGAGTCCCAAGTGACCATGTCCTCTGTAAAGAGTATTTTTCCCCAAGTCCAAATTGAGAAATTGAGAATTAAGTCCAAATTGAGAAATTTCTTTATTACCTAACAAAATCATCTCACAGGATTGCATGCTGCACAAGGATGTAAAGCAAAGAATACTTGACATTCCTTTGAAGATGAGCTCAATCATTGTTAACCATTCTGGTAAATCCAATGCTTACAAATGCAGACCATGAGGTCAAAGAATAAACAGCAGATACAACAATTTGGGATTAAACAAACCACAACTTTACTAAAGACGCAGCTCACAGAATAAATGTTCAGTCTGGAGAAAATAACCTCAAGCTTTTGAAATGGAGGCCTTGATAATCGGTCATCTGGCACAACTTTAAGTGTTATGATGTTCTCACCCAAAATTATGAATCTGCCTCTCATAAAGGGTGTGACGTGAAATAGACTGACCCCGCTGAACCAATCCACAAATCCTTCTGATTGTTACTATTCCTTTGAGAGCAGTTGTTTCGTTAGCTGCTCCAACTCTGCGAGTGTCTTGTTATCTTCAGTGCTGCAGAGATGCCCCACAGGTAGCATCCTGCACTCTCCTCGCTCTCTCACTATTTATCAATATCAGCATTGGTCCTTCAACCAAAGGTTTGATGAAAATGCATACAAATTATTCAACCAAATCAGCAAATGATTACACGAAAACACACTACATGAACTAGTCAAATGTCATAGAGGAATAAACCCCACCTAGTAAAAGGAACATTCCAGAGATGGTAAAAAAATGTTTCGGATCTATTGAGAATCACATAGCTGCTATTTTTAAAAAATCTTCCTTTGCTTTCGTAAGGGGCAACCAACAAAAGCCCAGCATGCTCAACCCAAATAGTTGGTGTTACACCAAAGTGATTTAACTAAATTCTTAAATCAGGTATATAATATGCTCCTGTGTCATATTTTTTGAGAAATCACTAGGCACTTTTGTACATCGTTAGAGGACAATATTAATTTATTTCTGTAATTTGTGCAGGCTCTTGACAGATATTTTTTGAAAACATAGATTCCAAATCATTAGTTATTAGTCTCAAAAACTTTTAAACACGAAAAATAGATTATGACATTCAATGAAGAAGTTTAACAACTTCCATTGATATTTTACCTTTATATCGGAGGTGTCACGTTGACAATTACGCCATGCCCTTGAAATTGATGAAAAAGTTCTATCTGCATGATCAAACTTTCCTCCTTGCAAGTTTAAGAAAAATGTTGTAAAGGGTTCCTAGTAGTAAAAAGCAAATAACATAAACTGAAATACTTAATGAAAGATATTTAACCAATTGTTTTCTTTTTGCAGTATTTACATTGGGGAGCATTTTCTAAAGTTCTAATGGCAAGATTTATTTCTGTGGTGATTTTAAAAAATCTGGTTTGGCACTAAATGTTTCATCTGCTTAAATAACTCAGTTTATAGATCAGTAAACAATATATTTCAGAAATCACTTGTGATGTGCATGTTTCCATGCATTATTAGAGTAAAATAAATCAACATTTTCAATACAATTCTAATAGATGGTAAACATGAGGTTAGGAAGATTATGTAAGAACTCACAGATAAATGCCTTAGCTCATCTCGAATTTTCTAGCTGGCTTTAGAGAAACCATCATCTACCTTCCTCCCAATTTGAAATATGAAGATAAACATGACATGGGTGTTATAAGGATTACTGAGATGAGAACTAATCAGGGGAGTAAGAGGCTTGCTATATACTTGTATTAATATTTCATTGGTTTATCAAATATGGTCATAATCTTGCTGCACACATGTAAATCTCACTAAAACTACTGGATTTACACATGTATAGCTGTACAGGAATGCAGCCTATAGCAACGATTCAAAAAGCTGCCTATGACCTGCTTAAGAACTTGAAAAAATTCACTTATTTTCTTTCAACAGTAGACACTTCCTGCCATGCCAGTACTGAAACTCCCTTCAAGTTAAAAGGTTGCCAGGGAGAAGGGAGACTGCAGTTCAGCAAATGTAAATACAAACCCTCTTTGTTGTACAGAACAAGGACATTTTTGGATGGATCCTGGATGTTATTCAAATTTCAAACTCCTCAATGTAATTCTAGAAGTGTAATATATGTGCAACTTTTTTCTTTGTTGTTTCTCTTCATCGTTTACAATTAAGAGAAGAAAAATGCCTGAACAATTGAAAACCTCCTCTTAGTTAAAGGACACTTAAGTGCATATTAGTGGATAATTGCTTGAAATTAGCTAAGTACTTCAAGGATTTATGTCTGCTTGTACCAATCTAACAAGGTTTAATTAATGATGTGCTGCTAATGCTTTTTCAAAGAAATTAGTTTCTATCAGATAAATCATCATCCCAGTTTATTTTATGGAAACATGTTCTGTTTTTATAAATATATCAAGTCTCACCAATTGCAATGTTATCTGAAAGTATGGTACCACATAATATGGAAAAGGGGGTTATGATAATTTTATTTAATCTCATATCTCCAGAGTTTGTTTTAACTCGTCAATAATGAAAATTAAATCCAGTCATAACAAATTAGATTATGTTCCAATTAAAAAAAAAATCATGTACACACAGCATAAATGTAAGCAAAATAAAAAGGGGCCTACTTGAAATGCATATATTAAGAATAAGGTTTCATATTTTTCGTTCTCATCTTCAAAATCTTAGTCCAACATTTTGGAAGCAAGCTTTTTTTAAAATCAGAAACAATTATTGGTTTTAATCATCTCAGATAAATGCTTTAGTGCCTTTTATAAATATGTATAGTTTAATTGCTTGTAGCTTTACTAACAATTTAACAGAAAATACTTTTAAAGATTGTACTTACAATTCTTAATAACCAAGTGAGTGTAAAACTTGCTGTAGAGTAATGAGTGCCGTAATGAAACTTTGGAACCTGATCATCTTCCCACGTTTCATAGCGTTCTGCAAAGAATGCACCTCTTTTGGGATTAAGAGCGCCGATAGGCTATGGGGGAAAAGGTTCAACTTGTGAGACTGGCAATAATTACAATATAATGAACTAAACTATTAGTCATAAGGGGTTTTTTTGCCAATACCAAACAGGTTTGCCAACTCCGGGTTGGGAAATTCCTGGAGATCTGGGGGTGAAGCCTGGGGAATGTGGGGTTTGGGGAAAGGAGGGACCTCATCAACATATAATGCCACAGAATCCTGCCTCCAAAGCAGCTGTTTTCTCTGGGGGAAGTGATCTTTGTTCTGGAGATCAGTTGCAATTCTGGTAGATCTCCAGGCCCCATCTGGAGGTTGGCAAACCTACATTCAAATGCAAGTACCTGCATGAAACTAGTAATGACTTTGAACCCATATAACATGCAAACACAGTATAAACTTTCAGAAAAAATGGGATGGTGTTCCAAATCACTCTTTAATACTCATTGTACAGAGGGAAGATTTAAGCAAAGTAATTATTTAACTGCATCTGATTGTGCAGTAGTTCTCCCTTGGAAAGATCCCATGTCACTACTTGCTACAGCACGTGTATTAAGAGAGAAACCATACAATGGACCTGAATTGTGAAAGTCTGAGAAGTCTCATCCAATTATTTTCTACCTTTCTAGTCTTGCAATGATTGAATATAAAAGACCCACACAATTGACCTCAATCATGTTGTGCCATTATTCATGCATATATCATTGAGACTCAGAAGAGCAGCTGTGAGGGAGCTAGAAAAGATCCTTAAAGATAAAGATGTCTTTGGAAACCGAGATTAAGATAATCCAAACTATGGTATTTCCCATTACTATGTATGGATGTGAAAGTTGGACAGTGAAAAAAGCTGACAGGAAGAAAATTGATTCGTTTGAAATGTGGTACTGGGGGAGAGTTTTGCGGATACCATGGATGGCCAAGAAGAAAAATAAGTGAGTACTAGATCAAATTACGCCTGAATTCTCCCTAGAAGCTAAAATGACAAAATGGGGGTTATCATACTTTGGTCACATCATGAGAAGACAAGGGTCTCTGAAAAAATCAATAATGCTAGGAAAAGTGGAAGGCAGTAGGAAAAGAGGAAGACCCACAATTAGATGGCTTGACTCAATAAAAGAAGCCACGTCCTCAAGTTTGCAGAAAAAAGCAAAATAAATAACCACAGTATCTTCACAGAGGGAACTGATTATCATACTGCTGTGTCACTCTGAACAGGGCTTCAGTCACAGCTATGCTGAGAGACAGCACTCGATCATCTCACAACTCAAAATACAAATGAATAATTAAATATGTCATTGCTCTTGAAACAAAGTTCTTAAGAAATTATCTTTTGTGGTCCTCCTAATTATGACTGGCCCCCTTGCTCCTTTCTATCTGAGCTGAACAGGACAACTGTACTAATTTTTTATCCTTATTCTTCAGAATTATCACAAGGATCCGGGTGCTGCTGACCATATTTCATTCAGGTTTTGATCTTAATTCTATATAATAAAAAAACTGACATTTTAGAGAAAATCACTGCATCCATGCAGAGGAGTTAGCTGTGTTAGTCTGTAGTAGCAAAATCAAAAAGAGTCCAGTAGCACCTTTAAGACTAACCGACTTTATTGTAGCATAAGCTTTCGAGAATCACAGTTCTCTTCGTCAGATGCATCTGACAAAGAGAAGTGTGATTTTCGAAAGCTTATGCTACAATAAAGTTGGTTAGTCTTAAAGGTGCTACTCTCACTGCATCCAGTGACACTTCATTGGCCTATATAGTAACAGCTATTTCATGGAAGTATTTATTTTGTGCCATATCCATTAAAAAGCTTCAGGGCAGCTAACAATTTAAAAAAAATTAAAGCAAAACGAGCATAAATAAAATAATCATTTAATTCATTACATCAGCAAAAAGTATGAAAATATCAATCATGTCTAAAGTAAAAACAAACTTCCCCAAATGCTTGCTGAAATGCTAAGGTCCTCTTTTCTAACTAATCACCAAGGCACTGATTCAGCTGACCAGAGAGACGTTTCTATTGCAACAGAGCCACTGACAAGAATGCTTTGCTCCTTTGTCAGCTAACCTAGCCCCAGACAATCTAGGAAAATCCTGTCCAATAACTACCCTAACCAAAGTTGCACCATTCTAAGTTCATGGGCTTAAATGGGTTTAGAAAGCTGCAACTCATCTTAGGATCTAAATCCAATAGCACCTTAAAGACCAACTAGGTTTCCAAGGTATGAGCTTTTGACAGTCAAAGCTCCCTTCATCAAATATTTGACAAAGCTCATGCCTTGGAAATCTAGTTGGTCTTTAAGGTGCTATTGGACACAAAACCTTGCTCTTTGACTGAAGACCAACACATCTACTACACACCTGAAACTATCAGCTTAGGATGGCACTGGAAATCACCATGACTTTGTAAATCACTAAAGAAGAGCCATTTCAGATCTTGACTTTGTCATTATAATATAGATGGTTTAAACTGAGGCACATAAGCAGAATTCGTTTTAGAAACTTAATGGTTTTAAAAGCTGGAAAAGGAAAAGAAATATGCATGCCAGGATACGAAAGAAGTTTTAAAGAAAACCTTTGGTACACAAAGGGCTAATTTTAAAATTGCCTCTGTTGGTTTGTATACTGAAGCAGATGCTGTACTCAGATTCAAGACAAGGCTTTTTTTTCCAGGTATACCATCAAAAAAATCAGGAGGTCATTTTACATTCACATACAAGTTAATGCTCAGTAATGAACCGAGAATGTATGTATAACATTTTTGAAGGTTGCTTTACATTCAGGGTTGTCTTCCTTTTGAATAAATATGGATAGATACACTTTCCCAAGAACCTTCAAACCATTTTTAAAAAGAAAATTCCATGGTGTTCATCATCTCTGCATAACACCAGAGAAGGGGAATGAGGACCCTCCCCAAAAAGTGCAAATCTCCCTGATGCTCACGAGAATTCTCAAAGAAAATTTTTGATTCAAATAGTAATGGGGATGGAAGGGTCCAAGATTCTGCCACAAAGGATTATGATTCCACCTTAAGAAGATTTTAAAATAATATTTTTTTCTAATACTTTCTCTAAAAGAAGAAAAGCCAATGAGAAGATTATGTGTTTGTTGATGATTGCCAAGATTGTATTGAACAGTAAGTGGCATATTAAGGACCAAACTACAGAGATCCAAAGAGATCCACAATGGAATATATTTTTCAGATAGAAATTGTTTCACCAGAGACTAACAGCACAGTATCTCAGACAACTGGGAGTGTTTATGGAAAACTTGATTTCCTTTTGTAACACAAATAGATGACAGCGAACCATGAACTACTAGCCCAAGAAAAGACTGTTTACTTCACCCTTTATCCAGGAGCGGTGCCAGGGTTTCTGGCGCCTGCGGCTGGCTGGTCGGGTGCGCACACATGCGCACGCATGCACACACACACACCAGCCTGCATGATGACGTCACATGTGACATCACCACCAGCGTGTGCACAAGCTGGCCCGGTTGCTGTGGCAGGCAGCTGGGATGGTGCGCGGGTGGCCTCCTAGCTCTCCCGCTCGGTTGCCCTGTGCTGCCCCAGACACCTGCCCACGGCTGCTGCACCTGGCCGGGGGCGTGTGTTGGTGGCGGCGGTGGTGGCAGTGCAGGGCGGGAGGGCTGGGAGGCTGCAGCTCCGTGGCGTGCGCTCCCACCCCAGCACCTCCTCCAGCGCCTCCTCTGGCGCCCCGCACCCTGAGGCAACCGCCTATCTGGTCTCAATGGGCGCACTGGCCCTGCCTTTATCAATGGAACTGTACTTCATTTTGCATTGTTACTAATACTTCAGTTACAGACTGTTTAGCTGTAATCTTCTTAGAGTACAATCTTCCACAGTTACATTCTTCTAAGCTCATTGGCTTCAACAGACATAAAATGGTATAACTCTGTTTAACACTGCACTGTTAGTTTTCTGATTTGAACCTTAACGATTTATATAAATAATTGCTATATAAAGAGGGTTTATCTGAGTTAGCAAACATATCCTAGGAAAGAATGACAGGTGCTATGATTTTAACTGTCATTTTTGTTACAGAATAATTTTCTAATTCCTTTCGTCTCTTTCTTTGTGGCAGCATTCAGTCATGCCTACTTTTATTTTGAAAAGGTCTACATTAAGATCACTGGTAAATAAATTACATTCAATAACAATACAGTGCTGCATTTGTATAGCATTGAAGCTTTCCAAAGATCTGCTTTTAACTGCTTCTGTTTTTATTATTGTCCAACAAAAATGCCATAGATCAATAGTTATAGAATTATATTCCCTGAATATAAAGCTAAAACCAATTAGGATTGATTTAATTCTCTTTTGGAAAAAAGAAATAAAGGTATAATGTGGTGATCCATATAGCTAGAATGCACAGTATTGATTTTAACCCTTTTTTATTTTCCTTTCATTCTTTTTTTGTTACACTTGGCTTCTGAAACCTGGCAACAGGACAACTATCAAGTCATGCCACATTTATTTGCAAGCAATTTTTTTAAAGTCACCAAATGGGAAAAAGGGGGCTTGGAAATAAAGAACTATGGAGCTGTGCACTGACAATGATACACTATCAGCTTACTCAGAGAAGTTACAGTGGGAATACACACATTGAATTATACATTACACGAATGCACTGATTTATTGTGGTAATAACATCCACCTCATTAAAAGATTCTGCTTTGCTGCAGTCGGAAGGCTACATATTGTTTACTGCTATAAATTAATGGCAGTACACAGAAGACCGTGGAACCCCTGTAACAATAGATCTGTAATGACAATGCTGTATATCACAGCTTCCTCAGCAGCTTCATAATAAAATGGAGAAAATGTACTGGGCTAATACATTCTACCATACTACTAATATCATATATTCCTCACAACTGCTATTTGGTCTTTGCAAACATTTAACTAATTATCAGCCATTCAAGGAAAAGTCCTCTTCTAAATCTCAATCTTATATAAAATGGGTAAGTTAGTTTTTACTACCACATTTAAAAGAATAACCACTGTTCTGCTTAATTGTCTGGGAAGTGGTACTATTTTCATATGTGCGCAAAGCTAAGCAATTCCCAATTGTGATGCCTCAGCCATAAATGCATTTATGGAAAACGAGTGCCAAGAGGTATTCACTGGCCTATACAGGAGAATGGCATTCACAGGAAAATAAGCAACTTAAAGCAGTCCTTTGACCTACAGTAATACAATAGATCTTACTTACTGCAGCAAAGGATGTAGCAGTAAGAGCAGATGCAATGATATGGTTAGATTCTACTCGTGGAGCTCATGGTTTTTAACTAAGAACTTCAAGCAGAAACACAACATGTTACTAGTGTAATCTGCAGAAGTTGGCAAAATAAACCCTAGGAAGCCATCTCAATAATTTATTCAAAGCCTTCAGACTATAAACCATTCCAGTGTCAATGTATCTCCTCTCAACAGAACCCACAGGATGGTAATGAAGTTGTGGTTTTGCAAAAACAGCTAATGAAACAAACCAAAGCTGCCAAAGATGAATGGGCTCAGTGTTTTTTAAGGGTATGTTTTAAAGGGTTTTTAAAGGTATTCTAATGTATATGTGACTCCTCATTCTGCATCTACATCTTCAGATCAAGTTGGAGCTCTGGTGCAGTTTGGCATGACATCCCAGGCTATGCAATCTGAATGATACATACCACTTCCTCCCCCATGTTTATGGCCAACAGCTTGAGCAATGAACAAGGAACACAGATTCCAAATTAAGGTTGTCCACTTCAGGTTGGGAAATTTCTGGATATTTGGAGGCAGAGCCTGGGAAGCATGAAGTTTGAGGAGGCGAGGAGCTCATCAGGGCTGTGAGGCCACAGCTGCCATTTACTCCAGGGCAACTGATATCTGTTGTCTGGAGATCAGCTGTAATTTGAGGGGAGCTCCAGTCCCTGCCAGGAGATTGCCAACTCTATTCCAAATATTCTCATATTCATTCATTTTGTGAATTCAAAGGAAGGGTTGGTTGTTGGTTAGTTCACATATAAGCCTTAGGCGGCTTATATGTGCACATTAGGCAGTTTCCACACAAACTTAAAGGGATGGCCCACTCACCGAACGCTGGTGGCTTTTCCCAAGGAATCCAGATGTCTCCCTTTGCAAAATGGTTGTGGGTCATTTGGCTTTCGTTTTTTCGGTGTCTTTTCTGGGAATGACCATTTTCCATGGTCACAAAAAAAGCGCTGAAAAAAACGGAAGCCAAACAGCCCACAAATGTTTTGCAAATGGAGACATTGCCAGCGTTCTATGAGTGGGCCATCCCTTTAAGGGTGTGTGGAAACAGTGTCACTTGGGGTTAGCCAAAGGCATATTCAGTTTGCTACCATATACTTTCATGGCACTTGTGGTGATGCAGAGGATTTATAAATTAGGAGAGCAATCGGCTAAAGACTACAGCTGGGCCAAAAAAGAAGTTAGTTTGATTATATTCCAAACAGGAAGTCAAGTTTGGATCTAGATAGTTATATTCCACATTTTTCTAGTATTGAAAAAGTAAATGAATTATATAAAGAGGCTTTTAGAAGCAAGCTGAATGGGGACCACTAAAAAAGTGAGAGCTGTTTAGAACGGAATATAACATATTTTCTTTGATGAAATTCCCAAATACGGCACTCCAATACTGATTGTATATATTCTCTGAATTGAAATTTACATGAAATATAATATAAGAAAAGTGACAAGCACAACATAGAAAATTAACACTGATATATACACAGGGCTGCTGAGAGTTACCATGGCCACAGGCAAAGAATTCTTCTTCCCTTCCCCATGCATCATTCTGACCTAACCAAAACACATCAGCAGCCTTGACGATGTGGGTATGCATATCTTAAGCCACAAATCAAGTGCAGTCTTTCCTTAGGTGTAAGATCACATTTACTTCACTGATAATCTCAGATGAGCAATCTACTGTATGTGTGTCCTCACACACACACATAGGTGCATGGATAGATAAAACATTATATGCTCCAACATTTCACAAATGAAAAAAATCTTCCTCATCAAGGTCAGAGTTCAGGGTGACTGCCTCTTCCTTAGGTCACTTTCTCTAGCCTTGGGCCAGGATTGAGACTTAGGATTGTGGGGGAAGGGGTTCCTGAAGTACCCATGGCGCCCTCTTCCCCCAAAGTGCTCAACTCTCTCACCTGCAACATGGGAGCTGCCATGCCCTTCCTCCTTAGCATCCTTCTGTCCAGCTTTCTAAAGGCTCTGCCAGGTGGAAGCTTTCACCAGGCTCTACCAGCCACTCTTCCCTAGTAGCCACAGTCCCCAGAAGGTCAGAAGCAGGGGCCAATTGGGCAGCAGCCTCATTCACCCATGGTGTGGCCTCGCCCTGGCCTCCGGGATTGGTTGTGACTGCTCCTGCACAGCTGGCCCTGGCCCTCCCTGGAGCCCCACCTCCCCCAGTCAAGTCTCCTCTGGCCTGAAGGAGGGCGCTTCCATGAGTCCCCCCAGCTGCAGGCTGCTGCTCACACTCCACTGGCAACTGAAGCAGGGAGGGCTGTCCTGCCCTTCAGGAGGGCTGAGGGGAAGACAGCTCATCTAGGGTAGAGTCAGTCCAGCTCAGCTGCTGACTGTTCTGTTGACTCCTCCTGCAAAGCATAAGGGAGAGCTTCCCCACAGAAGGATTCTGTGTACAATTCCTGTATTTAATTTAATTTATTTCATTTTTATTGTAACATCCCTAATAACATACTGATAATCATGGCCTTGATAACCCTGATAATACTGTTAAAAAATAGAAGATTACTGGACCTGGAAGGGCATGATCTAAAATTTGGGTGGCATGGGTATCTATGGTATGAGAAAGTTAAAGCCAACATAGAGTTTAATAATCATTATGTAAGGCGTACAATCCTGAAAGTATGGAATAAATACAAATTTGGGTTTTGTTTGAAAATACCTCTTTGGCTGTCATCGCAGGAAGCTCATTTTAGAAGGGAAATGGTTAGTCCACTTAAATGGTTAACTTATTAGGATTTATTGGAATTCTCACAGGACCAAGTTAAAATTAAATCAAGAGAGGACTTAGAAGCAGAAGGGCATGCCTGTCAGTGGTTTCCGTATATGCAAATTTTGGAGAGATTCAAACTAGGTAAGAATCATGATGACTTTGAGAAATCTAAAACTGAATTTGAAATAGCCCTTTGTACAAATAACGAAAATGTTATTTCCAAAATGTATAAACTTCTGTTGAGGTTTGAGACAGAGGAAGAGCAAGTAAAAGAATGCATGATTAAGTGGGCAAAAAACTCTGGACATGATATATTAATGGAGCAATGGAAAAATATGTGGATAAGGGGGCTGAAATTTACACTAAGCTCCAGTATCAAAGAAAATTTTTACAAAATGATGTATCGTTGGTATATGACTCCTGAAAAATTGGCTAGAATGTATAAGGGGGCATCAAATGTATGTTGGAAATGTGCTAAACAAGAAGGGATATTTTTTCATATGTGGTGGACATGTAAGAAAGCAAAGAGTTTTTGGTTGCAGATACAATTATCGATTCAGAAGATTTTGAAGATTAAACTTCAGCTGAAACCAGAGACTTTTCTGTTGGAAATAATGGACAGCCAGTTTGGAAAAACTTCTAGAACACTGTTTTTATACTTTATTACAAAAGCAAGAGTACTTTATGCACAAAAGTAGAAAACTACAACATTGCCTACAGTGGAGGAATGGTTGACAAAAGTTTTGGAGTTTGCGTTAATGGCAAAACTTACTGCATTAATTAGAGAAAGGACATTAATTAACTTCTTGTCTGAATGGAAACCGCTAATAGACTTTTTGCATGAAATGGATAACAAGGATTTGATTACATCTGGATTTATGGATTAAGAAACAGGAACAATAGAAAAAGGAGGGGGTTTGTGACTAATTTAGAATAAGTGGGACTCTAGAAATGATATATACTTGTGGCAGAGAAAATCGGAACTCAATTTGTAGTGTAATCTAGGTGTTTTTTTCTTTTCTTTTTTCTTTTCCTCTTCATTTTATAGATATATGTATTGTTAGTGTGTTATGTTTAGAAACGTGTTTTTTTCTTGTTCTCTATGTTTGTTGTTTATTGTCTTGTGGTGTGTAATTTATAGTTTAAATAAAGAAAATTTTGAGCAAAAAAGAAAAGAAAATGTTAATCTATTAATTAATGTGTTGGCTATAGTAGAATATAGAGATTACATTCTGCTTTCAAAAAAGGGCAACTGCCATTTACGATTGCATTGGCAGATGCATAATATGCAAGAAACCCAGGGTAATAGCAACCTACCAATTAGCACTGATTAGGGCCGTCGTCACACGGGCTTTTATTTAGCGCTAAAATGGCGCTATTTCCCGGCAAACACCCACCTTATTCCAACATTGTAGCAATTTTCTCTCTTCTGCTTTGTGCTTGATAGTCGCGCTATTTTGTGCCTCAGTGTGAATGCCTCACATCGATGTATTTCGCCTCGCAACGTCCTATGCCCTCCCTTCAATCCCAGAATCCATTTCTTCCTGCGACTCCCCTTTTTTAATTTTATTATGTCCTTATAACGCCATAACGACATAACACAATGCAAACTTTCTGCTGAAGTAAAAATGACTCAATCGCCATGGCAGAGTCTTCAGCGATGGGGATCACGTCAGACAGGGAGTTTTCTGCGGGCAAAGGGCTATTTATATAATTTCAAAGTTGGAAAAACAAAAGGGTCGTAATGTTTTGCTCTAACGGAATGTTTATATGCTGTTATTCCGTTATAGCGGAATTAAACGCCAGAATAATAAAAAAAAGGGGGGGGAGCTGCTTCTGCGCAGTTAGAGAGAACAGAACAGAGTGCTTCGGTGTGGACAGCTGGTGGCACGAAGAGCCGTTAGGTGACCCAAAGAAACGTTACTGTGCCGATAACAGGTAGGACGCTATATGCTGTAAATTTAACGGAAGAGATGCCCGTGTGACGACGGCCCAGATCTCAGCTGGAGCACTGAATTGTGGGTTTGCTCACTTCATTTTTGAAACGCACCAAGAAGCCAGGTATAATTTGGAGGAGATATAACAAAAATGCTAAAGGAATTATGGAAGGTTTTTTTTTTTTTTAAGATTGCATATTTTACTTTCCCAAATACGATAAAGGAAGAAGTTGTATAGCAGACCAACTGAATGGAGACTAATTGAGTCAAGTAAAAGAAGACTTGCTTCTTAAATGTATGGTCAGGCAGAACAAACAGAACAAATTCCTCCAAGGGCTACGCAAGCTTAATACTTCTGATTTTTAAGTCATGCTAAGGGATTAGAAGCAGGCCACAGGTTTGAGTTCCCTGTCTCAGCTCATACCCCATCTCCATCCTGGCATGAATCCTATCCATTAGACATGATGACTTATATCAGCGTCTGCCATGGTTAAAAGCCAGGTTTTAGTTTTAACCACAGCTTTGAGAAGAGTTCTTCCAAACATATTTATAGCCATCCCGTTACACTGAGAATGGTTTAGGTTGATCCTGATTTAATCTTTAACTGCAGGTAAAAAGGACAGAGGTAATTCACACCAATGTGGATCATTTCTCCCAAAAAGCCAAAGCAACCATATAGGGTCATCAGATGACTTAGAAAGTAAATGAATACATTTAACCAACAAGCCAGGTATGGATTCCTATTCACCATCATCCCGAAGTAGCAGAAGCCTTAAAGATATGAACAGGGGAAGATTGTTCATTAACTTTACTAGGAAAATTCCTAGTAGATTGCTGGCATGGATGTTTGCTTCTCCCTGCCCAGAAGCCTCAAATTGCCCCTTCCTCTGTGGGATGCTTAGCGGCAGCCCTTGCCAATACTATATGTTGCCAACACTGCCTCAGCCTTGCTCTATCCCCCTGCTGGATTCTAACACTAGAGTGGCCAAGATATTAAATCTAAGCTGAGGCTATGTAGATAGAGGTTGATTCTATTCTCAGCGACTTTCCCATTGAGTTCTATTAGGTTGTAGGGCTTAGTTAAGAAGAGACAAAAGCTGACTGCTTAACTAGAGTGGCCATGCTTCCACTAGAAGGGACTCCATAAAGGATTCAAACGTTTGTTTTCTTACATGCAGAGCACGCACAGATGCAGTATGCCCTCACCAGCATTTGTTCCATTTAAAATGGGGTATAGCACTTGTGCTAAATTATTTCTAGATTGGTTGTTGGGGGTTTTCCGGGCTGTATTGCCGTGGTCTTGGCATTGTAGTTCCTGACGTTTCGCCAGCAGCTGTGGCTGGCATCTTCAGAGGTGTAGCACCAAAAGACAGAGATCTCTCAGTGTCACAGTGTGGAAAAGATGTAGGTCATTTGTATCTACTCAGGAGGGGTGGGGTTGAGCTGAGTCATTCTGTAAGAGTTTCCCAGGGTGTGGAATGCTAATGGCGGGAGGCTTCACTGTAACCTGAGGAGGTTCTTTTGCATATGGATTGGTGCTTGATGTGCTAATCTTCTCTGCAGGGCTATTGTCGGGTGTGGAGTGTTTTGTTGGCCTGGTGTTTTTCAGAACTGGAGCCCATGCTCTGTTCATTCTTAAGGTTTCTTCTTTCCTGTTGAAGTTTTGCTTATGCTTGTGAATTTCAATGGCTTCCCTGTGCAGTCTGACAAAGTAGTTGGAAGTGTTGTCCAGTCTTTTGGTGTCCTGGAATAAGATACTGTGCCCTGTTTGAGTTAGGCTATGTTCAGCCACTGCTGATTTTTCAGGCTGTCCAAGTCTGCAGTGTCTTTCATGTTCTTTTATTCTTGTCTGGATGCTACGCTTTGTGGTCCCGATGTAAACTTGTCCACAGCTGCAGGGTATACGGTATACTCCTGCAGAGGTGAGGGGGTCTCTGCTGTCTTTTGCTGATCGTAGCATCCGTTGTATTTTTCGGGTGGGTCTGAATACTGCTTGAAGGTTATGCTTTTCCATAAGCTTTCCCATCTGATCAGTAATTCCTTTGATATATGGCAAAAACACTTTTCCTGTAGGTGACTGTTTTTCCTTGGTTGTTTGATTCATCCTGGGTTTGATTGCTCTTCGGATTTCATTTCTGGAGTAGCCATTTGCCTGAAGTGCGTGGTTTAGATGATTAATTTCCTCATTGAGAAAGCGTGGCTCACATATCCGTCTTGCACGATCCACTAATGTTTTCATTATGCCTCTTTTCTGTCGGGGGTGGTGATTGGAGTTTTTGTGTAAGTACCGATCAGTGTGAGTTGGTTTCCTGTAGACCTTGTGACCTAACTGAAAGTTTGCTTTGCGGATGACCAAGGTATCCAGGAATGAGAGTTTTCCCTCACTTTCTATCTCCATTGTGAATTGTATGTTCAGGTGGATGTTGTTGAGATGATTCAAAAACTCCCTCAATTCTTCCTCCCCATGGCTCCAAATGATGAATGTATCATCCACAAACCGGAACCATACACTGGGTTTGTGGGGTGCTGATTCTAGAGCTGTTTTTTCAAAATGTTCCATGTAGAAGTTTGCTATAACTGGGCTGAGTGGGCTCCCCATGGCCACCCCATCCATCTGTTCATAGAATTCGTTGTCCCATTGGAAGTAACTGGTTGTCAGACAATGATGGAATAAGGCTGTTACATCCTCTGGGAAAATCTGATTAATCAGTGCAATAGTGTCTTTTACTGGAACCTTGGTAAACAGGGATACAACATCAAAACTGACAAGTATGTCTTGTGGATTGAGTTTCAGAGAACTGATTTTGTTGATGAAATCTGCTGAATCTTTGATGTAAGACGAGGTTTTCCCGATGTGGTCCTGCAGGAGATCTGCCAGATGTCTAGCTAATTCATATGTCGGTGAACCAATGGCACTCACAATGGGTCGGAGTGGGACTGAATCTTTATGTATTTTGGGGAGTCCATATAGTCTAGGTGGCTGTGCTTCAGTCTTGCATAGTTTTCTGTGCGTGTCGGGATGTAGTGAGGAATTCTTGATCAGCGCATTTGTTAGCCTGGTGATTTTGCAAGTGGGATCTCGTTTTAGTTTTTTGTAGGTGGAGGGGTCCAGGAGTTCCTTAATCTTCTTTTTGTATTCCTCCGTTTTCATGATCACTGTAGCATTGCCTTTATCAGCTGGTAGAATGATGATGTCTGGATCTGCATTGAGGGTCTTGATGGCATTTCTCTCCTTGCGTGTTATATTGCTGGTGGGAAGCTTTGCCTTTCGTAGAATCCTGGCTGTCTCTCCTCTTATTTCCTCAGCTTCCTCTTCAGGTAGATGACGGATGGCAGCTTCTACATTTGCAATGATGTCTTCCACAGGAATTCTGGTGGGGGTGACTGCAAAGTTTCCTCCCTTTGCCAAGATGGAGGTTTCTTCTGGTGAGAGTTGACGGTCTGTCAGATTGATGACAATGCGTGCATTGTCGAGCATTGGGCTTGTCTGTCTTTTTTCCTGTAGTTTGTTAAACTTCTGCTTCTGTCTGGATGTGTGGTTGGTAAACACTTGTTCCATCTTCCTGTAGGTGAGATTATCGACCTTGTCCCAATCCTGACTTCTCATTTTATGGCTGGTGTTGATATGCAAGCAAAATAGCTCCTTGTCTGTGGCAGCAAGTTCTCTGCGGGTAGTGTGGATTCTCTCACGTAAGAGGGCCTGTTCTAGACGGTCATAAATGCGGTTCGCCTGTGTGGTTTTGAAGATTCTTTTAGTTGTGAGAAAAGATGGAATGGTTCTTGTGTCCCTGCAGCGTAGAAGAAAGGTCAAAGAACAGAGTAGATGTGCTTTCTTGTTCCGAAGTGTTTCCAATCTTCGGGTCTGTTGGAATGTTTCCTCCCCGTAGAGGTGTTCGATGTATTGTCGAAGGCTTTCACGGCCGGAGAACGATGGTTGTTGGGGGTTTTCCGGGCTGTATTGCCGTGGTCTTGGCATTGTAGTTCCTGACGTTTCGCCAGCAGCTGTGGCTGGCATCTTCAGAGGTGTAGCACCAAAAGACAGAGATCTCTCAGTGTCACAGTGTGGAAAAGATGTAGGTCATTTGTATCTACTCAGGAGGGGTGGGGTTGAGCTGAGTCATTCTGTAAGAGTTTCCCAGGGTGTGGAATGCTAATGGCGGGAGGCTTCACTGTAACCTGAGGAGGTTCTTTTGCATATGGATTGGTGCTTGATGTGCTAATCTTCTCTGCAGGGCTATTGTCGGGTGTGGAGTGTTTTGTTGGCCTGGTGTTTTTCAGAACTGGAGCCCATGCTCTGTTCATTCTTAAGGTTTCTTCTTTCCTGTTGAAGTTTTGCTTATGCTTGTGAATTTCAATGGCTTCCCTGTGCAGTCTGACAAAGTAGTTGGAAGTGTTGTCCAGTATTTTGGTGTCCTGGAATAAGATACTGTGCCCTGTTTGAGTTAGGCTATGTTCAGCCACTGCTGATTTTTCAGGCTGTCCAAGTCTGCAGTGTCTTTCATGTTCTTTTATTCTTGTCTGGATGCTACGCTTTGTGGTCCCGATGTAAACTTGTCCACAGCTGCAGGGTATACGGTATACTCCTGCAGAGGTGAGGGGGTCTCTGCTGTCTTTTGCTGATCGTAGCATCCGTTGTATTTTTCGGGTGGGTCTGAATACTGCTTGAAGGTTATGCTTTTCCATAAGCTTTCCCATCTGATCAGTAATTCCTTTGATATATGGCAAAAACACTTTTCCTGTAGGTGACTGTTTTTCCTTGGTTGTTTGATTCATCCTGGGTTTGATTGCTCTTCGGATTTCATTTCTGGAGTAGCCATTTGCCTGAAGTGCGTGGTTTAGATGATTAATTTCCTCATTGAGAAAGCGTGGCTCACATATCCGTCTTGCACGATCCACTAATGTTTTCATTATGCCTCTTTTCTGTCGGGGGTGGTGATTGGAGTTTTTGTGTAAGTACCGATCAGTGTGAGTTGGTTTCCTGTAGACCTTGTGACCTAACTGAAAGTTTGCTTTGCGGATGACCAAGGTATCCAGGAATGAGAGTTTTCCCTCACTTTCTTTCTCCATTGTGAATTGTATGTTCAGGTGGATGTTGTTGAGATGATTCAAAAACTCCCTCAATTCTTCCTCCCCATGGCTCCAAATGATGAATGTATCATCCACAAACCGGAACCATACACTGGGTTTGTGGGGTGCTGATTCTAGAGCTGTTCTTTCAAAATGTTCCATGTAGAAGTTTGCTATAACTGGGCTGAGTGGGCTCCCCATGGCCACCCCATCCATCTGTTCATAGAATTCGTTGTCCCATTGGAAGTAACTGGTTGTCAGACAATGATGGAATAAGGCTGTTACATCCTCTGGGAAAATCTGATTAATCAGTGCAATAGTGTCTTTTACTGGAACCTTGGTAAACAGGGATACAACATCAAAACTGACAAGTATGTCTTGTGGATTGAGTTTCAGAGAACTGATTTTGTTGATGAAATCTGCTGAATCTTTGATGTAAGACGAGGTTTTCCCGATGTGGTCCTGCAGGAGATCTGCCAGATGTCTAGCTAATTCATATGTCGGTGAACCAATGGCACTCACAATGGGTCGGAGTGGGACTGAATCTTTATGTATTTTGGGGAGTCCATATAGTCTAGGTGGCTGTGCTTCAGTCTTGCATAGTTTTCTGTGCGTGTCGGGATGTAGTGAGGAATTCTTGATCAGCGCATTTGTTAGCCTGGTGATTTTGCAAGTGGGATCTCGTTTTAGTTTTTTGTAGGTGGAGGGGTCCAGGAGTTCCTTAATCTTCTTTTTGTATTCCTCCGTTTTCATGATCACTGTAGCATTGCCTTTATCAGCTGGTAGAATGATGATGTCTGGATCTGCATTGAGGGTCTTGATGGCATTTCTCTCCTTGCGTGTTATATTGCTGGTGGGAAGCTTTGCCTTTCGTAGAATCCTGGCTGTCTCTCCTCTTATTTCCTCAGCTTCCTCTTCAGGTAGATGACGGATGGCAGCTTCTACATTTGCAATGATGTCTTCCACAGGAATTCTGGTGGGGGTGACTGCAAAGTTTCCTCCCTTTGCCAAGATGGAGGTTTCTTCTGGTGAGAGTTGACGGTCTGTCAGATTGATGACAATGCGTGCATTGTCGAGCATTGGGCTTGTCTGTCTTTTTTCCTGTAGTTTGTTAAACTTCTGCTTCTGTCTGGATGTGTGGTTGGTAAACACTTGTTCCATCTTCCTGTAGGTGAGATTATCGACCTTGTCCCAATCCTGACTTCTCATTTTATGGCTGGTGTTGATATGCAAGCAAAATAGCTCCTTGTCTGTGGCAGCAAGTTCTCTGCGGGTAGTGTGGATTCTCTCACGTAAGAGGGCCTGTTCTAGACGGTCATAAATGCGGTTCGCCTGTGTGGTTTTGAAGATTCTTTTAGTTGTGAGAAAAGATGGAATGGTTCTTGTGTCCCTGCAGCGTAGAAGAAAGGTCAAAGAACAGAGTAGATGTGCTTTCTTGTTCCGAAGTGTTTCCAATCTTCGGGTCTGTTGGAATGTTTCCTCCCCGTAGAGGTGTTCGATGTATTGTCGAAGGCTTTCACGGCCGGAGAACGATGGTTGTTGGGGGTTTTCCGGGCTGTATTGCCGTGGTCTTGGCATTGTAGTTCCTGACGTTTCGCCAGCAGCTGTGGCTGGCATCTTCAGAGGTGTAGCACCAAAAGACAGAGATCTCTCAGTGTCACAGTGTGGAAAAGATGTAGGTCATTTGTATCTACTCAGGAGGGGTGGGGTTGAGCTGAGTCATTCTGTAAGAGTTTCCCAGGGTGTGGAATGCTAATGGCGGGAGGCTTCACTGTAACCTGAGGAGGTTCTTTTGCATATGGATTGGTGCTTGATGTGCTAATCTTCTCTGCAGGGCTATTGTCGGGTGTGGAGTGTTTTGTTGGCCTGGTGTTTTTCAGAACTGGAGCCCATGCTCTGTTCATTCTTAAGGTTTCTTCTTTCCTGTTGAAGTTTTGCTTATGCTTGTGAATTTCAATGGCTTCCCTGTGCAGTCTGACAAAGTAGTTGGAAGTGTTGTCCAGTATTTTGGTGTCCTGGAATAAGATACTGTGCCCTGTTTGAGTTAGGCTATGTTCAGCCACTGCTGATTTTTCAGGCTGTCCAAGTCTGCAGTGTCTTTCATGTTCTTTTATTCTTGTCTGGATGCTACGCTTTGTGGTCCCGATGTAAACTTGTCCACAGCTGCAGGGTATACGGTATACTCCTGCAGAGGTGAGGGGGTCTCTGCTGTCTTTTGCTGATCGTAGCATCCGTTGTATTTTTCGGGTGGGTCTGAATACTGCTTGAAGGTTATGCTTTTCCATAAGCTTTCCCATCTGATCAGTAATTCCTTTGATATATGGCAAAAACACTTTTCCTGTAGGTGACTGTTTTTCCTTGGTTGTTTGATTCATCCTGGGTTTGATTGCTCTTCGGATTTCATTTCTGGAGTAGCCATTTGCCTGAAGTGCGTGGTTTAGATGATTAATTTCCTCATTGAGAAAGCGTGGCTCACATATCCGTCTTGCACGATCCACTAATGTTTTCATTATGCCTCTTTTCTGTCGGGGGTGGTGATTGGAGTTTTTGTGTAAGTACCGATCAGTGTGAGTTGGTTTCCTGTAGACCTTGTGACCTAACTGAAAGTTTGCTTTGCGGATGACCAAGGTATCCAGGAATGAGAGTTTTCCCTCACTTTCTATCTCCATTGTGAATTGTATGTTCAGGTGGATGTTGTTGAGATGATTCAAAAACTCCCTCAATTCTTCCTCCCCATGGCTCCAAATGATGAATGTATCATCCACAAACCGGAACCATACACTGGGTTTGTGGGGTGCTGATTCTAGAGCTGTTTTTTCAAAATGTTCCATGTAGAAGTTTGCTATAACTGGGCTGAGTGGGCTCCCCATGGCCACCCCATCCATCTGTTCATAGAATTCGTTGTCCCATTGGAAGTAACTGGTTGTCAGACAATGATGGAATAAGGCTGTTACATCCTCTGGGAAAATCTGATTAATCAGTGCAATAGTGTCTTTTACTGGAACCTTGGTAAACAGGGATACAACATCAAAACTGACAAGTATGTCTTGTGGATTGAGTTTCAGAGAACTGATTTTGTTGATGAAATCTGCTGAATCTTTGATGTAAGACGAGGTTTTCCCGATGTGGTCCTGCAGGAGATCTGCCAGATGTCTAGCTAATTCATATGTCGGTGAACCAATGGCACTCACAATGGGTCGGAGTGGGACTGAATCTTTATGTATTTTGGGGAGTCCATATAGTCTAGGTGGCTGTGCTTCAGTCTTGCATAGTTTTCTGTGCGTGTCGGGATGTAGTGAGGAATTCTTGATCAGCGCATTTGTTAGCCTGGTGATTTTGCAAGTGGGATCTCGTTTTAGTTTTTTGTAGGTGGAGGGGTCCAGGAGTTCCTTAATCTTCTTTTTGTATTCCTCCGTTTTCATGATCACTGTAGCATTGCCTTTATCAGCTGGTAGAATGATGATGTCTGGATCTGCATTGAGGGTCTTGATGGCATTTCTCTCCTTGCGTGTTATATTGCTGGTGGGAAGCTTTGCCTTTCGTAGAATCCTGGCTGTCTCTCCTCTTATTTCCTCAGCTTCCTCTTCAGGTAGATGACGGATGGCAGCTTCTACATTTGCAATGATGTCTTCCACAGGAATTCTGGTGGGGGTGACTGCAAAGTTTCCTCCCTTTGCCAAGATGGAGGTTTCTTCTGGTGAGAGTTGACGGTCTGTCAGATTGATGACAATGCGTGCATTGTCGAGCATTGGGCTTGTCTGTCTTTTTTCCTGTAGTTTGTTAAACTTCTGCTTCTGTCTGGATGTGTGGTTGGTAAACACTTGTTCCATCTTCCTGTAGGTGAGATTATCGACCTTGTCCCAATCCTGACTTCTCATTTTATGGCTGGTGTTGATATGCAAGCAAAATAGCTCCTTGTCTGTGGCAGCAAGTTCTCTGCGGGTAGTGTGGATTCTCTCACGTAAGAGGGCCTGTTCTAGACGGTCATAAATGCGGTTCGCCTGTGTGGTTTTGAAGATTCTTTTAGTTGTGAGAAAAGATGGAATGGTTCTTGTGTCCCTGCAGCGTAGAAGAAAGGTCAAAGAACAGAGTAGATGTGCTTTCTTGTTCCGAAGTGTTTCCAATCTTCGGGTCTGTTGGAATGTTTCCTCCCCGTAGAGGTGTTCGATGTATTGTCGAAGGCTTTCACGGCCGGAGAACGATGGTTGTTGGGGGTTTTCCGGGCTGTATTGCCGTGGTCTTGGCATTGTAGTTCCTGACGTTTCGCCAGCAGCTGTGGCTGGCATCTTCAGAGGTGTAGCACCAAAAGACAGAGATCTCTCAGTGTCACAGTGTGGAAAAGATGTAGGTCATTTGTATCTACTCAGGAGGGGTGGGGTTGAGCTGAGTCATTCTGTAAGAGTTTCCCAGGGTGTGGAATGCTAATGGCGGGAGGCTTCACTGTAACCTGAGGAGGTTCTTTTGCATATGGATTGGTGCTTGATGTGCTAATCTTCTCTGCAGGGCTATTGTCGGGTGTGGAGTGTTTTGTTGGCCTGGTGTTTTTCAGAACTGGAGCCCATGCTCTGTTCATTCTTAAGGTTTCTTCTTTCCTGTTGAAGTTTTGCTTATGCTTGTGAATTTCAATGGCTTCCCTGTGCAGTCTGACAAAGTAGTTGGAAGTGTTGTCCAGTCTTTTGGTGTCCTGGAATAAGATACTGTGCCCTGTTTGAGTTAGGCTATGTTCAGCCACTGCTGATTTTTCAGGCTGTCCAAGTCTGCAGTGTCTTTCATGTTCTTTTATTCTTGTCTGGATGCTACGCTTTGTGGTCCCGATGTAAACTTGTCCACAGCTGCAGGGTATACGGTATACTCCTGCAGAGGTGAGGGGGTCTCTGCTGTCTTTTGCTGATCGTAGCATCCGTTGTATTTTTCGGGTGGGTCTGAATACTGCTTGAAGGTTATGCTTTTCCATAAGCTTTCCCATCTGATCAGTAATTCCTTTGATATATGGCAAAAACACTTTTCCTGTAGGTGACTGTTTTTCCTTGGTTGTTTGATTCATCCTGGGTTTGATTGCTCTTCGGATTTCATTTCTGGAGTAGCCATTTGCCTGAAGTGCGTGGTTTAGATGATTAATTTCCTCATTGAGAAAGCGTGGCTCACATATCCGTCTTGCACGATCCACTAATGTTTTCATTATGCCTCTTTTCTGTCGGGGGTGGTGATTGGAGTTTTTGTGTAAGTACCGATCAGTGTGAGTTGGTTTCCTGTAGACCTTGTGACCTAACTGAAAGTTTGCTTTGCGGATGACCAAGGTATCCAGGAATGAGAGTTTTCCCTCACTTTCTTTCTCCATTGTGAATTGTATGTTCAGGTGGATGTTGTTGAGATGATTCAAAAACTCCCTCAATTCTTCCTCCCCATGGCTCCAAATGATGAATGTATCATCCACAAACCGGAACCATACACTGGGTTTGTGGGGTGCTGATTCTAGAGCTGTTCTTTCAAAATGTTCCATGTAGAAGTTTGCTATAACTGGGCTGAGTGGGCTCCCCATGGCCACCCCATCCATCTGTTCATAGAATTCGTTGTCCCATTGGAAGTAACTGGTTGTCAGACAATGATGGAATAAGGCTGTTACATCCTCTGGGAAAATCTGATTAATCAGTGCAATAGTGTCTTTTACTGGAACCTTGGTAAACAGGGATACAACATCAAAACTGACAAGTATGTCTTGTGGATTGAGTTTCAGAGAACTGATTTTGTTGATGAAATCTGCTGAATCTTTGATGTAAGACGAGGTTTTCCCGATGTGGTCCTGCAGGAGATCTGCCAGATGTCTAGCTAATTCATATGTCGGTGAACCAATGGCACTCACAATGGGTCGGAGTGGGACTGAATCTTTATGTATTTTGGGGAGTCCATATAGTCTAGGTGGCTGTGCTTCAGTCTTGCATAGTTTTCTGTGCGTGTCGGGATGTAGTGAGGAATTCTTGATCAGCGCATTTGTTAGCCTGGTGATTTTGCAAGTGGGATCTCGTTTTAGTTTTTTGTAGGTGGAGGGGTCCAGGAGTTCCTTAATCTTCTTTTTGTATTCCTCCGTTTTCATGATCACTGTAGCATTGCCTTTATCAGCTGGTAGAATGATGATGTCTGGATCTGCATTGAGGGTCTTGATGGCATTTCTCTCCTTGCGTGTTATATTGCTGGTGGGAAGCTTTGCCTTTCGTAGAATCCTGGCTGTCTCTCCTCTTATTTCCTCAGCTTCCTCTTCAGGTAGATGACGGATGGCAGCTTCTACATTTGCAATGATGTCTTCCACAGGAATTCTGGTGGGGGTGACTGCAAAGTTTCCTCCCTTTGCCAAGATGGAGGTTTCTTCTGGTGAGAGTTGACGGTCTGTCAGATTGATGACAATGCGTGCATTGTCGAGCATTGGGCTTGTCTGTCTTTTTTCCTGTAGTTTGTTAAACTTCTGCTTCTGTCTGGATGTGTGGTTGGTAAACACTTGTTCCATCTTCCTGTAGGTGAGATTATCGACCTTGTCCCAATCCTGACTTCTCATTTTATGGCTGGTGTTGATATGCAAGCAAAATAGCTCCTTGTCTGTGGCAGCAAGTTCTCTGCGGGTAGTGTGGATTCTCTCACGTAAGAGGGCCTGTTCTAGACGGTCATAAATGCGGTTCGCCTGTGTGGTTTTGAAGATTCTTTTAGTTGTGAGAAAAGATGGAATGGTTCTTGTGTCCCTGCAGCGTAGAAGAAAGGTCAAAGAACAGAGTAGATGTGCTTTCTTGTTCCGAAGTGTTTCCAATCTTCGGGTCTGTTGGAATGTTTCCTCCCCGTAGAGGTGTTCGATGTATTGTCGAAGGCTTTCACGGCCGGAGAACGATGGTTGTTGGGGGTTTTCCGGGCTGTATTGCCGTGGTCTTGGCATTGTAGTTCCTGACGTTTCGCCAGCAGCTGTGGCTGGCATCTTCAGAGGTGTAGCACCAAAAGACAGAGATCTCTCAGTGTCACAGTGTGGAAAAGATGTAGGTCATTTGTATCTACTCAGGAGGGGTGGGGTTGAGCTGAGTCATTCTGTAAGAGTTTCCCAGGGTGTGGAATGCTAATGGCGGGAGGCTTCACTGTAACCTGAGGAGGTTCTTTTGCATATGGATTGGTGCTTGATGTGCTAATCTTCTCTGCAGGGCTATTGTCGGGTGTGGAGTGTTTTGTTGGCCTGGTGTTTTTCAGAACTGGAGCCCATGCTCTGTTCATTCTTAAGGTTTCTTCTTTCCTGTTGAAGTTTTGCTTATGCTTGTGAATTTCAATGGCTTCCCTGTGCAGTCTGACAAAGTAGTTGGAAGTGTTGTCCAGTATTTTGGTGTCCTGGAATAAGATACTGTGCCCTGTTTGAGTTAGGCTATGTTCAGCCACTGCTGATTTTTCAGGCTGTCCAAGTCTGCAGTGTCTTTCATGTTCTTTTATTCTTGTCTGGATGCTACGCTTTGTGGTCCCGATGTAAACTTGTCCACAGCTGCAGGGTATACGGTATACTCCTGCAGAGGTGAGGGGGTCTCTGCTGTCTTTTGCTGATCGTAGCATCCGTTGTATTTTTCGGGTGGGTCTGAATACTGCTTGAAGGTTATGCTTTTCCATAAGCTTTCCCATCTGATCAGTAATTCCTTTGATATATGGCAAAAACACTTTTCCTGTAGGTGACTGTTTTTCCTTGGTTGTTTGATTCATCCTGGGTTTGATTGCTCTTCGGATTTCATTTCTGGAGTAGCCATTTGCCTGAAGTGCGTGGTTTAGATGATTAATTTCCTCATTGAGAAAGCGTGGCTCACATATCCGTCTTGCACGATCCACTAATGTTTTCATTATGCCTCTTTTCTGTCGGGGGTGGTGATTGGAGTTTTTGTGTAAGTACCGATCAGTGTGAGTTGGTTTCCTGTAGACCTTGTGACCTAACTGAAAGTTTGCTTTGCGGATGACCAAGGTATCCAGGAATGAGAGTTTTCCCTCACTTTCTTTCTCCATTGTGAATTGTATGTTCAGGTGGATGTTGTTGAGATGATTCAAAAACTCCCTCAATTCTTCCTCCCCATGGCTCCAAATGATGAATGTATCATCCACAAACCGGAACCATACACTGGGTTTGTGGGGTGCTGATTCTAGAGCTGTTTTTTCAAAATGTTCCATGTAGAAGTTTGCTATAACTGGGCTGAGTGGGCTCCCCATGGCCACCCCATCCATCTGTTCATAGAATTCGTTGTCCCATTGGAAGTAACTGGTTGTCAGACAATGATGGAATAAGGCTGTTACATCCTCTGGGAAAATCTGATTAATCAGTGCAATAGTGTCTTTTACTGGAACCTTGGTAAACAGGGATACAACATCAAAACTGACAAGTATGTCTTGTGGATTGAGTTTCAGAGAACTGATTTTGTTGATGAAATCTGCTGAATCTTTGATGTAAGACGAGGTTTTCCCGATGTGGTCCTGCAGGAGATCTGCCAGATGTCTAGCTAATTCATATGTCGGTGAACCAATGGCACTCACAATGGGTCGGAGTGGGACTGAATCTTTATGTATTTTGGGGAGTCCATATAGTCTAGGTGGCTGTGCTTCAGTCTTGCATAGTTTTCTGTGCGTGTCGGGATGTAGTGAGGAATTCTTGATCAGCGCATTTGTTAGCCTGGTGATTTTGCAAGTGGGATCTCGTTTTAGTTTTTTGTAGGTGGAGGGGTCCAGGAGTTCCTTAATCTTCTTTTTGTATTCCTCCGTTTTCATGATCACTGTAGCATTGCCTTTATCAGCTGGTAGAATGATGATGTCTGGATCTGCATTGAGGGTCTTGATGGCATTTCTCTCCTTGCGTGTTATATTGCTGGTGGGAAGCTTTGCCTTTCGTAGAATCCTGGCTGTCTCTCCTCTTATTTCCTCAGCTTCCTCTTCAGGTAGATGACGGATGGCAGCTTCTACATTTGCAATGATGTCTTCCACAGGAATTCTGGTGGGGGTGACTGCAAAGTTTCCTCCCTTTGCCAAGATGGAGGTTTCTTCTGGTGAGAGTTGACGGTCTGTCAGATTGATGACAATGCGTGCATTGTCGAGCATTGGGCTTGTCTGTCTTTTTTCCTGTAGTTTGTTAAACTTCTGCTTCTGTCTGGATGTGTGGTTGGTAAACACTTGTTCCATCTTCCTGTAGGTGAGATTATCGACCTTGTCCCAATCCTGACTTCTCATTTTATGGCTGGTGTTGATATGCAAGCAAAATAGCTCCTTGTCTGTGGCAGCAAGTTCTCTGCGGGTAGTGTGGATTCTCTCACGTAAGAGGGCCTGTTCTAGACGGTCATAAATGCGGTTCGCCTGTGTGGTTTTGAAGATTCTTTTAGTTGTGAGAAAAGATGGAATGGTTCTTGTGTCCCTGCAGCGTAGAAGAAAGGTCAAAGAACAGAGTAGATGTGCTTTCTTGTTCCGAAGTGTTTCCAATCTTCGGGTCTGTTGGAATGTTTCCTCCCCGTAGAGGTGTTCGATGTATTGTCGAAGGCTTTCACGGCCGGAGAACGATGGTTGTTGGGGGTTTTCCGGGCTGTATTGCCGTGGTCTTGGCATTGTAGTTCCTGACGTTTCGCCAGCAGCTGTGGCTGGCATCTTCAGAGGTGTAGCACCAAAAGACAGAGATCTCTCAGTGTCACAGTGTGGAAAAGATGTAGGTCATTTGTATCTACTCAGGAGGGGTGGGGTTGAGCTGAGTCATTCTGTAAGAGTTTCCCAGGGTGTGGAATGCTAATGGCGGGAGGCTTCACTGTAACCTGAGGAGGTTCTTTTGCATATGGATTGGTGCTTGATGTGCTAATCTTCTCTGCAGGGCTATTGTCGGGTGTGGAGTGTTTTGTTGGCCTGGTGTTTTTCAGAACTGGAGCCCATGCTCTGTTCATTCTTAAGGTTTCTTCTTTCCTGTTGAAGTTTTGCTTATGCTTGTGAATTTCAATGGCTTCCCTGTGCAGTCTGACAAAGTAGTTGGAAGTGTTGTCCAGTATTTTGGTGTCCTGGAATAAGATACTGTGCCCTGTTTGAGTTAGGCTATGTTCAGCCACTGCTGATTTTTCAGGCTGTCCAAGTCTGCAGTGTCTTTCATGTTCTTTTATTCTTGTCTGGATGCTACGCTTTGTGGTCCCGATGTAAACTTGTCCACAGCTGCAGGGTATACGGTATACTCCTGCAGAGGTGAGGGGGTCTCTGCTGTCTTTTGCTGATCGTAGCATCCGTTGTATTTTTCGGGTGGGTCTGAATACTGCTTGAAGGTTATGCTTTTCCATAAGCTTTCCCATCTGATCAGTAATTCCTTTGATATATGGCAAAAACACTTTTCCTGTAGGTGACTGTTTTTCCTTGGTTGTTTGATTCATCCTGGGTTTGATTGCTCTTCGGATTTCATTTCTGGAGTAGCCATTTGCCTGAAGTGCGTGGTTTAGATGATTAATTTCCTCATTGAGAAAGCGTGGCTCACATATCCGTCTTGCACGATCCACTAATGTTTTCATTATGCCTCTTTTCTGTCGGGGGTGGTGATTGGAGTTTTTGTGTAAGTACCGATCAGTGTGAGTTGGTTTCCTGTAGACCTTGTGACCTAACTGAAAGTTTGCTTTGCGGATGACCAAGGTATCCAGGAATGAGAGTTTTCCCTCACTTTCTTTCTCCATTGTGAATTGTATGTTCAGGTGGATGTTGTTGAGATGATTCAAAAACTCCCTCAATTCTTCCTCCCCATGGCTCCAAATGATGAATGTATCATCCACAAACCGGAACCATACACTGGGTTTGTGGGGTGCTGATTCTAGAGCTGTTCTTTCAAAATGTTCCATGTAGAAGTTTGCTATAACTGGGCTGAGTGGGCTCCCCATGGCCACCCCATCCATCTGTTCATAGAATTCGTTGTCCCATTGGAAGTAACTGGTTGTCAGACAATGATGGAATAAGGCTGTTACATCCTCTGGGAAAATCTGATTAATCAGTGCAATAGTGTCTTTTACTGGAACCTTGGTAAACAGGGATACAACATCAAAACTGACAAGTATGTCTTGTGGATTGAGTTTCAGAGAACTGATTTTGTTGATGAAATCTGCTGAATCTTTGATGTAAGACGAGGTTTTCCCGATGTGGTCCTGCAGGAGATCTGCCAGATGTCTAGCTAATTCATATGTCGGTGAACCAATGGCACTCACAATGGGTCGGAGTGGGACTGAATCTTTATGTATTTTGGGGAGTCCATATAGTCTAGGTGGCTGTGCTTCAGTCTTGCATAGTTTTCTGTGCGTGTCGGGATGTAGTGAGGAATTCTTGATCAGCGCATTTGTTAGCCTGGTGATTTTGCAAGTGGGATCTCGTTTTAGTTTTTTGTAGGTGGAGGGGTCCAGGAGTTCCTTAATCTTCTTTTTGTATTCCTCCGTTTTCATGATCACTGTAGCATTGCCTTTATCAGCTGGTAGAATGATGATGTCTGGATCTGCATTGAGGGTCTTGATGGCATTTCTCTCCTTGCGTGTTATATTGCTGGTGGGAAGCTTTGCCTTTCGTAGAATCCTGGCTGTCTCTCCTCTTATTTCCTCAGCTTCCTCTTCAGGTAGATGACGGATGGCAGCTTCTACATTTGCAATGATGTCTTCCACAGGAATTCTGGTGGGGGTGACTGCAAAGTTTCCTCCCTTTGCCAAGATGGAGGTTTCTTCTGGTGAGAGTTGACGGTCTGTCAGATTGATGACAATGCGTGCATTGTCGAGCATTGGGCTTGTCTGTCTTTTTTCCTGTAGTTTGTTAAACTTCTGCTTCTGTCTGGATGTGTGGTTGGTAAACACTTGTTCCATCTTCCTGTAGGTGAGATTATCGACCTTGTCCCAATCCTGACTTCTCATTTTATGGCTGGTGTTGATATGCAAGCAAAATAGCTCCTTGTCTGTGGCAGCAAGTTCTCTGCGGGTAGTGTGGATTCTCTCACGTAAGAGGGCCTGTTCTAGACGGTCATAAATGCGGTTCGCCTGTGTGGTTTTGAAGATTCTTTTAGTTGTGAGAAAAGATGGAATGGTTCTTGTGTCCCTGCAGCGTAGAAGAAAGGTCAAAGAACAGAGTAGATGTGCTTTCTTGTTCCGAAGTGTTTCCAATCTTCGGGTCTGTTGGAATGTTTCCTCCCCGTAGAGGTGTTCGATGTATTGTCGAAGGCTTTCACGGCCGGAGAACGATGGTTGTTGGGGGTTTTCCGGGCTGTATTGCCGTGGTCTTGGCATTGTAGTTCCTGACGTTTCGCCAGCAGCTGTGGCTGGCATCTTCAGAGGTGTAGCACCAAAAGACAGAGATCTCTCAGTGTCACAGTGTGGAAAAGATGTAGGTCATTTGTATCTACTCAGGAGGGGTGGGGTTGAGCTGAGTCATTCTGTAAGAGTTTCCCAGGGTGTGGAATGCTAATGGCGGGAGGCTTCACTGTAACCTGAGGAGGTTCTTTTGCATATGGATTGGTGCTTGATGTGCTAATCTTCTCTGCAGGGCTATTGTCGGGTGTGGAGTGTTTTGTTGGCCTGGTGTTTTTCAGAACTGGAGCCCATGCTCTGTTCATTCTTAAGGTTTCTTCTTTCCTGTTGAAGTTTTGCTTATGCTTGTGAATTTCAATGGCTTCCCTGTGCAGTCTGACAAAGTAGTTGGAAGTGTTGTCCAGTATTTTGGTGTCCTGGAATAAGATACTGTGCCCTGTTTGAGTTAGGCTATGTTCAGCCACTGCTGATTTTTCAGGCTGTCCAAGTCTGCAGTGTCTTTCATGTTCTTTTATTCTTGTCTGGATGCTACGCTTTGTGGTCCCGATGTAAACTTGTCCACAGCTGCAGGGTATACGGTATACTCCTGCAGAGGTGAGGGGGTCTCTGCTGTCTTTTGCTGATCGTAGCATCCGTTGTATTTTTCGGGTGGGTCTGAATACTGCTTGAAGGTTATGCTTTTCCATAAGCTTTCCCATCTGATCAGTAATTCCTTTGATATATGGCAAAAACACTTTTCCTGTAGGTGACTGTTTTTCCTTGGTTGTTTGATTCATCCTGGGTTTGATTGCTCTTCGGATTTCATTTCTGGAGTAGCCATTTGCCTGAAGTGCGTGGTTTAGATGATTAATTTCCTCATTGAGAAAGCGTGGCTCACATATCCGTCTTGCACGATCCACTAATGTTTTCATTATGCCTCTTTTCTGTCGGGGGTGGTGATTGGAGTTTTTGTGTAAGTACCGATCAGTGTGAGTTGGTTTCCTGTAGACCTTGTGACCTAACTGAAAGTTTGCTTTGCGGATGACCAAGGTATCCAGGAATGAGAGTTTTCCCTCACTTTCTTTCTCCATTGTGAATTGTATGTTCAGGTGGATGTTGTTGAGATGATTCAAAAACTCCCTCAATTCTTCCTCCCCATGGCTCCAAATGATGAATGTATCATCCACAAACCGGAACCATACACTGGGTTTGTGGGGTGCTGATTCTAGAGCTGTTCTTTCAAAATGTTCCATGTAGAAGTTTGCTATAACTGGGCTGAGTGGGCTCCCCATGGCCACCCCATCCATCTGTTCATAGAATTCGTTGTCCCATTGGAAGTAACTGGTTGTCAGACAATGATGGAATAAGGCTGTTACATCCTCTGGGAAAATCTGATTAATCAGTGCAATAGTGTCTTTTACTGGAACCTTGGTAAACAGGGATACAACATCAAAACTGACAAGTATGTCTTGTGGATTGAGTTTCAGAGAACTGATTTTGTTGATGAAATCTGCTGAATCTTTGATGTAAGACGAGGTTTTCCCGATGTGGTCCTGCAGGAGATCTGCCAGATGTCTAGCTAATTCATATGTCGGTGAACCAATGGCACTCACAATGGGTCGGAGTGGGACTGAATCTTTATGTATTTTGGGGAGTCCATATAGTCTAGGTGGCTGTGCTTCAGTCTTGCATAGTTTTCTGTGCGTGTCGGGATGTAGTGAGGAATTCTTGATCAGCGCATTTGTTAGCCTGGTGATTTTGCAAGTGGGATCTCGTTTTAGTTTTTTGTAGGTGGAGGGGTCCAGGAGTTCCTTAATCTTCTTTTTGTATTCCTCCGTTTTCATGATCACTGTAGCATTGCCTTTATCAGCTGGTAGAATGATGATGTCTGGATCTGCATTGAGGGTCTTGATGGCATTTCTCTCCTTGCGTGTTATATTGCTGGTGGGAAGCTTTGCCTTTCGTAGAATCCTGGCTGTCTCTCCTCTTATTTCCTCAGCTTCCTCTTCAGGTAGATGACGGATGGCAGCTTCTACATTTGCAATGATGTCTTCCACAGGAATTCTGGTGGGGGTGACTGCAAAGTTTCCTCCCTTTGCCAAGATGGAGGTTTCTTCTGGTGAGAGTTGACGGTCTGTCAGATTGATGACAATGCGTGCATTGTCGAGCATTGGGCTTGTCTGTCTTTTTTCCTGTAGTTTGTTAAACTTCTGCTTCTGTCTGGATGTGTGGTTGGTAAACACTTGTTCCATCTTCCTGTAGGTGAGATTATCGACCTTGTCCCAATCCTGACTTCTCATTTTATGGCTGGTGTTGATATGCAAGCAAAATAGCTCCTTGTCTGTGGCAGCAAGTTCTCTGCGGGTAGTGTGGATTCTCTCACGTAAGAGGGCCTGTTCTAGACGGTCATAAATGCGGTTCGCCTGTGTGGTTTTGAAGATTCTTTTAGTTGTGAGAAAAGATTTCTCACAACTAAAAGAATCTTCAAAACCACACAGGCGAACCGCATTTATGACCGTCTAGAACAGGCCCTCTTACGTGAGAGAATCCACACTACCCGCAGAGAACTTGCTGCCACAGACAAGGAGCTATTTTGCTTGCATATCAACACCAGCCATAAAATGAGAAGTCAGGATTGGGACAAGGTCGATAATCTCACCTACAGGAAGATGGAACAAGTGTTTACCAACCACACATCCAGACAGAAGCAGAAGTTTAACAAACTACAGGAAAAAAGACAGACAAGCCCAATGCTCGACAATGCACGCATTGTCATCAATCTGACAGACCGTCAACTCTCACCAGAAGAAACCTCCATCTTGGCAAAGGGAGGAAACTTTGCAGTCACCCCCACCAGAATTCCTGTGGAAGACATCATTGCAAATGTAGAAGCTGCCATCCGTCATCTACCTGAAGAGGAAGCTGAGGAAATAAGAGGAGAGACAGCCAGGATTCTACGAAAGGCAAAGCTTCCCACCAGCAATATAACACGCAAGGAGAGAAATGCCATCAAGACCCTCAATGCAGATCCAGACATCATCATTCTACCAGCTGATAAAGGCAATGCTACAGTGATCATGAAAACGGAGGAATACAAAAAGAAGATTAAGGAACTCCTGGACCCCTCCACCTACAAAAAACTAAAACGAGATCCCACTTGCAAAATCACCAGGCTAACAAATGCGCTGATCAAGAATTCCTCACTACATCCCGACACGCACAGAAAACTATGCAAGACTGAAGCACAGCCACCTAGACTATATGGACTCCCCAAAATACATAAAGATTCAGTCCCACTCCGACCCATTGTGAGTGCCATTGGTTCACCGACATATGAATTAGCTAGACATCTGGCAGATCTCCTGCAGGACCACATCGGGAAAACCTCGTCTTACATCAAAGATTCAGCAGATTTCATCAACAAAATCAGTTCTCTGAAACTCAATCCACAAGACATACTTGTCAGTTTTGATGTTGTATCCCTGTTTACCAAGGTTCCAGTAAAAGACACTATTGCACTGATTAATCAGATTTTCCCAGAGGATGTAACAGCCTTATTCCATCATTGTCTGACAACCAGTTACTTCCAATGGGACAACGAATTCTATGAACAGATGGATGGGGTGGCCATGGGGAGCCCACTCAGCCCAGTTATAGCAAACTTCTACATGGAACATTTTGAAAGAACAGCTCTAGAATCAGCACCCCACAAACCCAGTGTATGGTTCCGGTTTGTGGATGATACATTCATCATTTGGAGCCATGGGGAGGAAGAATTGAGGGAGTTTTTGAATCATCTCAACAACATCCACCTGAACATACAATTCACAATGGAGAAAGAAAGTGAGGGAAAACTCTCATTCCTGGATACCTTGGTCATCCGCAAAGCAAACTTTCAGTTAGGTCACAAGGTCTACAGGAAACCAACTCACACTGATCGGTACTTACACAAAAACTCCAATCACCACCCCCGACAGAAAAGAGGCATAATGAAAACATTAGTGGATCGTGCAAGACGGATATGTGAGCCACGCTTTCTCAATGAAGAAATTAATCATCTAAACCACGCACTTCAGGCAAATGGCTACTCCAGAAATGAAATCCGAAGAGCAATCAAACCCAGGATGAATCAAACAACCAAGGAAAAACAGTCACCTACAGGAAAAGTGTTTTTGCCATATATCAAAGGAATTACTGATCAGATGGGAAAGCTTATGGAAAAGCATAACCTTCAAGCAGTATTCAGACCCACCCGAAAAATACAACGGATGCTACGATCAGCAAAAGACAGCAGAGACCCCCTCACCTCTGCAGGAGTATACCGTATACCCTGCAGCTGTGGACAAGTTTACATCGGGACCACAAAGCGTAGCATCCAGACAAGAATAAAAGAACATGAAAGACACTGCAGACTTGGACAGCCTGAAAAATCAGCAGTGGCTGAACATAGCCTAACTCAAACAGGGCACAGTATCTTATTCCAGGACACCAAAATACTGGACAACACTTCCAACTACTTTGTCAGACTGCACAGGGAAGCCATTGAAATTCACAAGCATAAGCAAAACTTCAACAGGAAAGAAGAAACCTTAAGAATGAACAGAGCATGGGCTCCAGTTCTGAAAAACACCAGGCCAACAAAACACTCCACACCCGACAATAGCCCTGCAGAGAAGATTAGCACATCAAGCACCAATCCATATGCAAAAGAACCTCCTCAGGTTACAGTGAAGCCTCCCGCCATTAGCATTCCACACCCTGGGAAACTCTTACAGAATGACTCAGCTCAACCCCACCCCTCCTGAGTAGATACAAATGACCTACATCTTTTCCACACTGTGACACTGAGAGATCTCTGTCTTTTGGTGCTACACCTCTGAAGATGCCAGCCACAGCTGCTGGCGAAACGTCAGGAACTACAATGCCAAGACCACGGCAATACAGCCCGGAAAACCCCCAACAACCATCGTTCTCCGGCCGTGAAAGCCTTCGACAATACATCGAACACCTCTACGGGGAGGAAACATTCCAACAGACCCGAAGATTGGAAACACTTCGGAACAAGAAAGCACATCTACTCTGTTCTTTGACCTTTCTTCTACGCTGCAGGGACACAAGAACCATTCCATCTTTTCTCACAACTAAAAGAATCTTCAAAACCACACAGGCGAACCGCATTTATGACCGTCTAGAACAGGCCCTCTTACGTGAGAGAATCCACACTACCCGCAGAGAACTTGCTGCCACAGACAAGGAGCTATTTTGCTTGCATATCAACACCAGCCATAAAATGAGAAGTCAGGATTGGGACAAGGTCGATAATCTCACCTACAGGAAGATGGAACAAGTGTTTACCAACCACACATCCAGACAGAAGCAGAAGTTTAACAAACTACAGGAAAAAAGACAGACAAGCCCAATGCTCGACAATGCACGCATTGTCATCAATCTGACAGACCGTCAACTCTCACCAGAAGAAACCTCCATCTTGGCAAAGGGAGGAAACTTTGCAGTCACCCCCACCAGAATTCCTGTGGAAGACATCATTGCAAATGTAGAAGCTGCCATCCGTCATCTACCTGAAGAGGAAGCTGAGGAAATAAGAGGAGAGACAGCCAGGATTCTACGAAAGGCAAAGCTTCCCACCAGCAATATAACACGCAAGGAGAGAAATGCCATCAAGACCCTCAATGCAGATCCAGACATCATCATTCTACCAGCTGATAAAGGCAATGCTACAGTGATCATGAAAACGGAGGAATACAAAAAGAAGATTAAGGAACTCCTGGACCCCTCCACCTACAAAAAACTAAAACGAGATCCCACTTGCAAAATCACCAGGCTAACAAATGCGCTGATCAAGAATTCCTCACTACATCCCGACACGCACAGAAAACTATGCAAGACTGAAGCACAGCCACCTAGACTATATGGACTCCCCAAAATACATAAAGATTCAGTCCCACTCCGACCCATTGTGAGTGCCATTGGTTCACCGACATATGAATTAGCTAGACATCTGGCAGATCTCCTGCAGGACCACATCGGGAAAACCTCGTCTTACATCAAAGATTCAGCAGATTTCATCAACAAAATCAGTTCTCTGAAACTCAATCCACAAGACATACTTGTCAGTTTTGATGTTGTATCCCTGTTTACCAAGGTTCCAGTAAAAGACACTATTGCACTGATTAATCAGATTTTCCCAGAGGATGTAACAGCCTTATTCCATCATTGTCTGACAACCAGTTACTTCCAATGGGACAACGAATTCTATGAACAGATGGATGGGGTGGCCATGGGGAGCCCACTCAGCCCAGTTATAGCAAACTTCTACATGGAACATTTTGAAAGAACAGCTCTAGAATCAGCACCCCACAAACCCAGTGTATGGTTCCGGTTTGTGGATGATACATTCATCATTTGGAGCCATGGGGAGGAAGAATTGAGGGAGTTTTTGAATCATCTCAACAACATCCACCTGAACATACAATTCACAATGGAGAAAGAAAGTGAGGGAAAACTCTCATTCCTGGATACCTTGGTCATCCGCAAAGCAAACTTTCAGTTAGGTCACAAGGTCTACAGGAAACCAACTCACACTGATCGGTACTTACACAAAAACTCCAATCACCACCCCCGACAGAAAAGAGGCATAATGAAAACATTAGTGGATCGTGCAAGACGGATATGTGAGCCACGCTTTCTCAATGAGGAAATTAATCATCTAAACCACGCACTTCAGGCAAATGGCTACTCCAGAAATGAAATCCGAAGAGCAATCAAACCCAGGATGAATCAAACAACCAAGGAAAAACAGTCACCTACAGGAAAAGTGTTTTTGCCATATATCAAAGGAATTACTGATCAGATGGGAAAGCTTATGGAAAAGCATAACCTTCAAGCAGTATTCAGACCCACCCGAAAAATACAACGGATGCTACGATCAGCAAAAGACAGCAGAGACCCCCTCACCTCTGCAGGAGTATACCGTATACCCTGCAGCTGTGGACAAGTTTACATCGGGACCACAAAGCGTAGCATCCAGACAAGAATAAAAGAACATGAAAGACACTGCAGACTTGGACAGCCTGAAAAATCAGCAGTGGCTGAACATAGCCTAACTCAAACAGGGCACAGTATCTTATTCCAGGACACCAAAATACTGGACAACACTTCCAACTACTTTGTCAGACTGCACAGGGAAGCCATTGAAATTCACAAGCATAAGCAAAACTTCAACAGGAAAGAAGAAACCTTAAGAATGAACAGAGCATGGGCTCCAGTTCTGAAAAACACCAGGCCAACAAAACACTCCACACCCGACAATAGCCCTGCAGAGAAGATTAGCACATCAAGCACCAATCCATATGCAAAAGAACCTCCTCAGGTTACAGTGAAGCCTCCCGCCATTAGCATTCCACACCCTGGGAAACTCTTACAGAATGACTCAGCTCAACCCCACCCCTCCTGAGTAGATACAAATGACCTACATCTTTTCCACACTGTGACACTGAGAGATCTCTGTCTTTTGGTGCTACACCTCTGAAGATGCCAGCCACAGCTGCTGGCGAAACGTCAGGAACTACAATGCCAAGACCACGGCAATACAGCCCGGAAAACCCCCAACAACCATCGTTCTCCGGCCGTGAAAGCCTTCGACAATACATCGAACACCTCTACGGGGAGGAAACATTCCAACAGACCCGAAGATTGGAAACACTTCGGAACAAGAAAGCACATCTACTCTGTTCTTTGACCTTTCTTCTACGCTGCAGGGACACAAGAACCATTCCATCTTTTCTCACAACTAAAAGAATCTTCAAAACCACACAGGCGAACCGCATTTATGACCGTCTAGAACAGGCCCTCTTACGTGAGAGAATCCACACTACCCGCAGAGAACTTGCTGCCACAGACAAGGAGCTATTTTGCTTGCATATCAACACCAGCCATAAAATGAGAAGTCAGGATTGGGACAAGGTCGATAATCTCACCTACAGGAAGATGGAACAAGTGTTTACCAACCACACATCCAGACAGAAGCAGAAGTTTAACAAACTACAGGAAAAAAGACAGACAAGCCCAATGCTCGACAATGCACGCATTGTCATCAATCTGACAGACCGTCAACTCTCACCAGAAGAAACCTCCATCTTGGCAAAGGGAGGAAACTTTGCAGTCACCCCCACCAGAATTCCTGTGGAAGACATCATTGCAAATGTAGAAGCTGCCATCCGTCATCTACCTGAAGAGGAAGCTGAGGAAATAAGAGGAGAGACAGCCAGGATTCTACGAAAGGCAAAGCTTCCCACCAGCAATATAACACGCAAGGAGAGAAATGCCATCAAGACCCTCAATGCAGATCCAGACATCATCATTCTACCAGCTGATAAAGGCAATGCTACAGTGATCATGAAAACGGAGGAATACAAAAAGAAGATTAAGGAACTCCTGGACCCCTCCACCTACAAAAAACTAAAACGAGATCCCACTTGCAAAATCACCAGGCTAACAAATGCGCTGATCAAGAATTCCTCACTACATCCCGACACGCACAGAAAACTATGCAAGACTGAAGCACAGCCACCTAGACTATATGGACTCCCCAAAATACATAAAGATTCAGTCCCACTCCGACCCATTGTGAGTGCCATTGGTTCACCGACATATGAATTAGCTAGACATCTGGCAGATCTCCTGCAGGACCACATCGGGAAAACCTCGTCTTACATCAAAGATTCAGCAGATTTCATCAACAAAATCAGTTCTCTGAAACTCAATCCACAAGACATACTTGTCAGTTTTGATGTTGTATCCCTGTTTACCAAGGTTCCAGTAAAAGACACTATTGCACTGATTAATCAGATTTTCCCAGAGGATGTAACAGCCTTATTCCATCATTGTCTGACAACCAGTTACTTCCAATGGGACAACGAATTCTATGAACAGATGGATGGGGTGGCCATGGGGAGCCCACTCAGCCCAGTTATAGCAAACTTCTACATGGAACATTTTGAAAGAACAGCTCTAGAATCAGCACCCCACAAACCCAGTGTATGGTTCCGGTTTGTGGATGATACATTCATCATTTGGAGCCATGGGGAGGAAGAATTGAGGGAGTTTTTGAATCATCTCAACAACATCCACCTGAACATACAATTCACAATGGAGAAAGAAAGTGAGGGAAAACTCTCATTCCTGGATACCTTGGTCATCCGCAAAGCAAACTTTCAGTTAGGTCACAAGGTCTACAGGAAACCAACTCACACTGATCGGTACTTACACAAAAACTCCAATCACCACCCCCGACAGAAAAGAGGCATAATGAAAACATTAGTGGATCGTGCAAGACGGATATGTGAGCCACGCTTTCTCAATGAGGAAATTAATCATCTAAACCACGCACTTCAGGCAAATGGCTACTCCAGAAATGAAATCCGAAGAGCAATCAAACCCAGGATGAATCAAACAACCAAGGAAAAACAGTCACCTACAGGAAAAGTGTTTTTGCCATATATCAAAGGAATTACTGATCAGATGGGAAAGCTTATGGAAAAGCATAACCTTCAAGCAGTATTCAGACCCACCCGAAAAATACAACGGATGCTACGATCAGCAAAAGACAGCAGAGACCCCCTCACCTCTGCAGGAGTATACCGTATACCCTGCAGCTGTGGACAAGTTTACATCGGGACCACAAAGCGTAGCATCCAGACAAGAATAAAAGAACATGAAAGACACTGCAGACTTGGACAGCCTGAAAAATCAGCAGTGGCTGAACATAGCCTAACTCAAACAGGGCACAGTATCTTATTCCAGGACACCAAAAGACTGGACAACACTTCCAACTACTTTGTCAGACTGCACAGGGAAGCCATTGAAATTCACAAGCATAAGCAAAACTTCAACAGGAAAGAAGAAACCTTAAGAATGAACAGAGCATGGGCTCCAGTTCTGAAAAACACCAGGCCAACAAAACACTCCACACCCGACAATAGCCCTGCAGAGAAGATTAGCACATCAAGCACCAATCCATATGCAAAAGAACCTCCTCAGGTTACAGTGAAGCCTCCCGCCATTAGCATTCCACACCCTGGGAAACTCTTACAGAATGACTCAGCTCAACCCCACCCCTCCTGAGTAGATACAAATGACCTACATCTTTTCCACACTGTGACACTGAGAGATCTCTGTCTTTTGGTGCTACACCTCTGAAGATGCCAGCCACAGCTGCTGGCGAAACGTCAGGAACTACAATGCCAAGACCACGGCAATACAGCCCGGAAAACCCCCAACAACCATCGTTCTCCGGCCGTGAAAGCCTTCGACAATACATCGAACACCTCTACGGGGAGGAAACATTCCAACAGACCCGAAGATTGGAAACACTTCGGAACAAGAAAGCACATCTACTCTGTTCTTTGACCTTTCTTCTACGCTGCAGGGACACAAGAACCATTCCATCTTTTCTCACAACTAAAAGAATCTTCAAAACCACACAGGCGAACCGCATTTATGACCGTCTAGAACAGGCCCTCTTACGTGAGAGAATCCACACTACCCGCAGAGAACTTGCTGCCACAGACAAGGAGCTATTTTGCTTGCATATCAACACCAGCCATAAAATGAGAAGTCAGGATTGGGACAAGGTCGATAATCTCACCTACAGGAAGATGGAACAAGTGTTTACCAACCACACATCCAGACAGAAGCAGAAGTTTAACAAACTACAGGAAAAAAGACAGACAAGCCCAATGCTCGACAATGCACGCATTGTCATCAATCTGACAGACCGTCAACTCTCACCAGAAGAAACCTCCATCTTGGCAAAGGGAGGAAACTTTGCAGTCACCCCCACCAGAATTCCTGTGGAAGACATCATTGCAAATGTAGAAGCTGCCATCCGTCATCTACCTGAAGAGGAAGCTGAGGAAATAAGAGGAGAGACAGCCAGGATTCTACGAAAGGCAAAGCTTCCCACCAGCAATATAACACGCAAGGAGAGAAATGCCATCAAGACCCTCAATGCAGATCCAGACATCATCATTCTACCAGCTGATAAAGGCAATGCTACAGTGATCATGAAAACGGAGGAATACAAAAAGAAGATTAAGGAACTCCTGGACCCCTCCACCTACAAAAAACTAAAACGAGATCCCACTTGCAAAATCACCAGGCTAACAAATGCGCTGATCAAGAATTCCTCACTACATCCCGACACGCACAGAAAACTATGCAAGACTGAAGCACAGCCACCTAGACTATATGGACTCCCCAAAATACATAAAGATTCAGTCCCACTCCGACCCATTGTGAGTGCCATTGGTTCACCGACATATGAATTAGCTAGACATCTGGCAGATCTCCTGCAGGACCACATCGGGAAAACCTCGTCTTACATCAAAGATTCAGCAGATTTCATCAACAAAATCAGTTCTCTGAAACTCAATCCACAAGACATACTTGTCAGTTTTGATGTTGTATCCCTGTTTACCAAGGTTCCAGTAAAAGACACTATTGCACTGATTAATCAGATTTTCCCAGAGGATGTAACAGCCTTATTCCATCATTGTCTGACAACCAGTTACTTCCAATGGGACAACGAATTCTATGAACAGATGGATGGGGTGGCCATGGGGAGCCCACTCAGCCCAGTTATAGCAAACTTCTACATGGAACATTTTGAAAAAACAGCTCTAGAATCAGCACCCCACAAACCCAGTGTATGGTTCCGGTTTGTGGATGATACATTCATCATTTGGAGCCATGGGGAGGAAGAATTGAGGGAGTTTTTGAATCATCTCAACAACATCCACCTGAACATACAATTCACAATGGAGAAAGAAAGTGAGGGAAAACTCTCATTCCTGGATACCTTGGTCATCCGCAAAGCAAACTTTCAGTTAGGTCACAAGGTCTACAGGAAACCAACTCACACTGATCGGTACTTACACAAAAACTCCAATCACCACCCCCGACAGAAAAGAGGCATAATGAAAACATTAGTGGATCGTGCAAGACGGATATGTGAGCCACGCTTTCTCAATGAGGAAATTAATCATCTAAACCACGCACTTCAGGCAAATGGCTACTCCAGAAATGAAATCCGAAGAGCAATCAAACCCAGGATGAATCAAACAACCAAGGAAAAACAGTCACCTACAGGAAAAGTGTTTTTGCCATATATCAAAGGAATTACTGATCAGATGGGAAAGCTTATGGAAAAGCATAACCTTCAAGCAGTATTCAGACCCACCCGAAAAATACAACGGATGCTACGATCAGCAAAAGACAGCAGAGACCCCCTCACCTCTGCAGGAGTATACCGTATACCCTGCAGCTGTGGACAAGTTTACATCGGGACCACAAAGCGTAGCATCCAGACAAGAATAAAAGAACATGAAAGACACTGCAGACTTGGACAGCCTGAAAAATCAGCAGTGGCTGAACATAGCCTAACTCAAACAGGGCACAGTATCTTATTCCAGGACACCAAAAGACTGGACAACACTTCCAACTACTTTGTCAGACTGCACAGGGAAGCCATTGAAATTCACAAGCATAAGCAAAACTTCAACAGGAAAGAAGAAACCTTAAGAATGAACAGAGCATGGGCTCCAGTTCTGAAAAACACCAGGCCAACAAAACACTCCACACCCGACAATAGCCCTGCAGAGAAGATTAGCACATCAAGCACCAATCCATATGCAAAAGAACCTCCTCAGGTTACAGTGAAGCCTCCCGCCATTAGCATTCCACACCCTGGGAAACTCTTACAGAATGACTCAGCTCAACCCCACCCCTCCTGAGTAGATACAAATGACCTACATCTTTTCCACACTGTGACACTGAGAGATCTCTGTCTTTTGGTGCTACACCTCTGAAGATGCCAGCCACAGCTGCTGGCGAAACGTCAGGAACTACAATGCCAAGACCACGGCAATACAGCCCGGAAAACCCCCAACAACCATCGTTCTCCGGCCGTGAAAGCCTTCGACAATATTTCTAGATTATTGTAACTAATTATCACGGTTTACAATAGGTAATACCTCTGCGAACATTTCGACACATTTTAAAGTACAAGGATGTCCAACAGAACTATCTACTGGAAATTTGTTTACAATTAATGAAACTGAACAAACTGAATTTGAGCCAGGGAGAACCAGGATTGATTCCCCACTCATCTGCTTGAAGCCAGCTGGGAGAACTTGGGTCCGTCACACCTTCTTGGAGCTCTCTCAGTCCCACCCACCTCACAGGGAGGATAATAATAGCACACTTTGTAAACCGCTCTGAGTGGGCATTAAGTTGTCCTGAAGGGCCATATATAAATTGAATTTTGTTGTTGAATTATTTTTCATTTAGAATGTGTTCATATTTCAAAAACATTAACTCTAGTCACACAGTCTTAATATTTTATCTCCATACAAGTAAATCATATTGTTTACAGTCACAGAAACAACAGCTTATTTTGAATATAAACTAGGAAGTTATCATTCTGTGCATACTCTTGAGATATGAGTCTAATTTTAAGTACTCCTATAGGGCAACCTAATATCTATCTAAGAATGGAGATTTTGCAGCAATGTTTTCATATTATCTTGGTGGCATAGACACAGAGATAAACAGCCTTTGGTTGGATCATTTGAGAATCACATGCCTTATTCATGATACAGGCAACTAGTTTGCAGCTGCTGCTTTATCTAACTGACAAGTATAACCAATGGATTCTGATAAGCATTTTTATCAAACCCATGGGTATTGTGCTGTATACACTGAAGACATGGTGTAATGCTATTACTGTTATCACTTCATGCTCATAATTTGATTTAATAGCTTAGAAATATACTCAAGTTGCAGAGTTTTAGATTTGCATTTTTAAAAGCTCATTCTGAAATATTCTTGTTTGAAGAGATTTTAAATATATGCTAGCCAAACTGAGAGATTAGTATTTTACTCCATTGTGAAATCAGTATACTTTTTGCATATTGATGACACTGAAAATAAATATAGTAGCAAAATACATCCTTCTTAAACAATTTTTTTTTACATATTCTAGTAAGGCCTGATGAGCAAGATCTGAGCCCAACAAGCTTGCAAGAGTCAAAGCTCATACTTGGAAATCTAGTTGGTCTTTAAGGTGCTATTGGACCCAGATCTTGCTCATATTCTAATAAGCAATTAACATTCTGCTCACCTTTTCTGGCCAAAACCTTGGTTGGGTATAGTTCATGTATACATAGCTCATCTATAGAGCCATAGTGTCACCACCTGTTCCCCGCCATGTCACTAGTCTCCCCCTCCTACCTTTTGGAACAATGACAAATCTCAAAAGGACAAAAACAGAAAGGATATCTATTTCATAAGCAGAATTCTGCTTGAGGATGTTAAAATCTAAGCATTTTGTATAGTCGACTTCTCTCTTCCTTTTGCAGCCTCTCTCTGTTCCTGAAAAATCATTCCCGAGGATTGGGTGACCCTCTAGAATAGCATGGAGCGTAGCATTAATGGCTACTATGGGCCAAAACAAAATTACACACGTACCTCATCCAGCACAAGTAGAATTGCCTTCCATTTAGGTAAGTGCATCTTTGAATTCAAGCTGATGTGTCTGTTCAAACAACCATAACTGTACACTTAATATTTCATTACTATGCTTTGATTCCAATAGGAAACAGGCAGAATCGCATCACAGTATTTAAGAATGAAAACTATAAGCAGAAAATATTCATTTGATACCTCCAACCTATTTTCCTACTTGAAGCAGCTGAATACCAGAGAAGGAACTACTAGTGTTGTTAGCATTCCTCCCTTTAAAACTGGTAAACCAGATTTCAACCAGATTCTCCAAAATAAAGCGAAGAAAAACCAAAGAATAAGGTGCACAGTCCTGGATGCAAAACCCCTCCAAGCTTCAAGTTTTAAAAATGCCTATTAAGGCTCACTTGTTCAACTTTTAGTTTGAGGTACTGAGTACTCAAGCCTCTTGTAAAAAGCTGAAGCTTAAATTCTTTTTGAAGTCTAAATCTAATAATCTACTTTGTAGCCAGCCAACATTTTTGGGGGAGCCTGAAATATTTATTTAAGTGATTCTAATGGCAAATAATGTAGTGGAATCTAATTGTGAAGTATCTGATGAGCAAGCACATAATGAGACAGGACACATAAAAAGAATTACATGAACTTTACCCTCTACCCTACTAAGCTCAGGAACATATAGACTACAAAAGGTATTTCCGACTCAGCAAACATTCATGAAAGTGGCCGAATCATCCAAAATATAGCTATGTAGCTAGGGAAAAGACTGAATATTCTGCAACACAGAGTGATATTTTTTTTAAAAAACAGTAAATTAATTCATGTTCTACAACAAATAACATTGATTAACGTTTTAGAAGTTACGGTATCCATAAACTATACATATGCTTAATTTTAACTCTGACTCTAAAAATACCTGTTATAGGTTGCAGTATCTATGTACAATCAATGGATGGTATTTTTTTAACTTAGTTAATGTTAAAGATATATATAGCTATGTTTTAATAAAAAGATAAAATGGAACAAGGATACTTGAGAAACATTTTTACTTGGGTACTACACCCAAAACAAAACCAATGTTGCACCCTACCTTTTCGCAGGAGATTAAAGATCCACTACAGCTGACTAGACACCTAAGGCTTTTCAAGAGCACTCATATATCTGAATCAGACCTAACCAGTTATCCAGAACACCCTCCAAGGCAGCTTTAACCAGTCTCTGCAAACAATATTCAAACTCTGGTTTAAAAATTAGTCATAATTAGTCAGTGCTGATGTAATAATATATCATGTATTACATTGCATGCACTAACCCTCATTGAAACCAGTAAGTTTGTACCTTTAAGAACCTTTGGCTTATCAAAAGTGTGGGAGAACAGCCCCCCCCCCAAATCTTGAGGCCATAAAACTTTATGAATTCTGGGAATACACTCTAAGAACTCCTGGCCTGAAGACTGAGGAGAAATGCATCTATTTGCACATTAAAAGGAAAGACTATCCATCAAAGCAAGAGTTGATAAGAAACACTCCTGGCAAAGAGTAGCTAGAACTCCCGGATACACCAAGAATGCATTTATCAAAACTCCTTTCAGTCACTGGAGTTCTTCACACCTTTCTGGCCATAAATCACCACCAAAATTTTCAGGATAAGTAATCAAAGCTATTGGAATTTCCTTTGCAAAGAAAATCCCCAAATGATATAACCATAAACCAGGGCAGGACCATTTGCCCATCTCCTAGCTACGATCAACAGATCCATGTCAATATTCTCACCTATCCTATGTAGTTACTTATGCATATTCAAGCGCCCCTTAAGCAATATGTTGCTTAGACTATCTTATCACAGTCAGGATCCTAAATTTGCATCAAGAGGATCCCAAAGATACACCAATCAAAGCATGACTCAAAGTTCACCATGGGCAACTAGATTCTAAAGTATTAGTCTAATGCCAGTGTAAATCCTAGTTCTAAATTAAAATGGTCCAATACCAGACACCTTTTACTGGCATCCAAGTAAGTTCAATTGTATGAGAATGACATTGCAAGCTCTTCATTTTTGTAGCTGGTTCTCCAAAACTTCCATCATCATAAGTATGAAATCACTGGACCCTTCCTCTTCAAGAAAGGCAGAGTATGATTTCTTCTATCTTATTCTGATTCCGTTCCTGAGATTAATCCTCTATGTCTTCTTTCCCATTTACCTTCACTTAGCTTCTTTATTCTCCATTCAGGACTGGCTTGTCTTACTCTCTGAACAAACAAAGAGGCAACCTTGAATAGTCAGAAGCCAAAAAAGAGGGGGAGGGAATCCCCAGCAGAGCAACAATCTTCAATAAATTATTAATCACGATAAATATCATAGAACTACTTTTAATAAAAATATTTATATAAATTGTATGCATATAGTAAAGTGCTAAGTGCTCAAGGTGACAAGTTTATAGATATAAGTTGGTATTAATCCACAATAAATACATCAGAAACAATTCCTCATGCTAATATAAACAACATCAAATTGATGGCCGAACAAAACCATTTAAAAATACCGTTCCATTGAATTAGCCCTAGTCCATTAATCCATATTCCATTATAAATATAGCCAATCTGATGAGATGAAATAAATCTTCACAAGACTGTATACATGAAAATGCATCCACATAGAAGATATTTCACATTAATGTTATAAAAAATATTCTGTTGTTAGTCCTAGGCACAATGGAGAAGCACCAAGTGCCCACTGTGGCCCTGCCCGATGAATCCGGCAAAGCCTATCATTTCGAGCACTGCTTTATCAAGGGCTGACAACATTATTTATACATTTTCATTCCATTTTCATCCTCAAGTACATCTATGGGCTTTCCCCAAGAACGGCCATGTCTTTGTCATTGTCTTTGTCACTATTTCCTTCTGGTTAGGGACTCATTTTCTTCTGACATAAGTTCCATTCTCATTTATCCCTCCACATTTTTGGTCCCAATTTGGGTAACCCTTCATCTATCTTCTTTCTACGTGTTGTTTTGCTCTGGACTAACAAAGGGGGAGGGATATAATTTGGAGTAAACATAATTAGGTATCTAGCTTAAAGTAATGCAACTGCATTTTGGATTTCTGGAAAGTAACTGTTTTTTTACTTGGTTTTGTAATATAATTGTTTGCCCTTTCTTTTATTTTTATACTGATTCCTCATTTTCTAGTCTGTAACAAGATAATAAAGTTACTTGCTTATATTTGTCTCCTTTTCATTTTTTTTCTTTATCTGAGAACAATTGTATCAAACTGGGGGTCATGTTTACAACAACCTAAAACAGGCATCCCCAATATGGCACATGTGGGCACCATAGTGCCCACCAAAACTTTTTCTGGTACCTATTAAGTGTTTTTAGAAAATGAGTGGGGCCAGGTGGGGCTCCTGTCCAGCAGGGCTTTTGATTGGCCACTGGAATTCTAATTGGCTGTGAGGATTAAAATAATGTTTTGGCAGCAGCTGCCACCCTAGTGTTGGCTTTATTCTCTCACACTCCTCATTCCCAGTATCTTTTTAATATTATTCCACTTGTCCCCTGCACTTGGGCTACCCTCTGTGTGTGTATATATGTGTGGCTTTGCCTCCTGTGGTGGTCATTCTCTGTGTCAGAATTCCAAAGGGGCTCAAAAAGCTTGGGGACCCGTGGCCTAAAAGATTCCTTTTTGACTCTGGACTTGTGTCTTGGCTACACATATGTAGGCAACACTCTTGTATGACAGGCCTGGCACAGGGTCTGATTTGGATAACACATGGTTAATCCTAATAAGGGGGCAGGGACTCAAAAGGAAAATGGTGCATGTGAATTCCCAACCTCTATAGATCAGCTTTGAACAGTTATCATACAGTCCCATAGAAAACCGAACAGTAATCTATTGAGTTGAGGACAGCCAGCAAGGTATAGTAGTGTCAGACAAGGATCTGAGAGACTCAGTTTGAATCCTCACTCTGTCATGGAGGTTCACAGGGACTATGGGCCAGTTACACACACTCAGTTTAACCTGTCTCACAGAATTGTTGCGAGGATAAAATGGAGGTAAGGAAAATAAGATAAGCCACTTTGGATCCCCACCGGGGATAAAGACAGACTATAAATGAAGTATATAAAAATAAGTAAATGTTAACATTGCTAAGCAAAGAATTTTAGATTTTGAAGGTACATAAAGATCTATATAATCTTCTTGCATTATACATAACAGTGGACTGCAATCATAGGACATTCTAGGCTTGAAAGCTGGACTCGTTTCCATACCTGCCAAATAAAGTTTCAGACCAATTAAAGTTCTCTACATTGTTGCATGCTCCCTCCCTTCCAGGAGACCTATGTGATCTGCACTCCCAGATCCTCCAACCTTCAGATGCCAGAGGCGCAAGGAAAATCCATCCCATTAGATAAACTGTGATCTCTCAAGTTAATACAAGAATTCCCCTAACCGCTCTCAAAAGGGAGCAGCTGCCTGAATACCCCAGCAGAACAGCAATCAAGGCTCCTTTGTTTGACCTTTCAGAGTTCCTCACATCCATGACTATGACCCAGAATCTACCTCACAATGCAAACTTTTTTAGTTATTGAATCACAAGCCCAGGAAAGACCAACAATCAAGCCAGCTCCTGGCTTTTGTCAAACAGCTCTTAATCAGTCTGCCAGCCTGGTAATTCAGCCATCCCACAAAGATCATCCTGATGTCTTGTTGTCTTACTTGGAACTAACAACCCTCTTTTTCCTTATGACCATATTTGAACTACTGCTTGTCCTGGTAACTCATTATGCTCTGCTCATCCAAAAAATAAATCCACTAGTAGGAAGCAGGATCCTGCCCATTTGGTCCAATACAATTACAGACCCTTTTTTGTATGGGAACCCGCCAATAGTGGGGCTTCTCCACCGGAACCCAGGTAAATGTAGGGGCTTAGAAGGGGCATCTCAAGCCCACCATCTTTGTAGCTGGTTGTCTTCCAGAACATTCTTCCAGTACCTTGAGCACAAAACCACTGGACCCTTCTTTTTCATGACAGGAAGAATATTTTTGTTTCTTTCCTACATCCTGGTTTCCATACCAAATTTAATATTCCAAGTCCTTCTACTATGTTTCTTAGGTCCTCCATATTTTGTTCATGGCTAGTCTACCCTACTGCCAGCCAGTTATTCACCACTGCACCCCTCACCTCACAAGGGATTCCTCCCCTTTTAATTTGAAATGCCCTCACCTTCTGTGCTACCTCACCTTCTGGACCTGTTCCAGGTATCTCCTCACCTATCTCCTTCTTCTGGGTTTATTTGCTCTGGACACTAGGACTGTTCAAACATGAATGGTTTTATTGAATTAGCATATATAAATTGCTGTGGTATCTTGTACTTGAATTCCCAGCTCTCTTTTCTGTATCTTGAATAGGCCAATAAAGTTTCTTTCTAGTTAAGTGTTTATATCCCTTCCACTTTTCTCTTTTTGAGGATTTTTATGCCAAACTGCAAACCAGATATATAACAGACAAAAGGATCCCTCTTTTGTCCCAGAACTTGTGTTCTAGGTTTTCATGTGACAGACCTGACACAGGAACTGATTTGGGTAACATGAAGTTTGAGTTAGCAGAGCCTGATAAAATAAATTCATTATTTGTGTTACCATCTGTACTATGACAACTACAATTATTCTGTTGGTGATTTATGGAGACTGCTGCTGGAGTTTTCAAGGCAAGACACTAACAGAGAGTGGCCATTTTCACACGCCTGTAATCCTCCTGAAAATTGTGCAAAACTCACAGCATGATGGTGTCTTCATAGCGCTATTTCCCATCATGATCCTGTTTAATGGGGCAATGATGTCAGAAATCATGCCATTAAATGAAATCATTATGGGAAATTTTGCTATGAAGATCCCATCATGCCATGAGTTTTGCGTGATTTTCCGGAGGGTTATGGGCATGTGAAAATGGCCATGGTTTGCCATTGCCTACCTCTGCGTAGTGATCCTTGCTTTCTTTGGAGTTTTCCCATCCAACTACTAACCAAGTTTGATGCAGCTTAGCTTCCAACATCTGATAAGATCCCACCTGCCTAGGCAACAAATTATTTTCCATTGTCAGATGAAAAGGGAATGGTGAACCATATGCCCATTATGATGGGCATATGCATTCAGCAGGATGGTAGCTAAGGATTTAAAGGCATCTTTAATAATCCTCATGAGGGTAGATTACCATCTTTATCACAAAAATGGAAATGAACAAAATTCAAAAGGAAATAATCTTAATGGTGAGTTTGTATAAATGATAAGCATACCCCTCATTTGCTCTAGTGCAAAAATTGCATCACAACATATTGCATGAATAAAAGAGAAGCTGACTGGACAACAGAAGGAGACATAATGGGAATAAGACAATGGGATACACTGTGTATTACATAAATAAAATATGGACTGTTTATAAATAAAATATGTCACAATTATTCAGCTAAGAGATAAGCACTCTGATCAGAACAGAATCCTTCACGGGTAATACTCTGCTAGAGTTTTTATATAGTATTTGTCACACAGCAAGTAAGATAAAGAAAAATCCATTTCAATTGTTTAGCCCTGTGTGACTGATGCTAAAACAAAATGCACTCCAGATTTTATCAAATCAAACAGGAGGGGGTGAGAGGTTAACTTGTAAATCAAAGTGCATTTTAAAATTTCAAACCTACAGTTATTTTAACAAAGATATTATTAATAACTGGCCATTTTGAAATAAAACACTTAAAAGCAATAAAACACAAAGGTTAAAGTACTGAAAATATAACTGGAATGTTCTGTCATACAACAACAGCTTTAAGAAAGAGCATGATGCTGAGAGAGTTTCCAACATATTAAGGCACCTTATAAATTCTTTTCTCTCACTATATAGCTTTGCTAGCCGTTTTGGAAATTTGTTGGAAGCAGATTCTGGTGATGTGTAGAGATGCTACTATTGAGCAAAACATTTAAAAGTTGCACATACATGTTTGTACGAACACATTACCAGTCATTCTATGATTTAAGCTATAGGTCACATGTATTGCTGCCATTAAGTCTTCATTTTGGTTGGCTCTTCTATTTCCCTTCCATTTTAGAAACCTAGTAACATCCAGTTTAGATTACTGCAATGCACCCTATGTGGGGCTGCCCTTGGAGACGGCCTCGAAGCTCAAACTGGCACAGAATGCTGTGGCCAGAGTGTTGACTGGAGTGGGTCACTCCAATGTTATTCCATCTACAGTAGCTCCCAATTTGCTCCTGGATGCAATTCAAAGTACTAGTGTTGACCTATAGGCTTGGGACCAGCAGACCATAAGGACTGCCTTTTCCCATATGAACTTATCCTTCCACTTTGGTCTTCAGAGGACTTGCTTCATGTGCCCCCACCATATGAGGCTAGATGGGTGGCAACCCAGGAAATTGCCTTCTCAGTTGTGGTACCAAAACTGTGGAACTCCTTCTCCAGGGAGATCTGCCTGTATCCTTCTGTCATTGTCTTCCCCCAGAGAGTGACTATTTCATTTTGTTCAGTGTACCCCCAGTAAACTTTTCTTGATCTGGTTCTGAGTGTGTGTGTGTGTGTTTCCATGTCAATATGTCTTTATTGTATTTATATATACATTTTAAGGATTATTGTAATGTTTTAAATATTTTATTGTCATGTTTGCTACCTTCGGGACCCTATTTGGGTGGAACCGCAGCATACAAATGTTATAAATTAACAAACAAATAAATAATAAGCATGAACATCTTATCCTTGCTAATAACAACAACAACATTTGATTCATATACTGCCCTTCAGGATAACTGAACGTCCACTCAGAGTGGTTTACAAAGTGTGTTATTATTATCTCCACAACAATCACCATGAGAGGTGGGTGGAGCTGAGAGAGCTCTGGAGGAGCTGTGACTGACCCAAGGTCATCCAGCTGACTTCAAGTGGAGGAGTGGGGAATTGTAAACACTACACCAAACTAGCTTATGAGACCCATAAAACACATTGTTGGGCCTTTTATGTTACAAAGGCCAAGAGAGGAAGCAGAAGGGGTTCACCCAGTCTGATGATTTTATAACTCACTGGAAATACAGTGGCATCTCACAGAGATATGGGTCTACCTAAGAACCACGGCTTTTAGACAATTAATCAGGACTTCTCAAAAATTAATCAAAGTTTATCTTGACCCAAAGATTCCCACTGCATTAATATTTCTCATTCCTTTTAGTTAATAAAGATTTATTCTCATATGATACAAAACAGAACCACTGGGAACCACTTCTGGTGCTCCAGATTTTGCTAAGTAACCAAGACCATCTTCAACATGCTTTCTCCCTACTCCAAGATTTCTCTTTCTTTCTTTATTGGAAGAAGTTCCCAGAGTCCATTTTTTACCAATCAGGAAGCTCCCCATTGAGCTCACCTGGATTTTCTTCTCACTTCCCAAGCCTGGGAAAATGTGATCTTTTATATTATATTCATTGCAAACTCTTATAATTAAAGCCAAAAATATTCTCCAAATTGTGTTTGGTATTTCTTGCTTCTTTCTGCCTTACCATGAGACCTGCATTTTAGCTCCCCTGCTGAACTCACTTCTGCCTTAAAAGGCATATTTAATGGGCTTTTGCTCTCCATCATCCTTGAACTTATTCACTTGAGTATTCTCTGAGACTGGCAAATGCTGTTCTGGTTGGTTCCAACCCCTCCCAGCACCAATGATCCCTTTTTGGATTACTGGCTGCCTGGCCATGGTATGACCGCCCCTCCCCAACTATGGCATAGAATCTTGTTGTGATGGTCAGAACTGGCTCCAGCTCTGCCTTTCCTGAGAGACAGCCAATGGGAGCAGGCAAAATGCTGGGCGAGAAGGGCAAAATGATGGGGAGAGAAGGGCTATTTGACTCTGCTGAGAGAAGGTAGCCGCAAGAGAGCTGATTACAAACCTGTTCTGATACTTTGAAATATTCTCTGGTTTTAGTTTAAAATCTGTTCACTCCTATATTCCTTCTTGTAAATAAAATTTGTTTTTGTTTTGTTTAACCCTGGATGGCTTGAAATGGTTGCCTGAGGAAAAATATCTGATATACACACAGAAAACCTCTGGTCACAGTAAATGGGCTTAGTGAATGAAATGGTGACAGCATACATAAGGAAAGTATCTCTGTGTTCCCTTTCACCCAACAGCCCTGTAGCCAGGTACGGGGAACTGGCCGCTTGTCTGGTGGACCCTCGGGAAGAGGAGAGCGGGGACCCTGTGAGGATTTGGGTCAGGGCTCTCTACCTGCTGTAGTGGAGGCTAGACAGGTGGTGGTGTGTGGTGGTGGACTCCTGGCCTTTACTTGCCTGGGTGGCAAGGAGTGTGAAAAGCTTGTGTGTCTGTGAAATGGGGTCTCTCCACCACCCGCCATACATCTGCTATAGGTACCTATAGCCTCTGATTTTCCAGAGTGAATTTGGTCCAGATTGGAAATTGAGCTCTATTAATAGAAATAATACACGCCTGCCTATCCCAAATTATACACAGTAATGACACCATAATTCAGTAATAGTTTTAAAATGTAGTTGAAGAAAAAAATTAAAAGTATTTCTTTCAAGTCTTTTTCTTACTATGTTCCATCATAGAAAGAATGAATATGAACTGAACTTGACTGGTACCAATGGCCCTGGGATTCTAGGGAAGCATCATGGCAGATAACTTGCTAATTTCTACATATGCAAAATGCAGGTATTGATTTGCTACAATAAAGATTTGGCAAAGTAAAACTGAAATAAAACATTTTGAAAGAGTTTTCAATAAATTAACAATGACATTTACTCAGTAATTTGTATTAAAATTTTTGATTCTTGCCGTACTATCCAGTTAAACTATTTGTCATTAATGTAAGGCTAGGAGTACACAGGTAACATCAGGAAGCTGCCTGCCATTCACAGGAATGATTTGTCGCATGGCCACTGGTTGCCTCCTACTAACCTATTTACTGTGAAATCCTAAGCAGAGTCACACCACTCTGAAATCAATGGGCTTAGACTGGAGTGACTCTGCTTAAGATTTCACAATTAACTACATATTGGTAGACTGAATTTCATGTCAAGCAACTGCAGATGATTAAAATGTTGAAGTTACCCACGTGGAGACCATCAGAGTGTTTACAAAGAACAACAGTAGCATGTCCAGTTTAGCTCCCAATGCTGATAGAGACTTTTTCCAAATAGTAGATTTAATGTGTTGGAACCAGCATTTGCATTTAGAGAATGAATACTAAAACAAATCTTTTCCACTTAAGGTATTTCTACTTTCCCTCATTTCTTTTCAGTAAGAGAAGCCAGCAGGAGCACACCGAGGGTGTATCTAGTCCGGCATCCAGTTTTCTTTCCCTTTTCCTGTTAACTAAGCACTGACACACATTATTTTAAAACTAGAGTGAAATGTAAGCATCCTTTGACATAGAAACCATTCCCTACAACCCCAAGTATGGGTGGTGGAGGATGCAGAGAAGCTGGTTATAATTACATAGTGATAAGGAAAAGTCACTTGGTGCATTTCAAAGGCATCCTTAGCATCTTGACTAAGGCCTGGCATTGAGAAGAAGCCCATTTTAAGCACTGTTGAACTGGTAAAACAAATGAGGTTTAGAAGCTTTAAAATCTCTTGATGGGTAGAAAGGAATAGAAAAGACACCACCACTAAAGCACAATTCCAGCTGGTTTCACTTCAGAAAACAATGCTATTGTGTTGGGAAAAAATTAGCACACTTGTAATAAGAGGTTTTCTTTCCCTGTTTAACATATTTCTCTTAAGTCTTTAAGAATTCTCAAATACTGGTTTGATATTAAGAAACTGATGAAGTTTATTCTATAATTTTTAAAGACTGCGAGCTACCCTTGGGTGCCTTATTTAGATAGAGAAGAGGCATAGGAATCCACCAAATAAATAAATAGAAAAATAAATGTGATTCTCTGTTTTTAGCAAAGAATACAGTACATCTGTAAGTACACAGGTGCACTTGAACGCAATCCATGATTTAGGGAAATTTTTCACAATTTTATATATATATATAAAGCTATTATAATTGCTTGTTTATATATATAAACAAGCAATTATAATAGCTTTCATTTCCTTCCTTTCCAAACCCTACCAACATACCTGCCAAACAAACAAGGCTCATCTTTTAAAAAGCACATGCAGGATACAGACTTAGCATATATTTGATATGATACAACACATTATGCAATAATAATACCTTTGATAAATCTCTGAAGTTGCTGGGAAGTGTAAGGTCCAACTCTTCTGATTCATAGTTTGTGATGACCCAAGGAAATACTGGATATTGGTTTAAGTCATTATAAGTACGTCCTGGTGAACAAGAAAAAATACTTTATTCTGTTAAAGGAACTCATGATCCTAATGATATTATTTGATGTCTTCATCACATGACATTATTAGCTAATCTAATCATATGATATTATATGTTGGATATTATTAGATAATCTAATCATTAATACATCATGAAAACCATGAACACAAGGATGATGATCTTTCTCATTTTCCACAAAAAACTGCTAACTGGGGATTTGGGTAGCCTCATGGACAAAATTCCATGCAGCATGGGTGGGACTACTGAAAGGAAGGGAAATCAGATGAAATTGCCCTAAATTTTATTTTCTATCAGCATACCTTCCATGAGTACAAAAGTTTCCACTGGAAGACAGGGGGAGTGGGGATGACTTTGAATAATTCTCCTTCCTCCTGCAGCCCCATGTCCCATGGAAGTTTGTCTCTCATACTTGTAACTGCAGGGGTCACAACTAGATACCACTGGGAAAAGATTCATGTCCAAGAGCATTTTCCATTTGCAGTTAATAGGATCCAACCCACGGACAATTTACATTTTTTAATCTTTCCTTGCATTCCAAGCTACAATTAGATGGTATCCATTCAAGAGTGAAACTGCAGATTCTTCCAAGGCAATTCTAAAATGTTGAAGCTACCCATGCGAAGGCCAAAAATGCTTACAATGACATCAGATTTCATACAGGGATAGTAATACATCTAAACTGTGCAGATTGGCCCAATAATTTGTCAATAGTAGTACCATATTTGTTGATTTCAGCCACTAACTGTGAGACAACTGTTAAACATTCAAACTAGTGCCACAAAGAGAATAGTAAGCTTAAAATGAGGAAAGGATTATAAGCAAATAAGTAAAGCAAAGTCTCAAGGCATGATTTATGGCAACATGAACTTTCAGAATAACAAATCAGTTTGTTATTCTTTGAGGTGCCACAGGACTTTTAGCTGTTTCTACTGTCACAATATGCCTACTCTTCCAGGAATAAAAATGCAGACAATAGTTTTCAAATACTTAAAATGCTCTGATAAGGAAGGAAAAAATTGTTTTACCACACTACAAAGAAAGGTCAAGCAGAAGTAGGTATTAAATTTATTTATTTATTTATTTATTTATTTTTAACCCGCCTTCCCCACAAGCGGGCTCAGGGCAAGCTACTACATTGATTAAAATACAAAATCAATATATAGATTGAGTGTACAGGGATTACTAATGTTAAATAAATTTTATGATATTGGGACTTCAGTAAGCATTTGAGGAAGCAGAGACAGCATTTATACAAAAAGAGAAAATTGGTTCAGTATATTGTCACTAATAACCAGAAAATGCCAAAATCAGTTTTTGCTCTTATATTATTCCTTCCAAAGCATCTCTGTCATTACCTGCTATAGTATTTAGAAACATGAGGTATTCAAAGTTTGAAATTTCTCTGTGCTGCCATCGTTGGGTCATATTTGAAGCCTTAAAAATCTGACGTGGACTGGCAAGAGAAATGCGCCTGAAAGATAAAATATACTGTGTAAGATATTATCAAATTCTCCAGTATCCATTTAGCTAAGTTGTTTCCCACCACAGCCATTTATGAGTATGTATTTCATGTATTAGTACTGCTACTAAGTTACCTATCTATTGTGCTAGAAAAGAGCAAGAGTCCAGTAGCACCTATAAGACTAACAAAATTTGTGGTAGGGTGTGAGCTTTTGTGAGCCACAGCTCACTTCTTCAGATACCTGGTTATCTAAAGAAGTAAGCTGTGGCTCACAAAAGCTCATACCCTACTACACATTTTGTTAGTCTTATAGGTGCTACTGGACTCTTGCTCTTTTCTATTGCTACAGAAAGACTAACATGGAACTCATCTTGATCTATTTATTGTGCTTAGTTTTCAATCACAAACTAATTGCAGAGGCCACAGAGCGAGTTCTTTCGTTTCTTTCTGGATCAGAATTTCTGACTATAACTCATTCACAGGGAATTGTGCATGCTTTCTCACATACCTGGAACATAAAATCAGAGTTTCACCTTTCATTTTGTAATAACAATTTTTATTTGATGACTGTTTATTCTATTCTAGTTTTTCATATTTTACAATAATTGTGTTCTGCTAATAGCACAATTATTTTATTTATTTCTTTTCCACAGTGGATGGTTGCTTGGATCCTATGTAATGTAAGAGAAACGGCAATACAAAAATTGTAGCTTTCACCCATGTCCCCTCCCATTGCAGATGTACATGCCCCCCAAAATTATGACTCCATGGGCCAGTGAACTCTCAAAAACATCACAGGTGCTACCTCTCTGGAACTGTTTAGGTCATCTTACAATCAGAACAGTAAAAACAAATCTTAGTGATGGTGGAAAGTACCTTCAAGTCAGAGCTGACTTATGGCACCCCCTGCTGGGGTTTTCAAGGTAAGAGACTTACAGAAGTAGTTTGCCATTGTATGTCTCTGTAACCTTGGTCTTTGTTAGAGGTCTCCCATCCAATTACTAACCAAGACCAACCCTGCTTAGCTTCCAGAATCTGATGAAATCGGGCTTGCCTGGGCTATCCAGGTCAGGGCCAAAACAAATCTTACTATGTTTATTCAAAGCAGTAAAAAAAGGTAAAAGTAGTCCCCTGTGCAAGCACCGAGTCATTAGTGACCCATAGGAAAACATCGCATCACGACGTTTTCTTGGCAGACTTTTTGTTACGAGGTGGTTTGCCATTGCCTTCCCCAGTCATCTACACTTTACCCCCAGGAAACTGGGTACTTATTTTACCAACCTCAGAAGGATGGAGGGCTGAGTCAATCTTAAGCTGGCTACGTGAACTTGACTTCCGCTAGGATCAAATTCAGGTTGTGAGCAGATCTTGGGCTGCAGTACTGCAGCTTACCATTCTGCGCCATGGAGCTTTTATTTAAAGCAGCATCTTTCTTTACAAAAAATGTTTCCCTGGAGCTATATGTCTGGTCAGGGGCGGTGCCAGGGTTTCTGGTGCCAGCAGCTACCCCTATATGTGTGTGCACCCCCGGACTGCATGATGATGTCACCGCGTGATGATGTCATCACGCAGCAAAGCCAGTCCCATTGGCCAGCGGGTGGCTGGGATAGCGCATGGAGGCTGCCCGCACTCTGCACGCTGCCCTGGACGCCTGCCGTGCCTGGCCCGCGGCTGCTGCACCTGGCTGGGGGCATGTGGCGGCAGCAGCAGCGGCGCAGGGTTGGCCAGCGGCAGCAGCTGTGGGCCAGGCACGCCAGCTCTGTGGTGCATGCCTCCGCCCCCAGCACCCCCTCCGGCGCCCCAGCACCCGCAGCGTCCACCTCACTGCCTCAATGGTGGCGCTGGCCCTGTGTCTGGTCATACCTAGTCTGTGGCAGCCCAAAACTAGTTCCAATTCCAACACGAGGTAGGCAATTGACCACTTTTTTTACTGTTGCAGGATCTGGGAAGTTGAACATGACAGCAACTGTGAAAAGAAGAATTAAGACATTATTTGCTGTCATTTATAAATTAAAATATAAGATTGAACTGTGTAAATGAATTGCGCACATCTCTACACTGTATCCCCAATACTATGCCATTTAAAAATCATCCGTTAACTCAATTTCACATTACTAAGTTTCAGGACAGCAGGCTGCAGAAATTAAGAAGAATGTACCATTGAGTTGTAATTGACTCATGGAGACCCCTTCCACAGGGTATTCCAGGCATGAGATGAACAGAAGTGGTTTGCCATTGCCTCCCTCCACAGAGCAATCCCTGTCTTCATTGGTGATCTCCCATCCAAGTACTGGCCATGGCCAACCCTGCTTAGCTCCCAAGCCCTGGGCTAATCAGACTGTTAATACAAACTAAAGGTCTGACTTCACATGGGAATTTCTGTTATTTCTGTTACGCTGTTTGCTGTTAAAACAATATGGTATAAAATTAGGTTTCTACAAAACTCCAGGGTTCTGCCTCACTAAGACCAAGTGAAGCTTCTTTAGTTTACTGAATTGTTCAACTTTTCTAGCCATGCTGACAAGCCAATATAATTTAGAGAGTTGTTAAAACACTTACATGCAATTATCAGAAATTCATTACAGTTTTTTTGTCTGTGATCACTTTTTCCTAGACACTATCCAAACTGTAGCAGAAAAAAATCATTTCAAAATACTGCAAGGGTCCAATTCTGAACAGGTTGAAAGCATGATGCCCTGGTTCCCTACCCCTCACTCACCTTTTCAAGAGTTGAAAAAGCTGCAGGACATGTAACCATTTTGGCACTTGATAAGGATTCAGGGAGGGACGAGAGCACCTCAGCCCAAAGCACTGGGGGCTCAATCAGGATCGGGCAGGGTTGCCAGGTCCCTTTCCCCTCATCAGCCAGGTGAGGGGGGCAGAGGCTGGGAGTGAGAGACTCCTGCCTAAACCAGGGGAACACAACAAACAAAAAATTCCGGGAATATATATTCAATTATCATTTTTTTATATATTTAGTGCATAAGTGCAAAGTGCAAAGTGTAATTACATAAATGTCTGGATTAACAGACATGCGTGTTGTGTACTGAAGTTGAATTAGAATGGCATAAGCAGCAATATTTGAGTTACCAGTGAATTGGGGGCCGTCCATATTTAATTGTGCCCAGGAAGAGGCACCTTTGGAATAATTTTCAGTTTGGACTGGAGCTTCCCAGCATTCACATCGGAACTCTATATATAGAAATTTTGTATGCTGCTATATTTTCATCATATATAGCCTATGGACATTGATTTTCAAAAAATCATTTTCAAAAATCTTTTTCATAACAACCAGGATACAATTTTTGACTTTTATTGTATTTATTGCATGTTGAGACAGAGATATCAGATATTTTTATTGTATTTATTGTATATTTATTAATGCATATATTTATGTAATTACACTTTGCACTTTGCACTTATGCACTAAATATATAAAAAATTGATAATTGAATATATATTCCCGGAATTGTTTGTTTGTTGTGATTCATCACTATCCGGGCAGATTCCCTTGGTCTGTGTAAACCAGGGGAACTGCAATCCTAGGTTCGGGCTCATGGCATTTTTAAATGACTTTAAAATGGCAGAGGTGTCCTCACAACAGCCACAAGAATGCCATCATGCTTACATGCAATAGTAAGCATGTAAGAAAAACATTAACCCTTCCTGAACCTTTTGCTCAGTTAAGTAGAAAGAGCTGCTAGTTCAGGGGGATCCCTTGCCCCCTTCCTTCCTTGCTATTAAGATATATTAATTTCACTTTTGTGACTGAGCTAGGTATTGCCTTTTTCCTGCCAAAACCCTGGAGAATGAAGGCTAAAGCTGTCCAGGAACGTTACTTTTCTCTTCAGCTTTTCACTCACAACAAATCTGAGTTTTGTAGAAATTTCATAATAGTGATATTTGGAGAAACAAGTATCTAGTAAAACAATAATAAATGAGGTAAATGTAATGCTCTCCCTGGCAAATCAAACTACCACATACTGTCATTTTTTAAAAAAAATCCAAACCTTGACATTCCATCACAATACTGCAAAGGATAGAAATAAATCTATTCAATAAAAGTCCCTTTCAAATGTCCCCTTTCCTTATTCATAAAGATAAAACTGTCTTTGAAATGCAGAAATGATGATGAGAAATGTCAAAAACAAAACAAAAAAGTAGAGAACGCTGCAGAAGCCAGACAGCTATTTTAGATCTGTGACAGCTTGACAAAGATGTGCAACATCTGTAACCACTTTCTTGAATCTTTCAGCATGTCTCAAAAATTATATTCAACACTTTTCTTTAAAAAAACCCTGAAATGTAACACTGAAACAGGCTTGGTTCAGATGTAATGTCAAACCATGGCTTGGCACTTCATGAATGAGCCTGGAAGGCTTGCTCACATAATCCCTTCTTCATCCTGCATGTGAAGTATAGTTTCTTCCTTTGGCATGGCAAACCATAGCTTGTCATTACACTTGAAGCAGAAGACTAAGGTTTGTTCTTTGTTTGGCAAACCAGCAACGGAAGAAATGGCTAATTCTCAGTTTTCAATCCTGGTTTATGAGGCAAACACAAATTGTAGTTTGCTGGTTCATATGTAGCAACATCCCCTCCACCTTCTGCTTCCTGTGCTTGCCCTCTCTACCTGCTGCATGAGCTAATATATCTTTTGTATTTATTTGATTACCTGTATTCTGCTTTTTGTCCCAGTGAGGACCCAAAACGTACAATACAAACAAACAAGAGAAAGAGGACAAGGGAGTCTTCTGAGTACAGAGACCTTTCTATCCTGGCTAATCTTCCTACCAGCTCAAGGTTTAGGGCTGCCAACTCTGGGTTAGGTGATTCCTGAAAAATTGGGGGTGGAGCCTGCAGAGGGTGGGGTTTGGGGAGGGGAGGGACCTTAATTGGGTATAATGCCATAAAGCCCACCTTCCAAAGCAGCCATTTTCTTCAGGGGAACTGATCTTTATAATCTGGAGATCAAGAGTAATTCTGGGAGATCTGCTGGCTCCAAGGTTGGCACCCCTATTGAGTCTGCAACCCACAAACTAAGAGCCAAAGGACAAGAGCTCTTTGGCTTGCTCCTCTGGCCACACCAAGGCATTAAATATCTGTAGAGCAGAAGGAGAACAAACTCACCTAGATGTTATGCAGCTGCTGCTTGTCCACTAAAAGGCCCCTGCCAGCTAGGTGGAACTGGGCTACGTACACTCCCAGACAAAGTTGCTTGAGTAATGTTTGGATTGGGTGTGTGGGGTGTGTGACAAGGACATGGAATGTCCTCTCCTCCAACTTAACCTATACATTATTTTCTCTACTTCTAATATTTCCATAGTTCATGCTATCCTATTGGGACAATTCCCACAACTAGACACCAGCTTGACAGCAGGTTGAGTCTAGGTTGAGTCCAGTGGCAGCCAACAAGATTGTTGTTCTCTAAGGTGCCACTGGACTCAAATTCTGCTGTTCTACTGCCGAGCAACACGGCTACCCACCTGAACCATTCACCAGCTTGATCACTGGGGCAGTGGATGTCTCTTGCCCCTTTCCCACATTTTTATTATTTAACATATTACCTAGCCTATATTGAGGTACACAAGGCAGACAACAACATTACAAATATGATAATAATAAATGAATGATAAAAACTAGCAAGATAAGCATCCCTCAGATTCAACAGAACAATAAAACGCCATAATATCAAATTAACAGTCATGCTATAAGCTTGTATGTAACTGTACAAGCAGAAAGAACAATAAATAATGCAATGAACAGTTTCAGAATTAAAATTAAATTAAATTAACTCAGTTAAAAATTAAATTTAAGTTTGGGGCTAATATAATAGATTAGATAGACAGACAGACAGTCAAAGTTAATTACCTATCTATCTTTTAAATATAATTCAAAATCTAGTAAAAATTAGCAAAATGTAATACGTCTAATGCAAGATGGTAGTAACTATGTAGTACAAGTCTAAAGTACCATTCCCAATATACCAGTACCTCTGTTTGCCATAAAAATTTCCAGTGCTGTGCTTTGTAAGAGATATCGGCGAGAAAAGACTGATCGAATCTCTGAGAACAACCATTTTCCATGCAGTCCATCTGTATAAGCAAGTATCTAACAAAAAGACACAGACAGAAAAAAGTAATTTTTTTAACTTATTGAAAAACGTAACTTCCCCTCCCTTGTGAGTCTAGCGCATTGCAGGTACACATATCCTGTTCCCTGCCTTCTCATTTAGGCTGTCTGTATTCAGGACCCAGAAACAGCACTATGGTCCAACTAGTATCTCATCTTCATGAACTTTGGGAAAAATTACCACCACTAAGGTTTATTTTTGTTTAGTTTTTTTTTTAATCTGTAGAGATTTCCTAGGAAATAATTGGAGAATTCCCAGTCTAAGAAGCTTTAATGTAAAGTTTAATAAATATAGCATATGATTATTTCCTCTTAAAGGCCCAGGAACATACAAATTATTATGGATAACCAGATATTCAGACTGTATTTACAATATAAACCAATACGGTTGCATAAAGAATACAGTTATACAACCAGAAATTGGATATAGACCTCTGTATACAGTTGCATTCTCTCAAAGTTTTAGTAAGTAAAGATTACAATGGCAGAAAACAAAGCAACCAACATCTAAACATACACAAAAGATGTAAAATTTCACCAGTCTCAAAATCACAAGTCTTATTGCAAGTTTATCTTTGATTTTTTATTGTTTTTAAAATTTTTGATTTAATTTTTAAAATTTAAATAAAAACCAGTTTAGCTTTTTCAATTGTTATAGATATGTTCAAGAAATGTTTGAACAGAATAAGTTTTTAAGTTACAAGCTAGGAATGAAATAACTACTTTAGTAAGACCCAAGGGTTTTGCATGCCTCTGGAAGGATTTTTATAAACTTTTTTCCTGCAAACAGTATATCCCTTCTACATGTCATATCATAATCTGCTTTTTAAATTCATCTCAATGCTGCAATGTTTAGGCTACAAGACATCACAGAGAATGTGTGTTTTCCACTGTAAGCAACAGTTCTGCATGGCCTCTGTCTCCCTGGTGACTTCTAATGATACAAAAGACATAATACATCATCACATGGTTCTGAAAGTAACCACCAATGAAAACGAAGCAGGGAAAGAAAATCTGAACAGCAACAACATCACATGCATTAGATGATACTTTGGAGAACAAAAAAGGGAAAGACCTGGGATTTTTATTAGCATCAACAGTCACACCTGTTTTATTTAAATTGTTTCATCCCATACTGTTTCCAAGTTGGCTTAGAAAAAGTTAAAACCAGTAACAATATATCAATAAAAGAGAACAGCAGAAAATCTCAACTTAAAATTACTATCAAATTCACAGTGTAAGTTGCTGATTAGCGGCAGGCACACAACGAAATATGAACCAAAGTTCATCATGAACCAGGCCGGTTTGTGATTCGTGAACCAGCGGTTTGTGGGAGCTCATTTCTCACAAACCGTGACAAATTTTTGCCAGTTTGGTCCATATTTCGGTTCGTCACTGCAGATAGCCTGGCACCAATCAGTCCATTTCCTAGGCAATGGGGGATGGGCTCTCTGCAGACCTTCTGCTGACCTGGAAGTGATGTTTTCACGAACCAAACAAACCAGTTCACAAACCAGGGCAAGTTCGTGGAAGTTCGTGGTTTGTGAAATGGTTCATGCCCATCTCTAATGCTCATACATGTAAATACAAAACAGTAATATTATCTTAAAACAGGAAAATTATGACCATAAAAATCAGATCATAGAAGGTATTGAAGTGACAGTAGGATGGGTCAAAGCACAAACAAGACAGGGCAAATCCGCACAAGAAGCAAATCAAATAAACTAATGGTGACCTAATAGATAAAATCTATCATCTGGTACAGCCTTGACTTCATATTAATTAAAAAGGCTCTGAAGGTTTCTGAGGTATCCATTAGTCAGGTTTTCATGGATACCTTTCAGTCAGTCCAATCTGAAAATGTGAAGAGAATGCTTGGAGCTCTCAGATTCGTCCACTGGATCCATACCCCACCTTCCTAAAACCATCTACCTCCAAGTGGTGGAAATAATCAACACCTCTTTATGAGAGGAATTAGTGCCTTTAGATTTAAAAGTGGCATTGCTAAGGGGGAAAAGCCTTTGAATCCTTTAGGTTTGAACAACTACCAGCCATCTAATTTACTCTTCTTAAGCCACTATAATGTAATGGTTACAGTATGAGATTCAGATCCTCAGACGTGATGCTCACTGGCATACCTGAGACCAGCTGCTCTCTCTGTCAGCTAACCTAAAGTACAAAGTTGTTGTGAGAATATAGTGGAAGAGATGGAAAATATTTGCTACTCTCAGCTCCTTGGAGAAGGGTAATACTATTTCTGAGTGATAATCTAGAGCCTTTTCAATCTCGCTTTTATAGTGGGCTCTGTACATACAGTAAACTAGCCTGATTGCCTAATAGATGACTGCTCTGTCTACTGAGAGAGGGATTGCTTCTCTAGACATCTCATTGGCTTTCAGTATCATCAACCATAGTATTATTCTGGGTTGCCTAGCAGGAATGGGAGGACTCATACTGTAGTGACTCCAATCCTTCTTTGAGGACAGTTCTTAAAGTGTGGTTTGAAAACTTCTGTTCTCCCTGTCGGCCACTGTCATGGCAATGTTCAGTTCTCTCCTTTCAATCCAAGGAAGTGGTAGAAATGCTAAACCCATGCCTGCAAGTAATAAAAGAATGACTGAGAATGAATTAACAAACAACCCAGGCAAAATGGAAGCACTGTGGACTGGTACCGCCTGTTCTGGATGGGGTTGTACTTGCCCTGAAAAAGCAGGTTCTCAGGCTGGGAGTGCTCCTGGACTCTTCTGGCCTTAGATAAACATGCAACAGAAATGGCTGCGTGTGTGTTTTGCCATATTAGGTTGGTTTGAGCGAGCTGCAGTGGCCCAATTCAGGCCCGATTCAGCCCCAATTGGGCTGCTGCGGGGCATAGGAACGCTCCTGCGCTCTGCAGCAGCTAAATTTGGGCCGATTCGGGCTCGATTCATCCCAAATTGGCCTGGATTTGGGCCAGAATCAGGCTGCTGTGTAGCACAGGAGCACTGCTGCGGTCTGCAGCAGCTGAATCCAGGCCAATTCAAGCCTGATTTGGCCCCCTGGGGAGCGTAGGATGAAGTGACCCACGTGATGATATCACTTTCTGATGTCATTACACAAGCTGAGAACATGTGCACGCACCAAAAGGAAATAGCCCAAGGTAGGAGCCAGGCCCCATATCTCCCACTGGGGGGCGGGGGCGGTGGACCTGGCAACCCTACATGCACATGATCTGATATCAACCAGGAGGTGCTGCTGTAAGAGCCTATATTGCCTGAGGAATGTTTGATGGGAACCTGTATAAAGGCCTTCTCAGCAGCCATTCCTGGAACTCCCTCCCCAGAAGATGCAGGCCTTGTGGAGTCAATTAAAGACTTTTCTATTCTGTAAGGTCTTTTAATTGAAATTGTAATCTTATTGTTAAATGTATTTTCTTAGTGTATTTTATATTTTTACTGTAAGATGCCTTGATAAGCTTTTGCCTGGTATCAATAAGTAAATTCCCATCTATACCCCCCCATTCCTGCCAATTATCAATTGCACCTGGGGGGAGAGGAAGGAAAGTATGTTGGTGACATTCTAGGAATCTTCCCAATCTCTATGGTTTTTACCATAGAGACTAAGTGAAATTCTAAACATCAGGGATGTCACTTCCAGGTTCAAGTCAGAAGTGATGTTGACATATTGCCCACATCCTTTTTCTCATGCATCCCCCGACCCCGCCAAGTCTCCCAGGGGAGAAAACTTTCATGGAAAGGCAGCATAGAAATGCTGTAAATAAATAAAATAAAACCACTATCAGAAGACCATAAATGTTTGAGAAAATAAAATATGTTTGACTGGAACCTAAAAATTAACAGATGCAAAGCCGGACAAATAAATATGGGAAGATCGTCTCTACTAACCACCCACATAATTTCTGAAGATGGGAGTGCACAGAGTTATCAGTCACTTCTCGTTTCCACTATTCCAAGAATCCAGAAAAAAATACAGAAGTCTCTCAAGTATATATCTAAAGTACTCTTAGCTCAGCTGAAATCATTTATATAGTTACACCGTTAAAAAAAAGCAGAATGTTTTGGACAAAATTATTATGGAAAGGCTTTCATTAGAACCTTGAATATAAACTACGAAGACTCTAGCAAGCACCAAACAATTTCTGAAGCATTAACTAGACAAAGTTATCAGTTCAGATGCCACTGGGGCCTATCTGAAGCTGTTGGAATAGTATCTGCCTGGTCTGTAGATTCACTTCAAAGTCTCTAGAGTTCAATTAAAACTGGATTAGGTGAAAGCAGACCTTCTTTGGGACTTTCTGTTCTTAGAAACTCTACACATACTGACAGTACCCTAGACAGAGGTCTAGCCCTCCAATGAACCAGTTGCTATGGAAACTGCATCATTACCACTGCTCTGCCGTTATAACACCAACTATAATAGTTTGAAAGACACCAAACATACATGTCTTCCTTTGGTGTATGCTACTTAGGGTATCCTGGAAAGCCTTGCTTTCCTTATTCTTTCTTTATTAATCAGGTATATAGTTTTCTTCCAACAGTCAACAATAAAGTATTTTTAAAGAGATGAAACTCCCTGTGTTCCCTTAATAAAATAGATATGAAACATTAATCTACTGACTAAATAACTTAGCTTTAAGACCAAAAACCTCTTTTTACCAGCCATGAAACCTTTCATCTTAAAAGCTGCCTGTTCTTTTGCATTTACTTTAAATACCAGTCATTTGGGAGGTTAAGTGCCTCTTACTAACTAATTTTAGTTCTATGACATCCAAGTACAGGTAACAACCTAGAGAAGATTTTTTTTTAAAGTAATGATACAGCGTTTCAACAGAAGGAAGCCAGTTACGTTATGTGTATTAAGTGTCAGATTATTATTTATTCATTAAATTTTTACCCTGCCTCTCTTCCAAGGAGCTCAGAGTGGCATACATGTCCCCCCTCACCCATTTTATTATCACAACAACCCTGTGAGATATGTCGGCTCAGGTAGAGTGACTGCCCCTCTCTCATCCAGTGAGCCTTACTGCATAGTGGAGTTTCAACCTGAGTCTCTCCGGTTCTGCGAGACCTGGGTTTGAATTCCCACTCCGCCATGGAAGCTTGCTGAGTGATCTTGGGCTAGTCACACACTCTCAGCCTAATCTACCTCACACACTTGTTGTGAGGATAAAATGGAGGAGAGGAGAATGATGTGAGCAGCATCCTTCCTAATGGGGAGAAAGGTGGGGTATGTTTGAAGTAAATGAATAAAACTGAACCATTACACCACAATGGATATAATATAGCAATATAAATAATTTGTATATTTTTATAGCTAAAGAAAAGTCCTCATGTAACTGTTCAACATTTAACATAATATCATAAATCATATACTTTTAAAGTATTCCCTGCTAGGTACGTATTTGTGATATTACGTCCCAAACCACTATATAAAATGTTCTATTGAAATGGATTGGATTTTCATCTAATAAAAGTTCTAATGCTTATCTTTTTAAATTAGACATTCACTGCAATTTATTGTCGAAGGCTTTCACGGCCGGAGAACGATGGTTGTTGTGGGTTTTCCGGGCTGTATTGCCGTGGTCTTGGCATTGTAGTTCCTGACGTTTCGCCAGCAGCTGTGGCTGGCATCTTCAGAGGTGTAGCACCAAAAGACAGAGATATCTCACTGAGATATCTCACTGAGAGATCTCTGTCTTTTGGTGCTACACCTCTGAAGATGCCAGCCACAGCTGCTGGCGAAACGTCAGGAACTACAATGCCAAGACCACGGCAATACAGCCCGGAAAACCCACAACAACCATTCACTGCAATTGTTGGTAAAACCACAATAGCACATGAAGGAAGTAATCCTAAACTGATTTACTCAGAGGTCAGTCCTATTTTATTCAATGGTCCTTATTCACAGGACAGTGTTGTTAGGACTTTGTTTTTAATGTCAATGTTTCTCAATTTGGAATAGGAAAGGAGGAAAATTAGGCTGATATAGAATCACCAAGGTATTTATCCCATGAAGAGAAAATTACAACCCACATTTTAATGTATATGGCATTTAACACATACAGTGCAATCCTAAACACAGTTACTCGAGTCTAAGCCCACTGAAACCAATGGAATTAAACGGAAGAAACTCTTCTTAGGAGAATTGTGCGGTTAATTACATAAATGAGCCTTAAGGTATGTGAATTACTTTGTAAAAGGAAGTCTTGCAGTGTATCTTTCTTAAGGACTCTTGAACAAATCTAACATAGAGCAAGACTCTAATGTTAAAATTAAAAAGATACATCAGATATACATTTTAGTTCAATCTATGTTTAACTGTCAGATGCTTATTCACACAGCTACTGAATTCAGTATCCTAATTTTCTTTTGCCCTTTATAGCTTTTGCAGAATAATAAACAATCTCATTCATTTCTTTCATGGGTGACAAACTCAATTAAACATATTCATTATTTTAATGTTTCACTAGACATTTTAGCAAGCACAAAGAATTATAAATAAATAAATAAATGTTATGTGACCTTTGCATTGATCAGACTAAAATGGTTTAGGTCTGAGTAAGGAGGCTAGATGATTTCGGAAAGAAGCCCTTATGTTTTCTCTTCCAATTACTGCAGGAGATGATAAAACCACAGCAAATGATGTATCAGCTCATTTTATCTTATCGCTTTGGGGCTAGGTGACAATGAAGTTCATATTTCACTGGTTCTCATTGAAGATTGTGAAAATTACTTGCCCTCCTGACCTGAAATTTCACTAGAAGACAGAAATTTCTCTTCTGCAAAGTAATGCAATTTTTCAGATGTCAACCTTTAGCCCAGCTTTAAAAATTAATTTCATTTATATTAACCAATGATATTGATATTTTCACAGACTGTTCGTTGATACATGAAGCACTGGCTAGCAAATTGATGTTGTTTTAGATGGGACGAAACTCTTTTATTTTAAGCTGCTGTGGCAGACAGATTTAAAGCAAACTGAAATTCCTTTTTCATAATGCGTTATTTGTGCTGACCTGATGCACCTCAAAGCCCATGGCCTGTAAATTATTCATTGATTCTTGTGTTAGACCTTTGCTTTATTTTAATCCTTTCCCATCTATTTTGTTTTCAATTTTTTTTAAAAAAAGCTGTAAAACATAGGATCCCCTGAAATGCACTCAGAGAGAGCAGTAGGTCAAATGAATTCATGCAATTAATATGATCTCCATAACACAGATCGAACCCTTGAATAGACTGCCTTGGTGCTGTTTAAGTCAATGAAACTTACCGGAAAGAAGCTTCAACAAAATCCTGTCCCACACAATCTAGACAGAAATTTTGTTTCATTTGGGCCAGGACCAGGTGTAAGCAAGCCTAAGTCATATCCAACAGAACAGGACAAATTGAAACATTTCACCAGGAGAGTCAATCAATAAATAATAGCAAGAATGAAGTTAAAATTTCCACAAGCAGATAAAAAAAAACAAAAAACAGAAAAGAGGCAAAAACACATTCTTGGATGGTCTTGCTCAGTGTTTCCATCAAGCTAACTTCATAAAAGAATGGGACTTGCTGCAGGGCCTCCTTTATGTGTTTTGGTGTACTTGGGCCAAGCACATCTGCCTTATATTTCATTACAGTGTTACCAAGTCCTCTGAGGACCAAACCAGGGGACAGAGAGTGTGTATGGGTAGCAGAAACATATCCTGTGTGCATGCTCCTGGGCTGCCAAAAATAATATTTCCAGTGCAACATGGAAGCACTGATTTGCGCAGGGGGCTTTTTCTCTAAAAATCAGCCCATAACTTAGTATTTGGGGCCAAGTTTTAGATAACCTCCCAAGCATGACTACTTCTCACTTCCACATCACACCTGAAATGACATCATGGGTGGGCGTGTGCTTGCTTTGTATGCATGCCTCAGGCCAGCCTCCAGCTTTTCCAGGTGCCTTTCCTCTCTACTAGCTTGCGGGGCGGGGGGGGGGGGATCCTCCACTATGGCAGGGAATATATGACAAGCCTGTTTCATTATTATGGACCTATGTCCTTAATTTCACTCATATGAATCAGACTGATACATCTCCAAAACAGTATTTGTTGTTTTTATTAACAAAACAAATCTTCTGCCCCTGGAAGATTAAGTATCTTAATTCCTCCAATCCCATTTTCAAGTCACTTGTTTGCTGGTAAGCATGCGTGGTTAATTGTCTCTTATGTTTGGCTGTCACAGCCAGTAAGACGTAGTTAACACATTTTCTCTTACAGTTAACACATTTTCTCTTAACATATTTTCTCTTACAGTCAAGAACTGTATGGGTTCTGCTTGCCTGTATTAATGTCTAGGAATCTGGTTCAGCCCACTAGAAACACTAGTGGGCAGAAGTTCCATCACTGCTGATATGACCTCATTTATGGTTTCCTAATTTCCTTTTTATATACCCTTCCTTTTTCAGTCTCTTGTTGGTTATTCGTTGTTCCTTGTCACCAAGTAAGAAAAGAATAAACCTTGCCAACCGTTACTTTTTTTGTAAAAATAAGTAGCATCCTAGTCTCCCAGCAAGTTTAATTCTGTCACTCCTGCTGTGTCTGTGACTGATGTCTAGGTGATATGCATGATTTGTCTGGAGCTGCAAGTCCCCAGATAACAAGCATCAGACTAAAATTTAAAACTATTTTCATTGGTGGGAAACACCAATTGATTTTATGGAACCATGCAAGCTTTGGGGGCCCTGCCTAACATCCCATTGTCAGTGGAGAAGGCAGCATCAAAAGGCATTTGACTGTCTTTTTTATTTCTTATACTTTTCTTTCAGTTTTAGAAATATTTTTTCCTTTTACGTTTAATCCATGTGGGCCCAAATTTCCTTTAAAATAAATCAGTCTTGATTTTAATTGCCTGCCTCAGGATACAAGCCTCTGCCAAAAACTATTACTACTATGCTGCACCAATGCTATTGGTGACCAAATGCTTTCGGGATTTCTACAAGAGCTCTGATAGCTTGAGTGAACATTCAGAGTGGTACAAATTCTAGCATTTTGTGAGGGTTTTGACCTTTTATGAGAAACTACTATCACTGCTATCTTTCACCAGTCCTCATAACGTACTTTCACAGTCTCAATCGCACTCCTACGTTCCTATACTTCCTCTGTTTGAGACCCAGATTCGCCCATAACACGAGAGTAGCCATGCTGGATCAGATCAATGGTCTATTTAGTCCAGAATCCTGCTTCACACAATGGCTACTGAGATGTCCCCAGAAAGCTTATATGGAGGTGAAAGCCTCCCTGCATTGCTAACTCCCAGTGTCAAATCAGGATTCTTGCCTCTGGACTTCGTGTCTTTCACCTGACAAAAGTAACATCTGTGTCAGAGGATTTAAGCCTGTACAGTATCTTAGGGTAGTTATTTAGTTTTATTGTTTTCTTTCCTCTTTTCCACTGCTTCCATAATTGTAGTCTTTTGCACCTTTCTTTAATCAACTTTATTAATTATACTGCTATGGGGTTTTCGGTTTGGGGGCTTCAATCTGAACTCAGTACCTTGGCCTATTTGGCTATATGCTACCAAGTAACTGTTTTGGGGAACTCAACCTGTAGGTGTCCTACCTTACAGGACTGCACTCTAGCCACCACGTCAAGCTGGCTGTCTTTACAGGACTAACTTTTTGATTAACACCCAGTAGGGCTGGGACTTGGTCTCTCAGTCTCATCGCTGAGAATTCACTTAGAGAGGCTGGTGAAGGCTTGGTGCCCTGGGCAGTGAGGATTAATTTCCCCATTTTGAATGCTTTGCTCTTGTTCCACACCCAAAGCCTTCTTGTGGGACAAGGGGGCTTTGACACCCCCACATTGGTATTCAGAGGGTTAATGATTCAGAACATGGATGGTTCATTTAGTTCTAGCATTAAACAAGACAGAAAAAGAGTCCTCACCTTCCGCTTTTTCCATTTCATGCATTTCATATACTTCTATTAAGCGTGAGTTGGTGGCAATCCTCACCTTTAGTAATCTTATTTTCTTAAACTAAAAAGCCCCAGGCTCCTTAGTTTTTCCTCACAGGAAAGATCATGGTAATTTTAGTCACCCCTCCCTTTATTTGCCATTGTCTCTAAACCTACAACATCCTATTTTAAGATATAAAAGGCAAACTGTGTTTCCAACAACTCACTTTTTATTCTAGGACAAGTGCAGTGAATTGTTGACTTGCACCAAGATAAGCCTAGAGAAACAGCGGCCAAGGCCTCCGTGGTGTGGCCCTCTCAAGGAGGTTTCTGGAGGGCTGTGTCAGCATGGTAGCCTTCTCCGTCACTGTGGGGCCTTGGGAGAGGTGCAGAGACAGGCCTCCTGGCCACCTCCATGGCCACAGAGACAGCCAAGAGGCCCGGCACACTGGCATGGCCCTCCAGAGACCCGGGAAGGCCCAGCAGGGTAGCCCGGCCCTCTGGAGGCTGTTTTCTAGAGCCTGTTTTTTTTTTTCCAATGGGCCTGGTTGCTAGTATTGGGATAATTTCCTCAACCACTTCTGGATCTCTTTTTTTTAAAAAAAATGGTATCGTGCTCACTACCTTCCAGTCCTTTGGAAGGAAGACAAATTTTAGCAATATTTTTTGTTAAGAGATCAACAATTTCACAGGCAATTTCCACATGAATGATTTGCTCTAATTTGATGCTGTCAAGAAGATTCATTTTTTAAACTGGCATTCCCCAAAGCATCGTGGTGCTTCTGTGTGCCACCCAGGCTTTCCTCAACTTTTCTTCAACCTTTCTCAAACCTGCTTTGCTGAAAAGTTTTGGAAAAGATCACGGCAAACCTGAGCTGCAGTGTGGTTGGGGAAAGTCTAGATATTCCCAGTCCTTCCCACATAGCAGGCCCACACAACCATTTTTCCTGCCCTAGTCCCAATAGCAGTCATCAACCCACCCCTGCATGCCACAAGGGAGCTATTTAAAAGGTTTTTAAAATTGGCAAATCACACATTGATATAATGCTACATCAATATGTCCATTATAGGTTAAAAAATAAAACCATGGAAAAATCCATTGTAGTGAGGGAGAGAAAGGCCACCATAGGGACTGGAGCTTCATGTTCCAAGCTGCCTCAACAGAGTACGTGTTGGGAAATCAACAGAATCCATGAGCCTCTGTGGGTTTTAAGTGGGACCCTTTTCCCGCAAGGTGTCAAGGCCACTTTCACCTCTGCCATGAATAGACAGTGGTCAGACCATGGTTCAGGCTGAATCTCCAGTCCTGAAATCAAATCTTTCCTCAAAGGCTCAGTGCAAAAGATTAAAGCCAAGGTGTGACCTCTTTCATGTGTTGGACTCATCACAATTTGAAGGAGGCCCAAGGTAGTCAAAAAAAGATATAAAATCCTTGGCCAGCTCTTACAAGGTATACTTGGCATGAATGTAGAAGTCCCCCAGAATGATCAGTCTATGTTTCTGCAGCACCACACCAAACAGCACTTCTGCTAACTCAGATTGCCTGCCAGGGAACTAGGTGGTTGGTAAACAAGCAATATGCCTAATCTAGCCTTAATCCTTAATGTAAGGAACATACAGTCAATGCCAGTGATAGGTTGCACTGGGAGTATGCAGAAATTGAAGGACTCATAGAGGATAAGAGCCATTCCCTTGCTGGAGGTCAGCAAAACCCAGCAGAGTTAGTTGAGACATGCACACCACATAATTTTCTTCTAAACATGTCTCTGTTACACAATCCATGTCAATTTCCCCTTTCTTTAACATCCCAGAGAGAAGTGCAGTTTTGTGCCTCACTGATCTGGTATTTCACAGTATTAGTGACCATTGTTTCGTATTACAGACTCTTATAAATAAATATGTGCATAAACAATCGAGACAACTATATGTCGCTTTTATAGACCTTAAAGCGGCATTTGATTCAATTTCTAGGCAGCACCTCTGGTTGAAGTTGTGTAAGCTGGGAATAGAAAATAAACTGCTGGAACGAATAAAAGGACTTTACTCTAATACTTTAATAAAAGTTAGACTTGGCCTACATGGTCAGCTATCTGATTCTGTAAAAACGTCAAAAGGAGTTCGTCAAGGTTGTATTTTAGCACCATTACTTTTCAACCTTTATATAAATGACATGGTGGAGGCCCTTACAGGAGGACAGTATTTTCCAGCAAGGCTTGGTAGCAAGGCCATATCTGTGCTTTTATATGCAGATGACACATTACTCATTGCTTATACACAAATTGGTCTTAGAAGATTGTTAAATCAATTTAGTCTATACTGTAAAAGGAATTTACTCCAGGTCAACTATGCTAAAACAAAGGTTGTGGTTTTTAGCAAGTGAATGCAGCGACATAGATGGAAAATGGATGGTAACTTATTAGATCAGGTGACCACCTATAAATATTTAGGGATTAATTTTTATCAAACAGGGTCATGGACAACTCACATTGATTTAACAAGACAGAAACTTAATAAAGTATTATCTGGCCTATACAGATTTCATAGAACAAAAGGTGGTTCATTAGTATCCCCCACCTTGGAAATATTTAAATCTAAATTACTCCCCCAAATGTTATATGGTGCACCAATCTGGGGATTTGGAAATCTATATCCATTGGAAATAATACAAAATAAATTTGCACGTATGATGTTGGGAGTCCCAAATTCCACATCATCAGTTATGGTCAGATCAGAGCTGGCCTTGCCACCAGTAACAACAACAGTGCATAAACTTGTTATATACTTTTGGTTGAAGATTTTTTTTCTCCCAAGCATCACTTTTGGTAACAATGGCATATGAAGAGATGAAAGATACATCATGGAAATCCCAGGTACTGTCCCTATTGGCTAAATTAGGATTATCCGAAGAATATTTAAGGAGTTACGACTTTATAGCTGCTAGATCTCTAATTAAACAGAGACTATCGGACATAAGTGCACAGCAAGATCAGGGGTTGCTAGGTATTATGAGTTCAACAACGCTATATAAACATCTTATATCCCATCCTATAACCCGGCCATCTTATTTTGATGACCTAACAGTCACAGAATATAGAACGTCGTTTACTAGGGCCCGGATGAATATACTTCATTTGGCAGTACTGAAAGGCTGTTATAACAAGACCCCACTTGCTGATTGTGTGTGCTCCTGTGATCATAAATCCATTGAAGATATGGCCCATGTTATGTTTCAATGCCCGAGATTTGCAACTATTTGGGAGAAATATCTTAGAAATATTCTGCAACAAGTGCCAGGGAGGTCAGAGCAAGATAAATTGGTGGTGTTACTGGCAGATAAGGATAAATGGATTACAATGCAAGTGGCAAAGTTTGTAACATCAGTAAACAAAATAAAGTCAAGACTATGGAAGTAAGTTTTATTTTACTTAAAGGTATTAATAAGTTCCCTTTAGTGGTACTAAATACATTACATGATCGTATGGATTTTATGGATTTAAATGTCTTGATGGAGTTTGTCATTTTTGGTTTAAATTTATGATGTAGTAATTTGTATTAATAATTTTGTAATTTCCTTGTTATTTGCTATGGCTGTGCTGAAGCAATAAAGATATATATATATATAGTATTAGTGGAAGCATGGGGGAAACAGAGGCCTCAGCCACTCTTGAAGGTCCCCTGTCCTTCAGGAGCAGCATTTTTGGGACATCAACTGCAACATAATTGGGGGGAGGCAGGAAAGTTCTGCTTCATTGATGGAAATGCCCCCCTCGCACTGCCAGAAAATTTAGCCTAAAATACAACCTACCATTCCCAAGTTGTGAAACAGCACTCACATTTTGCACCACTCAGGACCAAGTACAAAGTAACCTTCATGACCGACTGTTCCAAGGCAAAACCATTTACGGTATCTATTTTTCATGCAAGCAGGATGAAATACAGAGTACTCATTTTTTTTTTAACCAGAGTTCTAAATAAAGAACTTCTTGAAGTCACATAATCCTGATTTGCTCTCTGAGATTCTATAGGAATTGAGACCAATTTCATAATGTTTAATTTCCTGGTTTTGATTAATAAATAGCATTATTGATTACTGTAATGGTTATTATAAAGTTTTTAAAGTGTTATAAGCATGTTTGAAGTTCATTTTTAAAAAACTATTCTTGCAGCTTCTAGGTTCTGTCGTCTCTTCTCCCTGTTAGAGCTTGATTGATTACTTCTTTACCTTATATTCATTAATCTCATTACCTTATCTTTTATACCACTTCATTTTAGCAGAAAGGCAATAATAAAACCCTCATCCATTATCCTTTTACTCATCTAGTCAAGCGGAAATGGTTAATAACATGGTACAAATTGAACTTCAATCACTCCATTTTCTCCTTTGTCGAACGTGCATTAAAGTATATTCCAAAAGTGCAATTTGTTTTACAGGGAATTTGTGTTATATTGGTTACAGACAACTAAAATTAAGTGTTGCTCACTTTGGTTATTAAATACTTCCAACTGCTCTTTTATCTTGGATACTAAAACATTACCTCATTTTTATTGAAGTGTATTAGTACAAGAGACTTATCTCCAGAACACAGAGGTTCCTTAATAGTATCAGTTATATAATGGATCATTTATTTATTATTTTTGAAAATGCTTTGATCATTTATGAATTAGAACATTATTGCAGATGAAGCTGTTCTCCATTGAAGAACTAATAAATTTGTTTACATGCTGTCTTATCTTCATACTCAAGCCCTAAAGAACATGGAAGCAGTGAAAGACTTGAGACAGGGGAAAGAAAAAATATCAGTCCCATAGTTTACCTTAAAATTTCATGTACTAGCAGAGTTAAGGATACTTTTCTTTTTAAAGTGGAAGTGCCAAGTTTTTCGCATCCTGCGAATCCCTTCCTGAATAAAGACAGGAAACTCTTCTTCTGATACCTTTCTCACCCCATAGGTTATTTTCCTATAGATGACTTCTCCATGCTAATGTAGAATAGATAATCACTCTGATTTACTGAGATGCTTTCTTTAACTGCCATAGTTCACAGCAAGGAGTCGTACAGTTTATAAAGAATCTCACAAATATTTATGCAAAGAACTGTAGAATGTAAGATTACCAACTGATTGAGAGAAGCATCTGTCCTGATCCTGGGACATCAGGTAATTTGCAAGAGGGAGATGAATGAGAGCTACCATGAAGCACATACATGAAACAGAGTTGGCAAGGTCTGCACGGGATAGGCACCCCAGTTTCCCCCCCTCCGCCCCCCCTCACCTAGCCAGTGAGGGGGAAGGAGTGGGAAGGGGCCTCCCGGGCACACTTCTAGAGTGATGCGCCATCATTTCCCAGAAATGAGGTCATCGCATTGCCCCGAGAGTACTTCTGTGTTTCACAGCAGGCCAATTTGGACCCCAAATAGACTGAATTCGGCCCCTTTGGGGCCCCAATTGGCCCACTGTGAAGTGCATGCATACCCTTGCACCTGCATGATGATGTCATTTCCCAGAAGTGACATCATTGTGCAGGCATGAGCTCGCTTTGCATGCGCATGAGGAGGACTCACAGGATGGCGCGAAGGTGAGTGCTAGGAGGTCCCCCTCTGCTAGGAGGGTAAGGTAACTTGACAACCTTAACACAGGATGATCAGAAAAATACCATAGGCGAAGGGGGGGAAACAAGCAGAAGAAGTCTGAGACCCTAAGAATCAGAAGGACATCACCCAGAGAGCAATATCTGGGGCATTTGGTGTTGGCTACTGAAGCAAATCCATCTGCACCTGGACAGATCCACTGAATGTAGGTCATAGAGAGGGACCATTTATTGACCATCTTCACCTGCTGGCTCTGGGAGTCTGCAAGGGTATTTTCTTATCCTGTAACCTGGATAGGTAGGTATGGGTAAGATATGGTACTATATTCATCTTTCCGCTAACTGACAAACCAGTAGAGAAGGAACTCTAGATCCCTTCCCCCTTACAGTCCCTTGTGCATCAAAAAAATACCTCAAAATACCTCTTAGGTATTTTGTGATCTCACTTCTCTCACAGCCTCCAAATCCTGCCTCAGTAATTCCTACTGAGCCTAAGCACGTGTAACAGAATGGAAGTATATTCTTCCACTGTTTATCCCCACCTCCAGGTCCTTTCCTTCCTTGTGCCACATTTTAAAGTAGGCATTCCTTACAGCAGGGCCCATCTTCCTGTACTCAGTAAAGTCCCATGCACACTGATTGTTCTAGACAAACAATTAAGAATAATAGTTAATACTGTGGCCTTAAAAGAAACCCAATCACTTCACATATAACCTAAAATTTCTAAGTCTATCTTTTGGATATATCTCTTTGAACACTTTGGCCCAACTTCCTAAGCTGCTTGACACAAGAAGAGTTAATAGTGTCTGAATATCTTAAATTCTAGAAAAGCACAGGAAGAATTTGGGGAGGAAGATGCATTTCCATATTTTTATACATCTCTGTAGTAAAAGAAAAAGTGTTATTTTTTCTCTCTGATTTAAACAGCTGCTTTAGTATGATGGGGAAAACCTATCACATTCCTTGGGGCATTCTCACTAAAAATTAAAACTGACAGGCAAGTAACAAATGAAAATGCAGAGAACCCTCTAAGAAATATTCTGAGGTAATGTTTGCAGTGTTTATAGTGTTTCTGCAGTACATGTTTAAATCTTTTTGTTGATTTAATACTTTGACTAAACTATACAAGTGGTGATAAAATAAACTTCTAATGTGATAATTATGTTGAACAAATACAAAAGAAAGAAGCTATAAGCAAACTGAAGTAAGCAGTCTAATAAGCATTCAGATCTCTAAGCATATCCTCATATAATATATGTCAGTACCCACAGATAAATGAGTTCACCAGTTTCATGAAAATTCAAAGACGTTGGCTGCCTAACGAGCGCTCAGAGTGATGTGGCAAGAGTTTGGCACCAGTACTGACAAAATCAGTTTGAAGAAACTATGACAAAAGCACTTTCTCTTGCATTGCAAACTGCAGACCCATATTTTTAAGCTCAGTTATTCCAACAATGCGACTACAACAAGAAATTTAAGAGAAATTAACTCTGGTGGATTTTTTTTTAAAAGGCTCTCCGTTATGTGAATTCCCAAAAGTAGACAGCAAGGATTCTTTTTACTTTATGAACCTCTCAACATAATCTAGTATAGTTTAAACACACACACACACACACACACACACACACACACACACACACACACATGTACATACAGGAAAACTACAATTCTCTCTCTTTTCAAATCAAGCAGTAGAATCCTTGCTTCTTGTACTTTGAAAATCAGAAGTTCCAGCGCTTATTTTCTACTTGTTACTGAATCAAAAATTTAACTTTCAGAGGAAATGAAGATAGGAAAGTGCATACTGCAATAAGTTTTAGTGGGAATTCAAATTTTTACTCAGGACATGAAGCACATTACCAAAAATGTTGTTTCAAACAAAAATAGCAAAACACAGAAAACTCAGAATAGGTCTCACCATTATTGCATGCACTGTCATACCAGATAACTGAAGATGGAGAATCACAGAATTAAAGGACCATAGAGTTGGAAGGGGTCTTACAGACCATCTAATTTAAGCCCCTGCCCAATGCAGGAACAGTCTAAGCATCCTCAACAAGTATTCATCCAGCTGCTCCTTGAAGACTGCCAATGAGGGAAGCGCACCTCATCTCTAGGAAGCCGTGTCCACTGCTGAATTACCCTTAACCTGAAGAAGTTTTTCCTAATATCCAGGCAGTACCTTCCCTCTTGTAGTTTAAACTCGTTTCAATCCTATCCTCTGTTGCCAACAGGAACAGCTCCCTTCCCTCCCCTAAGTGACAGACTTTTAAATACTTAAAGGGAGCAATCATATGTCTCTCCTCAACCTCCTCTTCTCCAGACTGAACATTCCTAGGTCCCTCAGTCTTTCCCCTGATCATCTTGTTTGCTCTGCACTGCACCTGTTCCAATTTGTCCACATCCTTTTTGAACTGAGACCACCAAAACTGCACACAATACTCCAGGTGGAGCCTGGCCAATGTGGTATATAGTGGGACAATGATATCCAGTGATTTCGTTCCCATGCCTTTGTTGATATGCCCCAAGATTGTGTTCGACCTTTTTGCTGCTGCATCACACTGACTGCTCATATCTAGCTTCCCATCCACCTGTATCCCAAGATCTTGTTCACACACACTGGTACTCAGAAGTGTAGCCGTCATCCAGTATGCATGCTTTGCATTTTTGTTACCTAGCTGAAAAAACTGGCACTTATCTATGTTAAATTGCATCTTATTCAAATCTGCCTACTTTACCAGTGTGTTCAGATCTCGTTGAATTCTCTCTCTATCTTCAAGGGTGTTTGCTACTCCTCTCAGTTTCGTGTCATTCACAGATCTGAGTAATCCCTTCACATCGTTGTCCAGAGCATTTATAAAAATATTGAAAACACTGGGCCCAGAACTGAGCCCTGTGGCATTCCACTGGATACCTCCCTCCAATCAGATGTGATGCTACTGACAACAACTCTTTGGGTGCATTTATCCAGCCAGTTCTCTAGCCATCTAACCATCCCACAGTCCACTAGTTTTCCCATCAGAACATCATGAGGAAAACTTGTCAGAAGCTTTACTAAAATCCAGATAAACTACACCAACAGCATTCTCATGATCCAGTAAGCCTGTCACTAGATCATAGAAGGAGGTTGGTCTGGCAGGACCGGTTGGGGACAAATCCATGCTGACTCCCATAATACCATGTTGTCCCTCAGATACTTGCACACTGATGCCTTTAATATCTGTTAACGTATCTTCCCTATAATAGAAGTCAGGAAGACTGGCCTGTAGTTCCTAGAATCGCCTTTATTCCCTTTCTTGAAGATTGGGACAACATTTGCCCTCCTCTAGTCTTCTGCACGTTACCTGTCCTCCAAGAGGCCTGGAAGACAATCAATAAAGGGTCTGCAAGTTCTTTCTGCCCATGTAAACAAGCAGCCCTGAAGCCATGCTTTGCCTACTTCCATCTCTAGGTAGGCCTGCTCTCTCCTTCAGAGAGAAAAATGAGGCAAAGCCTCATTTGAGCCTTTCTGCCTTCTCTCTGTCCTCTGTCAGAGTTTCTCCATTTTCACCCAGCAACTGTTATATTTCCCCTATTCTAGGAGGATGTAATCATTTCTCCCTAAGGTACCCACTGCCTTTACCCCATCAACCAACTCTTTCCTGTTGGTTACTATCAAGTCTAGTGTGACTGAACCCCTTGTTACTTCCTCAACGATTTGCAAAAGGAAGCTGTCAGTCAGGCAGTTCAGGAAATTGTGTGACACTGGTCACGTGGCAGAGTTGGTTGGGAAGTTGAAGTCTCCCATAAGTACAAGGTCATGTTTCTTGGCTACCCTATTAAGCAGCATGTAACATGTTCTCCATGTTACATGGAGCATGGAGCATGTAACATGTTCTCCATGACCAAGTTCAATCCAGGCAAATAAAAAACCCTATCCTGACTGAGACACAAATATATTTTCATGTGAAACAGTTTTAGAATACTCATTTTAGCAAATAAATGTTTTTAATCCAAATCTATGAACCTTAAAGCTCCATGTTATATTACACAAGAGGCGTGAAGCTAAAACTGACTAGTAATTTTAAATCAATACATGAAATTTAGACACATGTTCGTACACCCTTTACTTCTTCATCTTGCTAGCTCCTTTGCTCCCCTTCTACAGAACAAGATCTCATCCTAAAACTTGTAAAACATTTTCCACAGCCTCCTTTATTAGTTCTCTTAACCTCTTTCTGTTTGTTCATCCTTTCCTTAAATCCCAGCTATTCATTCCACTGACAAGTTCTGTTCTCCCACTAGAAGCAGCTGAAAGCTGACAGTCATCAACCAGCAGTTTTAACCATTTTCTATATAAACTAGAGACCTGCACCAGCTGAATTTTTTGTTTTAGCTCCCAAGCCCATAATTCTCAAGCCTCCCAGGCCACTCTGGCAAAGTTTTGCTGCCCTTGGGTACTCTTCTGAGGCTATTACTTAGTCCCACTTTGCCCTGGGTCCCTGCTTTAGGCAACATTGTGCATGCAATCACCATTCTTTCACATTCATACGGTTAGAAACATTGTGTTATTTGTCCTCCTTCCTTCAACCAGACTGACAGCTAACCACTCTCCTACCCACTTACCTTCTTGCCAACAATATACAGCTTTCCCCATTCTTTCAACTTCTCCTACACATTCAGATATTTATCATTGCACAAATTCAGAAATATTGTAATGTAAATCTTACAGTGCTTTACAATATAAATATGCATTTTTTGTGTATGTAGAATTGTTTGTGGCAGGGCTGTGTGATTCAGTATATCTGGTCAGAAAATACACCCCAAAATACTTTATCAATATTTTGGGTATATTCAAGAATCCCAATCAAATTCAGAATTCTTGGATAGATCTGTATTGGCATTCCTGGTTAATTCCAAAATATTCAGAATAAATAGGGCCACCATTTTAAAGGCTGCAGCAGCTTTCTCTTCTCACTTTTGGAAGATCCCTTAGTAAAAGGAAGGAGAGAGAAGGTGACTCTCACAGGCAACTGGCATTGCACTTTAGAAAAAGCTCTGTTGTCTGTTCAATCACAATGATTTCCTTAAGAGAATGGTGAGACTGTACAGACAATTGAATTCCCTCTAATGTGTGACGCCATTTGCCTGTAAGAGTTGCCTCCTCCCTCCTTTTGGCAGGGAAACCTCCAAAAGTGAGGGGAAGAAGTACTGTGACCTTCTTGAGGGGTTTTTTTTTGGAGGGGGGGGGGTCTTGTGCATCCAGATTAGTTTTGCAGGGATCCTCTAGTTCTGTTGGGCTTCATTTGTTCTTTTTGGAAGGCTTTGGATGAGCGGTTGCTCTTGTGGGTTTGGCTAGAGATTCTTTGCCCTGGAGAAAGCACTGGATTACCCCTCCCCCATAGGAAACAATAGAGAATAGTTGGGGGCACCATATTTAGGTGCCTGTAGAATCAGACCCCTTGATCCAACCTACTTGTAATTTTTTTTGGGGGGGGGGTTCTTTAGAGAAAGGCAGTCCTCACTCTGAAATTTGTTCCAAAAGCAGCCACTCCAGCCCCCCAAAACATTCCACCATAGGGAATAATGAACTCATTAATTTCAGAATCACGAAAAAACCTGGATCCAAATACCAAATAGTGGCCTTCCCGATACCTGAATCTAAAAAATACTGATCTTTTTAGTGCATATCCCTAGTTTGTGGAACTGCTTCAGCCAGTGTGGTGCAATAGTTACAGTGTCAGATTAGGATGTGGGAAACTTCAGGTTCAAACAGGGCTTTTTTCTGGGAAAAGAGGTGGTGGAACTCAGTGGGTTGCCAGCACAGGGGGCAACTCTTGGCTGGAGGTGGTGCCCCTGGTACCACATGTGCGCCCGCAAAGTGCGTGCACGCTCCCAGGGCCAATGACGTCACTTTGGGTCCACTGGAACAAGGGAGGAGCTTTTAAAAGTTTAAATCGCCCTCGATGAAAATGGTCACATGGCTGGTGGCCCCGCCCCCTGACCTCCAGACAGAGAGGAGTTTAGATTGCTCTCCGTGCCGCTCCGGCGAGGAGGGCAATCTAAACTCCCCTCTGTCTGGAGATCAGGGGGCGGGGCCACCAGCCATGTGTCCATTTTCAAGAGGTTCCGGACCTCTGTTCCACTGTGTTTCAGCCAAAAAAAAAGCCCTGGGTTCAAATCTGCATTCTGCCGTGGAAGATTCCTAGATGCCCTGTGGCCAGTCATATACACATGTAAATCACTCTGGGTTCCCATTGGGGGAAAGCCAGAATATAAATAAAGTAAACAAACTGTATGCAACAAAGTGTTTGCTTTGTAAGACCCAACCACAACCTAATTAAATATGATTTACTCAATATGTAACTACTTCCATGCTTAGCCAAATGAATCACTTAATATTGCTCTTTTAAACTAATATAAAGAATTTGCAACAAAGTTTAAAGCTATTTTAGATATGACAAGAAGTCAAGGAAGGACTTATCTTTCTATTCTACCATGCAAAGCTGAGATTTATCCCATTCAGTGCAGATGAGTTCTATGTCCTTCAGAGGTCATTTGGAGCTCACAGATTACAACCACTTCTCTGACTGTAAATTCCAAATGCATCAATGTAATGATGTGCTTGTTTCTTTTTAAACCTTTCCCTTTCAATCTTTAATCCAGCTCCTCCTTACTTTACCTTAAACATACCTCAGGAAGGCCCTGGTCACAACCAACACTCTTTATTTCTTCTTACTCAGAGCTTCAGGTGTTCTCTATTTTACCCAGGTTTATACCTTGAGAACACATTCCCTTTGTTTTTTGTTTGTTTGTTTGTATGACCTATATATTGCTGCCTCCCCAAAAGATTTTCACTGCCATCAAGAGTAACTTTATTCAGCAGTAACAAAGAAAATAACACAATGCTTAGCACAGGCCTTCCCTAGAAGTTCTTCAGCCAGTTTACACAGACATGAGTAAAATCTGAACTGGAAATGCTCCAGATTTCAGCATTCTGGGACTAACATAAAACATGAAACAGACTCAACAGCATTACAATTGCCTCTGCTAGAAGAGAGTTCTTGTTGTAATTGTGTATATACTGTCTTTGAGGTCACTCCTGTATGACATCATTTCTAACAAGAGCCAGTTTTTATAGTGGTTAGAGCATTTGGCTGGGATCTGAGAAATCCAGATGCTAATGCCATTCTACCTGAAAGGCTTGCCTGTGGCCTCGGGCCCACTGCATTCTCTCAGTTTGGCTTGCTTTTCAGGGTTGTTGTGTGGGTAGAATAAAAAGTTATAAAATGTTACACCAACTTTTGAGTCCCCACTGAGCCTGAAAGGTAGGGTTTAGATAAACTCCACACGCATCTTTTTAAAGGGCATCTCATGTTTCTACTCAGAAAGGATGCCGCAGGGCAAGAAGTCCTTGAAATACAAATTTTGATTGAATTGGCTACTGTCAGGGTCCTTATTGCAGTCCTTTAGCAAATGTATACATTTCAGTGGTCATCATTATTGTTCTTAATGGCCTGCAGATTAAATAGCACTTCATCTTTAATTCAGTCACTGTAGACTGTGAATGCTGTAAGCTATTAGCCTACATGGGTAGAAGAATTCCCCTGCTGCAATTTTTCCTTTAAGCTGCTAATAAACTGGTCATTATGATTCTTTTACCCTCCTCTTTGAAGGGAGCATGAAACACGTTTTAACTCTATCCCGGGGCATTAAGGGTATTTGCCAAAGTGTTATAAATTGAGGCCATTGAATAATTCCAATAGCAGATTGCATCTTTGTAGTAATAGTACACAAATTTATTTTATGTTTTTACAAGTTAAAAACATATTTACATCTCTAAAATTTTAAAATTTCTAAAATTACATCTCTCTCTAAAAACTCACATTCAAACAACAAAAATTACATTTCATTGCAACAGACTACTTTTTTAAGAACCACATTTGCTCTGATTTTTCTGGCAGCTGAAGCAAAAAGAGCTATCCTGTTGGAAACAAGGGGATCCACATCTGATAGCATACATTCTAGTTTGTCAGAATCAGAAAAGGAATTTAAGCTCTCTAATGTATTTGCCAGAAATTTATTTCTGGGCGCCAAGTATAATGGGCAAACCAAAATATAGTGGGGAAGATGGTCCACTGAACTTCCGCATATACAAATGCATTGTTCCTGGGGTATTTTTAAATATTGTCCAGTGAGTAGTTCCATTGGCATAGTTTGGAAGTGCAGCGATGTAAATGCTGTTCTGAGGTTATATGCTGTTATATCTACCAAGTATAAGGCTCTGAGATGATCTTTTTTAATAGTTTTATATCATGGAGCAAATTTTGATTGAACTACTAACGAATAATCGATTAAGGTGTCCCCATTAAACACTCATTTCCGCAAACTGAAATTATTCCCTGAAGATCGCAACAAATCTTCTGGAACAGTATAACGAGAGACAATATTGAAAAATTCAGTGTGGGCTTTGTTCTTGCTTTGCAACAGAGTACAACTAAGTTTACCAAATGAATCACTATTTGTTAGAAGGTGTTTTTTTCCATGATTTTAAAATTGCTAAATGGGCACGAGCCCTGATTGAGGAGAGGCCAAGCTCTGTCCACATCAGAGCCGCTGGTGACCCCTTTGGCAATGCTAAAGTTCAGCTCAGAAGATTTTTTTTAATTGTTTCCAGACTTGTGAGCATTTGTTCTTTCCAACCCCATGCCTCAAAGCCATACAATAGCTGAGAAATAACTTTACTGATGTAGAGTTTTATGACTGGATCTATAAGAAAACCTCCCCTGGTATAATAAAATCTTACAATTATTCCAATAGTCTTAAAGGCTGAAGATTTTATATAAGCTAGACAGATGTTACAATTCAAGGTTTCACTATATAAAAACATTTGGTATTTATAGGTTTTGTATTGCTCAATTGGAGTGCAATGTATCCTCCGAAGAAACCTTTTTGACCTTTTACAGAAAACTATTACTTTAGTTTTTGTATAATTAACAGTAAGTTTCTCTTCTTTGCAGTATTCGCCCAGATTATACAAGAGCCTCTTTAAATCAGTTCTTGTTAGGGAGATTAGGACCATGTCATCTGCATACAATAGAACTGAAATTTTCTGATGGCCTATAGTGTATGTGTGTGTTATGTGCCATCAAGTCATCTCCGACCTATGGTAACCTTATGAATGAAAGACCTCCAAATCTTTAACAGACTTGCTCAGATCTTGCAAACTGGAGGACATGGCTTCTTTTATTGAGACAAGCCATCTCATTTTAGGTCTTCCTCTTTTCCTGCTGCCTTCCATTTTTCCTAGCATTATTGACTTTTCCAGAGAATCTTGTCTTCTCATGATGTGACCAAAGTACAACAGCCTTAGTCTTGTCATTTTAGCTTCTAAGGAGAATTCAGGCTTCATTTGATCTAGTATCCACTAATTTGTCTTTTTGGCTGTCCATGGTATCCGCAAAACTCTCCTCCAGCACATTTCAAATGAATCAATTTTCTTCCTATCAGCTTTCTTTACTGTCCAACTTTCACATCCATACATGGCAAAAGGGAATACCATAGTTTGGATGAACTTGGTTCCCAAAGAGACTATCTTTAAGGATCTTATCCAGCTCCCTCATAGCTGCTCTTCCAAGTTCCATCTTCTTCTGATTTCTTCATCTTGAACAACTTCAATTTCCTCATTGTCAACTTTAAAATTGTGTAATTCCTCGGTAATCATTACTTTTGTCTTCTTGATGTTCAACTGTAATCCTGCTTTGGCGGTTTCTTCTTTAACCTTCATCAGTAGTCGTTTTAAGTCTTCACTATTTTCTGCTAATAATGTGGTGTCATCTGCATATCTCAAATCATTAATATTCCTCCCACCAATTTTCACTCCACCTTCTTCTAGATCTAATACAGCTTTCCTTATGATATACTTTGCATAGAGGTTGAATAGGTAGGGAGATAATATGCATCCTTGTCCCATTTCTTTTAAGACTCTCCATAGCTTTTCATGATTCACACAGTCAAAAGCTTTGCTGTAATTTATAAAACACAGGATGATTTTCTTTTGATATTCCCTAGCATGTTCCATTAGCCATTGTACATTTGCAATGTGATCTCTGGTGCCTCTTCCTTTTCTGAATCCAGCTTGAACATCTGGCATTTCTTGTTCCATGTATGGTAAGAGTCTCTGCTGTATAATTTTGAGCATCACTTTGCTTGTATGGGAAATTAACGTGATTGTCCGATAGTTGCTGCATTCCTTGGCATCCCCTTTTTGGGGGGATTGGAATGTAGACTGAGCGTTTCCAGTCTGTGGACCATTGTTTTGTTTTCCATATTTTTTTTTGACATATTCTTGTTAAGGTTCTGATGGACTCCATTTCTGTAGCTTGAATGAGATCTATTGGTATTCCATCTACTCCAGGTGCATTGTTTCTCCCAATTGCTTTGAGTGCAGCTTTTACTTCACTTTCTAGGATTTCTGGTTCTTCATCAAAAGATTCTTCGTCAAAAGTATCTGTCATCCTTCCATCTCTTTTGTATAGTTTTTCAGTGTAGTTTCCATCTTTCCTTTATTTTGTCCTGATCAGATACTGTATTTCCATGTTGATCTTTCAGCATCCCAAGACATGGCTTGAATTTCCCTTTGATTTCTTGGATCTTTTGGAACAAGTCTCTTGTTCTTCCTTTTTTGTTGTTCTCTTCTACTTTGCACTCGTTATTATAATAGATTTCCTTGTCTCTCCATGCAAGCTTCTGAAAAGCTGCATTTAGAATTTTGACCAATAGGCAAGACAAATCCTGGGCTCGATAATCTAGGTAAGATGTTGTTTATGTACAGGTTAAAGAGTAAGGGGGCCAATATGCACCCTTGCTTTACCCCTTTACCCACTAGAATCTCACTAGTTAGAGAGCCGGAGATGCCACTTTGAATTTTGCATGCATATCTGAGTGTAACTCATGGATGAGAAGCAGCAGTCTTTTGCCAATATTTGTCTTTGCCAATTTCTCCCAAAGTTGGTTTCTATCTATAGATAGGGACTCAAAGGCCAGGCCAACAAACACTGCATATAGCACTTTAGTTGGTCCACTCGTAGCTGAATAGGCCAATTGATATAATATTTAGCAATGATCTATTGTGCTTCAGCCTCTGCTAAATCCTGCTTTGTGGGGGTATATAATTTGGTTATTGGTGAGCCAATCCTCTAGCTTTTGGAAGAGATATTTTCCATAAAGTTTTGATGTAGTATCAAGAAGGCTTATGGAGCAATAATTGTACGGATCAGTTTTGTCTCCCTTTTTAATGAATAGGGACTACTATGCTGGTTTTCCAGGCGGCTGGAAATATACCGGAGTTGTTTATCAGATTAAACAATTTAGTTAGTATTGGAGACTACCTGCTGGGAAAAGCTTTTATCAGATCTGTAGAGATCAGGTCCTCCCCTAGAGATTTGCAAGAAGTTAATGATGTAATAAGTTTTCCAATTTCAGCCTCCATCACTAAGGGCCACTCTGGTAATGTATTCAAGTTAATTGCAGATGCCCATTCCCTTGATCCTGACAACTCAAATGTAGATGAGAGTCATAGATTTTGGCAAAGTGTGCACGCCAAATACATCCAGGTATTTGTGCATCTAGTTGTTGAAGGGGCTTGCCTAAATTAAATGAAACTAGCTCCCAAAAGCAGGCTTCTTTTTTTCAGAGATGGCCTGGGCCAGTTCATTCTATAAATATTTAGCATGAGCGGTCTTTTTGCTTTTGAGTAGGCTCTTATACTGGGATACAATGCATGACTGTAGAATAAGATAAAAGCCCAGTGGCTCCCTAAGGACTAACATTTGCTATGAGCTTTTGTGAGTTCAGCTTACTCCTTCAGATATCTCTGTGTTTCATAGCCTACAACTGTAGTGTAGATGATGAGTCTATTCTTTTAATCTGGAGCTGGACTGCTCTAGTCCATGCTAGGGCTTAAAAGGTAGTGGCTGTTACTATGACTTCTTACAGAGACTCTGAATTCTTCAGTCCCAATAGACAACACTATATGGGGAGGAACAGGCTTGCTGCCGAAGCCTTTAAGTTCATTTGTCTATGCTTACTGATGAGTTACTCTATAAGAGAAAGTAAAAATTCAGTGGCCTGCTTCCTTGTCCACCATTCATAGTTATCCTACAATGATTTTTTACATGTGTTGCTTTATGGGCTCAAAAGACACAAGGTCTTCCTCACCTCTCTTCTTGGAGGAGGTTGCCTGTTCTCCCATTAATTGAACTATTTGGATATCCTGATCCAAATAGTCTCCCTGAGACTGAAAAAAAGTGTCATTATCAAGTGCTCCTCCTTATTTCTTAAGAAGGACAGATGGCAAGCCTATTTTAGGTCCAGATCATCTAATTTTGTATTGTAGTCTTTACTGTTGTGCTTGGTTATCTTATTCACACGTATTGACCCTTCCTACAGAGAGTCTCTCTGCTGTTGGGGGTGCAGATGTCTAGTGGCAGAATTCCAACACCATGGATGTTTATAAAATGCACAGCAACTACAGAATCCCACTTGAGGTGGCAACATAGCTTTTTCCTCTGGTCTGTTGATAGTTGGTTAGAGACTCTTTCCAGGGCAGCCCCCTTTTTTTTCCTATTACTTGCAAAAGAGTTTCTTCTCTGAACAGTAACTAAAAAACCTTCAGTTCACTCTGCCTCCTAGGGTACAGCTACAATCCAATCAGACTGCACTCCATTCACCCATCTAGCCCCCTCATTCTTTCTTCAGAGGCCTTATTTAAATCCACAGTTACAAATATTTTTTTAAAAAATTAACAAGCAGAAAAAAATACAAAATATTTAGGTGCAAAACGTTAAAATCACAATGTAAGTGCTTCTGAGAAAAAATCAGTATAGCCTTAAAGCAAATATCAAAATCCAGAAACTGGCAGATGATGTAAGTATTCATCTCTTCGCAGTTCCTGTATCAAAAATTATTCTTAACAGTATGAATTTATTCTAATAATACATACTCAGACAGAGTTTCTTAAAAAGAAAAGTGGCAGCTTTCACCACAATTAACAGCCAAATTGCAATACAAATGACATATCACCATTATCACTGTTTACACATTGAACTCCTGTATCTGGTTGCTAGCAGGCTGCCCTGGTTGTCTAGGGAATACCATCATGAATTTCTTCAATGTCTCAATGCAACACCTAACACCAATAAGGAGGCTTGCTGTCCAGGATGGCTCATACATGATAGGTGTTTTGTTGCGCTCTTCTACAAGCTATTTTAAACAGTACATTCCTTTTTTTAATCATACGTCACCTCTAAACCTTTAATGTTCTATTAGAAAAAGGATCACAGATACAATGCACATATCTAAAGAATACACAACTATAAAACGCAGAATGCCTGTCCTGTCCAAATCAATTTGAAAAAAGTTGGTGTGCTATTTATGGCTAAACCTATGCAACTCTACCTCCCATGATGGGCGCAGATTTCACAGTCTGCTCATATGTTTCTTCTACTTTTTATTTCCTGCATATTACTTATGGTTATAATTCTCTTGCTTCTCTTTTTGAAAAAAATACTAAAACAAGACAAAATATATTTAGGAACTTTATTTGGCCTACATAAGTAACAATCACCATGGTGTGATCTGAACTGCATCCTTCCAAGCCCATTGCAGTTAATGAGCCTAGATTACATTGCCAGTTTCTCCAGACCATGTTATGTTTTCTCAAATGTTGATATTGTTTCCTGAAACATCTCGTGCAAGGCTAATCAAACACAGATTAATCAGAAGCACCATGTACAAAAAACTGATACCATAATGGACACATGAAACTATCTGAAATATTAATTACCAAGGAAAATGTCATCATATCCATAGTATTAATGTTTTATGGTTGGTAGTTATAAAAAAAATTATATCTATATATGCCACACCAATTTTTTGCATTCTCCATCAACATGTTAATAACACAGGAGAGTTTATTAAACTAAAGTTTATTATAGAGGGACTTTCCAGATGGGAAGGAAAACTGCAAATATGTTTTATTTTTAAGGTAGTACTAAAGCACTGCAAATCCTATATGGGCTAGCCATACAATTTCCTGTCTCATTAAAATGGATATAAATGTGGGTAGAGTTGCGGAAGGGTGTAATAACTGCAGTCTAAGGTGAATCACTTGATTCCCTACCCCCCTTTTTTTGAAAAAGGAATAGTCCTTGTATGCCATTATTAGGAAAAAGAGGCATCATAGAAACAAAACTTTTAAACATGAAAGGAGAATTGCAGTAAAACTGCTGTAATGTGTTGTGAGAGAAGAGGTCACTTTGCTGGTATTCACTAACTTTTTAAAAAAATTAAGATCACTAGAGTAGTACAGCAGAGTCTGCTCCGAGGGGGGAAACAAAAAGAAAATTTAAAATTATGCTAGAACAGAAGGAAAAGAGGATGCCACAGATGTGCTTGTCTTTAGCATCTGTTGGCGCACATGAGTGATCAGGTGATCACAATTCACTATTGCAACGTTAGAACAGACAGATCTCACAACTGTAATGTAAGTTCTAGCAGGGGGAGGTCATTTAACTAGCAGTAGCAATTTAGAGTTCATCAGTTGTAAAAATACAATTGGTATAAGGTGTGAGAAGACATTCAAATACCCCTTAAATATACGTGATTCTAGAGCGTGCTGTCCACATCCTGCGCAACCACTAAGTCAGCACAGCATGTTTATATCATGGAGAAAAATGCTTTGACTGGAAAGGCCTTTAAAATAGATACAGATACACTTCCACTGTTTATTTGCTAAATCATTCCTGGTGACTATATTTTTCATTATAAAAATATTATTAGAGTAGGCATACAAATAACTGCATATACAGTGTATTCTTCTAAAATTGTGTTATGCTTTCCAGATTTACTCTGAAGTTCTTGTCTAGTCCAGTCTCATGAATATTCAACCCCCCGAACGCCCTGTGTTGCTTTTAGCTTCTTTATGTACAACAAACAGTATTCAATTGGTGAACAATTACAATGTTTAGTATCATATTTAAAACCACCATTCAAAACTTTCCTTAATGCTATTATCAGTTTTTTTTTCTTCTGCAACAATTTTGTGTATAAAAATAAAAGCACTGGATTTTTATTGGTGCTGCCCTCTTTGTTTTGTTCCACTTTGCAAAGCCCTTTTGGGACACTAAGCCTGCATTTACCATAATACGGATTAAACTCTCTTTGTCCCACTGCATAGTGTTTGTTAGCAGGTTAGTCTTTTTACATTCTTCACAGCCTGCCTGCAGCTTACCCTTTAGGCCTCACAAAATACTTCTGTGGATTTACAAAAATGCCAGAGTGGTCTCGGGGTTAATTGGAAGAAAAGTGAAGCCTTTAACGCATTGACTCATTAAACATTTAGCCCACTAAAATCCACTATGCTAGGCAAAGAAAAAGGCTCTGTAGAGATCTTAACAATAATAAGGTAGCAAAGTAGCTGAAAATAATGACTACTGGTTGTTCTACAAAATGGAGAAGGCTTAATTTATCTGCCCCAAAAAATGGTTTGACTGCACAAAGCAACATTCCCAGCTCCACTACCTAGCTCAGCACATTGGATCTGGAGAGTGATTTTTAACACTTTGTTAGCCACTGATATTGAGAAGCTGGCTGGAGGGCTCCATTTAAAAATGACAGGATTTCAGAGTATTTGAGAACAACATGATAGCGCAGTTACTCCTGACACAACCTGTTTACTTGAAGTGCAATAGACGGTACTCAGGGTGAAAACTTTGCAGTAGTCAGCAAAGTAAAATATGTTTTTGTATTTTACATTTGTTTATTACATAGTCTACAAGTATGTTATTACAAAGTGCCTTAAACACGTGTATTTTATCAACTTGAGCATGCTTTGGAACGTGCTCACTTCAGTAAAAAGTATTTCCTTTTTTAGAAAACACAGTATCAAAATGATGCAGCAAAATTTATTGCAGTAAAACAGAAGTAGTGTAAAATAGTTGATTGTTCATGAAATTACCATTTCCATAACTTAACCTCTCTTAAGAGAAAATGCTCCTCTCCCCACAAACCCCAAACTTTATGGCTGATGACTTGAAGTAAAGGATTAAATGGTATTTGTGCAAAATGCAGATAACAAAAGCAAGAGTGAAGAAAATTGAAGAGACAGCTAAACTCCACCAACAAAATGGTTAAAGAATCTGAATCATTGTCCTCCTTATTCTAAGGATCTTCTATATTGTGAACAGCGCAAACATCAGACAAGGTAAGATTACTGACCATTGTCCCCTTAATTTTCTCCGCTTTCCTTCACATTCCCTCTTGCTATCAACATACTATTTTTCCAAAGCTTCTCTTCTGCTAAGAAGTAAACTTTCCATAATCCGTCTATTATTGGGCCTTTAATTGGATTGGGAGCAGGGTGGTGTATAAAATAGCCTCTATTCAGTCAAAAGGACTGTAGTTTTAGGGACTCAAAGGGAAAAGCATTGTGAAAGAAAATCCACAGGGAATCAAGGATTAAAAGGTGGCACTACTGAACTCATCAGCTCTACGACACGTAATGAATTGTTTCCTTAAACAGGTAACTTTCTAAATAAATGGACTCTACCTTGTAGTATAACTGGTATATCAAAACACATATAAGTAAATTGAAAATAAAATTGGCTTAGCGCTTAACACTCCTGCTTCTAATCACAACTTTCAGCAATGATGGAGTTTCTCTATTGTTTAAATAAACATCAGAGCAAGAGTTACTAGTTTGTGGAGATCCATGTGTAAATGATATACTCAGCTAAGCTACCACATTTATACACAAATGTCTCTCTGAAATCAATTTAAAGCTTCCATTCAAAGGTCAGCATCTGAACTAAACCTTCATTGTTCAACATTCCTAAAAAATGTAACAGAGAAACAAAGTTGGATCTGCCCTTGTGAAGAATTTACCATCTAGTAGCAATGAAATCATACAAAGATGTGCAGAGAGTTGAAGAGATTGAGAGAACAGTTCATCCTGTAAATTTAATGTATTTATCAAAAATGGGGGTGGGGCATATTTCAAAAAAACACTTATTTCCATGGCGATTGATAGGTTAGGAAAAGATCAAATTTACATCCAAATCAACTAGAAAATAACTACTATGGTATAAGGTAAATTTTGTTTCCTCTACTGAAAATTGTTACTGAAGAGGCTTAAAAGAAAGTGTCCTAGTTCAAGGGCTAGTAAAACCTGTTTTCTATTCCTTTTTCTTCACAAGTCTCTTGGACAAAGAAGAAAAAAGAACAAGCATCACACAACAGCACATAATGCCTAAATAAGGTTAAACTAAAGTTTAAGTCCATGTCACATGAAGTATTTATTGTCCCAACCATTACATGGATCTGAAGCAACACATGCAGGATTACACCAAGAGAAAGCAACTTTTTTGCCTTCTCCCCCGTACAACCATAAGCCTTCTGTGCTCCTTCCAGACTGTGCTTGAGAGGATCAGTGCACCCCAGGAAAACTGTATGTGGGGCAAAGTGGGAGTCTATATGGAAGGGCAGAATCAACAGAAATTGCCTTTCCCTCCTTCAGAAAGGAAATTCTTTATAGCTACAGATTTGTTGCCACACTGACATATTATAGTGTTGCCAGCCTATAAGTGGGGCCTGGAGGTCTCCCAGAATTACTACTGATCCACACCAGAGAGATCAATTTCTCTTGAGAAACTGGCTGCTTTGGAGAATGGACTCTATGGTATTACACCCTGCTGAGTTCTCACTCCTCTCCAAACCCTCTCTGGGCTCCATCCCCAAATCTCCAGGAATTTCCCAGCCCAGAGTTGGAAACCCTAATTATTACCCCCACGACTGCCATAGATATGCTTCTTAATATAAACCCAGTTTTCGTTAACAAAGCCTAAAATTCACCATATAGTAAATGAAACCTGAACATTTTATCACCAGAATTATCTTCTATTACCATTATGAAGGCCACCGTGCTGCTTAGGGGGCCAAGCAGCAGAACAGAAAAGTAAACAAGCTTGAACCCTTGTTTTTCAAGTCACCTTTTCAGCTTCGTTACACTCATGATGTAGGGCAAGTAGTCTTTACATTAATTCATTATAATTACAAGACAAACAAGATGATTTCTGGGTCTACTGCACAGCATAAACCAAATATGAGGATAAACCACAATACTTTTGAATATGGCAGGGATTGTGGCTCAGTGGTAGGGAATCTGCTTTGTATGCATAAGGTCCCAAGTTTAATCCCTGGCACTGCCAGTTAAAAGAATCAAGTAATAGAGGATGTGAAGGAACTCTCTGTCTGAGACTCAGGACAGCAACTGCCAGGCAGAGTGGACAATACTGATGACCTGGATGGGCCAATGGTCTGATTCAGTAGGAAGGCAGCTACATATGTTCATGTGTGTCCCTTGTTTCTTAGAAGAAAATTAACATTTGTATGCACATTTCCAGTGTTACATTTTAGATGTGAAAGCAGCGTGAAGGAACATTCCCACTCCTGAAAAAGCCCACAACCTGCTTAAATAAACATGTGTCCCTAAAGGAGCTGTAACTAATAGAATTTCCATGGTAGTCTCTGTTATGATATTGGCTTGTTTGCAGCAGGTAGCTCATAGTCTTTATGGAAGAGAGCAGTTAAGGAATAATTATAGCAGGAGGATTTACAATTAGAGATGAGCACGAACAGGAAAAAAACCTGAATACAATGTTCATTGTTCATTGTCATCCACGAACAGTGATTCACAAACATCAACGAACATGACCTGTTCACAAACATGTTCGTGATTGGATGTTCGTTGGGGCCAGAACGGCCCCCTTGGGACTTAGAGAGCCCATATTCGCAGGGAGTGTTCAGAAGGCTGTCCTCCAGCCATCACCCAAGTTTGGTCAAGAAACCTGACCTGAGCAGGCAGCAGGACAGGTAACAATAATAAAGAATAGCTTGGCCCCAGAGCCTGCCAACACGTACTGAATAAGAGGGCACTAACAATGAAAGGTAACAATACTATTAAAGATATATTTCAAGATAAATTACAAAGGTTAAGGTGCAACCATGCTACAAAGCCATAAATACAAAACATATAAAGAAGCACTCAATGAGCAAAAGGTCAGCGGCAATAATACATGCAAAACACTGCATAAGGTGCCAGAACCAGTATTGTTTAGAAGCAATGATGCGTTTTACCACCAAAAAAGGTGAGTATCACTTTAAATTCTTTCTAATACATTATATTATTTTTTTCTTTTCTTTAAACAGATGTCAGCAAAGAGGGGGTACAGGGATCCCCCACGACTCAACAAGGAGCCAGCAAGTTACTTGTTTTAGAGCCAAGCTACAAGTGACGCCTTACACAGGTTGGACACTTGTCAGCTTACCTCAAGTTTTGATGGGAAATGTAGGCATCCTGGTTTTACAGCTTGGCTTTCCATTACAGCTGCAAGACCAGGATGCCTACATTTCCCATCAAAACCTGAGGGAAGCTGACAAGTGTCCAACCTGTGTCAGGCATCACTTGTAGCTTGGCTCTCAATGTATTAGGCAAGTGGCAGCGATGCAGTCATTGTTTCATTGACTCCTATGACGGGAAACTGCAAACAAACTGTTAGTGGCAGGCTTACACCTGAGCAGGAGAATACCACCACAATCTTGTGCGTAATTTATTTGCATATCATGATTCCTAGCATCGGACTATCATCAGTCATGCATGCACCAACCAGAGCCAGAATATTTTGCATCTGTGTCAGCCAAAAATATGCAAAATTAGCCCCCAGCTTGCAGCAGATAGAGAAATGTTTGTGCTCGTCTGAGACAGCTTTGGGAGAGGTTGATTGATTGTTCTCCACCTTTCTTTCTATTCTTGACCAATAAAGCTAGGAGACGAGCAGGCCTGGTCACCCATTCTGATAAAAAAAAATAACAAAAAATTGAAAGAAAATGAGAAGGAGTTGAAGTAAGCTTGGAGACAGTCTCACTGGACATTCATTGTAACCAGATCAGTCATTCACATGGAAAACTGATCTCAGAAGACAGCTACCTGACAAGCATGCAAGGAGACATTACTCTCAAGTGTTCAACTCAGGGTTAATGTTGTTAATCAGAGAGAGCCCAAAGAGACCACAGTCTTTGGGGCATGTACAGAGTGCCTCTTGATGCTCCTCCACCTTATTTCTGCAGGACTTCTACATTCATAGTTGGCAACTGGAAAGCAAGCACACCAGCAGAAGGACATTGAATGGCATACTTAGTTCAATGCCTCAGGCCATCACTTCATTTAAAAAAACAGTCATTTGTTTCCAAATTTACCCTCATTTGCATAACATGATCCTTTGCTGTTTTGCAGGGTGGAAAGTGTCCGACTCCTTCCAGTGCGTAAAAGTGTTTCAGTGTGTAAAAACATGAGAAAGGGTCTGCCAGCCACAATGGTTGATGGGTGGGTCTGGTGGCTTGGTGCAAAGGGAGCTTTTACCATCCCAAACTGTTCACCGAACTCAGCTTCTTACCAGGGAGGGGGGGGGGTGAGCCTTCTGTTAGCATATTGGGTCATATTTAGCAGAGAGATGAAAGTTGGGAATGGGCGAAGACAAGATGGACGGAATCTCCCCATGAGTTTACTTTTTTTTTTGCACCCTCTTGGCCAGATGCATACCAATCTTAGCCTGGTTTTCCTCTGCACAATACAAGGTAGTAGAGAAGCAATGCTCCTTACCCCATATGTTAATCATGCTGCAAAGCCACATGTAGCATGAAGGAACTCCAGGGAACAGATAAATCACCATGTTGTTCATTAATGTGTCTATTCCACCATGTGATGTTCTTCTGACTCCTGTGTAACAGACTGACAGAATGCACAAAGATTTGGAGATAAGATCCATGCAGCTGCACCCTGCATTAACTCTTTCCTCCACAATGCTGTACAGTTACCTTAAAGTTGGGAGATAATTGGCTGATGAACCTTTCAGAGCAATGCATCCTTGTTGGGAAATTTGGCAGGCACTGTATGTATTTGATTTAAAAAATGGAAGGACTCAGTGAGGAGAAGAAGCAGGACAAAGACGTTGGTTTTTTAAAGCTATTTTTTAAACAAAAGTTGTTGGGTGGTTAGCGAAAGCCTCCCTGATTGACTACATGAATCTCATGTTGAACCACTGAAAAATGTGAAGTGGCATGGTCCTCCTTCAGTTTGGTTCCCCATGAGGAATATCAATCTGCTTCAGTGGCATATTTGTCTCCCAGGAAGAACAAACAGCAACCAAGGAGCTGCTTGGCAGGAGCAGTCATCTCATGATGATACTTCAGCAGTTACTATGGTTCTGATTAAGTGTACCTGAAGGGTATGTTACATTGACCAGCTCATGGAGACACAAAAACTTGGCTTCCTTGTCAGCCCTGTATGTTTTTTTCTGTAATAAAATGTCCTATTTTCACTGTCCTCACCAGCCTCCCCCCAACATGCATGCAGCCATGAATCTTTGCAGCTGCAGCCCCATCCCAACCACCAAGACAGGCACATATGACTGGTGGCCACATTGCCCCCTACTCTTCTTCCCTATGTCTCATGGAAGGAATAAAATAAAGAAGGTTGCTTAGGGGGAAAAACTGGAGAGAAAAAGCTTTGAAAACCAAGAATCACCTGTGCATTGTTGTGAGACTGCACAGTCAAAAGCACTCAAAATCAAAAAATATAAGGATTCGGTTTCGTTTTCTCCGCCATGTCGGACGCTCCTCTTCGCTGGCTCGAGAGGAAGCGGCCGAGCACCCTGTCCGGGCGGCTGATCTGCGAAGATTAGCCCCCAAAACTCCCAGTGAGGGAGGCTGGGTCCGGGACGCTGCGGGAAGAGCCCCCTGGAATCAATGCGGGGGGTTAATTGCCCGTTTGTCCCTACGGAGGCCGGCGGACGTGCGCGGCGCCTCGAGTGCTGCCGGGCCATGAGAAACGGCAAAGAGCAGAATTAGGCGAGAGCCTACAAGTAAGCGAATTCCTTCTGTTATTACAAGCGTACGTGAAGGAGAGGTGAGATCTGAAGCCAAGAGGGCTCACTCTTCCCCTTTGCTGAGTCTCAAAATTTGGTTGGCGCCCCCCCCCCCCAAAATGGCAACAAAGAAACAAAGTCCTGCCCTTGGCAAGTCAGTTTCGGCTGCCTTAAAGGGAGAATCGTTGGAGGAAATTGTACGGAGGGCGGTTGGTGAAGCTATAAAACCCTTTGTTGACAAGCTGAATGAAACAGATCAAAGGGTCGGCTTAATTGAGAGCGAAGTGAAAACCATCAAGGAAGCAGCGGGGGGGGCAGAGAAGTCTGCTCGGGAAAGTGCGTCACTCGTGAAGGCTACGAATAAAGAGCTTAAACTGGTGGAGAATCAGTTGATCGGGCTACAAGTGGAACGAACACAGACAATTTTGCGCCTCCAGAATGTGAAAGAGGAGGAAAACGAGGACTTACGGGGTCTTGTCTCGGAACTATTGGCGACACCCGCGAGGGCAACTAAAGAAGAAGTTAAAAGCGCCATTTTGGAAGCCCGTCGGGCTACTTCAAAGTATGCAATGAAGCGTCAGTTGCCGCGCGAGATCATCATCGATTTTTCATCTAAGAGGATCCGGGACACTATCCTATACAATTCATACAATGTGGATTTGGACTTCTTGGGCAACAAAATTAAGATATTGAAAGACGTCCCATTTCTAGTCCGGAAAAGACGTTTTAAGTATAAAAAGTTCGCAGCTCTTCTGAGAGAACGTGGAATAAAGTACAAATGGTTATTTCCGGAAGGAATCTGGTTCACCCATAAAGATCAAGCCTTTAAGATATTATCAGAAGATCAACTAAGGGATTTTGAGGACAGGAACCCAGAATTCCAGTGCACCAAGCAAGACGAAAAGGAGAAGTCTGAGGGGGAGGGGGAGGAAACGAGCAATGCGGCTGCAGTTGCGCAGAGAGAACTCCGTCCGGGACCCAGGAGGGGAAGAAAAATTTAACTTGAAATTAAATTGTAATTTGCATTTAGTAAGGTCAACCACTCCATCAATATAATATAAAGCTTTAACTTTTGAATAATGGCAGTATGAAGGGAAAACAGAAATTTAGTGTTTAGTGTTTAGTGTTTGTAGGGTACCTTCCCCTTTTTTCCACCCCTCCCTCCCTCTCTTTTTTCTCTCCTCTTTCCTATCCCTTGTGTTATTGTAGTCTTTTGTAGTTACTGTTTTGTAGGGTATGTATGTATGTAGTAGTTGTATGTTAGATATTGAAAATAAAAAATTATATAATAAAAAAAAAAATCAAAAAATATAACATGTTCAAGGAGGAGTTCCCATAACTACCAAGCAGCCAGGACCAGCACCTGCATTCCAGAGAGGTGGAAGTCTCAGAAACAGTTTTTTCCTGTGATTTTACTGCTCGGCATTTCGTTTTCTCACATCACTAATAGTTTCCAACTATCAGCCAACAGAATTTATCTGCATCACCAACAAGTTAAACAGGCATCCTCTTTAAAAGTACAGTTATTCTAGTATACTGGCTACTGGAAACCACTGCAGCTACTTCAGCATGGGGATGGCGCCCTGTTTTGCTCTGATTGCCACTGCAAATGCAAAGACATTTGCAGCAGCAATGCTGCTTCTGCACAAATATTTATTTTATGCTCTACCCTCTTGCATACCATCAGGGGTTTTCTGAGTTTTTTTTTAAAAAAATTATAGGTAGTCAGGCACTCCAGTGTTACTACAGAGCTATCCCAATGACTGATAATAACTAAAAATGGTATAATATGCTAGCAATGGAATCGGAAAACTGTACCAGATATGGCCTTGAATATGGGCATCTATTGCCACTCTCAGATCCTAAACTGACACGGGCATCCAGGACCATCTACTTCCCTCCCACACCTTCTTTACCACTCTTTGGGGATTATCTTCCAGGAAAGATCATACCAAAGCACGTTTGGGGGAAAATTGCAGTGGAACTACATAAAATCCAGAAGGTTGATAGAAGCATGATAATTGCACACAGAAGCCAAATTTAAATCCATTTTGACCGGGGGGGGGGGGCCTTCAGAGCACACGTTCCATGTATAAGCAACCATATATTTAAAAATAATTACCTTTCAAACTTATACATTTCAAAGAAAGAACGAAGCACTTCTGAAACACAGATCAGAACTACAGGCAGAGAGGAATGACAAGGGAAAGGGGAATCACAATTCTTGCTTCAGCTTCCAGAAATACATTCATATGCACCAGAGAACCAGAATATCTCTCAGAGGGATTGCATAAATAAGTACAGCGACATACCATGTTTATTTCAGTGTTACATTTCCACACTTTAAAGTAACCATGTAAAAATGACCACAAGATATGAATCTTCATTGAACTGGAAAGATCAGCAAGTTTCAGATCTGATACATGAAAAAATTCCAGTATGAAGACTTGAAACTTCAACTATTTTTCATGTGGTTCTATAGACTGGTCCTAACATTAGGTAGATAGAGAGTGCCCTCAAGTTATAGCTGACTTATAGCGACCCCTATTGGGGTTTTCATGGCACAAGACTAATGGAGGTGGTTTGCCATTGCCTGTCTCTGCAACCCTTGTCTTCGTTGGAGGTCTCCCATCCAATGACTAACCAAGGCTGACCCTGCTTAACTTCTGAGATCTGACGAGATCAGGCTCACCTGGGCTATCCAGGTCAGGACGGTCCTAACATTAGCATACAAAAATACTGTAATTTTATCTTTACCAATGCTTTTATAATTCTATGGTTGGCTCAAAAAGATGTGCTTCAGCATGTGGAAGACATCTTATACTCACATTTCCCACTAGAATAATGCAGAAGCAAAGTGCAACTAAATCCAAAGAAGCTCTTCTTTGTTTGCAAGAGGTAGCACAAGAGTGTGTAACTTCTTGTACAAGCAGAAGTATGAGCCTGCCTGTTATAGCACTGCGTGATCAAGAGTTCACAAGAGTTTGTGGAACAATGCTATTGGGTATCTTCCTTCTGCTCATATTTATATTTAAATAAAAGAGGAAGCAAAGCTGTCTGCTAAAAGCCTGGAGCATATGACCCCTAAGCACAGCAAAACATCACATGAGATAGATCTATAGATAAAACAGATCAGCCAGTAAAGAACAAGTTCACTTTGTGATTAATATTTCATAATTGCAAATATTACATAACTTTTAGTCAGGTATCTGTAACTTTCACTGTGTTGCCCCATGGCAAAATGCTGCTGCTGCTGATGCTGATGCCAGAAGGACAGTTTTAAAATACTCGCTAGCAAGAACAACATTAATAGCCTTATTAGGTGGCTGCACAAATAGTTGTCAGTGCCGGTAAACCCATTACCATTTATGATTAATAACTAGAACTTAAGCCAAAGAGAAAATTAAGCAGGCTTCTACAACAGTGTTTAATACCTCCAAGCCTATCTGCCTGATACACATCTTCTATTCCAAGTAAGAACTGAAATGGATCAACTACCCACCATAATATCAGGAGTTATTCTTGCCTATTACTCCCAACTGCTCCCTATTCCAATGTTCATGTTCCAGTATGAGCATTAATTTTGGTGCAGTTCTCCTAGACACTAACTCACAGCCCTCCTTTCAGATCCTAAAATAATTAGATCAGAAAAACCAAAGCACACCTACTGCGATAACTGTACTTTTCTATTGAACAGGCAGAAGAAAAAAAGAATCGGCAAAAGAACAGCTGGGTCAGTAATTCTTCTTACGCTGCATGTAGTAGCAATGTAGATGCTACCATCAGGAATCCGGGTGTGTTCACCATGTCCCTTTGAATCCATGCTGAAGGTCCCTTTCACATGGGCTCTTTAACGCACTCTACCTTGGTTTCACACACCTTAAGAATAAAGTGCCACCCCAAAGACCTGGCTCAAAACAGGTTTTTGAAATATCGGAGTAAGGCTTTCTTAACTGCAGGAGGAAAAACATTTTATCCTTAAGGTGTGTAAAACCTGTAAAAAAATCTTGCCTTCAGAAGTCAATGCAGGTTAAAAAGCCCACATAAAAGGGATCAGACTCTTATAACAGTATTCAGATGGCCATATGAATACTGGCATTCTTCCTAACACATTTCTGATGCTTTAAAAATTAAATTCTATGCTTATATTGTTGTAAAGTGAATAACAGGATGACTATCACATTGAATATCTCAGTATTTAAGCTGCAGCATCAACCTACAGCACACATTAGCAGGAACACCATCCAAATCTCGGCTTAATTTAGGAGGATCTAGACAGAAACGGAATGCACAGTGCAAAAGAAGAGGTCATGGCAAGATCCCCTTTCATCTCTGGCCAATACACACTTTGCCCTTCTATTTAATTGGTTATAATGTGGCATCTGGTTAACTGGAAATCTGTGCAGAGAATAATTATGGACAAAACATTGTTTTAGTTTTCCTTTCCATTTCCAATACAATCCAAGATTTTTTAATGTCTAGAATACTCACAGACTTAGGAAATTATTAAAATATTGAATCATAGCTAACTGAATTAACAGCTTTCTAAACCATAACAACACAGAATCTGTTCACGTGTGCATATTCATCACTCCACCAGCAACATCAAAGGGGGCATTCCATCCATGAAACAGCCATCACAGAACAAATACCACATGTTTCCTCAAACCCCTTCAATGGAAGTGGTTCAGGCATTCAGCTGCACATTGAGAAACAAATTACCAACTACCAAGTGATCAACATGCACATGCAAATCTGCCCCAAGCCATGCTTTAAATACTTCAAGATCCCTAGTGATATTCCTGTTGATTCAGCCTGTTTAAATGCAAGCAAACATACCTTATATTCTGTTAAAGTGAAATCTTTCTGTGAAACATCCAGAAGACACTTTGAAACAAATCACACTATCACCAAAACACAGAAACAGTAACAGGAAAAGAAATGTACAGGACTACTCCCAGTGCAAGAGCATGAATAAATAACGTTGGAAGCAAAAAGACGGCTGTCCAAAGTGCCATTCATAATGCTTGGCTTTTTATTCCCAAAGATACACAAGCAAGCAATTAAACTGCTGTTCCCTGTGCAATTAAACTTTAATAAAAAGCTCTATTATGCTTTTTTAGAGCAAGCAGCCCAACATAAATCGGAATTTAAAAACTACACATACCAATGATTTTTATTAACAGAGCAATTCATACACGCAGTATCACTACTGAATGTTGACATCCAATGCAATATGCTTCAGAAGGTCCAAAAACAACTAAAGGTTTTCAGTAAAAAACAGAAAAATGGATAAGGGAGAATATTTGCTTTCAAGAAGCTGTCTAGTCAAGATGGTGAGAGTGTGCATCTCAACTCTCAATGTTTCCATAAGCCATATATTGACAGTTTCTGGTGATGGTCAGTTGAATATTCCCAAATGTCCTTTGTACAACCTCTAGATACGTTATTTGCTAGTCAAAATATTAGGTAGGATACTTCACAGAATTCTGGATTTCTCACCCAGAAAGTTTGTGTAATTTTGAGCATTTTACATACATTAAGAGAAATGATCAGGTAGCATGCTAAAAAATATCTTCCAAATTTATACTTTTGAGAAACTTCTTACACCACCTGTCAGCGCAGGATGGATGTCCACAACACACCCTTGTATTTTCTTGCTCATCTTACTTTCCTCTGCAGCAGGGTGTAAATTTCCCCTTTAAATATATTGCTGCAGTAAACACTGCTTGTGAATATAAGATTTACAGCACATTAATAAAACCATATAGGCTCAACTGGCCTTAAATATATCTAGACACACAGTTTAAAGTTCTCATCATGACTATCTAGAAGAAGATCTGCAGATAGCAGGGCCTCATGTTTAAATCTATCTAATGTTTATACCAGTATATCAACTCACCCCTCTACCAGCCACTAATGATTTATTTCTACTAATGTGACAGAAAACTCTTAATAGAAAATTGCTGGGAATTCTGCTTATTTCATTCTTCTACCATCTTGTAACAATTCATTATAATAACTCTTACGTGCAATATAATAAAAAATACAACCACAGGACAAAAGTTTTATCTTCTATGGAACTTAAGTAAGCAATGTTAAGAGTGACATTTATACTGCACAGGAAACAGGAAACAGGAGAGAGACACTGAACAACATACAACTCATGATGCCTCCACCAGATTTTTTGAGGCTGACAAAAAGGGGAATCTAAAAAAATCTTTCAAGGGGTTTTTTGGGGGGAGGTTGCACAGAAGGTGTAAAAAAGAAGCACAATTACAATATGCTTTTATTTAACCACAACCCATTGGAGCCACTTTTGATATTAGCAAGACAGGTGACACAAATACCAATTGGTGCTTACCATGGACATTCCAGAATCTGCTCTATTAAACAACTAGCCCGAAGGAGCAGATGAATATCCTCAAACACGGAAGACATACATCACGGAGCCACAGCCAGTTTTGATTTCTGGTACTTGTATTTCTCAATTTCTCCATGTCTTTGGAGACTCTCACTTTTCCCTTCATGCTGTTTTCTATTAGTTGTTTATTGAACTTTTTATTTTTAACAATAATATAATTAAAAAGTATAAATATACATTTTCAAAAACCTGAATTTCAGGGGGGAAAGCTTGTTAATATTTAATACTCTTATATTTCAGGTGTTTCAATTAGGGAAGACTGGTACGGCCAATATGCTGGTCAAGTAGCTCACAAGGTATTGTGAATGTCGAAGTTCTGTGAGGATTCTGAACAGTCTCAGCAATGGGCATATATAAGCATTTGAAGACTTCTAATTTATCAGCTGGTGTAAATGGAGTGCTGCAACACTGATAACCATCTCATCCTTCTAAAGGGACATCGTAAGAATCCCTAATAATGACCATGGACAAGGAAACTTTGCAGCAGGTTTCTGCAGGGGTCACCAAAAAATATGTATATTTGAGGCTATAGGGTGGTGAACAAGCATTGCAATAGGATGCTGCAAAAACCACAGAAACCCAATATTCCATACTCTATAAGTATAAACAAAGGCTACAGCACAGCAAAAGATCTAACTTCCTAGATGATTCAGAGAATGCCAGAGCAGAGATTGTGGCGCGCACACCATCCAAAACAGGCAGCAAATCTTCCTTTTCTCCCTCTACCAACTATCAGCGATGACCACACAGCAATGACCACTGCATTCCTCACCCTCATGCAATCAAGACAGTCTCTTCCCTAATGGGCCAATTAAGCCCTTTCTTAGTTAGCATTAGGGATCTCAGGTCCCCTGGTGGGGGTGGGGGATCCTCCCACTCCCACCCTCTACCCCCCCCCCACCTCTCACCTGGTTAGCAGGGGGGAAAGGCAGGGGAACAGGCTTCCAGGGCACATTCCTGGGGTGATGCAATGTCACTCCTGGGATTGACATCATTGCGCAGGGCCCAGCAGCACTCCCGCACTTAGCAGTGGGCCAGTTTAGGCCCCAAACAGATCCAATCGGGCCTGTTGGGGTCCAAATGGACCAGCTGTGAAGCGCAGGAGCACTCCTGGGCCCTGCGTGATGATATAACTTTCTGGACGTGATATCATTGCACTCTCCTAGGAGCACACACATGCCCGAAGAACAAGTGAGTGCCAGGTCTGTCCCCATCCCCCGCTGGGAGGGAAAGGGGACCTGGCAACCCTTCTTAGCATATGTGCACCAAGACTGGACCCCTAGAACACACAGAACAATGTCCATAGCAGGTACATCACAACTGCAGAATTCTCTCATCAAAATTCAATTTTCTTTTCAGAAGAGCTTTCATACTTAACGGGCTTGGGAGAGCTGTGGCTGAAATTGCAAAACAATCAGTGTCTGTAGCTTATAGCTCTGCAGAGCAGAGCAACATCAACATGGAATCTTTTTCTAACCATGATGTCCACAATGTATGGCCATATTTGCTCTTTACAGTGGGCTTTGAATACGTTTTGCCAAATTCAAATAAGAATTCTAGTACTCTTTAGAAAGTAGGAACTCTCGTTCCCCAAATGCTTTTGCAGCACAAAAGGGCTCCAAATTTACCTGCTTTCAGACACTTACAATTAATAGAAATATTATAGCTTTGTGTAAGGGAACATAGTAGAATGAAATAATATCAGACTACACTCCATAAGTTACTGCTGCTAGAATACTTCGGTTTGGGTTTATTCAATTCCATTATCTTCAGCAGCACTAAGTAGTCTTAAATGAAACGACTCTGGCTTTACACAAACACCATAGTTGTCTTGAGAGGAACAAGGAGGACTTTAAAATATACACAAAGGAAAAAGATGTTTAGGAAAAGTTAGTTGCTCCTTAAATTCAGTATTTTTTCAAAAGGTGAAATAAGTATTTAAGAACAAAATTAATATTACTTTACCCTTGCTTGTTTTTTGTTTTAGAGAAAGACCTCTGAATTTCATTTTGGCATACCTTGCTCTTTAAGTTGCAAATGAATAATATATTTTAATAACTGTACAATTTACATTTTAAGGCAGGAACCATGGGTTAGATTCAAAGTAGCTCTGATGGGCTGGACCCCATTAGCAATTTCCATTCACGCAAAGGAAGAGCTATGACTTGTCCCATGGGCAAGCATTCTGCATTGCATGCTGTTTCAGAGGGTCGCCAAACCACAAGAGCAGTTTGGGAATGTGCAGGGCACTGCAAAAGAAAGGGAGAGAAATAACCATTCCATGAGTGGAGCCCCACTGTCACATCTGAGACTATATATAATTTCACCCAGTTGTACGTGTGTATATGATTAGATTAGCTTCAGAAGAACTCTTTATTTAGATAATAGTGGCACTTTTTTTCAAAACCAATAGGGTTTTGAAATAGTTTTGAAAACCTAGGGTAAGATCTGGGTTTTCAATAGGTTCGAAAACCTAGAGTTGCAGCTAATTACAAATCTATTATAGCCAGCTTCCTGATACTCTAATTAACAATACACCACCCACCCTCTGCCTGATTTATAACAACGCCTTCCTTTTTTCATTCCTCGTATCTGACCAAGTAAGCTTTGACTCTCAAAAGCTCACACCTTGGAAATCTATTTGGTATTAAGGTGTTATTGAACTCAGATCTTACTCTGTTACTTTTCAATAAGACTTCAGCACAAATAAACAAATATCCAAGAGAATAAGCCTAGACATTGGTCAAGCAGATTTCAAGTGTCACTCAAAAGAATTATATTTAAAAGGGGGAACAAATAACGTTACGCTAAGATCAGCAATAAGCTAAGCTTTGAAAAATAATGTTTGCTTTGAATGCTTTGGAATACAAGAAATCAGTTTTACTTGAAAATTTATGGTAATCTTGACCCTGTATGGCCACCAGTTTCATTCATGAGAGCCAGTTTGATGTAGTGGTTAAGAAAGCGGGACTCTAATCTGGAGAGCTGGGTTTGATTCCCCACTCCTCCACTTGAAGCCAGCTGGGTGACCTTAGGCTAGTCACAGTTCTCTGGAGCTCTCTCAGCCCTACCCACCTCACAGGGTGATTATTGTTGTGGTGATAATAATGACATCCTTTGTAAACTGCTCTGAGTGGGCATTAAGTTGCCCTGAAGGGCGGTATATACATCGAATGTTGTTGTTGTTGTTGTTAAATTTTTTAAAAATAATTTTAATGTGATTTTATTATATTTTGTGTGTTACAGAAGCCTTTTGATGTGGTAGGGTCCCTAAAGCCCAACTAAAATCAAGGAACTGCTTAGGACAGTACTGATAGAAATTTTGGCATGGCAGTAAGAAAGGATTCACTCTATTTCGCCAGTCAGATACCAGTTGCCAGGCCCAACTTTTTCAGTAGCTACAGGACATCTATATTTTTTCCCATCCTGGAAATTTACATAGTTACTTCATTTATTCCCCAATGATACCCAAAGCAGTGTACATTATTCTCTTATCTTGCATTTTATCCTCACAACAACCTTTTGAGACAGGCTAGGTTGAGACAGCGTGATTGGCCCAAGGTCACCAGTGAGCTTCCATGGTGAAGTGGGGATCTGAACCTGGGTTTCCCCAATGCTAATCTGGCACTATAACCACTGCACAACACTGGATTATCAAAATCAGGACTTTTTTTGAGGGGGAACAATCCGGAACGCCATTCCAGAAGCTCTAGAATCTGCCCACGTGATTTCTTCTTCCTTCGGCCCTGCAGGCTCTGCAGAGGACGTTTAGCTGCTTTGAGTTCATTCTGCTTTTTTCATTTGTGAGTGAGAGAGAGAGAGAGAGTAAGCAGAGCTGCTGGGGTTGGCTTTGCAGAGGCTTTAGTTGCTTTGAGTTCATTCATGAGTGAGAGTGAAAGAGAGAGAGAGCAAGCATAACTGATGGGGACAGCTTTGCAGAGGAGGCTTAGCTGCTTTGAGTTCATTCTGCTTTCCATTTCATTCAGGGGTTTCTGTGTATGTGCTGCTTTGAGTTCATTCTGTTTTATTTTCATTGGGGGAGTGGGTGTGTGAGGCTGTGTGTGTATGTTTGCTGCTTTGAGTTCATTCTGCTTTCTTTTCATGGAGCGTGTGAGGATGTGTTGCTTTCATTCTTTTGTTGACTGAAGTTGATATTGTTATGGTTCCCACAGCTTTCGAAAGCAGATTTGTTGTGTTAGTTAAATATATCAGTTATGGTTATTTGTATTAGTTAAAATATCAGTTATGGCTATTCTAATTTTATGCTAGGAATGGATAGCTGTGTCCAAGTCACAGAAGGCTTTCATCAATATATTCATCAGCATATAGGTGTTCTTATGTCTTAATAGCTGTAACTCAAATGGTTCTCCCCACCCTCCGCTGATTAACATCACTGAAATTGCAGTGGACATATGGGTGTTAAGGAAGCTTTTATGAATATTGTTTGTCTGGGACACTGGAATATTTATGAGCATTTCACAATGTCACAACAGCTTAGCCATTGGTAATGCAGAGTTGGGAGGCAACAAAAAAAAGCCATTTTAAACTAAGTATAACTCTAATGCAGCTAAAGTTGAGCATCTAATTTTGAATTGCTCCAGTAAAGCAAAACCCTCCCTGAAAATTTGAAAATTCAATATTCATTAGATTAGGAATTTCAGACTCTGTGGAATTTTGAAAAAGAATTTTTGATATTTCTTTTCTACACTGGCAGAGGGAATCTGTTAGAATTTAGATTGTGAGATGGGTTTTGGATTTTTAGAGGCCCCCTCCTTCTTGCATATTTTAAAATATGATTCCAAAGAAATGAAACATTTGGGAAAGGGAATGGAAGATTTCACTTTTTGCAGAGGATACAGAAAGGAAACAAACCCTTTCTCATAATAGTGTAATTTTCCAAGCTTACTAACATTTATCTCATCGTAATGCATTGTGCTGGGTTCCAGGAAGTGGCGTCACTTCTGGGAGTGACGTCCCTTCTGGGAGAGATGTCATCACACATTTCCAGGAGCGCATGCATGTTCTGCATGCACACATGTAATAATAGAGAGTTCCACCACTGCTTTTGCCAGAAAAAAAGCCCTGATCAAAATTAATGCCTGCATTACATTCATAGGGACCTATTACACTGATATGAGTTATTCACAGGTGTAAGTGTACATGGAATGTACAATTGCAACAATGTATTTAGGAACTTTTCACACAGCTTTTGTAAACCATTTTGGCTGTTGGTTATTAATGGATATTTGTGCCATTTCAGACCAACCAATTGGGCTGCCAGTTGCAAATAGATTTTTAAAAATCTTTTTACACAAAACTGCTTGTTTGCAATGCAGGATTGAGCTGAGTTTTTTTAAAAACCTTTCTCCCATTCTCAAGTGTTCTGTGCATTTCTGATTCGCTGCAATTCACTATTTGAAATTACTGTGGTGCTTCCACTATCACTACCTTTTAAATTTTCCTGACCGTTTCCAGTGTGTTGCCCCATCCCCCTTTTTTTGAATGGATAGAAATTTTTGCTGTAGTTGTAAACACTGGCATTGTACCTATGGTATAGTAGCACCATATTAGTGCACTGATGCTACAGTGCTACAGTTCAAACCATTAAAAAAAGCAGGCCACCCCCAAACCCCACCCCCAATGCTCTTTGAAATGATCACAGCAATTCACATACGATTCCTAAATGGATGTAAGTGCTGTTTCAAACTGCCATCTCCACATCACTTTACACGGGGTCAGGGCAGCAACAAAAAACAACCAGGTTTCAAAGGTTGTGTGAAAAGGTTTTAAGAAAGTACTGTTTACCTTGAATCCTTACAAACCTACATATAAGTCCCAATCCATTTGCCAATGCAATCCAGTCTGAGATTAACATTTATGACTGTAGACAGTAATGAAAACCTAGCGTTCTGTCAAAGTCCCAAAATTAAATATATACAGACATGCTTGCAGTCCCTCTAATAGGCTTGGATGCTTTGCAGTAAATGGGATATACATTCTGCTCATGATTCATCAAATACCCCAAAGTTCAGTCCAAATTGTATTAGATAAAAACCACACACAAGGAATGGAGACAGAAGACACAGGACAATAAAACTGAAGGGAGTATAAATCAGACAGTTACTGAAAAACATGTATTAAAAGAAAGGACAGAGAAACTAAGGATCTAAACAGGGAAGGTATATATGAATTATGAGTAGACAGCACTGAAACAGGCGGGGCAAGCCCCTGTTTTCAAACTGCCATGTTTGTGCTTTTAAAAAAAAAGCCCCAAGAACTTGGTTGTAAATGTTACCTTCAGATTGGAAACTCATGGCTCCAAATAACACCTAGGGATTGCTAAGAGAAACACAAATTTAGCATAGCTGAATGCAGTAACCTGCATACTATGAGCACTTCTATATTAAATTATCAGGTGCTATTATTTTACTGGGCTGTGGATTCCCCAAACATCATCTGATACTTTCACCCCCTACTCAGGGTTCTAGTTCTTCCCCCACCTATGTCTGCAGAAAGGGTCAGGAGAAAGATAAGCATGCCAGGGAGTGAGATATTATTACAAAACATTATAGTTGCCACTGTCCTCTGCATCTTCTTACACTTGGCAATAGTCAAGTCGTTTCAAATGTACCTCTTACAAAGTCTTACATAAACATTCCTAACAAACTTATGCAGGAAAACAAATATATTACTGAGTATTCCAGTTTTTATTTCACTATATCCATAGCGCAAATGATAAAGTACATTAACTGTACAAGAGAATCTATGAAGTATCTTCTGAAATTACATGTCAATAATGAATCATGGTATTAAGCCCATAGTTGTGGTATTAAGCAAGAATTGCACCTCCAGCCATACACTTGCTTTTAAAAAATTTCAGCTCTATGTATCAATATGGGTTATTTGCAAATTGACCCAACCTTGAAAATCTAAAATTGCTAACACAGTATATTCCACATTACAATATTGAATCTAGGCTACCAACATTTTCTACAGCTTGCATAAGTCACAACTGATTGGACACAGTCCCTGTGGACATGCCATTTCATCCAGACTGGACGGTTCATTAGTCATAATTACTATAACTGTACAGCAGAGACTGCAGTTTTATCTCATCATACATCTTTGATAAAACTGCTTCTATTTCTGCATCATCAGCATGTAAAGTAACATTATTGGTGCTTTTATTTTCCAATCTGTGATTAACACAGGTTGCACTTTGAAAATGCACAGAATCTTAACATAAGCTTTAAAAAAAAGCCTACTGTCACTCATGCTGTGACCACTATTTGAACTTTTTTGTTTGAATCAGCTGCTTTACGCACTATGAACTGTGACAGAACAAAGAGATTCTGGGAGGAAAAATATTGCAAACAAAATTCAACACAGAGACAAGCATTAACTGAATGCTTTGTAAACCTTGGTTAAGATTTTTATGTTGTAAATCTGAGCTCTGATCTAAATTAGCAGAATATCTTTGATGTGACATTAGGAAATGGCTGTTTTTCAAGGTAACTAAATCAGTGCTAATAGCAATCCTAGTAGTTTTAATTTGGTATGGTGGAGGCTGATGGAGAAAAGAAACATAAAAATATATCTCTGTCTTACTGAGGAGACAAATTAAACCAAAGAAAGGCTTAAAACAGGGTGTTGGGTATATTTTAAAGAAGAACCTGATTAATTATTATCTAAATATTGTTCATATGTAACACCAAAAGCTGACTGACAATTTCCACTTTGGCAATTATTCTTTCTTAGGGTGTTTAAGAAATCTTATTTTGTTAGGAAACAAAAGGGCCAGTGGCAGCATAAAAGCTCATAGGGTATACCCATGATATACCACATAAACACTTATAATCGACAGCTGCATGGAGCTACTGGGGCTGCAAAAATCCCAAAGTAATTAGTGTTGTCTGAATGCAATGACATCTGTGTTCTCATGGTCCTCTAGACTTGTCAGACCAATAAGATGTATATGAAAAAATATGACAAGCACAACAAATGCCCGACTGAAAGGTCTCACTTTGGGAAAAGCTAAAGAAATGACACATGCCATCTCTTTTTTGCCAGTATATTTAAACGGTTAAAGCCACAGGACTCGAAAAGGTCTTTCGAGTCACTCTGCTTTAAGTATGAAGGATTTATGTAGAATACAAAATGGGAACTGGAAATACTTCAGTGGACTTCCCTGGGAATTCACAAACCAGAGTTTATTTCCTGTAGGGACACTGATGCACATTCTTTCACAGCCCCATTATCCTCCATAACAATTAACAGAGTCTACAATATTGGAATACTCTTCCTTGTTTCTCTGCTTCTGAAATGAAGGATCTGACCAGTTTCTAAAACTGAAGTTCCCATATAATTGGGGGGAGGGGTAGGAGATAGTGCTAACTAACCAATTCAATACCAGAACCTTTGTTTCCAAATCTGGAGTGCCGACTGCTCAGCCTGATTTCTAGGTTGCTGTAGCACAATGTATGAGCATGTGTTTGCTGCAAGAAAGACATTAGTCATCATTAACAGAAGCACTGACACCCAACCTAAGTGCCTTTCTACAATGACCAAGTGGCAATCATCTTTCTCTTACACTGTCACTGTTCATTAGGGTTTTCTTTCATGAAAATTTAATTTGTTGCCTTTCTGCATCTCCTTTAAACATTTCTGCAGCATTAACAAAGCATGCCAGCAACCCTCTGCAAATGGACCAAAATAGTATGTAAGCCTATACTTTTATCTAATCTAAATGTGAGGGCTCAGAACCAGAGCCATATGACTCACTAACAAAAAAGACCTACAAATAGCTTGTGTCTGCTTTCAGATCTCTGTACCTCCTCAATTGACTAAAAGGGGGGGAAATACACTAAGCATTTTCCAGTCAATCCTAATGTGTTTATTTCAAATTCAATTTTTTAAGATTAAGTGCAAATGCATACCTAAAAAGAATTTATTTCTTTAAAACAAAAACTTGGTTCATGGTAATTGTAGGTGCAAGTCCATCTTTTCTTCTTGCTACGCTCCCAGTTTTCTTGTAATGAAAAGCCACCAAACCAAACTGAAATAATTCTGAAGGAAAAGACTTGATATTTAACACACACTCAATATTCAGGCTTTTCTTATGATTTTACATTGCAAAGATCTTTTCAACGAGATATCATAGCAATGGTTTGTTTTAAGGAAGTTTTTCAAAACATTTACTCTTCTGTCTTATTTCAATTTGTTTAAAGATTTAATTCTAAGCATATGTTATTTTGTTAACATTTGACCATAGTTGAGTGGATTTCAACTTTTGAAAACAAGTGGAATAATTTCATCCCCTAAAGGATACAACAATATTTGGACAGAGTAACCAATATTTAAAGAGTAACCAATTACAATTTCTTTCACTTACCATATTTTTATAAGAATCTTAAGATAATGCTTTCCCATCAAACCAGAAGTTTATACAGCATATGCTCAAATAAATGTAATCTGTAAACTGAAGCATAAACTCATATCATCATTCCCCTCTAAAATTCAGAAAACATAGTTTCTCTTTGCAAGATATATTAGTCCAGTACACAGATATGGAAACACTGATCAGAAAAGAAATGCACATATTTATATACGTATATGTGTATGTAGCTACTATTTTGTATAAGAACACTGAACCAAACCATATTAACATTGCAGCATTTTCCTTGGCTTCTAATGAAAGCTATTAGATCAGATGACATCTGTAGCAGCATTTCAAGGAATGGGGTACCTGATATTTTAAACATATCCATATGAAAAGTAAGGTACAGTATTGTTCCCTTAAGAGTATAATGCTAATAGCTGTATATTAAAGGTTATTGGTCATATTGAGAAAATATACATTGTCAATATAATCCACTATTGCCCTTTGTAACAAGGGGGGGAACCCTGTAACTGTACCCACATGATATATTTTTATGTAGTAGATGACTTTTAAAAAATTATTTCCCATTTCATGCCACAAATTGGTAAAAATAATACCGATATGGTCAAGTCCACTACAAAGAGACATATACTCACTGCCCATATTTGCTATTCTGGAAGTGAATATAGCCTAATAAACTGTATGTGCTGAGGCTGAAATCCTTCCCACTTCTTCCTTCCATTCCTACATCAAGTTCAAGTGCAGAAGTTTAGCTTTTTGGCTCCCATCCCCCATCCCTTCACCAAGTCACTTGTCAGTAAAAGGTTGGGCAATTTATTGACCACTTCTGGATGCAAACTGTCAGTGGCTGAAGGAAATATGAGGGAAGGTTGTCGCTACTGTTCTGGAGCTCATTGATAATGACATACCTGCCTCTGTCACCCATTACCCATACTACAAACTACTTAGAACTAACTGAAAAATCAATAGCATACTTGCACTGGTTCCTGTGGCTGCCTCCTTTGATTGTCAGCTCCTGTCTAGGGTCAGCACTTACATGAAAGGGGCTGTGACTGCCTGATGCTTTCAGGACAACCTAACGATATGAAACTAGCCAACAGAACAGTAAATTCTGTCTTCCTGCCCTCCTCATCAATTAGGCTCTGACTAGGCTAGCCTGTAGAAACCTGACCTTTTAAGTTTAGGTGAATATGGACTCGCTGAACACACCATTGCCCTCCGCACTGAGTCAGGAAATTCAGTGACAGGTTAAACAAAACAGAAGGTTGTAACTGTCATAATTTGCATTGCACTTTCACGCCAACAAGGGTGTTATCAGTGGGGGCAAGCCCTGGAACACACAACTTAAGCACCCTTCAGTTGCCCTCCTCATAAATTTTCAAGTGAAGTAAGATAAAACATAAATTCACAAATGTTTAACTATTTCAAGTTTTCTTCTTCCAACTTTGCACTTTGAAATGTGCTATTATATTTGAATGCAACTGACAATGGACATTCAACCTCACTGATGGCTAGTCTGAAAACTTCTAGCATTCTTGGGGATTTGATCTTCTAATGTAATCTAAACACACATTCGTAAGTTCACAGATACCTCTAATTTAAACAAAACTATAAGCAAATCATTAAATATGTCTATTTTTAGACTGCTTACCCTGCTCTCTCTTTCTAAAAACTATGGACTAGTAACAGTATCAAGATTTAAAAATACATATATATTAAAAATAAACAACTGCTTAAAAAAGAATAATTAATCATTTGGCAACCTGTGGCTCTTAATGGCATAGATAACACATAGCAGCCCTGCTGAATTAAGTCAAGGGCCCACTTTATCCAGCTTTCTGTTCCATAGTAACCAGCCAGGTACTCCCTGAAAGTTCACAAACTGGGTTTGAAGGAAATAGCTCCCCCACCCAGCCCCCACTTTTTAAACACAACCATTAGTAACAAATGTACACTGCCTCTGAACATGAAAGGGTGAGTGTGTGTGTGTGTGGGGGGGGGGGGAAATAAACTAATTGTACAGTCTTCAGCAACACATGAGCTACTTCTAGCAATGCTAGTTTGGCACCCATTCCCATCAGTCCCAGGAACAAGTGATCACTGGAATGTCTGTTGAAAGTAAATGAGGATATTTTCAGACTTATTCAGAATCCTATCTGTACACTAGATACAAACAAACATCAGTATATCTGTTCTAAGCTGCCACCTTCCATACAATGAGGCCTGCTAAAAATGTGTGTAAAGAATGGCAAAACTATCTGCACTTACAAATAATGTTAACAGATTCTTGAATTTCTGAATCTTTGAACTCTGCCAGTACTTAAATAGTATTTCATGCGGAGATCTTGAAATGTTTTATTAAAACTTCCCAAGCAATAAATAATATTCTGCTTTTATTTTTAGTAAGGTGAACTAGGACTGAAAAGATGTGGGTTCAAATCCCCATTCTGCTGTTAAGCAGAGTAGGTGACTGGGTGCCTGTCACACACTGTTTAATCCTAGCATCGCAGAGTTTATGATGGTAAAACCAGGACAGGGGGAAACTAGGTAGACTGCCCTGAGCAAATAAGAGGTTTTTAAAAATCTGTAAACAGATTCCCTGCTCTAATCGAGAAGTCACTCACCACTATGACCTGGAATGTTAATATAACTACTACTTGCCATGTTTTCAAAATATATGTACATATATATGTATAGTCCACCTTTCTCACTGAGACTCAAGGCAGATTACACAATGTGAGATTAGCACAGTCAGTATCAAGGACATTTCGATAAACCATGCATGCCATAGGATAAATAAATGCAAGTTTACATTAGCAACAATCCAATACAGAGTTGAAGAAATGCTGAAACAGAGCATAAGCCATTCTAGAACTGACATTAAACAACATAGAACTACCCAGTAGGGTCATACTTAAAGTAACAAGTAGTATATAGGAGCACATACTTAAAGCAACAGATAGAGCATAAGGCAAAATAGTGGTGAATTCTATGGTCCCTAACTTGTTAGCGAAGCATCTCTTTGAAATCATCTCCCTACAATACAGCCTTCCTATTCATGTAAAAAAGCCCTTTTGAATAATTCAGTTTTGCATCATTTGCAGAAGGCCAGGACTTCTCAGGCAGGCTGTTCCATAGGACAAGGGCCACTACAGAAAATGCACATGTATGGGCAGCTGTTGATTTCATAATAAGAGATCATATAAGTATTAAGCAGGGAGAAGGGCTGTAGCTCAGTGGTAAAGTATCTGATTTACATGCAGAAGATCCCAGGTTCAAACACCATCTGAAAGGCAATGTGAAAACTTATTGAGACCCTGAAGCATTGCTACCAGATAGAATGGACAATAGTGACCCTGACAGACCAATAGTCTATTCAGAATAAGGCAACTTCAAGTGTTTATGTTTTTAGAGGTTTTATTAAGGAACCATCGGCAGCTACCTAAAACATAAAATATAATATAGTTTGAAGGCTCTACACAAAAATAAATACCAACATCAGTAGTTAAAGATTAGACATGATTCAGCACCTCCTCCCACCTCAAACATGCCTACGGAGGGCATGCTGTAGATGTTCTGAATGTGAACCATGTGGACAGTCCATCTAGAGCAAGCTGGGCTAATTGAGGAAGTGAAGATCTCAGAGAAGGTTAATGCTAAGGAGTCCCACAACTCTTTCTGGGTAATGTAAGTTACCAAGGCCATGTCCTCCTGCACCCTGTGATGATATTCCTTGCTCCTTCCAACTTTAAAACAAGTCAGAGATCTCTGATATATACAAGAAAAAGTGAATGTTGCACTACTGCAGTGTGTATATTTACAAATATTAATTATAATCCCATGCTCATAAAACTCAGGGCACATTCCAACTGAAGTTAAGCATTTTAAATCCCTACTGATTTTGATACGGAAGGCTTAAGCACATGCCTAGCTCACACACTAAAATCAATGGGACATAAAAGAGATCAGCTTTGGCTGAGCTGAGTCCCCAAAATGTTCTTAAATGTTTTAAAATGTATTCTATGCCAATGGAAGGTGTGCATTCCAGAGCACAGTAAATACATTTAACTGAGCCTGGATGCATCTTTTTACAGAGCTAAAGTGATGATTAACTGTGCATCTGGTAGCATGTCACATCCCCTGCGTGTGCCTATCAGATAGTGAAGAGGAAGGGCATGGATAGTGTCCAGTCCCAGCAAGCAAATCATCTGAAAACAGTCATAGCCATAGATCAAAAGATTTTTCACTCTATCCATACTAGATTTAAACCCAGCCTTTTGCTGCAGACAAAATCAGTTAGAAAAGGGAAAAGACTGCTCAGAATCCAAAGATAATAAAAGAAGATTTGGAGTGTGGGGCAGGGGGTGAAGGATGAAGGATGAAGAAAAGAAACAGACAGGCATAACCATTACATACATAGGCCACGACAGCTGGTTTACGTTCTAGATGAAGATTGTTGAGAGAGAGAAGTTGCCACCGTCTCTTCCATCACCAAATATTATTTCAGTTAGACTACATATGCAACTTCTGTATATTACTTATATGAACACATATTCCTCTTTCACCACACTCAGTGGGTGCTTCAATACACATGGGGACAAGTTGATTAATTAACCTTTCCTAAAAAGAATAATTATGGCATTATATTCCTGAGAGATTTTCTAGTTCTTCATGTTGGCTAATCACCGGGACAAAAAGAATTACCATAGTACACTCCTAGAAGAAACAACATGCACAGTCATTACTGCATATTAACTATACTGATCTATGGTCTGCCCATTGCTCTGCCAAACTTTTCTAACAACATTCCCAAATTGAATACAGACCTTATAATCTAGTATCACCAAGAGTAAATTTGGGTCCTTCAGATCAGGGTAATCTGGAAAGTTAAATGCTTATCATCTTCAAAATGTCATTGTGAACTTTGTTAACCACCTCAATACTTTCCTTTGAGAATATTAAGTTTAAACTATTAGGTTTTGCTTAAAAGAAAATTTAAAATTAAGATCGACAGTCTACTTTTCAAGTGTAACATAAAACTGCTGTATCAGTACAGAAACAAAGAACATTGCGGTCCTGGAGTTTAGATTTAAATCAGTGTCCCACAACAAATGCTACTTCTTACAGCTATGAGTCTGCCTAACAATTACAGAATGTACTTAGAAGAATGATCACAAATTCATACATACTTACAGAAACTGATTTAGACTTGAAAATGCTTAGATTAAGCCAATAATTAAAAATGCATTTTTAATTAATATAGTCACTTCAGATAATAGCAACGTCTTCACCAGAAATTGCAATATATTAATTACATTGGCTGCCATCTAAAGTAAATGCACACCCTGAGTAAATCCATGAATCACACAAGCATTCATGTAAGGGAACAACATCAATGTAATTTTTTTTTTTTAAATGCCTCAAATGCTCAATTTGATGTAAATCAAGTTCAATTTTTTTTAATGGGAATTTTGTTATTGACTTCAATAGGAAAAGGATTCCATACTTTAATGATTTAAACCTAAACAGTTCAAATGGCCAAAGTACTTTTAAACTAGGTACCCTCAGTTAACAGAGTTGCAGAGCACAATCTTCTTTAATGTAATTAACTCTACCGATATTCAGCATAAGTACCTGTACCATAATTTCAAAGAAAATCAAAGTTACCACCGATTCCCCCGCAAAAAAACTTGTCATAAAACCAAAAGAAAATGCATTCTTATTTGCCTTTGGTTTCTTTAAAGTTAGTTTCTTCAGATTCTCCTGCAAAAACTCAACTAACTGGTCTTGCAAATTAAATGCCTGTTGGCATTCAAACTAGAGATGTAATTCCTAGCATACAGACTTGAAAGCACAAAACACAGAAATCCATTTTTACAAAGACCATTTAAATGAGCATGTGTATCAATGGACTCTTGCCTAGATTCAAACCATGCTTCCTCAGAAGTAAGACTAATTGATTTCAGTGGGATCCAAGTGCTTCAGCTCACATAATTTCAGTTGTTAAATGAATGCAATAGGAATCTATACAATGAATTATCAAACTGAACTTTCATTGTGGTACTATCCCAAGTAAACCGCAGGATTACATAAGCCCCCCCCCCCAATGTTTTCTTTCTAGAAAATATGATTTTCCTAGACAGGGAAGGACAATCTCAGAAATGTTCCATAGGTGGCATTAGGTACAGGGAAGGTGGCGGGGAACCCCACACAAATATAGCATCATAATCATTGAATAGTCATTTATGTGCTGTTTAATTATTGATCTTATAAAGGTATGAATGCTGCTCTTTTTAAAAAAGATCTGTAGTAATTAAGTAATAGGCATCTCAGGTCAGTTTGGAAAACTAAATCCATGATAAAGATGAAAAGGAGTATGATAAAAATCTACCCACAAATGTATAAAGAAAGATCCGGGAAATGTAAACAGGATTATAGCTGTCATTCCTCCAGATGCATTTACTTTACCCATTAGCTTAGTTTGGCTGTTGAGGAGGGCAACGTGCACTTCTGAATCATTTCTTTTCAAATTCATACATTCCCTGCAGCAGTTCAAGCTCCATCAGCAGAGAAGGAATGTATGAAAATGACAGGCAAAGGGCAGGAGTTCTTTTCCCAGACTGTTGTTCTATAAATGGAAACGCCAAATTCCAGAAAGAATTTTTAACCAAGTTGGTTCAATGATCTCTAGCAAAGTTTAAAAGGAAACAACACATAAGATGACATTCTCCAATTTTCAAAATGTTGTTTAAAGTAAACCAATGGCATTTCTTAACATTGAACTTGGAAGTACTATAGAAAGGACTAATAGTTTTCAAGCCCTGTCCCCAAAACAATCACATCTCATCTTCTTCGGCAGCACAGAGGCAGCCTGCTCTTGAAAATCCAAAAACAAAGTGTCTGATAAATTCCTTTCCCCCTAGGATCCTGTGATTGTGTGAAAGACAAAGGAAATTGTTTAGAAATCATCTACAGAAACAATGGTTCAAGCTACTTTAAAGATGGAGACTTGCAAAGCAAAAGGAGAGTACAACAAAATACAAAGCCAATACAAAGTTGCAGGGCTATCAAGCCTTACATTGTCATCATCTCCACTTTCCTGTGGCTGCAAGACAACAACCAAGACCAATCCTCGCTTCTGGGCTGCTCTTCTCCGGGTTCCTGAGTAACTCAATTTTTTCTGTTTTCCTGGGCATGCACAAATACATCCCTTCCTACCCCCCCCCTCCTTCCAGCTCCTTCCAGCAGTTTCTCCATGCCAATGAAATGCCAATTATGATACCTACCCATTCTTAACCTGCCTGAATGGCAGTGCAAAAAGGAAAGGATCCTTGGAAGAGGCAAGACAAGAAAAGAGCAAGGCGCTCCCGATGCAAAAGGCTCCTTCGGAGCAGCTCTTGCTGCAGGCAGCGGCGTGCCGATGTTGGCATTGCCTAAACCAAACAAACACGATGTTTAACAGTCAAATAAAATGTCCCGCAGCCTCCCTAATGAATTTGTCAAGGCCCATCAGATCGCCCCCTCCCCCTCCCCCGCCTCATTAACTCAAGGCTGATGAGACGGCTTAGGGCGGCAGAGCGCCGATCAATCGGGCTGAAGCCTTCAAGTGGCTTTTCGCCTGGAGAGCTTCCCTCCCCGGCAGGCGCGCACTCGGCGCGGGCTCCTTTTAACGGAAGGCGGCAGCCTCGGCTGCTCCTGGCGGGGCTGCCACTTGGCTTTCATGGCCCATCAAGGAGCTGCTGATGGACTCCTCGACTCCCAGGCAGCAAAGCCGAGGTGACAAGGGCTCTTCAGCGGCAGCTCTCCGCGGATCCTCAGCTCGCCTCCCCGCCCCCTTGCAATTATTCATCCCCCGCCCGGGCGAGGGCAAATTCCGCCACGGCCGAGGAAGCGGCTCTTAAGAGCCGGGCAGCCGCAGGAGGCGAGGCGAGGCGCGGGCATTATTCGCTAGAAAGTGTTTAAGTTTATTGCTCAAATGATGTTTCTAATTAGCGCTCCCAGCCATAAATCCGAGGCGGCTTTTGTTCCAAACTGATTTATTATTTACTCGAGCTTCGACCCCCCAAGGGGGGGGGGCGGTAATAATGAATTGTTTGGGGACCAGAACGGGAGGGCGAGCGCGGGCCATCGCTCCAGCCGGGAAAAGGCGCTCGCGCTGGGCTGCAGCCCGAGCCCGAGCCCGCTGGCTCGGCAGGGAGGGCTTTCCGTCGAAGGGAGCGGCGCTTCTGACGGCAGCCTGGCACGAAGAACGGGCCAGCCGCGCTTTGGAGCTGGCTGCCGGGCTCCGCCTCAGCGTCGAGGTGCTCGGGCTGCGTCGGGGACAGCAGAGAGGGACTCTTTCGCACCGGGACTCCTTCACGCGCGCCGAAGGGTGGGCGATTCTTGACCGGCCGTCCGCTCCCTTCTCCCTTCAGGCAAAGGCCGAGATCCTACAGGCCTTTCCAAGACTGCACTCCGAGGGGTTTCTGTCCCGATCGCCACCCCGGAGGGAGGCACTGGCGGTCTCCCCGCCTCCCGGTAGCCCTCCGAGTTGGCCTCTTCTCCCGGCGTGCGTGGCGCCGGGGAAAGGCTAGGGCGAGGGGCTTTCTCTCCCGGCATGCTGCGATCCTAAGCAGGCCCGCTCCCTGGAAGCCCTCGCCTCGCTTGGCCGGGGCTTAAAAGCAGACCAGACGCGGCGGTTTCCCCCTAAAACACACGCGCAGCCTTCCAGCAGCCCCAGCCTATGCAGGGTTCTTTGGAAGCGCCTCGGTGCTTGTCCGGCGAAGATGCCGAGGATTGCCGCCTCCAGCCTGCTTCTAAAGGCTTTCCTTCCCTGTGGGACCCTGGACGAGAGATTCTTTCTTTCTTTCTTTCTTTCTTTCTTTCTTTCTTTCTTTCTTTCTTTCTTTCTTCCTTTTTCTTTCTTTCTTTCTTTCTTTCTTTCTTTCTTTCTTTCTTTCTTTCTTTCTTTCTTTCTTTCTTTCTTTCTTTCTTTCTTTCTTTCTTTCTTTCTTTCTTTCTTTCTTTGAGCCCTTCTGCTTCTCTTCAAGGCAGCCTCGCAAGAGTTTGCCTCGCATCGGCAGCATTTAGCGCCCCTGAATTGGGCGGCGGGGTTAATTTTTCCCCCACCCCATACACGCACGGTTACCTCCTTCGCAGGGGCTTCCTTTTCTCTGGCCCCAAGAGAAAGATTTGGGAACCGACCCGGGATCTGCATAGAGGAGGATGGGACTGATGGTGGGAAGCAACTGGTGAGCCCCCCTCCCTGTCCAAAACTTCCAAGCCTGGAGGAACCGATCAATTTAGATCAATTCAAAAACATAGAGAAAAAGGGAAAGAGGGCAGTTTGCTTTCGAGCAGGGCGGATGCCCACAGACGTGCGAGGAGATGTCCGTAGTCTTTTTTTAAAAAGGAAACCTGAACGTTCCTATTTTTAAAAATTATAAACCCTAATTTAGAGGCAAAATCATCGGCTGCGAATAATAAGTGGGGACAACAGGAAAGTGTGCAAGTCAGGCTGTTAGTCTGAGTTTCGTCCTTGCGCAGCTCTCTTGAGGCTTTTTGCAAAGCAGATAAGACGGTTAGCCTCAGAATTTGGGGATCAGGGGCCACTACTGACTATTCTCTCAAAACGCAAACGACGAAAAAGCCTGACGCCCTAGAGTATATTAACGAATAAAATTCAAACGAGTACATAGCAGGTTGGATATATTGATAGCCTAGCAACTCGTTTTGAATACGCTACCTCGCTAAGGAGAATAATTGTTTCGCGTTTAACATGGGGTAAAGTATTTTCGTATTTTGTAAAATTTGCTACTTTATCAAGGTAACTTCTGTTTATAAATGTGCATCGCACACAGGAAAAACCCTTCCTGCGGTCTCCAACTGATGCAAGACACTTGGATAACGCTCCAGATACTCTGTTGCCTTTTCCAAAGCAACGGAATTGATTTTTTTTTTAAATCACGAGATTGGATTTATCCCTTTAAACATGGACCTCGTTTAGGATAGTAAAGCAAGGTGCGCCCCACTGTGCCCGCCACCGTTTGCCTTTCACTATTGCCGGATGCGCAAAGCAGCCAATTGAGAGTTCTTGGTGCGCAGAAGTACCGCACCTCTTTCCTCCCCTTCAAGCCAGGAGAGCGAGCGAGCGAGCGAGCGAGCGAGCACCGGGCCCCTCTCCCTGGCAAAGGCTTGATGCGGGGAGCAGCCGCACCTTGGGCTTGAATGTCACTTCCCGAAGGCGCGCACACAACGGGCAGCAGCGGCTCTTGGCCCCGACCTTGGCCTCCGCCGCCAGCGCCGGCCCTCGGCTGCGCTCGCGGGCCCGGGCTTTCCTGGGTTTGTTCCCACGTCCGCGCCTATCTGCGCCTGTGCCTTCCGCAGCCCCCTGCCGCGCTCGCCGGCCCGGCTCCCTTCCCCCTCGGCGGGGCCCAGCACCAGCCCGTGCGCGCCGGCCGGCCCTGCCATTGGCTGGCCCTCTGACAGCTCGGGCCGCGATTGTAGGACTCCGGAGCTCCGCCTCCCTTCAGCGGGGCCTTGGGGCCATTCATAAACTAAACAACCCTCTCAGCAAAGCCAGAGACTTGCAGGCGTCCGTAGCCGGAGCGGACGGCGGGCGCAGGGAAGTCGCAAGAGCGGCTGCAGCCCATTCCAGAGGTGGGAGGGGGAAGGAAGCGGAAAGCAGGCGGGGGGAATCCTGGAAAGCGAAAATTCCGCTCGCGCGCGCGCCCCCGCGGCTCCAGGAAAGCCCACGCGGAACAAAGCGGGCCTCGAGCGGGAACAAACTGACCCCGCGAGGCCACGGATGGTCCCGGCTCGGGCGCAGCGGGCCGGCCTGCAGTATTACAGTAATCACGAGGACGCCCCGCGGGCGGAGGGGAGCACCAGCCGGCCGGCCGGCCCCGAGCTCCCCATTCCGCTCCCCTCCAGTGGGCTCTTCCGACCAGGCCTCCTCCTCTCCGGCAGGACAGCAGCGCCAGCCCCTGACAGAGGGCGGCCGTCCCTCCCGTCGCTGCCGGTCCGGGACCCGGCCGAGGAGGGAAGCGCCTTCTCTCTTCTGCATCTCCGTCGCCCGCGCCCTCGAGCTCGCGGCGGCCTTCGACTCGGCCGCGAGCGGGAAGGCAGCAGAAGCGCCCCGATGAAGGACTGATCCCGCGCCCGGCCGGGCGGCGCCCAGCTCCGATGTAAGAGAGCGCTCGGCCTCGGCGGGCGGGCGGAGCGGGCGGGTGGTGTGGGCTTGAGGTGCCGACGTCGCTGGTGCTCGGGCGGAGCGGGCTTCGCCTCTGCCGGGCCGCGGCCGCGGCGTTGGATCCGTCAACGTACTGCGAGAGCCCGGTGTACAGCCCGGACGTGTGCCCCAACATGATCGCGGCGCAGGCCAAGCTGGTGTACCAGCTGAACAAGTACTACACGGAGCGGTGCCAGGCGCGCAAGGCGGCCATCGCCAAGACCATCCGCGAGGTGTGCAAGGTGGTGTCGGACGTGCTGAAGGAAGTGGAGGTGCAGGAGCCGCGCTTCATCAGCTCGCTGAGCGAGATCGACGCGCGCTACGAGGGCCTGGAGGTCATCTCGCCCACCGAGTTCGAGGTGGTGCTCTACCTCAACCAGATGGGCGTCTTCAACTTCGTGGACGACGGCTCGCTGCCCGGCTGCGCCGTCCTCAAGCTGAGCGACGGCCGCAAGCGCAGCATGTCGCTCTGGGTGGAGTTCATCACGGCCTCGGGCTACCTGTCGGCGCGCAAGATCCGCTCGCGCTTCCAGACGCTGGTGGCGCAGGCGGTGGACAAGTGCAGCTACCGCGACGTGGTCAAGATGATCGCCGACACCAGCGAGGTCAAGCTGCGCATCCGCGAGCGCTACGTGGTGCAGATCACGCCGGCCTTCAAGTGCACCGGCATCTGGCCGCGCAGCGCGGCCCAGTGGCCGCTGCCCCACATCCCCTGGCCGGGGCCCAACCGCGTGGCCGAGGTCAAGGCCGAGGGCTTCAACCTGCTCTCCAAGGAGTGCTACTCGCTGACCGGCAAGCAGAGCTCGGCCGAGAGCGACGCCTGGGTGCTGCAGTTCGGCGAGGCCGAGAACCGCCTGCTGCTGGGCGGCTGCCGCAACAAGTGCCTCTCGGTGCTCAAGACCCTGCGCGACCGCCACCTCGAGCTGCCCGGCCAGCCGCTCAACAACTACCACATGAAGACGCTGCTGCTCTACGAGTGCGAGAAGCACCCGCGGGAGACCGACTGGGACGAGGCCTGCCTGGGCGACCGCCTCAACGGCATCCTGCTGCAGCTCATCTCCTGCCTGCAGTGCCGCCGCTGCCCGCACTACTTCCTGCCCAACCTCGACCTCTTCCAGGGCAAGCCCCACTCGGCCCTCGAGAGCGCCGCCAAGCAGACCTGGCGCCTGGCCAGGGAGATCCTCACCAACCCCAAGAGCCTCGACAAGCTATAGGGCAGGGCCGGGCAGGGCAAGGCCGCGCCGCCGAGCCCCACGGACTCCTCGCGGACGGGCGGACGGACGGAGGCTCGCCTCGGGCCCCCTCCCTTGTCTAGGGCCAACATAACCAGCCACAAAGCGCAGCGGCGGGACTTGGCCACAGCCAGACCAGAGCCGAGGTACTTTTCTCTGCCTTTCCCTCTCTCGCGTGTGTGTCAGTCGTTCCCCTCGCGCTCGTTCGTTTTGCCTGAATGTTGTCACCAAGTGAAAACAAACATTATTTAACTATATGTACACCTCTCCCCCTCGCTTTCTTTTACGGAGGAAAAAAAGAGCCACATAGAGTTTACTGGTGTTAAATGTATTTCAGTGCCAAGGTCAGATTATGTGCCCTCCCCCCCCCCAATACTGACTTGTTGAAAAACAGTAATAAAAATGACTTTAACTTTATATTGCCTTCGTGTGGGTTTATTCAACTATCCAGGCAATTGAGGAACGGCTTAAGCCACTTCTCCAAGTCGAAGTCAAAGAAGTGGTCAGTACCATGATTTTAAATGCGGCAGATTTTGATACCTGCCGATTACTAAACAGATTACGCAAATATTTGGAGAGAAGCAAAATTTAGATTCTTTTTTAAACTCGAAAAGATAAATTTGGAGCCGTATTACCAGTTGACCTAGATTTTGATTCATTTGGGAAGAGCAGGGGAAATAACGGTCCCTTTTGATGCCCGCGGAGTTCCCATTTATTAAGGCGTGGGCAATTCACTCAAACCCAGTTCGACGTCGAATATCAAGGGCAGAGGGGCCGGCTCTGCAAAATCAATACGCGGCAACCCTGCTAGTCTGCTTCTTGCCGGCAAACATTTGGCTTTTAAATATTCCCTGCCGAGTTCGACCGGGGCTTTGAGTAGCAACGAGAGAAATCCAGACGAGACTCAACCGGGACTTTCTGCTTATGGCTTTGCTCAGCCGGCAGTTGATACTTTGCCTATTTAATTTGTCCGTGTTTACAATGGAATTATTTTAAGCTTTTTCTGCTCGGTAACTTTTCTATTAACCTGAAGCCCGATCGTATGCGTGTTTTTTATTCAGAAAGGAGTCCTGACTTACTCCCGGGAAAATATGCATACAATTACAGTCTCAGTACAGCAGCACTATTTTTTTGTCCAGAGAACTATTTTCGTTTTTACTAGGGTCAATCTGCATAAAAAGTATGTGTAAAAACTTTCACAAGGTTTACCATTTGTAATGTAAGAAGAAACAAAAGTAGCCCAAACTAAAAAACGAAAAAGCAAATGTATTATCAAGTGCTGGAGATGTCACACACAGCACATTCGATATGTCTAGGACATTTGAAAATGGCCCCAAATGAACCCTGAATTTCTCAGCCTATCCAGCCTTACTTAGAGAATAAATTCGAGCCTGTAAGACTGCAGCTTCCTTGTAAAAAACAGACTCGGTGTAGGAATATAAACTCTGATGTTATCAGCAAATGGTGCTATGCCCAATACAGGTTTTACTTCAAAATCCTGTCACAATGTTTTCTTTCCCAGGAGTTTAGAAAAACACAGAGAGAATTTGAATTTATCAACCCAGGGAAGCCACATTAATTCAACAGGCATCAAGTAAATACCAGACTGGTACCAAAAAATCTTGATAGCCAAGCTCTAGGTGCCCACATCACCCTGTGGGAATGGGTGGGGGGGAGAACATGGGAAAATGTCAGTGCTTTAAAGAAACTATATATATCTATATATATTAGTGCATAACTTCATAACTGGGACACAAATCGGTTAAGGATTTGGCAAATTTTCACAGAGGGAAATCAAAGTTTTGGAGTCTTGTTTTTTCTCTCTTTAAAAAGCCCCCTTCTTGCAGTTTAAATAAACAGCACTGAATATCTTTCCATTTATCATCTTTCGCTACAAAGGTAGAATAATAGTCAGATGAAAATAGTTTTAAAATTGCGAGGGAGATATCTCCTAAAAGGGGAAAGAACAGATACTGGAAGGGGAGGGATTTCACTCTTCATTATTCATTGGTGTGATGCATATTTTAATGGTTCCATGAAAACAGGCAGCAGCACCTAATCTAAAATACTGAGAATGCACCAATGACTGTATTTTTCTTAACTTAAGATCAATTAGCACCAAATTAAATATGCACAGAAAATTGGTTGACACATTTTAAAATCTACTAGTTCCAATAAAAATGCTTGAAACATTGATGTATTTCAAATAATTTCATGGTTGTCATTATCTTCTGTTATAGTGCAGCCTTTAAATTACTTTACTATTAAGTAATGAGTAGATCTGAACCTCACTTCTCTTATGAAATCCCTTTCTTAAAGAGCCTAAGTGTTATGATTTATTCAACCAGAACAACACTAAAACAAATTAAACATCCTCCTCTACTACAATAGATCTTGCAGCTTCCTTTCTCCTTCAAGAAGAAAGCACGGCATAATTTGAAACACACTCTTGCAACCACTATAGCAGTTATGTTGCACTACCAGCAAAGACAATATTCAAGAGATTGGTGGACAAACAAACAGAGTTTTCAGTATTGAAAAGCTGAAATACAACACAAATTAAGTTTTGACAATAACAAGGGCATTTTCTACATTAGCATATACAGAGACCTGATCAATTCACTATACAAATGCAAAAAAAAGTTCTAGAACAGTACAGTGCCTTCTTGCAGCATCATATTAAAAAATAAAATAAAATAGCTAAGGAAAACAGATTTCAACAGTCAGCCCTTTTTGAACTTGCTATTAGTCACAACTTGATCTAAAATGGCTTTATTTAAACTATTTCCCCTGGGCGTATCTGCCCTACAAGGCAATTACCACTGGAAGTAGGAGAACTATTTTTCATACTTCACATGGGTACGCAAGCACAACCTACAAATGTGGGAAAACTTGAGTCCAAGGGAATGAATGAAAAATTAAAGGCCTCTTGTAATTTGTCACTAGTCTTATTCCATGGGGTCACTGATCTCTTACCTTAGGGTCAATTTTCTTAAAACCAGGGTCTTCTTCATCTACCTCGAAATACAGCTCAGAGGTGGTGATGGAAAGTGTGCCCTTCAGAGCTACACATGGGGACACAAGCTGAGCTGCTGTAGAAAGACTAACAGGACCTACCAAAGAGAAAGAGAACATACTCCAACACTGCACTTCAAGTGTTCTCAAGAGCAAACTCAAAAGGTTGCACATAGGTATATTAAGTGTTTGTTATGTCTTACCTACCTAACACTAATCCAAAATACCCCCTATAAAGGAATGGTCTAAAAATTTAAGTGGTCCCAAAAAGTACACCGACAATGTATCCACTGTACTTCTGTACTGCCAGATATTTGAATAATGACAGCCGCAACCAATGCAAATGATTATGAATGCCATATAGGTGGCATTCTAGCTTTATTCTTTCAGAACTTTAAAATACTTGAGAACCTAATACCTTATGTTCTAAATAATAAAGCAAATGCAAAAAAAGGGAAGTTATATGGAAAATATTAGTTTCACATGTGCGTGTTGAAATTTTCAAGGACTTGCAATTCGACCCAGATTTCCTTTTTGGTGTATTTAGGAAGTTGTTTTAAGAATTCTTTTTTTAAGAAAAGGCATAGTAGGATCTATTGTACAAAAGGTAAATATTAGTCAGTGCTAGGGACTGTAAGTATAATATCTGAAAAGTAGATTCCATCCCCCCAGTTAAATATTCTTCAAGAAATCCACACAGTGTTAGCACAGCTCAGGGACTGTGGGAGTAAACAGCTGGAGCACTGGTTTCCAACTGAATGAATTTTTATTGGAATAATCACATCTCCATAGGGCTTATCACACTGAGAGATCAGTGTACTACTCAAAACAATAGGCTGGGCACAGATCTAACAATATGCAGACTGTTATATAAAAAACATCCAAGAAGGAAAGTGGGTTATGTTTGTCATCCCATTGATCAAGAAGGGATACAAACACCAACAAAGAGTGTACTTATCAGCTATAGTCCTTTGTTGAAAAATACTATAAAATGCATGTGTGACATACACCACTTTGCATTAATAAAGTGTGTATAAATGAGGTGCACATGCTTAGGTAATCAATGGGTGAATAACTGCCAAAAAATTCAGATGAATTGTCATTTCTGTCAATTGTTAGGAGGTTTGATGGTCTTTAATCTTGCATCAATCTCAATGTATGCCAGTAGGACAATAGCAGAGATCCTCAGCTGAGATCAGAGCAGCTTTGCCCCCTATTCCCAGTGTACAAATACATTGTGTTTGCAGATGGGCATCCGATAGCTGCACTACTGCCATGATTTCCCAAAGCTCATTCCCACAAATAGATGAAATAAGCAGCTATGTGTTCTTTTGCTGTCTCCCTTTGCCCTCTGTACATTAGCATGTAATCCAGGGAAGAAATAACATTTTTTCAATCACTTTCAGACATTCAATTACAGCGCAAGCAGACAGCTGCAGGAGTCGGGGCAGCTCAGGTCCCACCGAAGACCCCTGACAATTTCAACTTCATTTCTAACCCACACTTACTTGATTAGCAAGGATTACTTCTTAATCCTATTGCCATTGTCAAGATTATATAATTAAACTCCACTTTCACCTCTATTACAGTATGAATGTATTAGCAGAAGCAACAAATGTAGAATGTAGAGGGAAATAGATTGGCGGCTCTTGCAGAATCCCTTGAAGAACAGCTTCAGTAAAATCTGAGATACCTGAGGCTGCTTTTTCTGGATTGCTTTGACATCACATTATATTTTTCCATATTTTATTTTATTATTAAATGCCAATGTGACGATGCAATAGATAATGAATGGACAATAAAGCAAGATTGGGGGAAGGGGAAGAAGCAATAGATAGTTGCAGAATGAGTTGGTGGGTCCAAGAACTTAAAAGCCCCTTGGGTTTGAGTTAGTTTTTTTTTCTTTTAAAACAAATTTTTAAATAGTCTAATTTAGATTGCCTTCCTGTCCCAATCTACTGAATGCTGGAACCAATGAGACAGAAAAGGAGTCGAGAAGCTATTTTTCCTGGAAAAATATACATGCCAGATCTACAGAAAAAATAGATATATCTCATGGGTTTTAAATATTAAAGGCTTTCTTTGAAAAAAAAGTAACTGAAACCCACATATAAGTTGAAGCTTACTTCTAAGGGTCAGAAAATGTTCTTTCATTAACACAATTACTGTAAAGCACAATCCACAGCTTTCCCCCCATTGCAGCAAAGGGTTGCTTAGCCAGTAGAAAAACCAGGAGGACCCATCGGGAGGAGGTAATAGACAGCTGAAGTTACCAGTTAAGTTCTCCAGTTCCTTCTCCTCAATGGATGACAAGGTATCATCGTCGCCTTCCAGGAGAATCTCGCTCTCCGAATTCTGATTTCCTAAAGCCTGACTCTTGATGGACTGCTTTCCTTTAACAAGTACATCTTCATCTGGAGCTGAAATGAAAGAGAAACGCGGCTGTCCATCAACTCTCAGAGGCAACAGTTACGACGGGCCGCGGCGGGGAGGGGGCGGGCAGCAGCGGAAGAGCCTCGTTTTTACACGCACGGGAGGTGGGGGTGGGCCGCGCTCTGGAACAGCAGCTCAGGGGCGAATCGGCCCGCTAGCCAGCAAAGCACCCCGTCCAGGCCAAGAGCAGCGAGTGGCCGGTAGAGCTCCCGTTACTCCTATGCAACCCGGCCAGGACACTCGGGCCGAGGCTTTGGGCTCCTCTCCAACGATCAGAGAATCCGTATTGCCCCCGCCCGGCCTTCTCGGCCAATTTTACAGAAGGGAAAGATCTGCCCCCGACCCAGCGCAGCCGAAATCTGGGGGCCTGGGGCCGGCAGCACCCTGGAGGCTGCGCTCGAGACGCAAACCTCTCCAGCTGCTCTTTATTGAAGGGGACCCGCTCCGCTCTCCGCGGCTCCCGAGCACCACACCACAGCGCCGGGTTGATTGTGACTCGCCGGACGACCGGGGGCTTCGCGGTCTGCCGGGAAAGGCGCCCTGCGAAGGCTCGGGAGGCGCCAGTGGCCGCTGCCCCGGCCGCTCGGCAAAGGCGTCCGAAAGGGCCGCCGGCGCCCCTTCGGCCGAATTCCCTCGGCCAGCTTCTCCCAGGGTGGCCTCCGCCGGCCCACCCGCCCAAGCGGACCTCGAGCGCCCCCCCCCCCGCCCCGCGGCTGCTCCGCCCGAGGCAAAGCGAGGCTTGACCCGAGAGGCGGGGAGGGGGCAAGCGGCGGGCCACTCCGAGCAGGGGCGCGCAAAGGCCCGGGCCACTGGGACGGCGCAGGGCCGAGCGACGGACGGGCAGGGGGGCTTGGCAGGCCCTCTGGCGCGTTCCGGCAAGAGAGCCTGCCCCGCGCTGTGGCCGGCGGCCTCGCTCGGGCCCGGCCCTGCGCCCGCCTTGCAGCTTCCACGCCGGGCGCAGGTGCGAAGTTCGGGGCTTCAGGCGAGGCAGGGCGGGCGGCCACAGCGCGGGGCAGGCTCTCTTCCCCAGTGGACCCGCCGAGTGCCAGGGTGCAAAAGGGCGGGCGTGCAACTGGGGGGGGGGGGCTGCCAGACTCGCGCGACTCTTCTCGAGAGCAGAAGACCTCTACATTTGCCACTTCTGGGAAGCAGGCATGAAAACGCAGGCGGGGGGTGCCCCAAACGCCGCCAGGTACCTGGTCTGACCAGGATCTCGACTCTTAACGCAACAGGAGTGGGAGCGAGAGATTCAGCTCTGCCAGGCAGACGTCGAATTTTAATATTTTTTGATGTCTGGCCAAGGCAATTTCATTATCATCCCAGTAATTCTTCTTCAATGTGCTACATTTTAAGATCATCAACAATTCAGGCCAGCCCACGGAGTTGACATTTCCACAGCTTTAAATTGCACAAACGGTTAGATCGTATACTATGTTATGTCCTTATTTACTCAAAAGTAAGCCCATCCAATTCAGTGGAACTTGACTCTATATAAGCAAACATTTTACTTTGAAAGCGTATTGTGATCGCCTAATAATTTATATACAAGAGAAAATATTTCTAGCAAAAAGATCTGTCCTTTTAACCAATGGTGGAAAGTTTTGCAGAGACATCCTGGAGCATGCAGGGAATACATTTGTGTGTGCATACTTTCATACTTAGCACACTGCTAGGGTTCAAAATAAAGGATGTGACATCATTATCACGACAATGAACAGCTTTGGATAAGAAGCACTCATACTTCCAAAAGGTACTGGGAGGTGAACTGAAAAGGCCATCACCATTCACATCTCTGTGCACCTGAAAAGGTATGTTCAGTCAAATCAATAGGGTGTGTTTCAATTACCAAAGCTGCAATCTTACGTACTTGAGAGTATTGCCATTGCATGCTATGGATCATACTTCAGAGAAAACAGGTACAGGATTGGATTGCACAGCTGCAATTTTAAGTACTTTCACTAGGATTCTGAGTTATTTGGACTCTCCCCCCCCCCATATACTTATTTTGACTATGTTAAGGAACAGATTTTCCTCTTAATTCACATGTTCTCAAACACATCCCACAGTTAACTACTATTAAGTATTAAAATAAAGCAAGTATGAGGCATCTTCAACAAATACACCACGTAGGCAAGTTTTCAGTATAAAGTAATGCACTTTTTTTAAAGTAGAAAAAACACCTATTCTGTTTTAGGCATTGCTGTCCTGCTGTGCTTAACATGTATTTCCTTTGCATTTTAAGTTAACAAGAGGAAACAGATAGGAGGCAGCAATTCACTATGTACCTTGCTGATATTTGCCATGTAGCAGCTGTATAGCACAGGAAATATATTCAGATTTTCAAACAGAAGAGTTGAAAGTTTGTGCATAATTTTAGGCAGCTTTCAAGAGAGACGTAATATATTGGACTAGGTCTTTTGGAAACATATGCCAAACACATCCTGGTCAACCAACTTCAACACATTGCTCATTACTTTTTGATTACTGCCATACATGGCTTGAGGTTCCACTGGCTTATTTTTAAAAACCTTTAATCTGCAAACATTTACAGATGAAGGCAATCCCTAGTGGCCATACATAAAGCTTAATTGTCTCTGTAAACATGTGAACATAAATTTCCAATAAAACTATTCACATTAGCAGAATGAGCAAAATAACAATATGGAATCTCAGTCTTCAGTTTTACAAAGACCAAAGGTCAATTTGCAAAAAAAAATTTGCCATTTTCTTTTTTCATGCAGTTTCTTCAAACCAAGTTACTTTTTTGAATTACTTACAAATGTTTATTTCACAGAAGTTGTATTGGGCAAACTGGAAGAAGCACTCCCCCTTTATATCTAACCAGTTGATATATATAAACAAAACTCTGATTCTGGAATTATTCAGTGAGAGTTGACAAAACTCTTGTCATGGAAAATATGCAGCTGATGTTTAGAAAGGTTTTCCTGTAATTAACTCCCCCTTGAGGATTTTAAGTTAGCAGCAGTAAAATTACCTACAGTATTCTAATATGCAACACATGCGGTAACATTTAATTCTCAGTGGCATAATAGCTTTCTGGAGAAGAATTTTATTTTTTTATTTAGAGTTCAATGACTACCAGGATAAAATAAGACAGATAAGGAACATGTTTATAAATCCTGGCAATGTGTCTATTGAAAATCCATTTTCAAAATCCACATTTCCGTGCAGGTGTCAGACAGTTCATGCTGTTCCAAACCTTGAAACTTTCTGCTTTAATTACACTAACAGCCTCATTTAAAATTACAGGTATACCTTTCATTTATTTAAATTTCAATTTGAAAGTCAAAGTATATATATAAGCACTTCCAGAAATATTTCTGGCAAAATTTTCCCCTATGTGCCTGGTACAGTTAAAGAATGCCATTTGATATATTTAATAGATTGCAGAAGTATTTGTGCTTCAGTTATTTATTTACATCATTAATAGTCCGCCTTTCTCACTGAGACTCAAGGCTTTCCCTTGGCTATTGTTCAGATTCTTATTTATAGCTGGGGGAACTACAGTGCACCCACAAGGAAGTGACTCAATTTGGCATTTTACCAATTCTACTATTGTGCCTCCCATATATACACAATAGTTTATGAATGGGATAAATTTTGAAGGGTATCCTGTGATCTACATTTATATCAAGTATCCAGTCATATATGGGAGCTGTTTTTCCATAGGACTCAAAGAGCTTGCATGAGCTTAAAAGATAATCAACTGTTTCTTTAAACACCAGGCCCTACCCATCACATCAAATTGTCTCTAAAACTCCAGATTTTACTGTGTGTGTGGAACTTGTTCAAACAACAAGTAAAACAAAGAAACAAATCCTCTTGGGTGCAAGACAGTAGTAGTAGTTTAAGATTACAGTTTATTCCATATAATGTATGGAATGCAACATAATGCTTCCAGTATAAGGACAGCATTATATAAAGTATATTATTCATACATTGATATATAAATACCAGCCAGTGGATTATTTTGTATTGATTTACAGATTATTATGCCCATAAATGCATGATTATGCAAAAAGTATACTTTTACACATAATATCACATGTGGACCCATATAAACTGTATCATGTTAACAGATGCTGGAATTTTTTTATTCTAGTAAAAAAAAAGTGTGAAAACTATTCTTGTCTAATAAAATAGACTCGACTCATTTTTGAACGATCACCTATTGAATGTGAATACTCAATCCCTTATGATCAGGATGACAGGCTACAAGCATGTTTTGAGGCATGTTGTATGTTTTATATCACACACAGTACAGCTGGCCAACAATCTATCTCTTTGGCTACTTGACAGGCTAAATGCTTTACCTGCAGCATTACAAGAACTGTCATGTGTACTCATTGATAGATATTTGGGGAGAAATGGGAAGTTCTGAATAACTTCTAACCACCTTTTTCAGATTAACTTACACACCAAAGATGCATTTCTTAAGGATGGTGACTGCCTGATGTATAGGTTAGAAGGCTCCCTGAATGACAGCTCTTTCACCTGATGGCATAATTGTGCAAATTAATTCTGGCAGTAAAGATAAGAAAGTAATGAATGACAGATGAGCACATGATTGACATCTGGTGTTTGGGTGGGAAGAAAGTTGAGCTTATTTGATACTGTGGTGCAGAGTAAAAGCTCACTCCACAAGCAAGTCTTTAAAAAAATCATGATTTTTTTGCAAAGATGAAATAAGATCAGCCACAAGGTAACTAGCCAATACACTGCTGCTCAGAAAAATTGTTGTATATGATTGGGAATTTTTTTCATTCTAAACATATCTGATCTACTCATGTACAGTAAGTAATAATCTTTATATAGGAACTCCTTAGAATGTGCTGCTGTTGTCCCTTTGCTCTTCTTGAAACTGAATATGTGACTTTGGAAGCCTGCATCATTTAATCTACTGGTTGTACCACCAAAGGAAAATCTGGTATGTCATTGTTTGGGACCAAAACAGTTGTAAATATTCTGAAACTTTCAAGAAGAAACACATTAAATCACTACCTAATTGTTAACTCCTTGCAAACAAACTTAAAGTGATGTAGATGGAAATCATTTCAGAAAGAAAAATATTAGCTTGTCCCCTGAATGAAAGTAAACAGGTGTTATCTTTGGTGGTCAAAATACCTCTGCTGAAGTTAAAGTGATTTTGAATCTGTTGTATCCAATAATCTTTTTAGCTAAATCTCCCTCAATTTTGCTTGTTACTGCAGGCTTCATTCTGCATGGTTTTTGTCCATGCAGGTTCCATCTCATGATCCCCAGCATAGGCTTTCTGGTGGTCAAAGGAGGCTGCATCCTCCATTATTTAGCAATGTAAAAACAAGTTGGATACAACCCATAGTGTATATTATTTATCAGATGATATACACTATTTACATAGTGTTAAGGTCTTCCATCGTTTAGGATACAGAATTCAGAATACAGTTAAACATACCTGTTCCACTTACATCAATAGGTTAAATCAGTTTAACCATTTGCTATATTGTGGCTGTTATTTCCTCGATCGTTGCCCTTTATTCTACATCCCACTCTGCATAATCTCATTTGCTATCAGCCTCTTGTTTTTTATTCATCCCAATTTTGTGTGTCCTGACATCTGGAACATCTGGCTAAGATCGCTTCCTCTATACCCAAATCATACTCTACTTCCTGCTTCTCCTCCTAACCCTCAAAAAATCCACAGTTCAGGAGGTTTTCTTGATCCACCAGAGCCTTTCCTCTCCTGCAACTCCCCCTCACAATTTACCTCTTCCTTATTCTCATTATTCCTTTATTCATCCCCATCTTTTTCTTCCTTCAGTTTGGCTTATTGAATATAAATCAGTGGTATCCAGGAAAGTTTCATTTGAGAATTCCTGAAGTGGGTAATCCTAACAAAACACTTGACTGGTGACTTCCCTAATTGTTGATTCTCCATAATAATGTTCCGTATTTACTTTTGTGACAAGTATTAACTATTGACATGGGTAACAGTCACGTTTTGAAGAAGTATAAAATATAATGTAGAAATGGGGCTTAGTGGCAGAGCATTTGGCATGCAAAAGGTCCCAGGTTCAATCCCCGGCATCTCTAGCCAAAAGCATCAGGTAGGAAGTGATGTGAAAGAACTCTGCCTAAGACCCTAGAGAGCTGCTGCCAGTCTGAATAGACCATGGGTCCCCAACGTGATGCCCACGGGCATAATGGAGCCTGCTCACGCCTTTCCTGGCACCCACCAAATGTTTTTAGAAAGTTGGTGCAGCCAGGTGGGGCCTCTGACGGGCCATTGGAGATTTTATTGGCTATGCATTTTAAAAACGTTGCTTTGGCAGCAGCTACCACCACAGCACAAGGATCTCACTGTGTGACTGAAGGTAAATTTTGTAAGTAACATTCATTTCCTCGCCAACATTTGAGATCTGACTGCACGTTGACGTAGAAAACTTCATTGTTTAATTTGGAAGAAATATTTGATCTTAATTGTGTGTTTGGTGAGTATCTTTTATGGGATACTAGAAACAATGCCCGTTGTGTGAACAAACACAACAGGCTCTAGAAAAGAGATTTGGTGGCTCCCTCCTGGCAGACCGATAGAAAAGCAACACAAAATGCTTCAGTGCTTTACTCAGGGTTGCCGGCCTCCAGGTGGTGGCAGGAGATCCCCTGGAACTACAACTGATCCCCAGCCCATAGAGAACAGTTCCCCTGGAGAAAATGGCTGCTTTAGAGATTGGACTCTGAAGTTATACCCCACTGATCCCTCCCCCAAACTCCACTTCCTCCAGGTTCCACTTCCAAAATCTCCAGGAATTTACCAACCTGGAGCTGGCAACCCTGGATTTAGGGGAAAGCCTATTCCTGGGAGCAGTCATTCTACGCTGCAACTCAGCATTCCAGTCCAAGAACACTTCTCCTGCTACTACCAGTCCCAGAGTAGTCTATCTGGGCTCAGAGACCTTTACGAAAAACCCATTCAGCATTTTCGCCACAACTTTTTTTGTGCTCTGCTGCTTTTCAATGGAACCCATGCAAGTAAATTGGCATTCTGGGTGAGCAGCTCCTTCTTGGAACCACTGGGATGCCTGCAGTGATGGAGGAGGAGGGCTGGGAGGTGCTGGGCTTCACCAGACGGTCCAGAAGTAGGAAGAGGGTCTATTAAGGGCCAGAGATCTTTATGGAAAATCCAGTCCACATTTTCTTTGCAACTGTTTCTGTGCTGTAATGCTGTTCAATGGAGCCCATGCAAGTACAGCCTGGGCATCCGGATCTGAGGCTGGTGGCTTCAGAGGCCAGTGGCTTGAGAGGTGGCTGGGCCCTTCCTGCCTCACCCCAGCAGTGAATGGAAGGGAAGCGCACCTGCCTGTCCTATAGCCTGGCCAGATGGATCTGACAGCAGCAGCTTAAAAGGCCGGTGGCTTGAGAGGTGGGTGGGCTCTTACTCCCTTTCCCAGCGGGAAGGGAACGGAAGGGAAGGGTGCCTGCCCATCCTACAGCGTGGCTGGCTGGATCCAAAGCCAGCGGTTTGAGAGGCCAGTGGCTTGAGAGGCGGACTCTTCCTCCCTCCCCCAGAGGAAGGGAAGTGCGCCTGCCTGTCCTACAGCCTAGCTGGCCCAATCCGGGGTTGGTGGTTTGAGAAGTTGGCGGCTTGAAGGCAGGCAGGCCCTTCCCCCCTCACCCAGTGGAAGGGAAGAGAAGCTGCAGCCCCCCCCTCATCTGCAGATCAGCTGGGCAGGGAGAAAGCAGCAGCCTCCCTCCACAAGCCTCCAAAAGCCCTGATACAGTGGGAAGGGGATGCCTTCCTGCTGCCATGCTGGTCCTTTCTGGGCCTGTGGAGGCTCCAAGGAGGCAGCAGGGAGGCAAACCATTTTGCCGCTGCTTGCTTATGCTGCGCACTGCGCATGCGTGGCATACTGTGCATGTGCATGTGCATGAATAAAAAGTGAGTTGTCGGCAACATGGTTTGGCTTTTATGTCTTAGGATTTGTCACTTTCATGGTACATTAGAAATGCTTTGACACACTAGTAAGTTTGTAATTCTTTGTAGATGTTTTGTCAATTTCCTTTATTGAGAAAGGAGATGAAATGCCGAAATGTGGGAGTCAACCTGAAGTCCTGTCTTGCTTGCAACACTATGCAGACTGTGATTATTCTACTTAAAAGTCTCATAAGTAGCCGGCTCAAGGTTGACTCAGCCTTCCATCCTTCCAAGTTCAGTAAAATGAGTACGCAGTTTCCTGGGAGTAAAGTGTGGATGACTGGGGAAGGCAATGGCAAACCACCCCATAACAAAAGCCTGCCCCAAAAAATGTTGTGATGTGATGTCCCTCCATGTGTCAGTAATGACTCGGTGTTTACACAGGGGACTACCTTTACCTAAGTCTTCATTAATTATCCCTTGATTCCGGATTGGGACTGTTTGCCTATGATACTGAGCAGACTGTGATTTATTTACTCAAGTTATCTTTTGATACTCGACTGAAATTGTTGTATTTTTGTATTGATACAAATATTTAATACACCTCCATAATATTTTGAATATACTACTTTGTATTTGGTCTTTATTTAGGAAATGCTGTATATCACAGTGGTTCTTTTTTTTTGTTATCTTGTTATGCACACTGTGATTCTTCTGGTATCATTGAAACTAAGCTAGTACAGCCATCTTGTGGCTGCCTCTGCCTCCTGTGGCAGCCATTTTGTAACAGCCATTTTGTGGTTGCACCCAGCATCCTGTGTCAGAATTCCAAAGGTGCCCACAGGCATAAAAAGGCTGAGGACTCCTGAAGTACAGTCAACACTAGGCTTGCCCGTCCCCCAGTGGGGTGGGGTATCCCTTGCCACCACCCTCCATCTCTCATCTGGCCAGTGAGGGGGAAGAAAGGGGATGGTATGTGGAGGCGGGAGTGAAACATGCACTCCCATGCGCTCTGGAGTGCCTCTATGTGTGCCCACATCATGATAGAAATGATGTCATTCCTGAAGTGATGTGGAAGTAACAGGTTGTGCTAGGGGCCGACTGAGTAACAATTGGCCCCCAATACAGTGTTTGGGCTGATTTTCACTCAATCGGCCCCTGGCACAAACCATTACTTCTGCCTCATACCAGCAATTATGTCATTCCTGGTGCGATGTAGGGTGTATGCTTTGCACACATGCAAAGTTACTTCCCCTCACATAATTCCGCCCATGTCCCCTCTTCCTCTGGTTTAGCCTCACAGGGACTGGCAACTCTAGTCAATACTGACCTTGATGGACAAATGGTATGGTTCAGTATAAGGCAGCTCCATTTTTTTAAATAGCAGTACTCCCTGAAGGATCAGGCCCCCTTGAGGTCAGGCCAGAAGACCAACTGTACTGTTTGGACTCATCATGCCAAATGAAGGGTATTTTATTGAAAACTGAGACAGATACAGAGTTAAGGAGCTGAGCCAAGACAAACTGATACTATGAAGACAATCCCAAAAGGTGGGATAAATCAGAGAGTAAGTAAAAAGGCTAACGAACCAATAAACAGGGAAGTAACAAGGAAAGCTAGACAGGAAGAAAGAAACAGATAGAACTAAGACAAAGTATTGAGTCTGAGCTGCATAAAGGGGGCTTTGTTGTCCAAAAGTCCACTGGCAAGAACAAGATGTTTATACATGACCAAGAAAGGGTATGAGAAGAAAAAAAAGAAAAATCATGTAGGAGAAAAGCAGAGAAGGCAAGGCTTGGTGGAGATGCATGATAAACAGGACATCTGTGGTCTTCAAAAAGGTTCCAGTTTGAGAAATTCTGCAATAGGTGATCCCAACACCTTACTATTCAGAAGATACATATGCAAAGAAGCTAGTATCTCAATATTAGGACAGAGGTAAATGCACTTAAAATGCATTGTTTTAACCAGTACTCACAAGTAAATATTAAGATGTTTGTGGGAAATGAAGGGCTATATAAAGTATTTGCTGCAGGTTTTTCTGTCAGGTTCATTTATATGCTTTGTGTTAGCAAAACTTTCCAATTTTAAGAGTAACTCTCATCTTTGCCCTCAGACCTGTTCATTAGGTATGTATCTATTAGGTATGTATCTATTAAGTGGTGAGAATAGTATAGAGAAAAATGATTCTTTTTTATAGGGTGGCGCTGACTTCTACAATGCAAACACTCTTTACCTGGAAGTTTATTTTTATTCAGTGGCAAAGGCGAAAATAAGAGAGCAGTGCCTTTTCTACACTGACTTTTACAAATAACTATTTTGGATCTTCCCTCTTTTCCTGTACTCTTTGAAAAATTTCCTCCAGTTCCTTTTCCCAGGCAATTTAATGTGTGCTTGGTAAGGGCAATTAAATTGTCAGAATTTTAAAAAAATGTTTTTAACTAGAAGGTAGCCAGGAGTATAGTCATGAGGCTGATATTGATTGTCTGAACAGAGAACATTAGTCTTCAGGTATTTACTCTGCCACCACTGCACCAGAGGCTCTTCTTCAAATCAAATCAATCCCTAAAAGAGATGGCTACTGAAATGCATAAATGGAGCTGAGTTTTGCTGTTTCTCTCTCTAGGTCTTACTATACCATATCTTGGTTTCTGATTGTTTTTTGATCTCTTCTACTTCTTCCAATTGAAAGTTCTCATGGCCTACATTCTCTAGGGTAAGAGCTATGGGAAAAAATCCTTTCTCAATGTTCATTGTAAAGTCCATTGCATTCAATAGAAATAGGATTGCACATCACATTTCATTTTGTTTGAATAGTATGTTTGTATATTGTGAATGTGTCGTAACCCACAACAGTAGTAGTATTTAATTCTAAGACATTCTTACAATTTTATTTACTGCTCGTACAACTTTTCCTTATTGCTATTCACACTGTGGCCCCAATTCTTCTCTTTCTCCTCCTAATAGATGGTTCCAAGTAAGAGCAAGTAAAAAACATGCACACTAAAATCAGCAGTATTTGGAAAGAAATGGAACCACTTGTCAATGCTGCAATAATTACTATGCTTCAGCCTGATCCACATCCCAGTTAAGCAGAAACATTTGGAATTAAACCAGTGAGGTTCCAAAATGAGCAAAATGGGTCTGAACTGGCATGAACCCAGTTCTCATAAATAGCTGTGGACTGGAGTGTATATAATTGAAATAGAATGTTTTCTCATTAATTTTTAAAGAGAAACCACAGGACAGAAGAACAATTCTACCAAGAATTCTGATGACCATTGAAAAGTGAGGTGACACAGATTCAAAGGCTGGTCACCTATCTGTATAGGATGTTGCACTAATTTATTATAGAATATCTTAGTGACTTGAACAAATCAGTTCAAAGATAGACAGACAGAAATAGGGTGTTTGGATTGGGTATGTTTACATACAGTTTGCATGTAGGATAGGGGTGTTTGCTTAGATGTGAAATGCAAGAATCCACAAAACCATAACACTAAAGTGTATGTGTGAATGTTTCCTCAAAACATTCTTAATAGCAAAACAAATCTCAAAAAAGGGTGGTGAGGTAGAAAGGGGCCTGATATTTAGGGAGCAGCAAGAAAAAGGCCCAATTACAGCACCATCTTAGGTAGATTACTCAGAATCCTACTCAAGTCTCCCAGATGGGAAAGTGTTCTGAGAATTGCACTGTGAGAGCATGCAAGCAGGGAAGGACTGGGAGGGGAAAACGGCCCTGGAAAAGGGCCACAGCTCTGCTCCTGCCAGAGTAGAGAGGGACTGTCTGCCTGTCTTGCCTCCAGCCTGCCCTGGCCCGACCTTTCCCAAGGAGGGACAGGCAGCCAGCAGGCACCACACACTGACCTACCACTAGTAGAGTTGCCAGATGGTTTCAACAAAAATACTGGATACAACTGATAAAAAATTGTCAACCAATATATCATCATCATCACCACCATCATCAATATATTTAATTCTCAATCTGGCCAAATCTTAGGATACTTTAATCCAGAGATTGTGGCCATGAAAAAATGCTAGCCCCGATTCAGAAATCCCAAAGCTTTCCAGATCGGGTCTGATTTGGGTATTTTACCCGAATAGGATTCCCGAAGCGCACACCCGTAGGCCAGGTCTGGCAGCAACCACTGGGCGATTTGCTACCAAGCAATTTGTGTGACTTGGGTGTTTTCTCCATGCACACTTACACCAGGGTCGCTTCCACATTTTCCTTTTGGAGGGGAGGCTTTCTCTGTCCCGCAGCTGTCTTCCCAACCTGCTTTCATAACTCCCATACTCAACGTCCTCATGCATTTCTTGTGTGTGTTCGTAGCGGAATTAAAAAAGCCCCCAAAACAGAAAGTGCATTCTTTCTGAACCTTGTCACAAATGACATTGGAGCAGTCCCGCCCAACTTTCCTTTTTTTTTTTTTAGCGCATGTGGGATTGCACTATATAGTTGACCTGTCTTTCAGTTTCTGTAGAAACTGGGCATGCGTAGTACTCCATTCTCTACCGTTGATTTCCCAAAGTTTTAAATACAAAAATGTTTGAGTACTGCAATCGCATGATTTCATATCCTACTATATAAAAGGCAAACTATGTTCCCTAGCACTCACTTCTTGTCCCTGCGGAAGCGCAATATGCAGGGATAAGAAGCGAGTGAGGGGCAAAACGGTTTGCCTCTCCACTGCCTCCTTGGGGCCTCCAGAGGCCCGGAAGAGCTCAGCACAGGCTGCAGGAAGGCTCAGTGTGGCAACGAGGCCCTCCCAACATCCCACAGTAGCAGAGGTGGTGCTCCCTGCCGCCTCCATGGGGCCTTGGGAGGGCTGTGCATAAGCCAAGCAGTGGCCGAGGGATCAGAGGAGGGAGCTCCTGCTCTCTTCCCCATCCCCCTCTTGACTGATGCTGCGGGGAGAGGTGCGGGGGTAGGGGGAGGCGCTGCTAGGAGCTGTTGTATTTTCCTAAACAACAGGCTTTAAAGCTAGTTTGAAATAAAATCAGAAATGGCATTCTGTTCCCAAAGTTGTTCCTAAACTGATAGTCTGATTGCTGAGTGATCCAATGTAGCAAGCACTGCATCATAATAGCGCAAGGACCGTTTTAAAAAGTTTTTAATAAGAGAGGGGAAGACTTATACCATCGTGCATGCAAGCCAGACGCTTGTGTGGGAGGGATAATGGCAAGAGGAGGGGTTGGAGATTTGTGGGCGGGCACTTCAAAAGTGCAAAAAAGTCACCAGATGCATTGATACGGTAGATAATTGCACGAAAAAAGCAGCATCAAAAATGAAAACAGAACAAAACAAGTTTCACAAAAAACGCTCAAAACCCGGGATCATCACAACCTGCTCGCGCATAGGAAATGATGATGTATGTAATGGGTGAGATAACCCGCCAAAGTTCCGTTAGCAGGCCATCTCATTAAGGACGTGTGGAAGCGACCCAAGTTTTCTGGGTATTTGATCAGTGAAGATTAGATCTGCTTTGGGCCTCTGTAATCCTGCACTTGAGGGAGCTGAAGCAAAGTGGTATCTGTTTATTTTTTCTCTACTAGAAAAATGCTCCATTTCTGTTGTGGACCTTTTGGGGAGAGAGGACATGTCAGTTTCATCAGTCGATTAGCTGAGGACACATCAGTTTCATCAGTTAATAGGCTGAGGAAACTTGCAAGGGTTTGTTTTTTGTTTTTTTAAAGCACCAATGTTGCATTTTTTTAATTAAAAGGCAAAAACAAATGGGCTAGAAGTACTGGAAGCACAGAATCTCCTGCACAAAATGCCATCCTACATAATTTGTGTTGATAACAAGACGATTTACTTCTTACTGCTGAGGTTAGTGTGCACACACAATACATAACAAACAATGATGACATTTCTGTGCCAGTTGGTATCAGTGTTCTGGAGGGAAACTTTAAAATATTAGGGATTCAGGGCTCTCTACAGAGTTTTTCCTGTTAGCTATATTGCAGCATTCTCTCCCCCCCCCCCGCCCAATTTGTTGCAAGGCTTTTGTTTTGCTGTTTTAAACAAATTCAAAATTAGGAAAAAATGGATTGGTTGCTGTTCAACCAATCAAGATGCAAGGGCCTCAGAGAAGATTCTGCACTTCAAAAAAGCTATGGTTTGACTTTGTTGAAAAAACAGGAGGTATATGCGGAGGAAGAAAAGCTACAGAAAGGCCGGAGAATGATATGATTCTGAGGCAGATGCAGCCTTTCTCCCTGCCGAATGCACAAAAGTCTGAGAAGCAGTTTAGAGATTGAATCAGGGTATTTTGACTGTGCATGCAGAGAGAAATCAATGCAGTATGAAGCCAGAACCGACTAAAAAGAGTTGTGCGGAAAAGACCTCATTTGGTTCCAGCTGCTTGATACTGTTTCAATAGCAGCCACCCCACAAAAATCTTTGTGGTGTAATGGTTAGACTTTCAGACTAGAACCTTGAATCCTCATTCTACCAAAGAAACTCATTGGGTGACTCTGGTTGGATACATATTCTCTGTAAGGCTGGGATGGTTTGGTGATTAAAAACCATCAGGACGCCTCCAGGTAGAGTCTGATGGCCTCCCTCCCACCTGGGCTAGGCCAGCCCTGTGACAGAAGTACCTGCTAACTCCAAACTGGCCAGCCTTTTCCCCAACCACAACCTCCCAAGATCTCTTTTTTAAAAAACAAAAAAACCCTTTTCTTTAGAAGATTTAGTCCTGCCATCATCTACCCCCACAGTCAGCTGAAACCAATATGGGAAACTAACTGATTGGCCATGAAAATCTCTCCCTTTCCAGCTTTCTTCAGTTGAGCCAGTAAGACTTATCTGGGAAAAACCTACCTGTCCCCTGGTAGATTCAGTTCTTTTCAAACCTTACTGGCTGTAATGGAGAACAAGCATACTGGGGTGTTGCTACTTTATCAAGCCATAGAGGAAAGACAGAGAGCACGCAGGGAGCTTGGCTGCAATGGTTGCAGGCGTAATTAGTTAGACAATTTATTTACTGGACATAAAAGGCATATACTGGACTTTCCAGTTCAAAACTAGACACCTGTTAGCCCTACCCACTGGGGTGGTTTGGCCCTTCTGTGGAAGGAGGCCATCGACTCACTAGGAAACTTCCCAGTGGCCAAAATGGCCATTCCACCCTGCACACAAGCCATTTACTCACTTTGGAAGTCATTTGTTGAACTGTATTACTTTCTTTTTAATCATAATATTAACATGCTGCTATTCATCCTAGTGATAGGGAATGATATAAATGCAAACAAGAGAAATATTTGCCTTAGGAACGCTCTTTTCCTGAAGACTGTGTTAATATTGAGGGGAGCTCTAATAAGAAGTTTAATGTTGTTTGGATATTTTGCATATCCAGCAAGTAGTATGATTTCTCCTCGAGGCAAATTATTTATAGGATTGTACGTTAACTGGGGGAGGGTTCAATTTGACACATTTATAGAATAATTTCAGTGAAAAATAAAATAATTAATTGAATCATTTAAAAATCATCAGTATTATTTTGTTAAACTAAAAATATCTGGAAAATTTACACATAATAAAAATGCTAGTAAAATGGAATTGCGCTTGCAATTATGGCAATTAGTAATTAAATCTGTGTTTAAAGCAATCTGTAAAAATATTATGGTCCTCTTTGAAACATAAATATTTATTATTTAATTGTACTAGTATAGCATCACACACTGCATTTCTTTCTATAAAGAGGATTCAACTATTTCACTCCATAAAATATACATTATATATATAAAAATTCTCCAGTCAATAGATTGTGAAGTGACACTATTGACGTGATTTAGTATTACATAAGGAATGCAACTGACTGTTGGTTCTACAGAAGCAAAACAGAATGGTCAAAGACTTCCAGTGTGCTTGGAAACCCTTTGTACATACGCAGTACAAACTTAACAAAGCAGAAGTGGCCTATTTAAATCTACATCTCCTTCTTTCCTCTAGCTTTAGCTAAAGCTGTGAGGATTATGGACTATTATTGCCGTTATATCATATTATTGACTGTTCTTTCTATGGCCATTTGTTTTAAAGGACTTCTGTCCATGTTGACAGTATAGTGGTTGACATACTGAAGACACTTTCCTCTAGAAATGGCTGCTTATGGATGGCTGTGAGAGGTCAAGATGTGCGGCCCAGGCCAAACTTTTTAATCATGAACAGTCACACAAAAGTAAAATAATTTCCATTAGGCACTAACCGCTTATCATTTAAAAATAAATAGCAGAAATGAGTTTAGCAATTTGTACCTTGTCTCAAGAAATATTAATTTCCCAAGTGGACTATTATCAGCAAAATTAATATCAGTTTTAAACTAATTTTCAGTGTAACTTCTTTTATTTCCCCCTTTAGCTCCCCGGAAAACCTAAACACCTGATAAAGCTGAATTTTAAAACCATTATAAATAATTATTGGTTTTTGCAACTTGAAATTAGAAAAAATAATGTCAATGCACTGCAAAAAAGGGGGGAAGGGGAACGTATCTGTTCTTAGAATTTAGTCCTCATATCTGAAGAGTACCTCTTATATTAAAAAGAAAAATCAAGCAAAAAACTAAAATGCAGAAAAACAGAAAAAAGAATTCCTACCAATGTAGATAGGTTTGTACACAGTTTTCAATTTAAAGTAGAGCTAATTAAAATAATCACTAAGGCTTTCTCACAGGGAAATATACTTTGGCCACATTGTTATAACACAAATAGGTAATTTATCATAAACTACACCAAGGGAATAAAGGAATCTTCTACCTTTGTCTGAAATCATTGGCAAGTTCAATGCTCTGAGCAAAATTCTTCCATAGACAGATGCCATTAAGATATAATTAGGCCTTTAAACTCACAGGGCTGAAATGCAAGGAAGAGACTTTGGAATGTGAAACAGTTTCACATCGTCTCAAACAAATGAAGCTCTGAGCCTCCTTGCCATGCACGGTACCTGCTGCTATCGGCAAGAAGCAGATTTTACACTGACCATGTTCTATTGCTGCTTTTAACGTCGCTTCAGGATGTGTCGATCCAAGGGGGTTACGCACAAATCGTCGCCGGCGCCGCAAGTCATCTTCCCAGTAGTCAAGGCGCCAGAACTCACGAGGACGACTACAATGAAACAGAGGAACCACATATGTTAGCAATTATCAAACAGCATGGTAGCACTGAATTTCTGCATAAAGCTTTCCTTGTTTGCTCTGCTTTTTAAAAAAAAAATAGCACCCCAAACCCCTTTCTACAATCTTTAACTTAGGTATGTCCTTGAAAATAACAATATCACCTTCCAGTCTGAGGAACTCCTTTCTCTTTTTTTCTTGGAAGGTGAAATGAGCACTAAATACATCATTTTGAAATGAATTGCTGACAGTGTGATCAGTTTCCCCACACTCTAGTGGCATGTGCTCCGATTTCAGCCTCATTTCAGCCTCAGCAGGGCACCTTTCTCAGTGACTGCATTTATAAACCAGAATAGGGAAAAGGCTATTATAAATATGGTATAGCATTACCTATATTAATCAAAGTCTGTCCCCCTTCATTTTTCTTCCTAATTTGTGCCTTTTTGCACAAGGTCAGTAAATCATACATGAATTCTTGGTCGAGAAAGTGTTAACTTTAATGAATACTTCTGTTACATGATTATGTATGTGATAATAAAATATTACTCTGTTTAGATGTGCAGGAATTTAATTAAAATAATCTCTTAAAATATTCATTACATTTAGCCCCTGAGGCTTAGAACAACACAAGAAAATACATTTCGTTTCCATTTCCTGTTTTTAAACAAACCATTCCAGGACTATGAAATAGCAATCAATTTTCAAACAAATCAGATTGGATTTCTTTTTTATGTAGCTGCATTTTTGCATTTAATTAAGAACTACCATGCTATAGTGTGCATATTGAAGCCATTTTACAATTTACATTTAGAAAAAGCTTTTTATCACATTTGTTATTTTCCACATTGTATTATTCAAATATGCATAGATCTTTTTAACTGCATAGATCTTTTTAATATGGTCATATATAAATGCCAGATGCTATCTTGTTAGATTATCCTGAATGAATGTGCTGTAAAACTGTATATTAACCATTAAAAACTGCAAAAACAACCAACTCAGGTGTGCATTCATATATATTCACAATTTACACATACATACACATTATGTAGTGAAACAACAGAGCTTTACAAGAAGATTGTTACTAGAGATCTACAACCAACATCTGCATGATTCCATTACAAAGATATAATTTTATTTATAAAAGATTGTTGCATGAATGATAAACCTAAAATGCAAAGTATAACCTCATTTCTATTACATGAGCTAATAATCACCATATATCAGTCAGTTCTAACAAATTAAAAGCTCAGATTGATTTTTTAGATCAGAAATTATTATCAACACACAATACTGGTAGTTTTGTCCCTACTTTAATTATTTAGTAACCTGAAAGAGAAAATATTCTTGTCGAAGGGTAAGTCAACAGTCTTAGATAATATAGATAATATACAGTATGTAAACGAATACATGCAAAATGTGGGTTTTCATTAACAAACCCTATTCCAATGTTAAAACATGGGCAGAGCAATCCTGAGGCCCGCTGTGCCGTTGGTGTCCGCATGCCCGTGTACCTGCAGTGCTGCTTGTCTACTCTCTAAGGACTTTAATGGGAACGCTACACCAGCAGCTGAGTCTGGAAAGGCATGGTGAGGCCACTGTCGAGCGCGCATGCTCCGCCCTTCCCTGACAACCCTGCCAGCATCCTCCTATAGCTACGCCGCCCTCATGACAGGAACACGTGGCAAGCAACAGCGCAGCCAATGTGCAGGCTGCGATTCTCACGGTCTGTTGACATCTCCATTCCCCCCTGCCAGAAAGCAAGCAGCCAGGGATCACATGCCCCCATAGTCATAGAATCCACATCAGGCACACGACGGGGGGAAGCCATCCATAGGGAGCTGCAGGGGTGGCCTCAGGGGTTGCAGAGGTGGCCTCCATCACCAATCGGACAGGTCACAGGCCCACAGCCCTCCGACTCTGTTGGGGGTGCCCAGCCATCTCACATGGCTGAGGGAGCTAGACCGTCACTGCGGGGAGCTGTGTTCTGGCCATGGTGCCAGCAGCCTTACAACACCCTCCCATGCTGGCATTGTGTGAGTTACTGGACAGGGCCAGTTGCCTTCATCTGGCCATGCACACATGAGTGCAAGGGGGCGGTCTGCTCCCCAGCCCAGACCCTCCCAGCTGTCACAAAGGATCTCCATATGCAGATGAGGGGGGGATCTTGACAAAAACCACTCTTGGTCATATCCTGCCATGGAGGTGCCCATGGCGATCCCACTCCAGCGGTTGTCACAGCTGCTCCATGTTCCCCTGGCTTCCCCATACTGAGGCGAGAAGGCCACTCGCTGCAACCCAAAGGATCCTATGGAGATAGTGGCTGGGGAGACCAGGAACGGAAGGCTCATCCAGCTGGCGTGGTCTTTGGGCTACCTGGACTGGACCGATTAAGACTGTTAATCCTGTGATTACCAGTAGAGAGATGGTGCATGCTTGCACCAACACATGTATGCTCCCTCCTCCAGCGGGCAGGTATTCAATGTGGAATTCTCATTCAGCTTGGGGGGCTGTTTGCATGGCAGTCAGAACCACAAGGGCCATTCCTCATGCTACCTTCTCAGGAGCAGGGTTAAACTGCAGGCTGCCTAGGGAACAGCTCTGTGAGCAGGTCTCAGATGGCAGCCAGGAAGGACCATCAGGGGCTGGAACAATCACACTCCCTGGCCTCCCTGACAGGTCATAACTGGTCTGAAAGGGAAACAGAGGTGTGGGTGAGGGGAAGGTGGTATGAATGAGCGTGCCGGGGCAGCCACCTCTCCAGCTCTTTCTTACCTGTCAGTGTGCCCTTACCCTTCCTCGAGCCAGGACTTAGAAGATGAGTAACCTGCAAGGAACTCGTGTGGTAGTTGTTAGTCGGATATTCTGGAGGTGGCTCTCCCCCCACATGCAAGAGCAAGGCATGCCCCAAATTTCGCAAAGTTCCCCCTGCACACTCTTGCCCCACCACTGCAAGCACCTTCTCTTGGCTCACACGCTAGCTACCTGGGGTCATGGACACCCAAGCCGGAGGTTATGTAGGGTGCCCAGGGAGCTGACTGGGTGCTGGGAAGGGGGCTCGGCTGCTGCAGGGGCACAAGTGGATTGGCCCCTGTAATAGTCAGCATCCTATGCTCTGCTGGGCCACACCACTTGGGTGGGGCCGGGTGTGTGGGGGGGGGGAATGGACTTTTCCTGTACAATGGGTGCCCACGGGCTATGCCATCATTTTTGTGGCATAATTTTCCGCCACTACTGGTGGCATTCCCATGCCTGAAACAGTTTAGAAAATGGACTAAGTTGCGCCCCACCAGCACCGTGAGTTACATCTCAGTAATTCCTGCACCCAGCCACCGTAGCCAGCTGCCGGCAAAGGAGCTGGGTGGAGCAGTGCCAGGCTACTATGCCAGCATAGAATGGAGGGGGGTTACATCAGCATAAGTCCGGGATACACCAGTGTAACTCCTAGCCTCCCAGGGCACTCCCCTCCCCCTCAGAATTGTACTGAACGTCACTTCTTGCATTAATTCCAACACTTATCACTATTTTGTATTCTGTTCTAATTGAGAGGCCTATACTTTTACTTTCTGTGCCTTATATAAAAAGACAAACAGGTTTGAAAGACTTTCATTTCCAAGTAATTCCATATAAATCGTCTAGAATTGTTATATAAAAGAAAAAATCCTACATTTGCTGAAAATAAACAACTTAAAATTTTCTATTAGTGATTACTCTCCCCCCAAAAGATAGAACACAGCCAGCTATATGTATGCCTTGATAGTCATAGAGCATGGATAGCCACTTTATCATTCTGCCTTCCTTCATTTATCGGTTAAAATTACTATCAAATATCAACTAGGATAGAGTCGTGAATCACAAACTGTTCCTCATCTTCAGGGAATGATACAATGAGAGTCTATTTATCAGTATGGCAATCAGCACAAGTAATTAGTTCCCTTGACTGAGATCCCCTGCAAAGCTTATTATGGTCAGTGCCACAAACATATGACAATGAAAGGTAATAGAGGCTTCTAAAATTTGTTAACTGCTTTTGCCATCAATCCTTCCAATGGTTTACCCTACAGTATTGTACAAAGACGGTAAATTATTAATTTGTCATCCATTCATCTTTCTGTGATGTAATTAAATGATGCCATTCTTCTGGTTAAAATTACTTTACTGTGTTAAAATTAGTAAAATTAAATGTAACAATAGCAGAAGGCATGAAGGCACTACTGGAAAAATCATTACAGATTTCAAGTGCTTAGTTTGTACTGAAAACTCCTTATCAGGTGTATTTCTTGAAGATACCTAATATTTGGTTTATTTTGAAGCATAATGCCAGTTAACAGTAGAATGTGTTTGAGAACATGTGGATTAAGAAAATTTGTCAGCTAACATAGAGCCTAATTTCTAGAGCATTAGTAAACTAATAAAATGACGATGGCTAGTACTACCAATACTTATTATAGCTGTTGTTGTCATTGTCATCATTGTATGAAGGGATACAGCCTCACTTCTAGAGCACTATTACATTTTTTAAAAAAACTTTCACTTGCTAAGACTGATGATGATTATTATTTTGGTATAAAGGGACAGCTCACTAAAGGTAAGTAAATTTTTCTTTTTTAAACAATGGACATTGCTACATGAAACCACCATATTGATTTGTTGCTTTTGAAGCAAGAAGCAGACACACAACCTCAGTCTAACTGGAAACACTTGTCTGGGGTCCACAGTGCAGTCCCCGGACTTGCCGGGAGGAGGAGCTGGGAGACAGCCGCCCAGTCGCCCCAGCAGGCTCCCAGGGCCAGAACCTACCTAAACAGGAGGGAGGGAAAGAAGCACTCAAGCCTCAGAGGGTTAGAAGGGGCAGGTGGAGGCCAGCGAGTCCCACCCTCCAGTGGGAGTCTAGGAGGCCAGGCAGAGAGAGTGGGGTCAACCCAGAGGGGGCCAGAGCAGAGGGAGAGGAAAAAGGCAATGCAGACAGACAGCAGCTGACCAAACAGAAACCGTTACCAGCCAGGGAAGAGAAGCAGCCTCAGCAACTCAGCGGGGACAGGCAACCAGCAGTTGGGCAAACAGAAGCCTTACCAACCGAGGAGGAGAAGCAGCTTCAGCAACCCAGAGCCACGCCCTAGCCTGCAGCCCATCTTGAAAGCAATAATCTAGGCCAGGAGCGAAGCAACACCAGGTGGAGCTGCCTGAGGCAATCTGGGGGAGAAGATAGGCAGTCAGCCAAGGAAGCTCAGCTGGACCTGCCTTCAGCCATCAGCCCTGCCAGAGCCAGCCAACAAGGCCCAGGTGGCCCGGCCCAGTGCTTCCAGCCAAACAAGCACAAGTGCAGCTGTCTAAGCCAGCTAGGGCCATGGTTAGAGGGCAGCAGGTAGAGCATGGCAAGGCTGAGGGGATAAAAGGGAAGCCCTCTCACAGGGTGTGGTGGGTTGAGTAGGAGTGATGGAGTGGAGAGAAGTGAGAGAGTGCAAGGAGGGGAGGAGGCAAGCTGATGAAGGAGGAGAAGAAACGTGATGATGGGGTCAGGTTGAGCAGGCCAGCAAGTAGACTGAGAGGGCGTCTGGGTGAGGTATACCACCCCTCCTTCCACAGAGCAGGGTCCTGCAGTATCCCTGACACCCCTTTGAAGTCAGAGCCAGGCCTGCTGGCACCCTGCCCAGCGGCACCCACGGCAAGCCCTGACAACACTGGACAAGACTGATTTTGACCTCTAGTCTTCAACTAAAGATGGTGCATAGAAACCAAATTGCTACACCAAGCTGCATTGTACTGTATCATTTTTCACCCTGATGCTATAGTTTATCAAAATACTGGATATTTGGGGGAGAGACTCATGGAATAATGCATCAGTAGCAACTTTTTATAAGTTCTTAAAATGCTAACTACATAGCACTACTATAAACATCAGCAACTGGCAGCATCTGGGCAAGTTCTGGTGACCTATGACTCACATATGTCCTCCTCCAATATCACTGCTGATGTAACTAGTTGAGCTTAAAAGCCTCAGACTGACACATTAGTAGCATGGATGTAGAGGAGAAATCAACAAGTCTTACAGTGCTAGGTCAGGGAGAGGCACTTGCTTCTGGGAAGAGAGAAGAGGGTTGTGGGGAGACATTTTCTAGACACGAGGAAGGACTGGAGGTTATCCAGGAACAATTGAGGGCTACAGCCAAAAAAGGAAGCAACGAGCGAATTGCCTCATGATTTCTATGCTTGGCCCATTGTGTATGTAATCACTGTGCACGTAATCAACATTAATTTGCATAGAATCAAGTCCCAGATTGAGTTTGAAAAACACTCCCCTCCCCCCCCACATAATTATACAGGAAGTAGGAAGGCATGGACCATGATGTTAAAGTGTCCAGCAATGGTCAAATAATGATCATTAATAACTCAGCACACAGTAGGGTCCTGCAATACCAGTTTCTATCAGAATTGGTTTTCTTTAACAGAACATGAGAGGGGCAACAGCTACAGCTGTGTAGAGCAAAAAAGGAATTTATGAGAGGAGGCAACAAAAATGCAGCCTCCCAAACCATGAAGTGGATGGCTCAGACCACCATTTATTTTGAGTCATGTAAAACATCTAAACACAATCCAAAATTTTATGGCTTTTATGAAGAAGGACCAAACCTAGCTAACATTTCACGGAAGTGAGTTCAATCTTAAATGAATCAATGCAGCAGTGTCTGCTATAAAACTGGTTTAAAAGGCAAAAAGAAAAAACACAACCCTATCTACGTGAAGGGTAATTTTGCCAAATATAAAACCAGACAGAAAGTACAGTGCAGTAGCCTTAATAAACCACATGCTGTAATGAAAACAGGAGACTAGTCTGGAGCTCATTTCACAAGATGCCTGTTCAAAAGAAAAACATCTCTTGTTTCCTGGGCTGGAGGTTAAATACATCATGCAGGTAAAATGTTTGCTTATGCCTGGTCATGAGTGTGAGTTTTTGTGCCGTTGAGGAAAGTGCCTGACTGACAGCTCTAGAAGCTGAGGCTATTAATTATGCTCATAGCTGTTAAGATTGTGATGATCACCTTCTCAAAATGTTACACTTGGGTCTGTCTGAAACCATCAGAACAAATGCTTTAGGGCCAGATGTTAAGGTGGCATAACTTGTATGTTACAATGAAGACTGTGCCAATATCCTCTGAATTGGGGCAGCTAAGTGGGTCATTTATAAAATATAGCATGGGTGGGCAGAAGAGGGATACTGAACTTTCCCTGGCCCCTCTGTAATTGCTTCTTCTCCGCAGTTTTGCTTCTAGTAGGGATTATTTGGAATCTAATGGGAAGGGGCGGGGGCTGGGGAGAAAAAAATGTAACAGGGAGGCACTAGCATCAGCACTCCCTTCCAGGGGACCATGCTGTGTGTTCAATATCCTGTGCAGCCACTCTGTATTATTGGAACTTGGTTTAATCTGCATTGTGACAAATGCATCATCCCATCATTGTCTAGTTTGCCTCGATGGAAAAAAAAACCCAAAACAGAGTATGACCAAGTCAGAAGACATTACAAATAATGTCAAAGTCTAGTAGCTTAGATCACAGCACCTTAGGAAAATCTAAGATTCAGTTTCAAATGCATACCAATTGTCTATTTTTTTTCTTTTTGATAGAAAGGAAAATGCTGTTCCTGTCTACATTACTAAAAGTACTTCATCCAGAGACCAGGAAACAATACTGCTGTTCAGCTTGGAACTATTGTGATCAACCACAAGAATTTTCAACATCACTGGTATTTGTGGAACAGATTGTGTGAAGTTTTAATTTATTTCCAAGAAATAAATTAAATGACCCAAATACGTGAACACAACCAGAATAAAAGATTTTAACTGAATCAGTTTTACCTGAAGGAAGTTTATATTGACTTACAATTACACTTTGGAGTGTAGTCAGGGGATTCATGCTTATCTGTAACTGTGAATCTCTACAGATGCAGTTCCTAAACTGACAGAATATTATAATACGAAAGGAAACAGAACTATGTAGAATGTCCTTATATCTTTGGACATAGGGTCTGATAAAAAACAGAGGAACATACAGATAACATTATTTATTTCTTCAACAAAATGTATACCTTGCCTTTCTACCATCATAAGGGTCATCTAGACAGCTAACAAATTAAAACATACTTAACAAAATCACATCTTAAAAATTATTAATACCAAAAAAAAAATTAAAACTAGAGTTATAGTGCCACACAGCAGACAGTTGGCACCAGACAGGGTATATCCAGCCAACTCTGACAAGCATAAGGGAATTGCTTAGTAAGTGAGGTAGCCTAGGACTGCAGTGCAAATGGGACTAAAGTGACCTTGATTCCTCCTTATTTAACGTTTAATATGATACTGATCTATGTAGAGGACGAAGACAAGATCTGGCTGATCTGATATGAGACAAGGACAACTTTAAACTTTTCATGGTCAGCCTCCTTCTTTCCTCCACCCCACCATTTCAGACACTATTTGCCACCCCTAAACAGCTCCCAAAGTCCATTCCTTCATGTTGTGGTCGGCCCAGCCTCCGCCATTTTAATAGCCATTTTAATATGGCTGCTTATGATATTAAAGATGTTCAGGCCCCTGGAGTTAAAATGGCTGCTGTATTGCCACCAGAGAGCCTCTAACAGTTGCTGAATCCTGCCCAGGAGAACATGGCACGCATGGAATGCTGCACAGGAATGCGGAGTGATTGAGAAGCGATTGGACTTACTATCTCTCCAGCCCCAGAGGGGTCCAGTGCAACAAAGGTCTCGCAGAGTCATCCCCACATAATACATTACTTTCCCTTCTTCTGTGATGAGATCTCTTGTCCATGATTGAGAAGCTAATCAAATGACATTCATAAGTATATACAGTCATTCCTGGGAAAGAACAGTCCCTCCGTAAAAGTACTTAACTTAGTGCCGGTGGACTTCATCAGCAAACTATCCTTTTTTGTGCAGCGCAAGAACTAGTTTTACATTTGTATCCACATGCCCCGTGCAGCTACCCATCACGGCAATCAAATATTTTGTCAAACCCAGGAACTGACCATTGAAGTCTTTGTTCTGACTACTAGGTAAGTTTCCCCCACCTCAGTGCACATTTTACCTATAAAGGTAGAGTCCTGGCCCCATCCAAATCGTTCACGCTTATTGGATCCACAAGCGCTGTTCCCTTGAGGTTTGCTCTGAGCCTCTTGCTCTCTTGGCCAAGGATGCTGAACGTTTGAAGCTTTTCTCTCTCTTTTCACCGTGGACTGGACTGCTGTTCAGGATAGGTAGATATACTTGCTCCCTCTCTCTCTCTATCCCCAATTTCCGGCTAAGCTTCCTAGGACTCTGTGCGTGTGTGTAATTATTTTCCCCAGGAATTTTGTGTGTATGTGCACGAAGCCTTGTTCTGTAATAAAAGTTATTGTCTGTTGTTAAGAACCAGCCTTGTTTGCTAATTTGGGGAGGGGACTCCGTAGACACAGGTGATTGATCCACGCCGTTACTGAACTCTTGCATAGCCATCCTCCTTGCTTGCTAATTCCCCCACAAATTATTTATTGCAAGGAGACCACTTCCGGTAACAAAATGGCTACCTCACCTCTGCACTGAAGGGCATGGGCTAATGAAAAGTCACCAGTCATGCCTTTTTTCTGTGGAAAAAATATGCTGTTTGATTCACAGCATTGGTTTACAGTGTCAGGTATGATCTTACATATATCTACTTAGTAGTAAATCTCGCTAAGTTTAATAAGACCTACTTCTCAGTTAAGCATGCTTAAGAAAAAACTTCCAGATTTTCAAAATATGCCAGCAGAACACGTTGGATTATCAGTTGCTGCTTTCAAATTGCTAATGGTAGAAGAAACAAAGCATGACAGTAAAAACAAACACTCCAATTGCTTTTATAAATGTGAAGTTTCATTTCACTAAGGCTGTAAGACTTCAAAAATTTAAGTCTAAGCATTTTTTCCTTTTTTCCAGCCTACATCAGCTACTGTAAAAATTTAAAATTCTAACTAGGTCAACTACAAACTTAATAAATGGCTTTCCCGCCCTCCTTCAGCAAAAGTATTATGCACTTGATTTTAAATTGAAAGATAAAAGTGATCAACTTCCAGCACAGCTTTACTTTCAGCATAAATCTAGATGAAATAACATCTAGGTATTAGAGGGCATCATGAGATAAAGCATTCTCTTCTGTCTCACGAACTGAAATGCATTGTGCCTTCATGCAGATAGAGATGGAGCATACTAACTAAAATCTCTACCATTTATCAAAGAGTAGCCATAAATAAAGTACAAGCTACCCATCTCTGTACCATCTTAATGGGAAAAAAGTGTTTCAGATAGTAAAATATTTTCTAATCTTCACATATTTCTTTTAGTGAAGCTTCAGAAAACATTAACTTCGATGAAGAACCACATATAATTATGATGAAGTAGATTTTCATGCCTACTAATTTATGTATTATCTTTCAGGTAGTCACAGTATTTAATAGAAACTACAATAAAGATGCTGTAACTTTTAAAAACTGCCTTGGACCTTTATTAAAGCTCCTCCTTATGTTACCTTAAACTTTAACCTCAGGAAGACTCTGGTCACAATCAAAACTCCTTTCTCCACACACACATAGCTTCAGATGTTCTCTACCCAGGATTTTACCTTAAGAACACCTTTCCTTTGTGTTTGAATTTCATTGCTAATACCATTTGTGGAATTTTGCCCTGTTTGTGCAACCTATATATTACTGCCTCCCAAAAGGTTTTTACTGTCACCAAAGGCTTTTGTATTAGATCTCTTCCGTTTAACTGATATTATAGGAAAACTTAGTCATAGATGGTAGCATGACATAATGATCAGAGCTTGGGGGTAGCTGTGAGATTAAAAAGGGATCTTGTATTTCAGATTAATCAGGCATTTTACTTAACCAGAAGTGGAATTTATTTATAATACACATGTGTAATTGGTGCAGAATAGTGATAAATGTATTGGTTTCAGAATAGATCACAAGCCCATTGATTTCAACATGCATTTCTCATATCAAGCATCTTTGCCAACATTCATCAACTGGTACAATGTGTTTCAGGTAGGCAGCCATGTTGCTCTGCAGTAGAAAAGCAAGTTTCAAGACCATTAGCATCTTAAAGATCACAAAATTTCCAGAGTATAAGCTTTTGAGAGTCAAAGCGCCCTTCATCAGATTGTAGTAGTACAATGCAGTGTTTGGTGAATTTTCATAACTTACTAGTGAACAAGAGGGTTTTTTTCAAAGCAAAGACCTTGGGGCACACAACTGAAGTTGATGGGCAGTAGATTCAAGGCAGAGGAAAAAGTATTACTTCCTACAATCCAATAAACTTCAGGGACTCATTGTCATTGACAGCAGTGATAGTCGCCAGTTTAGAAGGCTTTAAAAGGGCGTTAGACAATTAATGGAGGATGAGTCTATCCATCAATGGCTGATAGCTGTGATAGCTGGAACCAGTATGTTGAAAGATACTGTACCTCTGAATAAAAGTTGCAGGGAGGCAACAGGGGGAGGTATTGGCTTCCCTATTGTACTCATAGTGTGGCTGGTTACTATGGGAAACAGGATGCTGAACTAGATTGATCTAATCCAGCATGGCTCTTCTTATATGAAGAACTAGAAATATGGGTGAAAATATTATAGACAATATTTGCCCAAGTCAAAACCTCAGAAGAAACCATGTCTTCCTTCTGTACAGCAGAATTGCAGAGAATCTTAAGGTGCCTTGTGACTCAGGATAGCCACAATCTCCAATGAAGTCAGCAAAAATTGGTAATAAATCTTGCACCCTGAATAAGAGGACTTCCTAGGGGCACATTAGCTCTCCCAGTGCTAAAGAAAAATGTTAAGGAATTCATGTATTTAGCATGCAAGAACATGTTATAGAGAGAGCCAGTGTGGGCTAATGCAGGAGTGTCTAACTGGCCACCCCGTCCCACGGGTTATTAGGCTGAGGTGGGTTATTAGGCTGAGGCAGTGGGGCAAATTGTGTGTGGCTGTTTTATAATTTGTGTTATATTGCTGTGAGATTTTATTATATTTATTTTACATTTTAAAATGTTGTGATCTGCTCTGAGCTTGCTTGCAGGAAGAGCAGAATAGAAATAAATAAAATAATCTGGGAAACCCGGGTTCAAATACCTGCTTTAATATGGAAGCTTGTTGGGTAACCTTGGGCCTGTGACACATTACCTACCTTACAAGACTATTGTGAGGATAACATGGATGAGAGGGCCATGTAAGTCATTCTGGGTCACCATTTGGGAGAAAGGTGAGGTATAAACAAACATACATACATTATTAAAATACCTTATTGTAACTGGAGGTGTGTTTTCATTGTGATTTCATATCTGGGGCTGTTGAATGAAATGTTTAACGTGATTGTAGTTTTCTGTTTGGGTGTTGCTGGACTGGGGGGGATCAAAATTTGTCAGGATTTTTTTTCAATTCTTGTGATTTTTGTGGATTTTTTTAAATGGGGAAGGTAAAAAGGAACCAATTGGAGGCTCTGGGGCACCTGTTTTTGCACAATAATACCAAAACCACTCAGAACACAGTCCTCCTTCTAATCTAAAGAATCTTCAAGTAGATTGAATAAAGGTGGGTATTTTTACAGACCCCCAAAATAGGTCTCTCTCTGTGTAGCCACACTAAGTTCTCTTTTTAACTAATTCCTAAAATGGCCATGAAGCAGCAGCCAGCCAGCCAGCTGGAGAGCTTCAGCCAGCCTTTATGGGTCTGCGATCCAGCATTCATATACTGGTTATATAGTCAGATTTATCTTGATCTGGCATAATCCAGCTATGCCAATTTAAATTAGAAGAACCCAGATCAGATCTGGGAAATTGGACACTGACAGGCCAGATTAAACTGCAGGCTGGCTTCTCCAAGCTTTTTTCTTCTTTCCAGGCATGGGGTGGAAAGCAAGACCATCTCCCTTGGCTTGTGCCCTCATGGTTTCCAGCCTCTCTGCCTGCTGCTTCCTGTACCCTACTGCCCTTGCACCACTCTTCTGCCACAGAGCTTGCCTTGGAACTACCCTCTCACTGTACCCCACTACCCTCTCACTTGCAGCTGCTGCTCTACCTCTTTTCTCTGCAAGATCTATGGATTTCCATCCCACCTCCACCTGCGAGCTCAAAGAGCCCTCAAGCCACCACCAGCCACCTTTTAAACTCCATGGCTTGTCCAGTGTGCCCCTCCCCCTTGCTTCAGTTTGGGATTCTCTTGTTTGACATTGGGATTCTCTGGTTTGACACTGGTTCCCTTGCTGTAGTTTGATTCTGTTTGGCTTTGTTGTTTCAGGTTGCATTGGAAATGGACTTGCATTGGAACTGGCTTTTGACCAGATGTTGCTTTTACTTTTCTCCTTGCCTGGAAATGTTTCCCAACAGGTAACAATGGTGAGTGGCTGGGAGCCCACAGAATTGCATCCTGGGATCTAATCTTCCAGAAACTTGGGGCATCTTTAGGAAAAGAGTAAGTTTCCAGCAAATGTTATGGAGTTTGGTTGGAAAATCCCCTCCAAGCCTCTGTGGACTGTTTTCTCCAGAGGGAATAAATGCCATATAAATTTGAGATTCTCTAATCTTATGGAACCAGATTAGAGAATCATACCCAGATTTCAGGCATACCGAAATTTTATGGTATCCCTGATACCCAGATTGAACCAATTTTTTTTCTGCACACCCCTATGCACACCAGCATTAAAAATAAACCTCTGTATTAATTCCATTTCTCTACTTCTACAGTGACTGACAATAAAAAATTACCTTTCCATTGAAAAAATCTGCATTTGCCTTCCTTCCTTGTTGCATTTTGTTGATTAGAAACAGAACTGGAAGAGAGCCCAATGGTCATTTAGTCCTGCATAATTATGCTGCATAATGCAGGGAATTCAGAGCTATCTCTAGCCCCCCATGCACACACTACCAGTAGCCCGTTTCACATGTACTACTGTCAATACAAGTCTCCCACATCCTATAATTATGCATTTGATTTTCCTACCTAAATGCAGAACTTTACATTTATCTCTGTTGAAATTCATTTTGTTAGTTTTAGCCCAATTTTTCAGCCAGTCAAGATCATCTTGAAACTTGATTATGACTTCTACTGTATTTGCTACCCCTCCCAATTTAGTATCATCTGCAAATTTAATGAGCATCCTCTCTACTCATTTATTCAAGTCATATATAAAGATGTTGAACATCCAAATCATTTGTAAAGATGTTGTTTCCTTTCAGAAAGTGAGGAAGGCTTTTGTTGCAGCCCTCCCCAGCCATCTTTGCACTTTCATTATTCCCAATGGGTGTCTTCTGAGGGGCTGAAGTCATTTTTCAAGTAAATGTCACCAAAATTGTAGTGGAATGTCTTCTGCCTTTCCTTCACTGAACTCTCAAGTTTCAAGCACATTTGGCAAAGCATTTGAATGCTATGGACTTCTGAGTCAACCCTTCCCCCTCCATTCAGCTTTTTTTGCTTTCATAAGAAAAGACTCTCTCCAGTCTACCAGGAGAGGTGAAGGGGGAAGCAAGGGGAAAGGAGAAGACGGCACACCCGACTGCATGTGAAACATGCTTGGGCTGGGGGCTGCTTTTGCCTTACTGCACGAAGGGAGAGGTAGCCTTGCATTCCTGGATAGCCAGGTCTTGGGAGGCGGGGCCTGGCCCTATAAAGGGAGGCTCTGCCTCTGTAGGGCTCAGTCAGCATTGAAAGCTTGGCCTGAGCAGAGCATATATCAAGCTCTCTCAGCCAAGCTCCTCTGAGGCCAGTTTTACTGAAGGCCTTCAGGGCTAGGTAGCTATAGCTGCCTTGGGGAAAGCTGTGATATTCCCCTGCTTGCTACCTTCAAACAACAGGAGGAGAGCCAGGGCCCAGCGCCAGGATCAGTGGTTTGGCAGAGATTTTTTATTATTATTATTTCCCCCTCCTTATTTAGTTTTGGGGACTGTTGTCTATCAGTCAGGAGGGCTAAAGCAGGGTTATACCAGCCCTTGCAGACCTCTGGCCTAATTAGTCTCTTCTCCCCTTCCCCTCTGTTTTTTATTTTGTTGGGAGGGAGTACTTTCAGCAGAAACAGCAATAGGCTTTGCTGTAGGCCGCAGGGGTGAATTGCAGCCATCTGAGAGGTGGATTACATTATTGCTACTGGCCTAGCAGGGGGAATGCTGGTAGGCCTCCCCCTCTCTGTCTAGGCTTTTTCCTCCTGCCCGCCCCCCCCCCATTTATAATTACTTAGGAGGGAGTATTTCCAGCAGCAATAGCTCAGCCTAAGGCCTTCAGGCAGCACGGGGGTGCATTTTGTAGGAGGGCTTGGCAGTTTATTCAGTTGAGTGCAGCCATTTTGGGTAGGACACCCAGTAGTCTGCTTAGCCTCCTGGCAGTGCAGCCTTATTGAGAAGGCATCTACAATATCCACAGCTCCAGCAGTGGCCATTTTGAGTGTGGGTTTTATATAGTATGATTTGCCTCCTGCTTACTGGCAGTGGAGGCCATTTTGGTGGGGCTTTTACAGCTTATACTGTGCTGGGGTGGCCATTCTGAGTGTGTCACCCTGTAGCCTGCTTAGCCTCCTAGCACTGGCAGCCATTTTATAGAGGCCTCTGCAGCTTACACAGTGTTTGGGCTGCCATTTTGGGGGTTCGTGTTACTACAGTACATTACATTACTGTACATTTACATCATGACACACTAAATTAAAAAATAAAAAGGGTGGTAGCTCTGCTAAGGGCAAACAGCCAGCGAATAAGTCTCCTGCAAAGCAGCCCTATCTGCATAGGCAGGGGTCATTTCGTGGAAAAAGAGCTGCAGGAACTCATTAGCACAACTCATTAGCATAACTTATTAGCATATGTCACATCCCTTGACATCACCAAAAGTGTGTCATTGGCATAACTGATTTGCATATGCCACACCCCTGACATCACCTATCCTGGCTGTTTTGGACCCAATCCTGGCCATTCAGGGCCAAAATTGGGCCCAAAATGGCAAAAAGGGGCTGAAAATGGCTGGAAAAGGGGGCCAAAATGGTCAGGATTAGACCACTGCTGAGCAGAAGAGTGATCCAACACCCATCAGAGTCCCGATCCGGGCCGTTTTGGCCCAATCCAGGCCGAAATGGGCCCAAATGGACGAGAGTCAGATGGGCGGGGCCACCTGACATGTGACCTCTTTGGGGAACTGCTGGAATTGCGTTCCTGCACATTCCCCCTCAAAATGAGCCCTGTGCATAGGCAACCCTTGCGGATGGTGAAGTGGGCAAAGGGAGTAAGGAAATACTGGGCTATCAGTGTCTATCAGTCAGGAGGGCTGAAGCATGGTTAGGCTCAGCCCCTGGAGGCCTCCAGCCTATCTAGGCTCCCTCCCCCCTCGAATGTTTTCACTTTATTTGGAGAGAGTACTTACAGCAACAGCAGTGAAGGCCTGGCTGAGGCTGGGGGGTGCGGGGCTTGCAGTCATCTGAAGGGCAGATTGCTTCACATATTATTGCTACTGGCTTAGCAAGGATTTATAGTCTCAGGGTGGTATCTTGTTAAACCCCTTCCCCTGCTGGCCTAGGCTGCTGTAACCTAGTCATGTTGAGGTGACAGTGAGCTTGACTGGCAGATAGGTAAGTCCACTGGCCCCTAGTGCATGGCTGTGGGGGGGGGGGCAGGTTCAAGCAACAGTCTCCGGGCTCCCATGTTTAGACTCCTGGATTGTATCATCTTGGGTCTTGCCTTGGGGTTTTACAGTTTGGCCTCTGAGTTATTACTTGCTCCAGTTATAAAGGGACAATCATAAAAGGAACAACATGTTGAGGGTTAACCCTCCTCTTCAGGAAGTGGAGGAGAAGGATGAGGTGGACCTGAGGAGGGAGCCACTGAATTAGATTTAAGCTGGTTTACTGCACATGGACCAGGAAGCTGCAAGCTGGCCTCCTTTATGGGAGCTCCAGCAGTTGGCTGGGCACTGAGCCTTGTCTCTAGGGTGTTGGCATCTAGAAGTAGAGTTTCCTTGGAGTTTCTGCTGCCTCAGGGCCCAATGGCTCCGGGTTTAGTTCAGGGGCACTAGTGGGCTGAGCACTGGCCCATTGACCAGTCAGAACAGGGGTCTTACTATATGCTTGGAATTTTCCAATCCTTCTGGCAGTTGGTGTGGGGGAGGGAACTAGATAACCCCTCAGCCCACTTCATATGGACAATTAGACAGTGGTGCTTATCCAAGTGGTATAGGATTTTGAGATGGGTTCTGGAGACTGGTCCTGGCATTTACGTTTCAAGGCAATGCCCAGTCTCACCGGCAGATGGAACAGGGCAGCTTGTCCCTCATATTTCCTCTGAGCTATGGTTATTTGGCTACCAGATGATATAGCCCCCAGCACGTGGTGCGCGTATGTCTAAGTGGCTGGCAGTCTCTAGGCTGGAGTGTAGGTTGGTTTCTAGGAGTTATGGCTAGTGGATATCTCCCATAGTTATGGGAGGGTGGAAAATTAAGGGGCTCGCATTGTATCCAGTGGCAGCCATCAGGCAGAATGGCAGTTCTCTTTGGGGTTGGCTAGGAGTGCTCTTTACTCCTCCCTTGCAATGATGTGATTGGAAGGGAGACATTCAGTACAGATTCAAGTGAAATGCAAGCTCATGCTGCATTGCTAGTAAACACCAGAAGTCAAAAAAAAGAATAAAAACCCTAGGGATTTCATGAGGGAGGGGTTTAGAAACTACCAAACAACCAGGACTAGCTATTCTGTTCCAGAGAGGCACAAGTAAAACCCAGAAATTTATTTTCATAGTTTTTATGGCTTGTGATTTTCATTATGCACACTCCTAGTTGTAACAACAGGGAGACAGATGCATTATTTTTAAGGTAAAAAGAATATTTTTATAGATTTTACAGGTCTTATAAGGTCCTGCTTTGTAATCAGAATACAAGTACTTAATGTTAACTACAAAAGAAAGACAAATTCATAAACTGTGAAAAATTTGAATTGCGATTGTATAGCAAAAGTAAGCTTTAATTCAGATTATCAGTTGTTGTGTTGTTCAGTTACCTTAATCAGAACATGATCTCTTGCCTCACAGAGACCATTTAAAAGGTGGGGGGAACCCTATTAATTGAATTTGATGACTAGCTCTCAAACTACTTGAAAGCAATTAAGCTTCTTTAAAAATTAACTGCTATGAAGCAATATTGGGTAAAGGAACAATAAACTAAGCACGTAAGAGAAATAATCAATACGTGCATGGGTGTCAGATTTTATTCTTCTTCCTTCACATTATGGATCTTTCTTTCACTACAATCAAGTGCAGATACGAACAGCAGAACTTGTTATTTATATCTAGTGTGCTTCCATACTATGATTCTGAACAAAGACAGCAAACTGAATTAAAATCATGTCAAAATAGAAGCAAAAATAAGCTCCTTTATTAAAATTAATTACAGTGTTTGACTCCCATGTTTCTCTGAATCAGTTGAGTGTCTATTAGGTCTTAGCCTTGTTGGGTTCTAGAGGTACATCTTCAGTAGTTTCCCTACCACCACCTGGAAAATTCAATTTGTCAGATAGTTTGCTTCAGTCCACTCAATACTTCACACTTTGAATATGGGTATGTGTGCATGTGTGTGTGAGACAGATACAAGGGCAGGATGCTCACTGCCTCTTTCTTAGTTCTATATGGTAATGCATTCTTGAAGTGGCTTGGCTCATAGAAAATAACCCAGAAAGTCTCTCAGAGCCAAAGTATAAAACTGTGAAGATTTTATTCTTCAAAAAAAACAGCTATTCGTGAAATCTACAAAGTGAAACTACAGAATACAGAAAGACAAATAAAAATGTAGTACTAATTAAACACACAAAATTAAGGCATCTCCCCACCTTACCTGAAGGATGCCTCCCCTAGCAGCTGTCTATGCTTGGCAAAAGCATAACAAAGGTTTGCACCTTACTATTTCAAGGATTACCCAGAAGCAGAGTGTCTCCTTTCAGACCAATCAAAAGGGGGAGTATCCACTCAAAACTCCCACCAATGAGGCTTTGTACAATAACTTTTCCCTTGTGATCCTAGGGTGTTTTGCCTATATTTCAAAAATGACAGTGTGCAAAACTACAGTATGGTGGGCAGAGAGGAAGGAATAGGCACAAGACTGGAGAAAGTCTTCACTGCCTCCCTGAAGTTGAGGAGCTGACAGGTCCTTGTGATCAATACCAAATACGACATCTGTATGCTGATTCTCTCCTATGCACACACAAGCCATTCTGGGGGATGCTGATGTTCTGTACCCATCTCCATGTGGTTCAGAAAATTTATGGTTCCATTGAAAATTTAAAACAGGACAGGACAGTTCTTTTCTAAAAAAAAAAACAGGAATCTTTCCATGAAAAGTTAATCAGTTCAGCTCCTATGTGAGAAAATCATTATAATTGGGGAAAGGGAGTATATTTTGGCTGTCATCCTCCTCCTCCATGAATTATCTCGTCTTTGCTCCATGAGACACCTCAGATTGCTAAGAAATTAGCACCTATTCTCTCCTCCAGTTTGAAAACTGGTTATATCCATAGGAGGAGGATGGCCCCCCAGAACATTAATCAGTAGAATCATATGTATTCATGTCATGAGACTAAGCCCAACCTCCAGCTACTTCTCATTCTCTAACCAGGATGCTCTATGTTGCTTTGTTGAAGGGATGGGGAAGAAACTACAGTGATAGCTGAGAGTAATCTCTATACTCATTCAAGCTGTCTCAACTGTTAGGTGTAGCTTTTCAGAAAGTATTGCATAATTGGCCATCAACATATAACTTTGAAAATAATGCCTAGAGAATCTACATATTAGAAGGGCTTGTTCAACAAACATATAACTTTTATAATGTACGTTTGTAAAGAAAAATGCATTAGGGAAAAAGGGACAGAAGAAAAGAAGTACATACACAAGCATGACAAGAAGCTCTGTTTGTGTATGTGTTGTGATATTTAAATCCAGCTGTTAATTCTGTATCTTTGACAAAGGCAAATATAAAGATCTAACTTTAATCCCTAAAGTTTTTTTCGGTTCTCCATGGGATACAGTATTGCAAAATGTCTGCCCTTATCCTAAAGGGAATGGTATGAATCCATTCATTAATCATCATATTTGCTTCACCATGTTCATTTGAAGTATGAACTTGTAATAGCTCCATATGTTTACTAGGACACCTTAATACTCACACACACTTATAAATATGTGACAAAAGCATTTGTATTAAATCTTGTATTTTGCTGTACTTTCAGGCCATCAGTGTGCATTTTAAATATCATACACTATTAAGATATACTCTTTATTGAAGTATCAACCAAGAGACTACAGCTTTGCATAAGAGGAATGGTTTTCATCTAGACTGGTATCCAATTTATAGCAAATAATGTTGCTAGACTTAAAATGTAATACATGTGTGAATCTATAAGAGTAAGCAACAAATCACAGCAACAAATGGCTAAGGATTATTACACCAGTGCTTTTCATAAAACAGTCCAGCCTCTAGAATTAATTCTTTCAATTTTGCATAGCTTCTGCTCCTCTTCTAAAAATTAACCCAATTAAAGTGTTTAACTTAAATACAGATTGACTGAAATAATTTCAGTAGAGCAAATTTTCAAAAAATAAATTATTCAAGAAACTGAATGTAATGAAATTAGAAACATGAACATGAATGGAATTTCACATTAAAACCCTTAATGGTATTTTTCTTCTATGCTACCTATTCACTCAGAAACTTTCAATTGCATTCCATTCATGGGGGAAGAGAGCAAGATTCAAGTCCAGTAGCACCTTAAAGACCAACAAGATTTCAGGGTATAAATGTTTGAGAGTCAAAGCTCCCCTTGTCAGAAGATGACGGTATCTGATAAAGGAAGCTTTGACTCTCAAAAGCTTATCCTGAAAATTGTGTTGGTCTTTAAGATGCTATGGGACTCAGATCTGGTGTTCTACTGAAGACCAACCAGCTACCTATGTGAAACAATCTTCATGGGAGAAGAAATGTATAATGAATGCAGCAACAAGTTGCACTCATGCTATCATGGATAAACCCATCATTGATAAACATGTTTATCATGATATCTGAATGCAGCTATTAATTCAGTGGGTTGGATCCATCCATTTTTCTCACGAAATTTCATCCAATTGTTCTCCTTACAACACAGCCTGTATCACATGTGGGTTTTGTGCATGCAAATTCCATAATCTCCAGCATATCCTGTTCAGTGGAAATGTTGGCAGGATTCAACCCAGAGTGTTCAGCACTGTAATGCTTTAATTATTACAATCAGAAATCTTGTTTTGTGGGTCAATTTGGCTGGTCAGTAATTCAAAGGGGTATGTGATAATGAATGAGAGAAATGTGTTAAGACCCCATGTAAGGAGTCGATGTATCATAGGTAGATTAATAACAGAATTTCACCACTGAAAACTATTTGTGCCAGTGTTGATCAAGACATTCCTTTACCATGACTCAGAATGGTAGAAATACCCTCTTTTAAGCCCCTTAGTCAAACTCTCATGCAAAAATTCTAATACTAAGGGACATCTATCTTCCTAGATTCTATATGAGATGATTCCCTTCGCTATCAGCAGTTTGAGGAGCTGATATAGGTGATCATATGCATGTTTCAGCAGCCACACACAACCCTCCTTCCCCCTGCCTGCTACCTACAGGAGGTTTAATCTATGTGTGGATGAATAAATCTTTGGTCAGCCTGAGACCTTTCAAATAAGAAAAGATCTTTATTCATTCACTCTTCTAATGTCTAGGAGCACAGGAACAAAGGGAATTCATTTCAGAACAGTAACAGGAGTGTTACAGAAACTAATTTAAAGAAACAAAAACCAAGAAGCTAATTATGTTGTGTAAGTCGCTTGTTTTACCTTGGCATTTCATTTTGAGAATGGACACAAGCAAAGCTGGAACTTTGAAAGTGAGTCTAGTCAAGCCACAGTTCTTTCAATTTTTCCCTGGTCCTTGACTTACAAGCCACTGCCTTCCAGCCCCTAGCATTGCTAGCATGAGTGCCAGGAGGAAAATGGAGGATCAGTTTGATCAATATCAAGATGTCACTTATGGATTTGAACTGCAAGTGATGATGTTCTAGGTTTTACCACAGAACTTTGGGGAATTCCTAGAGCATTGTGACATCGCTTCTGGCTAAAACCCCACTTGGGGTTTTATTGGCAAATTAATATTGATATTTAATATTACTTGTTATAATTATGCAGCAGAATTTTTGAATGTTACAAGAGTAAAAAGCTCTGATCCTGGATAGCTCAGGTGAGCCTGATCTTCTCAGATCTCAGAAGCTAAGCAGGGTTGGCCTTGGTTAGTCATTGCATGGGAGACCTCCAACGAAGACAAGACTTGCAGAGGCAGGTAATAGCAAACCCACCTCTGTTAGTCTCTTGCCATGAAAACCTTGTCAGGAGTCACCATCAGTCAGCTATGACTTGAGGATACTCTCCACCACAGAAGAGTAAAAAAAAAAGTTACTAATTTCTGAATATCTAGTAAAATGAAAAATCTTTAGCTGGGATCCTAGCCCAAAAGAATCTGAGGCTGGTGAATTTTGTTTTATGCTGTTTTTATAACCGTGGCTTGTTCTAAGTTTTGCCACGTTACTCAGTATAGCAGGAGATCTCCCATCAGTGCCTCCCAATCATTGGCATTGCCTGAATGAACAGCAGGAAGAAAGGGTTAGATTGATCAATGTTGTGATGTGATTTACAGCTTTCACCTGCAAGTGACTTCATAATGTTCTAGGATGATGCAGTTCTTAATATTGGGGCAGATTCATTTAGGAGGAAGTGGTCAAGGTACTCTGGTACCAGATTATTTAGGACTTTGAAGATAAAATATCAGCATTTTGAATTATGCTCAGAAAACACCAAGATGTGTTTCCATGTTACACCAATAGCCTAGCAGCAGCATTCTGTAATAACTGAAATTTTCAAACATTCTTCAAAGGTGACTCTACATACACAAAAAACTGTGATCAACCTATGTGACTGGCCAAACCTCACTTGTTTGGTAAGCAACAGAGAGCTCATAGACCCTCTGAAACTGGCTAAAGGTAATCTGTGTTACAGATTAAATTTATATGTCCATCTAAACTAACATGTATTTTCAAGCTGTGAAACTGTTCCTTCAAGGGGAAATTAACAGGAGCCCTAATTGATCAGAACAATGGCCAGAATCCTATTTCATGCAGTAGCAAATCAGTAAAACCACTAGAATGTTATGTCCCCATCTATCTTAGACAAGAAGAATACCATAGTTAATGGTACTGAAAGCTGCTGAAAAGTCCAGGAGAATCAACAGGGTTATACTTCTCATGATTCTACATGAGCAAAGGTAACACAAGAGGTCAGCCAAGGTAGTTTAATTTCCAGATCTAGGCCAGGTTTGAAAATGGGTCTTGATTCCCCCCCTCCCCCACCGCTTGGACGTCTAGAGTTTGTAACCTCCAACGTTCAATGGATAGGGGTGTACCCTCTTTACATTTTTGTTAGATCTTTCTCCAGCCTTTAACATACATACCATTCCATTCTGATACATATACTGAAGAAGGAGATGGGGGTTGTGGACATGGCACTCCAACAGTAATTAGCAATTTTTGACCCCCACTCTCACATGGGTTTCATATTCCTATGAGTCTAAACCTCACCAGAAGTTGTTATCACATCCATCATAAACAAACAATTAGACTGTGATATCCTGATATTATAACATGGAAAGACCAATATTCCCTGTAGGTACAGGTTAGCTACCATGGATCTTTGCAACTGCCCAGCAGCCTGATAAAACCCCCAACACACATGGCCGGTTTTGGAAGTATCTTTCAGTATAATTTGCTAGCAGAAATGTTCTGGAAGATAGAAAGATTGTAACATGGTAATATATTTCTGAAAGATCTACGGATACGAGAAATTCTTTACAGTAGACCACTGTTATATGAAGTATAGGGTTTCCATTCAAAGAGTTATTTCTATATTTGAAAATTAAGCTATTTCAGCTCTAAGATAGGCCCTTTTTGCACTTATGGGTTAAATCGCCATTTATGAGCATTCGCTACAATCGCAATGGCTTCAGCATGGCACTCCCACATTCCACACTATCTGAGGCAATTTCAAGTTGGCATCTTGTTTTTCATTTTAGACGGGCTTTGAAGCCTCAGTGCAGTTTCGGGCTTTGCAATTCACATTACAGGTGTAGTACTGTTTTAATGTTGGAACGCATTCCCCTCCCCTGTATTTGCAGATTGGGCTGTCCCCTGCCCACTGGAGAGGCAATTGGTGGCAGAGTTCTGGGTGAAAACATGTACTACTTACGCTTGTTCCACTCTCATTTATTTTTTAAAGCCAAGCCAGGAAAGGGTTAAAATGCTGCTGCTTTATCCTTTCCCGACAGTTCCCCTGCAGCTTTGTTTCGAAAGGGCTGTGCAAAATGCTTGGATTTTTTTCTCTTTGGCAAAGCCCAAAACATGCCTGGGAGGGAGGGAAAAGCAGCCATTTGACCCTTTCTTGGCTTTTAAAGCCAGCAGGGAATAAGCAGCAATGCAAGGAATCATTTCTGGCTTTGGGACAAAAATAAGACTGTGCATGCATACCCGGGAGGAAGGAAGCCAATGGAGAAGCAGCCTTAAGACCCTTACCTCGTTTTACTGATAAAAATGGCAAAAAAGGAGTTCAGAGAGCCGAGGAGGGTGAGAGTAGTTAATTCCGCATACACCAATCAGCTCCCAGGGAAAAGGAGAGGGTGGAGAAGAGAAGCAGAAGGGGAGTATAGAGTTTGTACTGACATTAATCAGGTCAGAAGTGACTCGGCAGTAGCTTCAAAATATAATCACCATACGTCCACAGGAGGAAAAATAGGGGATACAGAGGACAAACATCAGTACTGCACCCCATGACTATCTTGCAAGTGTGAAACTCCTGCAAACATGGGAAATAGAACAAATACTGAAACGCTTTAAAGTCCCAGTGCGAAAAAGACCATAGATCTTCTTAGACACTATAAAAAGAACTGAGCCATACAGTAGAGTAAATCTGATCCTGAGGGATAAGTTTTGATGCTACAATGTCCAATAGATATTCATCACATATCATAATCATCTGGTGACTAGAAGGATCTGAGACTCCCAGAAAACACAAACTTGTTTCCAGAGATCTTGGGTACTTCTGCACGTTCACTTACAGTGGGTTTTCTGGGTATTCTGCACGCAAGGATTGGATCCACTTTGGAGTTCTGTAATTCTGCACTTCCGAGAATCTGGTTTTTACTTCTGCACTTAGAAAATACTACATTTCTACTACAGGCTTTCTGGGAAAGATGATGCCAGCATTTTTCATGAGTTTTTTTTTTTTTTTTGCACGCGTTACAACATTGTAATGTTTGGTTGTTAGTGAGGGGCTGTGGTTAACCTCTACCTCACCCGGTACTTGTCCATCAAGTCAGTGTTGAATTCCAAATTAACAAAATTTCTGTGTGTTGATTGGCTGAGGCATTCTGGAGAGAAACTTTAAAATATTAAGTGGGACTCAAGGCTCTCTGGAGAGTTTTTCTCTTAGCCACTGCAGCATTTCCCCACCCCCAATGTTGCAAGAGATTTTTTTTTTTTAAAGAACAGCAATTTTGCAACATCGCTGTTTTAAAAAAATCAGTAAAAATACAGGAATCATAGAGACTCCTCCATACAATGTCATCCTAAACATCTTGTGTTGATGAGTAGACAATTTACTTCATACTGCCAGGGTTAGCATGCACACACAACACACAACAAACAATGACGACATAGGGCCAAGAGTGATGGGGGAAGAAAGTGGGGAGAGGGATATAGTTATGCATTGCTGTTCAACCAATCAGGATGCAGGGGAATAAAAGGAAGGGTGAAAGGCAGCATCAGGGCTTACACCAAAGAAAACATTCTGCAATTTTTTTAAAAAATCCATCTTTATATTTAAAAAAACATCGGGGTATGTGCTTAGGCAGAAAATCTGGGGGGAAATTGATTCTGCAGCAGATGCAGCCTTTCACTGTGCAGTGAAGCTGTAAGGGGCCAGAACAGACAAAAAAACCTTGTGTGGAAAAGCCCCCTGTTAACATCCATGAAACGTTTCATGGCTACCAGTATCCAGGAGTCCATAGATGAAGATGCTACATTTTTAGAGAGATGCCCCTTAACCTTGCCGCTGACAAAAGGAATACGTTTGCTGGTCTTTTTTCCTCTTCATTTTTAAAGTGAGAAGAGCCCTTCTTTCCCACCAGAGTAAAGATACTTATGAAATCTTTGAAGCGTTTGGTGCCTGTAAGGGGAGTATCAGCTACCCTGAACTGATAGTATGCATCTCTTTCCCAACTGCAGAGCCCGTAGTCCTGTGGGAAAAACAGCTGGTAGCCATAGCCTTTGCAAAGAACGGCACAGTATCTAATGAGAAATCTGCCAAGAAAGCTGCCATCAAGGATATCTTGTGGAGATTACCTTTCACCTTTTTAGCAAGGTTCAAGTCTGCTGAAGCCAAACTATCTACCCATGGGTATACAGCTCTAAAAAGTAAGGAATTCATTACTGAGGCCTGCCGTATGGAAGAGGAGGCCTCAATTCCCCCTTTTAAGTGCATTTCACTGCACTTATCACAGGGATCTCTAGGGAAATTATTGTTATCTGCAAGTAATTATAGATGAGGAATTTAAAGCAATCACAAGGGGACATCTTAAAACTTATCCATGATATCTTGAGATTGTGTGCAAAGTTTAAAATTCAAATGCTTAACTTTTTTCCCAACCAAAGTTAGTCAATCAAACCAGTCTAGCAAAGGAATGGCAAATAATCAAGCAAAGTAGCTGTCTACCTTTAGGCTAATCATCAGAGCCCTCTTCTCATAGAGCCAAGAGCACCCAATAGCTTATGCATTTGTATCAGGAAAAAAGTCCATAGGGAATAGCCAAACAGGGTCTGATTCCAAATGCAGAGCTCCTACTTGAAGAACTATCTCTGTTCCAACAGACCCACATTTGAGAGGAAAAAGGCCTAGAGGAGTACACTCACTCCCTTTCTCTCATCTGTGGCTGTTTCGCTTCATTCCTTGTCATGACCCTGCCCCCAACCAGCCCTTTGACCAGCACAGCGACTTTGACTCAGAGTGCTCAGAGGAAGAGCCTGAGGAGCCCAGGCAGGGGAACCAGTAGGGTTCCCAGGTGCCCGCCAGTGGCAGGCAAACTCCTGGGGATTTGCCTCCTAATCCCAGAGGTTGCCTGCCACTAGCAGACACCTCAGGAATACACGCCGTGCATGCACTCCCAACCAGTGCAGCAACGTCACTTCCAGCAGTGACATCTTTGTGCCGGCCACAGGAGCATTCCCGCACTATGTTTGGGGCCAGTTTAGGCACCAAATAGGTTGAATCGGCCCATGTGCAGCACGGAAGCGCTCACACAGCCAATGCTGTGATATCATTGTGCTGGCTCCGGGGCACATGCAAAGCACGCACACAAATATTAAACACACCACCGGCATGAGGTAAGTGCCAGGTCTCCAACCCTCCCAGCAGGAGGGTATAGGGACCTGGCAATCTTAGGAACCAGGAGGATCCACAAGATTAGGAAGGGCCTGACATGGCAGAGGCACCTGCCGACCATGCTCCAGTAGCACAAGAAGCCACCCTGTCAGAGCTCGCAAGTGAGCCCTTGCCACAGGCCCCAAAGATGAGCACTAACCTTCTATGAAGTAGGACATGTATATGAGCCCATAGCCCCCCAAGACTCTAACACCACAGGAATAGTGAGGGCAGAAGTCCCAGGTTGAGGTGGTATAAAGGAGGTGAAGAGCCAGACTGGCTGCACGCCACCTTCCTGTAGATCCAGGGAGAGTGCTTAGAGTGGTATTTCCCTGTATGATCCTGGCTAGAGCATAACGCGGCCTCAGGAGCAGCAAACGCCTGCCAGCAAGTGTAGCTGAGCCTGACTGACACCCAGCCTATTTAGGCTAAGGCTGTACTGCTGCATCAACCAGTCTACTAGGCACAAGCCCAGCAGTTTGCTCTAATCCTGAGGAGTCCAGACCTGGCCAACCTGCAGAGTGCAAGACAATTTGCACCTAACCTTTCCTACATTTCTGGAGGAAGTTTCTGGGTGACAGCAGGAGAGGGTTCTGTGTATTGTACACATTCTATATATTATTCCAAGCCACAGAGCAGGGGAAGGTGATAAAGTGCAGCAAGTCACAGCTGAAGTGTGACGAGGCAGAAACAACTAATAGGGGGGGGGGGGAGAGCATGGGACCTACAGAGATTTGCATGAGGAGAACATCTAATTTTCCCCTCCCCTCTTTCTGTTCCTTGAAAGTCCCTATAGTATTTCATCTCTTCCTGCATATTTTCTCTCCTTCCCACCCCATAAGCCAACCTACCTTTATCTACCCCCATCTTCAATTCCTCCCCCCCCCCCGAGCAACCTCTACCCACAAAAACTATAGCCCAGTTGTGTGATACTGAGTGCCAAGCCAGGCCCAGTTGTGCAGTGGGAACCTGCAAACAACTTGCAAGGAGTACCTCATTTCCCCCTGTATCCCTTTTAGCACACTATTTCTTCTTTCCCTTCTCTTGGCAATCTCCACATCCTCACCCTTCCCAGCTTCCTCCTTTCCTTCCTACCTACCTATCTACATTTTATCTGTTCCCCCCCATAACAACCACATTTATTATTTCATGTATGCCCCATTTTTCTCCCTAACAGAAGCCCAAAACAACTTACACCATTCTCCTCTACTCCATTTTATCCTCTGTGAGTTAAGTTAGGCTGAAAATGTGTAACTAACCCAAGGTCACCCAGTAAGCTTCAATGGCAGAGTGGTGATTTGACCCTGGGTCTCCCAGATCCTAGTCTGAAACTCTACCCACTACACCACACTGACTCTTGAGAGATGACTGATGTCAAACAAAAGCAAGCAGCCATTCCTGGGTGAGTCATACAAAACTCATAGCAGCAAATCCCCCAGTGGCTGCTGCCAGTTCTGGCCCTGGTAAGTCCTCCTTTAAAACAGTCCTAGACTGGCAGATCTTCTCCCCTTGCCTTTTATTGACTGGAACCAAGGCTTCAAGGCTGTGTGATTGGCCAAGCAACGGCCTCTGAGGGCATTTGTTTTTAAAGCTACAGATGCTGCTTTTGTTGCTAGGGAGAGTTTTAAACCCCCTCCCCACAGACACAATTTTTAAAAATTCAGATTTTTCTGCAAACCTGAAGAATTTGTATAAAGAACCATCTTGTCTGTTATCTGCTCCAGATTTGGCCTTGTTGAAGATATACTGATGAAGAAGAGGATGTAAAGTCTTTCATGACCAGTCTAATTTTAACTAAGATAGGAAAGAGAAAGAAGTAGAGCAGCAATATCTATAATGGAATGAATAATTGCTAAGTCCTGAAGGGAGCTCAATGAGGATCCTATTGACTGCTAATTTATAATGGCTTTTATAAGGGAAGAAGAAAGGTCCTGCCAAACTTGTGCAAATGATCCCATCTTTTTATTTTGCTTCTCCTGCCTTCCCAGCAGCGCTCTTGTCCTCTTTTTGCCCCCACCCCTCCTGTCTCTCCAGGCATTTCCCCTCTGTTTCCATCTCTCCTCATTTTCTTGCTTTCCATACACCCCACTCCCCCACCCCCGGTCACTGCCACCTCTTCCTGGACTCACACAGTTACATCACCTCTCTCACCCTCCCAACCACGTTCCCTGGCTGCTCACTGCTTGCTCCCCTCCTCCAGCCTGCCCATCACTTCTTTTCCTCTTCACCACCTTGCCCACCTGCCTGCAGTACCACCATTGCTGCCTGCATGGTTCACATGTTGACGGCAGCTTCTCCTCTCCTCATTTCCTTGCCAACCCCACTGCATGGCAGCAGTACCTTCCAGCCACCTTGACTGCTTTTGACTGTTTATAATATTGCTAAGCAATCCTCGAAATGTCCTCACAATATAGCTTTAAAGTTTTAAAGCCTTAAAAATTCCTGTCAACATGTTTTTTTCTTGTTTGGATTTGTGTGCAAAACTGGGGGTGCCCCAGGTTTGTACAAATATCCTTCCAGACTACCTGGCCCCAGCATGTGAGATTTCGATCCACACATTGACCTCCAGGTTCAGAATTAGATATATGATGGGACTGAAGTATGTTATGATTAATGTATTATCATCTTGCTTATAATGCATTGTTGTACACCTTTGTAATTCACTTTCTGCAATATGGTATGCCATGCCTCGAACAATTTTTTGTTTGAATTGTTTTTTAATTCTGTACTTCGGTTGCATCACTACAAGACAAGACTCACTGGAGAAGACAATAATTCTGGAAAAAAATGAGGGGAGCAGGAAATGAGATTGCCTGACTCAATAAAAGACAAGGCCTTCAGTTTGCAAGATCTGTAAGGCTGCTTACTTTACTTTATGTACACCCCACTTCTCTTCCCAAAATGGCTAACATAATTCTCCTCCATTTTGTCCCCAAAACACTCTGTGAGGTAGGTTAGGTTGAGAGTGTGTGACTGGCCCAAGGTCACCCAGAAAGTTTCCATGGCAGAGTAGGGATTTGAACCAGGACTCTAACCACTACACCACACTGGCTCTCATGCTGAAGATTGGAAGTTTTGGAGGTCATTAATTCATAGGGTCACCATGAGTTGGAAACAACTTGATGGCACATAACACACAATCCTATTGCATTGCTCACTGGATGTTATCTTATGCTGACTGATTTAATTTTTTAAAAAGTTGTAACCCACCTTGAATCTCAACGAGAAAAGGGAGGGGTTATAAATGAGCCACCTACCTAACTAAATAACTTGCATGGCTTATCTCTCAGTTTAGAGAGAGAGAGAGGTGGGAGCCCTTCCCTTTGGTGCACTTGAAAGCTGTCCCTGCATGATATCAAGAGCAAGTGCCTTCTCAGATGAAGACTATCCCACTCATCATGGCACCAGAGAAAATCAAAGTTTTAATATTGTAAATGGAAAGAAAAACTTTTATTTCACACAGATATGTGGAATGCACTTGATTTTAATAGTTTTATTAATATATTATTTATTTTAATTTTAGCTATGAGCCAGAATTTGAGCACACTCATAATGGATGCAGAGAAAAATTCACACTGTATTGTGAGGGGTTTTTTCCTGCAAAACTGCAACTTATTTAAAGGTCATCTTTCAGTATCTTAAAAGCTTTTCTTTGTGTGAATGGACAATAATCAGCTACTGATACTATTGTACATTTTCACATTTTCCTTTGAAACAAAACTGTTCCACATAGCCAGATGCTTTTTGTTTCTAAATATTGCTGCTTTCTTAATTAGGAAACTTTAAAGTCCATTTAATTACTGGCCTTTTGGGTCTGATATTTTTTTTTAAAAAAGGATTCCCAGGAATAAATTTTCCAAATTTGTTTATTCTATACCTTTTTTATGTCCTTGTTCAGCGTTCTTTGAAGTAACTCTTCAAAGCTACAATATCAAGTGGAATGTAGCATTAAGGATTTTACAACACTATGTTATTTGAACATTTATTGTTTTGTTGAGAAATTGAAATCAGAAGGATTAAAACTTGCTCCATTTAGCTTTTTGTCCTATTTTCTGTTTTTTAAATTTACTTTTAAAACTTATAATACTAACACATAACAAATTTGAAACATGTCACTTTTAATCTTAACAGAGACAAAAGAACGCATTTTACATTTAAACATGATCAAGGGGGAAAAAATTAACATTCTTTATCATTTCCCAGCAGAGACAGTTAATATTCTGAGAACACATTAATAGAATCTTTCTGCCATTGTAGAAAGTTTGATAGCACTCTTATTTCAATGTCTGAATTTTTCTCCTTTTTTGACAAAGACAAATGATTGCCATCAATCAAGATCCAATCGAGTATACAGAAAGCCAGGCAAATGCATCACTCTTTACTGGTTTTCCTGCTATTTGTGCAGGCTTTTTCACCATATTATTTTATAGAATGATCAAAAAAGCAGCCATAAGATAGATCATTCACACCCACTGTAAAATTAACTTTCATGAATAATGAGAGTTTTAAACCTCCGATAATGTATATGTTATACAGAAGGTATTGCAAGAGTTCATTTCTGGCTGGAGATTATGTAAATGATACTATATGACCTTTATCATTACAAACAGGACATGCAAAACACATATTATTTCATACATCATTCTAAACAAGTCAGTTCCTAAAGGAGAAACAGTCATTTATAACGTTCATGATGAAGTGTTAAGGTTACAAGAAAATGATATGAAGTACAAAAATGCTTTATACTTCTCCTCCCCTTAACCTGTTACTTATGTCTTCTAACACATACCAAGAGAAACTGCATACAGATTAAAAACAACAACAATGCTACAGAACATCTTAACCAACACCATAAAGGAGAAATTTTCTATTTGAAATTTTCTTATGTTGATTTGGACATTTTATCTATTTGTTTTCCCTATTTTGTCAATCCGAGCTCTGTCTTTAAACTGTCACTTTCTAATTTAAAGCATATTAGTAAAAAGTTATTCTAAAACATCAAATAGCTGCAAAATATTAAACATCTATTAACACAAATTACTCCAATGGTATATAGAGATCATCTCTTGTTAAAAACAAAAACAAAACTAACAGCTATCTCTTCACAGGCACATTTTAGCATAACTAAAAAGGGAACCTAGGGAGGAGCTATGCAGGTTTTTTAAAAAAAAAGCAAGCAAGGTAGATAGGCACAGGTTCAACTGCTAATGGCTTTCAGGCTGCAACCAATGATACTGCTGGAGCGGGGCGGGGGGATCTGTTTTTCTTCTACCATCAGATCAAACAAGTTGAATCACGAGGAATATTTATTTATTCATTTAACAAAATGTATTCTCCACCTATTTGCCCTCATAAGGGCCACCAAAGGTGACTAACAAACTAAAACATACATAAGGAAGGAGAGCTCGCTGAGGGAACCCCAAATTAAAAAAAAAAACGACTTCACTTGCTTGATAGAAGATGGCAAAAAAGGGGACGCACAAGTCTTCCTGGGGAGAGAGTTACAGAGTTTTGGAGCCACAACTCTCAGAAGGTGGGGGCACCGAAAGTAGGGCCTATAAAGATGAACACAGTGGTCAGGTAGGTTCTTAAGGGTGTAGGCAGTTCTTCAGGTATGTTGGTCCCAAAACATCTAAGTCTTTAAAGGTCAACACCAGCAGCTTGTATTGTGTCCAGGATCAAATTGGAAGCCAGTTTATATAAGCCAAGACTGGAGTGACATGGTTTCTATGACCCACTCCAGTAAATATCTTGCTGGCAGCATTCTACATCGATTGAAATTTCTGAATACTTCTCAAGGACAGTCCTATATAGAGTATATTGCAGTTATTGAATCAAGTTTAACCTGAGCATGCCCCACAGTAGCCAGATCTTTTCTGCCCAGGAAAGACCACAGCTGGCTAACTAGATGAAGCTGGTAAAAGACTCTCCTGGCTGCAATGACCACCTGCTTATGCAGCAACAGACCCAGATCCAAGAAGACCCCTAGACTACAGACCTATTCCCTCAAGGGGAGTGCAATCTCATCCAGAATGGGTGACACCTTAAATCCCAAGTCAGACCTTAGCACTCACCAGTAACACTACCATCTTGTCAGTTTATTAGCCCACATTAGCCTCCCTGGGATCAGCTGGAAGCTAGAACTCTGTGTCATCCACGTATTGATGACAACCCAGCCCAAGTCTTTGTATAACCTCAACCAGCAGTTTCATGTAATGTTAAGAACACAGGGGACAAGATAGAACCTTGTAGGACCCCACTGGAACCTGCAGGCCAAAGGGCAAGGGGCTGAGCAGCTGTCCGCCAGCATCATCTTTTGAAAACTACCTTCTAGAAAACTCTAGAACCACTGCAAAATGGTGCCTACCAATCCCAGGCCAGAAAAATAGTCCCAAAAGGATACCATCATCAATAGTATTAAAAGCTGGGCAGAGGTCAAGGAGAATTAATAGAATTGTACTCCCTCTATCTCCCGACACCGGTCATCCACTAGGCCCTGGCAGTGGTAGAGAGTGTCCCCAAGTCATAACTGACTTATGGCGACTCCTGGTGGGGTTTTCATAGCAAGAGACTAAAGCAGGCTGTTAGCCGTCAGACCCCTCCTCCTGCTGAGGGGCAGTTTAAAGAGATAAAACCATAAACACCCTTCCTCAAATATACTGCCTGGCCTGAAATGAAATAAAATGGATGCCAGCCAGGGAAAATATTTTAGAAGGGAGTCAGAGCAGCTGACTGACTAATGGCCATTCTATGCCCCAGAGATGCATAATTTAGGACAATGGGTCTTCCAAGAAACTGACTAATTTCATCAATGCTCAGCTTCACTTCCTCTCACTCATTCACCAATATTATTCACCAAACCTGGTAGCTTTTCCCATCTGGTCATCAAGCACCATTTACACCTATTATACACCTCCAGAAAACACATCAAGTTTGGGGGCAAAAACATCAGCTTGCTCCAGGGAGCATTTTGTTGTATAACTGGAGTCCCTAGCCACCAGTGTTTGTGTGTGTGTGTGTGTGTGTGTGTGTGTGTGTTCTGGGACCCGTACATCCTCAAATCTGTTTGGGCCTTCTTCTCTTTGTGAAATGCTTGTCATTTTGCTGCTGCCTTCATGGACTAATAATTATAGCCTTCCCAAAAATTGCTTTCTCAACTCTCTTCCCTGATTTCCTCTTAGTCTGTTATGTGTTTTGTGTGTGCTTATATGTTTGCCCTTTCATTTCTCTTTTAATAAAAACCTTTCCAGCTGAACATTTTGCTGGTTTATTTTGAGAGTTCTCGTATGGGAAAAATCCCCGTAAACATTAGTGGAGAATCCTAGTTACCCTCTCTCGCTTTATCTTCTTTAAGATAATTTCCCCCAATTAATCAGGAGACTGCCTATTTGGGTAACAAGGTGGTCTGCCATTACCTGCCTCTGCAATCTAGGTCTTCATTGGAGCCTAAAGCCAGACAGGAAAGGATCTAAACCATTTCCTTCATGAAAGCTTGAAGTTGCTCAGTCACCACCCATTCAATCACACTGCTCAAGAATGAAATATTTAAGAATGGTCAATAGTTATTGAGATCGCCTGGGTCTAGGGTTGGCTTCGTTAGAAGAAGATGCAACACAGCCTGTTTCAAGAAGGCATTAACTAACTCTCTGCCTGTGTCTTATCAGATTCATCATGAGCCATCCTCCAGTGTCACTCTAGCAGTCTCCCTTCTTTCATCACCTGCAGACCATCAGTAAATAAAGGGGCAATTTGGGCTCTAACACTTGAAAGCAGATGACTGTCATTTCCCGTGTCATTTCCTCATTCAAGAGAACAACCAGGGCATCAACAGAAGCACCAACCATATCAGTCTACTAGAGCCATCAGAAAGCCATTTGAATCCATTTGGCTTTAGGATTAGATCATTTTAATAGATTCCCCCACTCTCACATGGTCTTGATATTCCTGTAAACCTAGTAATCTGTCCATGAAAAAGATCCACCCAGAACAAAGTATCAAATCAAGAGCTGACCTGCACAATATGTACGATCAGTTATTACCTGAAACAGGTCCATAGTTGTTATGGAGGTCATGAAATCCTGAGCCCCTCCTGACAAGACAGCCTCAGCATGAATGCTGAGTCTCCCAGGACAACCAGTGTAAGAGTCCTCAACACTACCCCAGATCACCTTTGTAAGCTCAGACAGGGAGACTGTTAGGTAGGGGGGTGGGTGGCACACCAAAAAAATCCCAGTCCTGACTCTTAATACCAGCAGTGGGTACACAGCCTTAAAACTGGAAGTGTCCTGGATGGTGACCATGCTAGGAGGGTAGTGTCTTTAAACTTATAGTGATACCACCTCCCCACCTGCCACACTTATGCTGATGTATCATGGGGAAAACCCAGGGGACACAGTTGGAACATGTTAACCCTCTTCCCTCTCCAAGTCTGGTGATCATGCCAGGTCAGCCCTCTCATCTAGAATTAAATCCTGGATGGCTGCTGTTTTTCCTGTGACTGACGTGCCATTTAGCAGCAGGATTTTGTAACCTGAGGGGTTGTTGATATGGTTATCAACAACACTTCAGCTGGAAGAAGAGCCAGAAGGGGCAACAGCACAGAAATGTCTGCTGTCCCACTTACCTGGGCTGCTGTTCTCTCACCACCATATCTCCCTCAACTAGACTTACCAGTCCCCTGGCAGAGGATTCCCCGCTCCCAGCATCCACCTCCTGCCACCTCTCACCTGGCCAGCAGGGGGGAAAGGCACAGTGAAAGGTCCCAGGAGCCCCGCAGAGTACTCCCACATGCTCCAGAGAACTTCCTTGTCATGCCAGGAAGAACATCATTCACAAAGCAACAAGGAATTGAAGGCCCCGGTGCAGGACTGATTTGATTTGAAGGCAAGGAACTTCATTTCCTTGTTGCGTCAAGAATGGCATAATTTCTGGCAAGACAAGGAAGTCCTTTGGAGCGCAAGTGTGCTGTGTGAGCACGCAAAGGTGAGTCCTTCTGGTGCATGTGCTCCCCTCCATCCCCCAGTCTGGGCTCCAGGGGAACCTGGCAATCATACCCAACTCCCCATAAACCATGAATTGTGGCATCATCTCTCACTGTATATTGTCCCTCAAGCACATCTCTTCCAATAGCAAGCAAAGGAACCAATAAACAACAAGTAAAGATACACATCAAATACTCAATATACAAAAAACCAGACCCACCTCTCACCTGGGTCTTAGAAAACATAAAACACACACAAATCCCGACCCCCCTCTCACCTGGGTGAGTAGAAATGCACATACAACCCAGCTTTCACCTGGCAAAAAACAATCAAAGAGGCACATCTTCGCTCTCCTTCCTCTCAGAACAACAACCCAGAGATACCAATTTTCTCTCTGGGTGGCTCTCCAACTCAATACAGCAAATGCTGAAGCAGCGTTGCTTGCCTGTCACTTCTTCATGCTGCATCCAGGGTATTGGATCTCCAAACAGCTGAGCCACAGGCTGTGAGACAAACAGGTCAAGAGCCCTTTGGCTCTCACCCTTCAGCTTACACCCCAGGCACCAGCCATGGTCTAAACACTGAACCTGCAGGAACGAGGCACAGTGACTCAGAAGCAATGGTTGATGAGCAGCAGTTGTCCACATTTTAGTTAACAAGCTTAGAACCTGCTCCCTGCTTCTGGCCACTCCCTCCTCCCTGAATAGACACCTTTCTATATACATGGATGCCACAGTTATCACTATATATTTAAATACAATGTCATCTATGGCACTCAGCATTTATGCCATCCATGGCTCACAAATACATGCTATAATGGTCACAAAATCAAAAATTCTCCAAATTATTCTGCCTGCACCAGACTAATACAGAAACTCAGCATTTCTATTCCCTTTCTTCCAAAACATCTTCCCTCTTTGCTATATATATATAAAACACTAATCTTAATATTATATACTTTTGCCCCATAAAAATGAACAGCTTTTCCAAGAAAGTGAGCTCATCACAGAATTGGAGTTTATCTGGTGTATCTTGTATCTAAACCAATATATTTTCATATCTCTTTCAGAATGTTTAGTTTCATGATGAAAGGGAGTGCAAGAACTGGTGACAATCACTGCAGTCTTAATGTTGCAAATATTTCAGAGTCAGTTGAAGTACACTCTAAAGGGTAGCAAGGTCAGGATGTAAGACTGAATAATTTATCAGATCAAGCAAAATCATTCTTAAAGTACAAATTAACCATGGCATTAATCCACAATTACTGCCTTCAACAAGCAAAAGTTACTATCAACATTTGTTCAGCTATGCTGGAAGGTACATGCCACAATATAAATGTCATTCAATTTTATTTTATATAGCGAAGGAAATGGTTGAATCACCAAGTGATGCATAATATTTAAAGCATGTTACCCTAAAATTCTATCCCTCTCAAACTTAAAAAAAAAATCAAACCTAGCTTTTCAAGATCCCTTTAAATCAGAACTATTCTATTTATAGAAAGGTTTGACTTCATTGCACAAATATGAAATAGAGATACATAAGCCACAATAAAACAACTGCTTTATTTAAAAATGTTTGGGGCATACACTTGCGTATTTATTTTAGCTAATAGATGATAGAATATTTTCTCTTCAATTCTGTACACTTTGAAATTGGGGGCCTAAGAACCAGTGGCTATTTGTCCTATATCCAAAAATTTACATGCACCCAGTGGAACTTGTGACCTTTCAAAATAGATATCCTTGTCATGTCACAACTGTTTTTAAAATACCCCTCAGTTTCAAACTTGGTTTGCTGTTTTAATATGAATGCTACAGATTGGGAAATACAAGACCAAAGCCCTCTAGGGCAAAAGGAGTTAATTTTGTGCATTACAATCAGTGTAACCAAGGCAATCAAAATTTCTGTAGGGTATCAAAGGAATAGTTCAACAATCAAAAAAGAAAAGATAAAGACAGGCATAAAAAATGCCAGCCTCAGAAGTTTTAGAACATGAATCATGTTTGGTTTCCAACCATTAAAAGAAGAAAAGGAACCTCTAAATTTTTTTGTGAACTTCCTCCAAGAGAAACTATAAGTTTCAAGGTAAGCACATCCTAAGTAGCTTCTCTTATGCAGTGAAGAAAAAGTGAAAGCCAAAGTCAGCAGAGGAAGCTTCCGATTTCAGGGACACTATGCAAGGTATCACCAGTGGACAGATGGAAGAAGGGGGCTGGAGACAGTAGGAAAAAATACAAGGAAAACAAGACCCTTATACAGTTTCAACATTCACTTGGTTCTGGTTTGTTGTAATTAATAACATTAACACATATATCATTTCTGTATTTTCATATGTGCAACTTAAACAGTAAATTTACTTGCCAGAGAAGAAAAAAAATGTGATTATAAAAATTAATTTACAATAAAAAGAAATGTGCTATTTTTAGAGCAGAGCTAATGCTATTTTGCACCATAAGACGGATGTTTTTTGCTGATTTTTTAAAACAGCAGCAGTCTGATTGTGCACATCTACCACTTAAAAGCCTTCCTTCACCAAAAAGGTCACAGACAGTTTCCTACCAACTTCCATAGCCATGCAAAAAGAAATGCATGAATGCAGGAAGTAGAAAAAAACATAGGAATCGGGAGGCTTTCTTCTAGCTATTATACAACCACAAAGAACTGCAAAGCATTTAGTATATGCAGGGTTTTCAGAATTGAAGCAGGGGAGCTAGAGACTTAAAAATAACTGTAGACAGTTCAAAAGAGACCCAATGGGATTAAGGACCACAGCCAAAAATTTAAAGGGAGATTAGAGAAGAAACATGCCAGAACAACAGCATTTGCATTGAGCTGCAACAGAAGCAAGAGAAAGAAGTGCATGCCCTTGAGCATCACTCTGTAGTTGCCTGAAAAGAAAACCAGCCTCATTCAGGTGGGATTTCCTCTCCTCAGATAAAAATGACAGTAGCAGCACAATCTGATTTCTGTATAAAAGAGTATTTCAAGATAAAGCAGCAAAGGAAAAACATCTGCTCAACATGCACCAGACCACAGCTACTGTAACTAGGGAAAGGTAGAATAGAAATAAAGGGGATGAGAGGGCAACTAACAGTCACCAACCCAGATACACAACATGTCTCTGTTACTCTTCTACTAATAAGTGCCAAACAAGAAGTTGAAATGTTCAGCACATTTCTTTTTACCTATATACTAATTCATGGGCCTGCAGCATCTAATTCAAAGTATCATATAGCTCTAAACAAAATTTGAGTCTTATTCTAAAATTAAAAATGTCTGTTCCTTGAATAAAGCTCACTAACTCATGGGCAGGCAATGAAATGACTGCAGAACGGGTATTATACGCATGATCTGCCAAGCTGCCAATAACTGAGCTGTGGCATCCTGCACCAAATGGAGTTTCCAAGTTGATTTTGAGGGGAGACCTATGCAGAGTCAGTAAGGGTCAGCAGAACCCCATCAAAAGTGGGAAACACTATGCCATTTAGACCTCATGCTCTCCAACCAGCATTACTTCTGTCTTGTCTGCGTTCAGTTTCAATTCAGTTTTATCCCTTTAACCACATCAGTCAGCTTTCCTTCTCCTTGAAAGCTGTGTCAGGTGGGTCTATGGAAGTTCCGAACAAATGCACGGAGAAGGCAATGAATGGATAACCTGAAACTCAGTCCAGACCAGAGATGGGCACGAACAGCAATACGAACTTTAAAAAGCCACAAACAGCCCAATCAGCTGTTCGCAAACAAGCTGTTGGTGAGGCTCCATTCTAATCGAACAGGTGGTCGTTGCAAGCCTCCTTCGTTGCTGTTCACCAAGCCAGATGATCTGGCACCTGCAATCAATTCCCTTGGCAACCAGAGGCAGAGACTGCCTGAACTCTGTCTGAACTCCTGCTGTTGCCCTGGAAACCGCAATCTAAGCCCAATTTAGCTTGATAGGCAGGTCTTCCTTTCTTTTTTTTTTTGAAAAATTTTTTATTGGGTTAGAATCAAATGTTTATACATTACAATCAATTTTCCCATTTCCCACTTTCTAACCCCCTCCCTTTCCCCCCCTTTTTGTTGACTTCCAACAGTTTTCCAACCCTTTATCCCTTTTCCCTTACTCTTTATATATTCCTCTATCTAACAAATATATATTCTCCCCTTATTCTAAGCAATACTTCTTTAACTATTTTTAATGCTCTGTACCCTAACTATGAGTCCCTTTTTTCCATAATGGATAAACAATTTATCCCCTTTTTCATAATTCCATTTTCAGATATTTCTATATGTCATAAACTATGTAAACCATACATTCATATAAACCAGCCAGTTTAACTTATACTCTATATGTTATTCATTCTATCTTCTTCTCTCTATTTTGGTTATATTTGTTTACATTAATATTTCTATTCCCCTTCAATCATAAATCTATATATGATATCAATCAATTTGACTCATATATACCTTCAGATGAACATATTCAATTTGGTACATTATACAGAATCAGAAAGAAAATATTATTAGTTAGTCAATCCTTATAATTAACACTTATGATTAGTTATTTTCTATCAATATTCTATTTATTTATTCTATATATATCAATCTAATAACATAACTGCTTAGAGATTCACTTTTACCTCTTCTCCCCCCCGGTAAAGTCACCCCCCTCTACATTCTATTGTACTTCAATAGTTCTCAAACTGCCACAGTTTTCCTCCCACCTCCCATTTCTTCTCCAAATATTGTTTCAGCTTCTCCCAGTCTGTGTTAAACTGTCCTGAGTCCAGATTTCTCAGTTTTCTTGTCATCTTATCCATTTCTGCCATATACAGCAATTTGTAAATCCAATCTTCAATAATTGGCACTTCTTGTACTTTCCATTTTTGTGCGTACAAAAGTCTAGCTGCTGCCGTCATGTAAAATATCAACGTCCTATGATGGGCTGGAATTCCCTCCATTCCCAAGTTTAGTAGCAGGAGTTCTGGGTTCTTATTTACTTGAAATTGTAAAATCTCACTCATTTCTCTTATTATTTCCCCCCAGTACTGCCTAGCTACCTCACACGTCCACCACATATGGTAGAGGGAGCCCTCATGCTTCCTGCATTTCCAGCATTTATTAGAAATGTTCAAATTCCCTAGCGCGGCAGGTCTTCCTTTCAAGTGTGGAACTCCAAATTTGTTACAAGGAAGAAAAGAGCAGGGGGGAGGGGGGCTCTCAGCTCTGGTTTTGCAGACAGTGAGGGAGAGACAGTTGCTGTTGGCATTTTGAGAGACAGACAGGGAGAGTGCATCGGAGTTTCCGTTTTCTTTGTGTGTGGTGGGATAGGGATCTACCTCTTCAAGTTTCAGGGCTACTGCCAGGCTCTGGGCCAAGCTATTATTTATTACTGGTACCTTTCCTGCTGCCTGCTCAGGTAAGGTTTCTGGGAGTGGTGCGGTAGGGATCTACCCCTTCAGGTTCCAGGGCTGCTGCCAGGCTCTGGGGCCAAGCTATTATTTATTATTGGTACATTTCCTGCTGCCTGCTCAGGTAGGGTTTCTGGGAGTGGTGTGGTAGGGATCTTGATGGCTGGAGGAGGGCCTTGCTGGCCCCCACGGACAACTAACAATGAACATGTTCATGAACAGGTCATGTTTGTCAATGTTCGTTGTTTGTTGTTCATGGATGGCAATGAACAATGAACACCATGTTCGGTTTTTTTCTGTTCGTGCCCATATCTAGTCCAGACAAGACTGGGGTGCTATTGGTCAATGCCAAAGCCACTCAGAGACTGAGGAATCAGCAGGGCCTGGAAGGAGGTGTATTTCCCTCTGAAGAAGCATATCTGTAGTTTTAGATGCCATTGGATCTTGGCCTGCAGTTTGTTGCTCAGGTCTCTGCTGTAGCATGTAGCTTTGGATGATACAACAGCAACTCTGCATATCCTTGTTACCCTAATATGGTTCACATTGACCTACCTTTGAGAAATGTCTGGAAAATTCAGTTGATCCAAAACGTAGTAGCCAAGGGACTGAATATAGGATTTAGCACCCATCTGCTAAAAGATCTGCATTGGCTACCCATTTGTTTCCAGACACAACTCAAAGTGCTAGTTTAGGTGGGTAGTCATGTTGGTCTGAAGTAGAACAGCAGGATTTAAATTCAGTGGTACCTTAGAAACCAACAAGATTTTTAGAGTGTAAGCTTGAGAGAGCTCCCTTCTTCAGACACGAGTGTTCATGAGGTTGATAGATTTCCACTCTATGAGGCTGGTTCTTACCCTTAAAGCCCTAAATGGCTTGGGGCAAGGGCCTGTTGAGGACTGAGTCCTCCCATACTGTCCTGAGTAGAGATGGGCATGATCCAAAATAAATTAACGATCCAGCCGATCATGGATCGGCGCCGGCGACGATCCCCAATAAACGATCCACACTGATCATCTCCCATTCCCAATCTATGGATCGTGGAGGCCAAAGCGGGGCATGCTGCTATTCCCAGCTATGTGGGAAGGTGGGTGCTGGTGGCGGCTGCTGGGCACGGGGAGACGGCAACGAGCCACCTCCCCTCAAGGGGGGGGGGTCTGGCCTGTGTTTGGCTGTCAGAGCTGCCTATCAGGGTTTGCAGGGATGAGATTGGAGTGCCCATGGCTACAGAACACCCCTTCCCCCTCCCTCCCCTGGCTGTCTTCTCCCAACTGGTGACTGCTTTGCTGCTCCGTGGTTGGAAGGAAGCCCTGCTGATCAAGGAAAGCTGGGCTTCCATTTGGGTTTCCAGGGTGTCATGGCCCAGGCTGGGCTCAGTGAGAGCGAGGACTCCTCCTCAGGAGGAGAGGGGCTTTGTATTGCCAGCCAGGACTCCTCAGGAGAAGAGGAGCTCCATGTAGCCAGCCCTGACTCAGCAGAGGCTGGTAATCAGGAGCCACAGCTGCTGGCTAATCGGAGCCTACAGTCAGCAGCTGAAGCAGAACCATCAGTACTCTCCAGCCCCAGCACCACAGGGGAAGCACAGCCAGGGACTTCCACAGGGGAAGCGCAGTCAGGGACTGCCAGCACCACAGGGGAAGCCCAGCCAGGGGCTTCCACCCCCCCCCCCAGGTTCACCCACGCATAAAGAACGCCGCAGACAAAGGCTGAGGCTGGAACTGCAGGAGAGACGGCGCAGTGCTCGTCTCCTGAGCCGATGCCAGCTGCTGGAGAGCGACGATGAGTAGCATCAAGATGGAGCCCCAGCAGCTATTTTTGTATTATGACAGTATGAAGGGAAACATTGAAGTGTAGTGTTTAGTGTTTGTAGTTCATTCCCCCCCCTTTTTCTTTTTCCACCCCCCTTTGTCCCTTCCCTCTCCCCTTTCCTTGTGATAGTCTTGTGTAGTGCAGTGTAGTGTTTTGTAGTTATGAAAAATAAAAAAAACTTATAAAAAAAAAAAGATGGAGCCCCAGCAGCTGGCTGAAAATCACGCCTGGCTATAAAAGCCAGTCAGGAGCAACAGCCAGGCGTGGAAGCAACGTGTCTACTGCCTGCAACCACTCCGTGTTCCGTGGACCTTGCCCGTGCCTGCTTTTGGACCTGACACTATCGGTAACTGACCTTGGACTGTGCCTGACCTTGCTCTTGGACTCTGGACTCACTTCTGGCATTAGCTCATGCTCTGACCACTGCTTTGACTTGGCTTTTGGCTCCTGAAACTCCCCCTGGACTTGGTGTTGAAGTTTGGACTTGAACCACCCTGCTTGGGCTGGCCCAGCCTGTGACACAGGGCAACAGAGGGAGGGCAAACACAGCTCAGGCATTCCCCTGGCTCCATTGCCAGGGGAATAGATTGCTGGCGCCTGAGTGTCTGGCTTCCCAATCCGAGCACGATCGCCCCAATCCAGCCCCCCCCCCCCCTGATTGCTGCATCGTTGGCCGTGGCCGAGCACAATCCGCCGGGTCCCGATCACGTGATCACCATTATCGTGGGGTTTTTTCGATCGTAATGCGGATCGTGCCCATCTCTAGTCTTGAGCCTTGCGCTCTGTGATCTGGCCTGCAAGAATAAGGCAGCTAGCAACAGTCAGGGCATTTTGAGATGGAAGTGCACCTCTGAATTGCCTTCCCACTGAATTGTTCTGTTGGTGCCTGCTTTACCACCTTTTAGGCACAAGTTATAACAAATCCCTTCTCCTAGAATTTTCATTTTAGAGTCAGCCATCTTTTTAGTCACTGCTTTTCTGTGCTGCTTCTAGCTGCTTCTGTTTTATGAATATTATTTTATGTTCCCTGCTGTTCTCTTTTTATGCTACTGAAGATTGCTTTTATGTCCCTGACAGACTCCCTGCTTGTTTTATTGATAGTTTACTAATAATTTTTATGCTTCACTGTGTTTATTATTTTATTGTTGTATTGTTTTATCTTGTGAGCCACCTCACACAAGTCTCTGTAGAAGCGGCATACATATTTTCCTAAATAAATAAATAAGCAGTTTGTGCTAGAATGCTTTGCATTCTAGCACAAACTGCTTCTCAATTGCAACTGCATACCTAACGGAGTCTAAACCACAGAAATATTACATATAAATCATTTAAAAATTGATATCTAGTCTACTTTTTTTTTTGCCATGAGAAGCTTGCAGTATTAGATGAAAAGTAATGCTTCACTCAGCGCAAGACAAAGTCCTTTTTAGAGATTTGCAGCACTTCTATTATATTTCTGCTTGTAAATTCTCATCTGGCCACTGCTACAGAGGAATTTATTTATTTAAACATTTATAATCTTTATTCTCAGTCACCAAAAGCCATCCAACAAGGGGTTAGTTTAAACATTCACCTTCAGACTTGTTTGTGTCTTTTGACAGTTACTGTCACACATTTTTACTACTTTAAATACCCTTCAGGCTACGTTTTCCCTCTGATTTCTTAGCTCCAACTGTATAGGGAGGACAATAAGATAGATATTTTTCACCAGTGATCAATCTCGACTTTATCTCCATCTGCAGGATCACTTTACCACCATTTCTTGAGACACATTTCATAAAACTAATCAAGAGATGGTTTCCAGCTTTTGCAATTTAACAAAGTTTAGTTGCTACAGTTGCTACTGCTGGCCTTTGCTCCACTCTATTCCATTCCTTTTACAGTAACATATATAGTAAACTATTGCAATTCATTTGGTTTTTCTGAGCAGATGTTTTCTTTTCCACAATCAAAATAAATGTACACTTTCCACATTTCTTTAATTACTAAGTGTGTCCTATGTACATTTACCACTGAACAAAACAGGTAGACACGTGTAGGACTGCACTGCCAGTCAAGGCATAAACAGGATTTTTAAAAATTAAGGTTTATAAAAATCAGCATTCTTGTGTTACTGACTTTGAACATTCTTTATCATTTAATACACTTTATAGTTTCTATTAAAAAGCTGAAACGTATTTAACACTAATTTGTTTTATCTTATTATAAGAAGAGAAATAAACCAGATAATTAGTAGAATATGGAGCATTCAGTTCCTTTCATATGTTAGTCTTTTGTTCTATAAGACATTGCTTTTCTGAAACGTTTTCTCAAATTTCCAACAAAGACATAATAGAGTAGAAAACATATCTTCATTACCATAGAATAATGTAAATTTACAATCAATGCAGCTACTGCATCTTCCTTTGACAATTTACGTGTGCTTATTAGAAGTCAAAAGAAAAATACTGTACAACTAACACCAATAAATCTGACTAATCAAAGCTACAATCCTTCTGAAAATCATTAAGACTAGAGGAAAGACTGAAGAAAAAAACACACGTCTATTATTATTGTAGCTAAATGGGATTAGTTAATCCTCAGGAGAAAAAGTTATGAATTAAGTGAAGTCTGAATGCTAAGAAAATTTGTGGGAAGAGAAATGCAAATGGTTTCCTAATTATCTGAAGCCTATTAACATGCAATCCTGATTACTTGCAATTAAAGCCCCCTTAAATGTTATGACAAAAATTCATTGAAACGAAGAAAATTATATGCTAATTATTGTACTTTAATGAGCAAGCTTAGTGTGTATTTTCACTACAAGCTCAATAAATAACAAAAATATTGTACATAATATTGCCTGAAATAGAACTTAAGAACGCAACATGCTGGCTTCATATTACATTAAAGAACCCCAAAGGAGGCAGAGAGCTGCCAAAATGCCCTTAATGCAAGGTTATTTTCACAACCTGCATATATAAGAACATAAGAGAAAAGTTTTTAAGTGTATAAATGTCTCTGTCTAACAACTAAGATGAAATTTTTAGTTCAAGGTAGCTTTGCTAGAAAATAGCAATGTCCTCAATTTCTTTTGTCTGGGTGAATCAAGAAAACTCATCCTCCTACAAGATCAGACTGCAGCCCCTCCTTGCACTTTGTCTGTGTAGACACTAAGGACAGGAGAAGTACTAGCTGCAGAACTCCCAATCTACAAGTCAGGATAGCTAGTACAAGCTTAGATGCAGTTCCCTTTTCTATCGTTCCCTCACTGCAAGAAAACAACAGTCTGCAGATAATAATTTCTGTGGGGGCAGACTGAATTAGGAAATGCAGGATCAAAACTATTTTTCTTCAGAATTACGAACTGCTAGACATTCTTCAAGTGTTTGGTAAACTTCTCCAGAGTCAGGCATGACAGAACTGTCCAGGCAAGAAAAGTACAAGAAACATTTCTAAAGGATTCAAGTATCTGAAAATGGCATGCACAGTTCTGTTCACACAATGGAACTTGAACCTGCAAAAACCCCACTCATGAGTATTGGAGGATCTTCTATTGCAGTGGAGAGCGCCAGATGGGAAGGAGAGGCAACCAAAGCTTCCACTTGAGCAAGGGAAAATGCTTTCCACTCACACTAGATCTTTTTAGACCGAAGACATAAGACAGAGCGCATTAATAAGATAAAGCAGCACACTACTTATGTAGGATACTGGTACCAACCATATTCAGCAACAAAGACCTTATATACTAAAGCAGCAATCCCGTGAAAATAAGTATCATGGGTGTATTGGTTTAAATATCCATGTGATGCCTGGAACATACAGCTTGAGAAGAATAAGAATTAGTATACACAGAAAAGAGAATGAGAAGAAAACATACTACAGTTAAAATGTTTTAGTACAATGGTAAGGCATGCACAAAGAAGGGGGTAACAAATGCATTCTGAACCATAGTTGGGTAAAGTGCAATTCAGTGAAATTCTAAGCAGAGTTACTCCAGTCTAAGCCTATTGAAATCAATGTGCTTAGACTAGAGTAACTCTGCTTAGGAATTCACTGTTTGTTCTGTATCTTCTGTCTACAACTTAATGGGCTGGATCCTGTGCAAAATTTCTACTGGCACAAGAGCTTTTGTGGAAGCAAAAATGCAAGAAAAAGATCACTGCAGCATCTTGTGCTAAGTCATACTTAGTGTACCCCCACTTGTTTTTCTGCTTGACCAAGATATTGTGCAAACATGTATTATTTTTGTTTGTTTATAGCCCATCTTTCTTACTGAGATTCAAGGTGGATGACATATGGCAAGTGAATACAATATAATAAATAGCTAGGACATTAACAAAAATACAGTATGACCCACAGTTAGGACATTCAATGAAAACAGATGCAATAGGATAGGGTAGTCACAGATTTGAAAACTAGGTGCCAAACACACAGATGAAACTTTTCTGAACTAAAGTGTAATTAACATGACATCTTTAGCAACATCGAACTACCCAGTAGGTGCATATCTAAAATTTCTGTGCAAGAAAGTACTACATGTTGCACAAGATCTTGCACAAGCAAAACTGTCCTCTTACGGTTTTGCTAGAGCATGGTAGGATTCAAGCTTCTTAAAACATGAACAACATCTACATTGTTTTGGATATGGTCTGAAATACCTAGAAACTCAAATATTGAAAAACTAGTAACAAAGTTTGGTGTGGGAAAAAATACAATAGAAAGGGGAAGGCAGGCATTGTCTCCTCCTCAGTGACTGATCCTGGCTGGGTGAAGGCGGGGGGGGGGGGGCAAGCACTGCCACCTGCTTCACGTCTGATCCCAGCCAGGTGATGGTGGGGAGGGGAGGGCATTGCCACCTGCTCTGCTCCTGATTCCATATGGGTGAAGGGGGGGAGGGCATTGCCAACTGCTCCGTGCTTAATTCCGGCCAGGTGAAGGCGGGTGGGCACTGACACCTTCTCTGCTCCTGATCTAGGTTGAGTGAAAGGGGGCAGGCATTGCCACTTGCTCCGCTCCTGATCCCAGCTGGATGAAGGCGGAGGGCGGGCATTGCTGCCTGCTCTGCTCCTGATCCCAGCTAGGAGAAGGCAGGGGGCGGGCATTACCACGTGCTCCACACCTGATCCTGGCCTGGGCTTTCTGAAAGGACGGGCTGCCTAGTCTGGACTTACCTCTATGGCTGCACCCTCTAGAGGTGCACCAGGGTAGGAGGTGAGTTGTCAGGAATATGGTTTGCCTTTTATATAGTAGGATGAAATCTAGAAAATGGATTTGCAACATACAACAGAAATGGGACAGAGACAGAGTTCAGATTTATTTAATTCGGTATATAACCAGCACAAGTCTTTACAGTAAAACCAGAGTAACAGAATAAATAAAGACACACTAAAATTCAAGCTATAAAAATACATTAAAACCTATCTACAAGATTTACTTTAAAATCCCCCACCTTCTCTATAGAGATTAAAATCAAAGTAAAAAGATACTCATTCTCATAAGTCCCCAGCCTCCCAGCTACATTAGGCTTTGTCTTTATGAATGTTGTGGGCTATAGCTAAAAAATTGGCAGAATTCAATATGTATTGGGGATTAGGATTGAAAAGTAGCTTTTGGCATATTCTCTCATCTGTAAGCCCATAAAGCCTCTTTAATAAGGAGTAGATAAGCTTTACTCTGTTGTCCTCATAGAACTTACAGTGCAATAATACAAGATCAATCAATTCTATGTTCCCTGACCCACACAGGCAGAGCCACTCTATCAATGGTACTTTTTTGTACCAGCCTTCTGTTACCGCTAATGGAAAGATGTTACATCTGGCCACTGAGTAGGCCCTGCAGTGTGCTGGGATCTCTATCAGTGATAAATACACCGCTGGGGCTACTACATATTTTATTTTCTGTGTGGGACAGAGACATATTTACAAACTAACACACATACCATGCAGGCTTCTGGTAACACAAAAAAGATGAAACATCTCCCATGACCATCTAGATTAGTCTTTAATTTTTGTGTCATGGCTCACAGAGAAGAGGGAAGAAAAAAGGAACACAGATATGATGAAATTCTAAGAACACTAAATTGCGCACACACCTTTAAAAGGATAAGAACATTGTGTTTTGTGTAGCTGAAAATAAAAGTATATAAGTGTGTGAAATTCTAGATTACCAAACATGTTTTTAATTACAATCTCTTATTGCGTGCTTTACATAGTTATCCCAGAATTTCTCCCCAAAAGAATACAAAACTCAGAAACATCTTGTTCCTTGAAAACTGATCTATAATTTCTGAGACACTACTCATACATTTGAAACTACAAGTCATGAGGCAAGTCACAACACTATCTCAACATAGTGCGTTCAAATAAAAGTAACATAAACTGACTCAAGAGTCAGAATACTAACATACTACTATATTGAAACTTTGTTAACCAGAGACACCAATGATAATGAACAGTAAAGATCCTAAGACATAAAAACCAAACCGTGTTGCCGACAACTCACTTTTTATTCCTGCACATGCGCAGTACGCCTCGCATGCGTAGTGCACAGGGATAAGAAACGAGTGGCAGCAAAACGGTTTGCCTCCCCACTGCCTCCTCGGAGCCTCCACAGGCCTGGAAAGGACCAACGTGGCAGCGGGAAGGCGCCGGGCCTTCCTGCTGCCTCGGGGCTTTCGGAGGCCTGTGGAGGGAGTCCGCCAGTTCCTCCCTGCCTAGCTGATCCACAGATGAGGCGAGGCTGTGGCTTCTCTCCCCTTCCAAAAGGTGAGGGGGGAAGGGCCTGCCTGCCTTCAAGCCGCCTGCCTCTCAAACCACCAGCCCTGGATTGGCCCAGCCAGGCTGTAGGACATAAAGATCTCTGAGCCCAGATAGACTACTCTGGGACTGGTAGTAGCAGCAGAAGTGTTCTTGGACTGGAATGCTGGGTTGCAGTGTAGAATGACTGCTCCCAGGAATAGGCTTTCCCCTAAATCCACAGTGAGTATAGGGTTGCCAGCTCCAGGTTGGTAAATTCCTAGAGATTTTGGGAGCGGAGCATGGAGGGAGTGGAGTTTGGGGAGGGGAGGGAACTCAATGGGGTATAACTTCATAGAGTCCACCATCCAAAGCAGCCATTTTCTCCAGGGGAACTGATCTCTATGGCCTGGGGATCAGTTGTAATTCCAGATCTCCTGCCACCACCTGGAGGCTATACACAAAATGTTTCTCCTGCCACCACCTGGAGGCTATACACAAAATGAAAAATGTTTTGTAATGGATTGTATGTTCTGATTATTACCCTTGTGTGGGATTTAGAATGAGAATTGTGTACGTGACATATTGATTACATAACTCTTTGTACTATTTGGTTAATTGAAGCGTATATTGCCTGATTGTCCTTCACGTGTAGTAATCTACCTGGTTCACCACCTGGAGGCTGGCAACCCTAAGTACAGCACTGATGCATTTTGTGTTGCTGTTCTATTTATCTGCCGGGAGGGAGCTGCCAAATCTATTTTCTAGAACCTGTTGTATTTGTTCACACAACGGGCATTGTTTCTAGTAATTTTAGAAATTGGCTTTATTCAGATGCAACAAATGAAAGTTTGTTTAAACTACAGTCGTTGAACAAACCCTGATTACGTTATTAGATGGATACGACAGGCCATACTTTGTTTATACATTCCAGTTAGTCAGGTGTTTGCTTCCTTTTCCACTCCCCAAGCAGAATCCTCCAATGATTTCCTTGCACTGCCAAGCTTCTGGTATAGCTATGGATGCTACTAAGCCCATTTGCTATTGGTCAGCTGCAATAAATGGGAGGGGAACCAAGGGTTGGGAAAGAAGCCTAGCACAGGCCAAAACACTTCCCACTTATTTTTGGGCTAAGAATGGACAGTCTCCTTGCCTCTTTCTGTCTAGCATATTTACTGTATTCCTGAACTGTTTTTTTTTTTGTTGTTTTTTTTTTTAATATATATATATTTATTTCAATTATTAACAAAACTGTTTACAATATGAAATACAACATGGGTAAATTGTTAAAAAACTACATAACAGAGAAGGGTAAAACATGGAAAGACAAATTCAAGTTGAATGATCTGATATATTTTGGATTATAGATTCAGGATTGTTTGGTATATTTTATTGGGAGGATATAGATTTTCTTTAGAAATGTATTCAAAAAAAGGGAACCATTTTTCCATAAAATTTGTTGTTTGGGGGAAATTTTCAGCTTGATAGATTCCATCATTGATTTTTTCAAATAAAAAATGGTCCCATATTTTAGAATACCAACTGGTAATTGTTGGTACAGTATGTGATTTCCATTTTAAAGCAATTAAATTTTTTGCTGCCATTAAGAAGACATTGATGAGGTCTCGTCGAATTGGTGGGATCTCTATATCATCCCATTGATTCAGAAATATCAGCTCAGGTTTCTTTGGTATTTTGTAGCCAGTTAACAAAAAGATTTGGTGCAAGATTGTATTCCAGAATTCTTCTATGTAATGACATTTCCACCAGCAATGTATATATGATCCTGTATCCCCACATCCTTTCCAACATAAAGATGAACTGTGAGAGTAAATAGCTGCTAATTTTTTGGGTGTAAGATACCATCTTGTTAATATCTTATAGGACTGTAGTTTAATACTAATTGTTGATGAATTAAATATTTTAGAGGACCATAATATTTCCCATTGTTCTTTTGATAATATTTTGTCACAGTCTTGGTGCCATTTTGACTGATATGTTAAGGTTTTAAGTTTAAGGTTTTGTAGCAAAATATTATAAATTTTGGAGATTACTCCTTTATTTGAAAGGCCTTTCCTATCTATAATTTGTTCAAATGCAGTCTTTGGTTGTTTCATAATGTCCTTTAAGTTTATAGAAGAGGCTAGATTCTTTAATTGAAAATAAATAAACCATGATATATTACTATTAATTTTTTGCTCCAATTCTGGTTTATCTAGTAAGCCTTCTCGGGAGGCAATATCAGTTAGCCTTGTTATGTTGTTTTGGCTCCATTTTTTAGTGAATGCGGGTGAGAGACCCGGTGGAAACCAATCCTGAAAAAGAAAAGAAGAGAACCTGGAATATTTGGGGGTGATTTTATTTCTATAAGCATCCCATACTTTTAGGATAGCTGTAAAAAAGATGTTTTGTTTAGAGTTTGTTGGGCGGACGTGTTGTTTATTCCATAGAAGATCCTGAATGGATTCATTTTGTTGTGTGTTTTGTAAAAGGTTGATCCAATCCATATGATCTTCCTTCTGTATTATAGAAATTACATCTTTTAATCGTGCAGCTTTTTGATAGAGATCAATATCTGGGAAATTAAAGCCTCCTTGTGTGTTTTTTAATCTTAGTGTTGTAAATGCAATTCTTGGATGTTTATCTTGCCACAAAAATTTATTGAAGAAGGTTTGCCATTGTTTTAAAAGTTTTGGTGGGATTAATATTGGAATTGTTCGAAAGAGAAAAATTAACTTGGGAAGTGCAAATGATTTAATTAGATGGTATCTATCATACCATGATAATTGTTTTTTATTCCAGTCACTTAATTCTGCTCTTATTTTAGCCATTTTATCTATGTGATTTAACTTTAGTAACTGGTTGAGGTCAGATGGTAGGATTATACCCAGATATGGTAGTTTTTTTGGTTCCCACTGGAATTTATATATGTGTTTAATATTCAATTGAGTTGTAGTTGTTGTGTTTAAAGGAAGTATGTTCGACTTGGTGTAGTTTACTTCTAATCCTGAAATTTGACCAAATAAACTTAAAAGATTTGATGTGTTGAAGCGATAGGATTGGGTTTGTGAGGTATAGCAGCATATCATCTGCAAAAGCACTGAGTTTATATGTTTTAGAGTTAACTGCGATTCCTTGAATTTGGGTGTTCTCCCTGATTGCTATTGTCAGTGGTTCTAAGGCAATTGCAAATAAAGCAGGTGACAAAGGGCAGCCTTGTCTTGTTCCTCTATGTAGATAGATTTTGTCTGAAGTGTTTCCATTTATTTTGACATGCGCTGTGGGTTGTGAATAGATTGTCTTTATTATACGTCGGAAATTTTCTCCAAAGCCCATATGGTATAGTGTTTCATCTAAATAACATATTTCTAAGGAATCGAAGGCTTTTTCGATATCTAATGATAAGAATAGAGCTTCAGTATGTTGATTTTTGCATATAGACATTAAATTTAAAGTTTTATAAATATTGTGTGTTAAATCCCTGCCGGGCATGAAGCCGGTTTGGTCCTTGTGTATATAGTGAGTGATAAATGAATTAAGACGTTCGGCTATAACTGAAGTAAATATCTTGTAATCTTGATTTAAGAGAGAAATTGGGCGAAATGAGGCTGGGGTTTTATGATCTTTGCCTTGCTTTGGAATTACTATAATAGAAGCAGTCGACCATGAAGGAGGCTGTATTCCTGATGTTAGTAACATGTTACAAGTTTCAGTAAGGGGTTGTAACAGAAGTGGGGCAAATTTTTTATAAAATTCTGCAGGAAATCCGTCTGGTCCTGATGTTTTGTTGTTTTTTGATTTTTGTATGACTGCTGCAATTTCTTGTGTGGTGATTGGATTCTCCAGTTTTGACTGATGTGCTTTTTCTAATTTTTTAAGATTTTTAAGTGATTGTAAAAAATGGGATATGTTTTCTATTTTTGGTTTTTTTGATGTATATAGTTGATTATAGTAATCTCTGAAGATATTAATTATGTCTTTTGATTTAGTGTATATTTGTCCTTTTTTGTCTTGGATTACCCTGATTAATTTTGCTACCTTCTTTTCTTTTATTCTCCAAGAGAGAATACGTAAAGTCTTTGGTGTATTGAACCAATGTTTCTGTTTTAAATATATGAGATTTTTTTGAATATTATCTGATTCTATGGTTTCTAAAAGTTTGCGTTCATTTATTAGTTTCTGGTATACTTTTTTACTACCATTCTGTTTATGTAGGAATTCCAAGTGTTTAATTTTCCCTGTAATTTCTTGTTTTTGAGCTTTCTTATCCTTGTGAATTCGTGATGTTAATGCTATTAGATGTCCTCTAGTGACAGCTTTTAAAGCGTCCCAAAAAATATGTGGTTTTGTTTCTGGTGTTGTATTTTCTTTCATGTATTGTTTGATGATATTCTCAATTTCCTTAACATGATTTGAATGGTACAGCAGTGATTTACTAAATGTCCAGTGTTTTTCAGTTTTTGTTTCTGACTTAAATGAAATGGTGCAAGTAGTCCAAGCATGATCTGAATGGATTATGTTACCAATTTCGGTTGAGTTTACCTGATTAATTAATTTTTCTGAAATTAAAATAAGGTCAATTCTGGTGTAAATGTGATGTCTAGGTGAGTAGTAAGTAAAGTCTTTTTCTGTAGCATGAGTTTGTCTCCATACATCAATCAGATTGTGATTTTTAATCAATGTTGCCAATTTAGTATTGTGACATTTCTTATTGGATTTTTTATAGTCTGACCTATCTAATTTGTGATTCATTATGAAATTAAAGTCTCCACCCACAATCAGTTCGCCTTCCTGAAATTTTTCTAGATTAATTAATAGTTCTTCTATAAAGGTTATTTGCCTTTGGTTAGGTGCATAGATGGATGCCACTGTAAGAAGGTGATTGCCTACAGTTCCTTTTACAAATATATATCTACCCAGAGGATCAACCTTTGTAGCTTTATGAAAAAAAGGAGTATTTTTGGATACTATAATTGCAACCCCACGTGCTTTAGAAGTGCCATATGCATGGTATTGTGTCTGAATCCATCTGTCTTTCAGTGTTAAAGGATTACCAGCACGAATGTGTGTTTCTTGAAGTAGAGTGATATCTGGTTTAAGTTTAGCTATATGTGTAAGTATGCGTTTTCTCTTAATTGGATTCCCCAAGCCTCGAACATTATAAGAAATTACTTTTAGTTCAGAACACATATTGTAACTTCTCCCTCCAATTTCTTCTTAGAAATAAATTATTTTTTGTGTTAAAGAAATAGCTTTTAAACAACTTATTTGGTAACAGTAATGCTATTTAGTATATAAAATCTGAACGATAAAACAATTTTCTGATGACAATACAGCACTTGTTATAACTTTAAATTTTGATTATACTTAACTGTGTATTATAAACAGTAATACTTCTAATATCCGTAAAGTAACAATATAAACTTGAAGTAGTAATATAACTTTCTAATAACAGTAAAACTCTTCTATAACTCTAAACTTTGTTTATAACTAATTATTTGATATAAAATAGTAACACTCTATAATATAGGAACAATAACAATCCCTATTATCAATAAATTTCTGTTTAACTTGAATTCGATTAATAAGCCAAAAGGGGAAAAAAATAAAATTAAAAAAAAAATGAAAAAAATAATGAAAGAAACTGAAACTTATCCTATATAACCCTCTATAATTCAAGAGATAAACTTCTCTCCTGAATTACTGGAAAATTCCAGAATATCTGGGTAATTCTAATTTGGAAGCTAATTAAATTACTGTATTTTATAATCTGCCCCCCCGAACCCTTTGTTGATATTTTGATGCTATGAATGGCATTTGTTTCAGTCATTGGAATTAGAGCTTCTATTATTTCTAATGCAGAGTTTGAGACTTCAGTTGTGCCTAATCGGTATCTTGCTTCCTTTTTGTGGAGTTGAAGGATATGATCTCTTTCTTTTGTTAGATATGTTGTCTAACTCCATAGGCAGTTCCAGGTTAATGCTCTGTAACAGGCATAGTCCAGTTTCTTGGTCTTCTGCTGTGTAGGTCTCTCCTTGTTGTTTTACTTGGAGTTTAGTAAAGTTTATCCATCTATAGTTGATTTTAGCTTTCCTTAAGGCCTCCGTTACTGGTTTAAGTTCCTTTCTTTTATTTAAAATGTCCTTTGGCAGATCAGTTAACACCAGGATAGAAGCTCCTTTGTATGTAAAGGTGTTTTGTGATCTTGCCACCTCCAAGATTTTTTTTTCTTGTTCTCCAATCGACAAATGTTGCTACAACATCCCTGGGACTTCTCCTTTTGGGATGATTAGGGTAGCCAAGGCGATACGCTTTGGAAATTAGAGGGCTGATGCCCTCTTCTAATTGAAGGCATGTGGCTAGCCAGTTAGAGAGGAAAGAGATTAAATCTGCATTTATTATTTCAGATTCTTCAATCCCTCTAAATTTTAAGTTCTGCTGACGGTTTGCAAGTTCAAGGGTTTGAATTCTATTTTGCATGTAGTCATTCTCTTTTTGTAAGTCTTGCACATCTCTTTGCAAGGCAATGCTAAGATCCATTGCATTTTCAGCTTTTAGCACTGCTTTGTTAATGTCTATTTTAATTTCTGCAATTTGCTCTGTTAAATTGGAAATTTTTTGAAGGATATTAGACTCCATAGCTTGAAGTAAGGATGGTAAGCTTAAGTCTGATGAAGAGTTACTTACTCTGCTTTCCTCGGCAGCCATTTTGAGTGTGTCTTTTTCAGCTCTGATTTCTGCTGCTGGTGTTTGGGAGACCAGGAAAAAATCTTGAAGCTTTTTAGCAGCCTTACTGTTTGCTTTCTTCTTTTCTGTTGTTTGTTTGTTCATAGCATTCATTTTACAGTTGTTAGGTTGTTTAAAGGGCTCAGGGTGAGACAGAGCTCAGCTTTAGGCGGCCATTTGCTTTTGCTGCGAAGCCACGCCCCCCTATTCCTGAACTGTTATTCTGCAACAACAAAAACATTTTTATAGTCCTTTCGCTTTTGTCAATCATTACCACTGTCCTCCACTCTGCTTCTGTCCAGCCACTTCAGAGCATCCCCTAAACCGTATTCTGAAATGAAAATTGATTTTGACAGCCTTTATTCCCAAATTACTTCACTATTTTTCTGCCTTATAAACTTCCTATCAGGAGAGGCTGAGGCATGAGCTTGCTTGTCTAATCATCAATAGCAGAGAAGGGGTTATGTAGAAAGATGGCTGAGAGCAATAGAGGAGGAGTGTCCTTAGAAAGCAGTGCTGATAGGTGAGTATTATGAACTCTGCTTATCTCTCTGCATGCAGGAGGCTAAGAGGGGGTAGTGCTACTGAGCAAACTGGGATTTCTGCATCCAGACATCATAGCTAGCCACAGTTATTACAAACTACAGTTGACAAGCCAGGTGCAAACCATGGTTTAGAATCTCAGGTTAGCACCCAATACACCACAATTTGTTTGGCAGTCTGCATTGACATCATTAAAGCTGGAATTTAATTAAATTGTGGTTTATAAACTGTGATTTTCTATGGCAGGTGAACACAGACATTGTACATATAAATACAATAAATTCTAACCTCCATGTTCTCTGTTCTAAAAGTCTTAATTCTGATAGGAGGTCAACCAGCTTGGCATCAAAGCCACTTTAAGCCAAGATGATGATAACACATCTGGAAACGAACAAAAGCCAAGAATACAACTTTATCATGTTGGATGCCAACTGGTTAATAGTCTGCTTTTAGAAAATAAGCATAGCGCCATAGTGGCCAATAGTTTCTGAAACAGAAAGTATTGAAAGAAAGCAAAAATGGTCATGGCAAAAAGAAAAAAAAACCATTCCAATGTAGAGGAGTTATAATGTGTGCATGGATGCTAGGATCAGCTCCATTCACCACAATGCTTTGAAGAGCTCTTCAAGACAGCTAATATGCATGTACGCATAGGTATGAAAATGAAAAGGAGGTTCCTGATTTCTCAAAAGGCACATAGAGCCTTGGATGAGGACTGCAGAGATTGCATTTAGATATCCTTTACACTGTGACAAGATCACAAAAGAAATATATTTAGAATTTTTTAAAACAGGATTTACCAGAAATGTGAAATGCAGTGGACTTGTTATGCTTTGTTCTGTGAGAAACAGGAAAAAGAATAAAGTAAAAGGATATTAGGTGCTCATAAAAAGTATAATAGTTTTTTCCCAAGTTGTTCTTATAGTTATTTTTCAAGCCTTACTTCTAGGATTTAATGTTTTATGTGCCATTATTTTGCTTTTACTACACATAGAAGAGCTGGCTTCCAAAGATAAAGGAGATTTTTGGTAAATGGTGAAGGTAAAGAAATAAATGACCCACTTGGTTAGTGTGTAATTACACTGGCTGAGATTGTAACAATCTATCACATGAGGAAGGATGACACCACTCTAAAGGGTTAGTCAAAGGAGATAGCCTTTGACTAACTACTGGACACAGGCGATCGATACACCTCAGATATTGTTCTCTCAAAAAACAATTGAATTCTAAAAAAAAGTTTGAAAATAGCTTCTCTTCCCCCCTTTTTTCAGATACTGATCAGAGACTCATCTTGACCTTATTCTGGAAAAGCAATCCTTTCTTCTAAAGGTATATGGATCACATAAATCTTTTGATACTTCAGAAAGCTCTTAAGAGAAGGTGTTTGCTCGAGCTTGTTTGTTCCAGGGACTTTTCCTCTCTTTTTTAAGTATTCAGTGTAACAATTCAACAAAATTAAAAGCCTACTAGAATATTTACTAAGGATGCAATCTTTAAGTGTTCCATCAATGAGACAAAATCAAAAAGAGTCCAGTAGCACCTTTAAGACTAACCAATTTTATTTTATTGTAGCATAAGCTTTTGAGAATCAAGTTCTCTTCATCAGATGCCTGATCCGAACTGGTCAAATACAGAAGAGGAGGGGAGGGGAAAGAAGGGGACATATATCACAAGAGGACAGGATGCAATTAGTGTGAAGGCAATCAAAACATTCCTTTGCTTGTAAATGTAAACATCTCCTTTTGGTGTGGAGTCAGTTTGCCGTGTTAGTTTGCCGCAGTGAAGGTATCCAATTCCTATGTAGTATAAGCCCTCGATAACCACAGCTCTCCCTGCCAGCTGCATCTGACAAAGAGAACTGTGGTCCCCGAAAGCCCACACGTACTCAGGCTGAGATAATTGACAAACAAAGCCCACACCAGGCATCTCTGGGCTCCCCCAGACCACGCCTCTGTAAAGGAAATCTGTTACCTGTGATAATGTGATAACCATTCATAGTCTCTATTCAGTCCCAGCTTGACAGAGTCAAATTTGCATATGGGCTTTCGGGGACCACAGTTCTCTTTGTCAGATGCAGCTGGCAGGGAGTGCTGTGGTTATCGAGGGCTTATACTACATAGGAATTGGATACCTTCACTGCGGCAAACTAACACGGCAAACTGACTCCACACCAAAAGGAGATGTTTACATTTACAAGCAAAGGAATGTTTTGATTGCCTTCACACTAATTGCATCCTGTCCTCTTGTGATATATGTCCCCTTCTTTCCCCTCCCCTCCTCTTCTGTATTTGACCAGTTCGGATCAGGCATCTGATGAAGAGAACTTGATTCTCAAAAGCTTATGCTACAATAAAATAAAATTGGTTAGTCTTAAAGGTGCTACTGGACTCTTTTTGATTTTGCTACTACAGACTAACACGGCTAACTCATCAATGAGACAGGAATTCCACTACGTTTGGAATTCATGCCTATTTAAACTGCAGTGCTGAAGACTACCAAGCATATTTGAGGAAAGCCAAAATCTCAAGAATCAAGTCAATTACTTCACTTAAATGACCAGTAAGAATTTATAAGCAACAAGCAGAATTTTTTTTATGGGGAGCTGATTATGAACTTGAATGATAGAAATGAAAGAAATACATGTTTGCAAGTCACCTTACTTGGACTTGGGAAAAACATCTATGGAGGACTTCCTTTAAAAAAAGAAAAGATTGAGGACCCTGAGGAACAGACTCTGAATGCAATTTTCTTTAATTTGGATAAGACATACGAGCAACCTGCCTGTGCAGGGAAAACAGACCTACTACATGTGGAAGCATTTTGGTACCCACTTCATTCAATTTAGTTTCAAATTATTTGAAATCATACGTAATAATGAGAAGTTTACTATGAAGCAAAGAAACATGCTCCAGTTTTAAAGCACAGCACTGATGGAACACTTAACAGTATGAATCCAACTACCCATGCATGAAAGGCATACAGAGTCTTCCCATAGCCCTTTGATAAATAAGCTAGAAATTAATTCTGCCAGATTAAACCAAATTTTTAACTTTTCTTTTAAAAGGGGTGGGAAGAAAGATTAACAAAATATTACGAAAAAGAAATTAGAAGCTATTAGAATACTGAGATGTCTTTTTAATTGGGAGGTTGAATAAGCTGGTGGATTTTGCAATTTCAAAAAATAGAAGATGCTTTGAAAAAATTTGGTTGAGGTGCATGTGTTACTCACTGTAGTGCTTGCGCTGCAGAAGGACAGATGGGTATCTTCCTCTCCACCACATACTTCAAAAATGCTGTGAGCTAGAACCATTATGCTGTTGAACATGTGAAGTCCTCTCCCTTATCCATGCAATTCTCACTACCATTTGTTTCAATGCTAGAAAAATTGCACGAACAGGGCCTTCAAGGCATTCTTTGAAATGCATGTTGGACAAGAAGAATCCCAGGTAATTTGCTTCTACACAAAGGCTTCTGCTAGCAGAAGACTATGAACCAAGGCACTCTGTCTTTAAAAAAACAGCATTAATGATAGCAATTACAATATTTTAGTCTATGTTGGTAGCAATACTTCCATAGAGTGCTCAGGAAAGATGAATAATAAGGCTGCCTGATAATACATTTTATATAATTCAATGTTAAGCAGACTACTAAGTTGTGAACAATATAACCAGTAGCCTGATTTCTTCACAGAATCACAGAGTTGGATGGGGCCATACAGACCTTCTAGTCCAACCCCCCCTGCCCAATGCAAGATGAGCCTAAAGCATCCCTGACAAATATTCATCCAGCCTCTTCTTGAAAACTGCCCATGAAGGGGAGCTTACCACCTCCCTAGGCAGCTGATTCCACCTTTGAACTACTCTGACCATGAATTTTTTTTCCCTAATATCCAGCCGGTACCTTTCTGCATGTAATTTAAGCCTGTTGCTTCAAGTCCTATCTAGAGGTGGGCACAAACCGGGCCAGTTCATGGTTCGTGAAAACGCGGTTCGTGGGGGCCACGTTTTCCACAAACTCCATGACCTTTTTTGTCCAGTTCGTGAGAGTCATGAGCTGGTTTGTGAAGCCAGATTTGTAAACCACTCTGAGTGGGTCCTGAAGGGCAGGATATAAATCGAATGTTGTTGTTGTTAACTTGGAGGTGTGGGAGAAAGTGTCTCTGCTCCCCAAAAAGAGTCTCATACAGAGTCTGATCAGGACTGTATTATTCATAAGGCTGACTAGGCTGAAGCCTAGGGGCCCCACAGGGACTAGGGGCCTGTCTATTTTTTTTGCTGAGGCACACCCCCACATAAATTACAATTGATTCTCTTATATAACCTCTATTAACAAGATAATTATTCAAGTGAAACAAATTGTCTCTTATATTAAAGCAATTATCCATAAATTATATATTTTAATTAAAAAAATAAAAATTGTATTCACTTCAAAATATTACAGTATTGAATAATTACACCCCCAAAATGTGCTTTCCTGAAGTGTTCTACTCACACAATAAATATTTAAAAAATTGTGAATAGAATTCTTCAGGAGACCCTCAAAGTGGATATAGGGGCTATGTACTGCAGTCTAGTACCTACCATACCAGGGTCAGGCTGTCAGCTATAGTGGGGTGAAAGATTGAAGTGCTGGAGGGGGCTTGAAATACCTGAAAGCCTAGAGCCCAGCCATGGGTTAATACAGGCCTGAGTCTGATCTTATCCATATTTACTGAGAAACAAGTTTTACTACGTTTAGTGGTATTTTTCTCCAAAGTAAGTATACCTAATGATATAATCTCACATAAATTATGTAGGAGTAAATTCCACAGGACTCAGTGATACTTCCTAATAAAAAAATCATAACAATCCAGATATGCCTGAAAATAGCTTTATGAGGAAGAACCAACGCCAGATTTAGGGATAAAATAGAGAAGTTACCGTTTAGGGTCTCATAATATGAAGGACTTATAAACAAAAAATAACTTACAATTTTTCTTTGTGCCTTTATTGTGGATTATATGCAAAAGGCATTCAAATTCATATTTTCAGAATCCTTGCTGTGAAAATTAAGTGTTATATTTTTGCCATGTGGGCTATCTTGAAATCATAACCCTGTCCTGGCTATTTCTTTGGAAAGAAGAAGGCGGAAGATGCTGCGTCTGAAACATGCACACACTCACTTGCAGCTCACAGTTTCCCCCTACATAGATACAGTTACCCCATCTCCTATAAATCTGAGGCTCCTGGCTGAAGAGGTATCTCAGCCAGCCTGAAAGTAGCACCTCTGCCTACTTTCCAATTGCTGCACCCAACTGCTGCTACTCAGTGTGCTTCTTCTGCTCCTGAAAGAGTGTAAAGAGAGGACCCAGAGATCTCAATATCGGGGGGGGGCACTTTGGGAAATTCCCCCCATTCCCCACTGATGCTTCAAAGGCTGACGAGGAGATGGGGAGGAATCACAGAGTTTTGGATGAATGCTAGAGCATTACCTTGAATCAACGATGTCACTTCAGGTTTTGATCTGGAAGTGATGTTTCATGCTGCCATGATGCCAGCACACCTGTCCCCACCCCAACCCCTCTATTCTTTCCGGCAGTTTGCCAGCTGCTATCCACAGCATATCACAAAACATCAGGATGAGGAAGGGGAAGGAAGCAATAATCCTTCCATTTTGCATATGAATTGCCACCTCACTTCCTTGTGCAAAAGAAAGGATCATTGTTTATCCACCTTTTCCTCTGGTGTGACATTGAAGGGAGTGGCTCTGTTCTTTCCCTTTATACAGGGGTTCAACAAAGAGGAAACAGCAAAGCTTCCTCCTTCCATGCCTGAAATCTAAGTACCACACTTCTGGAAGACTGTCTCATCCTCCAAACAGAAGCAGCATCAGGCAAGGCAGTAGCTGGTACTCATCACTCACTCACTCACTCTCACTCTCACTCTCACTCTCACTCTCACTCTCACTCTCACTCTCACTCTCACTCTCACTCTCACTCTCACTCTCACTCTCACTCACACACACACACACACACACAACTGTAGTAAAGCTTCAGAATCACAAGCACATTATAATACACACTATACATTAAGTCCCTCCAGCTTTTTCAAGGTAGGTAGGTAGGACCTACTTTTAGCCTATAACATGAGGCCCACTTTTATTTTTAATGCATATATTCTCTATTCTCTGTCCTCTATTGTTTTTTTCCTCTTTTGTGGTTTCTTAAATAATACTGCAACGACAATACGACTCACCCTGCTGCTGTGTAGCAGCTTTAGCAGGGAGTGGCTTTGCAGCCCCGGCCGGAGGAAGAGAGGCAGGCTCCCTTCCCGGGCATCCGGGGCTTTGGCCAGGGGGCGGAGCCAGGTGCCGTTTTCAGGCGGCTCCGCTTTTCCCCTGGCCACAGTTGCAAGAGACAGAGAAGGCAGGAGCAGTTCCTCTCCTCTCCTTCCGAGCGCTTGCGACTGTTGAGACCTGGGGCTGGGCCATTTTGGAGCCTCACGTGGGTAGCTCTCGCGGCCCCGGGTGCTCCCAGGCGGTTTGTTCGGCCGCCTGTCAACGGCAGCAGCGGCCTTTGGAAGGCAGCGGCTGCAGCCCAGGCTGTTTGTTTTGGCCTCCTTTTAACGGTGGCGGTGGCGCTGGCCTGGCGGTGGCGGCGACAGCCTTTCAGAGGCGGCAGCTGCAGCCTTTTTACCTGGGCAAGCGGTGCATTGTCTGCCCTCAGCGGGCAGCACCGCACAATCATTGGGCAGGGGTGGTGACCATTGTCCCCCCCATACTCCTTCCCACCCTTCCTGTGGGGCCAGTAAGCCCGTTAAGGCTGCCATTAGTCCCCAGCAAGCCCAGTAAGGCAGCATTAGCGCCTCCCCCCCTCCGTGAGGTGATAAGCCATTGCAGGCACTATAAACGGAGGGCTGCGGGTTGAGAGCAGGCTGAGCAGGCTGCTCTTCATAAGGGACCATCATCTTTGGTTTGGCCCTGTTGTAGCAGGGTTCCCGCCTTGCGGCCATTTTAGCTTTGGGCAGCCATTTTGTGGGCACCAGCAGGCAGCCAATTTTAGCTTGGTGGCAGCCATTTTGTGTGCACCAGGGGCCTGTTCTGACACCATCCAGTGATTGCTAAGGTTACTGGGAATATAAATTTGCACATTGGTTAAGTGGTGCGGCTGTGACCTTGCCACTCTTGCGGTCACTGACTTGTTGGTATAAAGTTACCTGCTTTTATAATGCCTCCTAAAAAGGGAAGTGGCCCATCCAAGGGCAAGCAGCCAGCTAAACGGCCTACGCATAGAAAGCCCTCGCCAGCCATTTCCTCGTCAGATGAGGATGATAGTGGGCCCACTGGACGGGAACTTCTGGAGCGGATTGTTGCATTAGAGAGGAACAGGAGGCCAGCGCCAGTGGCGGCACCAGTGAGGCCACGACGGCCTTCAAAAAATGTCTCCAGAGCTGAATTTTACAGTGAATTTCTGTCTCGTCTTGCTCTTGAGGACTTGTCTAGGGATGTGGCTGGAGATGGCGGTGGACGCATGGAACCTTCCACCTCTTTACCTGAGGGTACGGTGGAGGTCGAGTAGGAAGGAACAGCGGATATTGGTCAGGTGGCCATAGCGGTGGAACCGCCTGTTAATGAGGGTAAGTCATCTATGCCTCATCAGGCTAGCAACTGGCATTTTGGGTCAGCAGGACGCCTCAGGTGTCGCAGCTCAGCTTCCTTCATATCCCTCACCTGCACTGGGCTGGCCTTCATATTCGTCGTCCACGCAGAGCAGTCCCTCTGCGGGATTGCCGGCATGGCCGGGTTATTCTCCGGGAGTTTGTTGGGCCAGCAGCAGGCACAAGTTTTTCCTGCATTCCAGGGTGCCACCAGTGGGGGCAGCCACATGCTCCCGCTCTCTGCTACGAGATGACCGTATGGATATGGGTCTCAGCTGGGATCCACAGCTTTGGGTTTTCCTGCATATGGCACAGTCCCATATAGTGCTTTGCCCCCTGGGGACACGGTGTTGCCTTTGGGAGATCACTTGACTCAGGCCACCCGAGATAAAATTATACGGGGTGAGTACGTGGACGTTTTTACCCTTCTTTTCAGGGAACTGGAGAAGAAAGATAAGGATGATTTAGATGATAGGGATAAAGAGAAGATCCGCTGCCGGTGGATTGATAGGACCTGGGATCATTGGTTGCCTGGGTTCCTGGTTTATGCAGGGGTGTTGGCTAGGGCACAGCCGTGTAGGGCTCTCCCCCTTTTTCAGTATATGAATATAATATACAGAAGCTATATGGACTTTGAAAGGGCAGCGTGGCTTAGGTACGATGAGTTCAGCATGCGTGCGGCCTTAACCCCGAGCCTCCCCTGTGATCAAATACTGATCCAGCTCTGGGTGCAGGTTATGGCCCCTGCCAAGTCCAACCTCGGGGATAGGACCGGCAGTGGTCACATGATTACTCGGTCCGCTCAGGGTACAGGTTCCCGCACCTCTGCGGGGCAGCAGGTTCAATTACGGCTGCTCTGCTGGGACTTCACATCCATAGGGGTTTGCAACTGGAGGCCATGCAAGTACAGGCACGAGTGCCCTGCATGCGCAGGATCGCACCCATATTCAGCCTGTCCCAAGGGAAGACAAGGTGGACAAGGTGGAAAATGCTTTGGGGGCGGTGGTGGCCAGCAAGGGTCTGGAAAAGGGGCCCAGTCCAGTAAGGCTGAGGGTACTTGAACGGTTGCTTCAGGTGTACCCAAGGCGCAAAGATGCAGACTACCTTCTTTTGGGTTTTAAGTTTGGATTTAGGATCCCTTTCCAGGGCCCCCGGACACCTTTCATGGCAGCCAACCTTAGATCAGTGGCTGGCATGGAAGAGGTGGTCCGCCAAAAAATTTTAAAGGAGTGTGCTGAGGGCAGGGTTTTAGAGCCTTTTGACGCCCCTCCTGTCCCGTCCCTGAGGGTCTCCCCTTTGGGGGTGGTGCCAAAAAAGGTGCCGGGAGAGTTTCACCTCATTCACCACTTATCTTTCCCCAAAGGGGGATTGGTGAATGATGGCATTCCGGATTAACTCTGCATGGTGCACTATACTTCCTTTGACCAAGTGGTCATGGTTGTGCGCCGGTGTGGGGTGAGATGGTAAAGTGCGATATCAAGTCTGCCTTTTGCCTGCTCCCGGTTTACCCAGAAGACTTTCAGCACCTGGGGTTTGCATTTGGGGGCAAGTTTTATATGGACAGGGCCCTTCCAATGGGGTGTTCCATATCTTGCTCGGCTTTTGAGCGCTTCAGTTCCTTTTTGGAATGGGAGTTGCGTCGCTGCTGTGCCTGCCCAGAAACCGTCCATTATTTAGACGACTTTATGATGTCTGGGCCAGCTGGCATGGGGCAGTGAGCCAGGCTTTTGGCAGGGTTCATGGAGCTTTCAGAGGAACTAGGGGTTCCTTTAGCTCATGAGAAGAACGGAGGGACCATCTGTCATCCTGACATTTTTAGGAATTGAACTCAACACGGTTCACCAGACCTTAAGGTTGCCATTCAGCCAAATATGTTCAATTTGTGGGGAATAAAGTCTCCCTTTTTATTAGGCGGTCCAAGACAGACCAGCGGCAGTGGGGGAGCACTTTGTTTTTGGGCTTCTACACAGAGCAGGAGCTGTACCCTGTTAAGGTCCTCAGGGAGTACGTCACACTTCGTGGGGAAGACCAGAGTGTCTTATTCCGCCACGAAGATCAGACCCCATTAACTAAGTACCAGTTTTGGGCTGTGACAGAGAGGGCTCTTAAGAAAATAGGCTTGTCAGGGGTAAAATTCGGCACCCATTCCTTTTGGATTGGGGCGGCTTCTACGGCATACAGCGAGTGGGCAGGTGGCAGTCAGGGGCATTTCGGTCCTATATCCATCCCCTGCCTCAATTTTAAATGGCCATACTAATTGATCTTTCCTCAGGTGCCGTGTCGGGCCAGGTGAGGAAGAGGATCTTGATTTGTGGCCACAGCATGGTGTTCTGGGTGGCCCACCACGCCAGGAGAATGCCGATCGGATCTCAACTGTGTTTGAGTGCTGTGGCCACTGTGGAGTGGCAGGGCCAGCGCGGCCTTAAATGGCCAGGCCTGCTGCCCCTTTTGTTTCGGGGACAGAAGGGTCCTCCCCCACACATTTTGGTCATTCACCTTGATGGTAATGACCTGGGGTTCATGCAGGGTAAGGCCCTGTCACTGCAAGTAGCTGAGGACCTGAGATTTATAAGCAGCCGATGGCCAGGCATGCTTATATTTTGGTCAGAGACGCTACAGAGACGGGTTTGGCGGGAAGCCTTAGATTCCAGGGCAATTGAGAAGGCCCGGTGTAAGGCTAATCACGCCATCAAGAAGTCTTTGGGGCAAGGCTTGGGCATTTATTTGCCACATCCCAAGATTAGGACCAAATTTGCCCACCTCTACAGAGGCGACGGGGTACACCTGTCACCTGAGGGCAATGACTTCTTTCTGGATGACCTGCAGCAAGGGCTTCGGTTGGCTTTAGGCCACTTGTGGGGCGCGAGGGTATAAGCAGAGGCTTGACCCTTGCGGTAGCAGGAGATTTTGGGAATAGGGTGTGGGCCGGTGAGCAGCCAGTGGCGCTTCCCCATGAGTGGGGAACAGGGTCTGCCATTTAGTGCAGTATGCTTTTGGCGGCTACCGTAGCACTGGCAGAAGCCTGCGGGGATCCCCAAGCACAAGGCCTTCCCTCATGCTGTATGGCTGGGGCGTTAGGTGCTTGATGGGGGGATCCATTGCCTGGCTGGCCAGGTTGCAGCCATTCAAGGGATGGCCTACACTCGGGGCTTTGGGGCTCGCCCAGGCAGGTCAAGGCGGAGGTCCGGAGTTGACCCCGTGGCTTGACCTGTACCGCTTAGTTGGCCCTTGCCTTGTTTATGTTATGGTCATTTTAATAGACAGCCCTTTAATTCCAAGCCTGTGTCTGTCTCTTTGTTCCAGCTGGGGTTGCAAAGAAAATTGTGATGTTGGCCCATCTGAGGTCTAGCCCATCTGAGGTCAGGGTGCAATCCTATTCTGGTTCACTGACTCACCAAGTAAAGATCAAACCTATACATTAAAAAAAAGGGTGGTTTGTAACTTGTGCCTTCCTCTGAATGGCTTATGTTCTGTATACAAGCTAGACCATCACAAATGAAAACATCAGCAGTTGAAGAAGCAACAAAGTAGGATAAATGTTACCAAAAGGTTAAATAGTTAATAAGATTAGTTATGCACACAAGTTGGAAGAAAGATTGGCAGAGAATTTTTCATAGATCATGGTATTTTGTTTGCTGTAGATCAGCAAACAAGAGGGTGGGGTGTAGCTTTTGGTTTTCAAAAATTCCTTTCTACAATTCAGTGTCCTTTATGTACCTGCTAAAAACATGCAGGCACCAGCACCAGGAACTCAACAGGAAAGACTGTATATACCTAACAGAGACTAATTCTCCCCACCTTCCAACATGATAAAATATTTGCAAAACTTCCATAAGCAGCAGTACAACCCAGAAACTAGTACTGGCTCCATTTATCTGCATCACCACCACCACCACCACAACTGTGCTTATATACCGCTCTTCTAGATAGATTAGTGCCTCACATAGAGTGATGAACAAGTTAGTGTTATTCTTATCTCCACAATACAGCTGGGGAGCTGGGGCTGAGAGAAGTGGCTTACCCAAGGCCACCTACCAAGCTCATGGCAGTAGTGGGATTCCAGCAGAGTGCTGATTTGCATCCAAACTACTTAACCACTGTGCTACAGCAGCATATAGGGTTGCCAGGTCCCCTTACCCTCTTGGCAAGGGGACAACCCAGCAGTTACCTTTTTTTTCTTCTTTGCTCATGTGCTTTGCACAAGCATGCTCCTGGGCCTCCACAATGACATCACTTCCCAGAGCATGGGAGTGCTCCCGGTGTGGTGCGATGACATCACTACTGGGAGTGACATCATCGTGCCACTCTGGGAGTGCGCCCTGGAGGCCTGTTCCACCTTTCCCCCTTGCCGGTCAGGTGAGTGGTAGTGGAGGGCAGAGAATGGGAGCACGATGGGATGTATGAATGTGCACACAAGGTGGTAGTGGTGGAGGATAATTATTTTCTACCAACAAAGAATTTTGAGGTTTTCAAAAGTCAATGTTTTATAAATTATTTATTTCTGACCATAAATAAATACACAAAAGACATTAAGGATGCAGCTTTCAGGAACATGAAAGAGCTTCAACAAAAACAGCAGAGATTGGGTGCCAGTCTTCACACTAGGGATCCAATTCCTCCACTTTTCACCCCCCCCCCCACTTACCTGGCTGGTGGGGGGGAAAGGTGGGTAACGGGCCTCCCAGATATACTCCCGGGACCTGTGCAACAACATCACTGACGTCATCGTGCCACCCCGAGAGCACTCCTGCACTTTGCAGCAGGCCAATTCAGGCTGCTGCAAAGTGTACATGTGCTTCCAGCCATGTGCGATGCCACATGCACAATTTGTACACATGAGGAGCATCCTGAAACAACTAGGAAGGTAAGCACTGGGTTCCCCCCCTTCTGCCAGGAGGGTAAGGGGACCTGGCAACCCTACTTCACACCCATCTCACTGCCTCCATTACCTGGGTAAAGCTGATTTGAGTTGAGGGGCAGAAAAGTGAGAGGCTATTTCTAAGATAAATATGAACCATTACACAGAGCCTTAAGCATGTACACACATAACATAAATTCTTTCAAAATTTTGAAATATACAGTGTATAAATATAGATTTATGAAAAGTTAACTGCATTTATCCTGGTTTGTACCAAAAATAAGAGGCAGATGGGAAAGGAGATTAGGCATTGTAATGTTTTGGATCTAAATAGTTTGGGTTTTATTTCTGCTAGTTAATGCAGGATTTTTAGTATATGCTGCTGTGAGTTTAAGTGCAGGCCTCTGGGGAAAGAAAGAGGGGGGCTGGATGGGTGAATGGAGTGAAATCTGACTGGGCAGTAGCTGTACTCTAAGGGGTAAACTGCAGTTTTTGGGCAGCATGATGAGATAAAGTGTTCATTCTGTCTAAACCAGGCAATCTGTGTGGAACCTGAGAGAGAGAGTCTTTATGTTTCTAAAAGAAAGTTAACCAGCCAGGAGATTCTGGGTAAATCAGCTTTTGCATATTTTTGAAGGAGGTTATTCTAAAGTCAGGCAAAGTTTGTGGAGCCTGAGAGAATCTATGTTTGTGTGTCTCTGAGAGAAAGTATTCATTCTGCCAAATTTAGTGAAACTGTGCGGAGCCTGAGCGAGTTAGTCTGCATGTATCTCTGAGAAAGGCAAACTATGTGTGAGCCTGAGTCAGTCTTTGGATATTTCAGAGAAAGGATTCTGGTTAGATCAGGCAGATTGTTTGGAAGCCTGAGAGCCAAATTCTGTCTAAGTCGGGCAACAGCAAACCATTACAGGTATAAAGAAGGAGACCACAATACTGCACCATGAAACTCTTGGCTATTTCTCACAGTGTTCTTCAGAGAAAATAGCTACATCCAAGAACCAGACAATCAACTACATATTTCAAAAGTCAAAAGTTAATTTATTAGAAAGAAGTATTGAAAAATCTAATTGACTCCTTCAGTAAAGAATATTAGTCATCAAGAAAGCCTATTCCAACAGGGATTAAACACATAATATCTCTTTAACTATTTTATATTCCATTTTTATTCTCTCTTTTATCTTTAAAATGAATAATCTGATTTATCATCATTTTCTGAAACACTTTCACTTTTCAAAGTCTTGCATAGACATCAATACTCATCACATTAGTACCAATTAAAATTCAATTATCATAATACTGGATTCAGCACTAAGAACGCCA